>NC_090350.1:15788038-17032538 GCF_035084215.1 Heptranchias perlo | reverse complement strand
TCAGCTTGAGACTCACAGTGGTATTCCCCACGGGTCAATATTAGGACCACTCCTCCTTTTTATATATATTAATGACCAGGACTTGGATATAGAGGGTATAATTTCAAAGTTTGCAGATGACACGAAACTCAGAAATGTAGTAAACAATGTGAAGGATGATAACAGACTTCAGGAGGACATAAACAGACTGGTGAAAAGGGCAGACACTTGGCAGATGAAATTTAACGCAGAGAAGTGTGAAGTAATACATTTTGGTAGGAAGAATAAGAGGCAATATAAACTAAATGGTACAATTTTAAAGCAAGTGCAGGAACAGAGACCTGGGAGTGTGTGTACACAAATCTTTGAAGGTGGCAAGACAAGTTGAGAAGGCTGCTAAAAAAGCATATGGGATCCTGGGCTTCATTACTAGAGGAAGAGAGTATAAAAGCAAGGAAGTTATGCTAAACCTTTATAAAACTCTGGTTAGGTCACAGCTGGAGTATTGTGTTCAATTTTGAGCACCACACTTTAGGAAGGATGTCAAGGCCTCAGAGAGGGTGCTGAAGAGATTTACCAGAATGGTACAAGGGATGAGAGACTTCAGTTATGTGGAGAGACTGGAGAAGCTGGGGTTGTTCTCCTTACAACAGAGAAGGTTAAGGGGAGATTTGATAGAGGTGTTCAAAATCATGAAAGGTTTTGATGGAGTAAATAAGGAGAAACTGTTTCCAGTGGCAGAAGAGTCAGTAACCAGAGGACACAGATTAAAAAAGGTGAATGGCAAAAGAGCCAGAGGCGACCTGAGGAAACTTTTTTTTAAAAAACACAGCAAGTTGTAATGATCTGAAAGGGTGGTGGAAGCAGATTCATTAGTAACTTTCAAAAGGGAATTAGATAAATATTTTGAAAGGAAAAAAAATTACAGGACTACAGGGAAAGAGCAGGGGAATGGGACGAATTGGATAGTTCTTTCAAAGAGCCAGCAAAGGCATGATGGGCCGAATGGCCTCCTCCTGTGCTGTACCTACTATGATATGATACTATGATACCTACACTATATTAAAAATGTAACATTTGCATTTCCATTCTGCAAAACCTTATTTCTTGTCACATTTTTGCTTCAACTTTTTTGCCATTGCAAATTCCAAACCGCATCTATAGTGATACTTGAATAATTAAACGTGTCACATTGTAATTCGTCTCCTGCCAGTGGCGAGGCTGTAGCACCTTAGTTGTGCAGTTCCAAGCTCCTCAGCCTGTTCTGCACTGAAACTCTGAGACTCCAACCAACTATACTTCCTAAATTGCCGTGAGTTTTGCTATTTCATTATAACATAAATGGGACAGAAGGTATGATTTTAAAATGGGGATTGAATTTGAGCAGTGTACCCTGGTCCAATTATCTCCTGCCCTCTGACCCCACCTGCAGTCTACACTTGATCTTAACTTGTACAACACAACGAGAGAATGAATAGCATATTCCAGCAATTTCTGGGCCAAGAAAAAAAGACATGCATTTAGAAAGCACCTTTCACAGCCTCAGGACATCTTAAAGCGCTTTGCAGCCAATTAAGTACTTTTGAAATACAATTAAGTCATAGAGTCATAGAGTCATACGGCACGGATAGAGGCCCTTCGGCCCATCAAGCCCTGTCTACTCTAATCCCATATTCCAGCATTTGGTCCGTAGCCTTGTATGCTATGGCATTTCAAGTGCTCATCCAAATGCTTCTTGAATGTTGTGAGGGTTCCTGCCTCCACAACCCTTTCAGGCAGTGAGTTCCAGACTCCAACCACCCTCTGGGTGAAAAAGTTATTTCTCAAATCCCCTCTAAACCTCCCGCCTTTTACCTTGAATCTATGTCCCCTTGTTATAGAACCCTCAACGAAGGGAAAAAGCTCCTTAGTATCCATCCTATCTGTGCCCCTCATAATTTTGTACACCTCAATCATGTCCCCCCTCAGCCTCCTCTGCTCCAAGGAAAACAAACCCAATCTTCCCAGTCTCTCTTCATAGCTGAAGCGCTCCAGCCCTGGTAACATCCTGGTAAATCTCCTCTGCACCCTCTCCAAAGCGATCACATCCTTCCTGTAGTGTGGCGACCAGAACTGCACACAGTACTCCAGCTGTGGCCTAACCAGTGTTTTATACAGCTCCATCATAACCTCCTTGCTCTTATATTCTATGCCTCGGCTAATAAAGGCAAGTATCCCATATGCCTTCTTTACCACCTTATCTACCTGTTCCGCCACCTTCAGGGATCTGTGAACTTGCACACCAAGATCCCTCTGACCCTCTGTCTTGCCCAGGGTCCTCCCATTCATTGTGTATTCCCTTGCCTTGTTAGTCCCTCCAAAGTGCATCACCTCGCACTTTTCCGGGTTAAATTCCATTTGCCACTGTTCTGCCCATCTGACCAACCCATCTATATCGTCCTGCAGACTGAGGCTATCCTCCTCGCTATTTACCACCCTACCAATTTTTGTATCATCAGCGAACTTACTGATCATACCTTTTACATTCATATCCAAGTCATTAATGTAGACCACAAACAGCAAGGGACCCAGCACCGATCCCTGTGGTACCCCACTGGCCACAGGCTTCCAGTCACAAAAACAACCTTCGACCATCACCCTCTGCCTTCTGCCACTAAGCCAGTTTTGTATCCAAAGTGCCAAGGCACCCTGGATTCCATGGGCTCGTACCTTCTTGACCAGTCTCCTGTGGGGGACTTTATCGAAGGCCTTACTGAAATCCATGTATACCACATCCACTGCGTTACCCTCAACCACACGCCTAGTCACCCCCTCAAAAAATTCAATCAAATTAGTCAGACATGATCTTCCCTTGACAAAGCCATGTTGACTATCCCTGATTAATCCTTGCTTCTCCAAGTGGAGACTAATTTTGTCCTTCAGAATTTTTTCCAATAATTTTCCTACCACTGATGTTAGGCTCACTGGCCTGTAGTTCCCCGGTTTTTCCCTACTCCCCTTCTTGAATAATGGTACTACATTAGTGGTTCTCCAGTCCTCTGGCACATCCCCTGTGGCCAGAGAGGTTCTGAATATATGTGTCAGAGCCCCCGCAATCTCCTCCTTTGCCTCACACAGTAGCCTGGGATACATTTCGTCCGGGCCTGGGGATTTATCCATTTTTAGGCCTGCTAAAACCGCCAATACCTCCTCCCGCTCGATGTTAATATGTTCGAGTATATCACAGTCCCCCTGCCGTATTTCTACATCGTCCTTCTCCATAGTGAAAACAGATGCAAAAAATTCATTTAGAACCCCTCCTACTTCTGCCGGCTCCACACACAGATTGCCATTTTTGTCCCTAATGGGCCTATTTTTTCCCTAGTCATCCTCTTACCCTTAATATACTTATAAAACATCTTAGGATTTTCCTTTATTTTGCTCGCCAGTGTTATTTCATGGCCCCTCCTTGATCTCCTAATTTCTTTTTTAAGTATCCCCCTGCACTTTTTGTACTCCTCTAGGGCTTCCTCCATCTTTAGCCTTTTGTATCTGCCAAAAGCCCTCCTTTTTTTCCTAATCCATTCTCGTATATCCCCTGACATCCAAGGTTCCCTGGAGTTCTTGGAACCACCCTTGACCTTTACGGGAACATGTTGCCATTGTATGGTCTCAATCTCCCTTCTGAAAGACTCCCATTGCTCCGATGCGGATTTTCCTACAAGCAGCTGATCCCAGTCCATTTTGGCCAGATCCTGCCTTATCCTATTAAAATCGGCCTTCCCCCAATTTAGAACATTTATTTCCGGCCCCTCCCTATCCTTTTCCATGACCACCTTAAATCTCACCGAATTATGGTCACTGTCACCAAAGTGCTCACCTACTAGCACTTCTTCCACTTGGCCGGCCATATTCCCTAGAATTAGGTCCAGTACCGCCCCCTCTCTTGTAGGACTTTCTACATGCTGGCTCAAAAAGCTCTCCTGGATGCACGTTAAGAATTTTGTACCCTCTAAGCCTTTTACACTCTGAGTATCCCAGTTAATATTGGGGAAGTTGAAATCCCCCACTATTATTACCCTATTATTTGCAGTCATTGTTATAATGTAGGACATGTAGTATACAATCTATTATGATTTACGTTGACAATCAAAAATCTTTTAAAAAACTTGATATTCTGGTATTTTTACTGTTGTTTTAGGGATCAAATTTTGCAATCGTCACATTTCAGATGAAAACTGTAAATCAAATTTTATTGTTTTGTATTCCTTTGGCTACATTTTCAATTTTCATCTCTTACACAGGAGAGCGGTTGGCATCGGTTGGAGAAGAGGAGTTGTAAGTATTGTGTTGTAGCAGTTATTGTTTTTTTAAAAAAATTCGTTCATGGCATGTGGGCATCAGTGGCAAGGCCAGCATTTATTACCCATCCCTAATTACCCTCGAGAAGGTGTTGGTGAGCCGTCGTCTTGAACCGCTGCAGTCCGTGTGATGAAGGTTCTCCCACAGTGCTGTTAGGTAGGGAGTTCCAGGATTTTGACCCAGCGACGATATATTTCCAAGTCGGGATGGTGTGTGACTTGGAGGGGAACGTGCAGATCGTGTTGTTCCCATGTGCCGGCTGCCCTTGTCCTTCTAGGTGGTAGAGGTCGCGGGTTTGGGAGGTGCTGTCGAAGAAGCCTTGGCGAGTTGCTGCAGTGCATCCTGTGGATGGTACACACTGCAGCCACAGTGTGCCGGTGGTGAAAGGAGTGAATGTATAGAGTGGTGGATGGGGTACCAATCAAGCAGGCTGCTTTGTCCTGGATGGTGTCGAGCTTCTTGAGTGTTGTTGGAGCTGCACTCATCCAGGCAAGTGGAAAGTATTCAATCACACTCCTGACTTGTGTCTTGTAGATGGTGGAAATGTTTTGGGGAGTCAGGAGGTGAGACACTCACTGCACAATACCCAGCCTCTGACCTGCTGTTGTATGTGGCTGGTCCAGTTAAGTTTCTGGTCAATGGTGACCCCCAGGATGTTGATGATGGGGGATTCGGTGATGGTAATGCCGTTGAATGTCAAGGGGAGGTGGTTAGACTCTCTCTCTTGTTGGAGATGGTCATTGCCTGGCACTTGTCTGGCAAGAAAGCCACTTGCCACTTATCAGCCCAAGCCTGGATGTTGTCCAGCTCTTGCTGCATGCGGGCACAGACTGCTTTATTATTTGAAGGATTGCTTTTGGAACTGAACACTGTGCAATCATCAGCGAACATCCCCAGTTCTGACCTTATGATGGAGGGAAGGTCATTGATGAAGCAGCTGAAGATGGTTGGGCCTCGAACACTGCCCTGAGGAACTCCTGCAGCAATATCCTGGGGTTGAGATGACTGACCTCCAACAACCACTACCATCTTCCTTTCTGTTCGGTATGACTCCAGCCACTGGAGGGTTTTCCCCGATTCCCACTGACTTCAATTTTACTATGTCTCTTTAGTGCCACACTCGTTCAAATACTGCCTTTATGTCAAGGGCAGTCATTATTTTGGTGTGACATTTTGTTAGGATTGTGGAATGATTTTGGGTATAGCAGCATCCTGGAGGCAGAAGCTGGGGCTTTGCCTACTGGGTGATTCCTGAGTAATGCACTACTTCAGAGATGGCCCCCAAAGCTTTTTTTTTAATATAAAGCTGTGAAGGGTCCTGGGGGAACAGCATCTGTCAACATTAGGGACAGTGGGTCCCGGGACGCTACTTAACTGGGGATGGTGCATTAGAGAGCACGGGGGAGAATTTGCAAGCCCAGGGGAGGGGCTCCTTGGATGTGGTAGGCCGGTGAGGGGGGGGGCGGTGGGGGGGTTGAGAAACGAATGAATGGGATCCTGCGATCTGGGAGCATTTAGAGCCTTATGGGATCTGCCAGCAGCAAAGAGTTCCTAAAGTATGGCAGCATTGTCGGTGGCAGTTGAGCTTCCCAAAATCTGGGAGGATTGAAGGAGGTGGGAAGAAGTAGTAATAGGATCAGTCTGTACTTGAGGTAGAGGAAATGCCCATTGAGTATGGAATACAGTGGGTTGAAGATGGTCTGCACGACGTCATTGTGGGCTGCTAATCGGACACAGTGGGGTGATTTTAAACTCCAAGAACGGTGGTTTGGGGGCGGGTGGGAGATGAAAATAGTTGGGTTTTTTTGGGTCGCGACCGCAAAATGTTTGGACTTAAACCCGGAAATAAAGCCGGGTTCCGGTCGCGACCCAAAAAACAACTACTCTTAACTCCCACCCGCCCCCAACCCACCTGTTTTTGGGGTTTAAAAATCACCCCCAGTGAGTCCGGTGCACTGCATGGCAGTTCAGGTGGGGCACTAACTTGTGCCCCAGGCCCCCCCATCAGAGGTTAGGCCCAACTTTCCGACAGGAATTGAGCAATACTGTAACTAACCTATAAAAACATGGCACTTTTCAAAATGCACTGAGTAATTTAATAGGTTCAAATTATTTTTTTTTTATTTGGTAGAATTTGCTCATCTTGTATTTATTACTGACCAAAAGTATTTAGAAGAAAAATGAGCAACTTAATTGGTGGAGCTTCTCAGCTATTATGCTAATATTTATTGACTATGAATGAATGGATTTCTAGAGTGTAATGCCCAAATACGAGCAAATGAAAGCATGTAACATCACAGCGTGGCACATGAACTGTGAGAAGACAAACAGGAAGCTTTTTTGAATAGTATAGATATATATGCAATGTATATTCCGCACCCCCCCCAGCCCCTTCTCTATAGAAATAAATGTCCCAGCAGTCCCTCTTTTTACACCAGTGATGTAATTCAGATGCTGAACTTTACATTTTAGTCAACACTGGGGTAGAGTTTCTGCGTGATTGTGTTGGTTTTATTGGTGCAAAAGATCGCAGAATTTCAATTTACATAAATTACGTCCAGCGTAATTTGAGTTTCCCCAATCTTTTGCGCTGAAGCCAGCCCCGCCAAACAAAACTGCCCACAGACGCCTCCAGATCGAAATAACGAGAATGGGGAGTTTCCAATTGCACCCATCTGTAGCCATTCAAGGAGGGTCTTAATATTAAGCTTGTTTTCGTAGGCGCACAAGCACCAGCAGACACGTTTTAAACGCTTTTACATATTAAAAATTATTTAATTTACTAAGAAACTGACTAGTGTACACCAATGAAAGTAGTAAATGGTTCAGTATAGGTTTTTTTAAAAATGTCATTTTCAGTGATTTAAAATCAGGTTATTTACAGGTGGACTGGACACTTATTAAAAATGCTTTTTTAAAAAAAAACATTTTTCGGCTGTATTAATAAAATTGCACCACTCTTGAATACACCAGTGAATATTTTTTACTGCAAAAAAAAAATTACCATCTATTAAGCTGCCAGATTGCGTTGGTTCATGGGTGGTTAGATGTTTGTGATTATGCAAATACATTTTAGCGACAATTTGTAACCTAGCCGGTGCAATTTTTCCAGGCGCAATTTGCACCCAATTGCCAATTGCACCCAAAGCAGAAACTCTACCCAATTAAATTTAGACCCTTGTTTCATCGCACATCTTTCATCACTTCTAATAAAAGGGTAATAATCTTCATAAATAGTCCAACCTTTTCTTTATCCTAAAGATACGATCAAATACCCATGTGTTAATGGTGCATCCACCATGTCCTTGTTATTAAGACAAATAAAACTCAATAAAAATATCTACAACTTAAGACGCCAAAATAAAACTTTGCAATTAAAATATTTATACATATTCACTAATTCAAAAGATATTTAAAATCATAAAAGGCATTACAATTTTTTGATTTGGTCAAGCATACAAGTACTTTTTAATCAAGATTCATGTAATCTTTGATATTAACAGTTTTGCCATTAAATATCTGGCTTAAACCATGATTTCTTACATTACTTCTGTCTCTAATACTATAAAATGTTTTCAGCTGTTTCTTATTTGCCTGATTATGCCACTTTCTGCTCATCAATGCAGGCAACCAGAGTACAATAAAATAGTTACTGCTGAGAATTATGGATAAATCTCTTTGTGGTGATCTCTGTAAATCCTGCAAGGTCAGTTTATCAAGAAGGTGTACAATATAGGATTCAGTCTGTTCTTGGACATTTTATACTTGTACACATTGAACACAGAATAAAGCCAGTGTTGGCCAAAGCCCTTGGTGTCTCCAATTTTAACTGCACATACACAACTTGGGGCCAAATCTTGCCAGAGCGGGGCATCTTGCAGTGTGCGCCTCTAGATAAGACTTTTTCCTGCACCTTTCAGCTTAAATATAATTTACGGCGTAACTTGCTGGAAGTGCGAGAGGATAACAGCGTGGCGAGGGCAATGGGACATTTGGGACCTTAGGGAACAACGGGACCAATAGTGTATCTCCTTAACTAATGAGATTTAAAGATTGAGAAAGAAATAAAACAGAGGAATGATGGGGAAGGGAGCTGAATTAGACTGAGTGTATTAGTGTCAAATCAGGTACAGAAAGAAAAGAGAGGGAAAGAAAGATTGCATTGAGAGTGAGAGTGAGAGGAAAAGTAAGAAAAAGATTAAACATTTAAAATCTTTTAAATCTCAGAAGAATTCACAACATGCAGAAATGAGACACAGTTTAAATTGTTCCCTTTTTGGGCCAGAATGATTGGCATTGCATTAACAATCAATTATCATGTTGTTAAATAGGTACTTATACTGTTATTATGAGCCCTAACTTTCTGCGGTGAGTTTAACAGTCAATTAAATGTGCAAATCCAGCAAGTTCTTAAAAATAACAGGGAGGCTAAGGGCAAGATGCCATTTGTATGAGGCAAATGGTGGAGTGGTGTAAATCAACAACAACTTGCATTTATATAGCACCTTTAACGTCGTAAAACATCCTAAGGCGCTTCACAGGAGCGTTAGCAAACAAAATTTGGCACCGAGCCACATGAAGTATTAGGACAGGTGACTTGGCAAAGAGGAGCGTCTTAAAAGGAGGAGAGAGAGGCGGAAAGGTTTAAGGAGGGAATTCCAGAGCTTAGGGCCTAGGCAGTAGAAGGCACGACCACCAATGGTGGAGCGATTCAAAAATCAGGAATGCACATGATGCACGAATTGGAGGAGGGCAGAAATCTCAGAGAGTTGTTGGGCCGGAGGAGGTTACAGAGAGACAAAGGGAGAGGTGAGGCCATGGAGGGATTTGAAAACAAGCATGAAAATTTTTTAAAATCCTCCATGGACCAGGAGCAAACGTAGATCAGTGAGCACAGGGGTGATGGGAAAACGGGACTTGGTGCAAGTTATAATACAGGTAGCAGAGTTTTCGATGAGCTCAAATTTATGAGGCCAGCCAGGTGAGCATTGGAATAGTCCAGTCTGGAGTAACAAAGGCATGGATGAAGGTTTCAGCAGATGAGCTGAGGCAGGGGCATAGATGGGTGATGTTACGGTGATGGAAGTAGGCAGTCTTGGCGATGGAGCGGATATGTGGTCAGAAGCTCATCTCAGTCAAATCGGACGCCAAGGTTGCAAACGGTCTGGTTCAGTCGCAGATAGTGGCCAGGGAGAGGGTTGGAGTCGGTGGCAAGGGAACAGAGTTTGTGGCAGGGACCAAAGACAATGGGAGTGATTTTAAACCCCAAGAACGGGTGGGTTGGGGGCGGGTGGGAATTGAAAATAGTTGTTTTTTGGGATTGGGACTGCAATCCGGCTTTATTTCCGGGTTCAATGTCGGCGCGTAAAAGTACAAGCTTCCCACTGGGAATGCAAAGTCCGAAAATTTTGCAGTTGCCACCCAAAAAAACTATTTTCAACTCCCACCCACCCCCAACCCACCCGTTCTTGGAGTTTAAAATCACCCCCCATGGCTTCAGTCTTCCCAATATTTAGTTGGAGGAAAGTTTTGCTCATCCGGTACTGGATGTCATACAAGCAATGTGACAAATGAGACACAGTGGCAGGATCGAGGGAAGTGGTTGTGAGGTAGAACTGAGTGTCGTCAGCGTACATGTGGAATCTGACATTGTCTTTTCGGATGATGTCGCCTTTGGGCAGCATATAGATGAGAAATAGGAGGGGACCAAGGATCGATCCTTGGGGGGCTCCAGACGTAATGGTGCAGGAGCAGGAAGAGAAGCCATTGCAGCTGATTCTCTGGCTACGACTGGATATGAATTGAACAAGGCTAGAGCAGTCCCAACCCAGCTGGACGACAGAGGAGAGGCGTTGGAGGAGAATGTTGTGGTCAACCATGTCAAAGTCTGCAGACAGATCGAGAAGGATGAGGAGGGATCGTTTACCATTGTCACAGTCACATCAGATGTCATTTGTTTCAGTACTGTGGCAGGGGCGGAAACCTGTTTGGAGGGATTCAAACATGGAGTTGCAGGAAAGATAGGCACAGATTTGGGAGGCGACAACACGTTCAAGGACCTGGGGTCAGTAGTTTGCAAGGAAAGAGGGGTCAAGATTTCTTTTTTGGGGGGGCGGTGTGATGATGGCAGATTTGAAGCAGAGGGGGACAGTACCTGAGGAGAGGAAACTGTTAACAATATCAGCTAATGTGGGGGCCAGGAAGGGAAGCTGGATGGTCAGCAGGTTAGTGGGAATAGGGTCGAGGGAGCAGGAGGTGGGTCTCATGGTCAAGGTGAGCTCTGAGAGGGCATGAGACAAGATAAGAGAGAAACTAGGGACAGATGTGAGTTCAGGGCTAGGGCAGGAGGGAAACTGTAGGAGAAATTAGGCTTGGTGAGCTAGGGGAAGGGAGTGAAGCAGCAGAGGCAGCTGAACAGATGGTCTCAATCTTAGTGACAATGAATTCCATGAGCTCCTCGCACTTTTCATTGGAGGTGAGGGTGGAGGGGGCAGGGGAGAGGAGTTTAAGACAACGGTTTGTAGTGCAGAAGAGAAGACAGGGGTTATCTTTGCATTTCAAGATGATCCTGAAATAGTGAGCAGTTTTGGCAGAAGAAAGCAGGATCTGATAGTGCTTTACGTGGTCCAGACAGATCTGGCGATGAATGGCTAAACTAGTTGTCCGCCATAAACGCTCAAGTCTGCATCCCTTGGACTTAAATTGACCAGTAAGTTCTGGAGAATCACAACTCACGACGTATCTCTTTTTCCCCTGAACTTGCTGGCCGATTTGCGCACTCATAACAATGTGCATCGTGAACTCACCATTATTTTTCCAGGAACATTTGTCCCACAGTAATGATAAGAAGCTACTTCAATTCAACTACTCATTATATTCTTAAAGCATCCAAGCGAACCAAAAAATACTTTCAAGACCTCAAATGAGTAAGTCTGAAAGTTATTTACTGGCTACTGACTGCATATCATCATCAGGGTGCAGAAGGGCAAAATGATTTATTATATCTTGCTAAACAACTTTCACACAAGTATCATGACTACACTCAAGGCATTCTTGGACATGAAAGTGATGGTTGAATTATAGCCATTCAGCCATGGCATATTGGAAGCACAATGATCACTATGGGTTAGGTGTGGGGAGAAGAGAATTCTTCTGGTTGCTATGTGTTAACTAGATTTAAACAGTGGCAATATTTCCAACATTTGCTGTTTCTAGAAAAATCATAAAATTGCAAGTGGATGTTCTCATCAGGTCCTGGGGTTTGAAAATCACCCACTGCTCTTACTTAAGATATTGTTTGAGTTAAAGGAGATCTCAACACTGGAACTCAAATTGGTCTTAATTCAGGATTGGCAGCATTTCAAAAAAGTAAATGACTGAAGATGAGCTCTTCGTTGATGTTAGTTGTTTCTCAGGAGAGAAGATGAAGTGATCCCAACACCAAAGTAAGTAGTGGTGTGTCTCACATCACAACAGCAGAATGCCAGTTTCAGTGCTTCCAGGTTTCATTGGGGTTTAACCCTCATTTTAGCATTCATCTTGTATGAAGTATTTTCAGATTTAATCATAATCTTGTGTATAATGTTATCTGGACAATGTCTGTAGATGGAAATCAGCTGAACATGAAGAAAATTTGAATTCTGCATCATTTTACATTGGATATTGCTGGTCTTTAACTTAGTGTAATTTTCGATAGAGCAAGCTTTGCTTCAATGATTATCTGATTTCACCAGAGGGATTACAACTTGATCAAGCTCACACCACTGCAATTGTAGTGACACCACTGCCTAGAGATATTACCAGTCTACATTCTTTCCTGTGACTTACTGCATGCAATTTGTACCATGTAACATTACCATTGGGGCTAATTCTACACAGCTCCCATTTTGTTTCAAGCCTACTTAAAATGCACAAAGACCCATGTTTGAACTTCAAAACTCATTGGAAAACATACTGGAAAGAAAATATTGTCTGATGTTATCTGGCTTTAATGTGAAACCAAATGTAAAAATTGGAGTCAGATTTTTCAGAATAATTCAGCATCTATTTTCATACATCTGAATACAAACTAAAATGAGAATGATCATTGGTACTGTTGGCATAGAGCAACTAGCTATGTGTTCACTGTAAGCATGTTGTTAAGATATGTTCTCCTAGTGCTTAATAATGTATAGAAACAATCACACTAATTCAGTACAGTTGTATGGTTTTCTATACATATCTAAATAGAGCTACTTTAGCTTACTAGTTTACTAAATCTAATGTTAAGCAATAGCTTCTCCCTTTTCAGTTAAAAACTCAATGTTGGTTGAAAAATTATTTATAAAATTACATGTTGCATTTCACAAAGCAATTTAGAATAGCAATAAAAATTGCAGAATTGACTAATATTTGCCTTGCTTTTACTTTATCATATTAAAAAGTTGTGCAATGACTTAATTTCTGCATCACACCACGGAGGGAGTTCCATTACTCGAGATCTGTACTTATGGGGAGGGCGAATAGATGTTTTTATTGAAACAAGTACTAATAGCATTGTCAGGTGAAATAGTAAAGTGCCCCTCAGACTGTGCAAGACAAATTAATTAACAGGCATAAATAGGAACATAGGAACAGGAGTAGGCCATTCAGCCCCTCGTGCCTGCTCCGCCATTTGATAAGATCATGGCTGATCTGTGATCTAACTCGATGGGCTCGATTTTAGGGTCGGGTTTCCTGCGGGTTTCCAGCGGGGGGGCCCCGAAAATCCCGATATGAGGTCACGTGACCGGATCGCGCTGCGATCCCGACCACTTCCGGGTTCCCCGATGACGTGCGGGGCTGCGTGCGTGGCCCACGCTGGTGGGAATCCCGCAGGCAATTAAAGCCAGCGGGGTTCCACTTGAGAGTATTTACCTTGCTTGTTGAGGTCAGTTAATGAGCTGAATCAGCTGTCAAAAGAGGAAGTGTGGGATTTTACCTGCATCGCAGACTGTTTCACACACTGGGGGAAACAGTCTCTCTCCAACCAGGCGTGTTGCAGCCAGCAGCCTGTGGCAGGTGCCAAGGTGCACTCCACAGGGGAGAGCCCTCACCCACGCAGGAGGCCACCGCATCACATAGGGCAACCCCTGCCCCCCACCACCCCCCGCCAAGCCAGAGGACAGACCGACACGAAACCGCAGCCCCAGTCCGAGGAACCACCCACCGACCCTGCACAACCCCTCAGACCAACACCTGCCAGATGGGTGGTGTGTGGACACCCTCGGAGGACGAACAGCATGACCAGCCCCAGCAGCCTCGCAGTCCGCCGCAGAGACGTGGATCCCCCCAACACGGTGTTGTTGCACGCCCACCTGCACAGCAGGAGGGAGGGCTACCGCAGAGAGAGACGCATCGCAGAGGGCACTACCCTCGCCACATGGTCCACAGACCGAGGCGAAGCTCCCCGGACCTCTCAGAGCAGCAGTGCACACGGAGGCGCAGATTCGCTCGACATGTAGTCGTGGAGATCTGCAGGCTCTTTCATGCCGAGCTGCTCCTGCCTGGCCCCAGCACCAAGTGCTTACCTGTCGCTGCCAAAGTCACCACTGCCCTCCACAACTTCTCCTCCGCATCCTTCCAGGGTGCAGCCGGCTACACCGCCGATGTCTCTCAGTGGTCTGCGCGGAAGAGCCCTGCAAATACACCTGCACCTACTCTGCAGTAACACGATGGGTGGCATCAGTGGACACAACAGACAGGATTCGCGGAGACATGGCAGTGGTGGTGCCAATATAATGTGTGCTGTTTGTAGCTCTGAAATTCAATATAGGTAACACCCATGGCAAACCCTCCGACACCCTTGTGCACCCCCTTCATGCTCACGAAACATTTGCCTTACGCTGCCTACTGCACATATGTGATGCATGCGCTGTGGCTGCATCACAGGTGGTGGCAGGTTGAGTGAGGCTGGCCGTGAGGGAGATGCACGAGAGGGTGAGTATGGGATAGAGCCATGAGATTCTATGAGGATTGGGTCGCGTGTTAGTGGCAGGATGAGTACTGGCGAGGTGAGTAGGTGGAGGTAAGATGAGGATGGGGTTTGAGTGGGTATGGGGGTGATGTGACAGAGTAGTGTTGGCAGTGCAGAAGGAGATGTGGGGTTGGGGCAGTGTTGTAGCAGATGGAGTGTAGGGGAAAGACTTCGTGTTCTCACTGTGGCTGACCTACTGAGGTCATTGCAGCGCCTCCTGCACTGTATGCAGGTGGGCGATATGTTGGTTGCGCAGGTGACCCCCTCTGCCACCTCGAGCCAGGCCTTCTTGGTGGCAGAGGCTGGCCGCTTCCTCCCGCCCGCCGGGTGGAAGATCTCTGTCTTCGCCCTCCTCCTCACCCCATCTGATGATACCTGGGGTGAGGCATCATTAAACTGGGAGCAGCCTGCCCCCTGGGCTGCTCCATGCTGCAATTTGTTCCATTGGTTGCAGCATCTGTCAGTGGAGGACTGCCCCTTTAACTAGAGAGCCTCCAGCTGACAGATCGTACTGCGCATGCGCAGCCCGCCCGACGCGCAGACCAGCAGCGTGGACCCCGGAGGAGCAGGTAATTGATTCCTATTAGTGTGTTGCCTGCTACGATCGCGTGGGCAACCCACTAATTTCACCGAGCGTGTTGGCCACGCTCCCGAAACCCAACCCGCCGGAAACCCGCAGGCCTGGTAACATCGAGCCCCATATACCTGCCATTGGCCCATATCCCCTAATACCTTTGGTTGCCAAAAGGCTATCTAACTCACATTTAAATTTAGCAATTGAGCTAGTATCAATTGCCATTTGCAGAAGAGAGTTCCAAACTTCTACCACCCTTTGTGTGTAGAAATGTTTTCTAATCTCACTCCTGAAAGGTCTGGCTCTAATTTTTAGACTGTGCCCCCTACTCCTAAAATCCCCAACCAGCGGAAATAGTTTCTCTCTATCCACCATATCTGTTCACCTTAATATCTTATAAACTTCGATCAGATCACCCCTGAACCTTCGAAACTCCAGAGAATACAACCCCAATTTGTGTAATCGCTCCTCGTAACTTAACCCTTGAAGTCCGGGTATCATTCTAGTAAACCTACGCTGCCCTCCCTCCAAGGTCAATATGTCCTTCCGAAGGTGCGGTGCCCAGAACTGCTCACAGTACTCCAGGTGCGGTCTAACCAGGGTTTTGTATAGCTGCAGCATAACTTCTGCCCCCTTGTACTCTAGTCCTCTAGATATAAAGACCAGCATTCCATTAGCCTTATTGATTATTTTCTGCACCTGTTCATGACACTTCAATGATCTATGTACCTGAACCCCTAAGTCCCTTTGGACATCCACTGTTTTTAACTTTTTACCATTTAGAAAGTACCCTGTTCTATCCTTTTTTGATTCAAAGTGGATGACCTCACATTTGTTTACATTGAATTCCATTTGCCACAGTTTTGCCTATTCACCTAATCTATCAATATCCCTTTGTAATTTTATGTTTTCATCTACACTGCTTTCAATGCCACCAATCTTTTTGTCATCGGCAAACTTAGATATGAGACTTTCTATGCCTTCATCTAAGTCGTTAATAAATATTGTGAATAATTGAGGCCCCAAGACAGATCCCTGCGGGACTTCACTAGTCACATCCTGCCAATGTGAGTACTTACCCATTATCCCTACTCTGTCGCCTTTCGCTCAGCCAATTTCCTAACCAAGTCCGGACTTTTCCCTCGATTCTATGGGCTTCTATCTTAGTTAACAGTCTCTTATATGGGACCTTATCAAATGCCTTCTGGAAGTCCATATAAATAACATCCATTGACATTCCCCTGTCCACTACTTTAGTCACCTCTTCAAAAAATTCAATCAGGTTTGTCAGGCACGACCTACCTTTCACAAATCCATGCTGGCTCTCTCTGATTAATTGAAAATTCTCGAGGTGTTCAGTCACCCTATCCTTAATTATAGACTCCAGCATTTTCCCCACAACAGATGTTAGACTAACTGGTCTATAAATCCCTGGTTTCCCTCTCTCTCCTTTCTTAAAAAGCAGAGTGACATGTGCAATTTTCCAACCTAGAGGGATGGTTCCTAAATCTCGAGAACTTTGGAAAATGTCTGAAGCACTCCTGTTAATGGCAGTACGCAGTCAGGGGGGAGGAATTGGCTGTGCAGACCTTTGGGGAGAAAAAGTATCTAATATATATTCCAGAGCTATGTTTGGCTAGTTACCCTCTTCAGTACTTATATTTGACAAATGTGTCAATTTTATCCTATGAATTTGCACATGAAGCAACAGTGAATCGACAGGTGCAACAAATAGGGTGTATTATCGATTAAAAGTATAAAAATGCCACAAAATCACAAATCTCACTTTCAACTGTTCTTTCACATACAAAAAACACATGACAACTGAAAATACTTGAGTTTATAGGCCTTTGGCAGTTGTTAACGAGTAGCAGTAAAGAGGCAAATAGTAAGGTATCTTATTTTAATAATGGATATTAATATTTGTATAGTCCACCTGCATCGATAGTCACACTAGTTAAAAATCAAAATCTTGCTGTACAAATAGAGCACCAAGCACCAACTAACAACAAAAAGGTACTAAAAAGTTAATGGAACCTTAGTCCTTCAGGGCATCATATGCTAACTCTCAGTATCATCCAATTTTATTTCAGTAAAAAAAAGCATTACAATTAAAAATTCACCTGAATATTGCTCAGAATCTGTAGCTATGTGTCAAAAGTAACAAATGGCAAAATAAAAGACAGAACTTGCTGGGAAAATAGCATAGATCCATTAACATTTGAAAAGAGAAAAGACAGGCTAAGGCTTTCTCTAAACCCAAAACATTCCGACAAAGATCCTACTGTCTTCTTTTCAGATTTTTTATTTTCTTTTTATCCCCAATGACAGAATAAATTAGCAAAGGTTATACAAACTGGATCAGACCCAGCTCATAGCAAGGCCCTGTTTAGTAGGTATTCTACCTCGCCTAATATTGAATTCCATAGGTCTGCAATACTGTGCTCCAGCTTTCTCTACCATATGCATCCTTTCACTACTGTTCTGCTTGGTGCCAAAAATGTACCATCCATCTTCCACAATTAGATCAAATCTGAACATGTGCACATTAAACGTACTACTACTACCACTACTAGCATTTATATAGCACCTTTAATGTAGTAAAACATCCCAAGGCGCTTCACAGCAGCACTATCAAACAAAATTTGACTCCAAGCCACAAAAGGAGATATTAGGACAGGTGTCCAAAAGATTCGTCAAAGAGGTATGTTTTTAGTGGCGTCTTAAAAAAGGAGGAAGAGAGAGAGGCAGAGAGGTTTGGAAGGGGAATTCCAGAGGTTAGGGCCTAGGCAGCAGAAGGCATGGCTGCCAATGGCAGAGCATTTAAAATTGGGGACACGCAAGAGGCCAGAATTGGAGGAGCACGGACATTTCGGAACATTGTCGGGCTGGAGGTGGTGACAGAAATAGGGAGGGGAGAGGCCATGGAGGGATTTGAAAACACGGATGAGAATTTTAAAATCGAGGCGTTGCTGGACTGGAAGCCAATGTAGGTCAGCGAGCATAGGGGCGATGAGTGAACAGGACTTGGTGCGAGTTAGGAAATGGGCAGCACGGTTTTGGATGAGCTCAAGTGTATGGAGTGTGGAAGATGGGAATCCAGCCAGGGAAGCATTGGAATCGTCAAGTCCAGAGGTAACAATGGCATGGGTAAGGGTTTCAGCAGCAGATGAGCTGAGGACACGGGCAATGTTATGGAGGTGGAAGTAGACGGTCTTGGTGATGGAGCCGATACGGGGTCGGAAACTCAACAAGGAGTCAAATAGGACAAGGCTGCTAACGATTAGGATATTATATGAAGACTAATTGTTACCTGGGTGTATTGACACTAATCTCATCATCAGGGAGTTCAGAGGACATTATAAATGCAGTAGTGAAACTTTCTAAACATAATCTGGACACCAAACATTGATGCTGATTTGATTGGCCAAATGATGCATTTTGTTTTTAATACATTCAGTTCAGTTTTCTTTGCCAACAGCTGAAGTCACTGGCCAGTATGCTCCATGTCTTTAATGTGCAATGATGACTGTGCAAACTGTGCTATCATACTTATGGCTCCAACTCCCATTACTATTACAAAAATTAAAGAACATCAGACAACCATCAAAATAAGACACCCGCCATTACCTAAACTGAGGCAGGTTTTAAAGCCATTTCTTTATTTAATTAGGCAGATTATTCAACACTACCAAAGATATCCTGGAGATTCCTTTCGGGAGTCACTTGAAAAGAAAACCACAACCCCAATGAAACTGGGAAAATTACTTTGAAGAAATAAAGACCTGGTCGTTGATAGAACTGCACTGTTTGTTCTAAGTAAAAATAATCAGTACGAAAAGCATAGCCCACAGCTGTTAATGATCCTATGGCCTCAGTGCCCATATACAATATATACTGACTGTGCAAAATCCTAGTAAACTACCATGGAATTAAACTCACTAACGCCCTTTAGTCAACCTTACAAGGCATTAAAACCATTTCAGTGAGTGTCAAAATGCATCAAGGACATGAAGCACACGGAGAGCAAGAAAAACGACAAAAAATGGAATAAATACTCTCTGCCCCCAAAGAAACAAATTGAATATATTTATAATAAATACCATGAGAGTTTGATCTTATTGTTTGGGGTCCAGATGATTTTAACCTGTCCAATCATGATTTGACCTTCAGGACTTGTGTAATCTGACCACACCCACTCAATTGGATAAAAATCATGTAACTCACTCTCAGTTTCCATTATTCTCCATTTAGTCAAAAAATACTTTATTAATGGTATTGAAGCACTGTGTCTTCATGCTAATACAGCAATGCAGTCATGGTTCATTCTAAAAACATTTTGAGCAGTGCAAAGTCACTGCCTCGGGTAACTAAACAATGTTCTTTCGGAGATCATTTGTGGTGAGAAGCAGTAGGAGGCATCGTAACAGTTACAGTGGCATGGTTTGCACAAGTATTAATGAATGCTAAGAATCAGCCTTATCACAGAGCACAGAAATAATGCCATGCTCTAGCAAGCGCAGGAGTCATGATATGAATCCGTACATGAATAAAAATATGCTTAAATGTAACTGCAGGGTACACAATTTTTTAAAATCAGTTAGAAATCTTAAAAACAGAATGAGGAGAAGATACAACTAATGAACCAAACAAATGAGTAATTTATAAATCTGTAATGACATCCAAAATAAATCCAGTAACTATGAGAATCACTCGGAATTTAAAGCAACATAATAAAAGGTTACCAAATAAACTTGGGACAACCCTGAAATACCAGCCATTCCACATAAAGCAATGCTTAACTCAAACGAATCTGAACAGTTCTGAGCCATATGTATATCTGTATGCACACATATTATATGAATAAAAAGGTTAAAAGGAACCACTATTTTTCTATTGCTCACCAACTCAGGCAAGCAATCTACTAGTTGTCTAAAGAATATTTCCAGCTTCTTGCACTTCTACAGGAAATCGGCAGTGATTTAAAGCAGTCAATTCTGTGTATCGATTTTTTAAAGACAGTATGAGAGTCGCACTGAACTGTGCAACACTGAAGGTGCAAGTCTAATAGCCTTAAGCTATCAACAACAAAGGGGTAACTAGTTAACCCAATACTTTTATGGTTGTGCTGTTACAGTAGTTTAAATAATTGACAAGCTTCAATTATAAAATTCAATTGTTCCTCTACACAACCAATTTGCAGCATCCACTATTACCTTCATTACATATAGTGATGAGCTCATTTTCTTTCATCATTTCAATTTATGCCATTATGCGAACTATTAGTATAATTTTCCCCTGGAGTATGCAAATATAAACATTATGCCAATCAACTATCGCCAGTAAGACTGTCAGATTGTAGAAATGTATCCTAATTAATCTCCCATGATATTCTTGAGGAAAAACAACAGATTCTATCTCTTTCCTGCAATTGCCTCTTGCTCCTTGCACCTACCCTATAGTTTTTTTGTGTTATTCCATTTTCTTGTTTGTATTCCATGGTTTTCACACTGTTGTGTGCATCTCTCTATTTATCTCTGATGCTCGCTCTTTGTACAAGTCTCTCCTTTGTCATTTTTCCTTTCTCTTCTATATGCCTTCCAATTTTCTGTGCAGCACTCATACATTTTCCCATACCACTGTACTCAGTGACACTCTCTCTTGCATTTTTAAAAAAATTCAGATTGTACAACAAGATGATAACTACCATGTATTGGGTTGAACATATGTATTAAGATCAGGTATGGCGAGTCTGTTCTGGAGATGATGGAATTCTTGTGGGGAAATCAAAAAGTAGAAAGCTGACTACTCAAGCTGAGAGGTGAACAGGTATCAGGAAGAAGCAAACAAAGGAGTAGCAATTCAGTATGGCACATGGGAAAAAGCAGGGAGAAGAGGCTGGGGAATGGGCTGAGGTATGAGAGTACTCTTGGGGGATGAGGTCTGAGGGACCTTTGGTGTGGGTCTTGTGAGCAGTTGAACTGAGCAGTGGAGAGATGTGGATGCACCAACAGGACAAGTTGTAGCCTCAATTATTTTGGCAACGATGTGGTCTCAAAATCTAACTATTTTTAAATTAATAATTTGGCAGAGAGAAGCAGCACAACATTTGAGACTTGGGCAGAAAAAAAGCAGATAAGTAATTAGAAGGATGGACTCAAGGTCTTTAAGCTTCAAACTTCATACCAAAGGATTTTAGCACAATTTAACTTCAAGAAAAGCGAGTCTGAAATGATTAGCGGGGCATTGTGGCAGATGTAATTCCACCCGAGGTGGAGGCTTTGGGGTGCTGTGTGAGATTTAATTCCTGAATTTTTCCCTCTAATTCAGCAAGGACTCAAGACCCTGAAAAATGGAAGCTCTGGGAACAAAGCATAAGCCAGTCGCCTCAGAAAAGGGGAAGCCTGAGTGGGGAAAACAGAGGCTTGAAACCAGATCACTTGCCTTTTCTCTTGGTCACTGACCAGTGATTGTCATAAGCTACTTAGAAAGTAGAAAAAGACACCTAAAAATTTAGCAGGGGACATACAATGTCGGATTTAAAAATCTTATAACGGTCTAAGGTAGAGTGCTACAATGCATAATTATATGTAAGCTTAATGTATTCTTCATATTATAATACTAAAATTTAATAAAAATCCACCTAAAACACTTGGAGAATGTAAGTAGAGTTGCAATACTAGTTAATCTAGTGCCATTATGTCTTGGCTAAGGCATACTATTCCTTCACCTCCACACACAGCACAAACATTTTATTCATAGACTTTGATCATGAACTGATAAAAAAGTCTTTCCTACTACAAACACATGATGACATCCTCTCATTATTAATGTCATCTCTGTTGCATAGGCTGCAGCATGAGGGACAGAGTCTACAAAATGAGATGCTATTTCTGCATTAATAACAAAAGCAGTTTAGTTTAAAGCACTGAAAAACAGCTACAATTAAAATATTCAATACAACATTCTCCATTCAAAAATCTAACTTAATTGCTTTCCATTGAAAATGCACATCATCTTTGCTGAAAGCTTCAGCAGTTCAGTATCTTCTTTTCAACCTTGTCATTTTCATTTCAAGCATATTTTGAGGTCTGATCCAAATATTTATAACAATTCAGAATTAGCTGGAATCTCAATAGTATAATTGCCTGCTTTCTTTAATCCTAAAGATTCAATAGCACACCTACTGAATGTTTTGAATTTTGACCATGATTCAAATGCATGCTGTTTTCCAACAACATCCTCAGAATATTTGATGGTCTATTAATAGATGGAATAAGTAATATAGTATAAATTAGTGCGTTATCTGTTTTAAGAACATAACAACCTGCATTTATATAGTGCCTTTAACGTAGTAAAACATTCCAAGGCTTATCACAGTAGCATTATCAAACAAAAAAAAATTAAAGAGTTTGAATAATGATATCCAATAAATTTTCCATGAAAATTTGGGGACAGAATTTCCAAGAGGATCTCTCACTAACTTTGGCAGAAACCCCGAGAAATGATAGCCACTTATGCCATTTCTCTCGGGCGTCTGCTGATTATTGGTGGTGATTTGCAAAACATTTGTATTAGTATTTGAACCTGATTCGTAGTATATACCAGCCTAGACTGGTCTGTCTAAACTATTTTATATTAATACAAATATATTTACAGAGTCAGCAGCACCTTGATATTCAGTGCAGATTCAGGCAAAATAGTTACCTACTTCGAGATATTCTTCCTGCTGTACTCAGCATTAATAGTTAGCAAAACATTTTTATATTATTACAGAAAATGCACTTTATTTTGAAAGCTGAAAAATGAATCTTTCATACAAGAACTAAATGTTCAATCCTAGCTGATAGCTGAAAAATGGTTATAACTACTAACTAAACATAAAATTTCTGCGAGGATTCCCCGATCTCCTGCAGGAACTTTGGCAGATCAGCAGAAACCCCGGAGAAATGCTGTGAATGGACATTTACTCCAATTCTCCGGTGTTTCTGGTGATCTTCCATCAAAATTACGGCTCACGGAAATTACTGACTTTAAATTTATGCTGCATTGGCATAAGATTATTATTGCTTCTAATAGATACTATACATTGTTGGAACAGCAAGTTTGGAACTTTCACAACCAATCTTCTATTTTTATGCTTATTCTTCTTTGATTCAATTTAAAATTAAAATGCAAATCCAAGATGATATATTTAGCATTATTTGTATGTTGTAAAATGATAAATTGTTAAACATATGAATATACTCAAGACATGGTTAAAATCAGAACAGCACAAAATAAAATCAACTCGTCAACCTGGCAATTATTGTTCGTACAAATTATCAAGCAAAAAAGATCAATGTGCCCAAACAACAGGGCAACTACTAATGTCAGGCTCTGATAACTCAAATTGTTGGAGCATTCCTTGGCTCCTGCAACAAGAGCAAAAAGTTCAACCAATAAAATACCCTACTAACTTAACTAATTGCTAGTCTAGAGAAATTATTCAATACTTCCAAAACATAAAATTACAAAGTGATATTGACAGATTAGGTGAATGGGCAAAACTGTGGCAAATGGAATTCAATGTAAACAAATGTGAGGTCATCCACTTTGAATCAAAAAAGGATAGAACAGGGTACTTTCTAAATGGTAAAAAGTTAAAAACAGTGGATGTCCAAAGGGACTTAGGGTACAGGTACATAAATCATTGAAGTGTCATGAACAGGTGCAGAAAATAATCAATAAGGCTAATGGAATGCTGGTCTTTATATCTAGAGGACTAGAGTACAAGGGGGCAGAAGTTATGCCGCAGCTATACAAAACCCTGGTTAGACCGCACCTGGAGTACTGTGAGCAGTTCTGGGCACCGCACCTTCGGAAGGACATAATGGCCTTGGAGGGAGTGCAGCGTAGGTTTACTAGAATGATACCCGGACTTCAAGGGTTAAGTTACAAGGATAGATTATACAAATTGGGGTTGTATTCTCTAGAGTTTAGAAGCTTAAGGGGTGATCTGATCGAAGATAATAAGATATTAAGGGGAACAGATAGGGTGGATAGTGAGAAACTATTTTCTCTGGTTGGGGATTTTAGGAGTAGGGGTTACAGTCTAAAAATTAGAGCTGGACCTTTCAGGAGCGAGATTAGAAAACATTTCTACAAAGGGTGGTAGAAGTTTGGAACTCTTCTGCAAATGGCAATTGATACTAGCTCAGTTGCTAAATTTAAATCTGAGATAGATAGCTTTTTGGCAACCAAAGGTATTAAGGGATTATGGGCCAAAGGCAGGTATATGGAGTTAGATCACAGATCAGCCATGATCTTATCAAATGGCAGAGCAGGCACAAGGGGCTGAATGGCCTACTCCTGTTCCTATGTTCCAGATTGACTGTAAACATTGTAAATTATTACTTCCTTTTACTGGTCAGCCATCATTACTAAGCTGGCTATAGTTGCCAATACATCTTCCCACTGCATCTGCCAGCTATTGCAGTTGTCAAATGAGAGTCAATCCAGTTCGTTGTTGATATACACAAACAACTCTCAGCCACGGCTTTCCACATCGAAGAAAAGCAACTTTTACCAACTGTGAATCAGTCACCTTCCATGAGTACTGATTTTCAATCAGGCAACATGCATGCCTTTGCAAGATAGTGGTGAATGCTAAATTCTATTCAGTATCTTGAAGAACATATATAGATTAAGTATTGGAAATTTGATATGTCAAAGGTTTCAGACTATTCTTTCACCTTTTTCCGAATATTTATACATTGGTAGACGCGAGTCCAGATCATTTCACTTCTAAGGTTTGAAAGATGTCCAAATGAGCTCGTCTCTGAATGGTCTTAAATACTCAGTCCAAAGTACCTTCATAGTAATGCACCAAGACAATAACCATAGAATCACAGTACAGCATGGACTGGAATGAGTTAACTTTTTCTTGCCAGGGTCACGAACATGCGAACAATAACTGACAGGAAAAGACCCTTTGGTCAATCAAGCCTGTCCCCACGCAATTGAGATACCTTGTGTATCACAATATATACGCTCCCCAACCCCACCCAAAACAATGTGATCTCCTGAGAGGGGCAAATAAAGATAAAGATAAATACCCAGGCCAATTTTGGGGGAAAAAAAATCAAGGAAATTCTTCTCCAACCCCTCAGGTGATCAAATCTAGCCCAGGAGATCACTCTGGCCTTGTTAATTCTGTGAATTACTTACCTTTTGTAAGAGGTGATCTCCACCCTAGCCAGATTGAAGGAATTTAGCAAATTGGCATCCACTGCACGAGTCAGAACCTGTTCCACTGGTCCACTATTCTCTGGGAAAAGAACCACCTCCTGAAAACTAATCTATATCTGGCCTTATGCAAATTAAACTTGTGACCCCTGGTCCTCTCTAACATACTTAAGTGGAACAAACGGTCAATTCGAACACAATCTATTCCCTTCATATCTTATAAACCTCAATCAGATCACCCCTAAGTCTACGCTTCTCTTAAGTGTACAGTCCCAGCTCTTTTAGCCTATCTTGATAACTAAGATGCATTAAACTGGGAATTAGTCCAGTGGCCCTCCTCTACACCCTTTGCAAAGCCTCAATAACACCCACCATGTGAGGAAACCAAAACTGGACACAGCATTCCAACTGAGGCCTGGCCAAGGTCTTGTACAAGGACAAAATAGTTAACATTGACCATAAGACAAAGCATAAGATGTACACAGACACAGACAGTTACTAACTAATACTAATTTATTTAATGACATTTAGGTTAGCACACTTCATACTTAACAAGGTCAAGTATTGAGAATTATAAGTACTTAGGTAGGAATGATTACAGTCTAAATCATTGCAGGCTCAAATTCTGTTGCACTATCAAAGCAGTAGCAGGGTTCATTTGTTACAGTTGAGTTATGTTGACATTCAAGATAACAGTCGGGCTTAATAAGGTTATATTTAAGTTGGCATTGAAGGTATTGCTGGTGAATTTCCACCCTTGAATATGTGGGCTCTTCCTCATGATTAAAAGCCCAAATATATGACCTTGCCCTTCTGTTGGATCAAATTTGTGGCATTGGCTGTTTGACTTCCCCTGGGATGTTCAACATTACCTCTGAAGACATTTGCAGTGAGTCACCCCACCATGGTCCTTGTCTTATTTCTTTATGTGGGTGTAAACAGGGGCGAGGTGTTCAAACATCCCCCAAAATTTCTATGATTTTTATTTCATCGGACAATGTCTTCTTTCAAAAGAACGTGTCCTGGATCTCGATGGAACACAGAAACAACAAATGTTCGTCCAGAGCTAGCTAGCCAATGAAAGTTAGGTTTGCACCTCTAAGTGTTCACTGGAATACTGCAGTGAATAGTGCAAAGTTATTGGTTGAGTAGCGACGCATAACTGGCATTTGGGCTTCGTGCTTTAGGGTTTTTAAATCTGACAAGATTTTTTTCTTTTCATTTGAATTGTTATATTAATAGAAGTAATAATGTTTCTATTTGAACCATATTGTGAAATTCCTATTTGAAAAATACACCTTTTGAAGTACTTTTGTTGGGTTTGGCATTCTCCCCACTAAAACAAATCCTGCCTGTGCAACACTGGTCATCATCTTCTCATCCTGCATGTGACAACTTAAACACTTAAGCTTCCAACTTTCACTTAACGCTTTGCTTGGAGATCGTTCTCAATCTCTCTCAAAACATTCTTAAAACATAACAACTAACGAACAAACATCGCTCTCTTTGAATACCTCGGGGGTTAAATTTGATAACCCCCGAATCCGGGCGCGGTCATTGCGATGCAGGCAGCACGCAACATTCGTGCTGCCTGGTCATTTACCTGATTCCTGCGAGCAACCAAGCCTAGCTGCGATGTTGAGTGGCTATTCACCAGCAGGGGACCCCCGATATCGCGCGAGTGGCAAGCACCACTTAAAGGCAGTCTGCACCTCTTATTTATAAAGTATAAGATAGAAGTTCACGCGGAGTCTGAATGGAGGTCAGACATCGCACACGTAAAACACAGATGCTGGTCCCGTCCCAACATTTACAAACTGTTGAGTTATGTTAAAACGTTGAATAAAAGGTTGCACACGACGAAATCCCAATCTGCATGTCAGTCCTCACCAATCTGCCGATTTGAGTTTGTACCAGGCCTGCGAGAGTGTGTGCACCAAGGTTCTCTGATGATGCACTAGAGCCGTTGGTGCAAGTGGTGGACAGAAGGAGGGACATCCTATATCCACAGGGAGGCAAGAGGTCCCCAGACATATGCTCAAGAGACAGTGGGAGGCAGTAGCAGACAAAGTCAATGCCAGGCACACAGCACCATGAACATGGGTGCAGTGCAGGAAGAAGTTCAATGCATTGAGTTGTCAAGCAGAGAGAGAGGTCAACTGTCAACTGGCATTTCCTACCAACTGCACCACTAGCTGCATCCACTGCTCCAGGCACTACATCCCCCATTACCCAGCTACCAACAATCTCTTTCAATCAGTACTCAACTCTTCCAATCAGATGCTTCCTCTCACCCTCACACATTACCAATGTTGCAAGCCTCACCGGTCACATACACTGGCAGCTATTCACCCATGGCAAGCAAATCACCCAAATATCTTGCAGGTCACTCACTGGCTCACGTCCCACTTTCTTGCAGGAGAAGGTGGCGCATAACAGGAAACAGCAGTGGCAGTAGCTCCATGGAACATGAACCTGCTGTCCTCTCAGTATGACAGCATTCCTGTTCCACCCTGCCAGTGCCCTTGCTGTTGCCTGCCAGCTAGCCAGCCCACTCCCTGTAGAGTGTTGAAACTATATTATCGGAACCTAGGCAGATAGGAACAGGAGTAGGCCATTTAACGCATCGAGCCTGTTCCACCATTCAATGAGATCATGGTTGATCTGTGACCTAATTTTATATACCCGCCTGAGCGCCATATCCCTGAATGCCTTTGGTTAACAAAAATCTTTCAATCTCAGATTTAAAATTAACAACTGAATGAGCATCAACCACCGTTCGCGGAAAAGCATTCCAAATTTCCACCACCCTTTGCGTGTAGAAGTGTTTCCTAACTTCACTCCTGCAAGTCCCGGCTCTACTTTTTACACTAGGTCCCTTCGTCACAGTATTTAAGTATAGAAGACTTCCAAAAACAAGTACAAAGGCATCAGCAACCACAAGCAATAATCCAGCAACTAACCTGTAAATCCTGCATGATCCCTTTAAATAGCACTGGTTGGGTGGGGGGGTCCGCCATGCTGTATATGACCTGTTCAGCTGTGCACGATTAAGACAGTGTGTTGGCTGGAGCGTTGAGTTCCAATATCGTATCTGTCCCTTTAACTCAGCGTTGCACACTGATCTGACGCATATTCTCCCTACTTTACCTGCTGCCAGTGTTTGTTATCTGCGCATGAGCAAAGGCCTTGAGCAAGATGGCGTCCGCACCACGTCACGCTAGAAGCATGCACCTGCATTCTGGACACCATTTTGGGGCCTTAGGAGGCCGTGAAGTGCCTACAAAACAGGCACCATGCGGCCCAATTTATAGCCCCTCCTTTCTAAAGCTTCCATTTTTCCTTCTCAAAATCCTTACCAATCCATCTGCCAGTAATTTTAGGCTATGATCTGGTAAAGAACCTGGAATATGTTGATGGTTAAGTTTTTGATAGATTCTTGGTTTTTGTCATCATGCTAACAAATCAGATGAGTAATGAAGATGTGAAGATTCAACATTAGCTTACCAATGAGCAATATTGTCCCCAGAGGACAGAAGGAGTGAAAAGTGTACATTGATGACAACCAGATGAATTCATACACTGGGGAAGTTGTACATTTCTGATGAGTCTTCACCAAAACTTTAATCCATGGCTTTCAGATGCTGATTGACCTGCCATGCATTTTCTCTTTTTATCTGAGAGTTTAAGACAAATGGAGATGCAAGAGAGAGCTGAAATAGATAACAAATCAGACTTGAAGCATGAAAGAGATTTCTAATGGTCTTAATCCTGTTTAAAATGATTCAAAGTTCAATCCTCACACCATTACCACAATTTTTACCTCCTCACACACAGAATTCATGACACTCACATTTTTGGTTTTTTACTTTATTTTATTCCATCCTCTTTGCCTCCTAGTAAAGGTAAAAGGTCACTTCACAGAATCGTGAAATTTGTAATTCTGTTTTGTATCCATGTAATGAATCAGGTTGCAAAGATGGCAGCTTTATCCTCCACCTACTCTTTGTTTCTCCATTCAGAACTTGAACTTTTATAGTCAAGAGTAAATATTACTCATCCAGAAAACTTCAAACTGAGCACAGAGAGAACTCGAAAAATTGGCCAGTCACTCTGAGTATTTTCAGCTGACATTGAGGAACAGACCTCCGATGGAATATATCATTTGGAAGCTTTTTAAACATAGAAAATCTGATTGTGTAGGTAAGTTTAATAATAAGCTTGTAAATCATGATTTATTTTATCATGTTACAATCCTTATATCCAGTAGTAAGCTTTGTGGAAAAATCAAGATGGCAGCTGCAAAAAAATCCCCCAAAAACTGGATTGGTTTGATTAGTAGATTTCACTGATTGCTCATGCTTAAATTTGTTGTTTTCATATGGCTTCGCTAATTGCTCTTTGATGGAATATCAGAAGGAAAAACTTTGTGTTTGTACTTTCCCGCTCTTTTTAATTGAGATTTGCAGCTATTTTATTAATATGACATTTCAGCCATCCAGCTGCATGAAATTTCCATATGCAGTGGTGCGATGCCTAAAATGTGACACCCAAACTGTGACAGACAAAATACACATGTTTATATATACACACATAAGCAGATCTACTGTGATTTTATGGTGAGTTAGAGAATATGCCATTTTATAACAACAGGGCTATTATATCAGGTAGTATTACCAGGGTTACTGACTTAGTGACCAATCTAATCAAATTGGCTTTCATAACATGGATTTTTAAAATCAGTGTTTGGTGGATTGATTCACACAATTGTCCATTTTTCCACAAAAATTGTGAATCAGTGATTATAGGGTCGAATTTTCACAATCGTCTGCTGTAGTTTCAGCGGAAGATTCACAGCAACCCCAGAAAAATTGCATTAACATTTGTGTTTATGCAGTTTTTTTTTTAAGGTTGCCATAAATCTTCCACCAAAGTTCCAGCAGATAATCAAGAGAACCCCCATGGAAATTCAACCCTTCTATATATATATATATATATCTTCTCAATTTCTCATCTATTTTAAAACCCAAGACTCACATAAAGATGGTTAATGAGATGTATCAGATTGGTGGTTAAGTATATGCTGTTTAGCAATAATGGGGAGAGAGGGATGTGGAGTTCAGTACCATCAGGGATACGGTCCTGGGCTAGGTTAGCATTGTGGGCGTCCTGGAGTTTAGCCTAACTGCAGAAGGAAATACTTGGATTTAGCAGAATGAGAGGAGGTCTGGGGTTTTGGAGCCTTGATAGGACCTCTTAGGATTGGACAGCATTTGCATGGAGTGTCGTGTGGTTTAGCAGCACTGCAGGAAAAAGGTAGTAGTAACCAGAATGTGGCCACTGAAAGGATTTGGAAAGAAGAAATATCCAAATATCGAAAATGCACATGTGGTCCATGCTTTTAAGTGCAACTCTTTTCAGATGATTTATGTCTTTAAAGCCTGACAGGCACACTTGTCAGAAATAGTGTGACTGGAAAGTGTTACATTTACAGGAAACGCCCATTATATATAAAACTTTCATTTATTTTTTTAAAAAACAGACTGCTCTCTCCTGGCTTTACACATGGGGAAATCAAGACCAAATATAGTCTTGGCAAAGGCAAGGCAAAGTTAGAGGGCGGGGGTGGGGGGGGGGGGGTAATTGGACGAGGGCATGTGGGTATAATTCAATCCCCATTTTAAAATTCCTACATTCTGCCCAACTTTAATATTACCATTATAAATTGTTCTCTCCATATCAAAAATGGACACTGCCTCTGTCATGCTGTAATTACACCCTCCGGAGCCAATGGTGGCAGTGCAACAAAAAGTTTATATCGGATGTTTCCACTATAAATGTGGACATAGAAATTTAGAATAAAAGTTGACAGAAAGTGGGTGCAAATAAGATTTTTAATAAAGATCGTCATTCACAACTTCAATTAAGACTAGAAGTCATGATTGTATTCTACTCCACTTTGCAAGCACTCAAAGGTCTATCTACCTCAAAGGTAATGATAGAGCACCGACTGTTAATAATTTGAGCAAAAAATGACTGAATTAAGCAATTTTAATGAAACATCATGAGACCTTTTTGCATGATTTAAATTCAAATTAACAGATAATTTGAATTAAGCAACCTAGAATTAAGAATAGACTCTATGCACGTGAATCTTTCCATCCAAAAGTTCCCATATGTAGCAGCTGTCAAAGTTGATGCTAAAATACCATTATACTGGCTCAAATAGAGAACAATAAAATGCATGCAATTCTCAGGGCTGCGATACTATAAATTTAACATTTTCTCAGTGAGCTTTCATTTCTGAAACGAATACACTAGAGAAGTCTACCCAAGTAGCTCAAAGGTCACAGATAAAGTGGCTGCACAAATCAATAAAATGGATTATTTTGACAACTCGCTAAGACATGCTCATTGGGTCACAATGATGGTCTTCAAATCCTTAAGATGATACTGAATGGACACGCATGCACAAAACCACATTCCAACTAGATTTCCAGAGGGGAAAAGAGATCAAATATGGGCAGAATTTGAAGGATGTATGATACTAGTTCCATTTAATTTAGGCAGTTACAAGGCCATTGAATCTAAACTTGTAATTGTTCTATTTTCTTGACATAATGGTGATCACGTGTGAATATATTCTACTGGCAGTGTTTTCTTGAACTACTGGTAGAACTCCTGTGACAGTGCTCACCAAACTGCAGGCAGTGGCTGCCCTCCCCCTCCATTGGCACTGTGGGTGTAAGTTGTTTTTTTTTATTCGTTCATGGGATGTGGGCGTCGTTGGCAAGGCCAGCATTTATTGCCCATCCCTAATTGCCCTTAAGGTGGTGGTGAGCCGTCGTCTTGAACCGCTGCAGTCCGTGTAGTGAAGGTTCTCCCACAGTGCTGTTAGGTAGGGAGTTTCAGGATTTTGACCCAGTGACGATGAAGGAACGGCGATATATTTCCAAGTCGGGATGGTGTGTGACTTGGAGGGGAACGTGCAGGTGGTGGTGTTCCTGTGCGCCTGCTGCCCTTGTCCTTCTAAGAGGTAGAGGTCGCGGGTTTGGGAGGTGCTGTCGAAGAAGCCTTGGCGAGTTGCTGCAGTGCATCCTGTGGATGGTATACACTGCAGCCACAGTGCGCTGGTAGTGAAGGGAGTGGATGTTTAGGGTGGTGGATGGGGTGCCAATCAAGTGGGCTGCTTTGTCCTGGATGGTGTCGAGCTTCTTGAGTGTTGTTGGAGCTGCACTCATCCAGGCAAGTGGAGAGTATTCCATCACACTCCTGATCTGTGCCTTGTAGATGGTGGAAAGGCTTTGGGGAGTCAGGAGGTGAGTCACTCGCTGCAGAATACCCAGCCTCTGACCTGCTCTTGTAGCTACAGTATTTATGTGGCTGGACCAGTTAAGTTTCTGGTCAATGGTGACTCCCAGGATGTTGATGGTGGGGGATTCGGCGATGGTAATGCAGTTGAACGTCATGGGGAGGTGGTTACGCAGACACTCTCTTGTTGGAGATGGTCATTGCCTGGCACGAATGTTACTTGCCAATTATCAGCCCAATCCTGGATGTTGTCCTGTATGCGGAGTGAATACCTATTGGAGGAGTGTTTCCAGTTTAGGGCGGTAGATGCAGTTTATGTGACTTTCTCTCATCTTCTCTTTAGAAGGACATGGGAACGTGGTGAAAGATCATTTGGGAATGAGTGAAAGGGAGGGAGAAATCCATACACTGAGGGCACAGAGTTAGCATGGCAATGAAGGAGAAGACTGGGATCTCTAGGGACAGATCAGGAAGCAATGCCAAGTCTATGGAGAAAAAGGAAAGCCTATGAAGGTGAAAACTGGTAAATGTATAGTAAGATGTAATGTGGTAGGTTTTGTATTTTTTTTGAAGAATGTTTGATGTTTATGTAAGTGTTATTTGTAGGAGTATACAATAGGATGGGTAGGAAGCAACGTGGCCACTTGTAGCTTTTCTTACCCTGTCAATATTTGAGCAAATCACATGCCCAAATCCAGTGGCTGGAGTCATACCTAGCACAAAGCAAGATGGTAGTGGTTGTTGGAGGCCAATCATCTCAGCCCCAGGACATGCTGCAGGAGTTCCTCAGGGCAGTGTCCTCAGCCCAACCATCTTCAGCTGCTTCATCAATAACCTTCCCTCCAGCATAAGGTCAGAAAAGGGGATGTTCACTGACGATTGCACAGTGTTCAGTTCCATTCGCAACCCCTCAGATAATGAAGCAGTCCGTGCCCGCATGCAGCAAGACCCGGACAACATCCAGGCTTGGGCTGATAAGTGGCAAGTAACATTCATGCCAGACAAGTGCCAGGCAGTGACCATCTCCAACAAGAGAGAGTCTAACCACCTCCCCTTGACATTCAACGGCATTACCATTGCCGAATCCCCCACCATCAACATCCTGGGGGTCACCATTGACCAGAAACTTAACTGGACCAGCCACATAAATACTGTGGCTCCAACAGCAGGTCAGAGGCTGGGTATTCTGCGGCGAGTGACTCACCTCCTGACTCCCCAAAGCCTTTCCACCATCTACAAGGCACAAGTCAGGAGTGTGATGGAATACTCTCCATTTGCCTGGATGAGTGCAGCTCCAACAACACTCAAGAAGCTCAACACCATCCAGGACAAAGCAGCCCACTTGATTGGCACCCCATCCACCATCCTAAACTTCACCACTGGCATACTGTGGCTGCAGTGTGTACCATCCACAGGATGCATTGCAGCAACTCGCCAAGGCTTCTTCGACAACACCTCCCAAACCCGCGACCTCTACCACCTAGAAGGAGAAGGGCAGCAGGCACATGGGAACACCACCACCTGCACGTTCCCCTCCAATTCACACACCATACAGACTTGGAAATATATCGCCATTCATTCATCGTCGCTGGAACAAAATCCTGGAACTCCCTTCCTAACAGCACTGTGGGAGAACCTTCACCACACGGACTGCAGCAGCTCACCACCTTCCCAAGGGCAATTAGGGATGGGCAATAAATGCTGACCTCGCCAGTGATGCCCACATCCCATGAACGAATAAAAAAAAATTGCAGCATATTTTCTGTGTTTCAGATATATTTAAAGTGAAAAAACCTTTAGTTATACAGATAAATTTTATCAAGTATGCCTACTACCTATTGTACAGAATTGGAGCTCTTTATCGAAAACCTTTTTTTTAAAAAAAAAGCTGTCAACATTAGTACTTTTTAATTCAGAATTTATTTATTTCAGAACATGAATGTTCTTATGATCCACACTTGAAACAGTAACCTGTACTTCCCTCTTTACAGATGCTGATGAATTTTCAATAGTTACTGTTTTAAGTGAGATTTTAAACACTGGGTACTTTTGATATCTAACGGAGTTGCTTGGAAGGGTTACTGAGCTTGATCATTTAACAGAAGCCAGTTATGATGCATGATTGACACAGAAGCACCTGAATTAATGGCTGCAACTCTACATACATCAGTTCAGTTTTTTCACATTGTTAGACTTGATAACTCCTCCAACTTTGTTTTTATCATGTCAACAGGGGAGGGACAGGAATAGTTTGGATAGATATTAGCAATAAAGGCAACAAAGTTTTAATTGGCAACTACTAATGATAGTTCATGGTGACCAGGTATATAGCTGGTTGTTTAGGCAGGGAAATGAGCATTCAGAGAATTGTTAATACACGATGGATCCTAATATCCTAGAAGCATAGAAAGTACAAGTATAATGAAAAAGGGAGGGTTGAAAGCCCAATGAATGGAGCTACTAAGTAGCTTCTTCTTAATAAAACACCTGGAGCAGAATGTTATATTTTATTTCTTACTTGGTTGTCCATCAGAAATTCTGAAAATACTTCAATGGAAGGTTTGATAGCACCATTATGAAGTCCATTGCATGGATTTACTTTTTCAAATAACACCTATACACTGCCAAATAATTAAAAAGAAATGCAGAGTAGCAAACTTATCAAGCACCCAGCTACTATTCAGCACAAAAATACAGCAGCTTGGAGACCCTGCTTAGCAGCTGTTACTTTTTGTGCTCAGTTATATTGCGACTCATGCCATTTATCATCCCACAACAAAGAATTTATACTTTGACCTTTCAAGAAAATTGTTTTTAATCTATTTAAAAGACTATTTTCCCACCCCTCTCCTTGCCATCTTACCACGGCAAGATTTACTCTCTCCATCTAAAATCACAGAAAAATATAAAAGAGAGTCCTCATTTTGTCATAATTATTTCAACTTAATTATCACAGTAGATGTGGACACACATTCAAATTTAGCAAAAGGACAATTTAGGACATTCTTCACATAGTGACCAATAAGCAGAATAGACCATAAGTTAGGATAGTGGAAGAGAAAACTATGAAAAGATTGTAGGATTTTTTTTGTGGATCAATTAGGATTTGCTGAATGGCATTCTCTATCCACAACTGCCTTATGAACAGTCAAAATACCAAAGTGCAGATCATCCACTCACTCTTTTGGCAGAGAAAAGGGAAAAGAAAAAGAACTACATTACTCTTCTTCCTTGTAAGAATTATTTATTGTATGAAGAAAATAGCAGCACAAAACCTAAATAAAAGCTTAGAAAACATTTTTCCTTAATACTAGACTCCCTAATGGTTATAATGGTGTTGCAGTGGTTTCCTTTTGTAACACTGACACAAGGCAGTAGGTCAAGTGGTTTCATTTTTTTTTTACAATGGAACTCTAAACACAGCTTCCAAAGTCACAAAGGAGAGTGGCAAGAAGCAGCTTTACATAGAAAAGCTGTGGATGGCAGTCTCCCTTGTTGAATGATAAGATTTGAGCTGAAGTACCATTATGTAGTTCAAACTGTAATGACATGTAATTGCACATTGCAGGGGACTAGAATATCCTATTTGTATTGTAAAGATTTCTAGATGGTTATCAGTGAGCAATAATGCTTTGATGTCATCTGAACTCCAAGATTACCAATGTAAACCCTAAAACATGACCTGAGGATACATCACCTGATATTCTAACGGTACTTCAGTTCAAATCATACAATTCAACAAGGGAGACTGCCATCCACAACTTTTCATGGCATCTGCCTCTGGCAAAACTTCTGTCAACCTCCCTCCCCTCATTATAAATTCCTTTGTCCACAATTATAACAGAAACTGCCAAAGTAAACTTGTCACACTGTAATCACACCTTCTTGCCAATAGTTGTGCTGTAGCTACATTTGGTCTCAATTCCCCATGTGCAATGTCAAGGGAGATCAATTACTTTATTTAAATAGAATTACGAATAGCCCAATTACACAACCACAGGTGAAATAGCTAAAATAATTGTGCACTCAATACTGTTCCTTCTTTTTGCCGAGTAACTGTATGTATGGTCTAGAAATGTGAAGGCTTTTCTAAACTGACCAAAATTGTTCCACAGGTGACTGTAAACTTGTTCCTTAGATGTCATTAACATATATAAATTTGCTCGCCAGTTAATCAGCAAAACATAACTGGCAAAAGATGTAAAACCTAAGAAGTGCTGGACATTAGAGGGAATATTTTGTATTCCTTTCCAAAGTTTACAGAACATATGGAGATTATTTAATTTTAACTCATAGCACATAATCTAGAGTACCACTTCAGTGGAGTACTGAGGGAGTGCTGCACAGTCAGAGGTGTTATCTTCCGGATGCGGCATTAAACCGAGGCACTGTTTGCCCTCTCAGATGGATGTAAAAGATCTCACGGCACTAATCAAAGAAGAGCAGGGGAGTTCTCCTGGTGTCCTAGCCAACAGTTATCCCTCAACCAACATTAAAACAGATTAGATCATTTGTGCCATCGCTGTTTATAGGAGCTTGTGTACAAATTGGCTGTTGTGTTTGCCGATATCACAACAGTGACTACACTTCAAAGGTACTTCATTGGATATGAAGCACTTTGGGATATCCTGAGGATGTAAAAGGTGCTATTTAAAAATAAATTTATTGTTGCTGTAAAATGTGGTGTTACTCCAGTATTAATAGGACCGCATTCCATAAAAGAAATGTTGCAGAACACCACATATCTCAATTTTTCCTTGTATAATCTTGCAAAAGAACTACTGGTAATTGTTGTACATCTATAACATATGCAAGATGGTACATTGTCATTGTGTTTGCCGTTTTAAAACCAGTTTAATTGAATTTGAAACAAATTTAGCATTCCAACATTATGTAAAGGAAGTTCGAGATAGAAAACTTGTTCTCAATTACATCTAAGTGACATCTTCTAGTTAAGATTCTTGTAAAATTGCTATTACATGATTTTCTTCAAGGCAACAGGGCTTATTGGCATATATAACTCGAAATGTTAGCAATTAAAAGGTTGGCAATGATTCTCGGGGTGAATTGGAATAATAATATGCTGGTAGTCATAAATTTAGAAGTCTGCTTTATAAACATGGGAGGGTAGATAAGTCTCCCTTTACAAGATTAATAGCTCAAGTCTTGTCACTTGCAATTTATTTATCCATATCTCAAAGCAAACTGATCATATCCAAATGGCTGTCATGTTAAACAGCTGCATAGTAACTATTTATAAACATATGCCCCAAAATGTGTGGGTTCCCAATCCGCAGGCGAGAGTGTCACATAACTCCAAGGGCCCTTGGATTGCCGAACAGACAGAAAACAGAGTGGGAATAAACGGGTCATTTTCAAGTTGGCAGGTTGTAACCAGTGGGGTGCCGCAGGGATTGGTGCTTGGACCTCAGCTATTTACAATCTATTAATGACTTAGATGAAGGGACTGATTGTAATGTATCCAAGTTTGCTGATAATACAAAGCTAGGTGGGAAAGTAAGCTGTGAGGTAGATGCAAAGAGTCTGCAAAGGGATATAGACAGGTTAAGTAAATAGGCAAGAAGGTGGCAGATGGAGTATAACATGGGGAAATGTGAGGTTATTCACTTTGGTAGGAAGAATAGAAAAACAGATTCAGAACAGAACCAGCAGCTCAAAACTGGGCATCCAGGAGGCAATGTGGGCCATCAGCAGCAGCAGAATTGTATTCCAGCACAATCTGTAACCACATGGACCGACATATTCCTCACTCTACCATTACCAACAAGCCAGGGGATCAACCCTGGTGCAATGAGGAGTGCAGAAGAGCATGCCAGGAGCAGCACCAGGCGTACCTAAAAATGAGGTGCCAACCTGGTGAAGCTACAATTCAGGACGACATGCATGCTAAACAGCGGAAGCAACATGCTATAGACAGAGCTAAGCGATTTCACAACCAACGGATCAGATCAAAGCTCTGCAGTCCTGCCACATCCAGTCGTGAATGGTGGTGGACAATTAAACAACTAACGGGAGGAGGAGGCTCTGCAAACATCCCCATCCTCAATGATGGCGGAGTCCAGCACGTGCGTGCAAAAGACAAGGCTGAAGCGTTTGCAACCATCTTCAGCCAGAAGTGCCGAGTGGATGATCCATCTCAGCCTCCTCCCGATATCCCCACCATCACGGAAACCAGTCTTCGGCCAATTCGATTCACTCCACGTGATATCAAGAAACGGCTGAGTGCACTGGATACAGCAAAGGCTATGGGCCCCGACAACATCCCAGCTGTAGTGCTGAAGACTTGTGATCCAGAACTAGCTGCGCCTCCAGCCAGGCTGTTCCAGTACAGCTACAACACTGGCATCTACCCGACAATGTGGAAAATTGCCCAGGTATGTCCTGTCCACAAAAAGCAGGACAAATACAATCCGGCCAATTACCGCCCCATCAGTCTACTCTCAATCATCAGCAAAGTGATGGAAGGTGTCGTCGACAGTGCTATCAAGTGGCACTTACTCACCAATAACCTGCTCACCGATGCTCAGTTTGGATTCTGCCAGGTCCACTCGGCTCCAGACCTCATTACAGCCTTGGTCCAAACATGGACAAAAGAGCTGAATTCCAGAGGTGAGGTGAGAGTGACTGCCCTTGACATCAAGGCAGCATTTGACCGAGTGTGGCACCAAGGAGCCCTAGTAAAATTGAAGTCAATGGGAATCAGGGGGAAAACTCTCCAGTGGCTGGAGTCATACCTAGCACAAAGGAAGATGGTAGTGGTTGTTGGAGGCCAATCATCTCAGCCCCAGGACATTGCTGCAGGAGTTCCTCAGGGCAGTGTCTTAGGCCCAACCATCTTCAGCTGCTTCATCAATGACCTTCCCTCCATCATAAGGTCAGAAATGGGGATGTTCGCTGATGAATCACAGTGTTCAGTTCCATTCGCAACCCCTCAAATAATGAAGCAGTCCGAGTCCGCATGCAGCAAGACCTGGACAACATCCAGGCTTGGGCTCATAAGTGGCAAGTAACATTCGCGCCAGATAAGTGCCAGGCAATGACCATCTCCAACAATAGAGAGTCTAACCACCTCCCCTTGACATTCAACGGCATTACCATCGCCGAATCCACCACCAACAACATCCTGGGGGTCACCATTGACCAGAAACTGAACTGGACCAGCCATATAAATACTGTGGCTAGGAGAGCAGGTCAGAGGCTGGGTATTCTGTGGCGAGTGACTCACCTCCTGACTCCCCAAAGCCTTTCCACCATCTACAAGGCACAAGTCAGGAGTGTGATGGAATACTCTCCACTTGCTTGGATGAGTGCAGCTCCAACAACACTCAAGAAGCTCGACACCATCCAAGATAAAGCAGCCCGCTTGATTGGCACCCCATCCACCACCCTAAACATTCACTCCCTTCACCACCGGCGCACTGTGGCTGCAGTGTGTACCATCCACAGGATGCACTGCAGCAACTCGCCAAGGCTTCTTCGACAGCACCTCCCAAACCCGCGACCTCTACCACCTAGAAAGACAAGGGCAGCAGGCACATGGGAACAACACCACCTGCACGTTCCCCTCCAAGTCACACACCATCCTGACTTGGAAATATATCGCAGTTCCTTCATTGTCGCTGGGTCAAAATCCTGGAACTCCCTTCCTAACAGCACTGTGGGAGAACCGTCACCACACGGACTGCAGTGGTTCAAGAAGTTGGCTCACCACCACCTTCTCGAGGGCAATTAGGGATGGGCAATAAATGCTGGCCTCGCCAGCGACGCCCACATCCCATGAACGAATAAAAAAAACAGAATTTTTTTTTTAAATGGTGAGAAACTATTAAATGTTGGTATCCAGAGAGATTTGGGTGTCCTTGTACATGAAACATAAATTTAATATGCAGATACAGCAAGCAATTAGGAAGGCAAATGATTTGTTGGCCTTTATTGAAAGGAGTTTGGAGTACAAGAATAAGGAAGTCTTGCTGAAATTGTACAAGGCTTTGGTGAGACCACACCTTGAGTACTGTGTACAGTTTTGGTCTCCTTACCTAAGGAAGGATAGACTTGCCTTAGAGGTGATGCAACAAAGGTTCACTAGATTAATTCCTGGGATGAGAGGGTTGTCCTATGAGGAAAGATTGGGTAGAATGGGCCTATACTATCTGGAGTTTACAAGAATGAGAGGTGATCTCATTGAAACACATAAGATTCTTAGAGGGCTTGACTGGATAGATGCTGAGAGATTGTTTCCCCTGGCTGGAGAGTCGAGAACTAGGGGATAAGTGGTCAGACATTTAGGACTGAGATGAGGAGATATTTCTTCACTCAGGAGGTCGTGAATATTTGGAATTCTCTACCCCAGAGGGCTGTGGATGCTCAGTCGTTGAGTATATTCAAGGCCAAGATAGATAGAATTTTGAACACTAAGGGAATCAAGGGATATGGGGATAGGGTGGGAAGGTGCAGTTGAAATCAAAGATCAGCCATGATCTTATTGAAAGGCGGAGCAGGCTCGAGGAGCTGTGCAGCCTACTCCTCGTCCTATTTCTTATGTTCTTATGCCCTGCAACAGTGTCAAAACCCTACTGAAACACAGAAGCCCCAAATGAGTATTCCCTACCCCAATGTTCAAACAGTGCCCTTTGGATGCAACATGACACCTTCTTTCTTGTCCCATAAGCACTGCAACTTGGTCTCAGTCATGTCAATTGTCTCACATCTTGTACTACATGCTGCCACATTGAAGTCTCACATCCTAGGTCCTTATTCCCTTCCAATAACTATTATTATCATCTTTTCCATGAATCATGACAGATTGTGACTGCAGGATCCAGAGACTGCTGCAGCCAAATAACAATGCATTCCTCCTGCAGGAAACGACTTCACATAATACCAAGGAACAGCAAGCCACTGGGGGAGAAAGTGCAGACATCCGTACATTAAATCAGCATGACGAGGTAACACCAGCAATCACCAAAATCACCTCTGGCCTGGTATTGGGGATGGAAATGTGGGAGTCAATGTGCCTTCAGTGTTTGTGAAAAAGTAGTCATGATGTGGAGATGCCGGTGATGGACTGGGGTTGACAATTGTAAACAATTTTACACCACCAAGTTATAGTCCAGCAATTTTATTTTAAATACGCCAACATTTTCATGCACAAGTTCGAGCAGGACTTCTTCACTGCACAAGACCTCCAACCAACACTATACACCAGATACATCGACGACATTTTCTTTCTATGGACCCACGGCAAGGAATCACTAAAGAGACTACACGATAACATCAACAAGTTCCATCCCACCATCAAGCTCACCATGGACTACTCCTCAGAATCAGTTTCTTTCTTGGACACACGAATCTCCATCAAAGACGGGCACCTCAGCACCTCACTCTACCGCAAGCCCACGGACAACCTCACGATGCTCCACTTTTCCAGCTTCCACCCTAACCACGTCAAAGAGGCCATCCCCCATGGACAGGCCCTGCGAATACACAGGGTCTGCTCAGACGAGGAGGAACGCGATGGACACCTACAGACGCTGAAAGACGCCCTCGTAAGAACGGGATATGACGCTCGACTCATCGATCGACAGTTCCGACGGGCCACAGCAAAAAATCGCATAGACCTCCTCAGGAGACTAACACGGGACGCAACCAACAGAGTACCCTTTGTCGTCCAGTACTTCCCCGGAGCGGAGAAACTACGCCATGTTCTCCGCAGCCTTCAACATGTCATCAATGAGGACAAACACCTCGCTATGGCCATCCCCACACCTCCACTACTCGCCTTTAAACAGCCACCCAACCTCAAACAGACCATCGTTCGCAGCAAATTACCTAGCTTTCAAGAGAACAGCGTCCACGACACCACACAACCCTGCCACGGTAACCTCTGCAAGACATGCCAGATCATCGACACAGATACCACCATCACACGAGAGGACACCACCCACCAGGTGCATGGTTCATACTCCTGTGACTCGGCCAACGTTGTCTACCTCATACGTTGCAGGAAAGGATGCCCCAGAGCATGGTACATTGGCGAGACCATGCAGACGCTGCAACAACGGATGAACGGACACCGCGCAACAATCGCCAAACAGGAGGGTTCCCTCCCAGTCGGGGAACACTTCAGCAGTCATGGACATTCATCCACCGACCTTCGGGTAAGCGTACTCCAAGGCGGCCTTCGAGACACACGACAACGCAAAATCGTCGAGCAGAAATTGATAGCCAAGTTCCGCACCCATGAGGACGGCCTCAACCGGGATCTTGGGTTCATGTCACGCTACACGTTACCCCACCAGCGAACAAATGTTATCTGTTTTTAATATAACGGGTCAGTTGCTGTCTTTTCTCCCTCTCTATCTCTGTTTTTTTTTGTTTGTTGTTTTTTTTGGTGATTTGTATATTCTGAGACCTGGCAGGTAACACCTGTCTGTCTGCACACTGATTGCCTTGGCAACGGGCAGTTGAAAAAACTGTCTGTAATCACCAAGCATTGTTCTGTGAATTATAAATGCGATTTCATTTCGAGGATTTCATTTTCACATCGTTCACCTGACGAAGGAGGAAGCCTCCGAAAGCTTGTGAATTTAAAATAAAATTGCTGGACTATAACTTGGTGTTGTAAAATAGTTTACAATTGTGAAAAAGTACACATTTTCTTATGTAATGTTTCTACGTATTCTTCAATCTTTCCACCACTTACCAGGTTCCTCATAAGGGATACACAAACTAATTGTTTCAGATAGCATGTTGCATGTGCAGTTCAAATTAACAGTACTGTACTGTTCCCTCCATAGCCAGAAAGCCAAGAAACAGAAGAGAAGGATGATGATACCAAGAAATTGCAGTCCCTTCTACCTCTGACAACACTGACACTCACTCACCCACCCTTCATTTATGCTCTCCCTTGCTCTCAGCAGCTCAGAGACATGCACTTGGAGGAGGGGCTACAGACAGTGTAGGTGAAGATAGAGGTGTCCAAATGGAGCCTGATGTAGCTGAGCAGAGGCTTAAAAGATGTCAGCCTTGCAAACAGAGCTTGTGGATGAAGATCTCAGAGATCCTGCCATGAAATGAAGGATGCTTTGAAGTGCATTATTAGCCACCACAATTTGAGAGATGGTGCTAGATGCATTCTGCAGGGAACCCCTTGACCCATCTAGGTAATGAAACCTTCCTTTAAGCAACCTAATGGTTTGGTTAGTTCTCTTCCTCATCTTACTGTATGCCTCGCTGTCGTGTTCCTCTGCAGCACTAGGGGTCCTATGAAGTGGTGTCACAAGCTGTGGGAGTTGCAGGATTCTTCATCATCCAGAAGCCTTCCTGCCCCTTGTCCCTGATATTGAAGTACAGTATGGACACTGAGCTGACAATGTATAAAAGCATCATGATGGCTCCAAGCAGAGAATTCACATGCAGGAAGCTGTGCCCATCGTCACATTTCACGATTGGAGCTTTTGCAGTTGATATAAATGTGGAGGTTAATATTTAGGGCTCACAAATTGCACATGAATGCAATCAATTGCCCCACAACCCTGGGAAATATGGCTTTGTTATAAAAATGTATTGTCCTTCAGTCAACTGTCTGAGAGTACTGTCAAAGTGTATAAACTAAGCTTCCCTGTAACCTGCAGCAAATTGGCTGATCTGACAAAAGTCCCCTGTGGCTTCCTGGAATGAGCGTGCAGTGTAAATGTTGAGAGCTGTGGTCACTTTCTCTGCCACAGTTCGAGCTGCCCATGCTGTGGGCCTTGATTGCAGAAACAAAAGGAATTGTCCAAAGCTTCATGGCTGAAGCAGACCACCTGTGACACAACTGTTCTGAAAGATTTTGGCAAACGCACTCAGCTCGATACGTACTGCTTGATGGGTCGCACTGGGATGTTTGGCTTTCTTCTGGTGCTGTCTAATTAACCTGGCTTCCCTTGCAACCTGCTGCTGCTCCTGTTCCTCCAACATGTATATCTTGCAAAGTGGAATTCCCCAATGGGATGCCCATTTTGGAACCATTAAGATGCTTGCTTCCCTGTAAACAAATACTTCCACCTTGATGAGAAAGTATTGGAAACTGTGTCTGTTATGTACTGATGTACAATCAGAAGGGTGCATTGCAAGACAGAAATTAGAGCATTCGGGCAGGTGATGGTTATCCTGTCCTAACTCAGTAATTCACATAAGGCTGCAACTGAGGGCAGGCATTTCAGCCTGCTCTGAAACCGCCTTACGTAATTTTAGGTTTTCTGTCTGCAATTTTATCACAACGACATGCTCGGAAACTTTGACATTGGAGAGTTCTGATATGCCTATTCCTGGGACAGACTTTATGTCCGCTCTTCCAACAGCAAATTTCTGAGCGAGAGTCAGTCCCTTCTTCACCACCATTTGTCATGCTTCAGCATACATTCAGAAAAACGTCAGCACAAATCAGACAGTACAGCAGACTTTTGTGCAGAAGAAAGTTCATATAACATACACTAAGTTAAAATGTGCACTGGCATAAACAATTACAACTGGAGCTTAGCTGTCAATTTCCAAGGAATTTAAAGTTAAGCAAAAGCTGAGCAAAATTGAGAAAGTTCAGATGCTCAAATTGATTTTCCCTACAGGGGGGGAAATTAATATTCAAATATTCAGTGACCTTTCTGAACCTATTACAACCATTGCGGCCAACAGTCATGCATCCCTTATTGAAGATATTCTTTGAGTTTAAAAAAAATCTATAATGTACTCAGAACTCGATTTACAAGTTGCTTACCACGTAAAAAGCAGTAGAAGTTCAAATGATTTTGCAACTCATGGAGGAGTGTTTTGATTCAATGTCATTACAACAGACGTGGGCCGCATTCTATCCATATACTACTTAAACTCTTGTATATGGCACGCGCTTCTTCCACAAATCTCATTTCCAATACCATGATTTTGATTCGTGCCTTTTAGGTCAACATTTACAATGGAAACTGCTCTTGTAAACATTATAATAACAAATCCATATGTAAACAGTTGCTAGTCACAATACAATTGCAGGCCTCCTGCCACTAGGTAGAAATGTAGCAGCTCCTGTTCTCGTCACCTTGTTGCTGATGAAAACTTCCTGTTGGTCTGCTACAACCTCTGCTTTAGAAATTGCCTTCCGTTTCTGAATTTCTGTTTCCAGTTCAACATTTCTCTAATTTTCTATTGATGTTTAAAATTTGTCTTCCAGCCTCATTAATATACCCAAGCCCTGCTCAAACTTTTATACCTGTCTGCCCTCTTCAATCATCCCTCCATTGGGTCTGCGCTCCAGCAATAATGATTTTGTTGAGCTGCCTGCTGATTTATGGCTGGCACGATTTATTTTTATGATCTTCCCACTCAAAGATTTTTCCGCCATTCCTCCAGCCCCACTCAAATTTTTATGTCTGCTAGTTTATACTGTTACTCAGTGAGCAATGCCACAGGGAATCTGCCAGCATCACAAAATATATTTTTGTATTCTAACTTATTCAAATGAAATTGTAGCTATGTCAAAGTATTAACTTGACAAATGGGGTTCTATTACCTGATTCAAAAAGAATTTCAATGTCTTTGTCTCAAAGATTTCTGTGGAAGCAATGCACACTGCTGTCTGGGGTCAACAATTCTTTGCAAAGAAAGGTGACCTGCCTGGGTTTGTGTTGATGCCTATAAACAAAACCTAATAATGGCAAGAATCTTTAGCTATTACCACAGGTATGTGTAAACATTATATGCAAGTTGCTACCGAGCTCGCTCAATATATGTCACAAGTAACTTTCAAAAGGGAACTGAATATATACTTGAAAAAAAGCATTTGCAGGGCTAAGGGGAAAGAGTGGGGGAGTGGGGCTAATTGGTTAGCACTTTCAAAGAGCCAGCACAGGCATGATGGGCCAAATGGCCTCCTTCTGTGCTGTAAGGTTTTATAATTGTCTAAATAAGGGGTGTCATGACAGGTGGAAATTCCAAAAGGCTTTCTTTCAGTACTGATCTTGTAATCATCTCTCCAAACACTGATGGAGCTACTACCCACATTCCATGTCAACTCAGATGGTATAAATAAATCTTATAATTATCAGCCTGTTGTGAAAGAACCAGGGGCTTCTTCAAAATAGTTGACTTCCAATTCAACAGAAGTGGGGACTATATCTGGGCAGCAGTTTAGTTCATTCCTTGGTGGGACAGAATGCTGTAGGTACAGCAGCATGTATCTACAAAACAAATCACCCAAGTACTCAACTGAGTGATTCTGAAAAAGAAAGATATGACTTAGGATACTAATCAGCTTGTTATTTTCAGATCAAGAAATAAATTTGTGTGCAAGGTCTGTTTATTTTCAAAAAAAAACTTGTGAATTTCCTTCCAGCACTGTATTCGGCTGATAATCTAGCCTGAACTATATGGTCTGACATTGTGGTGTTTTTCTACCAATGGAATCCTTTTTAAAATAACTTGGTAAAAAGGGTAGGTAATTCTGTAGTGTGCCAAGTCATCCATTTACATATGCCTATATGATTAAAAGAGATGTGGGTACTATCTGTGGAAGCTACATTTTGTCATGAGCCCAAAGTGTCAGAGTCATTGTTCACAGATGAACGCCAGCTGAGGAAAATCTAAATGCTGCATTGCTTCATATTACTGATGCTTGACTCAAATTTATTAGCAAATGTCTCAGACAGAACAAACTAAGCTTCCTTCAGGAATAAAATCTGCAAGTTCACGTCATTGCAGTTGCTTTTTTTTTAAACCAAAAAGGTTCAAAACAGAGGTGTACTTTGAAGTCTTAGACATGGAAATAAAATATTTAAGTGAACTGATGCTGCTCAGATATTTTGACAAGGTCAAGCAAAAGATTGTTTTAACTCCTTTTTCCTCCATTACTTCGCACCAGTATGTCGACTGGATCTTCAAATTAATCCCCAAGACCATTGATTCTTGAGGATAGATCTGAATCTACAGTTCCTTCTGATTCCTGCACATCAAGTGATGAAGAAAAGAAATACCCCATAATAGAAAATATTCTTTTACATATGTAGGATTCAGATGTAGCAACTGTACCTTACATTATCAGCAAGCCTCTAGAACTGCACTAACAACAGAAAAAAAGAGTTGTCCTGGAATTCAGCTGAAAGGGTGAAATTGAGCAATAAAATTGAAGTCAATGGGAAAGAGAATCGGGTGGGGTGTAGAACCGGCTGCTGACACATTGTCGCCCATTTTGCACTGCCGAAGACCAATTTCACCCCCAAAACTTTCAATAAAGGAGTCCTGAAACCCCAGATGCAACATAAGGTACAATTCACTGTGCTAAGAGCACCCATTAATGATTGGATTGGTATAAATATATATAGCTGCTTGATGAGCTTTCAAAAAAAACAGCCAACAAAAACAAATATTGGTGTCTGCAAGAAGCTGACATCTTGGGCTCGAATTTAGCAGGCCTGCGGGTTCCCAGCGGGTGGTCCTCCGGGAGCGTCGAAAACGCGGACGGCGAAATTAGTGGGTTGCCCACGCGATCGTAGCAGGCCACCCACTAATAGGAATCAATTACCTGCTCCTCCGGGGTCCACGGCGCTGGCCTGCGCGTCGGTCGGGCTGCGCATGCGCAGTACGATCTGTCAGCTGGAGGCTCTCTAGTTAAAGGGGCAGTCCTCCACTGACAGATGCTGCAACCAATGGGACAAATTGCAGCATGGAGCAGCCCAGGGGGAAGGCTGCTCCCAGTTTAATGATGCCTCACCCCAGGTATCATCAGATGGGGTGAGGAGGAGGGGGGAGGACACAGATCTTCCCCCCGGCGGGCGGGAGGAAGCGGCCTGCCTCTGCCACCAAGAAGGCCTGGCTCGAGGTGGCAGAGGGGGTCACCTGCGCCACCAACATATGGCTCACCTGCATACAGTGCAGGAGGCGCTGCAATGACCGCAGTCGGTCCGCCACAGTGAGAACACGAAGTCTTTCCCCTACACTCCGTCTGCCACAACACTGCCCCCACCCCAAATCTCCTTCGGCACCGCCAACACTATTCTGTCACATCACCCTTCAGACCCACTCACACCCCGTCCTCATCTTACCTCCACCTACTCACCTCGCCAGTACTCACCCCGCCACTAACACGCAACCCACTCCTCATACAATCTCATTGCTCCATCCCATACTCACCCTCTCATGCATCTCCCTCACGGCCAGCCTCACTCAACCTGCCACCACCTGTGCTGCAGCCACAGGGCATGCATCACATATGTGCAGTAGGCAGCGTAAGGCAAACGTCTCGTCAGCATGAAGGGGGTGCACAAGGGTGTCTGAGGGTTTGTCATGGGTGTTACCCATATTGAATTTCAGAGCAACAAACAGCACACATTATATTGACACCACCACTGCCATGTCTCCGCGAATCCTGTCCGTTGTGTCCAATAATGCCCGCTCCTGGGTATTACTATGAGGACCCACCACTGATGCCACCCATCGTGTTACTGCAGAGTAGGTGCAGGTGTATTTGCAGGGCTCGTCCGCGCAGACGACTGAGAGACATCGGCGGTGTAGCCGGCTGCACCCTGGAAGGATGCGGAGGAGAAGGTGTGGAGGGCAGTGGTGACTTTGCCAGCGACAGGTAAGCAGTTGGTGCTGGGGCCAGCCAGGAGCAGCTCGGCATGAAAGAGGCTGCAGATCTCCACGACTACATGTCGAGCGAATCTGCGCCTCCCTGTGCACTGCTGCTCGGAGAGGTCCGGGGAGCTGCGCCTCGGTCTGTGGACCCTGTGGCGAGGGTAGTGCCCTCTGCGACGCGTCTCTCTCTGCGGTAGCCCTCCCTCCTGCTGTGCAGGTGGGCGTGCAACAACACCGTGTTGGGGGGATCCACGTCTCTGCGGCGGACGGCGTGGACTGCGAGGCTGCTGGTGCTGGTCATGCTCTTCGTCCTCCGAGGGTGTCCACACACCACCCAACTGGCAGGTGTTGGTCTGAGGGGTTGTGCAGGGTAGGTGTGTGGTTCCTCGGACTGGGGCTGCGGTCTCGTGTCGGTCTGTTCTCTGGCTTGGCGGGGGGTGGTGGAGGGCAGGGGTTGCCCTATGTGACGCGGTGGCCTCCTGCGTGGGTGCGGGCTCTCCCCCGTGGAGCGCACCTTGGCACCTGCCACAGGCTGCTGGCTGCAACACGCCTGGTTGGATGGAGACTGTTTCGCCCAGTGTGGGAAACTCACTGCCTTGAACCTAAAATCCCACACTTCCTCTTTTGACAGCTGCTTCAGCTCATTAACTGACCACAACGAGCAAGGTAAGTACTCTCAAGTGGAACCCCGCTGGCTTTAATTGCCTGCGGGATTCCCACCAGCGGGGCTTGCGCGCGCAGCCCCGCACGTCAGCGCGGTACCCGGAAGTGGCCGGGATTTCGTCGCGATCCGGTCACATGACCGGAGATCGGGATTTTCGGGGCCCCCCCGCTGGAAACCCGCAGGTAACCCGACCCTAAAATCGAGCCCCATATCACTGAAACGTCCATTTAAGTTTACAAAATTCTGCTTTAATTTGCACATGTCCAGGCATATATAATTCTTAGTTAGAGATATACCACGGGTAAAAGGAACCAACTGCAGGAAACAGCAAATCTGAATTATTGCATTACTGTAAATATTCTCACCTTGAACAGCCCACCTGCCCAGAGACTGTTGATTGCCTAGACCTGATGGCATTGGTTTCCTTCTTTAATTTAAGAATCACTTGGACATAGAATATTCTCAAAATTCATTACAACAAGCATCACTACCAATTGAGGACATGACACACATGGTTTAAGCATCTTGTAAAGGGCAAAGAAATTACAGCATTATAAAATAAGTAAAAGGAACACAATTAGGAACGAGTTGTAAGGCTGAATCTAATCTCAATGATTATGAATAGTTAAGACACCATCACAACACTTCAATTGATTACTGCTTTCGAGTCAGTCCTAGATATTGGATATTCTCCATACAAGTGCTGCCACAAACAATTTTGAAAGTAGCTTAATTTTATCTGAAGTTTACAAACATGTTATTCACAACAATGCAGATAATTAATGAATGTTACCATGTTTAACAACTATTGTAAGCATCTTAATGTTGATTGATGCAAATTTCAGAAGCTCTATTCCAGACGCCACTGAATCGTAACATTGTTTTTGTTAAGGACTTCAATAAATAATGGTTCTCCTCTAACGAAAAGGTGATAACACGTGTTTGGGATACAATTCCAAATGCACCAGTAATCCTTTGCTGTACATTGAGAAGGTCATAATTAGAATACTATAAGCAGCTTTGAGCACCATATCTTCAAAAAGAACTGTGGTGCAAAGACAAACAATTCCAAGAATTAGGACTGCAAGTAATGGAAAGAATCATGAAGCTCAACTTTTTCTTCCTTGCAAATAAAAAGGGAGGGTTAAAGGAATGAACATGATCCAGGTCTATGAAGTCTCTTCGTTTACAGTTTAGGATTACATTGTATTAATGTTGAGGTATCAAGCTGTTAAGGCTTCAACAGTGTGTTGGGTTGTTTCAAAGCAACTGTGAGGTTTGCAACTTCAGCATCCTATTCAACCCCGAGCTGAGCTTCTAACCTTATATCCTCATCACAAAGAATGCCTATTTCCACCTCTAAGGTGTGGGCAGATCAGCCACCCATTATATGCCCAGCCCAATTGTCAGTTCCGCACCAACCAGTTCATTACCCACGTTGGAATTGAAAATTACCCATGATGTGTCTTCGGGTTGCTGCTATGAGGCAAGATAGCTTTAACGTGTTAATTTAACTAACAGCCAAGCCATTTATGGGTAGTGATCATCTGATACTTGCCGGCTTTGTTCAGAAAATGGTCCATTAAGAATTTTTCGGGTCTGATGATCATAAAATGTAAACTGCAGACATTCTCAAGCTCCATGAGTATATGTTTAACATTCCACTCAGCCATCCAATCATAGTATTTCTATCAATGCTTTCTCTTCCAGCCTTCACACCATTCTCTCAAATCCAAGGATCTGTCCTTCACCTTCTCCTCTTCATCTGCATGCTTCCCCTTGGCGACAGTAGCTACACATATGGTCAGCCTCCACATCTACGCTGATGACACCCAGGTCTTCCTCTCTTGACCCCTCTACTACCTTTGAGCTATCAAACTGCTTGTCCAGTATCCAATCTTGGATGAGCCACAATTTCCTCCAGGTTTTCAGACCCACCACAAACTCTGCACTTTTTTTTTGTACAGCTCTATCCCCTTCTTTGACCACTGTCTCAGACAGAACAGCCTGTTCGCAACCTCAGCGTCTTAGTCAACCCCAAGCTGAGCTTCTAACCTTATGTCCTCATCACAAAGACCTCCTACGTCCGCCTCTGTAACATCGCTTGCTTCCACCCTTACACCTTAAGCCATCTGCCACTGAAAGCTTTATCCATGCCTTTGTTACCGCCAGAATCAACTATTCCAATGCTGTCTTGGCCAGCTTCCCATCCTTCACTCTCTGTAAACTTCAGCTCAACCACACACTCTGAATATCTACTGCATATGTTCTCCACTTCCCTCTGTACTAATATATCTCTCATAAAATTGCCCATGGAAAGGTCAGGACAAAGTGAATTTCCCTTGGTGCATTAGAGATATTTTAGGTATCGATCTGGGGATCTGTAGCTACGGGATCTTTTGAACCTTTATCTAGTGGTGCAATTGCAGGGTGCGAGGAGAGGCAGCAAAAATCTCAGAAAAACACTCAAAAGTTTCATGAATCATTTATTTAAATAAAGAAAGGGGAGAAAAACTGAAGCAAGGGAAGAATGGTGAATAGTTGTTACAAACTTACTGTAATCCAGGAGGAAGGTTAGGAATAGTGGCAGTGTCCTCGAACTGTGAGGTTGTCTAAAAACCACTGCTGTAGGTTTAAGTATGAGAGTCTGCAGCTTCTGAAACACCAAGGGCTCGATTTCACAATGATGGCGGGCGGGCAGCGGGCGGGGGGGGGGGGGGGGGGTGGGAGGGAGGGATGTCATCCGATGCTGGATTGGAAGATGGGGGGGGGGGTGGAGGGGGTGGGAAACGATCGGAGCGGGAGACATCGGACATCAGAGCAGGGTGCAAAGGTCGGATCATTTCGTGTTTTCACTTCTGTCTATGGTTTTTTAAATTTAGTTTCTTGTTCCCTGATCCGACCTCAGACATGAATCAGAAGCGGTGGGCAAGCCGCCCAGGTAAGTTAAAAATCTTTCTAAGTACTTAATCTGTCACAGGTAAAGTGCCTTAAGTACCTCAATGCGGTAGATTTAACTGTTATCCTGCCGGCTTTAATTGCCGGCAGGACTTCCGTTTTTGTGTCGCCCACGCGCACACAGGTGGGTCCCTGGGAAACTTGGAAGTTGGCAGGTCGGAGCCGGCTTCCAAAGCCGAACGGGATTGCCGTGATTTTCGGAGCCTCCCCCCCTCCAATTGCCTCCTAAAATCACCCACAAGTGTGTAGCTGTGGGAGTGCCTGTGGCACAGAGATGTTTTCCAAATAAGGAGTACTCCACATCAGCAGTAAATTAGGTATTTTGTAAACGTTTCTGTTCCAATTTCTCTCTCCTTCCTATGGTATGTTTTGCTTTTCTGTTCCTCAGTGGAGGTCTTTAAATTTTAAAAAGCAGGCAGTTGAGTCTCCCAAGGAGCCATGCAAACTGGATTTTACAGCTACAAAAAAATGCCTCAAAAAATAATAGGAGTGTTGCTGATGTGTGGGAAAGTCATTACCTTACAAAAATCTATCAAGCTGTTGAGGCTGGGTCAATTGAAAATTTTAAAATGGAGATTGATAGATTTTTGTTAGGTGAAGTTATTAAGCGAAATGGAACCAAGGCAAGTAAATGGAGCCGAGGTACAGATTAGCTATGATCTAACGGAAAGGCGGAAGAGGCTTGAGGGGCTGAATGGCCTACTCCTATTCCTATGAGTGGATACATGCAAGAAGAAAAACACACTCTGCCTGGATACTGAAAGTATGGGCCGAGATATGGTAATAGAAAAATTTACGGTGCAGAAGGAGGCCATTCGGCCCTTCGTGTCTGTGCTGGTCGAAAAAGAGCTACCCAGCCTAATCCCAGTTTCCAGCAGTTGGTCTGTACCCTTGAAAGGTTATGGCATTTCAAATGCATATCCAAGTACTTTTTAAATGTGGTGAGGGTCTTTGCCTCTACCACCCGTTCAGGTCGTGAGTTCCAGACCCCTACCACCCTCTGGGTGATTTTTTTTTTTCCTCAGCCTCAGAGCAAGTGGCTAGAAAGAAACTGGGGAGATGGAGCAAAGTGGGAACAAAGAGCTGGTGCAAAATCTAACATGGCTGCCTTCTGTGCTTATGTGGAACCAATGGTTGGGATAGGTTAATATCACCAGATTAACATCGGCCAAAGATCAATAATTGTGGTTGACTATAATTGTATGTTCATGCACTTCTAAATTCTTAAGACACACACATTTATTATATATTATATTGTGATAAAGAATCAGAGGGATATCAGGAACATCACTGTTCAGTTAAAAACAAGAATCTTGACTGTTCCAAAATGAAATATATGTGTATTAAGAACAGTAGAAAATAGCAAGAAACCAAAATGGACAGTGATGACTGGTTGACAATGTGAATGAGTGTCTATGTAAGACAAAGGAACACAAGTCATCTCCAACATACATCAGTTATGTCATACATACATTAAGAGACATATTTTAATCCATCAGTTCAGACCTCGACTGTGGCAAAGATGCAGTGTGAAGAACAAGGACAGAGCAGAACAGGAAAGCCACTACTCACTGGAAATAAGGATAATATTTTAGATGCAGGCATAGTTTTAAAACAAACAAAAGAAATTGTATCTTGCATTAATGAAAATGTTGCCAATATTTTGATGTTATATGCAACAATGGCCTCTGGTATGTTCTGTTATAAAACTGATGTAGAGTTATAGCACACAAGGGGCAAGCTGGCAGGCCATACATAGGCAAGGTAGTCACTGAAGGACACAGTGGAGGTCTGAAGTGTGGCACATGCATGGAGGACAAAGATATAGTGGGACCCTAAGTCCTGAACAACGAAAGAGAACAGAAGGCAAGCCTGAGGCCTCTCGAGAATGAGGAGGTCTGGGTGAGCAAAAGTTGTTTTCGGCACTAAAATAGTAGTATTGGTAAGTTCTGATTTTTTTTTCTCTTGAGGACTGTTGAATTGATTTCTATCTTTATTATGTTATTATTTGTAGTTTTCAAACCAACATTACCACTCTAAGGAATTGAGACTTTTTCTTTCCCAGAGAAATGCTGGAGATTATGAGGATTATTTGATCAGTGAACCACTCAAAATATTTTGTACCCAAAGGGAATGTCAAAAATCCCACATCATACACTGACATTGTGCCAAATGCAAAACTCATTGATGTATATTTTTGATAAGTACTACGTGCTGACGCCTTAAAAATCTTGCTCTTCCTTTGCAATAACTAAGGCCAAGATTTCTGAGCTCACTTTTTATTTACACTCTTTCCATCTCCCCCATAAGCAGAGGTACAATTCAGCAGAAGCTTCTCTGGATAAACCTTTGACAAGGCTTCGACAGTTCAAGAATATCCAAACAAACAAAAAAGGGCAGATAGCAAAAAGACACTGTACTAGAAATTGGGCTGCGCAGCGACCATTTTTCAGGTGCTAATCAGATTACTAAGCCTTCAATATGGTGGTGCAGGAAGCTCATGATGAGCCAGAAGTAAAATGCCCGCCATATTGGTATAAGCAAAAAAAAAGTGTCCAGGGCCCACTCCTGAAAGAGGCACTTTACACATGCAAATAAGGGGCATAACACTTGTTTGAAGTCCCTTCTGGAATATTGGTTTGCCCTGAAGCAGCTGGCACTGACACCGGCTGCATGTAGGAGAACCAGATCTAACTGGCAGTCCTTAAAGGGACCACTGCAGGCCACAACCAATATGGCGAGATTTTAAAATATACGTACCTCAGCGTGGAGCTGGGATGAGCAGAAGTGCTCCTCCCATCCCCATATTCAAAACACATGGGCTGCTGCCGGCCACCTTTCCTTCCCCCGCCCTCGGATCGACGCCATTACGTCCGCCACCACTATCCTTCCCAACTGATCGCCTACCTTCCCGAATGCCTGCCCTCCTGATTACCACTCTTCCTGAATGACCCCTTTACCCACTCACTTGAGGGCTGCTGCTGGCATCACAGCAGCCTGATCTTCCATTTCTCTGCCTGGGGATGCCTTTGGTTTGCTCATCCCAGGTCCACATTGAGATACAGATATATATTTTAAAATCTTGCCATATTGGTTGTGGCCTGCTATGGTCCCTTTAAGGACTGCCTGTTAGGCCGCATGTAGATCTGGTTCTCCTACGTGCAGCCAGCGTCAGCTGCCTCAGGGAAAACCAGCATTGTATCCGCAGCTTGCGGGTTCCATGATTATGAGGCCCGAGGCCCAAGGCCCAATATCGGGTGTGCTCAGGCCTATCCCGGCGCGCCCATAAAATAGGCACTCAAATTGATAGGCCCATCTGGTCCATCAAACCTGCCCCACAGAGTCATGATGCCTGAAGTATCATAATTGGCCACCTGCCCATCAGCAGCCATGTAATCCTGGGAGAGGCAAAAAAAAAGATTTAAAAATGCAAGGCCAATTAGAGGAAAAGTTCCGGTCCGACCAAATTCTTCCGCCCAACCCTACCCAATTTCAGTTCCCTCCTCCATTTTGGGATAAGAGCAAGATTCCAAGCAACAGTAAAAAAAAATGATGAAATGTGTTCTGCTCACCCATTTACTCACATCGACTTTTTCATTATACTTAACATGCAGGAAAATATGACCCTAGGTTATAAATTATTTCACACTACAACAGGTGAAGACTAGGCAACAACCCCTCAGATAATGAAGCAGTCTGTGCCTGCATGCAGCAAGACCTGGACAACATCCAGGCTTGAGCTCATAAGTGGCAAGTAACATTCGCGCCAGACAAGTGCCAGGCAATGACCATCTCCAACAAGAGAGAGTATAACCACCTCCCCTTGACATTCAACGACATTACCATCGCTGAATCCCCCACCATCAACATCCTGGGGCCACCATTGACCAGAAACTTAACTGGACCAGCCATATAAATAATGTGGCTACAAGAGTAGGTCAGAGGCTGGGTATTCTGTGGCGAGTGACTCACCTCCTGACTCCCCAAAGCCTTTCCACCATCTACAAGGCACAAGTCAGGAGTGTGATGGAATACTCTCCACTTGCCTGGATGAGTGCAGCTCCAACAACACTCAAGAAGCTCGACACCATCCAGGACAAAGCAGCCCGCTTGATTGGCACCCCATCCACCACCCTAAACATTCATTCCCTTCACCACCGGCACACTGTGGCTGCAGTGTGTACCATCCACAGGATGCACTGCAGCAACTCGCCAAGGCTTCTTCGACAGCACCTCCCAAACCCGCGACCTCTACCACCTAGAAGGACAAGAGCAGCAGGTACATGGGAACAACACCACCTGCACGTTCCCCTCCAAGTCACAAACCATCCCGACTTGGAAATATATCGCCGTTCCTTCATCGTCGCTGTGTCAAAATCCTGGAACTCCCTTCCTAACAGCACTGTGGGAGAATCTATATCACACGGACTGCAGCGGTTCAAGAAGGCGGCTCATCACCACCTTCTCGAGGGCATTTAGGGGTGGGCAATAAATGCTGGCCTCGCCAGCGACGCCCACATCCCATGAACGAATAAAAAAAAAGCCTGCAGGTCTTCTAATGAAGGGCTTCACCTTTTCCAGAGCCTCACTGAAATGGACAGTTCCTCATCCAGCACGTGAAGCATTAACATTCCAGTTACCAACTGTGTCCCCTCCTTGTAACTGTGACATTTAAAAAAAGGGAGAAGGGAAAAGAATAAAAATTATCTAACTTCCAACTCAATATGCAGTGCAAATTAAATTATCAGCTCTCTGTCAAATCACAAAAGCCAACAGTTTCCCCCCCTGCCCCGGCACTGTTTTGTAAACTACTCTTATCTCCTTCGGGCTTTTCTTCTCCCACTTCCTTAGTGCCACCTACCATTCCACCTGTAGAACTATGGAAGAGAATCTGCAACCTGCCACTTTGTGCTCGAACACCTGGTTCTCTTATTATTCGTTGAAAAGGATCAACGACAGGAGAAACATACGGGACACTGGAGCTCAGCAAGAAGTGATGGGACACACATTATAATACTCCAAGATTCACAAACTCAAACAAGCTATCACAATCAGTTTCTCACAAAAAAAAAAAGTGAAGGAAAACCCTCAAACACTTCCTAGAAGCCAGCACAGAATGGACAATGGGTCTCCGGGCATCCTCTTGGATGGGGGAGGTGGTCGATCAAACAGGGCATAAAATGAAATAAAATTACAGAAATAGAATCAGCCAAACAGTCATGTTTTATGGATCAAAGTTCAAAGTACTGAATTTCATTAAAAAGGCGGTAAGTCAAGCATCATAAAGGGGATATATTCGTGAGCCCAGCTATTGCATCAATCCCACCCCATTTCAAGTGTTATTTTTCCTTTTAACTCAGTGCTATTTGATCCTTCTAAGGGTGCAATAGTGTTTCTACAAAAACAACATATTATTACACTAAAGTTTACCCCAGTTACTTGATTTTATAGCGTTCAATATTAGAAAAAGCACACCCGTTAGCAGATGTATGATAGAACAGGTGTTCATATTTAAAAGCTGAAATGCCTTTCAATACTCGAAGAGCTAATGATAGTGAACAACCAGCTGATGTGTTGAGGACAGCAGCACCTCTGAGGGTTTATAGATTCCTCCATAGACACATTGGCCCAGGTTTCCCACTTGCGTGTATGCCAACCCATGATTCCTCCCCCTCCCCCCCAAAATCACTTTCAAGGACAGGAAAGCACACAAGTGGAAATCCCTGGCCATTGTGTTTTCAAGTAAAAGTAGATGGTTGATGCAATCTTCCAGCAAACTTTCATGTTTTTTTGAAACAAAATTATCAGTAGTCAGCTTCACAAAAGTTTAGCAAACCTGAGTGAATCAAAAGGTAGCAGAGAGAGGAGAATCACAAACTGCATTGTTTGGGAACATCTTAATGTTTAGGATGTTGAGGAATGTGAAATGCTATTTATTTACTCACTCTACAACCTAATTTTTCTTCCCTGGAAAGAATAGAGTTGTGAGAGGAAAAAATGAGAGAAGGTGAATAAGATACAATAGGCAGGGTTACAGTCCGAATCAAACTACACAGCATAAAACAGAAATAGCAAAGACTATTAGAAAGATTTCAACTGCAACAATTAATGAGACTCAGAAGGCAGGTTTCACACCAGATTGACCCAAATGGCTCTGCTCAGATTTGGAATTAGTGAGATTTTGACCTTTGATATTATGCTCCACAACACTCATTTTGCATTTTTTTAAAATATAGTTGTTATATTCTCACAAGTCTATACAAATAATGACAGGGAAGTTTTCCTTGATGCATCTTTAGGCTAAAAACGTTTGCACAAGACAAAAATTCTCATAGAATGAGCTCAAAACTGCTCAGCAAGTTCAAAACAAAACAACAACAACTTGCATTTTATTCGCAGCTTTAACGCGGTAAAAAATCCCAAGGTGCTTCACAGGAGTGTACTCAGACAAAGGTTGACACCAAGTAAAGGAGATATCAGGACACGAGACTAAAAGCTTGGTCAAAGAGGTAGGTTTCAAGGAACGTCTTAAAAAAAGAGGGGTGGAGAGGTTTACATAGGGAACTTCAGAGCTCAAGCCCAAGACGGCTGAAAGCTCGGTCGCCAATGGTGGGACAAAGGAAATGGGGGATGCACAAGAGCTCAGAGTTGGAGGCTGGAGGAATGCAGAGTTCTCGGAGACTTGCAGGGCTGAAGAATGTCACAGAGATAGGGAGGAGCAAGGACACGGAAGAATCTGAACACGATGATGAGAATTTTAAAAATATCAAAAGGATCGGGAGCCCATGTAGGTCAGCGAGCAAGTACAAAAAAAATAAAAATACCTACCCCAAATACCACTTGCCCTTGTGCAAGAGTGTAACATCTAGGACAAGCTCAGAAATTGTCGAGGGACACTATGACCTCACTTACATGCCAATTTGAAAAACTAGCAAAAGCTGGCTAACAGCTATATTAAAAAAAGACACAGGCCTCAGAACTCACAACTCAAAAGCAGCACTGACCAGAGGCCTTGCAACACACGAAGACAAAGAGCTAGCTGAAATGACAATGGGCTTCTCATACTAATTAAACTGTCTGGAAGCATGTTTTCCTCCGCCGCAGAAAAGTTGATATTTGACACTACATTTGGTACATTTGAGCCTAAAGTAATTCTTCAACCTTTCTAGGGAAATTATTTTTGGATTGAAAGGATACAGATATTTTAAATATGAAAATAAAAGCGGTTGATGAACTTCAGTACAACTTTACAGCACTCAGTTCCTTTTATTAAGAATCTAACCCTAGATATGTTATGTCAACGAAAACCTTTTACAGCATACACATAATTATCCTAACCGGCAGCACATTTTACTTTCACAAGGCAGAATTGGCTCATTATTGCATCTGTCCCTGCTTTAGATATCAAGGTTCCCCAGAGGCTGATAGAGATTACCTGGGTCGAAGCTATGCTCAGTTAACTCTTGTAAAAATCTTTTCTTTTCAAAAAAGTTTGAAAATGGATAAGGTAATGTCAAAACAAAACTTTAAAGTGTATTTCTGATAAAGGGTCACACCCAAAAAATAAACTATTGTCTTTTTCTTTTTCAGATACTGACCAACTTACAGGGCATTGTAAACATTTTTGGTTTTTAAAAACCTTAAAAATGTAGGAGGCTAGAAATTACTTTTGGCGATAGTGGACGAACGCTTGACGCATTCATACAACATTCCTCTGTCTGCCATTTTAACCCATTCAGCAAGTGACAGGAATACTCAAAAAAAGCCAGTTAATATATTCACACAAAGGAGCACCCTCCTCATCTCACAAAAAGCAGCTGCAACCAGTTTTGAATAAAATAAACCTTCACATAATACAACGGCCGGGCATGTCAGAAAAGTTCCTTCAAGAATAGCAAGGCTTTAAAAGCTGCATTTTAACAGCTTATTTGATACCTATATGTCTTTGAGGACAAATGCTAAATACAACACATGTAACTGTGACTATTGCTTTCAAACTGATCAGCTCATGTAACAACATTTATGCCTCAAGTTTACGTGGGCGAAAATAATGTCTTGACTTCAGTTCTGCTCTTAACTGATCTGATTGGTATGCACTGATATCTGCTTTTTCCACTGGGATTGGCATTTTTTTTGAACACCACCAGCAAGCTGACATGTGGGTTGAAATATTGACTATTGACATGTCTGACCTCAGCTAAAGACTAGCAAAGTGCTCTTAGGAAGGAAACAGAAACATAACAAGACTGGATTTTAAAAAAAGAATGCTTTGAAGAAGTAGTGGCCTGATGTAATTAGGACCAACTACAATGTCTACTTAATAGCTGTCTTCCTATATCCCCTTGCCTTCCAATTAAGTTTACAACTACTGCAGACTATGGCAAGATTCCTCCTTCAACTCGAAACTGGGACAGTACAGTCCACTGTTTTCCCAATGGCTGCCATCAATGGCACTTCTATCCAGTGCTCCATCTGGTGGCCATGTTAGGAATTTGCAAACTCAGCCTCTGCAGTAAACTGTTAATGGTAAGTTAAGCTGAGAAGACTCATGATTTTAAAATTTATAACTCAGATAAGGCCATACAAGTGGTGAGTCTTTACATTCTATAATTACATTCCGGTCTCAGGAGAGTCTAAATATTCAAGAACTAAAAAGTCACACACAAAATTCCTTTCGTTCATGTTCACATCTTAGTTCTTTTGTTTCATGTTCACATATAGCTATTTTTGAAGTGAAGATTGACAACACAAATGCAACTCCAGATACATTCCAGAAACTTTGTTAGAGCTTTATTAAAACTTTATTAAAATATAACTGATACCCATCCAGTGGAACAGTTAGGAAAGCAAAGAGGAACTATGAAATTAAATTATCAAGGAATATAAAAAGAAATAGTAAAGTATTCTACAGACTCAAATAACAAAAGAAAAATCAGGATAGAGATAGGGCCACTAAGGGAGGCAAAGATAAACTCACAGGGTAATGACAGCGAAATGGCAGAAATATTGAATAGTTACTTTGCCTTAGTATCTACTAGGGAGACTAACAAGGTGGGCATGACATTAGAAGAAGAGATCAAAAAAGATATAAAAGACGTTTAAGATAGAAAGGGGGAGGAGATAATTGATAAACTAATCAAACCTCTGGTCTGGATGGACTGTATCCGCGAATATTAAAAGTTAGGAAGGAGATAGCATAAAAAAATTCATTAGAAAAGGGAATAGTCCCAGAAGACTGGCAGACAGCTAATGTTATTCCTATATTTAAAAAGGGAGATCGAACAAGTCAAGGAACTATACAACAGTTAGCTTAACACCAGTGGTAGGAAAGATAATGGAATTGCTACTCAAAGATGTAATAGAAAAACATCTAGAAAAACGAAAATATAATAGTCAGCACGGATTCCAGAACGGAAAATCGTACATGACGAAACTTATTGAATTCTTTGAAGAAGTAACAGAAAGAGTAGGCAAGGGTAATGCATTGGATTTTCATCAGGCCTTCGATTAGATACCACATTGTGGACTCACGACTAAGGTCAGACCATATGGGGTCAGGTAGCAGAATGAATAGCAAGTTGGCTACAAAACGGCAAAAAAAGAGACCAGGGGCTAAGAGTAGCTACTCAGACTGGCAAAAGGTGGGAAGTGGCGTTCCACAGAGATCGATTCAGGGACCACTGTTGTTCACAATTTACATTAACGATTTGGATTCAGGAATCGGAAGTACAATTTCAAAATTTGAGGGCGTAGTTAATACAAAGGAAGAATGCGTCAAAATGCAAGAGGACAGTAATAAATTTGCAGAATGGACATGTAATTGGCAAATGAATTTCAATATAGATAAGTGCACGGTGGTGCATTTTGGTAGGAAGAATAAGGAGGTCACATACTACTTGGATAATAAGAGTCTAAATGAAACAGAGGAACAAAAGGATCTAGCGGTACAGTTGCACAAATCATTAAAAGTAGCAACGCAGGTTAGTAAGGCCATAAAAAATAAATCAAGCACTGGGGTTCATTTTTTTTTAAAAAGGATAGAATTGAAAAGCAGGGAAGTTATGTTAAACTTGCATAGAACCTTGGTTGGACCACACTTGGAGTACTGTGCACAGTTCTGGTCTCCATGTTATAGAAAGAATATAGAGGCGTTGGAGAGTGTACAAAAATTATTCACAAGGATGATACCACAACTGAGAGGATATACTTATCAGGAAAGGTTGAACAGGCTGGGGCTCTTTTCTCTGGAAAACAAAGAGAAGACTGAGAGGTGACCCAATAGAGGTCTTTAAGGTATGAAAGGGTAGATGGGGAGAAAATGTTTCCACTTAAAACTAGAGGTCATAAATATAAGATAGTCGCTAATAAATCCAATACAGAATTCAGGAGAAACTTCTTTACCCAAAGAGTGCTAAGAATGTGGAACACACTACTACAAGGAGTAGTTGAGGCAAATAAAGGGGATTTAAGGCATTTAAGGGGAAGCTAGATAAGTACATGAGGGAGAAGGGAATAGAAGGGTACGTTGATAGGGTTAGATGAAGTAGGGAGGAGACTTGTGTAGAGCATAAACATCAGCATAGACCAATTGGGCCAAATGGCTTATTTCTGTGCTGTAGTTTCAATGTAATGTGATTAACATATCATGTGATCTCCAAATACAAAGCCTCAATTGCCATGATGGAAACTATCACTTAAAATACACAATCTCCTCTTCCCTGAGACATTGACATTGCTAAATGCAAACTTCAATTTTTTTTTAAATAATATGAAAAGATGCAGATCATGTATTGGAAATTACTGAAAACTAAAGTTACCCATGAGTCAAAGCTAACAGCTCACAACCATTCCAGCCCTAGGTAATTCAACAGTAGTACACCAAACCCCAATATCGGTTTCTCAAAGGTATTTGCCATTTCAAGTAACTCATTTCTGGTATCTTACGAAGCAGTAATTGGTTATCCCCCAATATCTTACATCTGTAAGAATGATGCATTGCATTGCTGGGAAGTTGGGAAACCATAATAAACCTCACATAATCCAATCTGATACTGTGTTGTGGTTATCAACTGGGAAATCCAGTAATGTTTTTTTTTTATTCGTGGGACGTGGGAGTCGGGCGTAGGTGGTAGAGGTCGCGGGTTTGGGAGGTGCTGTCGAAGAAGCCTTGGCGAGTTGCTGCAGTGCATCCTGTGGATGGTACACACCGCAGCCACAGTGCGCCGGTGGTAAAGGGAGTGAATGTTTAGGGTGGTGGATGGGGTGCCAATCAAGCGGGCTGCTTTGTCCTGGATGGTGTCCAGCTTCTTGAGTGTTGTTGGAGCTGCACTCATCCAGGCAAGTGGAGAGTATTCCATCACACTCCTGACTTGTGCCTTGTAGATGGTGGAAAGGCTTTGGGGAGTCAGAAGGTGAGTCACTCGCCACAGAATACCCAGCCTCTGACCTGCTCTTATAGCCACAGTATTTACATGGCTGGAGGAGGTCCCATGTTCTCTCCTTCTGCTGTCTGGATGTGAAAAGTGGATGAACTCTGCAGCTCTGCTGAAGAGCATGCCCATGACCTGCTGAATGGCTGATGTTGCACAGATCCCCTGTGGCACATTGAAAGGATCTGGTGCCAAAAATATTCAGGCAGCGGTCACTTTCATGGCAACAGACAGTGCCATTCTGGCAGAGGAGCGAGGCTGAAAATCTTCGTAATGAACGTTGCAGAGATGTGCAATGGCAGCCATCGAACACAGAGACCCCTCAGAGATTCTCGAAGGACCTATGCTGCCTATAGAAACGTTGTTGAGGGCAATACCTGCCATGCTGCCTTAGTTTTCCTCACCTCCAGGTGCTCTTTCTCATCCTCCTCCATAAAGGATGGCATAGAGAGGTATGTCCATGGGGAATCCCATCCTTGCTTCAAAATAATTCCTAGTATGTGGGAGACTGGGGAATGAGTAGGGTCAAAAAAATGTAGAGGTGGGGTAAGGCTGTAATACTATAGGGGCAGTCAAGAGCAAGTCTCAGTGAACAAAACTGTGAAAAGAAAGGGTTGAAAAAAACATTTGCAAATCCAGAGATCAGTGAAAAACATTTGGGGACTTCTGGAAGCTCTCAAACTCATTTCTACTTGTATCGGGTGACTGGGGAAGCAGATGTGTCTGTTTTAAAAAAAAATAGAATCTAACTTACCCAGTGGCGTAAAAGCAGGAAATTCCCTGACACTACGAATGGCATTCCGATGCAAAATAAGCCCTGTACACCTGGGACAGGTGGATTCTCAAAGCTGCAGAAAAGATCAAGGAAACTCACATGAGATTTTCCTTGAGCTTTTTCGATGCAGAAACAGCAGCAACCGAAGATTGCGAGGAATCCACAGCCTTTATTTCATTTTGCAGCCAGGTATGCTTGTTTATCAGGTATCCGGATCACAGAAGCAGTTTACATCATTCCTTTCTTCACCTACTGAAAACAATGACAGCAGAAGTATACGTCCAAAGGTTAACCGAGATGCACTATTGCCACCCTTTGTTTCTTATTGTCATTCAATGGAAGAATTATACAGAGATAAGTTTATGAAAATCTCATTTTTCTCCTATAAAAAAGGACAATTAGATGATGAAAATTACAACCGACAATCATAAAAGCTCAACAAAAATTACTACATTTAGAAACAGAAAAATTTAGAGCACAGAAGGAGGCCATTCGGCCCATCGTGTCTGTGCCAGTCGAAAAAGAGCTACCCAGCCTAATCACACTTTTCAGCACTTGGTCTGTAGTCTTGAAGGTTATAGCACTTCACATTTAAAAAGTATTTGGATATGCACTTGATGCCAGTTTCTGCCTCTACCACCCTTTGAGGCAGTGTGTTCCAGACCCCCACCACCCTCTGGGTGAAAATATTTTTCCTCAGCTCCGCTCTAATCCATCTACCAATTACTTTAAATCTATGCCCCCTGGTTATTGACCTCTCTGCTAAGGGAAATAGGTCCTTCCTGTTCTATCTCAGCCCCTCAATTAAATCACCCCGCAGCCTCCTTTGTTCCAAAGAAAACAACCCCAGCCTATCCAATCTTTCCTCATAGCTAAAATTTTCCAGTCCTGGCAACATCCTCGTAAATCTCCTCTGTACCCAATCTAGTGCAATTACATCCTTCCTGTAATGTGGTGACCAGAGCTGTATGCAGTACTCAAGCTGTGGTCTAACTAGTGTTTTATACAGTTCTAGCATAACCTCCCTGTTCTTATATCCTATGCCTCGGCTAATAAAATAAAGTATTCCATATGCCTTATCTACCTATCCTGCTACCTTCAGGGATCTGTGGACATGCACTCCAAGATCCCTTTGTTCCTCTACACCTCTTAGTATCCTCCCATTTATTGTGTAATCCCTTACCTTGTTTGCCCTCCCCAAATGTATTACCTCACACTTCTCTGGATTGAATTCCATTTGCCATTTTTCTGCCCCCCTGACCAGTCCATTGATATCTTCCTGCAGTCTACAGCTTTCCTCCTCATTATCAACTACATGGCCAATTTTTGTAACATCTTAACTTTTGGTTACCTCCTTGGACTATTCAGATCTATTTTTATATAGACATCATTTAGAGTTAAATGCAGTGCTTTCATAAAAACACAAAAATAATTTACACACATACAGCAAATTAAGCTGCTTAGTGCACCAAAGCAGAGCAGCCAATTACGGGTCAAAGCATCATCTGTGCTGGTGTTGGGTGTAAGAATCTATTAAATAAGCTAAGAATCTCTTAAATATGAAATCAGCTGCAAACAGGTTAAAGACCAAGAATAATTAGCAGGACCAGGCAGTGTGCAAAGCACAATGAGTTAGCAGCATGGAAACGTACTGACTTTGTTAGAAAGAGGATGTGGTTGTGCAACAGAAACCTATGGTTACCATACAGCCTGCTGCGCTCAGCTTAGCTAACGAAACCATTGTACTGCTTATACAAAGGTTGTTTTGACAGATGTAGGGCACAGGTTCGAGGAACCATTTCTGCGCTTGACCTATCACCTACAGACAGTATGTGCAAAATTGCACATTCCTCAGGTAGAAATAGAGTATAAAAGATTGGCCCATAGCCACCAGACACGCGGTTGGAACCGAGACCAGGCTGGATATTTCTGGGGCCATGCATGCTGGCCGGAGCCTAACCCTGTGCAACCTAGGGAGCTGGGGAGAACCCAATCCCTCGCCAACTGAGCAGGTAATATGCTTGCCTACTTAGATTGTTAGTTACTGCTTAGCTATCATTGTATTGCAAATAAAACTGTAAACTCAATAAATCTGTTCTCACCAATATGGAGTCAAGTCGAATCATTAGATAAAGGGGTACTCTCCGAGAGGAGATAGACATCTCACAAATTGATGACCATGACAGGACTTGTCTAGAAGGACAGTTGACTGATGGACCTTGGGCCGGATCGACTGATCAACGCGTCCAGCTAAGGAGGGAACCCAACAGGGAGTGTGAGGCCTAAGGGACTCACCAGTAACAAGGACAGGGACATGGTGCAAATAGGAGGAGGGCCAGATGAGTTGGCGGAAAAGGGACTCGGGGCAACTGAGTGTAATAAACTGATTGCTCGTCTCACGGTAGGAGACGGTACCGCATGGTAGGTTGTTACATAACGTTAAATCTCACGGGATCCAAGGTGAGGTAGCCAATTGGATACAAAATTGGCTTCACATTGTAGAGGGCTGTTTTTCAAACTGGAGGCCTGTGACCAGCGGTGTGCCTCAGGGATCGGTGCTGGGTCCGCTGTCATTTGTTATTTATATTAATGATTTGGATGAGAATTTAGGAGGCATGGTTAGTAAGTTTGCAGATGACACCAAGATTGGTGGCATTGTGGACAGTGAAGAAGGTTATCTAGGATTGCAACGGGATCTTGATAAATTGGGCCAGTGGGCCGATGAATGGCAGATGGAGTTTAATTTAGATAAATGTGAGGTGATGCATTTTGGTAGATCGAATCGGGCCAGGACCTACTCCGTTAATGGTAGGGCATTGGGGAGAGTTATAGAACAAAGAGATCTAGGAGTACAGGTTCATAGCTCCTTGAAAGTGGAGTCACAGGTGGATAGGGTGGTGAAGAAGACATTCGGCATGCTTGGTTTCATTGGTCAGAACATTGAATACAGGAGTTGGGATGTCTTGTTGAAGTTGTACAAGACATTAATAAGGCCACACTTGGAATACTGTGTACAGTTCTGGTCACCCTATTATAGAAAGGATATTATTAAACTAGAAAGAGTGCAGAAAAGATTTACTAGGATGCTACCGGAACTTGATGGTTTGACTTATAGGGAGAGGTTGGATAGACTGGGACTTTTTTCCCTGGAGAGTAGGAGGTTAAGGGGTGATCTTATAGAAGTCTATAAAATAATGAGGGGCATAGATAAGGTAGATAGTCAAAATCTTTTCCCAAAGGTAGGGGAGTCTATAACGAGGGGACATAGATTTAAGGTGAGAGGGAAGAGATACAAAAGGGTCCAGAGGGGCAATTTTTTCACTCAAAGGGTGGTGAATGTCTGGAATGAGCTGCCAGAGGCAGTAGTAGAGGCGGGTACAATTTTGTCTTTTAAAAAGCATTTGGACAGTTACATGGGTAAGATGGGTATAGAGGGATATGGGCCAAGTGCAGGCAATTGGGACTAGCTTAGTGGTATAAACTGGGCGACATGGACATGTTGGGCCGAAGGGCCGGTTTCCATGTTGTAACTTCTATGACTGTTGTACAGTAAAGGATGCAGTCTAATTGTGGAAGATCTTGATATGAAAAAGGTGAAAACCAAAATGGCAAAGAAACAATTAAGATTTTGTGCCCACTTCGGCGCAAGCTGGAGTGAGGAGAAGGCACAGGAGAAAGAGGTAGAGGAGTTAAAGGAACTACTAAAACAGGAGACGGCCAGGCAGGAGAGGGCCGACAATAAGATTCAGGATCTAATGATGTTACTGCAACAGCAACATAACAATTCATGTATGGTGACGACACTAGCTGCTAGCACTCAGGAACTGAAAGATAGAGTAGTAAAATTGGAGAAACAAAATAAAAACCTGGCAAAATAATTTTTTTAAAATTTATTCGTTCATGGGATGTGGGAGTCACTGGTAAGGACAGCATTTATTGCCCATCCCTAATTGCCCTTGAGAAGGTAATGGTGAGTCGCCTTCTTGAACCACTGCAGTACTTGTGGAGAAGGTTCTCCCACAGTGCTGTTAGGTAGGAAGTTCCAGGATTTTGATCCAGCGATGACGAAGGAATGGCGATATAATTAGAAGACGCTAGGGGAGCCCTAAGGGAACTGGGGAAAAGACCAAAGGGAGAAGCTGATAACACCCAATGTAAACCGAAGATTTATGAATTACAGGGGAAACTGGGTCACCAGGGTGGCGTAGTAGCTGCCATAACTGATCAACAGGCAAACTAGGATAGCGATAGTGATAGCGAGGAGAAGCAAAATTATGGGACGTTGGAGGAAGAGGCTGTGGGCTATCACAATCCTGAGCATGGGGTGGGCCCAGATATGGCAAGACAGAGCCTATCTGTCAATGTGATCACACGTAAGACTAGACGGAACACCAACAATGTAGTGCAGGCTCAGTTGAGTGACAGTTGGAGCCTGACTGCTGATCAATGCGCGTCGCTGGTGCAAGAACTAGGACCCATCAATAGTGAGGACAGCCCTGTCATTGTGGCTCGGAGCGACTTTGAATGGGTTCATCCCGAGTTAGAGGAAGAGGACCTGAAGAGAATCCTTCTATGTATCCTGATTGGGTCCAATAAGGTCTGTCTGAGTGCGGGGGTGCTCGCTGCTAATAATTCAGACACTGTATTGATGGAAGTACTGGACCTCATGGGATTATAGGGTTTAAATCTCATGAAAATGTGTGCAGAGACTTTGCAGGGCCCAAACGTTCACCCCACGGTCTTCAGTAACGGTCTGTTTGACCTTTACAAGCGAACCCAACCAACAGTTGTCACTGGCAGGTGAAGCCGTCATTCATTTATGTAGCATCTCAGATTGCCAAAGCAACTATAGAAATTATGCACATCTCTGACAGCTTACATTTTTGAATGAATAGCATATGACAGGTAGGTTTAAATGAAATCTCTTGGCCTTTGAGAATGCATATGACTATATGTATTACATATATGTGCACATCCTTCAGCCTCAAGTTCAATGTATAGGTCATTATAATGTTCCAGTATTTTATGAAATGCCATTATTAATGATATTATAGCTGTTACACAGATCATTACAGAAACAATGCAAGTGTTAGCAAAAAAAATACAACATATTCTACTGAAGCATATCTCAACAAATGATCAAAGTGATCAATCTCCAGTCTGTGTCGATTTAGCTGATTTCAGATGGGGTAGCAGCAGGGGAGCTGCAGCTGGCCTCAGCACCCCTAAGTTAAAGGAGAGCAGATAAAAATAAAATGACATGGGCTACCGCTCCAGCTCACTATTCAGGAACTCCTGCTGGAAGTACATGTGTGTGGATATTAGGTGAGGACAGCACTGGGCTTATCTATGCTTGACTAGCCTAGGTAAGCTCAATATTAAAAAGGTTCACATGTGAATATTAGTCAAATAACCAAGATACTGGAAGGTGCTCAAACCATATTCCAGCATTGAAGCAAAGCTTTCAAAGAGGGAAGGAGAAAAAAAAATGACAAGGGGAAAAAAGTGCCCCGTGTTTAATACAATTCTCAATTTTCTGTCATTAGAAATTCTAAAAAAAAACTTCAGGTGTTACACTTGGTAATTTCTTTATTGGATCATCCATTACTCCTCCCACCCCACTCCACCATTGGTTCTCAGTTTTATTTTTGTTCTGACTTTCACTGCAGTATAATTTCCCAGTGCCTTGTGCCCTCTTGTACCTCACCCAAGTAACCATTATTAATGGTGGAGTCTCGACAGTGAGTACTGACTGACTATCTGATGATGCATAACCAAGCCAGATTTTGTATTCAGCCAGCACTTCCAGTAGGGGATCATCATCAGGAACAGGATCCCTGACACTGTGGCCAAATGAGATCAGGATCAAACTCAAAACCTTTCTTGTTCGCATGGCTCCAGAAATGGAATCGAAACCGATGTACATTAGGGCTGTCTGTGTTCAATCTTTAAACTAAGATACGAACACAAAAAAACACTGAATTGAGAAGATGCAATCCAAAAGAGAACACTTACTTTTCCCATTAATTTTAGCAAATACATGTAGGGATGATATATACAGACTAGGTATCAACAGATCTTATGCAACGGTGTTTGAGGAAGATGTTGTCGGAGGAGGTGAAGGATCACAATGTGAACAATTTATTTTAAATGTCCAGTGACACTTCCTTCATCTGGTTTAACTGCAGTTTTCTACCCTGCTCACTCCCCTACCACTAGTGCTCGAGGCAGCCAATGCATATTCTTACAATATAACGTCTTTCAAAAAGAAATGTTTTGCTTGTACTTCCTGCCTATGCAAGGTAAAGTACTACTTTACAGCCTACTCAGATTAATTGACCAATGCATGCTATTATTTTGCTAAAACTATCCCTGTTCATTTCCACTGAAACCTGTTGAGTAAATAGGGATAAATTAGGTGTACAATTTTTCAGTGCATAAGTCCATTTTCACTGGTGTGAACAACACTAAGGGCTATTTTCTGCCACTTGTTTACTGAAAATATTGGCATAACTATAAAGTTAAGTGAGAAATACCACTTTATAATCAAAATGACTACACCACTAAAATTAGCAAAGGAAAATACACAAAGTTCTTTTCGCAGACTGCAATGTCAGATCGTGTATAAATGTAACACTTCCAAACAGATGAAAAAAAAGTTAAGCAGTTTATAAATGGATATCAGAGTGTCATTTGGGACAAGAAACTCAGGATTGAAGCTCACTGGGACATAATTGCCATCTGGATCCTCAAGATTGGATTCCTAACCTAAAATCACAACAGGCTATCTCAAACAATACATACTTTATTCTGATACTGGATAGTTTAATTCAGTTTGGCGAAAATGCCTTTACCATGAACAGTTACTATTGGTGTGCTGTGTGGTTTAATCATTAAGTAACGATGGCACAATCACTGCAAGTTTACTGCATAACAACGAGCCGTTGATTATTGAGTAAATAAAATGACCATTAATTTAGGCTGCAGTCTACTGTACAGCTTTTGAAAACATGTATACCACTAATTTAGAAAATGTTTCATCTCTGATGGGTGCACCATTCTTTATTTGTACATTTTAAACTCTCCCCGTCAAGGAAGCCAACAAGCATCCCAAGTGTTGCATTCAGCAGAGGTTATCAGATCTCCGTGCGAGGAACTCTCCCTTCTGCAGCTTCCGGTTATTATTATAACCACGGCGACACTAGCCGAATAGAACTCTTCACTGCTTCACTTCAACGCACCACTAATGCGCTCACAATGCACCATACTGTTAAAACCCAGACTGTATCGTTACAAATCCCACCCCACTTTCTCACAGCGCATATTCATTTTTTAAAAAAAATTATGATTCACCCAAGTCATTAGTATCTTCTTAAACCAACCAAAATACAAAACTTAAAAAAAAGCATCGCCCGAAAACAAGGCGTACCCAGGGGACCACGGGATTTAAAATGATGTCGTTCTTCACCTTGAAGTTGCAGTAAATACACTAAGTGTTACAGGTCTCCAGCAAGCTATGCTCTTTGCCTACAAGGGAAGTCATTTATCATCTTCCCACGGAATCCTCTCCCTCAGCAAATCCGACAGAAAGCTTCGCAGGTACGGGAAGACTACATTTCAAATAGTCAGCAAGTACCAGAGAGCCGGACATATGGAGAAGGCATCAAAACCCGCCTGGAGTGTGCAATTAGCTATTCAATTCCACTTAAAGACCTTTAATCGCCTCCGAAATTAAAACCGGTTATTGCAGTACTGGCTAAAAGTACATTTCTCTGAATACGTGAAGGAGCCTGCAAAAATCTTCTTCAGAACTAAATGTTAAATCATAAAGGAAGAAGGAAGCAGATACGCAATTAATCAAATGGCATCTTAATGTAATTTGAAACAATTCCTGTAGTAGTGTAGGGAGCTGTTCATAATCCCTATAAACAACGAGTTAAACATTCCCCGCAATGCAACGTAATTGCATATCAAACACCCTCTTTTCACCTGTGACCAGCTGTGCAGATGAATCCAGGCAATACTTGGTTGTCTGTGCGCAACACGAAGTATTAACTTCTAGGGTATTCCAAACTGTCGAGAAGTAATTTGCATAAAATCCATAACTTCCAGTCAGTTTATCTCAGGATTAATTGTCCTGTGCTGTTGGAATGGCGTGAGGTAACAGTGCTACACATCTGGGAAGCACCAGGGAAAGTGCTAAAACAACCATCCGATTAAAATGAATAGAAATCTAAATGGAGATGGATCGAAGTGGGGCAATAAGGAGCGGATGGAAGATGCGCGACCTTACTCGCATCTTGTTTGGCACTGAATTTAACTATCAGGAGGAACCATCGTGGGATTATCCAATTGGTCTGGAGAAGGAAAAGAAAAAAAGTTCCATAAAGCAAATATCCAGGGAAGCAATGACCGAAATGGTATCAGCCAGCATTGCTGGGCGGCACACATCAGCAACAGTCTATGCCCTTCAGTACCGGGGTCTCCCTTCACCAAATGATCCTACTCCTTTTCCCCATTCAACCCAAACCTATTCTTCACCTCTTAAATGTGAAGCAAATAAAGTTTATCCAGCCAACAATAACAAGTATATAATGTAGCTTGGGTTCGACACTTATAAAATTTCACCTGAAAGTAATTCCGAGGGCATCTGATGAAACCAGCAATTCATTTAGAAACTAGTGTTACAATGTAAAAATTCTTCTTTTTGAAAAATCAGGCGATTATTTTTGTACACGGGGTGAATGGAATTCCCACACTTTATTAACCTTATTTACAGACTGCAGTCCAGAATAGTTTTTTTCTGGACAGAGGGAAAAAAATGCAGCGTTGCTACAGCAACCGCCAGCCCGAAATATTCCCCACATTAAAAAAAACAAGCCTCTATGAATAGATTGCGATTTTTTTTCTATATAGCGAAAAATATAAAAAGGGCGAATGTGTCTGAATAGCGGCTCCGAACTTACCGCCGGCTGCAGCAATCCAACCCAAACAGCAGAGCAGGATCCCGCTCAGATTGACTTCCACCTTCATCATAACTGTAATCCCGAATGCACCAAGACTGTCAGAGCTCCAGCCCGTCCGTGTTGTTTTAAACCTAACAGAAGCAGTATGCATCCTGGCTTTTGATATGTGACACAGGAGATCTTGAGACGGGGGCTTGTGGTGATGGTAGCTTTAAAAAAAAATATTCCTCCCCTTCTTTCGCTCAGCGCCTTGGTGTTAAAACGTTAAGAGCTGAGAGAGGAAAAAAAACCGGCGTACGATGAGCTTCCCTCCGGCTCTTGCTGCTTCACGCATGGAATGAACCATCTCAGGGAGGGTTGTTGCGCCTTCAGCGGGCGTTTTCCGAAACATTTCTGTCTTAAATCACATTTTGCCAGCCTATTTTAGTCAAATCCTCTTAAGTGAATTACATAGTTCTCACACGTGCTCACTTGACAAGAGTTTTCATTAAAATATCAGTGGATGGAAGAGTGGGGTAATATTGCTCTGGGATAGAACAATATTGCACGGTATGTTGAACTTGTGAAGTACAGGTTTATGTGAACGGATTCCCATATTAGTGTGGAAGATATTGCCGATTGCCCGCAACATATTTGGACTAAAATTACTGATTATTTATTAGTCATAGATATTTAAAAATACCCAGCTTAATAATTTAGTAAAATTCAAACTAATTTCTGCAACGGTTGTATATATCTTACACATAGTGTAAAAGTTCCCCTTGTCGTCTGTTTGTTGCTGTCATTACTTTAGGAAATTGTGGTCTGGATATTGGACCTTCAGTTGTAAAATACATTTATTTAAAAGGCATTACTGTGTATTGAGTTATTTTTTTCATCTATCTCAAATTTTTGATGAAAGTTTCCCTAAATTACAACAGTGACAACACTTCAAAAAGTATTTGACTTGGCTGTAAAATGCTTTGGGATGTCCCGAGGTCGTGAAAAGCCTAACATTAATGCAAATTCTTTCTTTGTACATTGAACTTCTGTTATGAAATTGCTCTGATTCCTAAACAAAGTCTCCTATTTCCCTAAATCAAAGAGAGAACTCATTGTTAAGTCGTGAAAATAGACTTTAAGAATAGGTCACAATTGTAAATATTACACTGAAATACTTTGGGAGTGCAAGAGGAAAGTAGCCCTGATACCCCCATAGCACAATATCAAGAGTTATCTTTCTCAGCCATTCACTGATATATTCACAGTGGATGAGATATGTGACATCAAACAAGTTGGGTTTAGGAATTAGAACAGTAAGAGCATAGCATTTTATTATTAATTGTAATTTCTTTGAATGAGGAGATAAAGACTACATGGAGGTCAGATATGTATTTAGTTACTTAAATAATTCTGAGAAACAAGGAAGCAGTCAAACACCTGTAATAGTTCTCAGACAAAGAATTAACTCAAAACTCTAAAGAATGCAATCAAATATGAATAAGAATCTTACCAGCATCAAAGTTGCATTTTGCTACAGCAGTTGTAAATCCAAGACCCAACAGATCTTGAAGCAACCGCCATTACAATGATGATAAAACTTTACAGTGCCATGCATACATCATATCCATATGTTTGCATATCTCATAAGACTATAAAAGAGACAATGTATCATTCCCTTCATTTTTTTTGTGCATTATACTGCAGTATGGAGTCTTTGTAATTCACCAACTTTTAAATATTAATTGAAGCATACCATGTCTGTGATGCATGGTGTCAATATGTTGCTGACCTAACTAATTATCGCACACCTACACTTTCCAAATCTCGTGTGACAGTTAACCAATGCCCCTATAAAGAAAAGTAAATAATCCATTCATTTATTCCAAATGTGTACATTGTAAGACTACTCCATTTTGTTTAGATGAACATTATTCACTTTTTTCAATAACCAGTGTTGGGTTATTCTCAACTATGATCAATGTGCAATGATCAATCCTAATATATCATGCACCTCTAAATACACTATTCCAATGTTTTCCTGACTGGCCTCCCATTCTCCATACTGTACATTTCAGCTCATCCAAAACTCTGCTGCCTGTCCTTTCCTGCACTAAGTCCTGCTCACCCATCATTTCTGTCCTCGCTGTTAAAGAACTATATAAATGCAAGTTGTGATTAATATAGAAAAATGTTTCAAGGTGCTTCAAGAAGGTGTAATCAGACAAAAATAGACACTGAGGCAAAGAAGGTGATATTGCGAAGGAGTGATCAAAAGCTTAGTTAAAGAGGTGGGCTTTAAGAAAGGTCTTAAAGTAGGGGAAGGAGCTGGAGAGGCAAAAGGGTTTAGAGAGATTTCTAGACTGTGGGCGGTTAAAGGCACAGCTTCCAATCGTGGGGTACAGGGAGGGAGCAGTGCACAAGAGACCAGAGTTAGAGAAACAGAGAGTATTGGGGGAGGGAGGAATTGTAGGGCTGGACGAGATTACAGAGATGAGGAGGGGTGAGGCCATAAAGGATGAGAATTTTAAATTGGAGGCATTGTAAGACCAGGAGCCAACGTAGGTCAGCGAGGACAGACATGATGGGTGAGCGGGACTTAGTGCAGGAAAGGACAGGCAGCAGGGTTTTGGATGAGCTGAAATGTACAGTGTGGAGAATAGGAGGCCAGTCAGGCAAGCATTGGAATAGTCAAGTCTGAAAATGACAAAGGTATGGATAAGAATTTCAGCAGCAGATGGCGGAGGCAGGGGTGGAGGTGGACAATGTTATAGAGGTAGAAGTAGGCCATTTTTCTGATGGAGGTTAATTGTCTATTTCCATTATGGTCCACCTATTCTACTGGGGCAAAGGGGTAGAAATATATTCATAGAAACAATTTTGATCCACATTTATGTTTAAATGTAGAATATACCCCACATCCTAACTTGCACAACCATTGGTTCAACACATCCATTGCATAAAGTCAAATTTACATATGCATAATACTAAATGACAAATGCCAGAAGTCTGTTGGAGCTCAACAACATTTTACACTTTAATGTTGAGCCTACTTAGTAAGAAATTAAAACTTAGAACCTCCTGTTAAATCCATGAAAATGTTTGACATTTTTATTTAAAGGGCTTCTGTGACATAAGCAGGATTTATTTGTATTATATGCAATGGGTGATGTGATTCTATCAACAGGTTAATTTGATAGATTAAACTGTTGTTATTATTTCCCTCACTAATTGTCTTCCCCTCCTCTCCTATAGACACTGACTTTTTATTTGGGTACAGTTCCTTGGACAGCAATTCACCTCTGGTACCTGCTCTAAGTGTATGTTATTCATGTGTGAGCCTTGACAGTGACAGCAAATATTAGCTGGATGCATGTCCATATGAGGGTGCATCAGAATAAACTTGTTGAGCCAGAGCTATTGGAGTGGACCAATGTGTTCTTTGAAAAGATATCCTCTTAGAATGTTCTCGAAACACTTCCCCAAAAATAATAACTAAAGTACACTTGGGGAAATGGAAGCCATGTACCCCATTTCCTGAATGTTTTGGAACTATTTCTGTGTATTCACAGAGTGCACAGGCTCACAACCATATCTGTTATCATCAGAAAGAACAGCAGTTAATGGGATAGGATGGAATCTGGGTGCTCAATCTTAATTGAAATCAGTTTTCTCTAATTATTAAAAGAATGTTTGAGGATCAGTACAATTGTAAGTAGAATAATGTATACGACTTTTGTTTTTTTTTAAATCCACAATTTTCCTAGAAAATAATATGGAATGTTTATTGCTAATAAAATGAGCAAGTTTTAAGCACAGTAGTACCATTATTCCAGTATGGCAAGGAGAATAAAATCATGTGAATAACATGTAAACATTTGGCCTCAAACCCCTCCATCAAGTCACAATGAACCATTTCATTTTCAGCAAGAAAGTTCGAAGATGCCAAGAATGCATTTTAAAATGCAAAGCTACCGGTAGGTATCTCAGCAGGATTCCCGGACAGCAAACCCGGGAAGGTGTCCCTTTAATGTGAGGTACAATGGCTTTCTTCCCGCAGGCATGTCGAAGTGGGGAAGTCTTATTAAATTGCGTCTTGCGCAATAGTTTGTCGCAAGCTTGTGCTGCAGCTCCAGTTAGACCGCACAATCCACCCTGAATGAGCGGTGCTGACAGTCAGATGCAATTTATGTTCCAGCTCGTTGGTAGCGAGACTCCCGAGAATCACTCTCTGAACTTGTGCAGCCTTTCAATCGTCCTGTTGTTTGTGGTGTGGTGTAATGCCAGCAGCCAATGGAAAACAAAATGCTACATGAGAGAACCGCTTTATTCTTATTTGAGAGGGATTTCTGTCCGATCCTCCCCCCCACCTCCCTACTCCCAATTAACACTCACCATTTTAACGGTTTTCCCAATTTCAATCCCGTTAGTTTCCGTTGTGTTTTTGCTTATGTATATATATATATATATGAATGTCATTATTTTCAATCTGCTGCTTTTCTGATCCCGTCGATTCTATTTAATCTCACATTTTCCCTATTCATATTTTCCCATTACTTTAACCTTCTCACGGCTGACCTACTTCCTGATCCTCGATCTATTTCCATCATTTCGTTCCTCTTATTCAAGTTTTTTTTAAAGTTCTTCAATCGTCATCCCTCTCGCAAAGAATATCAATTCGGGATAGTGCAGCGTTAGTCATTACGTAAATACATTATCTATATAATATACAAAATTGCTGATGAGCTCTTTTGTTATCTATGTGTGTGTGTGGGTATAAAGGTTGCGTTATGTGGGAGTTTGTTTTACGATGCATGTGCAGCATTAGTATCAACGTTTTGTAATGTAAATCAGGAATTAGGACTTGATCTAACTCTGGAGCCAAGCAGAGGAAGACTCGCTCCTGCTGAGGTTTCACTCTCCCTGGCTTCTGAGAGGTCCGGTCCTCACTCCGGATTTAACTTTAGCTTCGCTACGAAGACGCTATGATTGTGGTGTGAATGCACTCCGCGGGTTTAATAATCGCTTTCCTCGACAGTTTTATTTAAAACTGACTTCTAATATTGTACTGTGGCACCATATTTCAAAATATTTTCAATAAAAAGGCTTGTATTGAGGGGAGGAGAGAGTGAGTATCTGAGACCACCCAAACAGCATCGGCTGAATCCTGTAACATACTTGCCCCCTACAGGCGTCTCTCTGCAAAACATCACATTCTGGGGGAAATTACTTTTCGAATAACCAGCACTTACACAGATTATTACTAATAAACAAATCTCGAAACAAAATGACTTGTTTTGTTTGCTACACGTTTACACTTATGTTCAGAAGCCTAGTGTACAAAAACCCTTCGCTGAACAATTTTCAACGGTGAAAGGTAATGAAGGAGGCGGTTTAGGCGTTTAATGCACCTCGTGGAATTTCAAATTAATTTATGGATTGCAGCAACTTCCAGTCTGCAGCAGCATCAACACCCACGGTTATGTGTACACGCAGATAAATAAATACAATCTGCATATACACGTTCCAGCTCCATGTACTTGAAGACTCAGAACTGGAAAGTTGCCAAATCTTTGGGTGAAGTGATTAAATCCTGGAAATACTCGGTTTCAAAATATTTTAATTTTGCTGATAATATTCTGATGGGGTAGATTTTATATTGCGAATACATGACTGTCATTGCTTTCCTTCACCCCAGCTCATTGTGTACAGTGGTTGCCGCTGAGCGGCTCCAGCCCATCAGTCACCAGCTGCATCACGCCACCTGGCGTCTTGCTGGGAGTTGAGCCCTGCCCAACTCCGCGCCCACCACCTCACCTGCTGACTCTCCAACAGGTACCAGGACCACTTAGGACACAAAAGAAAAAACAAATAAAAACTCACCAACAAGAGAGACCCGCGCATTTAAATGAAAAACATTTTCAACCTACAAAAAGAGTAGCAAGGTCGTCACTTTTCAATTGGGAACAATCCCAGATCTCTGCACTTGGACAAGTATTCAACAGAAACCTTGCCTCCTGCTCCTGAGGTAAACAGACAAGATTTTCTGACCATAAAAATAATTATCATCAAATACGTCAGCCGTATTATTTTTTTTAAGCAACAATATAAACAAATCAAAGAGAAATAGTCAGAGGTCTGGTAATACCCAGGGTCGCTCTCCTTCAAATGAAATGGCAAACCAATAAATTGAAACAAAGTGAACTTACCCATTGCCCATTGGATCTGGGGGGAGGTTTACTGCCCCGGGCCCGTGCTGCACGTTCCATGGACGGCATGTGGACAAATAAACAATGGATGTGGGCTGTGGGCGTTTAGTCTGATGAGCATAAACGTCACTGTTTTTGGGCTGTTTTTGTAATATTTCTGCTCGTCTTGAAGCCTCCACTTTTGCATTGTTTGGGCTCCAATCTGTTCCATGTATATTTTCTTACAAATCAATAAATGTCCTCTACCCAAGCTGGAAGACAGCTTTTTAACAGCTTAACATTGGAACACATCTTGTTGGATTAAAAGAGGATGAAAAGGGGGGTGAATAGGTGATCTGGCGCGATGGTCACTTCTTTTTTAAAATCTGACATCTCTGGTCTTAAAGAACACAAAGTTAATGAAGATGGTGAGACTCCAAAAACAGAATAAGCTACAGGAGGATTTGAATATACTTGGGCAGTGGGCAGACAGGTGGTAGATGAAATTCAATGCAGAGGGGACAAAAAAAAAATCCAGGAAGGGACTTTTACTTAAATGGAAAGAAAATAATGTGCATGGAAAGTGAAAGAGATCTGGGGGTATTAAAATGTCAATATTAAACCAAAATAGTGAGGTAATTCTGCCACGTTCGAAATCATTGGGGCAACTGCACTTAGAATACAGTTCTGGTCACCACAGTACAAAAAAGGATATTGCAGCTATTGAAAGGATGCAGAAGAGAGCTACCAGAGGGATTTAAAGGATGGCCTGATTGGATTATGAGGAGCGATTATGTAAATTGGACATGTTCTCATTGAAAAAGAGGTTGACAGGTGATATGATTGCTGTTTTTAAGATTCTAAAGGGACTACATAATGTAGATCACAACATGCTGTTTCACCTTGTCCAGAAGAGTAGAACCAGAGGACATGGCCTTCGCTTGAAGGGGGGTACATTCAAAACTACTCTGCGGAAACAATATTTCAGTGAGTGGTCAACCTATGGAACAGGCTCCCTGAGGATACGATGGAAACAGATAGTATTGATTAATTCAAATGCAAATTTGAAGATTTTCAGAAAATAACAGTTTGGGATACAGCATATGAGTAATTTGAGTCATGACATGTGGTAAGTGTAGCATGGGAGGAACAGGAGACTTTGGGCCTAAGGTTCCCACTGGAGTTTTCCTCACAGCATGGCTGGATCTGTTGTAGACTAATATATAGAGATTGATTGCTGTGATTAGTCAACAACTTCATATCAGGATAGCAGAAGGTGAACTAGATGGACCTTGGTCTTTGTCGTCTAGCAATTCCTATGTTCCTAACACTGTTACACATTTTTGGGTCTGCCATAGATATTCTCTTGGGTTCAGGGGGACTGGTCACACCCTTAAGCGCACCCCAAATCCTTTACATTCAGGAGTTAGCTCCCACTGTCCAACATCTAGTTACACGATAGAGTAACCCAGGGGATGTAATAATGCGTCCACCCTCTGATACAAACTGGATACCGTGTCTTTGGTACATACAATTCATTAATCTTCGGAGTAGTGGAACTGATTGAAACTCTATTGCGACAAGGTCAATGTAAAAACAAGAAGCTGGTTTATTTTTACAGAACACATGACTGAACAGAATATAACACTTCCCATGAAATACTAAACAACAAAACTCTGCTATGCTCTCCTTAGTGCTGGGCTGGAAATTCACTTTTCCTTTCTTTCTCATCAGCCTCTAGATGTGAAAACTGACCAGCTTTATCTCAATTTGTAGCCCAGGCCAAAGCTTTTTTCTTGCAGCCTTTGTTGGGACTGACTGACCTCTTAACATGTATCCCTTTGTGCATTTTCTCCTTTCAAGAAGGTAACCTGACATTCCCGATAATTATTCAGATTTCAACCTGATTTCAAGAGGCTGCTGTCAGTAAATGTGAGAGTTCTAGGGACAAGCTTAGTTCCCAGAAGAGACGAAAATTGCTAAATCTGCTCAAGTACAAATTTTGCAGTGCAGTTTTTACATTGTAATCCTGATAAAGCTATAATAAAATAATATTATAGCACCAAATGTATCTGTAATAGTACGTTGTAATTGCATATCTAATCGCATAATTTATTTATATACAAATATGGTAATCTTCTGAAACACACTTCACCATAGCTACACTTTCTCTCCGGCACAATCTCATTAACACCACCTAGCCCCTCTTTTGGTGTAGTGGGCAAAGGCACTACATGGTGTAGTGATAACTCATACAGATGAGAAGGTTCCAGGTTTAATTCCTGGTCTATGCTAATTAATTAGGTCTCAACCAAGGTAGCAGTTGGGTAACACAATTGGTCTCAATTCCCTCAGGCAAAAGAAGCAAACAAAAACATCAACCAGGGTTCCCACTCCTCATTACTAACTGCTGATCCTTGTATGCAAGTGGTGTGAACATAGGAACAGGAGTGGGCCATTCAGCCCCTCGAGCCTGTTCCGCCATTCAGTGAGATCATGGCTGATCTGTATCCTAACTCCATTTACCCGCCTTGTCTCCATAATCCCTTAATACCCTTGGCTAGCTAAAATCTATCAATATCAGATTTAAAATTATTTATTGAGCTAACATCTACTGCTTTTTGAGGGAGAGAGTTCCACACTTCTACCATCCTTTGCATGAAAAAGTGTTTTCTATCTTGTCTCTTGCACGGTTTGGCTCTGATTTTAAGGTTATGTCCCCTTGTCCTAAATTCCCCCGCCAGCAGAAAATGTTTCTCTCCATCTACCTTATCAATTCCTTTTAAAATCCTAAAAATCTCAATCAAATTAACACTTAACCTTCTATATTCCAGAGAATAAGAGCCCAGTTGATGTAATCTCTCATAATTTAACCCTTGGAGCCCTGGTAACGTTGTGGTGAATCTGCGCTGCGTTCCTTCCAAAGCCAATACATCCTTTCTAAGATGTGGTGCCCAGAACTGTACACATTACTCCAGATGTAGTCTAACCAGGGCTTTGCATAGCTGTAGCAAAACTTCCTCCGTTTTATATTCTACTGCCTAACCAATCTCCTAACCAGGTCAATAATTTGCCTTAATTTCCATGAGCTTTAATTTTAGCTAACAATCTGTTATGTGGAACTTTATATAATGCCTTCTTGGAGTCCATATAAACTACTTCCATAGATATTCCCCTGTCTACTACTTTAATTATTTTCTCAAAAAATTCAATTAGGTTCGAAAGACATGACCTACCCTTTACAAATCCATGTTGGCACGTGTGTGTGTGAAGTGAAAACAGGGCCAGTTACAATGCTTGCCATGGTCAAATAGCCATTTGGTAAACATTACCTAGGTTCACACATGAAGAATTGACACTTGGGTGAGGTATTGAAGGGCTGCCATTGACCTAAACCCCACCAAGAGTATAAATTTCAAATTTTGAAGTTCCTGAAGAAGGCTGAGTGGTGACCTGATAAGGGTCTTTAAGATTCTGAAAGGGTTTGATAGGATAGACGTAGAGAAGATGTTTCCACTTGTGGAGGAGACCAAAACTAGGGGCCATAAATAGAAGATAGTCAATGATGAGTCCAATAGGGAATTCAGGAGAAACCTCTTTACCCAGAGAGTAGTTAGAATGTGAAACTCGCTACCACAAGGAATAGTTGAGGCGATTAGCATAGATGCATTTAAGGAGAAGTTAGATAAACCCATGAGGGAGAGAGGAATAGAAGGGTATGCTGATAGAGTTAGATGAAGAGGAGTGGTAGGAAGCTTGTGTGGAGCATAATCACTGCCATAGACCTGTTGGGTCGAATGGCCTGTTTCTGTGCTGTACATTCTGTGTAATTCTTTACTAATATTAGTAATTTCACCAGCATTCAAACACCTGAGCAGAAAACAATGCAGGGAGCAATATGACAAAAAGACTTAGTGCTATCCCCATGCAATGCTGTCAAGGCAAATACCAGCAGTATTACTACAGATTAAATTTATGTGATGAAAATGTTCAAATGATAAACACTCTATATCATACATTCAATACAAAATTATACAATCAACAAAGATCGGTAAAGGAATTTAGGAGAACATTAAGTCATCTTTAAAGCCATTTATATATGGAGCTTGACCTCATTCTTTGCCTCACTTTTAGATATATGCCAACCAAAGAAGGCATTCTGAAGTCCAGTAGCAATCATATTCTGAAGATATGATTTTGCAGTTGGCAACACTGTTGTACTTTTTCACTCTTCAATTTTCAGATCAGCCTGCTTATGAGAAATAAATCACATCCTACAGGTCTTCATAATGTATTCTCAATTTACAGAAACATCTGCTTTTGAAGTGTCACTGTGCATTAAAACATTCTCTTTGCACTGTTGGGATCTGGGGTTTAAATCCAGCCTCAACTGATCAGAAAATCTCCATTTTTTGATGGTTGTAAAAGTCCCAAGAGACTTGAGCACAAAATTCATTAACTTCAAGGGAGTTAGAGACTGAAAGCAATTGTGTTTTTCTCAGAGTAGGAGATATGTGTTTAATCTTCCATCAAGTAAAATGCTAAACGGCATGTTTTTTTTTAATTGAGAAAACTGATGAAGAGCCAAGGCCCATAGTGGCAAAACATCACCAAGGTGAAAAAGAATGGGATAAATCAAATAGTGGTAAGTTAATACCAAACTTAGGTTTTTAATGCCTGCTGACTGAGGCAGGTAAGGAGTTCCAAGGCTTGAGCTCCTAGGAAGGAACAAGTTGTAGTAGGAAGACATATGATGAGTATTGATTCCATCACAATTAGAATGCAGAAAGAATGTGCATGACTGCCTGTTTGCAGCTGAGGAGGAGCATGTGAGAAAAGTTCAAAGGAACATTTAAGCAGATTATTTAGCAGCAGACTAGAGAATACATGCATTAATTTGCAAGTTTCAAGCAAGACTAAAGATTAGAATTGTTTTCCCTAAAGAATCGATAAGTGAAAGATATGTTAAATATGCAACATTTCAGAAGGCATCAATTCTATATTGACTAAATTATTTAGAAGGAATGTCAGGTTATGAAAAGAATTACATATTACTTGAATAAGTAGAAGCATAAATGATCAAATACTCTTTGTGATACCACAAATTAAACAAATTATGGAACAAATACAAGGGAAATCTATTAAAAATTAGGCATGTACTATTGAGAAGAGCAAGCACAAAAAGGTCATGAGGATGGATGGGTGGAAATGTTAATGGTTTGGCTAGGTTATACACTTTACTGTGTTTACAACCCAAATTGCATGTAGCCCTCAAATAAATGATTTCAATAATCTACCAAATTACAGCAGAAGAAAAGTATGAAACACGTCACATTTTAGACAACTTTACATTACAAATAAAAGAAAGACTAAATGCCTGCAGGAGGAAAAGAGGGGCAAGAAGAAAAATGACAAGAGAAAATGTTATAGGTCAACATAAGAGTACTGCAAATGTGCCAAAATTGCTCGAGTTACATTCTTAGCATTTACAACATCACCAAAAAAACTTTGTTTAATTACAACCTTATAACTACCTCTATATTATATTTACATACCTATATCTTTATGACAACATTGCAAAAAGAATATTAATTTATAAAGCAAATAGTTTGTTCTGACATCACTTGGAAAACCCCCGTCAATAGAAAGAGTAGTTACATGGCACCTTATCATGTTGAAATGCCTCAAAATGCTTCACACAATGAATTCCTTTGCAATATGTCATGTAGGCAAAAGCAATAGAAGACTGTTGTTCTATGCTACTTCATGTAAAGCTGCTTGCTGATAGGTCCCACAAACAAGAATTAAATGAATGACTAGTTAATCATTTTTGTTGGTGGGGTTGGTTGAGGGAAGAATGTTGGCCAGGTCACAGGTTAACTGCACTTCTTCATGCAGTCATGGGATCTTTAACATTCATCTAAACAAGCAGATGCGCCTCGGCTTAACACTTCTTCTAAAGGTTGTCATCTCCTACGGTGCAGTACTCCATCAGTAGTGCATTGGAGTGTCAATCCAGATTATATGCTCAAATTCTGGTGTGGGGCTTAATTCATAACCTTCAAATCTAAAGGAGAGAATGTTACCAATTGAGCCATGCTAATATTAGCTTCAGTGTTCTTATTAAAGATTCTGAAATACAATATTGCCCATCAGAGTTGTATATGCGACCTCGAGAAGGGAATAATGCACTTTTGGAATAGCAGCCAGGAAATACAAATAAAATCAATGTATTCATACTAATGTGCTTAATGATTTTAGTGAAGCAATCTGCTGCCAGCATTTGTGCCTATCAATAGATAAGAGTTGATGTAATTATTGGATCTACTCAGTCAATCAGCTTATCCCTATTTCTTTCTGAGACACAAAAATGTGGTTCTTACAGTGTAGGGTGTATTCAGATGGTACTGAAGTTTCCTAGTACAAATGCCTTACAATTGACAGCAAACACTGGAAAGATTGTTGGTCTGTGTTACTTCCTATAAAGCTGCTTTCCAACAGGTCCCATAACTAACAACAGCTGTGTGAATTCATTCATACAGACTCCAAAAGGTTGGTCCCCATTATAGAATTATAGAATCATAGGATGATACAGCACAGAAGGAGGCCATTTGACCCATCGTGCTTGTGCCGGCTCTTTGGTAGAGCTATCCAATTAGTCCCACTCCCCTGCTCTTTTCCCCATAGCCCTGCAATTTTTTTCCCTTTAAGTATTTATCCAATTCCTTTTTGAAAGTTATTATTGAATCTGCTTCCACCACCCTTTCAGGCAGTGCATTCCGGATCATAACAACTCGCTGTGTAAATTTTTTTTTCCCTCATGTCGCCTCTGATTTTTTTTGCCAATCTCCTTAAACGTGTGTCCTCTAGTTACCAACCCTTCTGCCACTGGAAAAAGTTTCTCCTTATTTGCTCTATCAAAACCTTTCATGATTTTGAACACGTCTATCAAATCTCCTCTTAACCTTCTCTGCTCTCAGGAGAAACACAGAAACATAGAAAATAGGAGCAGGAGTAGGCCATTTGGCCCTTTGAGCTTGCTCCGCCATTCAACATGATCATGACTGATCCTCCATCTCAATACCATATTCCCACTCTCTCCCCATACACCCTGATGCCTTTTGTGTCTAGAAATCTATCTAGCTCCTTCTTAAATACATTCAGTAACTTGGCCTCCACAGCCTTCTGTGGTAGAGAATTCCACAGGTTCACCACCCTCTGAGTGAAGAAATTTCTCCTCATCTCAGTCCTAAATGTCCTACTCCGTATCCTGAGACTGTGACCCCTTGTTCTGGACCCCCCAACCAGGGGAAACATCCTCCCTGCATCCAGTCTGTCGAGCCCTGTCAGAATTTTATGTTTCAATGAAATCCCCTCTCATTCTTCTAAACTCGAGTGAACACAGGCCGAGTCGACCCAATCTCTCCTCATACGACAGTCCTGCCATCTCAAGAATCAGTCTGGTGAACCTTTGCTGCACTCCCTCTATGGCAAGTATATCCTTTCTCAGGTAAGGAGACCAAAACTGCACACAATACTCCAAGTGTGGTTTCATCAAGGCCCTGTATAACTGCAGTTGCAGAACAACCCCAGCTTCTCCACATAAGTCCCTTTTTTTCTGGTACCATTCTAGTAAATGTCTTCTGCACCCTCTCTAAGGCTTTGACATCCTTCCTAAAGAGTGGTGCCCAGAATTGAACACAATACTTCAGCTGAGGCCCAACCAGTGTTTTATAAAGGTTTAGCATAATTTCCTTGCTTTTGTACTCTATGCTTCTATTTATACAACACAGGATCCCATATGCTTTTTTAAACAGCCTTGTCAACTTGTCCTGTTACCTTCAAAGATTTGTGTACATACACCCCTGGGTCTCTGTGTTCCTGCACCCCCTTTAAAATTGTACCATTTAGTTTATATTGCCTCTCCTCATTCTTCCTACCAAAATGTATCACTTCACACTTCTCTGAGTTAAATTTCATCTGCATGTGTCTGCCCATTTCACCAGTCTGTCTATGTCCTCCTGAAGCCTGTTCCTATCCTTCTAATTGTTTACTACATTTCCGAATTTGGTGTCATCTGCAAACTTTGAAATTATGCGCTGTATACCCAAATCCAGGTCACTAATATATATCAAAAAGAATGTGGTCCTAATACCAACCCCTGGGGAACACCACTGTAAACTTCCCTCCAGTCTGAAAAACAACTGTTCACCACAACTTTCTGTTTTCTGTTCCTTAGCCAATTTTGTATCCACGCTGCCACTGTCCCTTTAATTCCATGAGCTTTAATTTTTGCTAATATGTCTATTATGTGGTACTTTATCAAACATTGAAAAGAAATAATCCTAAATTTCACATTCCTCCCATCAAGTATGATTATTTTTGAAAGACTTTTAAGCTTTTAACAATTGGAGTTATTTTTCTTAAACAGGTTAATCATAACATTCAAATAATTAATTTATTTTGAGCTTTTACAAAATATAGTCCATAGTGTAAAAAATTGTAGGCACAAATCTACATCTCACCACTCTGGTGCAGTTTGTTGGTAAACAACATACCATATAGTAGGCAGCCTCAGTCAGTCAGTTTGATTTCTAAACATGCAGTACAACTTGTTCCACTTATATAATATTAACTAGTTAGTACACTTAAGCAATATTGACTCTGTGGTAGCCTGCTTACCTCTGATTCTGAAGGTTATGGGTTCCAGTCCCACTAAAGGGCTTGAACACACACCTAAGCTGAAACTTTTGTGCAGTACTAAGGGAATGCTGCATTGTTAGAAGTACCATCATTCTGATGAGATATTAAGCCAAGTCCTGTTCACAAAAGCACTTTCTCAGAGAAGAGCAGGGTGTTGTTCTGGCCAACATTCATCCCTCAGCCACCACCAAAAATGATCAACCACATTCATCTCATTGCTCTCTGCAAGAACCTGTGCACCAATTGGTCACACCTTCACCTGCAAAAACAACAGTGATTACACCTCGATAAGTAATTAGTTTGCTGCAAAGCACTTTGTGATGTTCTGAAGATGTGAAAGGCATGTATAAATGCAAGGTCTTTTTAACTCATTGAAATGATAATAGAAAAGACACAGGTGGAAACTAATATAGCTGAGCATTTATTTTTCCTGAATGCCCACAGAGAAATTGTTTGTAATGTCGCACTTCATGCTTCAGCTAATGATTTTTTTTTGCATTTGTGAAAGATTGATACAGAATATATTTCAAGGTATTTTTGTATTTGAATTGGAGGCAACCTTTTAACTGGGACTTCACCGCCAAAATATTTTATTTTACAGTTTTTCCTGTAAGTGTGGTTGGACCCCTTGAAGCTTTGAAGCAAAATCAAATATGGTTAAAAGCAGCAAGCTGCATCCATTACAATGGCCACAAGAGATGGTCTATCCTTACATTAAAACTAGTCCGCGATCCTGTTACCAGTAATGTGGCCATTCTGAGCCATTGATTTTCTTCAATTATTGAATTGAATCCCCTGTCAACTATGGGAAGAAGAACACCAGCAGCAGACAGCCAGTAAGCAGTACTCTATCCTTGCACTTGATTGTGCATATGTGGAGTTCTGTCTCACCCGACTTCAACAATGAAAGGACGCACAGCTCGCATGGCCCCCACTTGCATTGTTATGAACACAGAGCACTTTTCAGTAGAATGGAAAAATGGAATTACACTTTTTTTCCCTCTTATTCTCCCTTTTCTCTATTTATCTTTTTACCCCTCTTTCTCTTCACATCCTCTGTTTTTGGTGAAATTTGTGACTTTGCTGGTTTCTCTCACTGAAATTTCAATAGAACTTTTTCACTTATATGTGAGAGTTCCAAAGAGAAAACATGTGAGATTGCAATCCTGGAACTGAGAGCATGATGTTGCAATCTTACTTGAGAGTCTTGGTAAATGTAAGATTGTTGGTAGGTTTGTTTACCACTAGTGATAAATAATTAACTTTACCACAAAAAAAGAGATTTTCCACTGGTGATAGTAAGTCTCAGTTTTACGTATATAAATATCCTACTGGTGGTATTGCACCACTTGAATAGCAGAAAAATAGGAAAATAGGCAGCAGAAGGGCAATATATCTCCCCCCCGCCCCTCCCTCACCAATCATCAATAGCTAAATGCACTGCTTGATGTGGTACTGAACCACACAGACCTTAAAGGTCTTGGGGTAGAGTTTCCGTTAGATTGCACTGGTTTTATTAGAGCAATCCGGCCGAATCAGCGCAAAAGATCGAAGAATTTCTATGTATGCTAGACATAAATTACGTCCAGCGTGATTTTTTGCGCTGGTACAAAAATCATCGGGTTGAAGCCGGCCCTGCCCATAAAACTGTCCACACAACACTCCCCCCACCCCACAATCGAAATGGCGAGTTTCCGTCAATTGAGTCCATTTGAGGACAGCCTTGAAATTAAGCTAGTTTTCTTAGGCACATAGGCACTAGTAGGCACGTTTTAAACGTTTCTACATATTTAAAAATGATTAATTTACTAAGAAACTGATTAGTGTACACCAATGAAAGTAGGAAATGCTTCATTATAGTTTTTTAAGTCATTTTCAGTGATTTAAAATCAGGTTACTCACAGGTGGAGGACCAGACACTCTTATTAAAAAGGCTTAATTTTTGTGATAAACACATTTTCAGCTGTATTAATACAACTGCACCAGGTTACCACTCTTAAATACATCAATAAATATTTTTTATTGCAAAGTCTATGTATAGGTTCACATATGAAAAGTGGCTATTTGCGTGTGGCTTGGGGGCTGTTAATGTAGGTCAATATCCCAGCATGTCACACCCTTCAATGCAGGACAGCAGGAAATTGGAAGAAAAATAATTTGTTCCTGAATAGCATATAAAGAGATGGCTGCTAGTATACTGATGGAGGGGATGACTCCAACCTTGCAGCAGAAAAGGGGCCACACACACACACACACACACACACGCACTCAAAACTGTGCACTACTGTGTGTATAAGAGGTTGAAAATTGAACATGGGTTAATAATTTTCCAATTCTACTCTATTAATCTATTCCACCCACAGCAGCAGCATGCCAATTACAGCTAATGTGGCTACCATCAGGGAAATTGTTCTACCTGATATATGCTATTACTAACGGGAGAAAACATTAGAAAACCATCTGGTTCAAAAAAAAGTCCATTGGTATGTCCAGCCATTCATTTCGACATTTCAACTACTTTAGTTTCCTGCAGAGATTTCCCGTGGAAGTATGATGTGTTATATTTCACTCTAATCAGCAATAGCGAAGTGAATACTAATTAGTTTTAGAGATGTTTTACATAACAATTAAAATAAGTTTGATATCTCTATTCTCACAAAAATCTAAAACAATGTAAAGTAATAAAATATTTTGCTATTTTGTGAGAAGAGTATTTTGTGAAAATGAAATTGAAAATATTAATAAATTAGAGCAGTTATTAGCTACATTCTTGATCCCTGATTTTTAGGCACCCACTGACACGCACAGTTGTCGGCCTAAATATGTTTGAGAATAATGCTAAAGAACATTAATTTAGTTTGAAAAATTAAAAAGTATTACAGTTTCCTGAAAGTCAAACGAGTATCAGGAATGGTGGCCATGAAATTACCGGATTGTCGTAAAAACCCATCTGGTTCACTAATGTCCTTGAGGGAAGGAAACCTGCCTTCCTTACCCGGTCTGGCCTATATGTGACTCCAGACCCACAGCAATGTGGTTGATTCTTAATTGCCCTCTGAAATGGCCTAGCAAGCCACTCAGTTGTAAAATCTCGCTAAAAAAAGTCAAAATAAGAATAAAAACGGAAGGACCACCAGCAAAATATTTTATTACTTTACATTGTTTTAGATTTTTGTGAAAATAGAGATATCAAACTTATTTTAATTGTTATATAAAACATCTCTAAAACTAATTAGTATTCACTTCGCTATTGCTGATTAGGCACCGGACACGACAAAGGCAAACCAAGCCTAGTCGACCCTGCAAAGCCCTCCTCACTAACATCTGTGGACTTGTGCCAAAATTGGGAGAGCTGTCCCACAGACTAGTCAAGCAACAGCCTGACATAGCCATACTCACAGAATCATACCTTTCAGCCAACGTCCCAGACTCTTCCATCACCATCCCTGGGTATGTCCTGTCCCACCAGCAGGACAAACCGAAAAGAGGTGGCGGTACAGTGATATACAGTCAGGAGGGAGTGTCCCTGGGAGTCCTCAACATTGACTCCAAATCCTATGAAATCTCATGGCATCAGGTCAAACATGGGCAAGGAAACCTCCTGCTGATTACCACCTACTGACCTCCCTCAGCTGATGAATCAGTCCTCTTCCATGTTGAGCACCACTTGGAGGAAGCACTGAGGGTAGCAAGGGCACAGAATGTACTCTGGGTGGGGACTTCAATGTCCATCACCAAGAGTGGCTCGGTAGCACCACTACTGATGGAGCTGGCCGAGTCCTGAAGGATATAGCTGTCAGACTGGGCCTGCGGCTGGTGGTGAGCGAACCAACATGAGGGGAAAACCTACTTGATCTTGTCCTCACCAATTTACCTGTTACAGATGCATCTGTCCATGACAGTATTGGTAGGAGTGACCACTGTACAGTCCTTGTGGAGATGAAGTCCCGTCTTCTCACTGAGGACACCAACCAACGTGTTGTGTGGCACTATCACCGTGCTAAATGGGATAGATTCAGAACGGATCTAGCAGCTCAAAACTGGGCATCCATGAGGCGCTGTGGGCCATCAGCAGCAGCAGAATTGTATTCCAGCACAATCTGTAACCACATGGCCCGGCATATCCCTCACTCTACCATTACCAACAAGCCAGGGGATCAACCCTGGTTCAATGAGGAGTGTAGAAGAGCATGCCAGGGGCAGCACCAGGCGTACCTAAAAATGAGGTGCCAACCTGGTGAAGCTTCAACTCAGGACTACATGCATGCTAAACAGCGGAAGCAACATGCTATAGACAGAGCTAAGTGATTCCTCAAACAACGGATCAGATCAAAGCTCTGCAGTCCTGCCACATCCAGTCATGAATGGTGGTGGACAATTAAACAACTAACGGGAGGAGGAGGCTCTGTAAACATCCCCATCCTCAATGATGGTGGAGTCCAGTACGTGAGTGCAAAAGACAAGGCTGAAACGTTTGCACCCACCTTCAGCCAGAAGTGCCGAGTGGATGATCCATCTCGGCCTCCTCCCGATATCCCCACCATCACAGAAGCCAGTCTTCAGCCAATTCGATTCACTCCACGTGATATCAAGAAATGGCTGATTGCACTGGATACAACAAAGGCTATGGGCCCTGACAACATCCCGACTGTAGTGCTGAAGACTTGTGCTCCAGAACTAGCCGCAACTCTAGCCAAACTGTTCCAGTACAGCTACAACACTGGCATCTACCCGACAATGTGGAAAATTGCCCAGGTATGTCCAGTCCTCAAAAAGCAGGAAAAATCCAATTTGGCCAATTACCGCCCCATCAGCCTACTCTCAATCATCAGTAAAGTAATGGAAGGTGTCGTCGACAGTGCTATCAAACGGCATTTACTCACCAATAACTTGGTCACCGATGCTCAGTTTGGGTTCTGCCAGGACCACTCGGCTCCAGACCTCATTACAGCCTTGGTCCAAACATGGACAAAAGAGCTAAATTCCAGAGGTGAGGTGAGAGTGACTGCCCTTGACATCAAGGCAGCATTTGACTGAGTATGGCACCAAGAAGCCCTCGTAAAATTGGAGTCAATGGGAATCAGGGGGAAAACTCTTCAATGGCTGAAGTCGTACCTAGCACAAAGGAAGATGGTAGTGGTTGTTGGAGGCCGATCATCTCAGCCCCAGGACATTGCTGCAAGAGTTCTTCAGGGCAGTGTCCTAGGCCCGATCATCTTCAGCTGCTTCATCAATGACATTCCCTCCATCTTAAGATCAGAAATGGGGATGTTCGCTGATGATTGTACAGTGTTCAGTTGCATTCACAACCCCTCAGATAATGAAGCAGTCCGTGCCCACGTGCAGCAAGACCTGGACAACCTCCAGGCTTGGGCTCATAAGTGGCAAGTAACATTCGCGCCAGACAAGTGCCAGGCAATGACCATCTCCAACAAGAGAGAGTCTAATCACCACCCCTTGACATTCAATGGCATTACCATTGCCGAATCCCCCACAGTCAACATCCTGGGGGTCACCATTGACCAGAAACTTAGCTGGACCAGCCACCTTAATACAGTGGCTACAAGAGCAGGTCAGAGGCTGGGTATTCTGCGGCAAGTGACTCACCTCCTGACTCCCCAAAGCCTTTCCACCATCTACAAGGCACAAGTCAGGAGTGTGATGGAATACTCTCCACTTGCCTGGATGAGTGCAGCTCCAACAACACTCAAGAAACTCGACACTATCCAGAACAAAGCAGCCCGCTTGATTGGCACCCCATCCACCACCCTAAACATTCACTCCCTTCACCACTGGTGCACAGTGGCTGCAGTGTGTACCATCCACAGGATGCACTGCAGCAACTCGCCAAGGTTTCTTCGACAGCACCTCTCAAACCCGCGACCTCTACCACCTAGAAGGAAAAGGGCAGCAGGCACATGGGAGCACCACCACCTGCATGTTCCCCTCCAAGTCACACACCATCCCGACTTGGAAATATATCACCGTTCCTTCATTGTCGCTGGGTCAAAATCCTGGAACTCCCTTCCTAACAGCACAATGGGAGAACTTTCACCACACGGACTGCAGAGGTTCAAGAAGGCAGCTCACCACCACCTTCTCAACGGCAATTAGGGATGGGCATTAAATGCTGGCCTCGCCAGCGACGCGCACATCCCATGAACGATTAAAAAAAAACAGTTGCAAAGAATTAGCAACTTCAGCATCCTCTTGATTCTTAAAAATGTTTAAAATGGTGTGCACTGATGTCACTGTGGAGAGGACTTGGTTGGAAAGAGTTACTGGTACACTGCAATGGATCTAAGTTAACATGCATAACACACAAACACTTTATTAGTAACTGTATTGCAGGGAAAGTCAGTTCAGCTTCCTGCATCTCCATATGATGTCATCAGCATTTGTTTGAACAAAATGTTCAAAGAGAGTCAGAGAAACAGCCAGAAAAAAAATAAAATATTAATGCTAATTTGAATTTTTAAAATGGGTACTGAGGCAGCATATTAGAGTGCTGCAGAACAGTGGAATGCAGATCACATGAACAATTCCTTACACTGCTAAATTCCCAACCTCAGTAATATTGACCCAAGCAGTTCCTCTGGGGGAGAAGAGGATAGGGAAAAACATCAGTTATCTCTCGGCTGCTTACGCACATCTCCTGGGGACCTCATCAGAATGGCAGCGATGGGGGCTCAATGATAGTTTGTGTACTTTAAAATAGATGAGAGGGAAAAAGATTTTTTTTCAAATCAAACTCTGCTATTTGCTCTTTCAGATATGAAGTTTCTGTCTCTCCTCTAACACCTTGTTATGCATTGAGTATACACGTCAGAGACCAGCAGGACCCAACCGAATAACACACAAGTGAATATGCGTTATATTCAATCATTCAGTTACCTCTCATGTAAGCTGGCAAGTGTAGAAGTATTTGACGTTTCTTTAGGTACTAATTCACAATGGCTTTTTCATGTCACTCAGTAGTTCAAGATAGGCCTTTTCTGCTTTTCTAACATTAAAAAGATACAGAAATCTTTTCAAAAATGATTTTTTGAAACCCAAAGAATATAGCAAGTGTGATACACAGAACACTCATGCTGCCTTATTCAGTATGCATTTCAATTCCACTTACAAGGTTGACTATTATCCAGTCAGCCTCATTGAAAGAAATAAAATTCCTATTCCACAGGGAGGTATTGCATATCATTTATGTAGTAATCAGTTTGCAAACCATAGCCTTCAAAAAAAATACAACAGGGACTCAAGTACAATATCGACCTTATCCAAGCACCTCATCTCTCGGTACAAAAATCACTTATCCATTGAACTATATTTCATAGAATTTTTGATCCATCTCAAGAGCTGTTCAGTCCTTAGTTTTTCAAACATTTGAAATAAACTGGCCACATGGTTCAAGAATGGAAAAATCTGCACAATAGGAAATAAGGAACAGTAGAAATAAGTAAAGAAAGCCTGATAGCTCTCCACAAAGAATCTACTAAACTAATCAAACAATAACTAATGATGCTAAATAGGACTATATACAAGAGAGGAACTCACAAGAATAAAAAAGACAGTAATATTATAATAAAATATTGGGTGATGGGTTACCTCTGCCCAGCGCCTGTAACAATATCATTAACCTATTCATAAAAAATAGGTTAAATATTGTTACATGTTAACAGATCTTTCATGGCATTGGTCACAGTGAGTCAGAGGTTATGCAGTTCCATGGGGGAGCCACTGAAAGAATTTGGAAAGAAGTTTGTAAAAGTTCTCCCCAGAAATAGTGAAGTTAATGCTTTTTGATTTTTCCTGGAAATTAAATAAATATTCTCCTTATTACGATTATATGTAAATAAAATTCTGTTTAAAGTGTGGAAATCATTAAATATATAAAACTTGAAAGATTAAATGCATTTGCATCTTTCCTTCGTTCCCAAATAGCTCTGCCAACATCGGAGGAAGATGTACAACATTAGAAGCTTGCCCAGAAGAGTGAACTAATCTAGCATTTGCCACCAATTAACATAAGCAGAATCTCATGTCCCTCAGCCAAACAGAACACCAGAGGATGCACAAAACAAATTTACTCAATCGTTAAACATACAGTCCTCCCAGATTTAGCAGGGGGACATCATCAAAACCAACATCCAATATATTCTTCCAGAAACTAAGCAAGCTCCAATCTGAACGCAATAATTTCTTGATGTGTACGAATGTAATTTTTGTCTTTTAAGAAAAGATAAACATTGTACATGCACTAGATCTATGTAGTAAGTGGACAAATACAGTGCCACAAACACAATAATGTCTATCACTGATGTTTTATTTTGTCAGATCCACCCACTGGATTAATGTCATATATCATGACATGCCTTCTCTATCTATAACACCACAGAATAAAAAATACTACAAGGAAGCTTAATGCCTCTAATTGAGAGTCAAAATATGAACTGATAGGAATGTAATTATATCACTAGAGATACGTAAAATATTTTATTTTCCAGAATATTATTGTGAATTTTGTGGTATGCATCAGAGTTCAAGATAGGGACAAGTTTTCTGAAGTAATTGTTGTTCAACAAGTACAGTATGTACTTCAAATATCTTTTCACAATGAGCCAGAATTTGCTGTCAAAATAACAGTAAGGCTGATGGTGTTTGCCGTTATTTACGTGCAAATGACACAGCAACTTCAGTCGAGGGGCAAATGTGAAATTAAACATGGATATCCAAAAGTTGATGTCCGAGTTGCATTGCTCCGCCGTTAGCTTGGCGAAAACAGCATCTCACTATCTGCATCACCATTGAAATTCATTGAATGGCGTGAATTTCCTGTATTTGCGCGATAGATACGAATTAAACTCGGTACAGAAAGTTAAGTCTTGTCCAGTTTGCTCTAAGTACCCTTTTAACGATGTGATAAGTGATAATTATTGCCAAACCCATCTCTTTGGCATTCAAAATTAACTATTACAAGTGTGGAGTCTCATTCCTTCAGGTTTTAATTGTTGTTGGAAATTTTAAAAACATATAATTTAAAAAACAAATTTTCTTTTCCTTTCTGTCTCTCTTTTCTCTCTCTCCCAATCCAATCTTTCTTTCTCTCTCTATTTCTCTTTCTGCACCTGATTTGACATTGAATTCACCCACTCTAACTTACACTCCCTTCTCAGTCCTTGCGCTGTTAATTTCACAGTCCTTCAATCTGCTTGGTTAAGGAGATACCCAGTTGCTTGGCCTGTTCACTCAGGTCCCAGATGCCCTGTTTCCCATTATCAGTTCACTCTTTCAGCAACTTGCCATGCAAAGAATTTAAAAACCTAAACATGCAAGGGCAAGTCTAACAGCAGAGGCCATTAGATGACCTACAACAGCAAATTATTGCCCTATATTTTTAAACAGTGCGATGAAATAATCTCAGGAGGTTCATGAATGTAAAATTAAAAGGTATCGATTGCTATTGGAGTGGATTCTGATGGATAACAAACCAAACGCCCCTCTTTATATGTTTCTGTCTCCATATTGCCCCTCACTGGCTCAGTAATTCAATGCCCTCCATCTGTGAGCTGCACTCAGTACTAACTTTATCCACAGCAACTCCCAACAAAAAGTCCAGCAATTCAGATGTGTTTTTTAGTTTATTCTCAGGATGTGGGCTGGTACTTATTGCCCATCACAAGTTGCCCTGAGAAGTTGGTGGTGGGCCTTCTCCTTGAACCGCTGCAGTCCAACATTTGTAGTGGTTTGATGCAACTGAGTGGCTTGCTACTCCACTTTAGAGGGCAGTTGATAGACAACCACATTGGCGTGTGACTGGAGTCACGTATAGGTCAGACTCGGTAAGGATAGAAGCTTTCCTTCCCTAAAGGACATGAATGAACCAGGTGCCTATTTATGACAATCTGACAGCTTCATGGTCACTTTTACTGATACCCACTTTTTATTTCTAGAATTTTTAAACTGAACCCAAATTCTCAAGATGCAACGGTGGGATTTGAACTCAAGTTCTCTGGTTGTTAAGTCCAGGCCTCTGGAATGCTGGTTCAGTAACATAACCACTACGGTACCCACATCACAGATTGAAGTATGGAAAGGAAGATAGGTTTTGTTTTAAGTTAACAAAACAGGATTCTGGAAAACATCCCGCATATAATTTGGGGACTGCACAGGAAACTGAAACAGGTTGTTTCTGGTTGTGGAAGAGACTTGTATAATTCCCAAGTTTATGTCCCAGTTTTCCCTGTCTCCTACAGACTGTAAGCACTGGGAGGTGCGTTCAGTTGGTGAAGAGCCCTGTAGAGATGGAACTCCTTTTTGTCTGCCTGACCCCATATCTGCTCCATCACCAAGTCCGCCTACCTCCACCTCCATAACATCTCCCATCTTCGCCCCTGGCTCAGCACATCTGCTGCTGAACCCTCATCCATGCCTTTGTTACTTCTGGACTTGACTATTCCAATGCTCTCCTGGCTGGCCTCCCACCTTCCAACCTCCATGAACTTGAGCTCATAGAAAACTCTGCTGCCCGTATCCCAACTCACACCAAGTCCGATTCACCCATCACCCCTGTGCTCACTGACCTACATTGGCTCCCATCCGGCAATGCCTCGATTTTAAAATTTTCATCCTTGTTTTCAAATCCCTTCATGGCCTTGCCCCTCCCTATCTCTATAACCTACTCCAGCCCTACAACCCTCCGGGATCTCGGCAATTGTCCAATTCTGGCCTCTTGTGCATCCCCGATTATAATCACTCCACCATTGGCGGTTGTGCCTTCAGCTGCTTAGGCCTTAAGCTCTGGAATTCCCTCTTTAAACCTCTCTGCCTCTCTTCCTCTCTTTCCTCCTTTAAGATGTTCCTTAATACCTACCTCAAATGTCCTAATATCTCCTGATGTGGCTCGATGTCAAAGTTTGTTTGATAACGCTCCTGTGTAATGCCTTGTGACATTTTACAGTCTGAGCACTGGAATCTTATGTAGTTATACCGTAATGGAATTTATACAGGGTTCCAGCGCCATATAATTGTGCTTTAAAACTGGAAAGTAATTCCTCACTAAACCTCCTGTCATTGGTTGTGACTCATCCTGGTACTGATGTACAATCTGTCTCACTGGTTCCAACCCTCAGAAGACACAACAATGAGAGGAAGGCCTGGGTCGCAATGCCCAAACCCAGTGATCTCCAGTAACCAGAGCTTCTTTCCTTAATGGCCGTTGAGAATTCTTTAGTTTCAGCTGGTGGTAAAACTCCTGAGAGAGATCTGCCTCATTACTCATTACTGGCCAATCACAGACATTGAACAATAAGGCTGCTATTTAATATAAGGGTTCAAATAACAATCAGTCGAGCAAATTCCAGCTTTATTACTGAGAGCGGACCGTAATTCTACAAGTGACTACAGAATATTCTAATCCCACATGGACAGCAAAATAACATGCCGCGATAGATTGTTAATCTGTGGCATAGTGCAACTCACCTGAGAGAGCAGCGTGCAGTCAGAGACTTGGACTTTTCAGCCTGAAAGGGAGGCATCTGAGAGATAATCTTATAGAGATCTACAAGATAATAACTTATGTGGAATACTTTAAGTTAAACTGTGGGAGTAGGGACAAGGGGGCACAGGGTCAAACTAATAAAATTTAACCGTTTAGGACTGATATCAGGAGAATGATCAATGCTTGGAATGGACTTCCAGGCAGACCCTGGAATCATTTAGGAAACAATTGACCCTGCAATGGTGGGGATGTCTAGGGTTGATCTGTATGTGCTGAATGGCCAAACAGAATTAGACTGGGAGTCAATCATTTTACATGGTTTGGGCTTATTGTCTTCATTAATGTATTTTGAAAGCTGAAACTTGGAAAAACTTCAAAACTGGAAATTGATAAATCATTTCATCAGGTAAAAGCCCTTGTATAGCAGCAGCAGCAATTTCTTGGCTTGTGGAAACTGATTGCGAACAAGGATCTATCTGTACTGAGAAGATCTGATAACTGTGATGATTTTCGGGTGGTTAAATTTGTTTTATACATCACTTTCTGCAATGAGACTTTGACCTAGTGCTACCATACCTGCCTCTGAGTCAGAAGGTGAAGAGTTCGAGGCCCACTCCAGACAAGAATATGGTCTCTAAATGCTGGGTTGACATCCAATGGGTACTCACATCCGGACAGAGTGACCACTGGCTTATTGCTAATAATTACCGCTCCATCAGTCTACTCTCAATCATCAGCAAAGTGATGGAAGGTGTCATTGACAGCACTATCAAGCGGCACTTACTCACCAATAAACTGCTCACCGATGTTCAGTTTGGGTTCCGCCAGGACCATCGGCTCCAGACCTCATTACAGCCTTGGTCCAAACATGGATAAAAGAGCTGAATTTCAGAGGTGAGGTGAGAGTGACTGCCCTTGACATCAAGGCAGCATTTGGCCGAGTGTGGCATCAAGGAGCCCTAGTAAAATTGAAGTCAATGGGAATCAGGGGAAAATTCTCCAGTGGCTGGAGTCATACCTAGCACAAAGGAAGATGGTAGTGGTTGTTGGAGGCGAATCATCTCAGCCCAAGGACATTGCTGCAGGAGTTCCTCAGGGCAGTGACTTAGGCCCAACCATCTTCAGCTGCTTCAGCAATGACCTTCCCTCCATCATAAGGTCAGAAATGGGGATGTTCGCTGATGATTGCACAGTGTTCAGGTCCATTCGCAACCCTTCAGATAATGAAGAATTCCATGCCCACATGCAGGAAGATGTGGACAACATCCAGGCTTGGGCTGATAAATGGCAAGTAACATTCACGCCAGACAAATGCCAGGCAATGACCATCTCCAACAACAGAGAGTCTAGCCATCTCCCCTTGATATTCAACGGCATTACCATCGCTGAATCCCCCACCTTCAACATCCTGGGCGTTTACCATTGACCAGAAATTCAACTGGACCAGCCATATAAATACTGTGGGTACAGCAGCAGGTCAGAGGCTAGGTGTTCTGCAGCGAGTGACTCGCCTCCTGATTCCCCAAAGCCTTTCTACCGTCTACAAGGCACAAGTCAGGAGTGTGATGGAATAATCTCCACTTGCCTGGATGAGTGCAGTTCCAACAACACTCAAGAAGCTCGAAACCATCCAGGAAAAAGCAGCCCACTTGATTGGCACCCCATCCACCACCCTAAACATTCACTCCCTCCACCGCCTGCGCAGTGTGTACCATCCACAAGATGCACTGCAGAACTTGCCAAGGTTTCATCGACAGCACCTCCCAAACCTGCGACCTCTACCACCTAGAAGGACAAGGGCACCAGGCGCATGGGAACAACACCACCTGTACGTTCCCCTCCAAGTCACATACCATCCTGACTTGGAAATATATCGCCGTTCCTTCATTGTCGCTGGGTCAAAATCCTGGAATTCCCTACCTTATAGCTCTGTGGGAGTACCTTCACCGCATGGACTGCAGCGGTTCAAGAAGGCAGCTCACCACCACCTTCTCAAAGGCAATTAGGGATGGGCAATAAATGCTGGCCTTGCCACCGATGCCCATGTCCCATGAATGAATAAAAAAAAATCCTACCTGAGTTAGAAAGGTGGGTTTGTCCCCAACAGGTTAGTGTTATACTTGGTAAGTTTTTTTATAAAAGATTAAAATCAGCTCTAGTTTTTATATTTTGTTTTCCCTCTCCTTATCTCCCTTTTTCTATTTCTTAGTCCCTTCTTCTCATCTCTCTTATTTTGTAATTTATTTCCCTTCATCTCCTTTTCACTTTTTCTATTTGCTACTGACCTAATCTTCTCCTCGTCGTTCTCAAATTAGCTGCTTTGTTTCCTATATTACAACAGTGACTACATTTCAAAAGTACTTCAATGGCTGTAAAGCGCTTTGTGATGTCCTGAAGTGATGAAAGGTGCTTTAGAAAGTCAAGATCTTTCTTCTTACTTATATTTTCCTCTCTTGTCACATATTTCTATTTTAATATCTCTTCTCATCACTCTGATTTTCTCCTTAACTTTTGCTTGACGGAGCTCTTTTTTCTATTTTACTTTCATCTCCTCAAATTCTTGCAATATTCTCTTCTCATTACTCTTGGTTTCCCTTTCCTGATTTCTTTTCTCTACTTTACATTTCCTCTCCACATTTCCTTTACCCTGTCCCACTCTGGATTATTTTATTTTCTTCATCTTATTTCTACTTCCTTTTTTCTATTTCACCTTTCAAGTCCTTCCAATACCATTTATTTCGAGTGACTTTTTCCTCTTCTCTTGTCCTCCTTTTCTACTTCATTTTTATATTCCCCTTTTTTGCTCCTTTGCTGCCTTTTCATTTTTTACTGAACTTTGCAGAACTTTTTCTTTTTCGATTTTCCTTTCCTTGTCTCTCTTATTTTCTACTTACATTTTACAATCCTGATCCACTTTTTCTGTTTCAATTTTACTCTCTTTTTTCCCTCATTTTCTCTCATTCTCCTTGCTCTCATCTTAAATCATACTTATCTTTCGACTGGTTACTTTTTTTCTCTCCTTCTCATACCATTATTATTGCTTACTCACCTTTTCTTCTCCTCATATCTCCTTTTTTTATTTCCCTATGTAATGCCACATCTCTCATTTTCTTCTTACCTTCTCATCTTTCATTTTTAAATTTAGGTTAACTCCTCAACTATCGTTTTGTACTCCACTCAATATAATCCTTCCTTTTCATCTTACTAATTTTTCTATACCATTTGTTTCTCGTTTTTTTAATTGCAACTTAATTTTGCTTTGGCTGTTTCCTCTTCCCTTGTCCTCTTTTTCTACTTACTTTTTTAATCTCCGCATCTCTTATTTCTCTATTCCCCATCTTTGCTCCTTTCTATCCCGTCTCATTTTCTATTTAACTTTCCTCCCCTTGTCTCTTTGATGTTTCTAATTTATTTCTTGCTCTTTCTCTTCTTTTTTAATTGATTACTGATGATTTTTTACGTACCTTTTCCTCTTCATCTCTCATTTTTTTATTTCCCCATTTAACACGACATCTCTCTCATTTTTCATTCTCCTCTTCCCTCCTCATCTCTCATTGTTAAATTTTATTTAACTCCCCATCTCTCATTTTATACTTACACCTTTTCCTCTCCACAATTCCAATCTTTAGCTCCATATAATCTTTCCGTTACATCTTGCTCATTTTGTTTCTTGTTTTTCTTAATTGTAAGCTTAATTTTGCTTTGATTATTTTCCATTTTCCTATTATCCCATTTAACTCCTTCTCATTGCTTTCATTTTCTACTTACCTTTAACTACCCTGAACTGATTTATCTGTTTCAATTTTACCATTTGATCTCTGCTCTTAATTCTACTTATCTTTTTACTGGCTACCTTTTTCTCTCCATCTTATACATTTAACTTTCCACAGTCCTTTTTCTAACTTTATGTTCTCCACTTTATTATTAACCTTTTCACTTTTCACCACAACTTTCTTGTTTTCTATTTCCCGCTTTCTCATCCGTTTCATTTCCTCCTCACCATTTCCTCTCCAGAACTCCTTTTTCTGTTCTACAATTTCTCACTGTAAATTCTCTCATCTTTTTCATTTTTCTTTATCCTTTCTTTTCCTCCTCTTTGTTCTTCATTCTTACCTTTTCCTTTCCCCATCTCTTACTATCTACTCTTTTCCTCCACTTCTCATCCCTTTCATTTTCCTCTGTTGAGCCCCTTTTTCTTTCAATTTTCCTCTCATTTCCTTTTTCTCTATCATTTTCTTATTTCCCCCCCTTGTCTTAATTCTCCTCCTTGTCACCTCTCACTTTTCTTTCTCTTTTGCATCCATACATCTTTTTCTTTAATTGCTCTCTTCCTTCGATTTAACACTTGTCCCTTCTCGTCTCTCTTAATTCTTCTTAATTTCCTCAATTTTTCTTGTTTTCTGATTTCTCTTTTCTATCCTTTTCATCTTTCTTATTTTTACTTACCTCTCATTTTGTATCCCACTATTTCTCTCCTCTTTATTACTCTCATTTTCTACTTACCTTTTCTTGCTTCAACTCCTTTTCCTGTTTTACATTTCCTTCTTATTTTTCTGTCCTCTCCCTCATTTTTCCACTTCAATTTTGTCTTGCTCATATTAATTCTATTTCCCATTTCACTGCTCGTATGTTCATTTTTTTCTTACTAACCTTTGCCTCTCCTTATCTCCCACACTTTCCTGCGTACTTTCTTGTCTCCATCACATTATTCTTGTTTTTCTATTTCTCTCTTCCTCTCCTCACATCTCATTTTTCTATTTCCTTCTTATCACTCTCATTTTCTATTTATGTTTTCTTCTTATTTCCCTTTTTTTTCTATTTTGCTTCTCTTATTTCCTACTTTTTCTCTCAAGTTTCGATTTTTCATTCTTTCTCTTTCTCAACTTTCTTCTTCTCATCTCCCTCATTTTTCTACTTATTTATGTTCTCCTACGTACCTCTCATTTTTAGGCTCCCTTATCTCTTCCACTTTCTACAGACCTTGTCCTTTTTCTGTCTTATTTTGTTCCATTTCCCTTTTTCTCTTCTTTCCTTCTTTCAGTGGCTCATAGCCTGGAGCCTTGGCTCCCCAGGATGCCTGTGCTTAGAAATGGAAACCACTAACCTCTCTACAAAACCCATCCTTCATAAACCCCAGAAAATTATACCTCAAACAGCTACACACCAGCTTTTACAGTCTCCTTAAGCTGATGCAATTGGGAGCTCTCTGAAATGTTCACCAAGATTGGGACATCACCAGACTAGGCAAACTCCTTTGCAAAGAGCAACAGTGTCTGTCCAACAACTTGTCAGCCAATTCCCACTCATGCAGTGGGACCAATATTATTACATCTAGGGTATGCATTCCTTCGAGAACCCAAAGATACTCTTGTATTTTTCTCCATGAACTACCCTCCCAAAATTTCCCACAGGTCCCAGAGATTTGTCCCAACAAATTGCCTCCACCCTCAATCACATTCTGCTTCTACTGGGTCTGGGCCTTACACCTGGGTTCACAATTACAAAAAAATAGACTGCAGGAAAGTCTGTGAACTAAGGAAAGGAATCAAAGGAAGACCAGTAAGGTCAACCAGAATTTTTAATGCAGATGGTGAAAGGATGCTCTGCTGCTGATGGGAGGAAAAGACCCAAGGGCAGTGTTGACGCCATTCGAGGGAATCCTCCTCCCAGGCATGAAGTGCCAGACACTGGATTTTGTATCAGTCAGATGAAGCTTTCCATGGCTATGGAGGTGCCATCAAAGCACTTCAGAGGGACACGTCCTTGTGTCTCCAGTCTGCCCCAGCATTAACAGGAATAGTGAATAAGGGAGCCAGAAGTTGCCACTTGTATTTCCAAAGAGTTATGGTAAAAGAGGAAAAAATGATCTCTACAAATTCCCTCTCTGATTCAGCGTTGGCCATTGGTCAGCCCTGTGCCATCAGCCTCTAGAGAGGAAACGTAACAATTAAACTGAATGTAAACAAATTGGGTCTTAGAAACAACTGGTGAGATTCACTGTAAGCCCATCTAATGGGGCCAACCCACTCCATAAACAGCAATGGGAAAATATTTGAGTGGGAAGAGTTGATCCTCCAATCCTGTCCATAGCATAGCACGTTACATCGAATTACATCGAAACTACAGCCGGCGTTTATACTCCACACGTGCCTCCTCCCTTCCTTCTTCATCTAACTCTATCAGCATGCCTTTCTATTCCTTTTGCCCTCATGTGCTTATCTAGCTTCCTCTTAAATGCATCAATGCTATTTGCCTCAACTATTTTTTGTGGTACGCATTCCACATTCTTACCACAAATTTAATGTGTTGTATGCCTGATCTTTACAATGCTACATGAGCATATTGACTGATAATCAGAGCCTACTTAAACTCTGGTTTCTCCTGAATTCCCTTTTGGATTTATTAGTGATTATTTTATATTTATAACCTCTAGTTTTGGACTCCCCACAAGTGGAAACATTTTTTCTAAGTTTAACCTTTCAAACACTTTCATTATCTTAAAGACCCTTTCAGGTCACCCCTCAGACTTCTTTTTTCTAGAGAAAAGAGCCCCAGCCTGTTCAGCATATTCAGTATATTCTCTCAGTTCTGGTATCATCCTTGTGAATCTTTTATGTACCCTCTCCATCCTTTCTATAAAATGGAGACCAGAACTGTGCACAATACTCCAAGTGTGGTCTAACCTAGGTTCTATACAAGTTTAACATAACTTCTCTGCTTTTCAATTTTATCCCTGTTGAAATGAACCCTAGTGCTTGATTTGCCTTTCGATGGCCTTATTAACCTTATTGGTGCTTCAATGTCCTTCCTTCTTTCTTGCTTTCCTTCCTTCCTTCCTGCAAGGTCAAATTTAATCTCATGTCTACAATTCAGATCTTTCCATTGATCAATACTTCAGTGCTATTTATCTTTGTCCTGTTTGGTTTCCAATCCCTTTGTAACAGGCTCATATGTGTTAATCTCCTCTTAGCCTGCAGGCATTCTGGATAAATCCTGGACAACAAACATTTCTGACACACATATCTGGTATGAACACTCCATGATCTGAGGAACCTCACTTTGTTCAGAATACAGTTCCTCAAAGCTTTACATTTTCTGATTCCTTCACCATCTCGTGTGTCGAGTGACTGATTTTTTGCAGCAGAGCTGCATTATCTCCCTCCACAGAGGAACTCCAGCATTTCTCAATCTGCCACAGCACAGCAACAGGTGTGGGCAAGATGGATGTTGTTGAGTGCGACTGCACATGTCCTACCTCTTTGGTGTCACTCTCTTGTCTCTTGTACAATCCTGGAAATGTGCTGTCAGGAAATGTGTGACACCTGGTGGAGAGGCTTGCTCTTCAAAGATGAGCTGAAATACAAGAATTGAAGAGGTCAAAGGTCGGAAATTCCTTAGGTTTGATGTGACACCTCCGCAATATTCCATCCACAACCACAAGAAAATCATAATGTAGGATGGAAGCGTACAGGAGCTGATCAAGAGAGGTTGCTAATATGCCTGCAGAGTTGTGCTGCACCATCACAGGGTCTGCCCTTGTGATTAGGATGTTTCGTGCTTTAGTGCTGTTCTCTGTGAGTGTGCGGAATGTACCTGATTTAAGGCCAGTGCTGGGTACATGAATGAAATGGTCAATGAACGTGCCGGACAGTCTCATAGGACAATTCAAACGAAGAAAGATGCTACTTACCCCGAAAAGCAATCTCCATCACTTGTTATTCAGCTTTGGGAGAAGTGGCAGGACCTTTAAAACTTTTTGCTGAAACTTTTATCTCATAGTTTTTTACATTGAATGTTTGATCCTATGTCAGGTCAGCACCAGAAGAGAAAAGGTCCGAACAGTGATTGGCTCGTCACCCTCCAGTGATGGACACAGCCATTCTAATTTGGGGCAGAATTTGGAACATAAAACCCCACAGATCTTTGGGCTAAAAATCTAAAACTAAAACAAAAATCTTTAAAATAAAAGATTCTTCCCCAGTGATGGCAGAAGAATAATGGAAACAAAAGGTGTTTGTACCTCAAAAGGAATGAAATCTGCTCCACTCTAGCGTTTCATACAGCAGCACAATACCAGAAACCTGAGGTTAGAAGGGGACATTGCTTGCGGGAAGGAACTTACAATGTGAAGCCCTCCCATGTAACGACAATAACAACAACTTGCATTTATATAGCGCCTTTAACGTAGTAAAACATCCTAAGGCACTTCACAGGAGCGTAATCAAACAAAACTTGACACCGAGCCAGATAAGGAGATATAAGGACATGTGACCAAAAGCTTGGTCAAAGAGCTAGGTTTTAAGGAGCGTCTTAAAGAAGGAGAGAGAGGATGAGAGGCGGAGAGGTTTAGCGAGGGAATTTCAGAGGTTGGGGCCTAGGCAGATGAAGGCACAGCCACCAATGGTGGAGCGATTAAAATCGGGGTTGTGCTAGATGCAAGAATTGGAGAAGCGCAGAGATCTCAGAGGGTTGTAGGGCTGGAGGAGGTTTCAGAGATAAGGAGAGGCGTGGTCATGGATGGATTTGAAAACAAGGATGAGAATTTTAAAATCGAGGTGTTCCCGGACCGGGAGCCAATGTAGATCAGCGAGCATGGGGTGTTGGGAGAACAGGACTTGGTGTGAGTTAGGATACGGGCAGCAGAGTTTTGGATGAGCTCAAGTTTATGAAGGGTGGAAGAAGGGAGGCCAGCCAGGAGAGCATTGGAATAGTCTAGTCTGGACGTAACAAAGGCATGGATGAGGATTATAGATATGTATATCTTATGTTAATTATTTGTCCTCTGTATCAGGACAAATCGTCCATTTCCTTCATTACCAGCAGGCTATGGGACACCCTGCCCTCTCATCTCTCAGAGCTGCAAGAGCGCAGCAGCAGGCTCATGAGACAGCTGCTCCCATTCAGGGATGAGTTAAGGTTTGTTCACAAAGACCACAACCCCAAGCTCTGGGAGTGGTGTGGAGGTGGGCCAGGAGGCTGATCCCTTGTGTCAGAGGACTGTGTTATGAGTGAAGGTCAGAGAGACTCAGGATCTTCACCCATAAAAAGAAGGGATATATGATAGGAAGTGGAATAGTACAGGTAAATCCACAGCACTGTACCAGGTTCAGCCACAATTGCAGGAAGCATGTACAAATTGGTAGAAGGCAAGTTCAGGACTAATGTCAGGAAGGAATTCTTCATGCAAACAGTGATTAAGATGGGTTGGTGGAGGCACACACCGGGCATATCCTTGCAGGTTCTCTTGATCAACCTTTGGATCTTAGGTAAGATTGGAACAAACCCCGAAGGATGTTGCATCAAGGCAGGGATATTGCAACTTCCTCTGTGTTCCGAAATCAGTCGATTCCCTGTAACAGGAAGGGGCATCAGAGGCAATAAGTGGAGAGATCATCAGTGGTAATAAGTGGTGGGACCATCGGTGGTATAATTGGAGGCGGTATCATGGACAGTGATGGGAAATATCATCAAGGACACGTTCAGAACAGAGTAAAGCTCCCTCTACAACGTACAAATGTAAATTCCCAGGTCAGGTACAGCACATGTCAAATGGAGGGTATAACTCATTCTACCCCATTCCATCAAGCAATCCCAGGACAGGTTTTGGACCGAATAGATACTGAATAAAGCCTCCTTTGCATTGTTGCATAAAATACTCCCAGGTCAGATATAACACAGGTTATAAACAGATTAAAGCTCCCTCTACAATGCCACATGAAACTCACCCAGCTCAGGTAGAGCATGGGATGAATACAGAATGAAAATCCCTGCACATGTAAGTGTCAAGTACTCCCAGTTGAGCTATAGGCAAGAATCACACATGAGTAAAGCCCTGTCCAACTTGCCACATCAAAGGCTTATGGAGACTTATGGCAGACGTCAAACAGCTCCCAGTAGCTGGACTGATGGAATTCTCAATAGAGTTTGTTCCTTTTCAATGTTGAAGCTTCCCATTTTACCCTGTCTTCAACATTGGGAGTCTTGGTCCCACCAGATCTGCTGTGAACCCAGCCTCATTTCGACAGCCCCAGTTTAATGAGGTGATGATTCGATTTCCCTCAATCCACCTTCCTGACGTACTGCTCACTCCAAGAAACTTCTAGAATCTGTAACTGAAATACAATGGGTCTATTTTTGTGACAATGATTGGGCTGGAATTTGCTGAAAAAATAATGGTGTGTGAATGATGCACGCCATTATTAATGCGCAAATTGGCCAGCAACTCGTGGCAAGGGAGAGATACCCTGTGAATTGCGAATCGCCACAAGTTTCTGGATGATTTGTGCCACTCCGCCATTAGTGTCGCAAAAATGGCATCTCGCCCTTAACCTCCCAGTGAGTTTTGTGTAGTTGCTGCATCTGCACATTAATTGCCATTTAACTTGCCACAGATAGTTAATCTAGTAATCAATAGCATAAGTACCCTTTTAACAATGTGATAATTGTTAATCAACCTCTCAGAACTGAGAGGTTGATTAACAATTAAACTGAGAAGTGAACAATTAAAAGTATGGAATCTCATTCCTTCAGGTAGTAAATTGTTGTTGGAGATATTAAAAATGTCAAATTTTAAATTTTAAATTTTCTTTCTTACTTTTCATTTCTGTCTCTTTTTCTCTCTCCTAATCCAATCTTTCTTTCCCTCACTTTATTTCTCTTTCTGTACCTGATTTGACATTGAATTCACCCATTCTAATTCATTCTCCTTCTCAGTCCTCCCTCTGTTTATTTCTTAATCTTTAAATTTCATTGGTTAAGGAGATAGACTGTTGGACCAATCGTTCACCAAGGTTTCAGAAGCCCCGTTGCCCTCGCCGACCCGTTATCAGCTCACACTTCCAGCAACTTACACGGCAAATAATTTTTGAGCTGAAGGGTGCAGGAAAAAGTCTAACTCACCAGGCACGCTGTGAGATGCCCCGCTCCAGCAAATTCCGGACCATTTAATTTTAATGTATTTGCAATTAATGACATTTGATTGTATTACTTACTTTACTATTAAATTGTTCTTTTCTTTCCTTTTCCCTATTTAAACTCGTTTACAGTGTCAGCTGCCAACTCCAGTTCCTCCCACAATGACTCCCACTGATGGTGTGTAACCAGGGGTGTAAACCTGTCTCTAGGTGACATCACAAAGGAGCCAGCAGCCAATCACACAGCAACCCAGAACTATGTCACAAAGCAGCCCAAGCCCCTCCCACTCGAGGTATTACGGGGTCACCCAGCCAGGCTCTTGCTCCTGGTGTGCAGTCTCACCGGACATAAGCGCAGATTGTACAATCAGACCTGTCTTTGACCATGCACTGAGACTCCGGGCAGGTAGCACAGCCTTCCAAAATTACTCCTTATGAATTCTCCCTCCCATCCTCCAAATGTGAGGTCTCACTATTCTCATCCTCCAAATGTGAGGTCCCACTATTCCCATCCTCCAAATGTGAGGTCCCACTATGCACCCCAAAGTCTCCCCCTCTTTATATCAGGTAGTGTTATCTCCCACCTCTCCCAACCTTTTCAACTGCCATTTCCAGTTCCTTCAGAACCAATTAAAAATTTTGACTGGACCATTTAGGGAGCTTTTTCCCCCTTTAAAACTAACTTCTTATTTTGAATGCTGCAGTATCATGACATTTCCCTCCCCCACATTGATGGACTACTAGTGATGATTGGAGATACCACTAGGAGTCTGCCCTACATACTTAACTGATTGGCATCCAGTGATATCATTAAACTTCACCAAGTCATTTGACAAAAGACATAAGAAATGCATACTTCCCTAATGTTGGCATGCAAACTGGGTCACTGCCGCTCCCCAAACTTAGTCAAACAAACCATTAAGTCAGTATCTTATCTCTCACACTGTCCTTTTGAGTCTCTTTGTGGGACTGTCAATAGTGTCAATTTGAGGTTAAAATTTGGGCAATGAACATTTAACCTCTGGGAGATGGGAAGTTACTAACCAACCCTATTTTAAATGAGGAACTTTAATGATCTCATCCGTCTCAGCAAGGTTTGAAATCTTGACCTCGATCAAAAGGGTAGTTTAATAAAATCCTCCGTTATCAAATGGACAGAAAGTTGAGAAACATGTATGTATTTAAAAGCTTAACTTTGCAATAAATTTAATACATTTAACAAGTGATGTGATTTACTTTATAAGGCCAATTTTACAAAATGACAATTCTGTGGGGAAAATCTCATCTGCTGCGAGCACATATTGAGAAATTCAGAGCTTTGCCTGCTGGAAGAAAAATTTTGTAAAATCGGCCATTACTTTCTCAGAGCCTTATTCTTTTTTAAGGATGACTTGAAAGATTTGTAACATTTTAGCAATATAAAGCTAGGGATGGCTGGGAGTGAGAAAGATGACTAATTTCAGTCAAGGAGTTCATAACACACTGTCACTGATGAATTATGTTCAGCCTGAGTGGAAATGCTTATCACAACACATGCTTGGCCACGATATGTTCTAGACTGAACCTTTGCAGCAGATTCTTACCCTGAAGGTACATGGAATTACGTCGAATATACAGCACAGAAACAGGCCAATCGGCCCAACAGGTTCATGCCAGTGTTTATGCTCCATACGAGTCTCCTTCCACCCTACTTCATCTAACCCTATCAGCATATCCTTCTATTCCTTTCTCCCTCATGTGTTTATCTAGCTTCCCCTTAAATGCATCTATGCTAGTCGCCTCAACTACTCCTTGTGGTAGCGAGTTCCACATTCTAACCACTCTCTGGGTAAAGAAGTTTCTCCTGAATTCCCTATTGGATTTATTACTGACTATCTTATATTTATGGCCCCTCATTCTAGTCTCCCCCACAAGTGGAAACATCTACTCCACATCTACCCTATCAAACCCTTTAATAATCTTAAAGACCTCTATCAGGTCACCCTCAGTCTTCTCTTTTCTAGAGAAAAGAGCACCAGCCTGCTCAATCTTTCCTTATAGGTATAACCTCTTAGTTCTGGTATCATCCTAGTAAATCTTTTTTGCACCTTCTCCAGTGCCTCTATATCCTTTTTAGAATATGGAGACCAGAACTGTTCACAGTACTCCAAGTGTGGTCTAACCAAGGTTCAATATAAGTTTAACATAACTTCTCGGCTTTTCAATTTTATCCCTCTAGAAATGAACCCCAGTGGTTGGTTTGCTTTTTTAAAAAATGGCCTTATTAACCTGCATCGCTACTTATAGTGATTGTGTATCTGTACCCCCAGATCCCTCTGCTCCTCAACCCCATTTAGACTCTTATTATCCAAGCAGGATGTGGCCCCTTTATTCTTCCTACCAAAATGTAATACCTCACACTTATCCATATTGAAATTCATTTGCTACTTACATGGCCGTTCTGCAAGTTTATTCATGTCTTCCTGTATTTTGTCGCAGTCCTCCTCAGTATTAACTATACCCTCCAATTTTGTGTCGTCTGCAAATTTTGAAATTGTATTTCTGAATCCCAAGTCCAAATCGTTTATGTAGATGGTGAACAACAGTGGTCCCAGCACCGATCCTTGTGGTACACCACTTACCACCTTTTGCCAGTCTGAGTAACAACCTTTAACCCCTATTCTCTGTTTTCTGTTTTGTAGCCAACTTGTTACCCATTCTGCTACTTGTCCCCTAACTCCACATGCTTTGACCTTCGTCATAAGTCCACTATGTGGTACCTTATCGAAGGCCTTATGAAAATCCAAATATATTACATCTACTATGTTACCATTGTCTACCTTTTCTGTTACTTCTTCAAAGAATTCAATAAGGTTGGTCAAGCATGACCTTCCCTTTTGAAATCCGTGCTGACTATTCTTTATTATATTTTTGATTTCTAGACATTTTTCTATTCCATCTTTGAGTGAGGATTCCATTATCTTTCTTCCACCGACATTAAGCCAATTGGTCTATAGTTCCCTGGACTGGTTCTATCTTCCTTTTTAAATGTAAGATTTACATTAGCTGTCCGCCAGTCTTCTGGCACTATTCACCTTTCTAATGAATTTTTATATATCTGTAATAGTCCCTCTGCTATCTCTTCCCAGACTTCTTTTAATATGTGAGGATGCAATCAATCCGGACCAGGTGTTTGATCCTCTCTAAGTTTGATTAGTTTATCAATTATCTCCCCCTTTCTATTTTAAATATCTTTATTTTTTTTTTGATCTCTTCTTCTAATGTTATGCCCACAATATTAGTCCCCCTGGTAAATACTGAGACAAAGTAATTATTTAATATTTCTGCCGTTTTGCTGTCATTACCTGAAAGTTTATCTTGTGTATCCCTAAGTGGCCGTATCCCTAGCATGGTTTTTCTGTTGTTATTTACGTGACTGTAGAATACTTCACTATTTCTTTTTACATTCCATGATAATTTAGTTTTGTAGTTCCTCTTTGGCTTCCTAATTGATTTTTTAAACTTCTTTCCTAACCTTTTCATATTCCCTTTTGTCATCTGTTCCTTTGTTGGCTATGTACTTAGAGTATGCCTTCTTGTTTAGTTTCAATATTGCCCTTATTTCTCTATTCATCCATGATGTATCATTACTAGCTAGTTTGTTCATGCTTGTTGGTGGGATATATTTCTCCTGGACTCTATTGATCACCATATTAAATGTTTCCCACAGCTGTTCTATTTCTTTGTTTATCAGTAAATTTTTCCAGTTTATTTTCCCTAGTTCCATTCTTATCCCCTGAAAATCAGCTTTTTTCTAATTTTTTACTTTGTTTTTTGTCCTGCTTATGTCCTTCTTAATCTTTATCTTAAACCTTATTATGTTGTGATCACTATTGCCTAGATGTTCTCCTATACTTACTTCTCTTATCTGTTCTGGTTCATTTTCCATTACTAGATCCAGCAGTGCTTCCTCTCTTGTTGGGCTTTTTACACACTGGATAAGAAAGGAGTCCTACACACGTTGTAAAAACTCAATTTTCTGTACCCTTTTACCTACCTCTTCTTGCCAGTTTGTTTAGGGATTGTTAAAATCTCCCATGCTTATTATTCTATGTCCTTTACTCATTTCACATATTTGCTTACATATTTCTTCCTCCATCTCCGTTCCACTATTAGGTGGTCCATAGTATACCCCTGTTAGTGTGATCAATCCCTTCTAATCTTTTATTTCAATCCATATAGATTCTGTTTCTATCCTCCTGTTAGTTTTATCCCTTTTTTCTACTGCATTATGTTATCTCTAATTGGTACAGCTACTCCACCCCCTCCTTCTTCCTTCCCTATCCTTTCTGATTGTGTTATAACCTGCAATATTTAGTTGTCAGTCCTGTTCTTTATGTAGCCATGTTTCAGTTATTCCTACTACATCTGGTTCCTCGATACGGATTATTGCCTCCAGTTCCCCCATTTTATTTTGGATGCAGTGTACATTGCTGTACAGGCTATTTAATTCATCTTTAATAGTTATTCCTTTTACTTTATTTTTAACAGTTATTTTATACTTCTGTTTTATAGCTGTACTTGTTCTTTGACTGTTTATGTTATCTTTATTCCTTACCCTGGTCTGATCTTTACACTCATCTCCTGTTTCTTTTATCTTTAACCTTTTGTTATTGCTACCAGATCCCTCTGATTGCTCATTAAAGGGGCACAAGCATTACAAGGTAGTTACTCAGAAAGCAGATCATGTACTAGATACAATTTTAGCCATAGTTTCTTAACCTCAAATGTTTATGTAAGGAAATAGTTAAATTCTTTATATTAACTTTAGCTTTTAAGTGAATTTCTGTTAACAATGTTCAGTTAGTAAAAGGGATTCTAGTCAGACAATGTTTTAGTTGATAAGGAGGGGACACAAAATGGTCTCTGTTAAATCTAGCCTTGAAAAGGCACCTGCTACAGATCTGGAAAATTAGGGAGTGTGAGTCAGGCCTGGGGAGTTAAAACTGAAGTCCAGCTAATTGGATGAGGTAATACTTTGAAACATGCAGTTCTTCACGTAGCTAGAGTGAAATAAAGGTATAAAAAGAGGGGTGTTAGAATAGATGCTTCAGAATTTGTCAGCCGTTCTCCTCGAGCGCAAAACCTGTGACGCGGTGAATTCTCCAGTACTTGTACTGCAAGTGTTTCAAGTATTATTAGTAATGGTTATCATTGTATATGTGTAAATGTTGGTAATAATAGTTATTATTGTATATTTAATTCCTATGAAAGCCAATAATTGCCTTTGAAACCTATTATCTTGTGGAATAACTTAAATACTTGTGTAAAAACATTCATTCCCTAACATTTGAATGAGCATTTCCAGACGCAAAGAAAATCAGTTGAAGCCATTTTTGAAAGAAAAAAATTGTCGTTGTGCTATCAGGCTTTTGGAAACATAAGAATAGAAATTATTGTTGGTGATATTAGTGGACAAACGCTTAAGTGGATTTGTATGATATTTTTCTGTCTGCTATTTTAACAGAGATGATAATCAATTTAAAATGGAACATTTAATGCCTGTGGATAAAGGAATGTCAAACAAAAGCGTGAAGTGTTTGTCTGCTAATATCACCAAAAATAATTTCTGGGCTATAATTTTTTCTATATTGTTATATTTTCACCCGAGTGTTACAGACATGAAAAGAAGGTCAAGAAATGTCCATTAAGCCCATTCTATCCAAACAACGATGCAACCTTCCAACTGTTCACCCACCTCCTAACCATGCAATCACGTGGGACAGCAAAAAAAAGATATCGATAGACAAATCAGGAAAAACTGGTAGATTCTTTACAGACCCTTGCAAGTATAGAGGCAAGCTCCAGGAGAACAGCCCATAATCCATCATAATCACAGCTAATGAGCAATTTACCCTTGATAACTGGATTTGCCCTCTTCACTCAGGAACTTGGCAAATTCCCTATTAGGGTGCATTTATATTACAATTACTGTCTCCAAGTGCAGTGGTTTTGCTTTGCGCAGATGCTGCATATCTAGTCTAACTGTAGCCTGAATATAGTGCCATGCATGACCCGACATAGGAGTGAAGCAGAGTGTGACTGCAGTTCAAATCCAGTTTGTGTCTTCATATCCGATTTACACTCCTTGTTTAGCACTGGTGTGAAGTGGTTTTGGTTTCACATCAGCACTGAACTTGAGGAGTGTGAATGAGTGCATTGTTGAAGGACACTTGTGGCTGATTACCCACCGTATGCCTCAGCAGTTTGCTCTAGAGTGCGATAACTCTGCAAAAAGAAATACTTCCGATTGGACTTTATAGGCATGACTTATAGTCCTACTATTCCTTCGCATCTCAAATAACCTTTCCAACCAGAGTGAGTGCAATCCTTTCAAGATTTTAAAATCTTAATCAAATCCGCTCTAAGCCTGTATTTCTCCAAAGCATATAAGCCTAATTTTTGGAACCTATTCTCATAACTGAAAGCTTTCGGTTCAACACCATCCTGTTTGCCCTCCTCTACACCATCTCCAGAACCTCAATATCCTTCATCACATGCAGGGATGAAAACTGGACACAATATTCTAAGTATGTGGACATACCAGAGATTTATATAGGCTAAGTATAGTACTCTTCATTTTGTTCGATGGTCCTAGCAATACAAGTTAAAACACTATCTGCTTTCCCTGTAGCAACCTTACCCTGGTGGGTTCACCTTTAATGCACAATCAACTGTTATGTTCAGGTCTCTTTCTAGCTCTGTTACCTTTAATGGTTACACCTTTATGGTATAAACATGCCTGCAGTTCCCTAACCCGGAGTACACTTGTCCACATTAAATGATATATGCCAAACACAGGTCCATTCACTTTTCTAAATCATTCTGTAACTTATTGATTTAATCTGAATTACTAGCCCCCACACATATTTTCGTATCAGTGAATTTCATCATGATTCCATTTAAGCCCTCATCTCAATCATGAATAAAAATAATGAATAGCAATAGTTCTAATACAGAACATGTGGAATTCCTCTCATGACCAGGCCCCAATCCAAGCACTTCCTATTAATAACAATAACTTTATATGTGATTTCAGCCAGCTACCTATTCGAAATAATAGCTGTCCTATATTCCCATGTGAACCAATTTTTTTGTAATTGTCTGTGTGGTACTTTATCAAATGTTTTTTTGGAAGCCAAGATCGTTGTAACTATCTTCATTGACCATTCTAGTCACTTCCTCAGAAGTACTCAAACAGATTAGGAACAAAACCTGTTTCCAAAAACTATGTTGGAAATCCCCAATAATTGCCAAACTCTTCTAGTTGAGCATAAATCATATCCCATACAATACATTCAAGAGTTCCCTGCAACTGATGCCAAATTCATGTACCGATAAGTATAAGGGACCGATTTCTTCTGGTTCTTAAATAATGGGACGACATGAGTGACTTTCCAATCGATGGGAACCAACCAAGACCTCAATTAGCTATTGAATACATGAATCAGTAGCTCATTGTGACCTCCCTCGTTTCTCTGAACATTCTATCATTGGGTGCTGCAGTACTATCAACTTTCAGCACATTAATGTCAGCAGAAACCTTTTTTTGCAGTTACTTATATTGAAGCAAATACAGCATGCACTTATTCTGTACTGCTGGGACTGTGGCATCATTCTTATAAGTGAAAACTGATGTAAAGTATCTGTTTAGCTCATCAGCCTATCTTTATCTTTGTACTTAATCTGCTTCAATAAATCCCTTGAAAGACCTATGAGGCCTTTGATTGTTTGTAGACTTCTAACATAATTGAAATAAGCCTCGCTGTTATGACTGCAATTAATCACCATTTTAGCATTCCTAATACTGCCGTTAGTTGTCTTTAGTTACATTGCATATTTATCCCTACTTTGTCGATAATTGAAGCTTTTATATGATCATAATTTTTTAAAAATTTAATCTCTCTACAAATATCCCTGTTTAGCCATTCAGGCTTCATTTTACCTGGAATCCTTTTCATCCTAAGGTTTCCCTGACCTTCAGCAAAGATTTAAAAATATTCCATTTATTTTCTGTATGACAGTCATTCTCACCAAAGAACATCATATCCAAACCCCCAAATCTTCACTCAGAACATTATCAGCAACATTGAGTCACCTCATCTACTGAATTCTAACAATACAACAATCAATATTGACCAGGTGCTTCCTTACACAGAGATTGCATAACATCTCCAGATCACGAATAAATGGTGAATCTATTCAGTTGTACCCTCCCGAATATGTTGAAGAGGAAAGCAATCAATAACAGTATCAATAAATAATTTAGCCTTGCCTCTCTCTGCACCTGTGCTCCTCTTTGGCACACTTATTAATCCCCCGATAGCAACATTACATTGTTCTGCGGCTCTTCTAATTTGATCAGAAACTTCCCAGTCCTGTAAATTGCAATAACTGTGATGTCAAAAGGTATACTTATTTGAAGCTATTAATTCAAACAGCATGTTTTCAGTATTGGGAATTATTGCAGCATTAGATGTTTACCTGAGGCTGTCGTATTGTTGTGTATCTATGATATGCTGGCTGCCAACTCTGAGCACATAGATTGAATCTCATTACTCATTAAAGTAGGGCATTAGATAAATCAATGGCTTTGGAACAATGCAAAGTTCCTAATAGTAATTTCCCAGCTATTACTTTTTCCGCTCATCATCTTGTTTTGATATTTTGTTATTAAATCCAGGTCAGATAAATCCATTTTTGTTTCTTCCTTTACTTTAACTGTTGTGCAAATAACACTAAATGGCTGAATCAGACAAATAAGGGCTAGAAAATTACTATTAGAGTCTGCACACTTTCTCAGTCATTGATTTCACCATATTTCAATTTTGAAGGTATACCTTTTCAAAATAGGTCAGAATATAAATTGTACATTATAATCAGCAACGAATAAAGGCAGAGTGCAATTCAACAAACTTCTCAGTCTGCATTTAAACCAAACCTTCTACTAAAGTATAAATCCGTGTGTGTCAATGTATTAGAGAATTATCCCACCCATTGCCGAAGGATTTGCCTGTCTCATTTAAATAGTTGCATCAGGCCTGTGCCTGTTACAAGTGCAGCTCAAACCTGGGCAAAGTTGGGAGAGGAGGGACAGGTGCAGGGGGTGTTCAATGCTCAGATATGCCCATGTCAGACGCAGCGTGGATTAGATACAGGATGAAGCTTCCTCCAACAATGTGGCTTGATCAGAATTTCAGGAGGACTTCTCTACTGCACTGATGTGACATTTCCATTTCCCACACCATCCATCACTTTAATCTAAGCAATGCAACTAATGCTGAAATACAACCATTTTTGTGCTGTGAACACAACGGGCTCGATTTTCGCACCCCCGAGTGGGTGCGTTCGTGACGGGGGGGCTTCGAAAATCGGGGATTCTCGGGGCGGATCTGGAGCCCGGCTCCAACCCGCCCACTTCTGGCTTCCCCAGTGACGCGCTGATATGCACGCGCAGCCCCCGCATGTGCCACTTAAAGTAATCATTAAGGTATTTCAGGTCGTTTACAGACCTGATTAACATGACATTTTAGGAGGGGTGGGATTTTGCAAACAACTGGGACTGTTTCCCGTACTGGGGGAAACACTCCCAGTTCAAATGGACGTGTTGCAGCCATCAGCCTGTGGCAGCTGCAAAGGTCCATTTGACAGGTGGTGGGGGGGAGACCCTCACTCATTGCAGGAGGCCATTCTGTCACTTTGGACAAAGTTTGGCCTCCACCACCCTCCTCCTAACAATAAAATTCACCAACTTGCACGCTTACCCCGGTGTCCAGACACATGTTCCTACCTTGCGGACCCCCTCAGATGTACATCTTCCGGATGGGGGCCGCCGTAGCTGCAGTCATGACCTCCTCGGAGGACGAACAGCATCACCAGCCTCACCAGCCTCGCCAGCCATGCCGTCCACCTCTGACACGTGGATCTCCACAACACAGTGCTGTGACACATTTACCTGCACAGCAGGAGGGAGGGCAACCGCAGAGAGAGATGCGTCACAGAGGGCACTACCCTCGCCACAGGGTCCACAGACCGAGGCTCAGCTTCCTGGACCTCTCTGAGCAGCAGTGCACACGGAGGCTCAGAGTCACTCGACATGTAGTCGTGGACATCTGCAGCCTCCTTCATGCCGAGCTGCTCCCGGCTGGCCCGAGCACCATCTTCTTACCTGTCGCTGTCAAAGTCACCACTGCCCTCAACAACTTCTCCTCCGCATCCTTCCAGGGTGCCACTGGGGACATCGCCAACGTCTCTCAGTCGTCTGCACAAAAGAGCTCTGCAAATACACCTACACCCACTCTGCAGTGACACAATGGGTGTCATCAGTTGTGGGTCTTCATAGTGATCCTCAGGAAAGGGCATTATTGAACAAACCAGACAAGATTCGCAAAGACGTGGCAGTAGTGGTGATGATATAATATGTTATGTGAGTTGATCAGAAATTAAATATAGGTAAAAACCATGACAAACCCTCAAACACCCTTGTGCATCCCCTCCATGCTCACGACACGTTTGCCTTATGCTTCCCACTGCACATATGTGATTCACGCCCTGTGGCTGCAGCACAGGTAGTGGCAGGTTGAGTGAGGCTGACCGTGAAAGAGATGCATGAGAGGTTGAGGATGAGATAGAGCCATGAGATTGTATGAATATTGGGTTGAGTGGTAGTGGCAGGATGAGTACTGGCGAGGTGAGTAAGTACAGGTAAGATGAGGATGAGCTTTGAGTGGGTGTGAGGAGTGATGTGATAGAGTAGTGTTGGCAGTGCAGAAGGAGATGTGGGGTGGGGGCGGTGATGTGGCAGACAGAGTGTAGGGGAATGAATAAGTGTACTCACTTCGGCTGACCTACTGAGGTCATTGAAGCGCCTCCTGCACTGTATGCAGGTGCGCGATATGTTGGTGGTGCAGGTGACCTCCTCTGCCATGTCTTGCTGGCAGAGGCAGGCCGCTTCCTCCCGCCCGTCGGGGGGAAGATCTCTGTCTTCCCTCTCCTCCTCACCCCATCCAATAATACCTGGAGTGAGGCATCATTAAACCTGGGAGTAGCCTTCCCCCTGGGCTGCTCCATGCTGTAATTTTTCCTATTTCCTGCAGCATCAGTCAGTGGAGGACTGCCCCTTTAAATAGGGCTCCTCCAGCTGACAGCCAATGCTGCGCTTGCGCAGTCCGCCCGCTGTGCAGTTTTCCAACACGAAACCCGGGAGCATAGGTAAGTGGCTCCAATTAGCCTGCGATTCCATGCAGAGCACCCCGAATTCACTGGGCGCGTTACCCACGCGCCCAGTCGACCCCCACTGCGAACCCGCTGCCCTCCTAATATCGGGCCCAACAACTTTTCGAAACTTGACTAATCCTGACTTACAGCCGGAGGAATAAAAGAGGAAACTTTAATTCCATCTGGATTTGAACCTTCTTCACAGATGTTTGGGAGCAGTTTTCCATTTAACTGCAGCAACCAGCCCCTCAAACATCCAACTATATATTATGTAAAAACATTGCATTTGCTGCCAGTATTGTCCTTGACACCTCTCAATGCTACACTTAAAAACAGCATTAATAAATAAATTGTTTGTATTGTTCAGAGAAACAAAGGATATATCTTATCGACAGGAGTCAGGAGGTCTGTGCCCATTGATTGACCTTAGCAATACCACTTAAGAAAGAGAGAGAAAGCCAGGCATTTTCAAACTGGGTTCTGACCTGCAACCTGAAATTTCCAACAACCTTCCGTATTACAAACTTTCCTCACCAAAAAGCAACTAAACTCTGATTGACCTCATCCCCTGTTCACTTAACACCAATTAGATGTGTGGCCTTAAAAGGACACCACTTTACCTTGGCAATAAAGTAATTCATTCTGCATTAAGTGGTATAATGCTCCAGCTCTTATGAAACAGTATCTCATCCAACTACATTAATGGGAGTCTTTTTCTTTCTAACTTACTGTGAGCAATGCCACAGTAAATTGATCGATTTGAGGCGAAACTCCTGCCAATTTTCCATACTTTTCAGTGGCTGCAACTTTTGCTACTTAATGACTGAATCATAATGTATGCTGCCCCAGATAACGGGGTAGATGAGCGGCATATCTACAATGCCAGTTTTTATGCCTAGGTACCAAATTGAAAATCTACCCCAAGGTCATTTTTTACAGCCAGAGTAATGGAATGCAGCATTATTTTGTGATAAATAAAACTCTGGAATGAACCTTGTCCTGGAGATTCCTTAAAAGTTCTGCTTCTAATGGCTTTCAAAGCCATTAGTGACATAAGGGCCGATTTTAAAATGGAATTTTGGGGGCGGGGGGGGGGGGGGGTGCTGTGAAAATCGGGAAAATCCCGAGCGTGTTCAGAAGCCGGCTCCAACTCGTCGACTTCCAGGGTTGCCACTGATGTGCCTGTGTGTGCGCGCGCTTTACGAATCCAGAAGTCCTGCCGGCTTTAATTGCGATCGTTAAACCAATTTTGATATCGTTGATCTTGTTTAAGTCGTTAATTTTGTGGAGATTGAGGCAGGGGTGTGATTTTAATTCAACCTCAGTGTGTTTCCCGTGCTGAGGGAAACACTCCATGTTCAAGGAGACGTGTTTCAGGCAGCAGCCAGTTGGACATTTAAATGCCTGTTTGACGGATGGGGATAAAAGGTAAGTTATTGCAGCAGGGCACTCAGATGTCTCAGACAAACTTTTGGCTGGGAGATCATTGTGTTTAGACTGAAAATTCTTGGTTTACACTCATAATTCTTCTGTTTACGCATATTTACAAACTTTTTGGACCCCCTCAAACTGACACCATCAGAATGGGGGCGCCATGGCTGCATTCACCAGCACATCCGAGGACGAGCAACATCACCAGCCTCGCCAGGCACAGCGTGCACTTCCATCACTTGGAGCTCCACAACACAGTGCTGCATCACAGGGACCTGCACAAGAGCACTGAGGGCAACAACAGAGGGAGTGCCATTGCAGGAGGCACTACCCTCGCCACAGGATCTACAGACCGAGACTCAGCTTCCTGGTCCTCTCTGAGGAACAGTGCACACGGAGGCTCAGAGTGAGTCTCCAGGTGATCGAAGATATCTGCAGCCTCCTTCATGCCGAGTTGCTCCCAGCTGGACCTGCCAGCATCTCATTAACTGTCGCTGTTAAAGTCACCGCTGCCCTCAACTTCTTCACCTCCGGCTTATTGCAGGGTGCTACCGGCGACATTATCGGGGTCACTCAGTCGTCTGCACACAAGTGCATAAGGCAGGTCACCGACGGCTTGTTTCGCAGGGCCTCGCAGTACGTCAACTTCCCCATGGATGACCTCAGCCAAACGGAGAGGGCAGTGGGATTCCATGCTGTGACTGGCTTCCCACGGGTGCAGGGTGCAATCGATTGCACCCATATAGCAACACGAGCACCTCCACATGAGCCAGGACTGCTCATCAACAGAAAGGGGTATCACTCCATCAACGCTCAGCTCATTTGTGACCACCGCAAAAGATTCCTTCACGTGTGCGCCAGATTCCCTGGTAGCTGCCACGATTCCTTCATTCTGAGGGAATCCAACATCCTGGGTCTTTTCCATGTACCGAACACCCTTATGGGCTGGCACCTCGGGGACAAGGAATATCCCCTGCACCCATGGCTCATGACACCTCTGAGGAACCCCATTACCGAGCAACAGCGTCGACACAATGACGTCCACATTGCCACCAGGTCTACAATTGAGCATGCTCTAGGCTGCTCAAGATGTGATTTAGGTGCCTTGATTGTTCTGGGGGAGTGCTTCAATACATACCAGGCAGAGTGTGATGCATTATAGTCGTGTGTTGTGTCCTGCACAACATGGCACAACAGAGAGGAGTGCCGCTTGAGGAGGCCCCATCCACATCTGCCACCACAATGAGGAGGAAGAGGAGGCGGTGGAGGAGGAGGAGGATGAACCCATGGCCAGAGCAGCGGCTCACCTGGCTGCTCGTGAGGCCAAGGAGTCACTCATACGTGAACGGTTCTTCTAACATCAGAAAGTGTGACGAGTCCAGTCCTCAGACCATCTGGAAAGAGCAGCACCAACACCTGCCCCCCCACCCCGCCCTGCACAAAACAGTCCTGCAACTACACATACACCCATTGTAAAGTGACCCAATGGGTGGCATCAAGTGTCGCCATTCATGGTGAAGCTCATGAAAGGATGCTATCACAAAAGCCAGTCAAGAATGGGCAAGATGCGGCAGTAGTGGTGAGAATGATAACATTTAATGTGAATATAACAAAAACCAAATATAAATGAAAAACATGACAGTCTGTCAGACACCCTTGTGCATACCCTTCGTGATCACAAAACCTTAGCCTTTCTCTTCCTACTACTTCAAGGTGTTGCATCCCCTGTGGCTGCAGCAAAGGTAGTGGAAGGTAGCTCATGATCTTGCCCTGACTGCTTAGATGCTTTCGGCCTATGCCCTCTGGGTTTTGGAGCCCATGAGGGCCCCTCGAAAGAATGCTCCACCTGCACCTGTCCACCTGGAGAGGAGGCAGCATTGCGGGTACTGGTTGAGAAGGGGGCAACAGGTGAGATTGGGAGCATTTTTAATGGCGTCCCTACTTCCATGTCCCCTTTCGTCATCATCCCTCTCCTGGGCCAAGGCCACATCACTCCTACCACCCAGCTGGACAACAGTTTGGAGGACATGTGTGATGCCTTGGTAGGCCACTTCTAAAGTATTTGAAAGCCTATTTAAGGCGGCAAAATCTTGTTCATCCTGAGTCCAAACGGCCGTTGTCAGGGCCTGAATGGACTCATTTGTGAGCCATGCTTGAAGCTCAATGGAGGCTAGCCTTCTCTCCATCACAGACATTCCTACACTTACCTGCGACACTGTCTCAGACATTTGTGTATGTCCCTGTGACAGTATCTCAGAGATTCCCTCCCATACAATCCACTCATACAGGGTTTGGACTCCTCCATCCTCTGCGCTATTGTGGAGAGAGAACGTGGCACCTGTTCCAGTACCTCGCATATGTGCTGCTGTCCCTCAATCATTCTCCTTTTAAAGGATGGCCCCTGTGTCCAGCTGAGCAGAGCCTGGAGAGGAATAAACCCACCGATGCGGACTCTCCAGAATTGCCCCTGCTACCAGTGTCTACTCATGCTTACTTGTGTGTGGTGACTCACCAGGTGCCAGCCCAACTAACTGACTACTAGGACCCACCGAGGTGTGAGTATCTGTGCTGGTGGATGGCTCACTAAGATGTGACAGCCCTCAGAGGCCTGGAGCTCCTCTGCGGAATCGCCCTCCGCTGTCACTGCAGTGGTTGAACGGCCTGTAAGAGAACAGAAGGCAAAATTAAGCATCATCACAGATGTGTCACGTTGCGATGAGCATACTGAGATACTGAGGTGTTGAACATGCCAAGCATTGTTAACATCAATTCATGTTGTGTGTGATGAATGTTAGAGTTGTGTCACCAGACGTTTGTGGGGTGCCAGTCTCAACGTCCCCAATGGACAAGCACTCGAGGGTGTGGCTGATCTGCAGGGCCTCCTCATCCGTGGCTGTGAGGACCACTGTTTGTTGTGGCCCCCCTCCAGTCCTTGCCCTCTCGCGTGCATTTTGCGCTCTTCTCCTAGAAGGGGAGGAAGTACAGACGTGTGAGTGAGTGATGGTGAAGTGGTCAGCCGAAGAATGCAATGCTTTGGGTGAGGCTGACCATGAGAGAGATGCATCAGAGGGTGAGTATGAGACAGAGACATCACATTGGATCAGGATTAGGGTGAGTGGTAGTGGTGGGGTCACAAATGGGGAGGTGAGGAAGTGCTGAGGAAGCTTGAAGGTAAGTTGACGATGAGCCTTAAGTATGTGTGAGGAGTGATGTGATGGATTAGTCTTGGCAGTGCAGAATGAATTTTGGTGGGGGGTGGGGGGAGGGCAGTGATGTGGAAGACGGAATGCAGGAGAATCAGTAAATGTACTCACTTTTGCTGACCTGGTTAGGTCACTGAAGCACTTCCTGCACTGGATCCAGGTGCTGGAGATGTTGCTGCTGCTGGTGCCCTCCCCTGCTTCCCAAGCCAGGCCTACTTGGTGGCAGAGGCAGGCCACTTCCTTCCGTCCGCAGGGTAAAACACTTCCCTCCGCCTCCTCACCCCGTCCAGTCGTTGCTGCAGTGAGGCATCATTGAACCTTGGAGCCGCCTTGCCCCTGTGCTGCTCCATTATGTTTTTTGGGATTTGCTGCAGCAAAAGCCATTGGAGTAATGGCCCTTTAAATAGAGCCGCTCCAGCTGACAGCCTGTCATGTGAGTGCGCAGTCCGCCCACTGCACAGCTTTCAGATGGCAAACCTGGAAGCCACGGGAAGGGCCATCAACTAACTCGCAATCACCTGTGAAACGGTAAGATTTTATTAGGTTAGCTGCGCGCTCATTAACTCCCCCCCCCACCCCACCCCCACCCCCGACCCTGCTGCCATCCCACTGCTCTTTCAAAATCAAGCCCATAGTGTGTCTCAGTGGTTTATTACATTGTCCAATATGCTGAGCAGAGTTTGGAGCAGCAAGTTGAGGTGAAAGGAGTGGCGCTGGAATTGTTCACTCAGAGGTGAGGTGAGATTACATGATCTATCTATAGAGTTATAACTATCCATCTATCTATAATATATTTAAAATGGTGCATAACGCATACATTCCTGTAACACTTTGGTCATGGTTTTCAGTCAAGTTAATGTCATCACATTTTCGTTCTAATGTATTTTTATTGATTTTAATTGCCCCTGGTTTATGTCCTCCATGCTTAGTCTCCAAGGACTGCTGTTAACCACTTAGCTTTGAGACCTCCTAGGTCCATCTCTAGCCTAGTGGTACTGTGGGACAACTTTAGGCTTTTATAGACCTTCAGATGCTCCAAAATATTTTGAAAAATGAACTCAAATTATGATGAGGAAAGACTTTCTGGTGGAGTGCTAAAGCAGAAGCCAGGTGGATCAACTGCAGGGGAGATGCGATTTGGGATAGAATCTGGATCTGCTGGGTTTCCACCCCATGCATCCTGTAGCCCAAATTCCAATTGAGGGCATGGGAAAATCTTCAGTCTGCCTTCCTGAAGTGTGCTGACAGCTTTGGGGATCGGTCTGTGGGTGTGCCCAGGTACCCCAGAAATATAACCCATTACATCCTCCTGAAACCCACAAAAGCTATGCCTGCTGAAAGCAGGTGTGGTTCTACTATTGGCCTTCCATAGACCACCCACAGCATAGGGAGGAATGGTAATCCATTCCACAGAGAACAATTACCTACTGTGGTCAAAATTTGAGAGGGAAACATTTTGTACCTGTTTCCTTTTTGGCAAACACTAAAAGTCTCTGGTTCCCCACCCCATTTGGAGTGATAGGGTGCTGTACTTCCCTGGCATTTCTTTGGGACAAGCACCTTTGCACCGCCTTTTCAGCATGGCCACCTACCCAAAATAATTAAGGGATGCTTAATTTGCGTTTTAGGATAGGGTCTACGTCCTGTGCTGTCAGTAGCCAGGAGTTTCACTGCACTGCATTTCTAGTATGGTGCAAATACAAGCGTTGTAATAAGGAGTAATTTTGTGTTTAGACAGTAAATAGCTGAACCACAAAGACCTGAACAGTACCCATCGACACTGAGTTAGCTGATCTCAGCTTCAGTGACATTAGGGGCACTACAGTTGGCCTCGGTGTTCCTGGGTTTGGGAGAGAAAAATTAACCAAACTAATGATTGGTGCCCAGTGAGCCCCTATTGGAAAATACTGGAAAGTGGACATCATGGTGAGGTGATGTCTCCATGGTCAAATAGCCTGCCAACAATCCCAGTTAAGCTTTACACGTGAATGATGGTCTCTTGGGCCAGATAACAGGGTGCCACCAGCAACCATAGAACCATATCCCGAGGAAGGAGGGGAGGGGAGAAAAATAGCAGAGAAGATACTGAAGTTGTATTAACAGCATTTTTAAGTTCATTTAAGTTTCCTGTGGGTTAAGCACCAACACAGCACAATTCGATTTCAAATAAGAACTACAAAGTTGCCAGCATGAGAGTTAACTATTAAGTGAGTAACTATCAACTGGTTGCCAGACATTTATTGACTAGTTTCATACTTGACTGCTTCTAATAGGAGTGTGCATAAATTCTTAATATATATTAAAGATAAATGTTGAGGCACAGTCTTAAATCTGCATGTCGTCGGGATTCACTGATGCAATGTTATACAAATGTGCTGCATCACAGAATAGTTTATTCCTTCCAATTTCCCCACATGATGAATCCTGGGCTTGCACCAAGTAAAGGCAAGATGTTCCCTTAGAGGTGGAGGAAATTCGCCTTTGAGAAAGGATTGTTCGTGGTAATAATTATATGTGAAAGGTTTCACCGCATTTATGGATAATCAACATAGAAACTGATCATAAGCCACAATACTGATATTCACCAAATTACTGAGTGATTGCCAGCTGAGGGTACAAAAACTCATGATTAGGTTGCAGGGACAGGATCTAAAATGATCATGTACTCCAAATCAAAGCACACAGCACCACTGAAAAGGATGGTTATATAGGCACACACTGGATCTCAAAATTCATTCTGGCATCAAAACATATGATTCAATCAAATTAAAATGGATGCAAAAAAAAGGACAGGTGCTTTTAGTTCTGACTGAAGTGATTATGGAGGAATAGCTGGATACAAAATATGATTGTTCTCCACATATCAATGAATGTTGGAAATGTGCAGAATTGACGGTAGTGGATGGAATCATGTATAAGGAGAGGCAATGGTGATCCTTACAAGATGTGGAAATTCACATCTTGTAAGATACATGAAGGTAACTTAGACATTGAATAATGTTGATAATGTGCACAAGAATGAATCAACACATCACAGAGATTATGTCAACATACGGATCATGCAGTTTTTACAGGCCTAGATAACAAACCATAATTCCTGTCTACTTACACTGAGACCAAGGGAATAAGTAGTAGTAGATTTACTTACATTGGACAGACAAAAATATGTTATAGTCAGAGACTTCTATTCTGTCTTTCCTCAAGTAGTCACCCTTCATAGCACAGCAAGCAAGATTATGATGGGTGCAATGAGATCTATATTTGCAAGGCAAAATGTACTGGATGAAGTCTATTCAGATCACGGTCCATAGTTCGTTCATGTAGAATTTACAACATTTGCACATGACTTAGGGGTTCCAACTCTCACTTTGCACGATCGAGTGGTTCAGTGGAACAATCAGTGAAGACAGCCAAAGACTAGCCCAATAAAGCAAAATACAGCAGTCAATATGTGCACAAGTTTCGTTGATTAACCATGAGTGTGTGGTAAATCTCCCCCCAAAACTACTCTTGAATCATAGGGCAAGATCAAATTTGCACATGAATGAAAATTTGCTTCATTCGGAGAATTTAGAAATAATTAGGAAGAAGCTAGTGCAGAAATTTAAACAGAAGACACACTGTGGCCACAAGGCATTTACCTCCACTTCAAGGTGAAAGGAATGGCGCTCGTAATCAAGTCTGCTGCAGAATCCCTGAGACCACATGGTTTAAACAAGGTGTTCTTCAATGAAAAACAGCACTTATATCATACTTGGTAAAGACAGACAACAACCATGTCTGATGTTGAAATCTATAACACATATGTCACTCATCAAACAAGGAACAAGATGAAGGGACACTTGAAACAAACATGAAAAGGCCAATACAACATGGCAAATGGCCACAAAGTACAGTATTTTTTTGAATTCATTCATGGGATGTGGGTGTCGCAGGAAAGGCCAGCATTTATTGCCCATCCCTAATTGCCCTTGAGCAGGTAGTGGTGAGCCACCTTCGTGAACCGCTGCAGTCCGTGTGGTGAAGGTTCTCCCATTATTGGTTATGCTTAACTAATTTAAGATTGCTCAGACAGGAAGTGATGGTGGTGGGGGGTGAGGGGAAGGAGCAGATATGAAAATACAAAGTTATCTAGTGGTGAGCGTTGTTACTGCACCTGAATAAAACATGTGGGGGATAATTTTCCAAGTACACACTGGTGGTGGGGAGCCCCGCAGTGGATATGAGAGAATTGCAGGCAAGCTGCTCGTGATTTTCTGATATGCATTGGTCCTGTTGAGGTTCCCCATTGCTACCCTGTACTTGTAAAATCAACCTTCCATGTTGGACTTGCAGTTGCAGCTCTCCTTAACCTGATTTAATTCTATAATGGACATGCAGTCATCGCTAGCAATACCGCTATAGGACAACAAAAACTTGCATTTATATAGCGCCTTTAATATCGTGAAACATCCCAAGGTGCTTCATAGGAGTGTTATCAAACAAAATTTGACACCGAACCAAATAAGGAGCTATTAGGATAGGTGTCCCAAAGCCTGGTCAAAGAGGTAGGTTTTAAGGAGTATCTAAAAGGAAGAGAAAGAAGCAGAAAGGAGGAGATGTTAAGGGAGGGAATGCCAGAGCTTAGGGCCAAGACACCTGAAGGCACGGCCGCCAATGGTGGAGCGATTAAAATCGGGGATTCGCAAGATGCCAGAATTGGAGGAGTGCAGAGATCTCGGAGGGTTGTAGGGCTGGAGGAGATTACAGAGAAAGGGAGCGGTGAGGCCATGGAGTGATTTGAAAACAAGCATGAGAATTTTAAAATTGAGGCATTGCCGGACCAGGAGCCAATGTAGATGAGTGATCACAAGGGTGATGGGTGAATGGGACTTGGTGCGAGTTAGGATATGGGCAGCAGAGTTTTAGATGAGCTCAAGTTTATAGAGGGTGGAAGATGGGAGGCCAGCCAGGAGAGCATTGGAATAGTTGAGTCTAGAGGTAACAAAGGCATGGATGAGGGTTTCAGCAGCAGATAAGCTGAGGTAGTGGCAGAGACGGACGATGATACAAAGGTAGAAATAGGCAGTCTTGATGATGAAGCAGATATCATGTGGTAGGAAGCTCATCTAAGTGTCAAATAGGATGCCAAGGTTGCGACCAACTCTCACGTGGTAAGATAGTTTGCCCGTTATGCAAGAAAACTTTAGGTTAGTATACAATTATCCTCACCTTCATCCCATTGTGTACTAAGATATTCGGACTTAAGACTCTGTTTGCTTCGGTTCTTCATTGGAATTGTGCTCACTTCAAAGGAATCCAATATATAAATGTTGCAGCCGATGGACATTCTTTGATTCCATTTCATCTCAGGGGTGGCCAAATGCAAAAACTCCGAAATGGGAGGCTTACATATTATATTAAGTGACAATGACATTTCAAGAATTTGCCAGAAGGAGCAAGGAGAAGAACTGACTCTAAGCACCCTTCTAGATGTAAGTATTGGAAATTACTACTTGTGTAATATGGCATATATCTATATCTCTACGATCGTAAATTATACATTGGCAAATTTGGATTATGTAATCTGTACAAAGGAAGTCTGGAATCAGATATTTCTGAATTGGCAACAGATATAGTTGGAATCCTATGTAGATTTCAGTGCACAATATTTTACTATGTAGGGCAATTATCAGACTTGAGCTATGCAATGCAAGATGCAGACGACCAGATCACTTGGGATGTGACTCACCTGGCAAATTGCATATAACTGTTGAAAGGGAAACAGTGTTTAAAATGCCTGAACCACAACCCATACATTCTACCAAGCTACATTTCCACAGCACCAAGTATACTCAAGTTAGCACTGCATGCAGGCTGATAGTTAAAGTTCATCATCAGGATAAATCCTTTCCAATCCACAAACAAATGGTCACCTGCCTGCAGGGCTATACGGAGAGCATTAGGTGCAGTCAGCCGTTTTGGAAATGTATGAAATTGGACAATTACGCTTAAAAATATAAACTGTTTAACATGTCTTATGTTGGACAGCTGTGGGAAGTTGAACAATTTCAAATTTTGTTTGCTAATGCACCAGTTATGTAATTGTAGATGATAGTTCTGAATACAGTGTAATCCCTAGTTAGATTATATATGCTTCTGGCTACAGAAAAAGCAACAGCTATTAACACCACAAGCACAATTGTAGTACTATGAGATCTTTAACTGAAGCTTCAAGTGCTCTTAGAACAAATCAACAATTTCCCAAGGAAAACAGAAATTGGAAATAAATCAAAATGTTGCAGTAAAGTCCCATAGACTCTAGTCTTTAACTTCATTTGCAGTAGATCAAAGCCTTACCAGTCCAACTTGCTTTGCAGCTAAGCAGAAAAACATAATTTCCCTCCCCCCAAGCAATTGGCCCAATGCACTAGCTGCGAAGGGAAACAAGTGATCTGTTGTCAGATTTCTGCCAATATCTCTCTATAATTAGACAAGAAATGGGCAAGAGTGGCCATTTTACCTAGTTGCAGTAATAAATCACCTCACAACTACTTAGCCTCTTCCGATGATGGCCTTGTTTAGATAAGGATCTCATAGTTGCTCCATGGTGAGCTGATTAGGGCAATGATTAATTCAGCCATATAGACCAGAAAGTTTCTACGTTCAATCCCCAGGCTGAGCTGAATTTGCAGGTCTCAAACAGGACAGTGGTAGGAGCTGTTACAACTGGCCTCTGTTCCCCCAGGTCGGGTGGGGTGGGCGAGGGGGAGGCAGTGGTGGGGGCAGGTGGGATCTGAACCTACAGTATAACCAAAGCCTGATTGTTTTCTCAAGCATTTAATTACTAAAGATATAAAAAAAATACAAATGTAATACAACCTAATTATTTACAATGAAAGCATTTTATTTGGGACTGCTATGGTATCTTTGGATTGTCAATTTGGATAGTTCAGAATTATTCTCTCACCTCATCCTTTTGACATGTTTTAGTGGCAGCTTCTGTTAAAAAGTGATGGGCCATTCTCGCCAAAAAGCAGCAAGATGAAGCAAGGAATAAAAGTCTTCCGACAGCAGGCACTACCTTTCTCGGATCAACTTAATTCTAAAGCTACCTAGGATCAAAGAATCTACTTCTCCGCCACGAATCACCAGACGTCCCAAAAATCTAGTTCCAATTTATTTTTAATGAAACCAATTATAGGACCCTCTCATTTATTCCAGAACATAGAAACAATCCCTCTCTTGCTGCTCAGGGTTACTTCATTTTAATACTTACACCATTCAGTGCTTCCTATTCTGTGATATTTCATTCATTGCTTTTCAGATTTGATAGAAAAGATTGCCTTTGTTTCCTTTTGCAGCCAGCTTCCTGCCACTCCAAGTGTGGAACAAATTACCTTCCTTAGTAAATCAAAAATGTTCTCATGCATTTTAAATCCCAGCCTTTATATACTGTGAATCCTGATGAGAATCTGTTTCAGATCTGTTTTTCAGACACCCCAAACTAGTGTAAAAATACCTCCCATCAATTAAGCTAAACTAAAACCCAACATTAATCCATAACTCACAAGCTCATTATGATGCATCAAGCCATTTGAAACATTTTAAATCAATTCTACATCATGGGGAACTGCTAATATATCAGTTGCTATAGACCATGCTAACGTAGCTTGGCCTTATCCACAGAAAATGTTTCCATTATATACTATTGTATCAGTATTCACGACTAAATGCTCCCTTATATTGACGTGTTTCTTGTGTCAGAAAATATTATGATTTTTTTTTAACAGTAAGATTTGCAAATATTGCAACATATTTCATGTTAGGGATTCTAAATGTCAATGAGGGAGGTGCAAGAAGAAGGCAAGCAAAGATTTTCCTCAGAGGGTAGATTGAAATTGGAAAGCTAAATCAACCAGAAATCACTCTTGCACACTTCAAGAGTGGAATAGACAAAGGTTTAGGGGCAGATTATGGGCTGTATTATCCTCTTTTGATTTTAACAAAAGGGTGAAAATGAGCAAACAGGTAAGCAAGGTTGGGAAAAATCAGCAAGCAGCTTTTTGTCCATTATTATTGCTACACTTTCCTCCTTATCTAGCTTGTGTTAATGCAAATTGGGTTAAAAAAAACCTTGCAACCTTGTGCAGGAATTTGGGGGTGGAAAATATAAAGTGAGTCTTGAACTCGGACTCAGTCCTAGAATTAACGGAACTAAGGGCAAGATTTGTATTGAAACACAGCACCGGCACAATTTTTCTGACCCAAAGGATGAGTGCAGAGTCCATGGTTAACTATCTCATAGTGCAGTTGTAACTGGAGGAGAGGACAACCCAGGTGCACACTGCAGAAAAAACTACTTCAATGGTAAATGTTCCAGAGGAGACTCAGCTACCTAGGCACGTTGGAGACACAGAACTCAAGTTCCCTGGCACAGGAGTCAGAGGAGGTAACGATCAAACTGCATCTTGAATATAGCGCTCAGTTCTGGTCACCTAGAAATGATTCTTTCAAGCCTTGGTGACAGTGCAGAGAAGGCTGATCCCCAATGTTAGGGGCCTAAGTTACAAGTCAACACAGGAGAAACTTAGTCTCTTCAGCCTACAAAGGAGGCACCTGAATGGTAATCTTATACAAGGATACGATCGTTAATGGTATAGAAAAAGTTTGTTCAGTGTATTATTCAAATTAAACTGAGGAAGTCGAACTAGGCGGACACATGATCCAACTGGTAAAAGGTAAATTTAGGACCAATATCAGGAAATTCTTCTTCATACAAAGTATGATCTATGTGTAGAATCAATTTTGAGATAGAGTAGCAGAGACAAAAACCCTGGAATCATTTGAAAAACAATTGGACGCTACATTAGAGGAGGGGCATCAGGATCTCTCTGGATGGATGAATGAAGATGGGCTGAATGGCCATAACTATCTTGTAGTGCTATAGGCTACATGATGTAACAATGGCTGATTAAGCCTCTTGCAGGACATCCATTCCGAAAGTTTTGCAAAACGACAAACAATTGCCAGTCGGCCCGGTACTGAGTAAGATTTTTTTTGTTAGGTAAGGGTATAAAGGGAACCAAGACTGGCAAATGGAGTTAAGATACAGATCAGCCATGATCTAATTGAATAGCGGAACATGTTCAAGGGGCTGAATGGCCTACTCCTGTTCATATGTTCCTATTTTCCTATGTTCCTAAGATCGGTCAGAGAGAGATCAAAGATTGAGAGAAACAAATCCCAAACAATTCATTGAGTCACTATTGCTTTCCGCACAACAAAAAGATAACAGACTGCAAGATATATTAAAAAATTACATCGTTTCTTTTCAGTCCATGCACTGTTTCGGTCACAGTGGGCGGAACCTTTAACTTTGGCACAGAGGTAAAACAGCCGCCCGTTCTACACCCAGCAGATTTTCCTTTCCATCGAAGTCATATGTATGTGTTAAATGCCTTTTTCTCTTCCATTTACTCTTTTGTGAGGTTTCAGTTCTACATATGGTTTCTGTGACTTATCTTTAATTGCTCTCCAAGCTGAGGGAGTAAAAGTGGAGTGTGGCTGCTCAACCAACTGGAAAGCTGCATGGAATCCAGAAAATTCACTGCCTTTGTGACATCTTGTGGAGATGCCGGTGATGGACTGGGGTTGACAAATGTAAGGAATCTTACAACACCAGGTTATAGTCCAACTGTTTTATTTGAAAATCACAAGCTTTCGGAGGCTTTCTCCTTCGTCAGGTGAGCAAGTGACACTCCCTTACATTTGTGACATCTGTTGATGTACCTGCTAGTGATCGGAGCCAACGCTTAGGGAACCCTGAACATTCATAGGAATACTCCTGGAGACAAAGTAGGCAAACTGTGCAACCTACTACCACAGAGCACTATGTCCATCCCGGGAGCTACTCAACCAGTGAGGAACTTGGTTTGCAGGATTATCTGGAATCGAATAGGAAGAACTCCAGTCATCACTGACAGGTCAGCCTCTCTGGTTTCCTTTAGGTGATCCATTCTTGGCTGGTTAGTCAACAAATCTGCCTGGCTCAGGTACTGGATTCTGAAGTCTATCACACCTCCTGTGCTTTTTCATGCATACAACTGTTAGAGAACATGTCTCCACAATTCCCACTGATCTCTCACAGAACAGTGCAAAACTATGAGTTCTCTGAATCTCTCATTAATGGTGGTCTAAATGTGTTCTCCATGCCAGTTGAAGCTCGCCCTTGCAGAGCAACTTTTAAGCACGGCATCATGTTTTGGAATTCCTGTTTATTATACAGGCGTGGATTCTTGATTTAAGCTAAAAAATATAGTTTTGATATGAAATCGAATCCAAGATTCAAAGATTTTAATGCACAAAGTGTCAACACCTTTTTTTTAAATAATGGAAAAGGCTGGAGTCATTTGAACAATGGGGGTGGGGGAGCAGGTGTCTCATTGGTTTAACTGATAAATAATTGGCCAACCATTGAAATAACAAATAAATAAGCTAGTAACACATTCAGATGATTCTAGCATGTGTTTGCGCCTGGTGTGTTGAAATCGCTGTTTTGTCAGCAAGCTCAGTGGGGGTTTTCCACTATTGGCAACTCTGCTGGACAAGAGATGGATCAGAAGCGAAGTCCCTGTTTCCCTGCATTGCAGAGGATGAGAAAGCAAGAAGTAGGCTATTCAGCCCCTCGAGCCTGTTCTGCCATTCAATCAGACCATGGGTGATCTGTACCTCAACTCCATTACTGCCTTTGTTCCATATCCTTTATTACCCTTGCTTAACAAAAATCTATCAATCTCAGCCTTGTAAATTTAAATTGACGCAGCATCCACAGCCTTTTGGGGGAGCGAGTTTCAGATTTCCACTGCCCTTTTTGTGAAAAAGTGCTTCCTGATTTTACTCCTAAATGACCCAGCTCTAGTTTTAAGATAATGCCCCCTTGTTTTGGATTCACTCACCAGAGAAAATAGTTTCTCTTTATCTACCCTATCAAATCTCTTTATCATTTATAGATCTTGATTTGATCACCCCTGAACCGTCTAAATTCAAGGGAATACAAGTCAAGTTTATGCAACCTGTCCGCATAATTTAACACTTCAACCCTGGTTTCATTCTGGTGAATCTGCACTATACCCCTTCCAAGGCCAATGTATCTTCCCTGAGGAATAATGTAGATTTGGCCTCGTCTCCCTCAAGTGTTTTCGGACTGCCAACTGATAGTTTGGAGAGGTGTACGTGTGGAAGACACAATATCTAAAGCAGATCACAAGGGGAGCTATTGTTACCTAGCCCCAGATTACGCTAGCGTATGATTAGATATTGAGCAGGATGGGCATATTCCTGAATGCAAGATGAGAGGATCGCTTGTGAGAGTGACTGACACCGCTGAGCCCAAGAGAATATCTAAAGCAGACCCAAATATTGTAACACATGGGTTTCCTGTTAATACAGAAATATCTGTGGTATCTGCGAGCATTGTGAACATCTGCAGGGTTTTTTTCCCAAGTAATCAAGTTGGATTTATGACCTGTATAATGTTAATTGTGTTAGTGAAGTACAAAGGTACTTTTCCCTATGTTGAATCATTTTCAAAACCAAACACATTATTATGGAAAAACAGGTTATGAATAATATGTGATGAAAGCAGATAATTTGATTTATTATTATATGAAGATACTGGAGTATTTAAGGTTAATTTTAATGATGTAGCATCAGATTTCTTATGATGTGTATAGACGAGACCAGATACAGATCATTACTACATAGTGCCTCCATTTGCAGCTGACTGTACGGGCATTTTATAGTTGCAGTAATGATATTATTATCTTTCCAAGATCCAAGTCTGAAGAATACCAAATTCAGCCATTATCGGTGAGTATATTATTAGTGAGCTGGATATTTATTGCCCTTATGTACCCATGTAGTGCCATTTCGTCCAAACTGTTTAATCAATAAATCAAAGTGCCAGCATGTGCAATTTGGGGTAATGGAATGAACCTTCAGCACCTCGTCATCCTTCTGCTATGATTCTGGATTTGAAATCAGTCGTGCACACCAGTTAAAACATCAGAGTTATTGGGGGAGAAGAAGGAATACAGAAACTAGTGAACTGAAGTAATGTGAAAATAAATAATTAAATAAGGTTTTGTGAGAACATTTTTTCAAATATTTCTGAAGCAAATCAATTTGAAATTGCATGGTGTGCCATTTTGAGATAGAGGTGTTGATGAAAACAGAGTTTGAACAGAGGAACTGAAAATCTTTATGGTTAGGAATTGCTGAGAACAGTTTGCTTTGAACCTGTTTTATTATTTTTGTAAATCTACCATGAATAAAGCTTTTCACCATGGGAAGAGAAAGAAAAGGAATCAAAAAAGAGATAAAAGAAAATAACTGGTTGAGGCTATCCATTTTGTTGCCTGGGAATTTTGTCTTTATCAGCCTTTAGATCACTATTAGACATTCTGTAGCACCATCAGCAAAATAATTTGAACTTATTGCAGATTCTAATGGAGAAAGTAAAACCACTGTGAACTTGAATGATGAAATTCTCCTCTTTCGAAAAGCTTTTCAGGGGCTTTATGTGAAATAAGCTTGGGTCATCCTAATTCAGTGAATTTTCTATTAATTGGTGTTATACTAATTCAGTCGTCTTGTTCCGAGAAAAGGTCAAGAATAGGTTGTGATGCAACATCGAAGCCCTGCTAAAGAAATATCTAAGGACACCCCCATCCCATAGAACATTTACCAAGCCTCACCTCGGTGTGTTTAATATGACTGATTACATGACCCAAAAGCCCAAAATTTCTCCAAAATGAAAAATGGGAGATTATCTACTTCACTCAATCAACTCATGAAATCAGGGAAAAGTGCAACTCTGATTTATGAGAATGACATTTTGTTAGCAGGTTGTCAATTATGGAGAAAAACAACAGTTCTCCTGCCATTTTGTTAAAAGTGGAAGTTCATCCTCTTTAAGTGTTCTATGGAGTGAACCTTGTCTCATTGGAAGCATTCCCACCTCAGAGTCAGAAGGTTATGTGCTTGAGCCCCACACCAGGCAGTGCCGGCGAGTGGAGACAAGAGTTCCAGTCTCCGAATTCTGGGTTGATATCCAGCAGGGTCCTTGCGTCTGATGGGAGCGGAGTGGCCCTCCATTGTAGCCCCAGCGAGCAAGAGGCCAGAGCTCTAGCCTCTGAATACTCGGCTGACACTCTGCGAGGTACTCACGTCTGATGGAAGTGGAGTAGCGACCCACATTGCATCTAGCTGGTCTTTCTGGTAAGGGGTTGTGAGTCAGACTAATGACTCGTTCACATAAAAGAAAGAGTCTTTGTTATAGAAAAACCCAGAGCACGATCTGCTGGTTGTAAAGCAGTGAAATAAATGACTTGTCTCATGGACCATTAAGGATGGAAGACAGTCTTCTATTCCACAACACCTTCACCTCAGTCGAATAAGTACACATACCATATAAAAGATTCAAAAGAAAATATGAATTAATTTATATTACTATCTAGTTGTGAGATGGCCAAATCAAAACAATTACTCCTTAATTTCTCATCTGTGAATCTCATTGACCCCCTTCTCATTCTTTTTATGTTCTCCTATTACTTCAGTGACCATGGTACATTCTTTTATTTGAAGGAAGGGTAGATAGTTTGCACCAGAGACTTCTCTTTGATGAATGTTTAATGATTAGAGGAAAAACCAAGAAGACACGTTTTCCTTTGCTTCAAATTAAGTGTTCTGCCCTCATCTGTTTTCTTTTGGTCAGCTGGATGTCTGACACATGCAGAAACTCATTATCAGAATTAAGAGTCTCAATTACAATCTCTTGTCACCAAGCATGTCAATTTGACCTCAAAGAGACCCAATTTACCTCCTTTCCTTCTCCTGCAAGTAGGACAGTCACTCATCTGTCATTAGAAAAACTGACAAGCATCCCTATTGGAGCCCTCAATTGACAGACACCATAAGAACATAAGAAATAGGAGCAGGAGTAGGCCAATTGGCCCCTCGAGCCTGCTCCGCCATTCAATAAGATCATGGCTGATCTGATCCTAACCTCAAATCTAAAGAACACAAGAAGTAGGAGCAGGACCCAGCCACTCAGACCCTGGGCCTGCTCCGCCACCCACAGGGCCTTGACCGATCCGAACTCAGCATCATGTCCAATTTCCTGCCCGCTCCCCGTAAACCCGAATTCCCTTTACTTCTAGGAAACTGTCTATTTCTGTTTTAAATTTATTTAATGATGTAGATTCCACAGCTTCCTGGGGCAGCAAATTCCACAGACCTACTACCCTCTGAGTGAAGAAGTTTCTCCTCATCTTAGTTTTGAAAGAGCAGACCCTTATTCTAAGATTATGCCCCCTAGTTCTAGTTTCACCCATCCTTGGGAAACATCCTTACCACATCCACCCGATCAAGCCCCTTCACAATCTTATATGTTTCAATAAGATCGCCTCTCGTTCTTCTGAACTCCAATGAGTAGAGTCCCAATCTAGTCAACCTCTCCTCATATGTCCACCCCCTCATCCCCGGGATTAGCCGAGTGAACCTTCTTTGTACTGCCTCGAGAGCAAGTATGTCTTTTCTTAAGTATGGACACCAAAGCTGTATGCAGTATTCCAGGTGCGGTCTCACCAATACCTTATATAACTGCAGCAATACCTCCCTGTTTTTATATTCTATCCCCCTAGCAATAAAAGCCAACATTCCGTTGGCCTTCTTGATCACCTGCTGCACCTGCGTACTAACTTTTTGATTTTCTTGCACTCGGACCCCCAGATCCCTTTGTACTGCAGTCCTTTCCAGTTTCTCGCCATTAAGATAATAACTTGCTCTCCGATTTTTCCTGCCAAAGTGCATAACCTCACATTTTCCAATATTGTATTGCATCTGCCAAATCTCCGCCCACTCACCCAGCCTGTCTATATCCCCTTGTAGGTTTTTTATGTCCTCCTCACTCTCTACTTTCCCTCCCATCTTTGTATCATCTGCAAACTTTGATATGTTACACTCGGTCCACTCCTCCAAATCGTTAATATAGATTGTAAAGAGTTGGGGACCCAGCACCGACCCCTGCGGAACACCACTGGCTACTGGTTGCCAGTCCGAGAATGAACCATCTCTGCTTCCTGTTAGATAACCAATCCTCCACCCATGCCAGAATATTACCCCCTATCCAATGATTCTTTATCTTGAGCAATAATCTTTTATTTGGCACCTTGTCGAATGCCTTCTGGAAGTCTAAATACACTACGTCCACTGGTTCCCCTTTATCCACCCTGTACGTTATATCCTCAAAGAACTCAAGCAAATTTGTCAGACATGACTTCCCCTTCATAAAGCTATTCTGACTTTGTCCTATTAAATTATGTTTATCTAAATGTTCCGTTACTGTCTCCTTAATAATAGACTCCAAAATTTTACCCACCACAGATGTTAGGCTAACTGGTCTATAATTTCCAGCCTTCTGCCTACTACCCTTTTTAAATAAGGGTGTTACATTAGCAGTTTTCCAATCTGCCGGGACCTTTGCTGAGTCCAGAGAATTTTGGAAAATTATTACCAAAGCATCCACAATCCCTAATGCCACTTCCCTCAAGATTTTTTGCTGTCTTTTGAAGACTTCCCAATCTTCTATCCTCCCACTAAGTTTGGCTACCTTATTTGTCCTTGTTTTTAGTCGGATACTATCCTTAATTTCTTTACTTAGCCACGGATGGCTGTCATTTCTTTTACACCCTTTTTTCCTCAGGAACCATTCCTGAGCAGTACAACTCATGATAAAATTTGTGAGTGGTTTGCCTTCTTTGTCCTTTTTACAGCAAGGGTAACTGCAATCCAAATGGTGCTTTCAACAGTTGTAGTTGCACAGCTTCAACAGCAACTGCTTACAACAACCCAATCAACATAGTCAACATAGGCACTTGGACACATAAGCATGTGAATTAGTTTAATTGCAATTCTTGGCTAAGATCTTTTGTTTCAAATTTCTGGATTGGTTTCCAAAGCGTTAATTAGTAAACCTGCTGGGCACTTCTGCTATCTTCTATTTTTTCCCTATTTTTCTCTTAATCTCTACCCCAATGGTTACCCACTTGCAGAAATTCTCTGCCAGAGAGACCATTATAAATTCCCCAGTCACCACCAATATACTCCGTGGGGGGTCAGCAAAAAGCAACATTCAGAAAGAAAAGTATAGATTAACGGTGCCAAGATTAACTTTTCCTATTTAATTTAATATCTTACATATTTCCATAGGATCCCTTTTCATTCCCTTTCTCACCTTTCCTCATAACCCAGTCTTTTAACACTAGGGACCAGCCTCAGTGTCAAGGAGAGTGAGCTAATCTACAACCTTGGTTTCCCTCACTTGAGTTAGAAAATCTCATCTCTCCACACTTATTCATTAAAAAGCCCAGGTAAGAATTGAAGAACTGAAGGAACAGAGGCCTATGACTTGAACTTTCAACTTAGAGTTAATCGGTCAAGGTTCCGATTGTTTGAATTGCTGGGCCACCTGTACATCCCCAGTTTGTGGTTATTTTCCCCTTTTATTTTAGATCCTTTCAAGCCTGCAAGAGGGCTTTTTGGAGCTTTATGTTTTCCGAGCAGATCCAGACTTCTTCATTACAAATTTAGATGGTGTGCTGAATGCAGGTAAACTAAACAATAACAGTTTATTCGGACTCAGAAAATGGGATCCCAGTCAGTGCTGCACATCACAAACCACACTGAAATGAAACTTGACAACATTAATAATTACCATGCTGTTTCAGCAGACTTCACTGCCAAACAATTAGGCAAGGCCGTTTGAATCAAATAGCTGTCGTATTACAGAAGTTTCACGTGAACCCAGGACTACAGACATTTTTTTTCTACAACAATAGGAGAGGGAGAGAAAGAACAAACAAATGAAAGAAAAGAAAGGCCAACCCAGACTTGCATCTATATGTGAACAAAATGAGTGCTTTTCCAACAGTTATACGAGATAGGCTGTCACTGAAATTATTGGGTTCTCATGGAAATTGTCAAATCAAACTCTGTAGACAGCCACTGCAGACTTAATTTCTTTATTCCACAACTTCTTCCAAAGTTCATCATCAAGAAAATGTCTTGATCAGTTGCTTGGCTAAACAGGCCATTAGCACTAATTTCCTGTCCATTAACTTTACTATTTCGCACTCTGGAATCACACTTTATATATGTAAATTCCTTCCACTTGATTGGCTCAAATTTTTGAACAGCAACCATCCAATTCTGAACAGGTTACCATTGTACCAAAAGCCACCAGTACACACACGGAAAAAAGATACAAATTCTGATGAAACGAACAAGGAGAAAGGTAAATAATTTATTAAAAATATTTCAACTTACAGATTGCCCAGTTTCCACTGAAATGCATCTATTACAGCACCTCATGGCCTAGCCTCTGCTGGGAGCCTGGGGCTTGAGTTTGGTACTGAAAGCCATTAATTTTGCTCTTCTTTTGACTACTTTCTAGCTCACTGGCAAGAGCACCAAGCAACATCAGTTCTATCTGCTGTTGCCCTATTCTTAGCCTGCCCAAATTTTTACCAACCTGGCCTGGCCCACCCCAAACTGCCCTGATTCATTCCCAGTTTGCCTCATTCCTGGTTTGCCAGACTTACCTTGGACAGTTCGGCCCTTTCCAATTTTGCTGTGTTATATTGTATTTACTGACAGCAAAATGGTTTTGGGTTGGGAACAGGGTGAGAACTGGTTGAGGACGAGTGAAACTGGCTGGGAATATAGGAACATAGGAACAGGAGTAGGCCATTTAGCCCCTCATGCCTGCTCCGTCATTCGATAAGATCATGGCTGATCTGTGATCTAGCTCCATATACCTGCCTTTGGCCCATATCCCCTAATACCTTTGGTTGCCAAAAAGCTATCTATCTCACATTTAAATTTAGCAATTGAGCTGGTATCAATTGCCATTTGCGGAAGAGAATTCCAAACCTCCACCACCCTTTGTGTGCAGAAATGTTTTCTAATCTCGCTCCTGAAAGGTCTGGCTCTAATTTTTAGACTGTGCCCCCTACTCCCAGAATCCCCAACCAGCGGAAATAGTTTCTCTCTATCCACCCTATCTGTTCCCCTTAATATCTTATAAACTTCGATCAGATCACCCCTTAACCTTCGAAACTCGAGAGAATACAACCCCAATTTGTGTAATCTCTCCTCGTAACTTAACCCTTGAAGTCCGGGTATCATTCTAGTAAACCTACGCTGCACTCCCTCCAAGGTCAATATGTCCTTCCGAAGGTGCGGTGCCCAGAACTGCTCACAGTACTCCAGGTGCGGTCTAACCAGGGTTTTGTATAGCTGCAGCATAACTTCTGCCCCCTTGTACTCTAGTCCAAAAGATATAAAGGCCAGCATTTCATTAGTCCGTACTTTTCCCTCAGCCAACTTCCTAACCAAGTCCGTACTTTTCCCTCAATTCCATGGGCTTCTATCTTAGCTAACAGTCTCTTATGTGGGACCTTATCAAATGCCTTCTGGAAGTCCATATAAATAACATCCATTGACATTCCCCTGTCCACTACTTTAGTCACCTCTTCAAAAAATTCAATCAGGTTTGTCAGGCATGACCTACCTTTCACAAATCCGTGCTGGCTCTCCCTGATTAACTGAAAATTCTCGAGGTGTTCAGTCACCCTATCCTTAATTATAGACTCCAGCAATTTCCCCACAACAGATGTTAGGCTAACTGGTCTATAATTCCCCAGTTTCCCTCTCTCTCCTTTCTTAAAAAGCAGAATGACATGTGCAATTTTCCAATCTAGAGGGACAGTTCCTGAATCTAGAGAACTTTGAAAGATTATAGTTAAGGCATCTGCAATGTACTCACCTACTTCCTTTAAAACTCTGGGATGGAAACCATCAGTACCTGGGGATCTGTCACTCTTCAGTGCTATTATTTTCTTCATTACTGTTGCTTTACTTATGTTAATTTTATCGAGTCCCTGTCCCCAATTCAATATTAGTTTTCTTGGGATTTCCAGCATGCTATCCTCTTTTTCTACTGTAAATACTGACGTAAAGTAATTATTCAACATGTCTGCCATTTCCCCACTGTCAACGACAATATCCCCACTTTCAGTTTTTAAGGGGCCAACACTGCTCCTGACCACCCTCTTTTTCCTAATATAACTATAAAAATTATTTGTATTGGTTTTGATATCCCTTGCAAGTTTCTTTTCATACTCTTTTTTTTAGGACTGAACGCCAAGGCAATGATTCATGGCTAGTCTCCTTCCCCGCCCCTCCCTCAAGGTTGCCAGACCATAGGACTCCTCACCTTACTGTCTCCACCCTCTCCAGGGCTGCCATATCCTTGTCAGCAAGCAGCAATCCGTCATGGTCCTACACCTCAAAAATCTCTTTCAGTGCTGCAAAAGCCCAGAACATCTCCCGCTTTCCCAGTGCTTCTAATACTTGGGTACCTATCTCCAACCTAGTGCATGTTGCCTTTTTTTTATTCGTTCATGGGATGTGGGTGTTGCTGGCAAGGCCAGCATTTAGTGCCCATCCCTAATTGCCCTTGAGAAGGTGATGGTGAGCCGCCTTCTTGAACCGCTGCAGTCTGTGTGGCGAAGGTTCTTCCTTAGTGCTGTTACGTGGGGAGTTCCAGGATTTTGACCCAGTGACGATGAAGGAGCACTGATATATTTCCAAATCTGGATGGTGTGTGACTTGGAGGGCAACGTGCAGGTGTGTTGTTCCCATGTGGCTGCTGCCTTTGTCCTTCTAGGTGGTAGAGATCGCGGGTTTGGGAGGTGCTGTCGAAGAAGCCTTGGCGAGTTGCTGCAGTGCATCCTGTGGATGGTACACACTGCAACCACGGTGCACCGGTGGTGAAGGGAGTGAATGTTTAGCGTGATGGATAGGATGCCAGTCAATCAGGCTGCTTTGTCCTGGATGGTGTCAAACTTCTTGAGTGTTGTTGGAACTGCACTCTTCCAGGCAAGTGGAGAGTATTCCATCACACTCCTGACTTGTGCCTTGTAGATGGTGGAAAGGCTTTGGGGAGTTAGGAGGTGAGTCATTGACTGCAGAATACACAGTCTCTGACTGCTCTTGTCACCACAGTATTTATGTAGCTGGTCCAGTTAAGTTTCTGACCAATGGTTACCCCCAGGATGTTGATGGTGGGGGATTTGGCGATGGTAGAGCCAAGGAATGTCACGGGGAGGTGGTTAGACTACCTCCAACCTACTGCATATTGCCTACCGTCCTACAGCGTATCTGAGGCTCTGCCCAGTGTGAACAACACCATGGGTGATACATTATATTATATATCTAATTAATAGATCAATAACTTCCTCCTGTCATTATATTTCCATACTGCCTGCCTGTCACTTTTCTACCTTATTTTTATTGTTGCCTGTGTTTTGTACTTACCTTCCATTGAGTTCTCCCAGCTGTCACTCCAAGTTAGTTTGCACAGTGCTCGAGTTCTCCAGGCTCACATCCCCAAGGCAGGCGGCGCTGTGGTGATATATTTATAGTTCTAGCCACTGTAGGCCAATTCCATTTTGGCTTCTTGCACTCTGGCTTTTAGTTCCTTCAGCGCTTTTAAAAATTATTACCATTGCTTTAAAAACAGTGCCAGCTTGGCTCAGTTTGATTCTTGCCTTTGAGTCAGAAGGTGAAGAGTTCAAGCCCCTCTCCAGTACATAACCTAGGCTGAGTGCAGCACTGAGGGAATGCTGCATTTTTAGAGGTGCCAAACTGAGATGTCAAACTGAGGCCCTATCTGCCTGTTCGACGAGCAGGAAGTTCTGATGTCCAGGCCAACATTCATCCTTTAACCGACACCATTAAAAAACAGATTAAATGGTCATTCATCATTGCTGTTTGTGGGAACTGGTGCACAAACTCGCTGCCACATTCAATTGCGTGCACAGTAATCGCACCTCAAAAGTAATCCAATAACTCTGAAGCAATTTGGGATGTCCTGAGGTGATGAAAGGCACTAAATAAATCCAAGTTCTTTTCAGTTTCCACAGGGAATTCCGTATAGAGATTTCCCAACATCGTGGGATGCCCCACAGCCAATGCCCGTGCCCTAGAACCAGAATCTTCTCCAAACCCTCACCCTCAATCAGCCGAGGCCCTCATTCCACGTTGTCAAAAAAATAGGTTCCTGCTGGCTTTAAGCTCCTTAAATAATTTAGGCAAGTGTTTTTTTTCAAAAGTGCTCTCAACATATTTGTGATGAGCTGGCCTCAGAGCAGCACTGCAAATTTAGGAGCAAATCACCTATTTTCCTTCTTTTAAACAAGGAGATCAAAACGGGAAATAAATAAAAAGTTAGAGGGGAATGAACACCCAAACAAATGTTTGAATGTCCAACAATAATTAAAAGCTGCAGGAATGAGACTCCACACTTGTAAAAGTTAATTTTTAGTGCCAGAGAGGTTGTTTGGCAGTAATTAAGACTTACCATGCCGTTACGCTGGAATGGAGAAGCCCTACCTTTTTTTGGCGAGTTTAGTCCGTATCTATGAGGCAAGTAGAGGAACTTCACGCCGTTCGATACATTTGAATGGTGAGTCAGACAGCGAGATGACGTTTTCAGACAGCTTTTGGAGGAGCAGTGCATCTCGGACAGCAACTTCCAGATTTCTGTGTTTAACTGCGCATGTGCAGTCGCTGGAAGTTGCTTTCCAAGCAATGCAGCGCTGTTAGCCTCACTGTTATTTTGACAGCAAAATCAGGCCCATTATGAACACAATGGATATATTACAGTAAACATACTGCCCCTTAGTGGTCAAAACCTATATTAAACACTGATCCATATAGTTGCAATTCCTCCTCTGATAGCAAAACTGAAGAGAGTTCACGTAAATGTATCACTTTACAACGAACCTTCTGTTTAGTTTGAGTACGTCAACGTCTAAATATCAACATTTTGCGATGTGACCGGATAGGTCGGCATTTTTGATAGTTGCCAATATCACAATGTAAGTGCACTGTAGAAAAAGATCAAATTATAGTTTGAATTAACAACTTGCTTTCGAAAAGCACTGTTTTCATAGAAACGCATCCCAAGATGCTGCAGAGGAGATAAGAATTGGGTTCTGAGCTTTAAGGCCAAGGTTAGGAGAAGCGACCAAAATCTTTTTCAAAGGGATCGGTTTTGAGAACGCTTTTAAAGATGGGGAGGAATGTAGAGAGCTGGAGGGTCCTGAGGAACTGAGTTTCAAAGAGTAAGAACAGGGGGACTGAAGGCTCACTATAAAGATCGAGCAGAGAGAGGGGGAATGCACAGAATGTCAGTCAGAGGATTGGAGGATCTGAGCTAGGCGAAGGTTACAGAAGAAGGGTGGGGCCAGGTGATAGAAAGATTTGTAGACAAGGACAACAATTTTAAATCTGATCCTTTAGGGGAAAGAGAGCCAACATAGGTCAACGAGGATAGGATGATGATAGCCAGGGGCTTAGCGCGAGACAGAATGCAGGCAGCAAAGTTTTGGATGATTTGGAGTTTATAATGGGAGATGGTCAGAGGTGGGCAAGGTGTTGAAAAAGTCAAGTCAAGGAAAACCAGATTTTAGCAACATATTTGTTAGAATGGTACCAATAGCAGTTTCCAGTCTCGTATCTTGGGATTGTTTCATTTATTAAATACTTAGAAAATAGATCATAGATTATCAGCAAATACAAATTTTTCAGCGAATGTTTTGGTATTTGAATATTTGAGTCTGAACTTATTCTTAAAGCTAATTTGACTGCAAAATTTCTTCTAATGGCACTTTCTGCACTCATAGAAATAGCTATCATTCCTGACTAAGCAAGGCTGAAAACCATTAAATTCTTTACCTCTTTGATGATGTTTGAGTAAAGTAAGTAATCACCTATTTCTGTTACTATTTACTTAATATTTATTGCAAAGTTATTGTAAACCTGCTCTCGTTATTACTTTTCATATCATTCTTGTTCGGAGATTAATAAATTTGCATCGTCTTAATCTATCTGCATTTGAACTTTTTGTGGTGGAGACATGGGTAACATTAAAGTGAGAGGGAATGGAGCAGAATATTCCATGAGTTCACCCTATCTTAAAATTACCTCAAAGAGGTAAATTTTCCTTTTTTAAGCACTCTTATTTTTATACAACTTTAGACTCTTAATGGATTTAAAAACATGACAAAGACTAACATAATTAATTTAAAATAATAAATAATACCATTGCTCATAAAAGAAATTGACTTTGAAGCACATTTTTATGCTTCCCTATTTATTCAACATGCAAACTCTTCATTAATATTTGAAACAATTGAATAAATATGTGTTTTTTTTTCAATATAAAAGTGCCTACTGACTCCCATGGCTTTGCATGCCTTATGGTTGAAGGTCAGTTACTATTTTGCTTGGGATTTATTAAAACCATGGACCTTTTCCTTACCTTTTATGGATGATGGACACAGGGTTCATCTGGCTGATAATGTACTCAGAGATTTATTTTCTGGCATGGGGATTGGGGGTAGGGTTAATGTACCTGAGCCTAATATTGAGGAGTATGTAATTGAGAATGATGAGCACCTCAGTATTATTAAATGAACCTTTCTTCATCGCTTCTAAGCTTGGATCAGCGACCAACTTGCTTCATGAAAGAGGTCAAGAGGCTCAGTTCCTCCTTGTTGGATGCTGAATTATGATCATTACAATTGGCTTGTGCTCCGACAGGTTTGCTAAACTTCATGAACACTAGATGTCATGTGACTTTTCAAGAGTAAATTGCAGCGTTCTTCTGCATTCAGTAATTGTTCATCCTACAATTTTTGTCTTAACGGAGATAATGGATCATACCCAGAAGCTCAGTCCCAGTATCTTGCCATTGAGCATTTTAAATAGCCTATATTTCAGTGCAGTTCCTTAAAATGTACTCTTGTAAATAAATTAATGATTAATTGCACTAGTTTATGCAGGAAAAATAAGTAGTTGGGCATACTGGCAGCTGACTTTGCTGCAGGCATCTCAAGCTATACAATTCATAGTTGATCTATTTTTAATCTGTCTGGTTAAGGAAAAATTGATAATTTTATGAATGATCTTAGCAGCACGAGTAATGTTGCACTTATTACTCCCACCACAGTCTTCATTTGAAAATCCACCATCTATTATTAAGAAGAGAGCATGTTTAATGAAATGTTAAATTGTGTACCTCTTGTAAAATGTTCAATTTATGTGAATTATTGATTTCCTTTTGCAAGTAGAGGCTGCACTCTGTCAGATTTATAATTCAGGCTTCTAATATACAGCATTATGTATAAATTCTTAGCTATTGGATGTGCCGTTGTTGAGCATCCTGCAATGGTGCACTTTATACAGAGCAACTCTAAGGATGTCTTCTAGATCTGAATTTAAAGGTTATATTCTGTACGCTAGTGGTAGCAAAGAGGGACCTGGCAGCATTCTTCAGTGTTCAAGTGGTGATAGATATGCTGGTTGTCCAGTAGCACAGTCAGTCACAGATGGCACATGGAGTGATAGAATGAAAGTCTACACTCATAATCCTCACACACTGGGGGGTAATTTTGACTTTGTGTGATAGCGTAAAACGGGTGACAGCGAATCGGCAGCCCGTTTTGCATCTCTCGCGATTTTTATTTCCAACGGAAACTGTTACCTGCCTTGGGCTTCCTTCTGCCCCCCGCCCCCCCGATTGTGATCTCCTTCCGATCCCCCTCCGAACCACTTACCTGACGTCTGGGGACCATTCCGATGGGTCCCCGGCCGCTGCCCCCACTGCCTGAAATCCTACTCCCGTAGACTCTTGAGCAGTTAAAAGATATAGGAAGAGATATGTAAATAAATTCTAGAAATGGAGCAAAAGAAGGGCTATAGCAATGAGTGACTTTAATAATCCAAAGGCAAGAGTGGAATAAGCATCGGTGGCAAAGAATGGAAAGAATTTTTACAGTGTGTCCAGAACTGCTTTGTAGATCAGCACATTCCCTTTAATATTATGTACCTTAATTTTTTTTAACAATCTCCGCTCCACAGATTTGAGCACATGATCTAGGCTGACACTTCAGTGCAGCACTGAGGGAGTGCTGCACTGTCTGAGGTGGCATCCTTCAGTTGAGACATAAACCGTCATCCTATCTGCTTTTTCAGGTGCACTTAAAAAATCTGACGGCACTAGTCAAAGAACAGTAGATTTCTCCCATTGTCCCGGGCAACATTTATCACTCAACCAATACCACAAACAAAAAAATTATTATCTGGTCATTTATCTCATTGCTGTTTGTGGGACCTTGCTGTGCGCAATTTGGCTGCCGCATTTCCTACCTTACAAACGTGACTGTATTTCAAAATACTTCACTGGCTGTTAACCAAAGGCTTATCAACTCACCAACCAGTGGAAATAATTTTTTCTCAATTTATCTTATCAAAACCCCTCCTAATTTTGAACACCTCTATCAGATTTCCTCTTAACAATTTTCAGGTGCAAAACAAGTGGCCATGAGTTGAATTTCTCCCCCATGATTCTATTCTATGGTTCTAGGTGACAATGTAGCCTCATGCTACATGTGGCACACAATTTTACAGAGCTCATCGTTCCCCATTGCCAACCTGAGAAATATGTACAATAATGACTCATATGAGGCCAGAACAATGGGAGACAAGTTACATGTGCACCGGATTTTGGGGAACAGTAAACCCTCATTATAACATACCTTTTGGGAAACAACCACACAGCCAGTTATTACATAATTTGCTAACTATATATAAACTGTACAGTTCCCACACTGTCTGCTTAAAGGTTTTATTGGCAGAGTCCTGGCAGTTGATACAAGCAGCATTGATCTCATGTTCGTCCTTCCTCACTGATTTCAGATTTTTCAAGATGCTAAATAGAATTGATCTGGAGGCTTTAACTGGGGCATAGCTGATTGTTGTGATCTTTGTGATTTTTTGCAGAGGCTTTTCATCAAAAAAGAACAGGAAAGGTGCTATTTACAGAACTGTAAAGAGATTAATATGTACATACTAGGCTGCTCCTTTATAATCCATTGATTTTATCAGAGCTTACAATACATATTGATGAATATTTTTCACTTCGATGGTAGCGACAGTGGTAGAGTGGCAGCATTTGCTCAATGCACAGGGCAGGATGGTTAGTGGATGAAAACAGAGTTTATGTTAAATTAAACAGCGAGAGATAAATTGGAAGTTGTCACTTCTAACTGAATTTCAATATGGATGCTGTGTCTAGGCTGAAGCTTAGTAGCCATTGTACGCATGATAATCAAATTACTGAAAATCAATGGATATTTTATATGTTAACTCCAGCTCTTGCCAAAAAGATGAAATGGTCGTCACCATTGCTGTCGGGTATCAAAACCAGACAATTTGAAATGTTAATGTACACAGATTGACAGACTGTGGAATAGATAAATTTAATTACTTTGACTGCTGAACTATTAGAAAGGTATATATTTACAGAAAGGCATATCTAGGCATTAACGAGATACGAGAGCTGACTTCAAAAAGAATGGCTGTGAGGAATGGAGGCATTGCATTGGCATAAATCACAGTGGAGGTTGTTTGTATCTTTAGTTCTAACTGGCAATTTGAACACTGATATGGACTGAAAATTCATAAGTATAACATTGCATTGTGAAGATCCACAAAAGAGGTTGTCACAATGAGAATCCCTATGTGGTCAGTTTTCGGTAAAATATTAAGATGCCTATGTGGCAAAGAAGCAGAATGCAAAATGGTTAGAAAGGGTTAATTAGTTAGTAACTGAGATTGATACAGGTGGCCTGGCCCTCCTGCTGGGCCATATGTTTGCGTAGTCAGCAGGTTTGCATGGTCTTATCAATGTAGAGTCTTTGATGTGATTCCAGGACTGGTCTGAATGTCTCCATGTTTATGGCAGATCAATATAGGTAACGAGCTTAGCCAAAGTTGAAAGACATTCCAGGTTGGGAGATAAGGAACAGGGAAGATCATTCCAAGTTGGAAGGTGAGGAAGTATCCCCTTTGATGTCTAACAGCAGCATGATCAGCACATGGACGATTTATGATTGGCCGGAAATAATGTAACCTCGCATGGCAACCTGTGCCCGGCTTATGATTGTTGTTGACCCTCGTTAAGTATGTTCCAACCCTATTGATTTGTATAAAAACGTGTGGATTTCTGTATGTTTCTTGTTCTTGCTCTGCCAGCATAGAGGGACTCTATCAGGAGTCCAAATCAATGCTGCAGACTAAGAACCCTGCTATTAAAGTTGTGTTGAACTTTAAAATGTATTCGACTTCAGTTTTTACTGAACCAGACTGAGGGGAAAGAATCCGGATCGTCAACTTATGCAAATACAAGAAATCAGTTTTAGAAAAGGCTATTTAATCCCTTGTGGATTGATTCCATCTTCATTATTTAAGTGCTGCACTCTCAAGGCCGATTTTAACTCGGGGCAGGAATGGGGCGTTCAGGGGTCGGTACAAGCAGTGAACCATCGGGGGGCCCGGAGCGTGAAGGTCTCATTTACATGCCCTGTCTCTGGCGCCAAGCCAGCAACAACATTGTCACGATCAGCACGTGGCTATCAAAATTTGGGGGGGGGGGGGGGGGGGGGAGTGGGGGCGGGGTGGTCAGGTCGCTGCCAGGGGACCCATGGCAACAGTTCCCAGCAAGCTAAGTAACAATTTGGGGCGACGACAATCAGGGGAGCGGGGGGGAAGCCCAGGACAGGGGAGGCAGAAAGCGTGCTTCTCCTGACCCACAAGGAACAGGTTTAAAAAATTTAAAACACTTACCTGGGCCAGGATCCCTGCTGCTAAAACTTTTGCTGGTGGGTTGGAGGCCGTGCGAGCCTTCCTCAGGCCTACGATTAAAATGGTGTTCTGGCCCCGATGACTGCCATTTAAATTGTGCCTCCGCTCCTCTGGGGTGAGTGGCCTTCTCATGCCTGAATTTAATCAAGTTAAAATGGTTGAGGTGAGGTGCAACATGGCACGAACACCCCCTCCCCTCCTTCCCACATTGCCAGGAAGGGGTGGTTTTAAACTCGGCCCTTCAGTATCTTGTTGTGTTGGACTTTTCTTATTCAACTGTTAAGTAAATCTAACTTCAAGTTTTTGTCTTTACACGTAAGTGTCTGCCATGGCTCAGTGGATAGCAATCTTTCCTCTGAGTCAGACGGTTGTGGGTTCAAGTCCCACTCCAGAGACTGGAGTACAAAATCCAGACTGACACTTCAACGCAGTACTGAGGAAGCGCTGCACTGTTGGACGTTCCGTCTTTTGGATGAAATGTTAAACCAAGGTCCTGTCTGCCTGCCCAGGTGGGCGTAAAAGGTCCCATGGTACAATTTCGAAGAAGAGCAGGGGAGTTATCCCTAGTGTCCTGGCCAACGTCCCTCAGCCAACACCGCTAAAACAGTTATCTGGTCGTTATCACATCACTGTTTGTGGCAGCTTGCTGTGCGCAAATTGGCTGCCATGTTACCTACAATAACTAGCATTTATATAGCACCTTTAATGGAGTAAAACGTTCACAGGAACATTAACAAACAAAATTTGCCACCGGGCCACATAAGGTGATATTAGGACAGGTGACCAAAAACTTGGTTAAAGGGGTAAGTTTTAAGGAGTGTCTTAAAGGAGGAGAGAGAGAGGCAGAGAGGTTTAGGGAGGGAATTCAAGAGTTTAGGGCCTAGGCAGCTGAAGGCACTGCTGCCAATGGTGGAGCGATTAAAATCAGGAATGCGCAAGAGGCCAAAATTGGAGGAGCACAGAGTTCTCGGAAGGTTGTAGGGTTTGTGGAGGTTACAGAGATAGGGAGGGTTATTTGAAAACAAGGAGGAGAATTTTTAAATCGAGACGTTGCCGGACAGCGAGCCAATGTAGGTCAGCGAGCACAGGGGTGATGGGTAAATGGGACTTGGTGCGAGTTAGGGTATGGGCAGCAGAGTTGTGGATGAGCTCAAGTTTATGGAGGGTGGAAGACGGGAGGCCAGCAAGGAGAGCATTGGAACAGTCAAGTCTGGAGGTAACAAAGGCATGGATGAGGGTTTCAGCAGCAGTAGGCGGCCTTGGTGATGGAGCGGATATGTGGTCGGAAGCTCATCTCAGGGTCAAATAGGACACCAAGGTTGCGAACGGTCTAGTACAGCCTCAGGTAGTAGCCAGGGAGAAGGATGGAGTCGGTGGCTAGGGAACAGAGTTTGTGGCGGGGACCAAAGACAATGACTTTGGTCTTCCCAATATTTAGTTGGAGGAAATTTTTGCTTGTCCAGTATGAACTTGCATGACAAATCAGAGGCAGTGGGGGGGCGGGGGTGGGGGGGTGCAAAAGAGGTGGTGGTGAGGTAGAGCTGGATGTCATCAGCCTACATGTGGAACCTGATGTTGTGTTTTTGGATGAGGGGCAGCATGTAGATGAGAAATAGGAGGATAGATCCTTGGGGGACTCCAGAGGTAATGGTGCGGGAGCAGGAAGAGGAGCCATTGCGGGTGATTCTTTGGCTACAACTGGATAGATAGGAATGGAACCAGGCGAGGGCAGTCCCACCCAGCTGGACGATGGAGGAAAGGCATTGGAGGAGGATGGGGTGGTCAACCATCTCAACGGCTGCAGACAGGTCAAGAAGGATGATACAATCGCTCTCCCTCCTAATTACATTATTTAGTACAGTCGAGATCACATTGCATGTTCACTTCCATTTTCCTTTGAAAGGCAGAAAGTGCCTTGCTATCAGACTTAAAGAAATAAAGACTTGCGCCTTTCATGACCTCAAGACGTCCCAAAGTGTTTTATAGCCAATGAAGTACTTTTTGAAGTGTAGTCACAACAATGTGATCTCCAGTGTACCAAATACTGTAATTGGGAAGGAGAGTGATTGTTATTCCTTGGTACACTAATCCAGAAACACTCACAGCATGCAGAAAGGCTGAGGTTTTATATCTCAAGATTCAATCTATTTATGGAAACTTCCACCTTTGCAATGAACACAAAACAGAAGTGTTGGAAGAAAGCCCAAACTCTAACAATTAGGAGATAGATGGATCAGCCCTTTTTTGACTGGGCTTTGCAACTTCTCTATAATGCAACGGCACAAATGGATGGTTGCTCCAGGTTCTATGAATCACTTCTGTTAGTAAAATGCAATGGCTGCAAAAGTAGTTTTGGAAAAATAGATTTCATGGAGTAAGTTGCACAGAGCACAAGAGGAAAATCTACACAACCATCCATATTAATATAATCAAAGATACCTCTTTAAATCTCCATATTGCTTTGAGCTCTCTGCCTTTTACTCCTAATCAAAATGCATTTAACCTTCACTGTATCCATTTTGTATTTAAGTACCTCCCACTGCTGTCTGCTCGTTGATCTGCCATTTTTCCATATGATATATTAAGCTACTGAAATTAGTTTATTTTCAGTCTAACACTTAGACATAAGCACAAGTAGAATAAAAGACTTGGACATAAGCACAAGTGGAGTAATATAAAAGTTTGATAAGGATACTAAATTAGATGTAACAGCAAACTGTGGAGAAAAATGCGTGGCTTGGAAGATATGGACAGATTGGTGGAATGGGCTGGTCCGTGGCAGACTCATTTCAATACAGAGAAATGTGAAGTAATGTTTTGGGAAAAAGAACAAAGAAAGGAAGTACACTGTAAATGGCAAAATTCTTAACAGGATGGAGGGACAGTCAGATCTAAGAGTGCAGATACATAGGTCTTTAAAGGTAGAATGCAGGTGAAAACACATAGGATTCTGGGTTTTATACAGGGGACATTGAATATAAAAGCAAGGAAGCGATGTTGAATTTGTACAAGACATTAGTTAGGCAATAGTTGGCCTATTGTGTGCAATTCTATTGTAGGAAGAATATATATTTTTTTATTCATTCATGGGATGTGGGCGTCGTTGGCAAGGCCAGCATTTATTGCCCATCACCAATTGCCCTTGAGATGAGCTTCCCACAGTGCTGTTAGGTAGGGAGTTCCAGGATTTTGATCCCGCGACGATGAAGGAACGGCGATATATTTCCAAGTCGGGATGGTGTGTGACTTGTAGATGGTACACACTGCAGCCATGGTGCGCTGGTGGTGGAGGGAATGAATATTTAAGGTGGTGGATGGGATGCCAATCAAGCGGGCTGCTTTGTCCTGGATGGTGTCGAGCTTCTTGAGTGTTGTTAGAGCTGCACTCATCCAGGCAAGTGGAGAGTATTCCATCACACTCCTGACTTGTGCCTTGTAGATGGTGGTAGGGCTTTGGGGAGTCAGGAGGTGGTTCACTTGCCGCAGAATACCCAACCTCTGAACTGCTCTTTTAGCCACAGTATTTATGTGGCTGGTCCAGCTAAATTTCTGGTCAATGGTGACCCCCAGGATGTTGATGGTGGGGGGATTTCAGTGATAGTAATGCCGTTGAATGTCAAGGGGAGGTGGTTAGAATCTCTCTCTTGTTGGAGATGGACATTGCCTGGCACTTTTCTGGTGCAAATATTACTTGCCACTTATCAGCCCAAGCCTGGATGTTGTCCAGCTCTTGCTGCATGCGGGCACAGACTGCTTCATTATCTGAGGGGTTACGAATGGAACTGAACACTGTGCAATCATCAGTGAACATCCCCATTTCTGACCTTATGAAGGAGGGAAGATCATTGATGAAGCAACTGAAGATGGTTGGGCCTCGGACACTGCCCTGAGGAACTCCTGCTGCAATGTCCTGGGGCTGAGATGATTGGCTTCCAACAAACACTACCATCTTCCTTTGTGCGAGGTATGACTCCAGCCACTGGAGAGTTTTCCCCCTGATTCCCAGTGACTTCAATTTTACGAGAATTTCTTGACCCTACACTCGGTCAAATGCTGCTTTAATGTCAAGGGAAGTCAGTCTCACTTTACCTCTGGAATTCTGCTCTTTTGTCCATGTTTGGAGCAAGGCTGTAATGAGGTCTGGAGCCGAGTGGTCCTGGCGGAACCCAATCTGAGCATTGGTGAGCAGGTTATTGGTGAGTAAGTGGCGCTTGATAGCACTGTCGACGACACCTTCCATCACTTTGCTGGTGATTAAGAGTAGACTGATGTGGCGGTAATTATTACCAATAAGCCAGTGGTCACTCTGTCCAGATGTGAATACCCCATTGGATGTCAACGCAGTATTTAGAGACCATATTCTTGTCTGCATTCACTTGGGCTGTCTGGAGTGGGGCTCGCACTCTTCACCTTCTGACTCAGAGGCAGGAATAGTAGCACTAGGTCAAAGTCACATTGCAGAAAGTGATGTAGAAAACAAATTTAACCACCCAAAAATCATCACAGTTATAAGATCTTCACAGTATAGATAGATCCTTGTTCGCAATCAGTTTCCACAAGCCAAGAAGTTGCTGCTGCTGCTGCTCAAGGGCTGACAGTAGCATTATCGACGACACCTTCCATCACTTTGTTGATGATTGAGAGTAGACTGATGGGGCAGTAATTGGCCTGATTGAATTTGTCCTGCTTTTTGTGGACAGGACATACCTGGGCAATTTTCCACATTGTCAGGTAGATGCCAGTGTTGTAGCTATACTGGAACAACTTTGCTAGACGCACAGCTGGTTCTGGAGCACACGTCTTCAGCACTACAGCCAGGATGTTGTCGGGGCCCGTAGCCTTTGTTGTATCCCGTGCACTCAGCCGTTTCTTGATATCACGGGTGAATCGAATTGGCTGAAGACTGGCTTCTGAGATGGTGGGGATATTGGGAGGAGGCCAAGATGGATCATCCACTCAGCACTTCTGGCTGAAGATGGTTGCAAACACTTCAGCCTGGTCTTTGCACTTACATGCTGGACTCTGCCATCATTGAGGATGGGGATGTTCATGGATCCTTCTCCTCCCGTTAGTTGTTTCATTGTCCACCACCATTCACGACTGGATGTGGCAGGACTGCAGAGCTTTGATCTGATCCGTTGGTTGTGGGATTGCTTAGCTCTGTCTATAGCATATTGCTTATGCTGTTTAGCATGCATGTAGTCCTGTGTTGTAGTTTCACCAGTTTGGCACCTCATTTTTAGGTACACCTGGTGCTGCTCCTAGCAGGCTCTTCTACACTCCTCATTGAACCACGGTTGATCCCCTGGCTTGATGGTAATGGTAGAATGAGGGATATGCTGGACCATGACGTTACAGATTGTGCTGGAATATAATTCTGCTGCTGCTGATGGCCCACAGCTCCTCATGGATGCCCAGTTTTGAGCTGTGAGATCTGTTCTGAATCTATCCCATTTAGCACGGTGATCGTGCCACACAACATGTTGGATGGTGTCCTCAATGTGAAGACTGGATTTCATCTCCACAAGGACTGTGCGGTGGTCACTCCTACCAATACTGTCATGAGCAGATGCATCTGCGACAGGTAGATTGTTAAGGATGAGGTCAAGTAGGTTTTTCCCTCATGTTGGTTCTCTCACCACCTGCTGCAGGCCCAGTCTGGCAGCTATGTCCTTCAGGACTTGGCCAGCTCAGTCAGTAGTGGTGCTACTTTAGTGATGGACATTGAAGTTCCCCACCCAGAGTACATTCTGTGCCCTTGTTACCCTCAGTGCTTCCTCCAAGTGGTGCTGAACATGGAGGAGGACTGATTCATCAGCTGATGGAGGACGGTAGGTGGTAATCAGCAGGGGGTTTCTTCGCCCATGTTTGACTCGATGCCATAAGTCTTCATGGGGTCCGGAGTCAATGTTGAGGACCCCCAGGGCCACTCCATCCTGACTGTATCCCACTGTGGGTCTGTCCTGCCGGTGAAACAGGACATGCTCAGGGATGGTAATGGAAGATTCTGGGACTTTGGCTGAAAGGTATGATTCTGTGAATATGGCTATGTCAGGCTGTTGCTTGACTCGTCTGTGGGACAGCTCTCCCAATTTTGGCGCAAGGCCCAAGATATTAGTGAGGAGGACTTTGCAGGGTTGACTGGGCTTGGTTTGCCTTTGTCGTTTCCGGTGCCTATTGGTCCGATGCCGGGTGGTCCGTCCGGTTTTATTCTTCTGTCTTTTTGTAGCAGGATTTTACAACTGAGTGGCTTGCTAGGTCATTTCAGAGGGCAATTAAGAATCAACCACATTGCTGTGGGTCTGGAGTCACATATAGTATCATAGAAGTTTACAACATGGAAACAGGCCCTTCGGCCCAACATGCCCATGTCGCCCAGTTTATACCACTAAGCTGGTCCCAATTGCCTGCAATAGAATCAATAGGCCAGACCTGGTAAGGACGGCAGGTTTCCTTCCCTAAAGGACATTAGTGAACAAGATGGGTTTTTACGACAATCCGGCAGTTTCATGGTCACCATTACTAAAACCATTATTAAAGCCATGGAAAGGGTAAAGCAAAGATTCACTTGAATGGTATGAGAAATGAGAAGTAAAATTAATGAAAAAGCCTCCCAAAAGTGGGAAATTTTCCACTGGAACAAAGATGGTTATGATCGAATCTAACAGAAGTTTTCAAATTAAGAAAGATTTTGAGAGGATTAACAGAGAGAGAGAGAGGATAGACAGTCAAACATCAGGGTAGATTTTCAGTTCCGGTGGTGGTGGTAAACGGACAGTAGCGGATCAGCTTCCTGTTATACAACCGATTTTACCTTCGAATGGAAAGGGAAATTGGACAGGATGTATAAATGTCAGCTGATCTGCTGCCGCCTGTTTTCCGTCAGTGCTGAAAGTGCAAATCTATCGAATTGGTGGCATGTTGGTAACAGGTGGACATAGGCACGGAATCACTGTAAGAATAAAGAGGGAAGAATTTGTTTTCAAACAGAAGGCTTTAATACTTGGAATGCTTTACCACAAGTAGCTCTTGACAGAGACTGTGACATCATTTAAAAGGAAATTAGATAAACAAAAAGACTATAAAAGGGCATGGAGAAATGGTAGGGAAATGGGAGGAGTGTGGACAGCTTCATCTGAAGAGCAAGCAGTGGCAATGATGGGCTGAATAGCCTCCTTCTATGTTGTAAATTCTATAGGGGTAAAGTTCAACTTAACAGAGGGGGGAAAGCATGTGGTAATGGATCAGCCACCATTATATCGAAGTCAATGGAAGGGAAATTTCTGTGGAGTGTATAACAGGCGGCCCATCCACCACTGCCATTTTGTTACCCGCCAAAGTTGAATTTTGCCCCCCCGCCCCGTCATGATTCTGTGACAAGCAATAATGCAGACATGTACAGAAAGACAGGAGATCAAGACTTCCATGTTGCACTTGAAACTAGTTTTTTTAAAAGAATCCTCGTAAAATTCTAACAAATTTTTAGCAGGAAATTTTTTTGAAGAAGGTATGCAAGCATCCTGAAATAGGTACTAAATTTTCAAATTATATCAAAATAATTAGACTCTGCAGAACAGATAGTGGGAGCTAGAAATGTAACAGTTTATATCCAAGCCATGCTAATTAAAAAAGATGATGATATAATGCTCTCCTCTGACGTAATTCTGCTTCACAAGTCCGAAATGAACCATTACCATTGATTTCTGAAACAAAGAACTAGTTGCAATAGCTATTACAATTGATTCAGCATTTCTATAAACGTGAAACAAATGGGACAATTTTGGTTTACAATGGGAATTGAGTGCAGTGGGCGTTGCAATTGTGCTGCCCACCCTATCGTGGCAGAGAGAGGCTTGAACCATCTTGGTGGTCTCAGGCAGCTCACCAGATGGAGAGGGTGGGAAATCTGCCGGCTCTTATGCCAAGTCAGCTGACAGTACGGAACTGGGAGTGGGTGAGGAGACGATCCAAGGGGTCAAGGGGGGTTGTGGAGGGACCAGTAGCAGGCCGAGCATTTCTGTTCCTCCTGGGTCCACAAAAATTAAAGAAAAAAATTTGGCCCATTTTTGGAGTGGTTTGCAGTGTTCCCTTTGAGGGCCACTGGTGAGGCCACATTACCCCAGGCACCAATGGGCAGAGCGTGCACTGCACGAAAATCACATCGGGGTCCTACAAAGGGCATAGGGTTCCTATTTAAGTAAGGCTCTTGCATGTTTCAGGCGGGACACTGGAGACCTATTTCGAGGCCTGCCCGAAGATTGCATCGGACGTGCCTCTAGCCGGATCTTGGTGGGATGCGAATCTCACCGATTTTCCTGCCGCTGCCGCCATGTTCTCGCCAGGAAATGGAACGGACAGCAGACGAAAATCAGTCCCAAAGACTTGGATCACAGGTCCGTAACTACAGTGTTAATCAGGTACTGTTGGTTGCAAATTAATACTAGCCATTGCGAATGCAACCTTCCTGGCCATGTGAGAGCTCTGTTCACACATACATGTGCAGAGTTCCACTTGCACTCCTTCGCCCAAGGATGCTGAGACAAATTGTAACATTTTCACTATTCTGCCAGCTAACTCAGCACAGACTGGGAATTAAACCCAGGACCTTCTGGTCTTTATGCTATGATATTAATAACATATATTGCACAAAAATGTGTCACCAACTCATCCTAAAAAAGAGGAAAGAAGATGAAAGCATAATATTTAAGTCAGAATTTTGTACTTAAGGCTAGAGTTATACTGTAATAAAAACAGAAAAAGCTGGAAATACTCAGCGAGTCAGGCAGCATCTGTGGAGAAAGAAACAGAGTTAACATTTCAGGTCGATGACCTTTCATCAGAACTGGAGGAAATTGAAGATTAAACAGTTTTTCAGCAACTACAGAGCCAGGCAGACGGGGCGGGGGGAGGGGGGAGGGTGGAGGGAGGGGAAGGGAAGGTCGGTGATAGGGTGGATGGCAGGAATGATTAAATGACAAAAGAGATGATGGTGCAAGGCAAGGAGGGTAGTAATGGGACAAGTAAAGAAACAAAAGATGGGTCTAGAGGAGCTGTAAATGGCAACAGCAGGACCATTACCAGCAACTGCTGTCCAAAAAAAATTGGAGCAGTGGTTATGATCGGAAGTTATTGAAATCAATGTTGAGTCCAGAAGGTTGTAAAGTGTCTAATTGAAAGATGAGTTGCTGTTCCTCGAGGTTCATCGGAATAGGGTAAGATCACTGTGCTTGGTACAAGCTCAAAACTAGTGTGAAACAGCCTCCTGCAGATGATCTCATACCTCAGGCTTTAGGGCACTTCGTCGTCCCCTTCGTATACTATCCCTTTTGTCCAAAAATGACAGTCTAACTGTTTAATGTGCTCAGATTAGGAACTCTATACAAATGAAAATAAATGGGGTGCGGCTTTGATGCACAAGATTTCTATGGCTGGATTACCTATACATCAGCTGTACAAGAACTACTGGAGCTACACACAGGAATCCTACAACTACCAAAGGTGTTTATCACCACAATGTCCTTTATGTTCAGCAATATATAGTACATGCTGAGTGATGGAGTTACAATGGGACAGATGGAAAGTTCGTGATCAGATTAGCAGTTTGATGGTTCCAATAAAACTAGCAATTACAACATAGATCAATCCCTTCCGTCCTACTTGTGCAGTATCAAAACATCTGCAACTAGAAAAGCCTTGTAAAGAGAGCCATGAATTGCACTCCATAGATTCTTTGTTAAAAGGTAATCTGGATAGTGATTTACTCATTGAATTAAAAGACTATTCCCAATGGTTTCAAACAAAAAGTGACAGCATGAAGAGCAACTCCATTCCAAAGCAGCAATCTATACAAAGCAAGTCTGTTTTGGAGACAATGGCCCCGATTTTAACTGCCCCCGCCTGGCGGAAACCGAGAGTTGTGGGGGGGTGGGGGAGCAGTTCAAACAAAGAAAGTCACTTACCCCCCTCTGATCACGCTGCCTTCCGGCCGTGTCCTGATATTAACCTGCTATTTTGAGCAGGACGCTGTAGGAAGGGAGGGGGTCCTATTTTAAATGTGTAGGTTGGGTTTGATGATGTCATCAGGACCTGATCTGCAATTTTAGTTGAAGCTAGGGGATGATGGGGCATAGTGAGGGCTTCCCTGTCAGGCAGACCTGCTGGGAGCCAGATCATGGGCCAGAAGAGGCCCAGAAAGTAAGTTTTTAAAAGTTTTAGTTCAGGTTTCATCGCAGGATTGCTCCTCCGGGCCTCACAAGGAAATCTTGGGCCTCCATTGCAGCAGGCTACCAGCTCCCAATCGTCACCAGATCTTTACCCCCGCCCCCCCTCCCACTTCCGATTCTGTCCAGATCTTTCTCCCACTGACTGCCGGGGACCGTTCACACGGGTCCCCGGCTGTGGCCTCCTGCTGACGGATGCCCACTCCCACCCTCCGGCCAGGTAGTCAATTTGGCCGGGTGTCGGCCAGGACTCTGGAGAGATTTATTCAAATGAGGCGCCTCCATGTGCCCGGCCTTGCTGGGTTCATCACCCACTACCAGGCTCCCCCGCATCCTTCCCGCATCCCCCACACCGCAAAAATAATTTTCCTACATTAAAGATGTCACTGAAACGTGTAAGAAATTGCAGGGATAACAGGGCATGAGACTGTGTACAAGAATGAATCAACGTGCACAGCTCAACACACCTGAAGACAAACTTTTCCTCTAGATATGACCAGGTATGTCCTGTCCACAAAAAGCAGGACAAATCCAATCCGACCAATTACTGCCCCATCAGTCTACTCTCAATCATCAGCAAAGTGAGGGAAGGTGTCGCGACAGTGCTATCAAGCGGCACTTACTCACCAATAACCTGCTCACCGATGCTCAGTTTGGGTTCCGCCAGGACCACTCGGCTCCAGGCCTCATTACAGCCTTGGTCCAAACATGGACAAAAGAGCTGAATTCCAGAGGTGAGGTGAGAGTGGCTTCCCTTGATATCAAGGTAGCATTTGACCGAGTGTGGCACCAAGGAGCTCTAGTGAAACTGAAGTCAAAGGGAATCAAGGGGAAAACTCTCCAGTGGCTGGAGTCATACCTAGCACAAAGGAAGATGTTAGTGGTTGTTGGAGGCCAATCATCTCAGCCCCAGGACATTGCTGCAGGAGTTCCTCAGGGCAGTGTCCTAGGCCCAACCATCTTCGGCTGCTTCATCAATGACCTTCCCTCCATCATAAGGTCAGAAATGGGGATGCTCGCTGATGATTGCACAGTGTTCAGTTCCATTCGCAACCCCTCAGATAATGAAGCAGTCCGTGCCCGCATGCAGCAAGACCTGGACGACATCCAGGCTTGGGTTGATAAGTGACAAGTAACATTCACGCCAGACATGTGCCAGGCAATGACCATCTCCAACACGAGAAAGTCTAACCACCTCCCCTTGACATTCAACGGCGTTACCATCGCCGAATCCCCCACCATCAACATCCTGGGGGTCACCATTGACCAGAAACTTAACTGGACCAGCCACATAAATACTGTGGCTACAAGAGCGGGTCAGAAGCTGGATGTTCTGCGGCGATTGACTTACCTCCTGACTCCCCACAGCCTTTCCACCATCTACAAGGCAGTCAGGAGTATGATGGAATACTCTCCACCTGCAGCTCCAACAACACTCAAGGAGCTCAACACCATCCAGGACAAAGCAGCCCGCTTGATTGGTACCCCATCCACCACCCTAAACATTCACTCCCTTTACCACCGGCGCACCGTGGCTGCAGTGTGTACCATCTACAGGATGCACTGCAGAACTCGCCAAGGCTTCTTCGACAGCACCTCCCAAACCTCTACCACCTAGAAGGACAAGGGCAGCAGGCACATGGGAACAACATGACCTGCACGTTCCCCTCCAAGTCACACACCATTCCGACTTGGAAATATATCGCCGTTCCTTCATCATCGCTGGGTTAAAATCCTGGAGCTCCCTACCTAACAGCACTGTGGGAGAACCTTCACTACACTGCAGCAGTTCAAGAAGGCGGCTCACCACCACCTTCTCAAGGGCAATTAGGGATGGGCAATAAATGCTGGCCTTGCCAGTGACATCCACATCCCATGAACAAATATAAAAAATAACTATGTGCTTGATGCCGTATGATTGTGAGTTTGATGCCAAATGCATGGGAGAGACAAAGACATAACGTCAGGTAAGCACTCAATGGTAGGTATCAGCTGGAACGTAACTCACCCCATGCTAATTGGTGAATGGATTATTTGTCCAGTCTTTATCTTTCTAAAAATAACCTCTTTTTGGGCAGTTTTGTACGGTGGACATCTATGTACTAGACATTGAATTTAGATTGTGTAATTCTCTTTGGACACCACTAACTGCTCGGAGGAAAGAGAATTTCACCCAATTGTCTAAGTTGGGCTCAAACCCACAATCAAAAAGAGGAAAGCACAGTGATCAAACTCATAGTAAAACTCAGTCTTCCAGCTCCCATCATTAAATATGCACATTATTCCAGTAGTGGCTCACGTCTGACTGTTTCATTTCGTTCACAGGAATTTAGGAATATACAGGACTAGAAGAGATGGTTTCAGACCATTTGGCTGGGTATAGAGTTCAAAAACAGCATACAGAGTTGGTTCCCGGCCTATATCCCTCAATTGATTTTCTCCTCAAATACACACCTCCCTGGGCAGTCTATCCCAAACATTTACCACCCTCTGTATGAAATAGTTGCATCTGATCTGTCAATTCCCCTTCCCTTTTCTGAGTCTCGTCCTGTGCCCCATGTTGTCATTCTCAGGACCATGGTAAATAGTATCTCAGAATTCAACTTGTTGATATCCTTATGGACCGTCAGTATCTCAATAAGATGCCCTTTAAGTCTTCTCATCATTTGACATCTCTAAAAATTTTACTTATTAAACACAAATTGTCAAGCATCACAACACCTTTAGAGATTTTTCACAGAAGTGCCAAATGTATTATTTCAATGTGAGGTCATTGAGCTCTCTTCTCAAATCTAGACTTCTATTTACCAGCAAAGATGAATATGTTGATGTTTTCTGTGTTATTCTTGCACTTGTCTCCCGAAAGTAAGGTCCCAGTAAAAGACTGAAATGGCAAATAAGTGTTTAAAATTAAAAATTAGGTGCTTTTTTTCTGCCACGTCAAATTAGATTTATATTATCTCTTTATATTAATGCTGTAATACACCTGACTATAATTATTCGAAAAAAACATTGACAATGGGCAAGGATTGGAAAGTCTCTTTGTAATGTCGTCATGATGAAAACGATGCGTGGCTTTTTCGGATTCTGTATCTCCCTGGTAATCCCCCCTTCAGTTTCCTTCCATAATTAGATTCCTGCCTCAGGTGAAGGGACAGATAGCCAACTGCTCCCCTGCAATGGCTACAAGTAAGCTACCTGTTAGCAAGTAACTAGTCACTAAGAGTTATGCAAAACATTATAAATGGAGCTGAAGTTCAGAAGAAGGAACAGGCAATTTATATTTAACAATTCAGATAGAGGATGGTGAACATATGGAACAGATTGTCCTGCGGAATTGGATAGAATCAACATTTCAAGAGGAAATAAGTTGGTGAAAGAAGTGATTAATAGATATAAGGGAGTATAGCATGGTATGTTCCAGTGCATTCCTATATTACCATTGAATTTGTGTAAATTCCCTCCCGCACCCCTGCCCTGCCCCACCACCCCTCTTGTGCGTTTCTTTTCTATTCAGCCCTTGACCTGATAAGGGAGCAAATCACCATTAAGAAATCATGGGTGCAATATTTTGTATATTGCTTCAGTCTTGTTGCCTCTATCACTACCCATGTTTCACAAGATAATTACAAATGAGAAGACTATTCGGCCCATTGCAACATCAATTGTTTTTTAAATTAATTCAGGGTTCCAGCCGAAGTCCATACCACATGTTGATCATTTTATGTGAAAAATAACTTCCTACTATTAATCCTAAATTGACCTTTTACTAGTTTGAACCTGTGTCCTCTTGTTCTACTGTCGTAATTTACTTTAAAGTAACATTCCAGACTTACCTTTTCCATTTTCTTAACCATCTACAAACGTCAGGCACTTCCTTCCCAGGCTGAAAAGCTCATGTTTATTGGCGTGAACTGGGCACGGAGAATGATTCCTCTGCCATAATGGGTAGACTCAAGGTACATCCAATATCAGGCCTCGGGTCTTATTTACATGAGACCGGCAAGTTACAGACAGCTACTGGGCACCCCCAGGCAGCTCGCTGGTGAAGAGGATTTCAATTTAAAATCAAATAGAAGCCCACCTATGACTACTGACAGGGGTTCAAAAGACATATAAAAAGACTTGCATTTCTATAGCGCCTTTCACAACCTCAGGGTGTCCCAAAGAGCTTTGCAGCCAACAAAGTACTTTTGAAGTGTAGTCATTGTTGTAATTTTCTTCCTTCTCCAACATCCCCTGCCACATACCTTTCCCCAGCTAAAGTAAGTAATTCTCAAGGCATTAATGAATTACTCTTGCATTGAATTGCTCCTTAAAAGGAATGTCACCATGTTCAGAATTTTTGAGCAGGCCCAGTTCTTGGAACAGTTTGTTATAAAATTCAATTAATATGCTGCCGTGTTGGCCAATATGAAATTAGGTTTTCAAACCTTTAGTTTCTTCACAATTGCCGTAAAACTAGTGGCAGATGTGACAAGCAATGCAAAGTGCTATCTCACTGTACATTCCTCTGCTACTAACCTGATAAAATATTAAATTAATTTAATCAGATGACTGAGACTGAATGATTTGTGATCATTGCTGCTTCAACATGCTCCCTTAAAAAATATAATTACTCCTTTCTTTAAGGCATGAGCAATCACATCATAAAATAACTGGAAAATACTGTAATCATATTAGAATTCAGTATATGCCCAAGCTCTTCACTTCACTTCACTTTCACTGTGCTGTAAATCACTTGTTAGAAATTCGTAACCCTTCTTCAAGCATAGTCATACAACATTTCAATAGTGGTCTCAAAAAGCATTAATGAATTCAATAGAAGCACAGGCCATACTTATTGTTCAAATTTCCTATTCCAAAGCTCATTATGCTCAGTGCAACATCGTGAGACTATATATTGGTCTGTTAATAAGCCAGGCCTTGAAGTACTTGAAAACTGTCAAACAACTACTGTTTCTTGTGCAGAGATCCAAACTAGCCATTAGTCGTAGAAGGTGAGTGGAGAGCAGGAGAGGACATTTTTTTTCCAATGAAGGATGAGTTACCCCAGTGCTGTCTGCTCCCACTCCAGCGTTAAGAGGGGTCATTAAATGGCATGCAGCATGAAAGGACCTGAAGGGGAAGGGAAAAAAACATTTTAAAAAAGGGAAAAATGTCATCCTGTCCCCATTGTATAATGAATCCAGGCATCTAACTATCTGGTTTTAAGCTCATCCTAGTACAAGCTACTGCAAGGCACGTGTGTGCTGTGTTGCAATACTCCAATATGAAGTGGCAGGATGACAGCACAGCGATAACTAAAAGAGAAAAGAGAGAAAAAAATTCGGCAATAAATATATACATTTCTTTGGTTTCATAATTTCATCCAACAGATCAATTATATATTATCAGCACACATAGAACGTGATCTTTCTGAACACTGTCTGAATGATCAGAGTTATCCCTGATGATGTGCCCTGAAGTATCACTGAAAACTCCAATCGACTTAATTCCATAACAGAATTGCCTGTGAGGGCGCAAAAGGGTGATATACTTCAGGTGGCATAAAAAAATAAGAGTACGAAGAGCTAAGGGAATGTCCAAAATGGTCTTGTTTCTAACACCGCAATTTTTTTGACATTACAGTGTGGAAAAATGCTTTCCGAGATTCTCTCTGTTCTAAATATGCAGCAACTGCAGTATAAATGGTGGAGAAATGAGAAAGAAAACTGCAGGTCAGTCAGCATCTGAAAGTAAGAACAAAACACAACAGGTTAATGTTTTGGCTGAGACCATTCATTGGGCTCTTTATAAAAGGAGGAGCATTATGTTTGCTCTGATTGGGCTTCAGATTAAACATTGTCCCCTTACCTATAGTTATATCTGGAACCATAGAACTAGAGATTTACATCAGGCTTAAAAAAAAATGTCTGAAGCAAATTTCCTATGGATTTTAATTGAAGCTTAACACTCAGTGCATGCAATACGCAATTATTTTAGAAGAATATTTTCATCTTTGTCTTGGAAAGAGTTAACAACATTACTGTCCATGGATTTAAACAGCCGTCATGGAAGATGGTGGCAGACACAATGTTCTTGTGGTAGATTTGAATTCAATATTTCAAATGACAGAAAACCAGCCAATGACAACACATCTGCAATAATGCTCTTTTCATACCTCTCAATGAGCATAATTGTCACTTAAGCGATACAAATGATGCAAGATTAATTTATCCCGGTGTGGAGAATGCGGAAAAATCTGCTATTACAGCTCACTGCCTCATTTGGAAAGTCTGAGTTACAGACTGGGACATGAAGGACTGCAGCTGATGTAATAGAAAGAAGGAATTACCTTTTTGGTGGCACATGGTAAAGAACTAACCTACAACATGAAAAAAGAGCATGGCAGAAGAACCCAGGGTCAAATCCAACGAGGACCTGGAAAAAGAAATTTCACAAGATGAAAAAGACTACTCACGGTGAGGCTATTATATAACTGAACTAGCAGCAAAGTGTGGATGATATAGCCTTGAAAGATATATGTGGGTTATTAATTTGAAGTGCTAATTTTTCCTGATGTTGAGAAACCAGACCTTCCTCTTCAGAGCCCCATGTCAGTGGTGCATAGGAGGTGACTACAGGCTGTCCAAGTACAAGTTCCAGAGATGCAGCCAGCAGCGGCTTCCATCCAGAATCAAGATGCCACGAGCGGAGGGCTGCCTCAGTCCCATGACCCTTTTGTAGCAGGGAAGCAGCAGCATGCTGTTCGGAAAGAATAGGTTGGCTTCTGTTCATTCCAGAGTTTGTTGTATTAAAGGAGAATGTGCACTTCGGTTTTGTGTTGTCATGATCTAGAATGCACTGCCTGAAAGGGTGGTGGAAGCAAATTCAATCGTAACTTTCAAAAGGGAATTGGATATATACTTGAAAAGAAAAAATTGCAGGGCTATGGGGAAAGAGCAGGGGACTGGGACTAATTGGATAGCTCTTTCAAACAGGTACGATGGGTCGAATGGCCTCCTTCTGTGCTGTATGATTCTATGATTCATGGAGTCTAGAGTCATACAGGAAAGAGCGCATTTATTTACTGTTAATTTATTCAAGCAAGTGATTATTATTGGCATGGTCCACTGGAGGCAAAGACGTTTGATATGTTAATGTTCTAGGATAGGTACTGGATTGAAGGATGAGTCCTTTCTTTGAAGATGGGGTAGAAGGAGTTACTGCAGTGGTGATAAAGGTAAACTGTGATAAATGGAAGACTTCAGTGATTAGTTGTGCTCTGTTGTCCTTTACAGCAGTCACTGAGGAATCCTCTGAATGATGGTCATCCTGATGCTCTCCTCCATGTACTTCTGCCACCAAGCAGTTAGGGCCACCTCCCTAGATATGTCCACATCCAGGCCTTTTTGGACATTGTGCCAACTACTGCAGGCTAAAACTCTGCAGGATATACAAGCAGCAGCATACTGCTGAGCTCCTCCAAGAAAGCAGCCCATTAAGAGCTCAATGGGAAGAATAATGTCTGGTGGAGTACACTGTCCTTAAGTGTTGCCTTACTCTCCTTCTCCCTAATGGCATAGAAAGGTATGCCCTTAGGGAATGACATACCTGTACTGAGATGCCTTTGGGGGGCGGGGGGGGGGGGGGGAAATCACAACCCACCAGTGGTCGCACATGCCCACAGGCAGTCAGAAGCAAGTCCAAATTTGTTGAGGCCAAATGCCAAAAAGTTGTTCCCAGCTGCAATAATTGCTGTTCAAGACCAGCCTGACTATATTCCGGTTACTACTACCAATTATGCAAGTTATAAATCAGCCAGATGTATATATTTTAACAGGTCCTTGGTTTGGATTTCTGTCCAGCACCATTCTGTAGGAGCTGAATTAGAGTCTGAGCTCACTAGATTTTATTTGCAATATAAAATAATCATCCATATGGCCCCTTAAGAATTTATATCACATAAGTATACCCATGTTAAATGTGAGTTCAGAACTCACTTTTCATTTACCCTCCTCCCCTTGTAACTCTGCATGAGTTTCTCAGGACAGCCCTTTAACAATTATTTTACTAGTTCCGAACAAGCTAATTTCCTCACACAATTTTATGAAGACTTGGAGCAGCAGTAACAAATGAGAAGTCCATTACCACTTTATAATTGGGTTTTGCTCAGCTGTTTACTCAAAGCTTTCCATTATTCATAACATCCAAAGCAAAATATGGCCTTTAATACCTTGCTGCATTAACAGACAAGTGGAATAAGGGCATTGTAAATGCCTAGGAGAAATTGCATTCAGTTTGATTGCAATCTACAATCTTCAGGGGGATGAGTGTATAAACAGGGCTTAAGTCCGAGGATTATGTTTTACTTCAGTGGTCGAAATACATCTTTGTTTAGCAATTGCATGATTCAAAGGCATGATTTTCGTCTCACTCCATTGTTCAGAGGGAACGGGGCAAAAGTCGAAAATCCCCCCCCCCTTCAACTTTTGCAATTTTTGAGCCTCAATTTCGGCGGGAGCCTCATGCTTATATTTAAATTGGGGTTGTATGACATATTTAGGACCCCAATTAAATTTTGGGGCTGCCATTGGGTGGAGTACCACTGTATAAGCCCCACTCACTGGAACTGAACATAGAGCTGCCAAACCAGTGGTCCTTAAAGGGGCTGCTGAAGGCTGCATGGAAAGCATGACGCCAAGTTTTTCCTAAAACCAAATTTTGCTGGTCCACAAGGAGCATGAATGCTCCCCCTGGTCCCACAAAATTCATCCCACCCATTGCCCATCCCTCCAGACACCCACTCCTTTGAGGTCTCCCTGCTAGCTCAGCAGAGGAACCACAATATTTCACTCTCCACCCCCCCGCCCCGCCTATCCCGTATCGATGAGCTGCCTGCCAGAGCGCATTAACTGTTTAGTTCGTGTTTAGCGCTGAAAGCTCACTGATTTTACTTGAATGAGACCTATCATCAAAATCAAATGGCCCTCCCACCAGTGACATTGGGCAAGTGGTATATTCACTCCACCCCCCCAATGTATGCTCAAAATGAGAATCACCACTCAAGTGTTCAAAGATGTGAAAGTGATCACCATATGCAAGTAAATTTGTGAAACTAAACTGTATAGACTTAAAAAGAATTGTGCGTGCACCAACAGTTACATGATATTTTGGTGCAAGCAAAGTGTTTTAGAAGATTTGGTTTTCCTGCTTGAACTTGGCCAGAAGAGAACACCGCATTAGGGATGCAGCAGTTACAGTTGCTAAGCAGCACCACAGGGGCAATGAGCGCAAGAGAGAATGCTTATGTCTTTTCACCACAGTAGGTTCAACGTATAAAAAACACAGATGGGCTACACCTTTAGAATAGGGTCAACAACTATGGGACAGCTCCAGCAAATTGGCATAACTGGTCAGCTTACTGTAGCATTAAGAAACTCCCATATATGGACATGCTTTACACTGATAGTAATTATCAGTATTAGTTATGGAGCTCAGTTGAGTTTTCAACCACATAAGGCAAACCCATTTAATATGAACTTAAAGATTAAACTGCAACCTTGAAATCAGTTCACAATACCTGAAACAATTTATAATGCCATTGTTTCAAATGTTATGTGCGGTGGCCTTTTAACTAGTTTTGGTTAGTTTTTAGCTCAATGGTAGCACTAACACCACTGAGTTAGAACGTTGTGGGTTCAAGCCCCACTCCAGGACTTGAGCACATAATCTAGGATGACATTTCAGTGTCGGGGGTGACGTCTTTCGGATGAGACGTTAAATGGGGTCCTGGTCTGCCCTCTCAGGTGAATGTAAAAGATCCCATGGCACTATTCGAACAAGAACTAGAAGTTCTCCCGGTGTCCTGGCCAACATTTCTCCTTCAACCGACATTACCAAAAAAAGAGATTATCTGGTTGTTTCTCATGTTGCTATTTGTGGGATCTTGCTGTGTGCAAATTGGCTGCTGCATTTCGCTGCATTACAACAATGGCTATGCTTGAAAAGTAGTTTATTGGCTGTGAAAGGTCCTGAAGTTGTGAAAAGGGTTATATAAATGCAATTTTTTTTTCTCTTTTATGCTCACATCAACCACCATTATTGTACTCTGAGTTAAATTCTACTCTTTTCAATGGACAGTTGCACATAAACATCTATGTATGCACCATAAATAGCGATGACACACAAATACAGGATTTAGTCCCATCCTTGATGTGTGGTAACAAACACATGCAGATTTTAAAAATCTGTTAATGATCAACAGGGTAATATGAAATTCAGGTTTCTTTAAAATATATTATTTATATTTAAAACAAATATATTATGCTGCACACATAAATATAACGATACAGAAATGTAAAATCCATTACAAACATCGCATTAAGAGGAAAAGAAAGGTGAACGAGAGAAATGTCTTCAAATATATTCCCACATCTGTTATTTGAAAAAGTATACATGATATCTCCTGCCTATTAGGAGATATTTTAGTTTTAATGTGATATTTTCTCTGCTATTTCAGGTTTCCGTTTGCACCTTGAACCACAGAGATGACTTATTGTAAGTGTCCAATTGTAAATCCTGAGGGTGTTCTATTCATTTCAATAGGAGTTGACACTTCTGACTAAGCTGGAGGCTGATCTGGAAGTACCGGAGCCAGGAAAGCTAATACTACCTTTCTTTCTCCTTTAGCATATAATTATCATGGAAAAGGAACAGAAGGATCAATGGAAGATACATCTGGCTACATTTCCAACTTAATACAGAAACATGAAAGGCATCAAAATTTAATTATTGATCTTCCTTAGTTTGATATTACTCAGAAATTTCCATGTCAATGAAAGTAAAAAAATCCCCTATAGGAGGGCTTTTTCTGCTCTGGTGTCTAAAATACTTAGTTTTACTTCTTGACCAAATTTTGAGACTATTATTTCGAAGATCCTATTCAGAAAGGGGTCTACATGCACCAAGAAATCATCCTTGGTCTCAAATGGTGTGCTGGATGGGTAGTATCCCAGCCAATAAATCCACTCAGTCAAAAATGAAAAGTGCTAAAATGGGGCCAGTGAGGAACAGACATGAATACTTAAAATGTCTCCACAGGGATCTCTAGCAGTACCGTGACCATTTTCAATATCCACTGCACACGGTAGGAAGCTTTTGGAAAGTGCTTTTGAATACCATCAAGTTGGGAAAGGCTACAATGAGCAAAATATTTTTGTTGTGGCCCTCGAGAGTGCTGCTTATAACACACTGCTGGAGTCCTGACGCACCATGGGACAGCACTCAGTCATTAATGGGAAGATAATTGTTATTAAGGAAGAATTTGCATTTGTATAGCATCTTTCATGACCTCAGGACGTCTCAAAGTGCTTTACAGCCAATGAAGTAAAGGAAATATAATGATACAAATAAAGTCAACCTCAAGTTTCTTTTCAAAGAAGGAATAGCTCAGGAATGGGTCGCCAATTTTCTGACTTGCTCCCATATCCCTGTTTAATGCATTGCTGTGGGAATCCTAGTCAGATTCAGAGTCAGGGGAAAAATTCATTTCACTCGAGGGTAGCCCTTGCCAATGGAGCTTTGCCAGTAACCCCGCTGGCTAGTTTAATACAAATGGAAATCTAGGCTCACCTCATTTAACAACTGCAAAGAATGTTGAACTTTAACATCTTTGTGTCTATTTTGGCCTTTTTGTTGAACCTTTTGTGTGTCTTTGTTTAAAGAATGAATGCTGATAATGTCACAAGGGGAACTGGTATAGTTGAGTCACTGGACCGGACATTGTGGTGATATTCAATTAACACACAGACACACATCAGACGCAGCATAAGCACTCCCAAGCTAAGATCTGTGCCTTTCTGTTAATGAAGCAAAATTACTGAAGTTTTAATGATATCCATTGCCCTAAATTTTCACCGGGATAACATTGTTGTAATGTGAGCAGGGCTGTGCTTTTGGCATATTCCATTTTTCTAAGGCTTTCTAACATGTTAAGACTTCTATAATACTATTTTTTCACACTGATGTCTGAAGTAATAGCCCATTCACAGTAGAAATTATTTCCCTGATGGGCATTGATGGAATAACTAGGAGCAGAGCTTTATTCTCATCAATGATCTGAAGTAAGAGAGGTTTTTTTTTGTTGCAAGGTTTATAACTAATTTTGTGAAGTGAACAGGAGCTTTCCTATGAATAAAGTATATTTTTGAAACAAAAATAAAATAAAAGCCGTGGGCAATTCATCAGTATTTACAAATATTTGTTACTCAGAATTGCCAGCTTAACTGATTTTAAGAAATACCAAATTGCTACTGAAAGATGGAAGAAGTAATGGTGTTGTGAAAGTACTAAGGTATTTCTGATGTTTTGAAACATTGTTGTAGGCTAATCTTGGTATTTTGCATTTTCAAATGATAGACACCAGGAATAAGTTATGTGTATGGCTTTAGACTCAAGGGAACATACCACACAAAAAGCAAGTATTTATGAAACTCTAACTGAAATTGCACAGGGATTTTCTCCAGGGTATATGATTAGAACAGTCTCGATGATTAAGATATAGTGAATCCTGACCACAATGATCACAAGAAGAATGAATGATTATGAAACATTTTGTAACCTTTTAAAATAGCCGTATTCATTTTTAAAATGTCACTTTCATATATATCATAATTCCTCATGGGAGTACTTTCTGAGCTTATCTTGCCTAGTTAGAGTCTCCATAGAACCTGATTTCACTGCAATTCAAATAATTTGATTCAACTGTGGAGATTTACCATTTGTTATTCCCCTCCCCACAGCAATGACCAAAAGAAAACTAAATCATCAAACTGGAATAAGCTAACCTATGTCAATAGCTGATGTGATCAGAGAAAGAATGAGACAAGCAGGGGAATGCTAGGCAGGTCAAGCTGCCCAAGGGGTGCTCTGTGCCCTCCCACCAGCAACCACGCCTCCACATTTGCAGAGAGAGGCAAGATGCAGGGGTTGTGCTGTAAAGTGTTTCTCTACTCAAAGGGAGACCATGTCCACAGACTGCTGGTGGCATCATTTCAAGATGTGAATTTCTGATTAACCATTATGCTGGAAGGTTTTTCAGAAGCACTCCAATCACAGCATGTCATATTTTATATGTTATCACATGAAAGAAAGCATGCTAGTATTTCCTGTTTGGCCATACCTGTCAAGTTGCTAAATATTTCTGAAGGCCCTGGAAAGTTGATCAGGAAATGACCATGGGAACCATGCACCATTTGCCACAAAGCAACTGTGGCTACCATTCAGCACGGTGTTTGCACATGCATGGAGACAGTAATGGTCAGCTGTGGCCTAAAACCTGGCTGTGACTGAGCTTATCTATGGGACAGGGTACTGTGGAGCGGCACAGAGGGCAATATAGGAATGATAGGAACTGCTAGACAAAAAAAGGCCAATGTCAATCTCGTTTACCTTCTACTCGCTTGATTAACTGAGAGGGCAAAACTGTGGCAGATGGAGTTCAATGTGGGGAAGTGTGAGGTCATCCACTTTGAATCCAAAAAAGATAGATCAGAGTATTTTCCAAATGGTGAGAAGTTAGAAACTGTGGAGGAGCAGAGAGATTTAGGGGTCCAAGTACAGAAATTAGACAGGTGCCAAAAATAATTTGAAAGGCTAATGGAATGTTAGCCTTTATCTCAAGGGGGTTGGAATATAAAAGGGTGGAAGTTATGCTACAGTTGTATAAAGCTCTGATTAAACTATATCTGGAGTACTGTGTTCAGTTCTGGGCACTGCACCTCAGGAAGGATATATTGGCTTTGTAGCGGGTGCAGCGCAGATTGACCAGAATGATACAGGGACTAAAAGGGTTAAATTATGAGGACAGGTTGCATGGACTAAGTTTGTATTCCCTTGAGTATAGGAGACGAAGGGGTGATCTAATTGACGTGTTTAACATGATTAAATGATTTGATAGGGTAGAGAATAACTATTCCCTCTGGTAGGGAATCCAGAGCAAGGGGGCATAATCTTAAAATTAGAGCGAGGCTGTTCCAGGGTGATTTCAGGAAGCATTCTTCACACAAAGGGTAGTGAAAGTTGGGAACTCTCTACCCCAAAAACCTGTTGAGGCTAAATCAATTGAAAATTCCAAGATTAAGATAGATAGATTATTGTTAGGTAAGGATATTAAGGGATGTGGAACCAACGCGGGTAGACGGAGTTAAGATAGAGATCAACCATGATCTAATTGAATTGCAGGACAGGCTCGGGGTGCTGAATGGCCTCCTCCTGTCCTTATATTCCTTACTACCATCCTGGTAGTCACATGATACAACAATAAAGGAGATGTTGACTAATAATGGTAATCAATTATCGTTTAGACTACAACAGAAGGTATGAGATGAGGAAAACCACCAATAATCAAAAGCTTTGGGAACCATAGGTCCAAAGTCACCTGTTCCTCCCAAGCATGATGCACTTACCATACATCATGTCTCAAATTACCTATATACTGTAACCCAAGTTATTGTTTTCTGCAAGTAATTAATTTGCCATTGAATGAATCAACATCTTGTGGTTCCAGCATCTCCCTAGGAAGCCCCTTCTATAAATGTACTCACTCACTGAAATATATTTTTGCAGATCAGTTTTGAATTTACCTCCATTCAAGCACAGACCGTGTCCTCCTTGCAGTCATCTCGTGCAGCGTCACTTTAATTGCAGGAGTCGTCAAAGAGGAGAGCAAGTCCTGGGCTGCTCAGTCATTTTTCCTCACATAGGCTTGCGCCTAGTGTCGCTTTCCCTTCATCTTTGCCCGCCAGGTCTTAATTTTCAGCCCCTTTAGTCTTGAAAAAGGCTGCTGATAGATTGAGATGCCTTTTCATGCTGTCCAAATTTTTTATCCCCTTGCGTTAATTATTCTTATCTCTTTCAATTTAACTTAGGCACAATTTTCCTCTTCTACCAGTGGTGTTACCCATAGAGCATTGTATTTTGCAACCGGAATTATAAATAATTATGCAAATGATCTTAGAGCAGAAATTTTACTATTATTTGCAATTTAGATTCAGATAGATCTTAAAGCAGTGCAAAGCAAATTAGAACTGACCAGCATCTGAAGAAAATGTAGCCCTATAGTCTATGCTTTATATTCAAATATGAACATAAGAATATAAGAAATAGGAGCAGGAGTAGGCCATATGGCCCCTCGAGCCTGCTCCACCATTCAATAAGATCATGGCTGATCTTCGACCTCAACTCCACTTTCCACCCAATCCCCATATCCCTTGATTCCCCTCGAGTCCAAAAATCTATCTATCTCAGCCTTGAATACACTCAAGCATTCAGCATCCACAGCCCTCTGGGGTAGAGAATTCCAAAGATTCACAACCCTCTGAGTGAAGAAAATCCTCCTCATCTCAATCTTAAATGGCTGACCCCTTATCCTGAGATTATGCCCCCTAGTTCTAGACTCTCCAGCCAGGGGGAACAACCTCTCAGCATCTACCCTGTCAACTCCCCTTAGAACCTTATATGGTTCAATGAGATCACCCCTCATTCTTCTAAACTTCAGAAAGTATAGGCCCATTCTACTCAACCTCGCCGCAGAGGACAACTCTCTCATCCCAGGGATTAATCTAAGTGAACCTTGGTTCCACCGCCTCTCAAGCACATATATCCTTCCTTAGATAAGGAGACCAAAACTGTACACTGTACTCCAGGTGAGGTCTCACCAAAGCCCCTTTCAATTGTAATAAGACTTCCTCACTCTTGTATTCCAACCCCCTTGCAATAAAGGCCAACATGCCATTTGCCTTCCTAATTGCTTGCTGTACCTGCATGTTAACTTTTTGTTTTTCTTGTACGAGGACACCGAAATCTCTCTGGACACCAACATTTAATAGTTTCTCACCATTTAAAAAATATTCTGTTTTTCTATTCTCCCCAATAAAGTGATTAACCAAACATTTCCCAACATTATACTCCATCTGCTCCCTTCTTGCCCATTCAATTAACCTGTCTATATCCCTTTGCAGACTCCTTGGGCATGATTTTGACCCTGAGTCGGGAAGGGGGCGGGAGGTCAAATTGCGGACGAGAAACCCGGAAGTATGGGTATCCCGGACTTCCTTACGATTTTGACGTAAGGATGTCTTTTTTTTTGTCAGTTTGCCATCCGACTGGTTGGCCTGATTGACAGGCTGGCCTCAGTCAGACGGGAGAGCAGCCAGGGAAAGTACGTGTTCAGATAAGTCTTTGATTGTATGGATGGGGGGGGTGGGGCATGGGGGAATGGATGGACGGGGGTAATGGGAGGGCATGGGGGAATGGGTGGGCATGGGGGTTGGGGGGGGGAAGTCAGTCATGGGGGGTTGGGTGTTGGGATCGGGGGTCATTGAGGGGGTCAGAGATCGTGGGGGGGGGGTCCGCGAACATTGTGGGAGGGGTGAGTTCAGAGATCGGGTTGGGTCCTCACAGGTAGGCTTGTTGGGTCTGGGGGAAGCACTCCTGCTCCTCCAAGCCCACAAGCCGTGCCAGTAAAGCACTTACATGGAGTTTCGGGCCTTCTCGCCTCATTTCACGAGATGTGAAGGAGAAGGCCCCCAGGAATCCTGGTCCCCAGGGGTCTAAATCACAAAACCTGTAAAAATGGAGGCCCACAGCCTCCTTGAAAGGTTTTAATGACCGACCTGCCTCCTGGGAGTGGGTTGGTCGCCCGCCCCTTGTCCCGCCCAGGTGAAAACCAGAAATGGCTGGGACGGAGAGGGATTGGGGGTAGGTCTGAAATGGCTGTGATTTTGAATGCCCCTCCGCCCCCAACCCACTCGTTTTTCAATGTTAAAATCGTGCCCCTTGTGTCCTCCTCACAACTTACTTTCCCACCTAGTTTTGTATCGTCAGCAAACTTGGATACATTACACTCAGTCCCTTCATCTAAGTCATTAATATAGATCATAAATAGCTGAGGCCCAAGCACTGATCCTTATGGCACCCCGCTAGTTACAGCCTGCCAACCTGAAAATGACCCGTTCATCCCTACTCTCTGTTTTCTGTCCGTTAACCAATCCTCTATCCATGCTAATATATTACCCCCAACCCCATGAGCCCTTATCTTGTGAAACAACCCTGTTGACTCTGCCTAATCATATTATGATTTTCTCAGTGTCCTGTTACCACTGCCTTAATAATGGATTCCAGCATTTTCCCGACGACTGATATCAGGCTAACTGGTCTGTAGTTCCCTGTATTCTCTCTCCCTCCTTTCTTGAATAGCGGTGTTACATTTGCTACCTTCCAATCTGCTCGGATGGATCTAGAATCTAGGGAATTTTGGAAGATCATAACCAATGCACCCACTATTCTGCAGCCACCTATTTTAGAACCCTCGGATGTAGGCCATCAGGTCCAGGGGATTTATTGGCTTTTAGTCCCATTAGTTTTTCCAGTACTTTTTCCCTCCTGATATTAATTACTTTAAGTTCCTCACTCTCATTAGCCCCTTGGTTCCCCACTATTACTAGTATGATTTTTGTGTCTTCTACTGCGAAGACAGATACAAAATATTTGTTTAATGTCTCTGCCATTTCCTTATTCCCCATTAGAATTTTTCCTGTCTCAGCCTCGAAGGGACCAACATTTACTTTTGCTACTCTCTTCCTTTTTACACACTCGTAGAAGCTCTTACAATCCGTTTTTATATTTCTTGCAAGTTTACTTTCATATTCTATTTTCTCCCTTTTCATCAATTTTTTGGTCATTCTTTGCTGGTTTCTAAAACTCTCCCAATCCTCAGGCTTACTATTCTTCTTCGCAACATTACAGGCCTCTTCTTTTCATTTAATACTCTCCTTAACTTCTTTAGTTAGCCATGGATGAATCACTTTTCTCATGGAGCTTTTAATTCTCAAAGGAATGTATATTCGTTGAGAATATTGAGGTATATCGTTAAATGTCTGCCATTGCTTATCTAGCATCATACCTTTCAATCTAATTTCCCAATCTATCTCAGCCAAGTCGCTGCTCATACCTATGTAATTGGCTTTATTTAAATCTAAGCCTCTCGTTTCAGACTTAAGTATGTCGCTCTCAAACTCAATATGAAATTCTATTCTATGAAAATTGGTAAGTCACATTGAGTTAGTTAAAGAAAACAAATTCCTCGTCGAGACTAAAGTGTTGAGTCATTGGATTGGCAGTCAAGCTTAAAAACCCTCTCGGGATGAGTTGCCATGGTTCTCGACTACAATATAGAATGGATGCTGAATAAACAACGATATGTAGCTCAGGTGTTGGCTGCAAATAAGAGAAACAAGAAGCAAAATTAAGTAAATTAACACTTTCTAGAATTATGAACAAAGATTGTTGAGAAATAAAGGAAAAAGACAATTGAGTTCACATCTGTCCAATTTTCGTCTACTAGTCACTGAGTCGCTGTCAAAGATAAGGTACTGAACAATATAAGCTCAGCCCATTGATTAACTCAAAGCTCATACAGGTGAATCCAAATGATTTGTCATGTTGTCGTCAACCTTTCAGTTCAAAAAATATTGAATAGTTTTAACAGTGAGGGCAATGTGGCATTCTCCGACTTGATTTTTCTGTGACATAGGTTAGATCATTCAAATTACTAAATGTAAAAACGATAATTATCTGTATTACTTATCTGCATAAAAATATACAACCTATTCCCAAATGTTATTAGAATACCCTCTAAACTTATAGTATATGCCTGTAAGTGCCTGGCTTAATTGGTAGTACATTTGCCTCTGAATGCGAAGGTTGTAGTTTCAAGCCTCATTCCGGGACTTGAGCACATAATCGAGGCTGATGATTCAGTGTAGTACTAAGGGAGTGCAGCACAATCAGATGAGATGTTAAACTATGACTATATCTATTTGGTGGACACAAATGATCCCATGGCACGATTCAAAGAAGAGCAGCGAGTTCTCCTAGGGTACTAATCAATACCACCAAAAGACAGTTTAAGTGGCCATTCGTTTTACTTGCTATTTGTGTGACCTTGGCTGCCACAATTGCCTACGTAACAACGGTGACTGCACTTAAAAAGTAAATAATTGATTGTGAAGCACTTTAGGACTCCTGACAAAATGCATATTCTTCCTTGCTATATAAAGTAGCTTTCCACTTCATTTCTTATTTAAAATGATGACTCAGGTGTTGGCTGAAAATAAGAGAAACAAGAAGTAAAATGAAGTAAATTATTAACACTTTCTAGAATTATGTACCAAGATTTAAAAAGAACATGCTACCAAAGTCACAGTAAAAGAGGAGGTCGTTGAGATACTGGATGGGCTAAAAATTGATAAAGAGGATATACTAGAAAGACTGGCTGTACTTAAAGCAGATAAGTCACCCAGCTCGGATGGGATGCATCCTAAGTTGCTGAAGGAGGTAAAGGTGGAAATTGTCGAGGTGCTGACCATAATCTTCCATAATCCTTAGATATGGGGGTGGTGCCAGAGGACTGGAGAATTTCAAATGTTACACCCTTGTTCAAAAAAGGGTGTAAGGATAAACCCAGCAACTACAGGCCAGTTAGTTTAACCTAAGCAGCGGAGAAGCTTTTAGAAATGATAATCAGGGACAAAATTAACAGTCACTTGGACGAGTGTGGATTAATAAAGGAAAGCCAGCATAGATTTGGTAAAGGCAAATCGTGTTTAGCTAACTTGATTGAGTTTTTTGATAAGGTAACAGAGGGGGTTGATGAGGGCAATGCAGTTCTTGTTTGTATAGGGACTTTCAAAAGGCATTTGATAAAATGCCACATAATAGGTATGTCAGCAAAATTGAAGCCCATGGAATAAATGGGGCAGTGGCAGCATGGATACGAAATTGGCTAAGTGACAGGAAACAGAGAGTAGTGGTGGATGGTTGTTTTTTGGACTTGAGGAATGTACACAGTGGTGTTCTCCAGGAGTCGGTACTAGGACCACTGCTTTTCTTGATATATATTAATGACTTGGATTTGGGTGTACAGGACACAATTTCAAAAATTGCAGATGACACAAAACTTGGACGTGTAGTAATCAGTGAGGAGGATAGTAATAGACTTAAAAAGGACATAGACAGGCTGATGAAATGGGTGGACACATGGCAGATGAAATTTAACGCAGAGAAGTACGAAGTGATATATTTTGGCAGGAAGAATGAGGCGAGGCAATATAAACTAAATGGTACAATTCTAAAGGGGGCACAGAAACAGAGAGTCCTGGGGGTATATGTGCACAAATCTTCGAAGGTGGCAAGACAGGTTGAGAAAGCGGTTAAAAAAGCACACGGGATCATGGATTTTATAAATAGCGGCACAGAGTACAAAAGCAAGGAAGTTATGTTGAACTTTTATAAAACATTGGTTCGGCCACAACTGGAGTATAGTGTCCAATTCTGGACATCACACTTTAGGAAGGATGTGAAGGCCGTAGAGATGGTGCAGAAAAGATTTACAAGAATGGTTCCAGGGATGAGGGACTTCAGTTACGTGGATAGACTGGAGAAGCTGGGGTTGTTCTCCTTAGAGCAGAGAAAATTGAGAGGAGATTTGATAGAAGTGTTCAAAACCATGAAGGGTTTAGATGAAGTAAATAAAGAGAAACTGTTCCTATTGGTGGAAGGATCGAGAACCAGAGGACACAGATTTAAGGAGATTGGCAAAAGAACCAAAAGCCACATGAGGTAAAACTTTTTTACACAGCAAGTAGTTATGATCTGGGATGCGCTGCCTGAAAGGGTGTTGGAAGCAGATTCAGTTGTGGTTTTCAAAAAGGAATTGGATAAATACTTGAAGAGAAAAAATTTGCAGGGCTACAAGGAAGGAATGGGACTGACTGGATTGCTGTCACAAAGAGCCAGCACAGGTTTGATGGACCAAATGGCCTTGTTCTTTGCTGTAACCATTCTATGATTCTATAACTCAGAGCTTCATGTTATAAAATATGCCATTGAAAGCTCTATTTCCACTAAACTTTAGTATTTAGGTTGCTAAATTGATCTATATTAATAAAACGGATGTAAACAAGAATTTAAGAAATCCTAAAGCATTCAATATAAAGGAAAATCACATCCTAAGAGTCCAAGTAAGGGCAACATTTTTTGCAGAGGAGGTTAGAAAATCCATTGCACTCTTAAAAGGGAATGTGATTTATTATTTACTGCACAGAGATTGGCCACTGCAAAGTTTAACTGTAGTGATTTATAAAACATCAAAGACAAGTAAAAGAGTGGCCTTTTTGTCTTCCATTCCTCAGACTACAGATAACCAGGGATCATCAGTCCTATCTTTAAGAATGTTCAGAAATTACATCGTCACAGTGCAGTCCTAATTCAATGCATGCAAAAAGCCCCAGATTGGACATATTCTATTTTTGCCTGAATTCCAACAAAGTGACATGTACAATGATGTAGAATCTTATTTAATGGGATGTTTTTGGAAATTGAAGTGGATAAAAGGTTCTCAATAAACATCTTAGTTTTGGACTGAAATCTAAGACTGCTACCTGTGTAGGAAAATTAAAGTTTCTGTTTGTGCAATGAGGCCGTCAAAGGTACAACAAGTTCAGAAAAAGAAATTTGGGTGATCCAACAATTGAGCACTTGTACCAGTTACTGCTTGGCAAGTTTGAGTTCATAATCCCAATCTTGACCAATGTCCACACTCAGCAACATCGATGAGCATTGGAGAAATGTAGCTAGACTTGAGTAATGCTTCCCACACCTCCAAACACATGACCTTCCATCCCAGCTAATGACCTATTGCTGACATCTGTGGAGATATTTATGAGTTGGACTGTCTTATTCTCCTGTCCAAAGAGGACTGCATACATGGCGGGGGTGGGGGATGGGGCTATCATCGGAGAAAAATACCAGGAATTTGTAGGGGAAGAAAAAGAGAAGAAATGGGAATGACCCAATCTAGCAGAAAGTGTGAGCAAAGTATTATATTTTTACTCACAGTGGATGCAATTAATCCAAATAATTGGACAAATCCCGTTATATCCAAAGCAATTGCATTAGAAGTAATAGAAGTGTCATCAGCATGTCAGGACAGGTTGATTGGTTTGTTTGGACATAACATTGAGACAGGTATCACTCATAGTTATGGGCAATTTTATACTGACTTTGCAAAGTATTTACTTCAGTAATATTTGCACCTTAATTTGTCTCCTTTGTCCATCCGCATCAACTGGTACAACAACATTAATGATGGGTTGGGGATGACCTTGGTGCCCTGAATGCTTCACATTTAAGATGACCAGTCAGCTATCATATAGCTCTTCCTTCAAGACTTCAGCTGTTGTACGATTAATAAGCATTTGATAGACATTTTATTCCAATAACCAAATTTTCCACAACGTTCCATATTGGGAAATTTATGACTGAGTCATACTTAGAGAAATAATTACGGAAAAAATCATGCCACTTACATTTCATGTATTTAAGCAAATATACTCTAATAAACTATACCGTCCAATGACCTTTCTTAGCAAACCAGATACATCCATTTACAACAGATTTTGGACATACAGACAATGCCTCTGCACATCTGATTTGTCTTTTAATACTCCTCTGTACTTCGATCTACAAATACAGGTGTGTGATGCAAAATATTGGAAAACTTATTTGAATCAACACAAATTAAAGTCACAAATAAGAAAGGAATAAACAAACTGTTGTGTTTGTGCCTAAAATTGGAAGAAGTTACTGACCTGAACCTATCTGAATCAACAAAGTCAAGTTCCTTAGGTAGATGTAGTTACGCAGAGTAAAAGGGATGCCACAATAAGAAACTATGAAAATGTTCATTTAAGATTCATTAATTTGGACTACTTGAAAAATTACAAAAACAAAATGTTAACAGTCAGATTCAAAAGCTAGATACCTGATATTGGAACAAATCAGATCAAATCGAAAAACAGATCTGCTCAACTGGAATTCCATCTCTCTGTGGAATGGAGTTGAGCAATACCAGATTGTGCCTTCAATTCTATTGCATAGTGAGGTCTTGACCTCGGCCATATAATTTAGGTGCCACATCAAGTAAAGAGCAGATGCTTCCAAATAGGGAGGAAAAGTCACAGACAGTTCGTCCAAGGTGGCTGTCGTACACTTCCAGATGGCCAGTTACAGAATTGAAAAGGCAGAGAAACCTGTGAGATAGTTGCTTGTTGGCCGTCTTGGCCAGGGGTCAGGGTGTGGCATGAAGAGATCTTTGGTGGAAAGGAGAGAAAATACAGAACATCACACACTAATTTTTTTTTAAAGTATTTTTTCCATGCTGTAGGTTTAGAAGATTACGTTTTGCAATATAATGATTTTGATTTTATTATTTCAATAAAATTTCACCGTGATCAGTAAACAGACAATTCTTGTGCAAAATCACAGACTTTAAAATGTTAATTATATTTCAAAAATTAGACTGTGTGCATTTAAGGCTGTAGTGATAAGAACATAAGAAATAGGAGCAGGAGTAGGCCATACAGTCCATCAAGCCTGCTCCGCCATTCAATAAGATCATGGCTGGTATTCGACCTCAACTCCACATTCCCGCCCGTTCCCCATATCCTTTGATTCCCTTAGAGTCCAAAAATCTATTGATCTCAGCCTTGAATATACTCAATGACTGAGCATCCGCAGTCCTCTGGGGTAGAGAATTCCAAAGATTCACAACCCTCTGAGTGAAGGAATTCCTCCTCATCTCAGTCCTAAATGGCCAATCCCTTTTTCTGAGACTATGCCCCCTAGTTCTGGACTCTCCAGCCAGGGGTAACAGCCTCTCAGCATCCACCCTGTCAAGCCCTCTTAGAATCTTATATGTTTCAATGAGATCACCTCTTATTCTTCTAAACTCTAGAGAGTTAGGCTCATTCGTATCAATCTCTGTCATAGGACAACCCTCTCGTCCCAGGAATAAAATTAGTGAACCTTTAATTTTTAATTTTTAATTTTTTTTGAATGATCAAAAAATAGTAAAGTCCACATTTTAAAAAAATAATTTTTAATTTTTTCACAGTTATTAGGAAGTAGTGTAAAGCTGGTATTTTTGAGCATACCTTTTGGTGGCGTAAGTATTTTTGTTCTAGCTGGGCAGGTGGGTAAGTTTACAAATGTTCATTGATTTGAGTGATTGTAACGTTGTGTGCCCCTTTTAATTCTCAGCTGTGAAACCACCGGCAAACCAATGGGAGCAAGTTCACGATTTCTGGGTTTTAGTGCACATTCGTGAACTTGCTCCATCGATTCACCGGTGGGGAGAGAGGACGCCATGATAAAACGATGTCCCAACGTGAGTAATTTCTGGCCCATTCTGTTTTCTATTCTTCCCACCAAAGTGAATAACCTCACATTTCCCCACATTGTACTTCATCTGCCATCTTCTTGCCCACTCATTTAACCTGTCTATATCCCTTTGCAGCCTCTTTGTGTTTTCCTCACAGCTTACTTTCCCAACTAGCTTTGAATCACCAACAAACTTGGATACATTACACTCGGTCCCTTCATCTAAGTCATTAATATGGATTGTAAATAACTGAGGCCCCAGCACCAATCCTTGTGGCAACCTGAAAATGACCCATTTATTCCAACTCTCTGTTTTCTGTCCATTAACCAGTCCTCTATCCATGCTAATATATTACCCCCGACCCCGTATCTAACAACCTTTTCTGTGGCACCTTATCAAATACTTTTTGAAAATCCAAATATACTACGTCCACTGGTTCCCTTTTATCTACCCTGCTAGTTAGATCCTCAAAAAAATCTAATAGATTTGTCAAATACGATTTCCCTTTCATAAAACCATGTTGACTTTTATGAAAGGGAAATCGTTATGATTTTCTAAATGCCCCATTACCACGTCCTTAATAATGGATTCCAGCATTTTCCTGACTATTGATGTCAGGCTAACTGGCCTGTCGTTCCCTGTTTTCTCTCTCCCTCCTTTCTTGAATTGCAGTGTTACATTTGCTACCCCCCAATCAACTGGGACTGTTCTAGAATCTAGGGAATTTTGGAAGATCACAACCAATGCATCCATTATCTCTGTAGCCACGGCTTTTAGAACCCGAGGATGTAGGCTATCAAGTCCAGGGGATTTATTGGCTTTTAGTCCCATTAATTTCTCCAGCGCTTTTCTTTTACTAATATCAATTACTTTAAGTTCCTCACTGTTATTAGCCCCTTGGTTCCCCACTATTTCTGGTATGTTTCCTTCAACATCTCTGCCATTTCCTTATTCCCCATTATAATTTCTCCTGGCTCAGCCTGTAAGGGACCCATGCTTACTTTCGCTACTCTCTTCATTTTTATATACTTGTCGAAGCTCTTACAATCAGTTTTTATATTTCTTGCTAGTTTACTCTCATATTCTATTTTCTCACTCTTCATCAATTTCTTGGTCATCCTTTGCTGGTTTCTAAAACTCTCCCAATCCTCAGGCTTAACTATCCTCTTCGCAACATTATAAGCCTCTTCCTTCAATCTTGTACTATCCTTAACTTCTTTAGTTAGCCACAGACAGATCACTTTTCCCGTGGAGTTTTTATTCCTCAATGGAGTGTATATTCATTGAGAATTATGAAATATTTCTTTAAATGTTCACCATTGCTTATCTACCATCATATCTTTTAATCTAATTTCCGAGTCAACTTATAAATTATCCCCACCAGTGTTTTCTGCCCTTTGCTATTTCTTATCTCCACCTATACTGATTCTACTTCCAGATATTCCGAGCCGAGATACTTTCTCATTACTGTCATCCTTTACTATCAGGGCTATGCCCCCCACTCCTTTTCCATTTTGTTTGTCTTGAAAAGTCAAGTACCCTGGAATATTTAATTCCCAACCCTGGTCACCTTGCAGCTATTAATCAGACACTGGTATTTTCCACTGTTGTGCGAAAGTTGTCAGAACCTTATGTGTAAATTGATCTCAGTCTGACCAAGGTGTAGGAACAACAGAGTTCTGCCTATGCTTCTAAACATGCGTAAAGCTTTGCTCCCCAACAGATAATGCTCCGGAAGCATGATCCAACATTAAAAGCATTTCTCACAATTATTTCAAAGTTCTCGGGAATTCCTATGGACTGCCAATCCGTGACCTTATGAGTGCTACCCTTCAGCCAAGGCTGACACTTCACCATAAAAATACCCATGTCTCCATGATCATTTAAACAGTTTCCCACATCATCCTACTTCACCAAAACTATCATAGAATCATAGAAAATTACGGCACAGAAGGAGGCCATTCAGCCCAACATGTCTGTGCCGGCCAAGAAAGAGCTATCCAGCTTAATCCCACTTTCTAGCACTTGGTCCGTAGCCCTGTAGGTTGCGGCACTTCAAGTGCACATCCAAGTACTTTTTAAATGAGTTGAGGGTTTCTGCCTCTACCACCCTTTCAAGCAGTGAGTTCCAGACCCCCACCGCTCTCTGGGTGAAAAAAATTCTCCTCAGCTCCCCTCTAATCCTTCTACCAATTACTTTAAATCTATGCCCCCTGGTCACTGACTCCTCTGCTATGGGAAATAGGTCCTCCCTATCCATTCTATCTAGTCCCATCATAATTTCATATACCTCAATTAAATCTCCCCTCAGCCTCCTTTGATCCAAAAAAAACAACCCAGCCTATCCAACCTTTTCTCATAGCTAAAATTCTCCAGCCCTGGCAACATCCTTGTAAATCTCCTCTGTACCCTCTCTAGTGCAATCGCATCTTTCCTGTAATGTGGTGACCAGAACTGCACGCAGTACTCAAGCTGTGGCCTAACCAATGTTTTATACAGTTTGAGCATAACCTCCTTGCTCTTATATTCTATGCCTTGGCTAATAAAGGAAAGTATCCCGTATGCCTTTTTAACCACTTTATCTATCTGTCCTGCTACCTTCAGGGATCTGTGGACATGCACTCCAAGGTCCCTCACTTCCTCTACAACTCTCAGTATCCTCCCATTTATTGTGTATTCCCTTGCCTTGTTTGCCCTCCCTAAATGCATCACCTCACACTTCTCTGGATTGAATTCTGTATGCCATTTTTCTGCCCACCTGACCAGTCCATTGATATCTTCCTGCAGTCTACAGCGTTCCTCCTATCAACCACACGGCCAATTTTTGTATCATCTGCAAACTCTTGATCAAGCCCCGCATATTCAAGTCCAAATCATTAATATATACCACAAAAAGCAAGGGACCTAGTATTGACCCTTGCGGAACCCCAGTGGAAACAGCCTTCCGGTCTCAAAAACACCCATCAACCGTTACCCTTTACTTGTTGCCACTAAGCCGATTTTGAATCCAACAAGCCACTTTCCCTTGGAACCCACGGGCTTTTACTTTTTTGACCAGTCTGCCACGTGGGACCTTGTCAAAAGCCTTGCTAAAACCCATGTACAACTATATCAAATGCGTTACCCTCATCGACCCTCCTTGTTACCTCCTCAAAAAATTCAATCAAGTTAGTCAGACACGACCTTCTCTTAACAAATCCATGCTGACTGTCCTTGATTAACCCATGCCTTTCTAAATGACAATTTATGCTGTCCCTCAGAATCGATTCCAATAATTTGCCCACCACCGAGGTTAGACTGACAGTCTATAATTACTCGGTCTATCTCTTTCTCCCTTTTTAAACAATGGTACAACATTAGCAGTCCTCCAATTCTCCGGCACCATGCCTGTAGCCAGGGAGGATTGGAAAATGATGGTCAGAGTCTCCGCTATTTCCTCCCTTGCTTCTCTTAACAGCCTGGGATACATTTCATCCGGGCCTGGCAATTTATCTACTTCCAAAGATGCTAATTCCCTTAATACTTCTGCTCTCACTATGTTTATCCCATCCAATATTTCACACTCCTCCTCCTTCTCAACTACAATCTCTGTATCATCCCCCTCTTTTGTGAAGACAGACGCAAAGTATTCATTAAGAACCATACCCACATCTTCTGCCTCCACACATAGGTTACCTTTTTGGTCACTAATAGGCCCTACTCTTTCCTTAGTTATCCTCTTGCTCTTTATATATTTATAAAACATTTTAGGGTTTTCCTTAATTTTACTTGCCAATATTTTTTCATGCCCTCTCTTTGCTTTCCTAATTTATTTTTTAATTTCACCCCTGCACTTTTTATACTCCTCTAGGCTTTCTGTAGTATTGAGCTCCCGGTGTCTGACATAAGCTTCCCTTTTCTGCCTTATCTTACCCTGTATGCTCCTGGTCGTCCAGGGGGCTCTAGATTAGGCAGTCCCACCCTTTTTCTTTGTGGGAACATGTTCACTCTGAACCCCTTGAATGCCTCCCACTGCTCTGACACTGATTTACCATCAAGTAGCTTTTTCCAGTCCACTTTTGCTAAATCACTTCTCAGCTTAGTAAAATTGGCCTTTCCCCAATTTAGAACTTTTACTCCCATTCTATCTCTATCCTTTTCCATAACTATGCTAAAGCTAACTGAATTATGATCACTGCCACCAAAATGCTCTCCCACTGAAACTCCTTCCACCTGCCTAGCATCATTCCCTAAAACTAAATCCAGAACTGCCCCCCCGCCACTCTTGTTGGGCTTGTTACGTACTGGCTAAAAAAGCTCTCCTGAACGCAATTTAAGAATTCTGCACCCTCTATACCTTTTGCACTGATTGTATCCCAGTTAATATTAGGGTAGTTGAAATCCCCTACTATTACTGCCCTATTATTTTTGCACTTCTCAGAAATTTGCCAACATATTTGTTCTTCTATCTCCCTCTGACTGTTTGGAGGTCTATAGCATACTCCCAGAAGTGTGACTGCCCCTTTTTTCTTCTTTAGCTCAACCCATATGGCCTCATTTGATGATCCTTCCAATATATCATCCCTCCTCACAACCATAATTGTTTCTTTAACCAATATTGCCCTCCCACTCCTTTTTATATCCCCCTCTCTATCTCGTCTGAAAACCCTATAACCAGGAATGTTGAGCTGCCATTCCTGTGCCTGTTTGAGCCATGTTTCTGTAATAGCTAAGATATCGTACTTCCATGGGTCTATCTGTGCCCTTAGCTCATCGGCCTTAAAACTATACTCCTTGCATTGAGGTATGTACCATGAAGCACTACCAAACTCCTTTGTCGTCTAGTTTCTAACCTTTTTTTCCTCTGCCTTCCAAACTCACTTACTAATTTTCTGCCTTCCATTTCCATCTCTGCTTCTCTCTCTTCTGAATCTATGCTCAGGTTCCCATCCCCTGCCTAGCTAGTTTAAACCCTCCCCAACAGCACTAGCAAACCTCCCTGCGAGGATATTGGTCCCAGCCCTGTAGAGGTGCAACCCTTCAGGCTTGTACAAGTCCCAACTCCCCCACAACCGGTCCCAATGCCCCAGGAATCTAAAGCCCTCCCTCCTGCACCATCTCTGCAGTCACGCATTCATCTGCTCTATCCTCCTATTTCTATATACGCTAGTTCGTGGCACCGGGAGTAATCCGGAGATTACTACCTTTGAGGTCCGGCTTCTTAATCTCTTTCCTAACTCCTTCAAGTCTGCCTGCAGGACTTCATCCCTCTTTCTAACTATGTCGTTGATACCAATATGAACCACAACCTCTGGCTGTTCACCCTCATCCTCCAGAATGTTCTGCAGCTACTCAGTGACATCCTTGACCCTGGCGCCAGGGAGGCAACATACCATCCTGGAATCATGTCTGCGGCCACAGAAACGCCTGTTGACTCCCCTAACTATAGAATGCCCTGTTACTATCGCTCTCTTGACCTTTCTCCTCCCCCCCGTACAGCTGAGCCACCCATGTTGCTGTGGTCTTGGCTTTGGCTGCACTCCCCAGGGGAACCCTCTCCCTCACCAGTTTTCAAAGAAATACAGGTTAGAGAGCGAGATGCCCTCATAGGACTCCTGCACTACCTGTATATATTTTAACAAACTAGTCTGATGAGATAATAAATAAACCGAGTGCATCTTTAATGCTGAAAGTACATTCTTAAAATACATCACCTGACCACATTTTAAATTAGCTAAATTGAGCGATTCTGCAAAAAAAGATTAAGTACTTGACAGGAAGATTCAAACACAGCTACATTCAAGGGCCTTAAAAGTCATTGTAACCCACACATTTTCATTCTTTACTTTTGTTTTCCCCTCATAAGCTTCTCCCAAACACAGTTTATCTCTCTTTCTCTTTATTTATTTTGAGGGCCAACTCACCAGTACACCCAGCTTTTTCTCAGGCAGGTGTTTGCAGCCTAAGCAGTTCAGTCCGCTGCACTATAAGTCAACAAAAGACACTGATATTACATTGAAGCATAAAGCTTTCAGTTTATTTCTTCTCCTGAGATAGTGCATGTTTACTATACTGTGCTACTTTGATGGTCTAGTTGAAGGCTGATTAAAACGCCCAACAAACAGTGACAGGTGCTCCGAGAGTTGACCTTTTTGATCATCTGGTAGACAGGCAGCTGATCCTACATATGTGCTATTGTGCTGTCCTCTCTGCATAGTTACATTTACTAGGCAATGGGCAGAGGGTTCCAGATGGGGGTTCCAGCTGTGAACTTCAAATTCAATTTATTATTTTTCAATCTTGAATTTTTAAGCTAAGATTTTCTTTGCAAGTTTTGTTTGATTTTTCTTCTCTTCCCAGTAAAAGAGGATGATGCATGTGTAATCATCAATTTAATATTACTTAGCAACAAATGCACAGAAACATCTTCCCACAGAATGACAAGGAATACTTGGCTTTTTACATTTTTGGACCACATATATAAATTTGCGAGCTCCTTCTAAACCACTGGACCAGAACTAATTGCTATAAACATCCAGAGTACTGCAGATTGATTTTCTACTGCATATTCCCCCATTACGTTTAACAAGCTTAATGAACTTCCGTCCTTTCATGCAATAAAGCAGATCAGAAAAAGAATTAAAGCTACTTTTATGCAAACAAACCATAGTCACACAAAACATAACAGTGCTCTGAATAGGTCAGGTCCAATCTGAATTTTCATTAATATCAATGTTTGTTTTTCTGTGATCAGCAGTATATTCATTGCATTTATTTATTTGATGGTTGGGTGTTCTCCCTGCAAGATTGCAGAAACATATATTTTTGAAAATTGCACATGGCATAACTAGCTCATCAACTTAAATTCGATGCTTTAAAATGTGACAAAACAAAGACAGTTTCCCATTAAATTGGTTTTAGTGGAAAAATGATTAGTTAATTTCATTAAAATCGTGTAATGTATTGGTTTTTACTCAACGATTAGCAATAAACTTCACTTTAGGTAATTGCTGTAAAATAATTCTCCTTTCAATGCTAAGTATGCTTGTTGCAAATTGTAAACATCGGCAATATGCCCTCTTTGATCTCATGGGGAAGCTGAAAGCAAGCAAAATATTTGGAAATAAGTAATAATCAGACTTAGTGTGCGTAGTAATTTAGATTCACCAACATTATAATATTTTGCAATAAGGAACTGCAAAAATGAACTTAGATAAATTAATTGCATTCATTCTCCCTCGTGAGACCTAGAAAGGACTCACTGGGGTAGAAATCCGTTTTAGGCAGTGCCACAATGTGGACGTTATCGAATTGGCCGCCCATCAATGGAATTAAGTATCGGATGGGAGGTGTAACGGGTGGTCAATTCGATATCGCCTGCGTTGCGTTAACTCCTAAGCCCGATTTCTACCCCAATATGTAGCTGTCTTGTCCATGTCTGTTTGTAACAGTGTAAAACAACACCCATAAAATGTCAAATGTATCAATTAAATATAAAAGGTGTTGGATTAATGGGGACATTTGGAAGATGGCAAAATGTAGGAACTGGCTAAAAATGCCTATGTTCTTTTTCCATCAATTTTTTTCCCTTTTCCTCCTCTCTTGAAGACAATGGAGGTAATTTTCACCTTCACTTCCTGAGCGGTAAATCGGCAGGGTGGATCGGCTGCCCATTATACAATGCCGACAGATTCTATAATGGCTGAGTGATTCACCCTGCCAGTTTACTGCCAAGCGGTGAAAGCAGAAATAACCCCCAATAATTCCTTGCTATAGTTCAGTTCCACTGGTGCCCTCCAATGCTTCATCAGTGAATCTAGACAGCGAGTGTTGGCAAATTTCAAACATTCGAACTATCCAAACATATGGGATATCAGAATCAAGCCTGATCCTGGTCTCATCTGACATCCACATACATACCTTTCCAACAGGTGTTTCCATACCTAACAGTGGAAACTGGTCATTTTTCCATCCGTAATCCAAGGGTGCTAAAGCCAATTGTCATACCCTTCTGCTACCTCATCTAAGATACACTAAATTCAGCAAAGATTGGGGATCAAACCAGAGATCTTCTTGGTCTATATAATTCACCTCAACTGCGTAAGGCAACCATTAGTTATATAGGTACTGTTTACAATGTTTTAAACTCTATCACGATACATCAGTGCAACTGTTAAACAATATTCAAAGTTTTCACAATTATGAACATACTGTTGGTGACTGGGAATTTGCTTTAATTTGGTTAAATGCTTCTAGTGTTTTTTTTAAAAGGCTGTTAAAAGCTCTTAAAAAGTACCAAAAGCTTTAGACTAACTTAAAGACGATTCCTGGTTCCCATCAGGAATGTGGCTCTCCTTCATGCAGAGGTGGGACTTCCAAAAGAGGTTCCACATGCTAGCTGGGGAATTTCTTATTGTTCAAACAACATTTACACAAGGTCTGCTTCCCAATTAAATAATGCAGGCCTTTCCATCTCACTGCTGGAGAAGGCATTTACTTTTTTTTTTAAGGCTTCTTGGGGTGGAGGGTGAGGTGAAGAGTACTCCTACATCTTTTCTTCTCTCCTCCATTCTCACCACCCCGATCACCAGGACTTTTCTCCTATCCCTCTTCCCTTCTACCACTACTCCCCACCTTGGCCTGAGCCTCCATGCCTTCCTTTCTCCCTCCTCCTATCTCTAGCCTCTCTCTCGCTGAATCTTACCACTCATCTCCCCACCCCATGCTGAGCCCGTCCTCACACTTGCCACTGCCCACCCGCAACTGAATAAAAACCCCTATCGCTATGTGTTTTTAGTGGCAGCCTGCAAACCATTCCCACTGTTCTAACCCTCCCTCGCTTCCCTCCTGGCACTCCTACATCTGACGATCTCCCAATAATCAATAATCCAACACTCCACCAGCACTCCCACATCTCAAGACCGCCCTCCCACCAATATACCATTCCCTTCCGAATGCTCCCATTCTCCAGGACCAACCTCCCAACACTACCAAACCACGACTCTCTCCATTCTCCAGCACTCTTATGTGCAGTCCCTGCAACCTGCCTCCTACCGACATACATTTTCCCTGCCACACCTTCAGAAAAAGCAAAAAGAAATAAAATTCACTACAGTTAAATTAACACAATCAAGGCTAGTGTTTTATTTTCCACAAAAATATGAACAAAATTATATTGCTACAATATAGCAATAAAAACACAATGACCCCAATATTATAAGGGAGGCGGGATGGGAGCGATTGGGCGCGTGGGTAACCCGCCCAGTGAAATCGTTCCGTTCCCCTCGCGATCGCGTTTCCGGGTTTCCCGTCGTCAACCTGCGCAGCGGGCGGGCTGCGCACTCACATCACAGGCTGTCAGCTGGAGGAGCCCTATTTAAAGGGGCAGTCCTTCAATGCTGCTCCTGCAGCAAACAACCAAAAGTACAGACTGAAGCAGAACAGGGGAATTACCGATGCCTCACTCCAGGTCCGACTGGATGGGGTGAGGAGGAGGAGGGATATTTTTTACCTAGCGGACGGGAGGAAGTGGCCTGTCTCTGCCACCAAGAAGGCCTGGCTCGAGGTGGCAGAGGAGGTCACCAGCAGCAGCAACGTCTCCTGCACATGGATACAGTGCAGAAAGCTCTTCAATGACCTAACTAGGTCAGCCAAAGTAAGTACACTTACTCATTCTCCTACATTCCGTCTTCCACATCACCGCCCCCACCCCCAACTCATTCTGTACATGCCAACATCACTCCTCACACCCACTCAAAACTCATCCTCAACTTAACTGCATTTACTCACCTCCCCAGTACTCATCCCACCACTACCACTCAACCCAATCCTCATACAATGTCATAGCTCTGTCTCATACTCACCCTCTGATGCATCTCTTTCACGGTCAGCCTCACCCAAACCAATGCATTCAGCAGTTAGCCACGTCACCATCCCTCACGCAAGCTTCTCGACTTTATCCCCTGATAGGAGAAGAGAGCCCAGAATGCACAGGAGAGGGCGAAGACCGGAGGGGGGGCTGCAACATCAGGTCGTCCTCACGGACGTGGAGCAGGAGGCTCTTGAAGTGAGCCGCACCCTCGAGTGCCTGTCCGTTGGGGACCCGACAATCGGCTGGTGACAGAACTTTAACATTCAGCACTCACAATAGCAAATGATGTTAACATGCCTTGCCATCTTCAGCACCTCAACATCTGTCATCATGCTTAATATTGCCTTCTGTTCTCTTACAGGGCTTCAGCGACCGCTGTGATGGCGGAGGGCGATTCCTCAGAGGATCTGCCAACCTCTGAGGGGCACCGTCACATCTGAGCCAGCCATCCACCAGCGCAGATACACACACCTCGGTGGGTCCCCGTCCTCACTTAGTTGGGGTCGCACATGGTGAGTCACCACACACGTGAGCACAAGCACCTGGTGGCAGGGGCAGCTGTGGAGAGTCCACGTCAGTGGGAGCACTCTTCTCCAGGCTCTGCTCAGCTGGACGCAGATGCTGAACCCTGGGGGCCATCCTTTAAATGGAGAATGATCAAGGGGCAGCAGCACATTTGCGAGGTGCTGGAACAGGTGCCACGCACACTCTCCACAATCGCGCAGAGGATGGAGGAGTCCAACTCCTGCATGAGTGGAATGGTGGCACAGGTACAGGAGGGAATCTCTGAGATACTGTCACAGGGACGTGAGGTCATCTCTGAGATAGTGTCGTGGGTAAGTGTGGGAATGTCTGCGATGGAGGTGAAGGCTCGCCTCCATCGAGCTTCAAGCACGGCTCACCAATGAGTCCATTGAGGCCCTGACAATGGCCCTTCGGACCCAGGGTGAGTAACTTTCTGCCGCCTTAAACAGGCAGGCAGATACACTAGCACTGGCCTTACAAGGCTTCACACATGTCCTCCAAACTGTCGTCCAGCAGGGTGGTAGGAGTGATGTGGGCCTGGCCCAGGAGAGGGATGATGGCAAAAGGGGACATGGAAGTGGGGACGCTACTCAAAGCACCCCCCCGTCTCACCCGTTGCCCCCCTCTCAACCAGTACCCGCAATGCTGCCTCCTCTCCAGGTGGCCGAGTCTGTCCCTGCACAGGTGCAGGTGGAGCAGTCTTTGGAGGGGCCCTCATGGGCATCGAAACCCAGAGGGCGTAGGCCCAAAGCATCTAATCGGTCAGGGCATGAACAAGAGCAAGCTGCCACTACCTCTTCTGCAGCCACAGGGCAAGCACCACGTAGGCATAGTCGGAAGAGTAAGACAAAAGGTTTTGTGAGCACAAAGGGAATGCACAAGGGTGTTTGACGGTTTGTCATGTTTTTTATTTATGTTTGCTTTTTGTTAAACTCACATCAAATATTATTATTGTCACCACTACTGCCACGTCTTGGCCATTCTTGACTGGCTTGTGTAATAAGTCCCTTTCCTGAGGTTCACCATGAACACCCACACTTGATGCCACCCGTTGGGTCAACCTACAGTGGGTGCATGTGCAGTTGCACGACTATTTTGTGCAGGTGCCTGTGGTGCAGAACTGTGTTGTGGAGCTCCACGTGGCAGAGGTGGACGGCGTGCCTGGTGAGGCTGGTGATGTTGCTCACCCTCGGATGAAGTGATGAATGCAGCTATGGCGCCCCCCCATCCTGACGGTGTGAGTTTGAGGGGGTCCGCAAATTAGGTTAATGTGTTTGCACAGCAGAGTTTAGGGTATAAATTAATAATTTTGAGTAGAAAGACAAAGGTGCTGCAGCCAAAACTTTGTCTGAAGTGACAGAGTGCCCTGCTGCAATGAATGAGGTTTTCCCCCCAACTGTCAAATAATCCTTTGCATCTCCCACTGTCTGCTGACTGAAACACGTCTGCTCCAACAGGGAGTGTTTCCCACAGCACAGGAAACAGGCTGAGGATCCTTCAAAATTGCACCCCTGCCAAAATCTCCACTCAATGAGGTCTGTCAAGTACCACAACTAACTAAATAACTATCGAAATTATCAACCTGCTGGCTTTAATTGCCGGTGGGAGTCCCGCATGCGGGAGCTGCGCACGCATCCGAACGCGTCATTGGGGAACCCGGAATTCAGCGGGTTGGAGCCGGGCTCCGAACCCGCTCCGGGATTCCGCCATTTTAGGAGCCCCCCTGCCCCCAACGCACCCGCTCGGCCATCCAAAAATCGGCCCCGATGTATTTATTTAATCACTGTAAATCAGCAGTCTCGATAATATGTTCTGTCTGTCATTCTCTACCATGTCTCTCACTTCTGATTGATCATGAAAACCATGTGGCCATTAAATATTCTGCGTAATTGGATGGTTCCAACCACATAATGCAGCCTGACTCGACAGTCAGCCTGCCAGCTCTGTCCATCATCAGCCCCCAACATGCCGACATTCTTCTGGCCCCCTCTCTCATTCTGAGCACCACCTCCCCTGCCTGTTCATTCAGGACCCATCTTCTATCTCCCTCCAAGCTCAATTAAGTTCAGGCCCACAACTGCCTGCTTCTTCTGAGCTCAAGTCCAGGGTAAGATATGCTCCTTTCTAGCCTGGGTTCTGGCTTCCCCATTCCTTCCTAGCTCAGCCCCAACCATACTGTATTGCCTGAGCCCAGTCCCAGCATGCCTGCTCCTTTTGAGCCCAGCCTGAGCCTAGCCTGGTTGTTCCCTCTGAGCTGGAAGTTGCCTGTTTCTCCGAAGCATGTCTCTGGTTTTCCAGCTCCCTCTAAGCCAAGACCCAGGCCATGACCTTCCTGTTCCTTTCCAGTTGAGGCTTCCCCTCCCCAATCAAACCTAGCCATAGCTGGTGCATTTCATCCCAGCCTACGATTTGCACATTGCCTCTTGAGCCTGAGCCCCCACTTTGAGCCTGCACAAACCTGTGTACTTTCTCTAGTCTGTTGCCCTCCACTCCCAACCTCAGCCCCTCCGCTCCCTCCCAGTACAAGATACTGCTTCCAAGTCCTCGGCCCTTCCTGCTTCCCAAGTCATTTCTCTCCCACCCACACAGGTTGCAGCAGCTCTCAGATGTGCCAGTACCAATTGGGATTGTTGGCCCTAATCAACACTGACTGGCATACCAAATAGCCTTGGCAGACTACGTCCCATGGGCTAGCAAGGGGAAAATCAATCACAGATCAGGCTCCTTCTTGCTAGCCAGTGATTCTTACTGGAAATGCACGATTGGACTCTTGGTAAAGGCAAGATTTGGCAGTTGAATAACCAGCCAGCTCTCATTGTCTCAGTTCACAAATGATTAATGGTCACTTAGCAAAGCTACCAGAGGTGCTCGATATCCACAGAACGTATCGCAGCAAGGACTATTTTAGATCTTGTATTATGTAATGAGATAGGTTAATTGGTAATCTCACAGTAAAAGAACCTCTGGAGAAGAGTGATCATAATATGATAGAATTTCACATTGAGTTTGAAAGTAACGAACTTCAGTCAGAAACTAGAGACTTAAATTTAAATAAAACCAATTACATAGGTATGAGGGGCAACTTGGGTAAGGTACATTGGGAAATTAAATTAAAGAGTTTGACAGTTGAAAAGCAATAGCAAACAATTTAAGAAATATTTCAATATTCTCAACAAATATACATTCCATTGAGAAATAAACACTCCATGGGAAAAGTGATCCACCCATGGCTAACCAAAGAAGTTAAGGAGTGTATTAGATTGAAGGAAGAGGCCTATAATGTTGCCAAAAAGAGTAATAAGCCTGGGGATTGGGAGAGTTTCAGAAACCAACAAAGGATGACCAAAAAAAATTGATAAAAAGGGAGAAAATAGAATATGAAAGTAAACTAGCAAGATTTATAAAAATGGATTATAAGAGCTTCTACGAGCATGTAATAAGGAAGAGAATAGCAAAAGTAAACGTTGGTCCCTTAGAGGCTGAGACAGGAGAAACTATAATGAGGAATCAGGAAATGGCAGATGTGTTAAACAAATATTTTGTATCTGACTTCACAGTAGAAGATGCAAAAAGCATAACAAAAATAGTGGGGAACCAAGGGGTAGATGAGAGTGAGGAACTTAAAACAATTAATATCACTAAAGAAAAAGTACTGGACAAACTAGTGGGACTAAAAGCTGAAAAATCCCCTGGACCTGATGGCCAACATCCTAGGGTTCTATCAGAGGCTGCAAAGATGGTGGATGCATTGGTTATGATCTTCCAAAATTCTCTGGATTCTGGAATGGTCCTATTGGACTGGAAGGCAGCAAATGATACTCCGCTATTCAGGAAGGGAGGCAGAGAGAAAACAGGGAACTACAGGCCAGTTAGCCTGACATTGGTCATCAGGAAAATGCTGGAATCCATTATTAAGGAAGTGGTAACAGGGCACTTCGAAAATCATATTATTCGGCAGAGTCAACATGATTTTATGAAAGGGAAATCGTGTTTGATAAATTTGTTCGACTTTTTTGAGGATGTAACTCGCAGGGTTAAAAGGGGAACCAGTGAATGGAATATACTTGGATTTTCAAAAGGCATTTTATAAGGTGCCACATAAAAGGTTGTTACACAAGGTAAGGGCTTATTGGGTTAGGGGTAATATATTAGCATGGAGAGAGGATTGGTTAAAGGACAGAAAACAGAGAGTGGGGATAAACGGGTAATTCTCAGTTTGGCAGGCTGTAACTAGTGGGGTGCCGCAAGGATCAGTGCTTGGGCCTCAGCTATCTACAATCTATATCAATGACTTAAATGAAGGAACCGAGTGTAATGGATCCAAGTTTGTTGATGATACAAAGCTAGGTGGGAAAGTAAGCTGTGAGGAGGACACAAAGAGTCTGCAAAGGGATCGAGACAGATTAAGTGAGTGGGCAAGAAGGTGGCAGATGGAGTATAATGTGGGGAAATGTGAGGTTATTCACTTTGGTAGGAAAAATAGAAAAACAGAATATTTTTTAATTGGTGAGAAACTATTAAATAATAGTGTTCAGAGAGACTTGGGTGTCCTCGTACAAGAAACACAAAAAGTTAGTATGCAGATCCACAGGCAATTAGGAAAGCAAATGGCATGTCGGCCTTTATTGCAATAGGGTTGGAGTACAAGAATAGGTAAGTCTTACTACAGTTGTACAGGGCTGTAGTGAGACCTCACCTGGAGTATTGTGTACAGTTTTGGTCTCCTTATCTAAGGAAGGATATACTTGCCTTCGAGGTGGTGCAACGAAGGTTCACGAGATTAATTCCTGGGATGAGAGGGTTGTCCTATGAAGAGAGGTTGAGTAGAATGGGCCTATACTCTCTGGAGTTTAGAAGAATAAGAGGTGATCTCATTGAAACATGTAAAATTATGAGGGGGCTTGATAGGGTGGATGCTGAGAGATTGTTTCCCCTGGCTAGAGAGTCTCGAACTAGGGGGCATAGTCGCAGAATAAGGGGTCGGCCATTCAAGACTGAGATGAGGAGGAATTTCTTCACGCAGAGGGTTGTGAATCTTTGGAATTCTCTACCCCAGAGGGCTGTGGGTGCTGAGTCATTGAATATATTCAAGGCTGAGATGGATAGATCTTTGGACTCTTGGGGAATCAAGGGATATGTGGATCGGGCGGGAAAGTGGAGTTGAGGCCAAAGATCAGCCATGATCTGATTGAATGGCGGAGCAGGCTCGAGGGGCCATGTGGCCTACTCCTGCTCCTATTTCTCATGTTCTTATGTTCTTATGACTCAATGCTCTCAGGAGAGGAAAGGAACAGAGAAATATTAGTGAGAGAAAACAAATATAATTCAGTTACTGTCCCTGGAGTCTTCCTTCGTTCTTTATTTGCTATCAGTCAGATTGTCAGTTAATGCATAGTGGGAAACTTTTAAAGAATGAACACAACTAGATGATTTTTGTGAAATCTGGTCAGAATCTGAGGCAGACCTGAGAATGAAAGACTTTCTAAATAGTAGTGGAGAAGGGAATGAGACAGTAATCCAATTCATACCATTTTGTCCTCAGTGCATCATGAAACTCTTTCAACATATGCACTGAACACAGCATTTTTATTAATTAACTGTAAATTATTTTTTGATAGACCTGTAGTGGTAGCCTTAGAAACAAGTTAACTGCTATTATGCGAATATCATACTTTCAGCTGTCAGCTAATGTCACAAACCCAGGCCAGATTTTTCTCAAAAAGTATTCTCAGCAGAAGTTAGTAAAAGCTGCAACCATAATTATATTTTAAAAAGCAATGCCCATATATGTACCAATCTGCATTTATAAAACCAATAAAAGTGAACCTCGCTCAGTTATATTCAAAGGGGGAAAAAGCAGAAAAGACAACACCTGTTCTGAGTAATATCAGTAAGTCGTGTACAGTTTCACACTGGCTCCCTAAGCACCAATACCACCACAGCCTTCGAGTGCAGTGGAGTTGTATCACATCTGTACAACCATCTGTGCTGCTTTGAAGGGGCGATAAGTTCATAAATAAATACGACAAGTACAAAACCTTTCATGAATGGTTGCTGTATTCATGGAAGGGACTTGGATCAAATATGAAATCTCTGTATCATTCTCAATCAAGGTTGACTTGAGCTATCAGATGCTGAATACTTGAAATGGTGATTTCTCTCAAGCGACTGTCACTAATTATCTCTTCACTCATGCATTTTTTAATTTTTCCAGTGTAAAATAAAGAAACAGCACATGACCATGCCAGGAATAGATTAGAAACTACAGGAAATTTGACAACAATGCTTTGGAATGGAAACCCAAGCATGAAATATTATACACAACTATTGAGTTCTTCTTTATCATACAGTATTTGTGACTTTCTCAGGATTTTATTCATAAATAGCTGTTGACAATTAGAGCTAGAGATTACTTGCCACTATCTTCAGACCAATAAGGAGTTAAAAGTGTTGTGGGTGAAGGGTACACAGAGTGCCGATACATTTGCCTCACTCGATGTGATTGTCAGGATTTAGGGGACACTGCTCCCCTGTCATACTCCTCATTGGATCTCTCCTGATATGATTTTGTTGGGGGGGAATGTTATAAATTTTGTGCTCATTCGGGTAAAGAATATCCGAATATCATGCTGTAGAGTGGAACATTTTCTACCTTTTGCACCCAATGGCAGCATTAATGATTCCTCAGTGGAACACTGCACAGATTCAGTGCGAAGCTCCCTCTGGACTATTTCAATAGCATACCCTAACCACCCCTATTGCAACATTTCCATTGTGACAACCTTAGGGCTTCTGGGTGCTACTGACAACTGTTGAACTGTGAGCAGTTATGCTGTGGTCTTACACTCACAAGAAAAGGGATAGAGGCTGTCAAATTCACTTAGACCCTTACAGCCATCAGTGAAAGAAGACTTTGTCACTCTGGGCAGAATTTAGGTGCCAGGCTATAGGAAATAACTTGCATTTATATAGCTCCTTTTATGACTCAGGATGTCCTGCTTCACAGTCAATTAAGTACTTTTGGTGTAGTCAATGTCACCATGTAGGGAAATGTAGCAGCCAATTTGCACGCAGCAAGGTCCCATAAAAACCAAAGAGATAAATGATGAGATAATCTGTTTAATTTGTATTTTTTGGTGTTGATGAGGGATTAATGTTGGCCAAGACAATAGGAGAACTCCCCTGCTCTTCTTCAAATAATGCCATGAGATTGTTCACATCCATTGAGAAGGCAGACAGGACTTCGGTTTAATGTCGCAATCAAAAGATGGTACCTCCAACATTGTAACACTCCCTCAGTACTGCACTTAACTGCCAGCCTAGATTATGTGCTTGAATCTCTAGAGTGGGGCTTGAACCCATGACTTTTTAACTTTGAGGCACGAGTGCTACCGCTGAGCCAAAGCTAACATATTTGGTTTCCTTTCTGATTTTTTTCCTATGCTGTTACTGGTTGCATAAGAAATTGATGCTATATTTCATCCAGTCAAACCAATTCGCTTATAATTGGGCAACATTCTGTGCTCTTGTTGAATTACTAAAATTTAATTAAGCTGCCTCAAGGATCTAAATTCTCAATTCACAGAAATATGAGGCTAGTTACCAAATTTCTCTACTCTAGAGTCTTCCTAATATAGAAATGTCACATTAACAATATAATGTATGGAATGCCGTGTACAGCTTGCATTTTCTTGGACTTTCTCCACATTATTTTTAATAACCAGAGAGAAAAATAAAATTCCCTGGAGGGAAAACTGAAATTCATCCCTGATGCTTACCAACAGCCAACATTTATCTCTTAACCAGCATCATTAAAACAAATTATCTGTTTGTGGGACCTTGCTGTGCACAACTTGGCTATTGCGTTCCCTATATTACAACAGTGACTGCACTTCAAAAACAGTTCATTGGCTGAAAAGTGCTTTGGTATGTCCTGAGGTCGTGAAAGGCGCTTTATAAATGCAAGTCTTTCTTTTCTATTATGGAGTGAAAACCAGATGGAAATGGCGCCACAGAAATTGCAATAAATATTCGTAATCTCGGTGCTTTCTAAAGACAAGGAGAAATGAGAAAAGGTCCATTTAACTCGCCTTGTCATACAGAATACGTTCAGCCATTCTACCTTAACGCCAAGTCCAGATCCTTCCATTGCCTGTTAAATCAGGAAACCATGCATTTCTTTATTGAATGCATCAACCAAGTCCACACTTAATGTTTTAGGTGTCATTTTATTTTATAAGCCAACAACACTCAGATAGGAAATAGTTCTGCCTTCCGCCACATTTTCTTTGCTTACTTGCAATTTTGTCCCCAGGGTAGTTTCGCTGGGTTCCACACAAAGAAGTTCTCCAAATTCGCTTCGAGATGTTAAAGCTTCAATCATATTCCATCCCAGTTTTCCCCAGACAGAACCAATAATAATCTTATAGTAACTGAGATCGGTAGGGGTCAATTATTTATTAATTAATATTGGAGAATAGACATATTTCTTTAAAGTTCCAAGCAGTTAATTTGCTTTATCAATATTTCACTATTTCTTTCATTAATGGTTTCAATTTAGTATTAATTTATTTGAACAGGATAAAATTGATGTTGCCTCCATATCAAGGGATATAATTCAGTAATGAATGGTTACAAATGCATTGTCCTTCAGAGCATTAGATTGTGGCTAATATCACAATTCCTCCTACAATGAATTCCTGATCTCAATTTATCCATGGGGGAAGGCATCTTTTCACAGAAAAGGAGGAAAATTTGAAGGTCAAGTTATTTCATTGACAGAGATCTAGGAGCAGCTCAACTAACTACACTTCTGGGAGTAAATGCAGGGAAAAAGAGCTAAAAGAGAGAGGGAAGAGATGATGTAAAATGGTGGTAAGAAACAGAGGCCCTGGATTTTCCTTTGAACACCACCTACTTTGAGATGTTTGTAAACAATTTCACAACACCAAGTTATAGTCCAACAAATTTATTTTAAATTCCACAAGCTTTCGGTGATTTTCCACACCGTTCACCTGAGGAAGGAGGAAGCCTCCGAAAGCTTGTGGAATTTAAAATAAATTTGTTGGACTATAACTTGGTGTTGTGAAATTGTTTACAATTGTCAACCCCAGTCCATCACCGGCATCTCCACATCAAACTTTGAGATGGTTTTGGGGTGTTAAACTAAGTAAGTCCTACCACCTCAAATCCATTGTTAAAAAATTGCATCCAAACTGTCCTCCAAAAAAACTCCATTACCCTTTAATACCTACCGGAAGCCCATCCTGCAGTATTTTGCTTTTTATTTGCATTGTTTTATTGACTGCCACTTGTCTTCCATGTGTGCCAGCCTTGAAGAAGTTCCGTTCCTTTCTTTGACACATTTTCATGCATCTCTTTCCTGCATTCACCTTCATTGTTATTCCTTTCCCTTCTTGTTTCTGATCAGGTATTATCCAAGACTTGCTTTTACAGCCACATTTCTTTTCTTAACACCAGTCTCCGCATTGTTCATTCCATATGGATTCCAACTCAAATTTCACCCTTCATATTTATCATCTATCTGTGATTGTTTCTTTGTGATTTTCAACACTCCAGTAACCATTGATCTTGTCACTTCACGGAGCCCGAACTCTTTACCATGTCTTGCCATATGCATGCTCTCAGCCTTTCTCTTCAGCAGCACATACTTATTCCACTTAAGTTGTAAGACATGAAATCACTGTAGAATTTCAAATTATTTATCACTGTTTGACTCTCTCCCCTCCCCATCAAATACTGAATACTTTGAAATTTATTTTAAACACAGGCTTTGCTTTTATTCTAATTATTAATACGCTTATCTATATTACCAGCAAATAGTTTAAGGTCAGTCTGTTTCCGAATCATTTCTCCACAGTTACATTTTATAATTGTATTCTTTTTTTCTTTCCTCACTGTCAAACTCTATCATTTTTAATTAGATTAAATGTGCAACTCTAGCCCTTGAGAGTAATCACAAAAGGCAATAATTAATGGTACAATAGACTTTCTAGTACCTCCACCTGATTAGACAGATTGGATTTAAACTGTTTTGCCTCTAAAACAATTAAGCTGATTTTCAAGGATCCAGTTGCCCCACCCAAAAAAAAATCACATTGCAAAGCCAACTTACATTGCCATGCACTGTTTTCACAAAGAATCATAGATTCATAGAAAGGTTACAGTGCAGAAGGCGGCCATTCGGCCCATCGAGTTCCTGCCGGCTCTATGCCAGCGCAATCCAGCTAATCTCACTCCCCCGCCCTATCCCTGTAGCCCTGCAATTTTTTGTCTTTCAAGTACTTATCCAATTCCCTTTTGAAAGCCACAATTGAATCTGCCTCCACTACCCCCTCATTCCAGATCCTAATCAACCGCTGTGTAAAAAAGTTTTTCCTCATGTCACCTTTGGTTCTTTTGCCAATCACCTTAAATCTATGGCCTCTAGTTCTTGACCCTTCCACTAATGGGTACAGTTTCTCTCTATCTACCCTGTCTAGACCCTTCATGATTTTGAAAACGTCTATCAAATTTCCTCTGAACTTTCTCTGTTCCAAGGAGAACAACCCCAGCTTCTCCAGTCAATCCAAGTAACTAAATTCCCTCATCCCTGGAATCGTTCGAGTAAATTTCTTCTGCACCCTCTCTAAGGCCTTCACATCTTTCCTAAAGTGCGGTGCCCAGAACTGGACGCAATACTCCAATTATGGTTGAACCAGTGTTTTATAAAGATGGATCATGACTTCCTTGCTTTTGTACTCTATGCCTCTATTTATAAAGCCCAGGCTCCCGTATGCTTTTTTAACCACTTTCTCAACTTGCCCTGCCACCTTCAATGATTTGTGCACATATGCCCCAGATCTCTCTGTTCCTGTACCCCTTTTCGAATTGTGCCCTTTAGTTTATATTGGCTCTCCTCATTCTTCCTACCGAAATGTATCACTTCGCATTTATCTGCGCTGAATTTCATCTGCCACATGTCCACCCATGATTCCATGGTTCCTATTATAAAGCACACTGAAGGACTAAAAATGACTGCTGCAACTTTCGGTCTACAGTAGATAGTCACTCAGATATAGCAGCACCGGTGTCTCCTGAAAGTGGACCCTGTGTAGCTTACGATCAGGAATTTACTTTTACTGCCCAATATTGATTTAGATCGGCACGGATTCAATGGGTCGAATGGCCTCCTTCCATGCTGTAACCTTTCAATGAATCTGTAGCCTTTCTATATGATAGCATGACCTGGGGATTGTAACAATGAAACCTCCCATTGTGTGAATTGGATATTGTAATCTCAGATGTGCATTCCTAAGTGGATTAAATTCACTTTTCTGTCTAGACATTCTTCAAAACTAGTTGGCGCTAAACTTAAGGAGGGAGTTCTCACACTTTTTGACTTCCACTGCAGACTGATTGACTTCCAACTAAGCAGGAAACCAAAGACTTAACCTCTGACTCTCCAGCTCTCAGTGTCTGGAGATTGGCCAGTTGAGCGCCAATCAAACTGGCTACCATCCTCCTAGGTATGGGCTTCCCTGGCAGCCACTCCATGCTGGGTTTAAATGAATGAACCCATTCCATCCTTATACTCAATTCCTTCACAGGAATGTATTAACAAATGTCATTGTCTCAAATTTGTTCGGCACGTGAGAAACACCATCCAGGGCAGATGCTTTGACTGGGTCTAATTTGCATCCTCAGTTCATCAGTGTTATGTGGATTTAATCCCTTGTGAGCTATAATTCAACTCAATTGCAAAATTTTAATATAAATAAAATTCCTCCAAGGTCGAATATCTAAAATTCCAAAGTATGACAGTGACAAATACATAGCTTTGAAACGAGGGTGGGGGTGGGAGTGGGAGTGGAAAGAAGTAAAATTACAATGGGAAAGTCCGTTTGACTTAAGAAGACACTGATTACTACCAGAAGTCCTGCGCTCAAAAATTAAAAGTTAATCAATAGCTGTTGGATTGGCAGTTCAGGCCATATGACCAACAGGGAGTCATCAGGAAGCATGACCCAATATTCAGGTAACAAGCTGAGCAGGAAGGAAAAGCCTTTTGGCTTGAAATACATTATGACTGGCTGAGATCGTCATAAGGGATTAGTGGGAAATTAGTCAAGGATTACTTGTAACAATGTTGAAAATAGGAGACTTGATTGTGTGTATCTGGCTAAAGCATTACAATGGCCCAAGGTGCCATTTTAAAAAAAAGGCTCAAGTGGAAACATCTCACTCGTACAATTGAATGATAAAAATATAAGTTACAAAATTATATTGCAATAAATTTGAAATTCCTATAATCACTAGGACTAACATAAGCATATTATTATAAAAAAAGAACAGTTTTAGAAATAGAATTTCTAAATTAAATCATCCAAAGTATTTACTTCACACAATATAACCTCACAGAAGTTGCAATGTTTCATAGTCAACAACTTTATTAAAACGTACTTAACTTAGAAAAATGTCCCAGGCCACTTCATAGAGTCGTGAGGAAAAAAAATTATGGTTGCCAAGCCAAGAAAGAAATATTAGGAGTTTGGTCAAAGACATGGGTTTTAAAGCCGGTATTAAACAAAGAGAGGAAGGTTGAAAGGCAGAAAGATTTAGAGGGTGAATTCCCAAGCATGGGGACTAGGCAGCTGAAGCCACCGATGCTGAAGGTGGGGCGTAGGGATGGGGCGTGGGGGTATACAGTGGTCTAGAGTCAGAGGGTAAGGAAGTTTGGGAGGGAGTTTTAGGGCTGGAATTGGTTACAGGGATTGGTAGGGGTGAGCCCATTGAGGGATTTAAACACAATGATGAAAAGCTGAGGTGTTGGGGGATAGGGAGCCAATATACGTTAGTGCGGACAGGGGTGGTGGACAGCAGAGTTTTGGATGAGCTGAATTTCATAAAGGGTGGAGGATAGGAGGCTGGCCAAGAGAGTGCAGTCGTCGAGTCTGGAGATGACAAAGTCATGTGTGAGGCTTTCAGTGACTCATGGGCACAGTTAGGGTGAAGACAAGTGATATTACTGATGTGGAATTCGGCAGTCTTTGTGATGGAGAGGATTATGTGATGTAAATAGGTCCTTGGTTGTAAACTGTCTGGTTCAGCATGGGACAGTGACTGGGGAGGTGGATGGAGTTAGCGGCAAGGGTATGGAATTTGTGGCAGAGAATGGATGGTGGTGAGGATACAGAGTTTGTGGCAGGGTCTGGAGATGATGGCTTTGGTCTTCCCAATGTTTAGCTGAAGAAAATTGCAGCTCACCCCAAGTGTGAATGTTGGACATCAAAACAAAAAGTGCTGGAGACACTCAGCAGGTCAGACAGCTTCTGGAGAGAGAAACTGAGTTTACATTTCAGAGCAATGACCTTTCATCAGAACTGGAACAAGTTAGAGATTTAACTTCTCTAAGGTTTGACAAGTAGCCTGACAACACAGAGACAGTGGAGGCGTTAAGAGAGGCAGTGGAGGGAGTAGGGCTCGTAACTTCTACAGCAAAATTCACTAATGGTGACACTCAAATATATTAAAACTACATTTATACTGAAAGAAATGCAGTACTGATAGAAAGCAACTGGAAAGTCAGTTTGGTGTAAAAATCTGAGCACCAGCTCAATAGCAGCTGCAGTGTTATTAACATACTCCAAACTCCTTCCCTCGAAAACATAGCTTTCTTTTCTCAGGTTGCTTTCATTATGTTTTCCTGCTGTCTTCCTTTTCTCAATACATCAAGTTTATGACACAACTCATGTTAAAAAGTCACAAAATACTGTGCCATTTAGATCACGTGCAGAACCCACTCAGGCCATTATCACCTCCTTCCTTGGTACCACAGCTGTACTCTCCACTCACTCACTGGGCTCAATTTTACAATGGTGGGGGGGTGGTGTGAAGATGCGTGTGGCAAACCCGCATGAACAAAACTTACAGTTTCCGACGCGATTGCACGTTGATTGATGGTGATTAACGTCCTCTCCGGGTTTCGTGCCCAGCAGCTAGCCTGATTGACAGGCTGGCTGCTGTCAAGAGCTGCAATGCAAGGGGGAGGGGGGGCGAGAAAGAGAGAGAACGAGACGTCACCAGGCACTGGAACGGAAGAACGGGGGGCGGCGAGGGGTGGGCAGGAGAATGGGAGATCCGACACTGGACTGGAAGATCGGAGGGGGTAGAGGGGAAGATCGGGGGGGGGGGGGGGGGTGGAGAGGGGAAGATCGGGGGGGAGAGGGGAAGATCGGGGGCGAAGAGGGGATGATTGGGGGGGGAGAGGGGATGATTGGGGGGGAAGAGGGGATGATTGGTGATTGGGGGGAGAGGGGAAGATCGGGGGGGAGAGGGGAAGATCGGGGGGGGGGGAAGAGGGGAAGATCGGGGGGGGGGAGAGGGGAAGATCGGGGGGGTGAAGAGGGGGACATTGGAGCGGGAGACATCGGACATCGGAGCAGGTTTCAAAGGTAGGTTCATTTAGTGTTTTCACTTCCTTCCATGGTTTTTAATTTAATTTATTTAGTTTCTTTTTGCCTGATCTGGCCCTTTACGCCTGGTTTTACCAGGCATGAATCAGAAGCGGTGGGCAAGTCGCCCAGGTAAGTTAAAAATCTTTCGAAGTATTTAATCTGTCGCAGGTAAAGTGCCTTAAGTACCTCAATGAGGTACATCTGGCTCTTTAACTGTCATCTGCCGGTGGGACTTCCGTTTTCGGGCGTACACAGGTGGGTCCCTGGGAAACTCGGAAGTCGGCAGGTTGGAGCCGGCTTCTGAACCCGAATGGGATTTCCACGATTTTCGGAGCCCCCCGCTCCCAACACACCCGCAACTGCCCCCTAAAATCACCCCCGTTGAATCAGAAATCTGTCAATTTTCTTTTCCAATCTCCATCCTTGATTTAGTGCCTGAATTTTTAATTTCCTTAATTCTCTTCAGCTGACTTAAATAAATGGCTCTCATTGCTCTATTTCTGTGGTTGGTCTCACATATGACATCGATGTCATATATCACAAGCAGCTCAAAAGCCTACTCGTGATATAGTAAAACACCAATGCACTAAAAAGTAATAAGAAACAAAATGGCATCATAATAAGGTACCTTTGTAGGTACTTTTTTATGGAACATAACTCAAAATTGCTTAAAAAAATTACAGAAGCCACAAATAATATTAGAAAGTATTATTTAATTACTGTACATGGCAAGAACCCAGCCCATAACCATGGTGCAATCGGAATGTACACTGGCTTCACAAAATGCGTATCAAAACTTTAAAAAATATTAAGTTGAAAGAAAAGCACATCAAAAGCACATTTTACAGCTCAGATCTGAAATGATTATGAAAGTGACCTACATAGGATGAGGAAAAGGAAACTTCAATTTTTAAATAACAGAATGTAACTAAACTAGCGAGCTCATTTTACACATCTGTGCTCTAGCTGGCTGCTAGCCAGACAAACAAATGATCAAATCTGGTAAAGCTGAATGTGAAACCATGCATGTGAGGTCCTTATGGCAAGCCAGCTCGTCACGAGGGACTTATCAGATTCGTTTCAAGATATCTCTGAACTATTTCCAGAGTCCTAAATAACTGGAAGTATTTGATCAGTTAAAAGAGAAAGCAAACATGCTTGGGACCTTCAGTAAGATGTCAACTATTTGCTAAGCAAGGCTGAGACAAACTAGTTTGACAAGCAGAGTCCACTATACTGGCAGGAAATGCAACAATTTCTGCAATGAATATAAATTCACAGCCTGTCTGGCGATAATGCCAAGCTTGTAAATCAACAGGTGCGTACAGATGTAAGTTGTAATGCAATGAGAGCACCATATTGCCAACTGTAGCTGACATGATATAGTACAAAAATGTAAATTGAAAACTAAGAATAAAAAGGAAAAAGCACATCCTAGATCTTTGTCTTGCAGTCCATGTTATCTATATTGAGACGTAAACTTACTCTGGCAGCCAGCATTAAACCTTTTTAAAACCAATTGTAACAAGAACATGGCCAGCCTGAAAATATCCCACTCTGACGTCAATGTCCTTTTAAGTGACTTAGTAGAATGGAGCCCATATTAGGAACATAGGAACAGAAGTAGGCCATTTGGCCCCTTGGGCCTGCTGCGCCATTCAATTAGGTCATGGCTGGTCTGCAACTCAACTCTATTTTCACACCTTTGCTCCCTATCCTTTGATACCCTTATCTAACAAAAATCTATCGCTCTCGGTCTTGAAAGCTCTAATTGTCTTGGCATCCACAGCCTTTTGGGGCAAGAAAGTTCCAAATTTCTACTTTGTGTGAAAATGTGCTTCCTGATTCCATTCCTGAATGGCTTAGCTCTAATTTTAAGATTATGTCCCCTTGTTCTTGATTCCCCCACCAGAGGAAATAGTTTCTCTGTATCTACCCTGTTGAATCCTTTTAACATTTTAAACACCTCGATCAGATCACCCCTCAATTTCCTATACTCAAGGGAATAAAACCCAATTATATATTGCACTGCATTTCATTGGTTTGATAAGGCCAAACCCTCTTTCTTTGCTCTAGTATTACTTTACTTGAAAAGAAAGTACAATAAAAAGTGATTTGCTTAATTAATTCATTAAAGCTCATTTAAATGGGTACATGTTTAACATTACAGTATGCAAATAAAGAAGAGTCTTTTGAAATGCTGAAAAGTGTAATTTTTCCTTTGGGGACCCCTGGTGTAATCACTCTCTCCAACTGAACCCATTTTCTGAAAGAAAAAGATTGCATCTGCTCACTGTAAACATCCTAATGAACAACAAAAGCCACAGAGAGGTAGGAGCAGGAAATTAATTAAATATTTAAATCCATTTACTTTCTTAATTACCCCCTAGGAAGTTAACTGTGTGCAAGCACTAACCCATAAAACAGGATTGAAAAATAAACTGTCTGGTGTGGTCATGTGGTCTGGGTCTGCTAAGTAGCCACCAACTCATTGTATAACCCATGGGATTCCAGAGGCAAAAATAAGCTCCTTTGAAGACGAGTGGACTAATGATTGCACTGGATAATTCTTCTAATTGATGATCACATCATTCCAACTGAGACATTCAACTAACCACTCATCCACAAACCGACTTCTACTCCTGCCTTACTGCAGCTTCTTGCTGGGGGTAGAGACTGGAGTCCCACTTGGTAAAACAACTAGATGTTTGAATAAAAATAATAGATTTATAAAGAATTCCATCATTTGCCATAAAAGCGCTGAATAATTAAGGTTTCGGCTATGCAGCAATAACCCAGCCACAAGCACAAAGACAAGTACAATACAAATGACATACACCAAAGTACCTCTTTACTGTGGCGTGAGGTGACTTATTTCAGGCAGGAGGAGATTGGTGTTCACAAACTGTAGACTGAGGTGGTGTCTCGCAGATACCAGATAATCCAGAAGTTAGATAATCACAACACACACGTGAGATGCCACTGCAGTTTAATAACCTCTTGCTTTTGTCGATGTTTCTGACTTTCCTTTAACATCAATATGACTTCAACAATAAATGCTAATAACAGCATTGATGAACTGGCTGGGGGCAGAATTTGCTCAATATATTGTGAGGGAGTTGCATTAACATCAGTAGGCAAATAAGGGCTGATTCTATATTTGGGCGTTCACAGAGTGCAGGTTGGGAAATCACTGGCCCGCAGCCCATGAGTTCCTGATCTGCACTCCCTGCAAGCACTACCACATTGAGGTATTAGCCCAATAATCCAAAGTAAAGAAAAAGGAAGAACTTGCATTCATGTCGTGCCTTTTACGACCTCAAGACGTCCCGAAGCACTTTTGAAGTGAAGTCACTGTTGTAATGAAGAAAATACGGCAAACTGTGATTTCTTTTTTAAAATGTATTTTCATTTATGAGGATAGGAAATTATTTTATTTTCTCCCCAAGGATCATGGACTACCTCCAAACAAGACCTGCCCTCAGGCCGCCAGCTGAGAGCACTGTGCTGAACTGGCAGCTGGGAAGTGTATTAGACCAGCCTTGGCACTGAGTTTCCCTCCAATCACTCAGAACCTCCCCACAGCATTGCAACTATGGTCATTGAATCATAGAAAGGTTACAGCACAGAAGAAGGCCATTTGGCCCATCAAGTCCACGCCGGCTCAATGTAAGAACAATCCAGCTAGCCTCACTCCCCCACCCTATCCCCGTGGCCCTGCAAATTTTTTCCTTTCAAGTACTTATCCAGTTCCCTTTTGAAGGCCCTGATTGAATCTGCCTCCACCACCCCTCAGGCAGTGCATTCCAGATCCTAACCACTTGCTGTATAAACAAGTTTTTCCTCATGTCACTTTTGCTTCTTTCGCCAATCACCTTAAATCTATGTCCTGTGGTTCTTGACCCTTCCACCAATGGGAACAGTTTCTCTCTATCTACTCTATCTAGACCTTTCATGATTTTAAATACCTCCATCAAATCTCCTCTCAATCTTCTCTGTTCCAAGGAGAACAACCCCAGCTTCTCCAGTCTATCCACGTAACTAAATTCCCTCATTCCTGGAATCATTCCAGTAAATCTCTTCTGCACCCTTTCTAAGGCCTGCACATCTTTCCTAAACTGCAGTGCCCAGAACTGGACACAATACTCCAGTTGTGGCTGAACCAGTGTTTTATAAAGGTTCATCATGACTTCACTAGTTCACACGTACGCCGTTAGTAATGCACAAATCACCAGTGAGTTCAGAGGATTTAGAGATACTCCATGAGTTGTGAATCTCCATAATCTGCTGGTTGATTTACGATGCTCCGTCATTTGCCTTTTACATATGGCAGCACCCCTTCAATGTCCCCCTTATTTTTAAAAACTTACTGGATTTGCACATTAATTGTCCAATAATCTCACCTCAGAAACTTAGGACTCGTACTTACTAATGTAAGTACCCTTTTATCAACCTCTCTGGCCCAGAAAGGGAATAATTTAAACTGTTGAGTCTCAGTCTACATTTAGTAAATTCTTCTTAGAGATTATTAAAATTTCAAATGTAAAATTTTTTCAATTCTTTTCATACTTTTCCTTTCTATCCCTTTTTCCCCTCTCTCTTAATCCAATCTTTCTTTCCCTCTCTTTATTTCTCTTTCTGTACCTGATTTGACTCCAATTCACCTTCCTTCTCAGGCGTCCCTCTGCTTCTTTCTCAATCCTTAAATCTCATTGCTTAAGGAGTTACACTGTTGGTCCCGCCATTCACCGAAGTCCCAGATGCCCCATTACCCTCGCTGCACCTTTATCAGCTCACACTTCCAGCAAGTTAGGGAGCAAATTATATTCGAGCTGAAGGGTGCAGGAAAAAGTCTAACCAATGGTGCACGCCGTGAGATACTCCACTCCAGCAAGATTTGGCATAATATTTTTCAAAATTTGAGATGCGTGGGACTTCCTCGAAATGTTGACACATTCAGTGATAACCCTTCCTAATTTCTAAAAAACAATGTCATCTACCCAAACTGTGCTATAATAACTGAAGTCCTATTTAATATTGACAATGGAAACAATATGGAAAATCAACAGAAAAATAACAAATAGAGAATTGCCAATGCACTTTGACATTCCAGTGGTGAACTTCACTCTGCACAATGCATCAATCCATGAGCAATTACTGATAACTAATTATACTCCGAGATCACCTTCGAAATATTCTGCAATTGCTTTGCCCCAGACTTTCAAAATAACCTAAAGTTTCAACAGATTTTCCTTTATACAGAAAACATTATCCAAATCCCAGAATGATTTTTAAATAGGCTGTGGGGCTATGCTGCGGAATAATAAAAAAACGAAAGCTCAAGAGGCTTGGTGACTGAAATCTCACAATCTGTCAGTTACACCAAACAGCCTCTGAGCCCACTGATGTTTCCAAAACTTGGTTGACAGACAAGGACAGTGCATATGAATATACATAAATACTTTGAAACGAAGTCCCAAGTGTTAAAGCCTCTTTCCTCAGTGGTCACGTCGTCATAGCAACCCAAACCCAAGGGTTTTTCCTAACAGGTATACGCCTAAAAATGACTGTGATATTATTGTATGAATGCTGAACACATTACATTGGAACATAGGAACAGGAGTAGATCATTCAGCCCCTGAAATTTGAAAAACAACACAGCAGAAGGAATAAAATCAATTGACACACAATCAATTACACTCCCTCGGGAGATTTCAATTTCATATCTGCCCACCATAGCAACACTGTACACGTGGCGTTCATGTCATGAAAATTGTACGTTGTAAGGCATTTTCTTACAACTAACAACAGCAGCAACTTGCATTTATATAGCACCTTAACATAGTAAAACATCCCAACGCCCTTCACAGGAGCATTATCAAAACAAAATTTGACACCGAGCCATATAAGGAGATATTAGGACAAGTAGCCAAAAGCTTGGTCAAAGAAGTAGGTTTTAAGGAGCGTCTTAAAGGAGGAGAGAGAGGTAGAGAGGCTTAAGGAGGGAATTCCAGAGTTTAATGTCTAGGCAGCCGAAGGCACGGCCACCAATGGTGGGGCGATTAAAATCAGGGATGCGCAAGAGGCCAGAATTGGAGGAGTGCAGAGATCTCGGAGGGTTGTAGGGAAAGGAACAGGCTCACCCACAGTGTGCAGTCCTCGAACATTTACACTTACTTTCTGTTACACTGTCCTGTCATACTTTCCCCATCATACTTTGTTGATAACACCCTTACTGCTTCAAATGTTGATAATACTCCTATTGCTTTAAAACAGCACATCTTCTGACTCACTGCTAGTAATATAAAATATTCCTTCAAATTCATTGGAATAGGGTTATCCTCCAAAAACACATTGGGAGTAATTTTGACTTTTGGCGAGTGTAAAATGGTCGCTATCAAATGGAAATGAAAAGCGGGAGAGATGTATAACGAGGGACTGAATTGATATCATCCATTTTACACAATCGCCCAACGTCAAAATTACCCCCCTTATATTTGATCTGTATCAGGTATTCACTATATTCCTACATGTGTTACTATACTCCCAGACGGAGCTTAAACTGGCTGACAGAACATTCAGGAAGACACTTCCAAAACTATTGTTTCAGGGGCAGACAAACCAGGCAAGGCATTTACATTCTGCCAGGGTTACTGGAGAAATTCCTCTCCTGTTTACTTTCTGGAACCCAGCAGCTCTGGTACAGATGAAATTTTTAGCACTCTCTTATCATTTTAAACACCTCAATTAGATCACCCCTCAACCTTCTAAACACAAGGGAATGCAACCCAAGTTTATGCAACTTGTCCTCATAACTTAACCCTTTAAGCCCTGGTATAATTCTGGTGACTCTGCACTGTGCCCCCTCCAAGGGCAATATATCCTTCCTGAGGTGTGATGGCCTCAAGAGGGAGAGGAGTTTCTTTGGAACTAAGAAATGCAGGTGCAATTGCTCCTATTTGCCCTAGTCCCCAGACCAGCATGTTCAAACCTAGGCACACCTACCTGGATATAATCCAAGAGACCTGGGGGTAATTTTAACCGGCTCCAATGCGCCCAATTCTGGGTTTAACCCAGGCGCGTTAGGATGTGCACGCACAACAGAAACCCGGAAGTCCCGTCCCCAATTAAAACCAGCGGGTCGATATTTAAAGGGTCCATTCAGGTTTGAAACTCTTTAGGTACTTCACTTTTTGTGGATTCTGCAACAGAAACAAAATTAACTTCTCCTGAACATGTCTCCCATGGATTCGGAAACATGCCATTGAAGCAGAGGCAAGTTGCAGCTGGAGTTTATTTGGCTCTTCAAACCAGGGCCAGATTAAAGGGCCAAATAAAAGGTGAGGTATTGCAGCTGGGCCCTCAATTTTCTGAGACAAATGTTTGGCTGGAGTTCTTTGTGTTTAGATTGAGATTTCTTTGTTGAGACTGAGAATTCTTGTGTTCAGACAAATTTACCTACATTTTGGAGCTCCTCAAGCTGATAAGGTTAGGACGGGGGGCACAATGGATCTGTTCCATAGTACATCTGAGGAGGTGAAAAATGAAGATGGGAGACCCATTGTCAGAGCAGCCGTGCACATTGCTGCCCGTGATGTAGGGATGCCCTGATGAAGCACATGAAAGGGCAAATTCACAAAAGGGACTCAATATTGGCTAAGACTTGGCAGTAGTGGTGATGATGATAATTATTAAATTTAATGTGCCATAACAAAATAAATATATAAATTAACAATATGACAGCTCGTCAAACACCCTTGTGCATGACCTTGGTGAATTACAATTGCTTAGCCTTTCTCTCTCTCTATCGCTTCTAATTGGTGCATCCCCTGTGGCTTCAGCAGAGGTAGTGGCAGGTTGCTCAGATCCCTGCCCTGACTGCTGAGATGCTCTCTGCCTATGACCTCTGGGTTTGGAGCCCGTGAGGGCCCCGCCAAAGACATGTACAGGGGCAGACTTGGCCATCAGGAAAGGAGGCAGCATTGTGGGTACTGGTTGAGGAGGGGGCAACAGGTGAGATATGGGAGTGTTTTGAGTGGAGTCCCCACTTCCACGTCCCCTTTCACCATCGTCCCTCTCCCAGGCCAACGCAACATCATTCCCACCACTCTGCTGGACAGCATGTTGGTGCGCAGATGTGTCGCCTTGTAAGGCCACTGCTAATGTAACTGTCTGCCTGTTTAAGGCGGCAGACATATTGACATCCAGAGTCCTCACAGCCATTGTCACGGCCTGCATGGACTCAAATGAGAGCCGTGCTTGAATCTTAATGGAGGATACCATTCTCTTCATCACAGACATTCTCGAACTTACCTGTACCACCAATCCACCAGCGATAGAGTTGGACTCCTCCATCCTCTCCTCCATTGTGGAGAGTGTGCATGGCACAGTCCCTCACAAAGTTGCTGCTGCATCTCTATCATTCTCCTTCTCAACGATGGGTTTAGCATCTATGTCCAGCGGAGCAGAGCTTGGAGAGGAGTGTGCCCCCCGACGCAGACTCGCCACAGCTGCCCCTGCCACCAGTGACCGCTCGTGCTCACTTGTGAGTGGTGAATCACCAGGTGACAACCCAACTAACTGTCGAACAGGACCCATCGAAGTGCGAGTATCAGCGCTAGTACATGGCTGTATGTCCTGTTATGGTGCACCCTCAGAAGTTATGAGCTCCTCTGAGGAATTGCTTTCTTCCATTTCTGCTGATTCCTCGTGAAGGTGCTGGAAGTCAATAGAAAGCGACATTAATGATTCATCGCAAAAGTGACAATCTTTCCAATGACCATACTGAGGTCTGGAACAGTTCCATCATTGATAAAATCAATTCATCATGTGTGTGAAAGATGTTAAAGTTCTGTCACCAGCCATCTGCGGGTTGCCAGTCTCTCCATCTCCGATGGTTATGGATGCGACGGTCCGACTTACTTCCATGGCCTTCTCCTCCATATCTGTCACCTCCAGTTCTGCTCCTTTCCCTTGCTATTTGCGCTCACTTCTCCTACAAGGGGAGAAAGAACAGACTGTGAGTGACTGAAGGTGATGTGCCCACCCTATGAATGCGTTGCTATGAATGAGGCTGACCATTAAAGAGAAGCTTCGGAGGGTGACTATAATACAGATACATCACATGATATCAGGATTGGGGTGAGTGACAGTGGTGGGTGAATAAATGGGCAGTTGAGGAAGTGCCTACAAAGTGAAGGATGGTTGCTGCTGCTGATGCTTAAGTGGGTGTGAGGAGTTATGTGATGGGGTCGGCGTGCCAACACAGAGTGACGGGGAGAGGGTGGGGTGGGGAAAGGTATTGAACAACACAGGATGTGCCTGCCTGCTACAATGCACTACCTGGGTGTTCCAGCTTTGTAATGCTCACTTCCAGATTTACTTCATCCATCCCTCCTCAGTTTTCTCTCAGTCCTCCCGTCATTGTTCTTTCCTATCTCACAGGCTTACACCAAGTGCTCCACACCTTGATTCTTCTCTCTCACTGAGTGCTCCATCTCACAATCTCCTCTTCTGCCGTCCACTCCCTAATACTCCAACCAATACAAAAACTCGTCCTCCCATTCCCTCATGCTGCGAACTCAAGTCACCAGCCCTGAAAATTCTCCCTCCCTGATGCTATGACTGTACCGCTACAGGAGATTCCCAGGTTGCTGATAAATTACGAAGAGGATTCTTTTAAAATAAAGGCAAATAATGGATGCTTTATTAAAGTCATATGCTTTGAAGGTTTATATTAATTTAAACTGCTCCCTGTGGTTAAAACGTCCTACTGAAGAGGCATCAAAAGTTTGAAAGTCAGCCAGGTTTCTTACATTATCACTTCAACTTTTGAAATAAATTAGTGGAAAGGTACATGTAAAAAGATCAGCAAATTAAATTTTGCAATTAAATATAATGGCCCCGATAATAGCGGGAAGGGAGCAGGATGAGGATTTGCAGCCAGAAAACCTCGAAGCACGGGTTTCCTGCAGGTCCTGCCGAATTTAACGGAAGGATCCGTTTTAAACTTTTTCAACAGATTTCTCGGCCACAACCAGCCAGATTGACAGGCTGGCTAGCTGTTGGGTGGGAAGCCAGCCAGGGATTGGAGAAGTGGTAAGTCTGACATGGGGAGGGGCGGGGGGGAAGTCGGACATAGTGGGGGAGGGGGGGGAAGTCAGACATCGCGGGGGGTATCGGCTGATGGTGGGGGGGTGGTTTGGTTGATCAGGGAGTCAGCCGATCGTGAGGGGGAGTCGGCCGATTGTGGGGTTCCGATCGTGTGGAGGTAAGCTTCGGGAGCTGGGAGAAGCACTTCTGCTCTTCCTGGTCCACGAGCAGTACTGCAAAGGCATTTACCTGATGGATCTGACCCTTCATGCCTCCCGTCAGCTGCCAGGTTTCCGAGGCCCAGGAAACCCAACTGCAGGTCTTAAAACTAAAAGTTAAGTTAAATTGGAGGCACGCATATTTTAGTCTATTAATATTTTAGTGATCGACTTGCCTCCATTAAAACTGGAAGTGGGTAGGTTGGAGGTGGGTTCGGGTCAGATTGTCCATTTATTTATTTTCAACCATAAGACCGTAAGAGATAGGAGCAGGAGTAGGCCATTCGGCCCCTCGAGCCTGCTCCACCATTCAATGAGATCATGGCTGATCTGATTTTTACCTCAACTCCACTTTCCCGCCTTTTCCGCATATCCTTTGACTCCCTTGCTGATCAAAAATGTGTCTAACTCAGCCTTGAATGTATTCAATGACTCAGCCTCCACAGCTTTTTGGGGTAAAGAATTCCAAAGATTCACGACCCTCTGGGAGAATAAATTCCTCCTCATTTCCATCTTAAACGGGCGAACCCTTATTCTGAAACTATGCCCCCTAGTTTTAGATTCCTCCATGAGGGGTAACATCCTCTCAGCATCTACCCTATCGAGCCCACTCAGAATCTTGTATGTTTCAATAAGGTCTCCTCTCATTCTTCTAAATTCCAATGAGTATAGACCCAACCTGTTCAACCTTTCCTCATAAGCCAACCCTTCCATACCCAGAATCAACCTGGTGAACCTTCTCTGAACTGCCTCCAATGCAAGTATGTCCTTCTTTGAATAAGGGCACTAGAACTGTACGCAGTACTCCACGTGTGGTCTCACGAGCACCCTGTACAGTTGTAGCATGACTTCCCTGCTTTTATACTCCATCCCCCTCGAAATAAAGGCCAATATTCTGTTTGCCTTCCGGATTACCTGCTGCACCTGTATGTTGACTTTTTGTGTTTCATATACGAGGACACCCAGATCCCTCTGTACCGCAGCATTTTGTAGTATTTCTCCATTCAAATAATATTTTGTTTTTTTATTTTTCCTCCCAAAGTGGATGACTTCACATTTTCCCACATTATATTCCATCTGCCAAATTTTTGCCCATTCGCTTAACCTGTCAATATCCCTTTGCAGATACTTTGTGTCCTCATCGCAACTTGCTTTTCCACCTATCTTTGTATCATCAGCAAATTTGGCCACAAGACACTCTGTTCCTTCATCCAAGTCATTGATATATATTGTAAATAGTTGAGGCCCCAGCATTGAGCCCTGTGGCACCCAACTAGTAACAGATTGCCATTTTGAAAATGACCCTTTTATCCCGACTCTTTGTTTTCTGTTAGCCAATCCTCTATCCATGCCAGTATATTACCCCGCCCACCCATCCTGGGGGGTTAAAATTGCTCCTAATGAGTAGATTTAGTATTTTTAATTTTTTAAACACTGAGTTTTGATACAATATAATTTTTCTTTGTGCAGATATATGCTTTTTTATGGGTTTTCTTGAACAAGCCTATATTAGGCCGCCTGAACATGACTCTTTGACTTATTGGGTTTTCCATCAATTCCCACAGAGACAAGAATTTCAGGCTTCACTGGACAGCAAGATCATTCTAGCTTTTCCATCCAGACAAAACTTCAATTCCCCCCATCATAGGAGCCAACTATTTCTTAAATAACTTCAAAGTTTTTGACTCCACTATCACAAGTTCCTTCTATATGTTTCTCACACTTTGAAGGAAAACATCCTGATTTCAGTACTAAATTTGCCTTTTGCCAATTTGAACACAAGTCCCTTTATACAAATGTCACTGTTTAAGTCGTGATCTAAACTTAGCTTTTCTAGGACATTTACTATTTTATAGAACTCTGAGATCCCTTTAATGATCTCCTTTCAAAGCTGCTGAGTCTAGGTTTCTACACACTTTCCTTATAACTCAGTTTTATGATGCAAGCATTCAACCTTGTGGCTATTCTCTGGATCGTCTCTAGAACGTGAATTTTTCCCTTGTGTATTGATGACCAAAAGTGGATGCAGTAATCAGCGCACAGTCTAACCAGAGCTTTATTAAGTTTTATTATAAATGTTGCCAACTAGTAATCGATTGATTTGGCTAGGTCATCCAATATTTCATTTCCTTTCGTGATTGCGCTGGAACATAGGAAGGACATAGGAACAGGAGTCGGTCATTCAGCCCCTCAAGCCTGTTCCGCCATTTAATTTGATCATGGCTGATCTGTATCTTAACTCCATTTATGCGCCTAGCTTCCATATCCCTTAATATTCCTACCTAACAAAAATCTATCAATAGACCTCGTCTCAATTGCTTTTTGGGGAGAGAGTTCCAGATTTTCGCTTCCCTTTGTATGAAGAAGTGCTTCCTGGCATCACCCCTAAATGGCCTAGCTCTAATTTTAAGGGTATGCCCCCTTGTTCTGTACTCCCCCACCAGAGGAAATAGTTTCTCCCTATTTACCCTTTCAAATTTGACTAGACAAGTTGAGCAGCAAATCTACTAATACCCCCATAGCTCTTTAGAAACATAAAGACATAGGAAATAGGAGCAAGAGTAGGCCATTCGGCCCTTCAGGCCTGCTCCGCCATTCAAAATGATCATGGCTGATCGTCTAACTCAGTACCCTGTTCCCGTTTTTTCTCCATTTCCTTTGATCCCTTTAGCATTAAGAAATATATCAATCTCCTTCTTGAATACATCTAATGACTTGGCTTCCACCGACTTCTGTGGTAGAGAATTCCACAGGTTCATCACCCTCTGAGTGAAGAAATTTCTCCTCATCTCGGTTCTAAATGGCATACCCCGTATCCTGAGACTGTGACTCCTGGTTCTGGACTCCCCAGCCATCGGGAACATCCTCCCTGCATCTCATCTGTCTAGTCCTGTTAGAATTTTATATGTTTCGATGAGATCACCTCTCATTCTTTAAAACTCTAGTGAATATAGGCCAAGTCGACCCAATGTCTCCTCATACGTCAGGCCTGCCATCCCAGGAATCAGTCTGGTAAACCTTTGTTGCACTCCCTCCATGGCAAGGACATCCTTCCTCAGATAAGGACACCAAAACTGCACACAATACTCCAGATGTGGTCTCACCAAGGCCCTGTATAACTGCAGTAAGACATCCCTGCTCCTATACTCAAGTCCTCTTGCAATGAAGGCCAACATACAATTCGCCTTCGTAACTGCTTGCTGCACCTGAATGCTCGCTTTCAGCGACTGGTGTACAAGGACACCCAGGCCTCGTTGCACCTCCCCTTTTCCCAATCTATCACCATTCAGATAATAATCTGCCTTTCTGTTTTTACAACCAAAGTGGATAACCTCACATCTATCCATGTTATACTGCATCTGCCATGTTCACCCAACTTGTCTAAATAACAATGGAGCCTCTTTGCATCCTCCTCAGAGCTCACATTCCACCTTCAGCTTTCAGCTCCACCTTAGTTATTCAGCACCATTCATGGGATACTTTTCTTCCAACGTGTACTACCTTACATTTGTCTGTACTGATTTTATCTGCCAATGATAGATTTTATCCTAACTCACTTTGTAGGTCCTTGGCTGCCTCTTAACATTCAAACGCCTCTCCCATTCCTTGGTTTGCATTATGCATAAATTTGACAGGTCTTCATTTAACTTATGAATCCAAGCTAAAGTAAATTAAGAACAACAGGAAATCCTAACACTGATCTCTGAGGTATTATATAAAGTACATTTCCCTTGACGTCACAGCTTCCTACATTTCAGCCAATTACTTATCCGTTCCCAGGTTTTAACTTAAATACCCACAAGTTTAAGCTTAAGTAATGGCGTTTTCCTGCAGAATTGAGTTGAAGGTTTTCATAGTCCATTAGAGATGTCAATACCTCAAAATAATCAATGAGGTTGGCCAGGCAGCACCTCCCCCTTCTGTGACCATGGGCCTGATATTATAGCAAAGACGGGTTCCGAGCCGGGGGGGGGGGTGGGGTCGGAAAATTGCATGCACGAAACCCGGAAGTCAGATTATCCAATCTCAACTTGATTGAATGATTACATTTTTCCTTCTGGGTTTTGCACCTCCAAGCCACACAGCGGGCGTACTGCGCACCCGCATGACGTGATCTGAAGTCCACTATGTAAAGGGCCAATGCAAAAATGGAATTTGGAGGAGCCAGGAGGTATTTACCATAGATTCATGAAGAGCAAGGTCAGTACCCAGATTCAATGATGCTTCCCTTGAAATACTGCTGAGTGCAGTCAGGAGCAGGAGGGACATCATTTTCCCCAGCAATGGGAGGAAGAAACCTGCTGCTTTTACCAAGAAGGCACGGTTGGAGGTAAGTGACACATCTGCGATGGAGAGACTGGGAATCGCAAATGCCTCGTGACAGAATTTTAAAAATCTGACACAAGTGCAGACTTTATTTCATCAATGGCTGCACTATGAGAAGCCTGAGTATGGTGATTGGTAAGATTGTTACTTTGCCAGGACGAATTCATATCCTTTTCTCTTGTCTTTTAGGGCCTTCACGGGTAGAGAAAGAGCCTGCGGAGATGCATGATGACGGTTCCTCAAAGGATCTCATTCCTTCTAAGGGTGCACCATCACAGGACATACAGCCATGTACCAGCGCAAATACTCAAACTTCGATGGGTCCAGTTAGACAGTTTATTGGGTATTCACCTGGTGATTCACAATTCACAAGTGATCATAAGCAGACACTGGTGGCAGGGGCAGATGTGGAGAATCCGCATCAGAGGGCGCACTCCTCCCCAAGCTCTGCTCAGCTGGACGCAGATGCTGAACCCTGGGGGCCATTGTTGAGAAGGAGAATGATAGAGGTACAGCAGCAAGTATGCGAGGTACTGACAGACATGCCACACACACTCTCCACAATAGCGGAGAGGATGAAGGAATCCAGCTCCAACATCAGTGACTGCTCTGGCAGGCAAATGCGAGAATGTCTGCCATGGAGAGAATGGTTGCCTCCATGGAGCTTCAAGTACGGCTCTCAAATGAGTCTATGCAGCTATGACCGCGGACATGCAGGAGATGTCTGCCACCTTTAACAGGATGACAGATACCTTATCTGTGGTCTTACAATGCGTCACTGATCTGCACCAAGTTGCTGTCCAACAGAGTGGCTGGAGTGATGTGGCAATGGCTCAGGAGGGGGATAATGGTGAAAGGGGACATGGAAGTCGGAACTCCACTCAAATGACACCCTGTACCTGTGGGAAGTCAGCCAGAGAGGCGAAACCCACTGTCCGTTCATTCTGGCTATTGTCATCGCGGGGGAAGTTCACATAAGTAGATGCCCTGGCAAAAATCCATCCGTTACCTGCCTTATACATTGATGTGCAGCCAACTGAGAAACACTGGAAATGTCTCGGGTGGTGCACCGGAAGGAGCCAGAGGCAAAGAAATTGAGGGCAGTGGTAACTTTTACTGCGACGGGCAATGTGTGGCCACCAGGTCCAGCAGGGAGCAACTCTTCTTGAAGGAGGCTTTAGACATCTGCGACCACCTGCTGGCTCAATCTAAGCCTGCGTAGGCACTGCTCTTCAGATAGGTCCAGGAAGCTCCGCCTCTACCTGTAGACCCTCTCATGTAGGTAGTGCCTCCTGCGACCTCAGCCCTTCTGTTGTGCTCCTCTCTGCTCTCCTTTTTGCTGTTCTCCAGAACTGGGTTGCGAACCTCTCTCTTGTGGACCTGCAGATCCCAAATCAGCACGACATCGCTGCCATGGATGGTCATTGTCTTCCTCCTCCGACGTCCTATCGAATAAATCGATGGCACCCCACCCCACCAAAATCCTGATTTTGTCTGTTTGAAAGCCTCCAAACTTCTGAAAAACCTGCATGATCACAAGAAGTCTCTTCCAAACGTTTGTCAGAGGGAACTGAGAAAGTAGCTGTAAACACTGAGCTTTTATTCATATCAGGCAATCATAACTTTAAACAACCGCAGCTCAATCTTGCCTCTATTTCACTGACGAGTTTCATGAGCCCCGAGAAACCTATGCTGGAGGCCTAAAATTCAAAAGCCTGTTGAAATCAATTCAAAATCGCCTCGTTACCATGTGCTAATCATGTAAACGGCTGTGCTAATTACTGATCCACGTGTGCTGATGATCAACCCCCTCTGACGACTAGGTTATTCGCACCAGCCAAACGTGCCTCCGTTAAACCTGGAAGTGGACGTGTTGGAGCCGGGTTGCGGTCGCACTTCAAATTTCTACAATCTTTGCTTCCCACCTGACCCCAACCCATTCAAGGGGCCGAAGGGCCTACTCCTGCTCTTAACTCCTATGTTCGTATACTCGTACGTATGTTCGTATCCATTCTTGGGGGTTAAAATTCCCCCCATATTGTCTGCTGTTTGCTAGGTTCTTATGATACAAAGAGGGTAATTTTAACTTTAGGTGATGGTGTAAAACCATCGAATTAGTCACGCATTATACACCACGCCCGATTTTCCTTTACATTGAAGTCAATGGATGGGAAAAATGGTGTTTAATCGGCGGACAATTCGATATTGCCCATTTTATACCATCGGCCAAAGTTAAAATTACCCACAAATAATTATCAAGTTTACTCCTGATAATCAATTCCATTATGTCACCTGGTATTAACCTTGGTCAATTTGGCACCTTTCGAAAAACGCAACTTCACAACTAGCCTGCAGAGCGCACCCTCATAGGAAAGTGTCTGGCACAGCCACCATCCCCCCACCCCCACCCCCAACCCTTCCCCTCTCCCTCTTCCATGCAGTTGGAATATTCACAAGGCATTTTACATGACAATATACTTTTAAAGCAAGAGAAAACCTTAAAAGTATGGCAGGAGGATTGAAGTGACAATCAGTTTGGGGATTCATATCAAGTCAAAACATTAAGTACGCAGCTATTGGACTCATTTTTTTTTTCCTGTGACTCACGAAGTAAGACTGATAAAACAAAATATCAAAGAAGAGTTTAAGAAATTCTCCAAAACAGAAAACAAGATCTGTGCCAAGAATGTTCTTATCCTGTAAATAGTTGGTGCAATATGTACAAATGATCCGGTGTTTATTTTTTCAATTTAATGTGTACAATACCTTAGTGTGATATTGTGAAGTACTGCAGGGATGTCTTGGAGCCAGCAGATTGTCACAGCACCCAGCTGCCATTTGTGACAGAATCTGCTATAAATCACAAGAAATTCCAAGCAGATTGCTTCTATTTCTGGGCTGCTTTGTAACAAGATCAATGAGATACTGTCAAAAAGTAATACAAGACTATGAAAGGCCCCTATGAATGGAATGGTTTAAACCTCTGTATTTGGTTTTCTTCAGTCATTATAATGAACAATCTCTCTTAAAGATCCTCGGCCATTCCCACTGTGATGGAGTGCACAGGCCATAAATTAGGTTGGGGCCTACATACGCTGAGTCTTGGCCTAATGTCAAAGTTCCCACTTGGGCCTTGTTGGGATTGAAGTCTCCACCCTCCATCGATGCAGGAGACGACGGAGCTGGGGATGGGAACTCCCGAAACACCCACATCCCTGGCCTCCGTAATGCCAGTGAGGGCATCGGCAGCTAATAAGCCTAGAAAAATGAAACGTACCAGCTTCAGGAATGACAATTGTCGTGCCCACCTTGGAGGTTCAAGCCTGGGACATTAAAACGGTATGATTAGTTCAGCCTCTTTATAAAGGAGGGCCAATGGGCACGATGAGATTTCTTTCCCCGAGGAGCCCTCCCCGACAATTTTTTTCCATTCTCGTGATGTGGGTGTCACAGGCAGGGCCGGCATTTATTGCTCATCCCGAGTCGCCTTTGAGAAGGTGGTGGTGGGCCTTCTTCCTGAATCACTGTACTCTGTGTGGTGAAGGTGCTCTCACAATGTTGTTCGGCAGGGAGTTCCAGGATTGTGACCCAGTGGCAATGAAGGTGCTTTGGTGGGGGTGCCCCCAAGCCTTGATAAAGGCCTGCGTTAGGAAATTGTGACTCTCTTGGGGCTTGGCAGCAACAGCGCACTTTCGATGTGCTGCTCCAGTCTCATGCTTGGGTGGGAAGGCCCTGGAAAATTGGCCCTTTTATGGTTACCTGCCTTTTACATTCAGATGCTGACTGACCTGTGTACTTCTAGCATTGTGTTTTTATTTCAAATTCTCAATATTTCGCAATTTTCGCTACTTATTGCCTTGGTTAAAGTCGGACACAAAATTCGATTATCCACTACCTTGACTTTTTTTAAAAGAAGTGACATTCCAAGTAGACAATGGAGAACCTTATAGCTTGGTGTCCCTAGACTTATATGAAGCATTTAATGAGGTCCTGACTGAAAGGATGCTCATTGAACTTAAAGCAACAAAAATTGAGGGTGAAGCTTTCAAGTGAATAAATTAACTGAAGTTTAGAAAGTAGGGAGTATTTGTTAGAGAAGTGAAGTGCTGCTGTGCATTAGGAATCAGTGTTTATAAGGCAGCATTTGTACTGTCATTTTTGCATTGATGCAAAATAGTTTTGGATGCACATCAAGGAGAAAGTGGCAGATATGGCAGTATAACTCAGAAGACTGCCAAGCACCAAGAGCCTGTCGCATAACAGTTTGAGTTCCCAAAGCATGCAGTATAAATCCTGCCTAATTTGCATTAATGACCTAAATTTAGAAATTCAATGGAATCTGGTCAAATTTGAAGATGATACCTAATGATAGGGGCAGTGGCAATCACATCTGAAAAGGACCAACAAAATATCTTCATGGAGAGAGGGTAGTGATGAAATTAAAAATAAATGGTCTTGCATATTGGAAGCAAAAATGCATGATGTGAACAATATGCAAATAATTAAGGGTGAAATTGAAAGAGATATGGGGGTGTCAATAGTACTGTGTCTAGTTTTGGTCACCAAGGTATAAGCGACATCTTTAAGTCCTGAGAGTGGTACACATAAAACCATGAGGCCTCAGAGTACTGAGCTATGAGGAGAGGCTAGAAAATCTTGGCTTTGTCGGCCTTGAAAGGAAGCAACCAAGAGGAGACCACAAAGAGGTATGTTAGAAAATAAACAGTATGTAAGATAGGAATGGTAAATGCAGAACACTGGGGTAGATTTTATTGCCTTTACCGCCTGGACATTAATTTCAATGGAAGGAAGATCAGTCCGGTTCTGTTATCGGTGTGCAATCCACTCTGCCAGGTTTTCCTTTCTGCGCTCCGCCCAAGCAGTGCTTAAGGCCCAGGCAGTCGAGACAAAAATATAACCCGCTCTTTCAAGTCAAACCATGACAGTACAACCAGTGGGCACAGATTCAAATTTGTGAAAGGCAAATGTAGGACTTTTGTCAGGAAGTTCTTTTTCACACAGGGCACAGTCTATATAAGGTAGACTTTCTACCCAGTGACACCACATTGAATTACATATAACATCATGCTTTCTAAGCTTTACAGTGAAAATAGGCACGTATGATTGCAAATGACATGGAGGTTATTCTGTCACTTACTAGAAATTGCACTTGAAATATCTGTGCAGCGATTTTCTCTGACAGATCAATAATTCTTTTGGTGGTCTTTGTAGCTAGGTGATGTAGTTTAAACTTTTGGTTGTGTTCTAATTTGCATCTTGCAGAATATTTAAGGTCATTGATTCTTTTTTTGTCAGTCATTGGTGTTTCTAAAGACTTCAAAATAACAATTCACCCATCTAATAATTACACCCATTTTTAGCACACTCAGATAGAAAAAAATATTATTTTCTTTTCCTGTATTTGATAAATTCTGAATCTCAAACTCTTTAAGAACATAGGAACAGGAGTAGGCCATTTAGCCCCTCAAGCCTGTTCCGCCATTCAATGAAATCATGGCTGATCTGCGACCTAACTCCATGCACCCACCTTAGCCTTATATCCCTTAATACCTTTGCTTAACAAAAATCTACCAATTTCAGATTTAAAATTGAGCTATCATCAACTGCTTTTTGCGGAAGAGAGTTCCAAACTTCTACCACCCTTTGCGTGTAGAAGTGTTTCCTAACTTCACTCCTGAAAGTCCTGGCTCTAATTTTTTAGGCTATGTCCCCTAATCCTAGACTCCCCAACCAGCAGAAGTAGTTTTTCTCTATCTACCCTATAAGTTCCCGTTAATAGCTTGAAAACTTAAATCAAATCATCCCTTAATCTTCTAAATTCCAGGGAATACAACCCTGGTTTGTGTAATCTCTCCTCATTATTTTACCATTGGAGTCCAGGTATCATTCTAGTAAATCTCTGCTGCACTCCCTCCAAAGCTAATATATCCTTCCTAAGGTGCAGTGCCCAGAACTGAACACAATACTCCAGGTGTGGTCCAACCAGGGCCATGTGTAGCTGTAGCATAACTTTTACCCCCTTGTATTCTAATCCTCTAGATACAAAGGCCAGCATTCCATCAGCCTTTTTGATTATTTTCTGTATCTGTCCATGACATTTTAATGATCTATCTACATGGGCCGCTAAGTCTCTTTGGGCCTCCACTGTTCCAAGCTTTTAACCATTTAGAAAGTACACTGATTTTTTTTAAAGTCCAATCTGGATGACCTCACATTTGCCTACATTGAAAACCATTTGCCACAGTTTTGCCCATTCACTTAATCTTATAATATCTCTCTGTAATTTTATGCTTCCATCTACAATGCTTCCTATCTGTGTCATTGGCAAACTTGGATATGTGGCTCTCTATTCCATCATCTAAGCTGTTAATAAATACAGTGAATAGTTGAGGCCCCAACACAGATCCCTGTGGGACACCACTATCACATCCTGCCAATTTGAATACCTGCCCATTATCCCTACTCTCTGTCTCCTGCCACTCAGCCAATTTACTTACCAAGTCAATAATTTTCCCTCAATTCCATGAGCTTCAACTTTAGCTAATAGTCTCTTATGAGAGACTTTATCGAATGCCTTCTGGACGTCCATATAAATAACATCCATAGACATTCCCCTGTCCACTACTTTAGTCACCTCTTCAAAAAAATTCAATCAGTTTCGTCAGGCATGGCCTACACTTTACAAATCCATGCTGGCTCTTTCTGATCAGCTGAAAATTTTCAAGCTGTTCAGTCACTTTATCCTTAATTATAGACTCTAGTAATTTCTCGACAACAGATGCTAGGCTAACCGTTCTGTAATTCCTTGGTTTGCCTTGCTCACCATTCTTAAAGTGGAGTGACGTGCAATTTTCCAATCTAAAGGAACGGTTCCTGAATCGAGAGAACTTTGGAAGATTATAGGTAGGGCAACTGCAATGTTCTCACCTAATTCCTTTAAAACCTTGGGATGGAAACCATCTTGTCCTGGGGATTTGTCACTCTTTAGTGCCTTTATTTTCTTCATTACTGTTAATTTGCTTGCGTTAATTATGGTGAGTTCCCAACCCTGATTCAAAATTAGTTTCCTTGGGGTGTCTGGCATGCTATCCTCTTCTACCGTAAATATTGACAAAGTAATTATTTAACATGTCTGCCATTTTCTTATTTTCATTTACAATATCACCATTATGAGTTTTTAAGGGGCCCACATTGCTCTTGACCACCCTCTTTTTCCTAATATAATTGTAAACATTATATTTTAATGTTTACAATTATATTAATTGTATAATAATATAATTATACAATAATAATTGTATAATTATAATTGTAAATGGCTCAGAAGGAGGCCATTCACCCCATCGTGTCTGCCCCATCCGAAAATGAGCCACCCAGCCTAATCCCACTTTCCCGCACTTGGCCCGTAGCCTTGTAGGTTATAGCACTTTAAGTGCATATCCAAGTACTTTTTAAATGCGATGAGGGTTTCTGACCCTCCCATCCTTTCAGGCAGTGAGTTCCAGACACCCACCGCCCTCTGGGTGAAAACATTTTTTCTCAACTCCCCTCTAATCCTTCTACCAATCACTTTAAATCTATGCCCCCTGGTTATTGACCTCCCTGCTAAAGGAAATAGGTCCTTCCTATCCACTCTATCTCGGCCCTTCTTAATTTTGTACACCACAATTAAATTACCCCTTAGCCTCCTCTGTTCCAAAGAAAACAACCCCAGCCTATCCAATCTTTCCTCATAGCTAAAATTCTCCCGTCCTGGCAACATCCTCGTAAATCTCCTCTGTACCCTCTCTAGTGCAATTACATCCTTCCTGTAATGTGGTGACCAGAACTGTATGCAATACTCAAACTGTGGCGTAAATAGTGTTTTATACCGTTCTAGCAGAACCTCCCTGCTCTTAGATTATATGCCTCAGCTAATAAAGGAATGTATCCCGTATGCCTTCTTAACCATCATATTCACCTGTCCTGCTACCATCAGGGATCGGTGGACATGCACTCCAAGATCCATCACTTCCTCTACACCTCTCAGAATCCTCCCATTTATTGTGTATTCCCATACCTTGTTTGTCCTCCCCAAATGCATTACCTCACACTTCTCTGGATTGAATTCCATTTGCCACTTTTCTGCCCACCTGGCCAGTCCATTGATATCTCCCTGCAGTCCACAGCTTTCCTCCTCACTGTCAACCACAAAGCCAATTTTTGTATCATCTGCAAACTTCTTAATAATGCCCACTACATTTAAGTCAAATCATTAATATATACCTCAAAAAGAAAGGGACCTAGTACTGAGCCCTGCATAACCCCACTGGAAGCAGCCTTCCAGTCACAAAAACACCCATTATCCTTTGCTTCCTGACACTGAGCCAATTTTGGATCCAACTTGCCACTTTCCCTTGATTCCCATGGGCTTATACTTTTTTGACCAGTCAGCCATGTGGGACCTTGTCAAAAGCTAAAATCCATGTAGACGACATAAAATACATTACTCTCATCAACCCTCCTTGTTACCTCCTCAAAGAATTCAATCAAGTTGGTCAGATATGACCTTCCCTTAACAAATCCATGCTGACTGTCCTTGATTAATCCATGCCTTTCTAAGTGACGGTTTATCCTGTCCCTCAGAATTGATCCAATAATTTGCAAGTTTCTTTTCATATTCCCTTTTTGTAGCTCTGACTGTTTTGTTGCCCTTTACTGTTAAAATCATAGAATCATAGAAAGGTTACAGCACGGAAGGAGACCATTCAGGCCATCGAGTCCACTTTGGCTCTATGCAAGAACAATTCAGCTAATCCCACTCCACCGCCCTATCCCCGTAGCCCTGCAATTTTTTTTCCTTCAAGTATTTATCCAGTTTGCTTTTGAAGGCCATGATTGAATCTGCCTCCACCACCCCCACAGGTAGTGCATTCCAGATCCTAACCACTCGCTGTGTAAAGAAGTTTTTCCTCATGTCACCTTTGCTTCTTTTGTCAATGACTGTAAATCTATGCCCTGTGGTTCTTGACCCTTCCACCAATGGGAACAGTTTCTCTCTATCTACTCTGTCTAGACACTTCATGATTTTGAATACCTCTATCAAATCTCCTCACAACCTTCTCTGTTCTAAGGAGAACAACTCCAGCTTCTCCAGTCTATCCACGTAACTAAAGTCCCTCATCCCTAGAATCGTTCTAGTAAATCTCTTCTGCACCCTCTCTAAGGCCTTCACATCTTTCCTAAAGTGTGGTGCCCGGAACTGGACACAATACTCCAGTTGTGGCCAATCCAGTGTTTTATAAAGGTTGATCATGACTTCCTTACTTTTGTACTCTATGCCTCTATTTATAAATTGTAAACAATTTTACAACACCAAGTTATAGTCCAGCAATTTTATTTTAAATTCACAAGCTTTCGGAGATTTTCTCCTTCCTCAGGCAAATGTTTTCTCCTTCCTCAGGAAACATTTGCCTGAGGAAGGAGAAAATCTCCGAAAGCTTGTGAATTTAAAATAAAATTGCTGGACTATAACTTGGTGTTGTAAAATTGTTTACAATTGTCAACCCCAGTCCATCACCGGCATCTCCACATCTATTTATAAAGCCCAGGACCCTGTATGCTTTTTTAACCGCTTTCTCCACCTGCCCTGCCACTTTCAACGATTTGTGCACATGTACCCCCAGATCTCTCTGATCCTGTACCCCTGTTCGAATTGTGCGCTTTAGTTTATATTGCCTCTCCTCGTTCTTCCCACCGAAATGTATTACTTCGCATTTTTATGTGTTAAATTTAATCTGCCACATGTCCGCCCATGCCACCAGTCTATCTATATCCTCTTGAAGTCTATCACTATCCTCCTCAGTGTTCACTACCCTTCCAGGTTTTATGTCATCTGCAAATTTTGAAATTGTGCTCTGTACACCCAAGTCCAAGTCATTAATATATATCAAGAAAAGCAATGGTCCAAGCACCTACCCCAGGGCAACAACACTGTACACCTCCCTCCAGTCCGAAAAACAACCATTCACCACTACTCTGTTCCCTGTCACTTAGTCAATTCTGTATCTATGTTGCTACTGCCCCTTTTATTCCAAAGGCTGCAATCTTGATGATAAGCCAACCATGCGGCACTTTATCAAACGCCTTTTGAAAGTCCATATACACCACATCAACTGCATTGCACTCATCTACTCTCTCTGTTACCTCATCAAAAAACTCTATCAAGTTAGTTAAACACGATTTGCCTTTAGCAAATCTGTTTTGACTTTCCCTAATCAATCCACACTCATCCAAGTGACTGTTACATCAGTCCCGGATTATCATTTCTAAAAGTTTCCCCACCACCGAGGTTAAACTGACTGGCCTGTGGTTGCTGGGTTCATCCTTAGACCCTCTTTTGAACAAGGGTGTAACAATTGCAATTCTCCAGTCCTCTGGCACCACCCCTGTATCTAATGACATTTGGAAGATTATGGCCAGTACCTCCGCAATTTCCACCCTCACTTCCCTCAGCAAACTAGGATGCATCCCATCCGGACCGGGTGAGGTATCTACTTTAATTATGGCTAGCCTTTCTAGTACCTCTTCTTTATCAATTTTTAGCCCATCCAGTATCTCAACTACCTCTTCATTTGCTGTGACTTTGGCAGCTTCTTCTTCCTTGGTAAAGACAGATGCAAAGTAACTCAGCCATGCCCTCTGCCTCCATGAGTAGATCTCCTTTATGGTCCCTAATTGGGCCCACCCCTACTTTTACTACCCGTTTACTGTTTACATGCCTAGCTGGACTTTTGGATTCCCTTTTATGTTGGCCACCAGTCTATTCTCATACTCTCTCTTTGTCCCTCTTATTTCCTTTTTCACTTCCCCTCTGAACTTTTTATATTCTGCCTGGTTTTCACCTGTTAATCAACCTGACATCTGTCATACACCCCTTTTTCTGCTTCATCTTACTCTCTATCTCTTTTGTCATCCAGGGAGTTCTGGCTTTAGTTGCCTTATCTTTCTGCCTCGTGGGAATGTACCTAGACTGTACCTGAACCATCTCCTCCTTAAAGGCCACCCACTGTTCAATTACATTTTTGCCTGCCAATCTTTGATTCCAATTTATCCGAGCCAGATCTGTTCTCATCCTACTGAAATTGGCCCTCCTCCAATTGAGTATTTTTACTTTAGAATGGTCCATGTCCTTTTCCATAGCTATTCTAAGCCTTATGATACTATGATCGTTGCTCCCTAAATGCTCCCCCATTGATAATTGCTCCACTGGCTCGCCTCATTCCCTAGAACCAAGTCCAGCAATGCCTCTTTCCTAGTTGGGCCGGAAATGTACTGGTCAAGAAAGTTATCCTGAACACATTTCAAAAATTCCTCCCCCTCTTTGCCCCTTATATTATTATTATCCCAGTCTATATTAAGATAGTTGAAATCACCCATTATCGCTACTCTATAGCTTTTGTACCTCTCTGTAATTTCCCTGCAAATTTGCTCCTCTATATCCTTCCCACTAGTTGGTGGCCTATAGAATACTTCCATTAGTGTAATGTTGATTGTTTCTTAACCATAACCAAATAGATTCTGTCCTTGACCCCTCCAGGACATCCTCTCTCTCCAGCACAGCAATATTCTCCTTAATCAATACTGCCACCCCACCCCCCTCCTTTCTTTCCTTCCCTATCTTTCCTAAACACCTTGTATCCAGGAATATTTAGTACCCAATCCTGCCCTTTTTTGAGCCAGGTCTCTGTTATCACCACAACATCATATTCCCATGTGGCTATTTGCGCCTGCACCTCACTAACCTTGTTTACCACACTTCGGGCATTTACACACATGCACTGCTAACCAGTCTGAGACTTTCTTGTACTCTCTCTTAGTCTGCTCCCACCTAATACCGTATTATTACTTGCTCTAGTGCTATCTTTCTCTCTCGATCCTTTGTTCCCCCTGTTTCTCCTTTTCCACATCCTGGTGCCCATCCCCCTGCCAAATTAGTTCAAACACCCCTATCCACCCCCCCCCCCCCCCCCCCGCCACAGCACTAGCGAACTTCCCAGTGAGGACATTGGTCCCAGCTCCATTGAGGTGCAACCCGTCCGGCCTGTACAGGTCCCACCTCCTCTAGAACTGGTCCCAATGCCCCAGGAATCTAAAGCCCTCCCTCCTGAAGCCACGCAGTCATTTGCTCTATCCTCCTATTTCTATACTCACTAGCACGTGGCACCAGGAGTAATGTGGAGATGTTCTTTGTATCTCTCCAAGTCACCAAGATCTGTGCTATTTTTTCATTTTTGTATGTTTTTTCTTTTAGTTTTATGTTGTCCCTTACCTCTTTTGTCGTTCATGGCTTTTTTTTGGCAATTAGAGCTCTTGCCCCTTAGGAGTATAAATTGGTTCGGTATCACGTTAAATTCTTTTTTGAACACCTCCCACTGATCTTCTGTCATTTACCCATTAACAGATCTGTTCGGTTTACTGTGGACTGTCTCTGACTCATCCCATTGAAGTCGGCCTCACTTAAATTTAGAATCTTAGTAGCTGATACGGGTTTCTCCCTTTCAAAACACAACATTGAACTCAATCATATTATGATCACTATTAGATGAATGTTCACGCACTAAATCTGGCTCATTACTCATTATTAAATCTAATATGGCCTGCCCCCTTGTTGGTTCTAGGATATATTGTTGCAGAAAGCTGTCCTGAACACACAAGAAATTTGCTACATTTCTGACATGAGCTCGTCTGCTTAACCAAATCTATATGAAAGTTAAAATCACCCATTAAAACCACTCTGCCTTTGCGACATGCTTGTCTAATCTCTGCATTTAAACATTCTGGCACTTCACACCAGGGGGCATATGTACAACTCCCATTACAGTGTTAAATCCTTTTCTATTTCTTAATACGGGAGACCCATAAAGTCTCCACTGCCTGCTTACCTCTCATTATATCCTCTCTTATCATTGAAGTAATTTCTTTGTTAATCACTAAGGCTACTCCTCCCCCTCTATCAGTTTCCCTATCCTTCCTATAGACCTTATAACCTGGTGTATTCAGTTCCCAGTCCTGACCGTTTTGCAGCCATGTCTCAGTAATGGCCACCATGTCATACCCTCTAAGTTGAATTTGCGCCTGCAGTTCATTCAATTTGTTCCTTATATTCTGCGTTTGTATAAAGTACGCTCATTTGGGCCATACACTCTAACCTATCCTTCTGCTCGAATGTTTTTCTCACACATTTCTTATTTCTCTCTCTTAATTTAATTACTTTACATCTTTTAGTTTTCCCTTTATCTGTCGCTGCCAAAAGCATAATTTCTGACTATTACTCTACACTTGTCCTTTTCGTTTGTTTTAGAATTATTATTTATACTAGCTTTTTCCACCTGAGCCCTCCCCCCCCATTTAATAGCTTAAAGTTCTTGTGACCGCTCGATTTATCCTTTCTGCTAGGACCCTGGTCCCTGCCCGGTTCGGGTGGAACCTGTCCCAATGGTACAACTCCTTCCTGCCCCAGTACTGGTGCCAGTGTCCCATGAAATGGAACCCCTCTTGCCCACACCACTCCTTCAGCCACATGTTCACCTCCCCAATCTGCTTATCCCTAAGCCAATTTGCATGTGGCTCGGGCAATAATCCAGAGATTATAGATTGAGTAGACTGGGCCTGTATTCTTTAGAGTTTAGAAGAATGAGAGGTGATCTCATTGAAACATACAAAATTCTCACAGGGCTCGACAAGGTAGATGCAAGGAGGATGTTTCCCCTGGCTGGGGAATCTAGATCCAGGGGTCACAGTCTCAGAATAAGGTGTAGGCCATTTAGGACTGAGATGAGGTAAAATTTCTTCACTCAGAGGGTAGTGAATCTTTGGAATTCTCTACACCAGAGGGCTGTGGAGGCTCAGTCATTGAGAACATTCAAAACAGAGATTGATAGATTTCTAGATATTAAAGGCATCAAGGGATATGGGGACGGTGCAGGAAAATGGCATTGAGGTAGAAGATCAGCCATGATCTTGTTGAATGGCGGAGCAGGCTCGAAGGGCCGGATGGCCTGTTCCTGTTCCTATTTCTTATGTTCTTGTGGTTCTGTTTTTTAATTTAGCTCCTGGTACTCTCTGATCAGAACCTCTTGCCTACTCTTTCCTATGTTGTTGGTCCCAACATGGACCACAACGACCAGATCGTCCCCCTCCCTCTCCAATATCCTTTCAAGCCGGTTCGAGATGTCCCTCACCCTGGCACCAGGTAGGCAACACACCATATGGGACTCTCGATCCTGCTCACAAAGGATGTTATTTGTCCCCCTAATTATTGAATCCCCTACAACTACCACATCATGCATCGCCGCCTCCTCCTCCTCCCTTTGGACAACCTCCTGCTCCAGGGTGCCATGGTCAGTATTCTGGCTGTCCTTCTGACAGCCTTTATCCTTATCCTCACAGATAGCAAGTACATTGGGCCTGATTTTAGCAGGCCTGCGGGTTTCCGGCGGGTTGGGTTTCGGGTGCGTGGCCTCCGCGCCCGGTGAAATTAGTGGGTTGCCCGCGCGATCGTAGCAGGCAATCCACTAATTGGAATCATTTACCTGCTCCTCCGGGGTCCGCGCTGCTGGTCTGCGCGTCGGGCGGGCTGCGCATGCACAGTACAATCTGTCAGCTGGAGGCTCTCTAGTTAAAGGGGCAGTCCTCCACTGACAGATGCTGCAACCAATGGAACAAATTACAGCATGGAGCAGCCCAGGGGGAAGACTGCTCCCAGTTTAATGATGCCTCACCCCAGGTATCATCAGATGGGGTGAGGAGGAGGGGGAGGACAGAGATCTTCCACCCGGCGGGCGGGAGGAAGCGGCCTGCCTCTGCCACCAAGAAGGCCTGGCTCGAGGTGGCAGAGGGGGTCACCTGCACCACCAACATATCGCCCACCTGCATACAGTGCAGGAGGCGCTCCAATGACCTCAGTAGGTCAGCCAAAGTGAGTACACTTACTCTTTCCCCTACACTGCATCTGCCACAACACTGCCCCCACCCCACATCTCCTTCGGCACCGCCAACACCACTCTGTCACATCACCCCTCATACCCACTCAAACCCCATCCTCATCTTACCTGCACCTACTCACCTCGCCAGTACTCACCCCGCCACTAACACGCAACCCAATCCTCATACAATCTCATGGCTCTATCCCATACTCACCCTCTCGTGCATCTCCCTCACGGCCAGCCTCACTCAACCTGCCACCACCTGTGCTGCAGCCACAGGGCATGCATCGCATATGTGCAGAAGGCAGGGTACGGCAAACGTGTCGTGAGCATGAAGGGGATGCACAAGGGTGTCTGAGGGTTTGCCATGGGTGTTACCTATATTGAATTTCAGAGCAACAAACATCACACATTAGATTGGCACCACCACTGCCATGTCTCCGCGAATCCTGTCTGTTGTGTGCAATAATGCCCGCTCCTGGGTATCACTATGAGGACCCACCACTGATGCCACCCATTGTGTTACTGCAGAGTAGGTGCAGGTGTATTTGCAGGGCTCTTCCACGCAGACGACTGAGAGACATCGGCGGTGTAGCCGGCTGCACCCTGGAAGGATGCGGTGGAGAAGTTGTGGAGGGCAGTGGTGACTTTGGCAGCGACAGGTAAGCAGATGGTGCTGGGGCCAGCCAGGAGCAGCTCGGCATGAAAGAGGCTGCAGATCTCCACGACTACATGTCGAGTGAATCTGCGCCTCCGTGTGCACTGCTGCTCAGAGAGGTCCGGGGAGCTGCGCCTCGGTCTGTGGACCCTGTGGCGAGGGTAGTGCCCTCTGCGACGCGTCTCTCTCTACGGTTGCCCTCCCTCCTGCTGTACAGGTGGATGTGTCACAGCACTCTGTTGTGGAGCTCCACGTGTCAGAGGTGAACAGCGTGGATGGCGATGTTGTGCGCCCTCCGAGGGGGTCATGACTGCAGCTACGGCGGCCCCCATCCGCAATATGTACATCTGAGGGGGTCCGCAAGGTAGGCACATGTCTCCGGACCCCGGGGTGAGTGTGCAGGTTGGTCACTTTGACCGTCCGGAGGGGGGTGGTGGAGGCCACACTTTGTCCCAAGTGACAGAGCGGCCTCCTGCAATGGGTGAGGGTCTCCCCCCCCACACCTGTCAAATGGACCTTTGCAGCTGCCACAGGCTGACGGCTGCAACACGTCCAGTTCAACTAGGACTGTTTCCCCCAGTGTGTGAAACAGTCCCATGTTTCCCCAAAATCACACAAAGTCCCTTAATCAGGTCAGTTAATGACCTGAACAAGCGAAATAAATAACCTCAAGTGGCATCCCGCTGGCTTTAATTGCCTGCGGGATTCCCACCAGCGGGGGCCACGCACGCACCCCCGCACGTCATCGGGGAACCCGGGAATGGGCGGGATCGTGGCGCGATCTGGTCACGTGACTGGATATCGGGATTTTCGGGGCCCCCCCGCTGGAAACCCACAGGAAACCAGACGGTAAAATCGAGCCCATTGTACCTGTTGGATAGGATCAGTTTCAGTGGATCCTCGGATTCTTTCTCACCTGGGTTCCCCTTACTCTGTACATTATCGGTCACACCAACCCCGTTCTGATCCTGTACCTCTCTACGAGGTGTGACGAAGGTCGGGAGCAAACTGTCCAGATATTCCTCCTCCTCCCTTTTGTGTTGGAGTGTCTCCAACTCGGACTCCAGCTCAATAACTTTGAGCCAGAGAGATTCGAGGCGGAGACATTTACTGCAGATACCTTCGCTCAGGACATTCTCGATGTCCCCAATCTCCCACATATTGCAGTCCAGACACACAACCTGCTCTGCCATATCTTAGTCTGTATTAATTTATAGGTAATTACTTTTTAGTCTGCTTTGATTCATTTTTAAAAAAAAATTAGCACCTCCTTCCTCCTCCACACCTAATTCCCACTCTCATCAAATTCTCAAGTTGCCACTCGGTTCACGGTCCACTCTCTTCGCGATGCGCTCTGTGCTTCAGCAGATAACGTTCTCCTTTATACACCTTTTGAGCACATCAGTTACAACTGCTCAATCAGCTTCCAGCTCACAGTTATTACCCTTTATTCAGGCAATCACTTACAGCCGATTGACTGTTAACTGTTCGCTGCCACTGACTTGCAGCTTCTGTTAACCGTTAACGAACTTGCAGTTTCTTTAAAGTTTTCAAGTTCTAAGTTAAATTTTAAACTAAATTTTAATTTCAATTCACCCACTACTTTACCACAGAGTCCCACTCTCATCAAATTCTCAAGCTCCCACTCGGTTCACGATCCACTCTCTTTGCGATGCACTCTATGCTTCAGCTCTGTGCTTCAGCAGATAACCTTCTCTCGATGCTGTTATGCTCTTATTCCCAAGTAGCACAGGTCGGCCCGGTACATACTCCTTCCCCATGCCAGAGTAGCAGCAAAGGCTACGTTACCCTCCCCTTGACGAATTTAGTAATGCATCCAGCCTCAACTGTTCTTATAATTGACAGGTGATTGAAAACTTCAACATGGCCCAGTTTCATTCAGTTTTGGACTCCACACCACGGGAAGGCTGTTGAGCCAATAGAGAGGGTACAATGCTGATTCATTAGGATGCTGCCTGGGGTAGGAGGAAATACAAGTCCTTGGAGAATTTAGAACAGAGGAGATTAAAGGGTGATTTTATGGTGATGTTTAAAATTGTGAATGGTTAAGACAGAGTAGATAGAAATAGACTGTTTCCAACGATTGAAGGGCCTATCACAAGGGAACATAGACATAAGGTTAAATATAAGAAATTTAGCACAAAGAGCAAGAGAAACATTTTTACACAGGTGGTTGTGAGGTTATGGAATGCACTATTGGAGTTAGTGACTGAAGCAAAGACCATGCCAACGTTTAAGAATAAGTTAGTTATGTGGGTGAAGGAAAGGTAAATAAAGGCATATGGGAACAGGGTGGACACATGGGACTCGGACTATTGCTGGTGAGAAGGATAAACACTAACACCGACTGGTTGCCTGAATGGCCTGTTTCTGTGTTGTAATTTCTATGTAATTCTATGTGATTAATTGGAACTTGCCCCCACACACACAAATAATGAGCGTAATTGGAGTTTTGATGTCATGTTGACAAACCCATTTCTGACATGAAAGACTTATGTCAGAAATTGGTAACCTCTGACCATACAGGCACTTATTCAAAACACATAGTACTGCTAACTTTAGGTGTCGCTAAAGCATTATTAATTATATCGACAGCTGGAAATTGATTCCTGTATTTCAAAACAGTTTCAAAGACATCATTATGAAAGTAATTAGACACATTGCTTTTGATTTGTCCATATGGAGTTCTCACCTTGCAAGATGGTGCATCCCCTTTAAGTGGTTCCAACATGTCAAACTGAGTAACCTGCCATGATTTGTTACAATATCCTGCTGGTTTATCTTTTTAAGGTTGCTTAAAAATCTAAGTGCTGCAGATGGCTGTTTCACAACTTGGCTTACCCAACGGATTACTAAGACTGCTGTTGCTTTCAATGATCCAAGACCAACATGGAAAGAGGAAAAGATCACTCTTCCTGCAAAGATGCCTATTTATGTTAATTTATTTATGTGTGAACACAGGCCAAAGCAGTAAGACGTATCATAGTGGCTTTCACAGCAGTGCCGTTAATAATTCAATCATTCTATAACTGCCCTTCTATATCAGAGAGAATGTTATCTCCTCTCATACCAGATATCTTAGAAGGATTCGAGATAGGTGTGGCAAGGAGCACATAGCAAACAATGAGGTCTTCTGAAGAACTCAATGACAGCCCCTAACTTGCACCAATCAGGAGAAAAGATATAACATGGTGCAGGGAGACTGTATGATAGGTAACCTGCCAGAGACTGGGCCCACAGTTTTGTTGAAGAGGCAGAAGATATTTTGGTCAACTAAAATTAGTTGAGAAATCTCGTGGAAGAGCACCACAGGAAACTTTGGAAGATCCTGACAGTGATAGGTGAAATAATGCGGAGAGAAAAGTTTGTTAAAAAATATTGTGAGAGTACTGTATAAATAATACTTCCAGGCTATAGAATCACTGAAGTTTACAACATGGAAACAGGCCCTTCGCCCAGTTTATACCACTAAGCTAGTCCCAATTGCCTGCACTTGGCCCATATCCCTCTATACCCATCTTACCCATGTAACTGTCCAAATGCTTTTTAAAAGACAAAATTGTACCCGCCTCTACTACTGCCTCTGGCAGCTCGTTCCAGACACTCACCACCCTTTGAGTGAAAAAATTGCCCCTCTGGACCCTTTTGTATCTCTATCTTGTTCATTAAATTTAAAAAAATGAACGGACATTTTTAATGAGAATTTCTGTTTAAAAACTTTATAACAAACTAAAGTAATTCGTATTTAATATTTAATGTTGGCATCAATGTCTACACTTTTAATTAGACAGTGTTAAAATTGCTAAATAATTTTCCAGAGGACTTAGCTAAAATCTCAGCACTAAATGTAATGCAATATCTGACCATCAGTTGTCAGCACCGCTCCAGGTTGAGTGAACATTTCAATGTTTGTTCTGACCTTGAGCCCATAAAATGAACTGAAAGACATGTTTTACAGCACTTTCAAACAATATTTGAGAGTTTAGTGACAGACAATGGAAAATAAAGCACCACTCACTGTAACAGTGACATGGGCATTCAGATAAAATACATTATTTTAGATTCAAGAACAAAGCATTTGTGGAAACTGGAACACCAGGCTGCAATGCAGTTGTATGCATGAAACTCACTGAAGGCACAGTCATTAAAATTATAATGTTTCAGTACCTCGTAAATACGGTTGAAAATGTTCTTTTTAAAAAAGAAGCATAGTGCTTGCTTGATCAGCAGAACAATTGATTTGTAACTTTTTTGACCCAAATCATGTTCCCCCCCACCCCTCCACTTTTTAGTCTCTGCACCAATTCCTGGCTGAGAAAGTAGGCAGGCGATTTGCTCTCTAACTTCTCAGATGACAACTAGGGTGTGTCAAGATCATGAACTCATTATGTGGGGAATCGGGGAGCAAGTCCCACACGTGCTGCACTGCCATGCCACCCTATACACAACTTTAGCAGAATGCTATCACGCAGGAAAATTAGGGGGAAAATAAATAGTATCGCACTCTATAGTGTGCAAAAACAGAAAATGCATTATCCTCTGGGGACAGTTTCACCTAATAAGCACTTCTCACTCCTCCACAAACACCAAAAACAAGTATTAACATCAATCTTTCGGCACTTTTCAGTGTAACAGATGGCTGATAATTAAAGGCATGTGGGAAATAACAGAGTTATACAATTATAGTACATAGCATATTCAATTCTTCACAAGTGTCTTTTTGAGAAAATAATTCTGTATGTACAGTGATAAAAATTGAATTTTTCTTCCATTAGGTACAGTAAGAAAAGAAACAGATTAACTCTTCCTGTGTGACGAAAATATAGCTTGAAACCACATGACAGGTTAACCTGCAAACACTTACTATCTCATTTGCATGAAGCCCTCTCACAGCTATAGATTCTGCCTGTGCTATCAGGGGATTGATCTGACATCCTTAAAGGGGACAGAGTTGCCAATTTAACTACAAAATAGAAATGCTCGACATCAGATCAAACCATCATGTTGTCTGGCAGCGTTACATATGACAACATATATAGTCCAGCTGTATGCAATTTTGATGTCTGCAACTCTTTCCAATGTCCCAATTATTTTGCAGTCATGTCATGTCAGGGTTCTTAAATGCAAATCTGGTTATACGAAGCAATTTTATCTGGCTTAAACTATTTCATATAACGTGGCTTCACTATAGCTGCAGTCCGAGCTCGAATTCCAACCTTGACTACCGATATGTTCCTGCTATTAGCCAGGCTGCTGGAGGCAAAGCTCTTAGTGGCAGGAGACCACTCTAACACAGGGAAGAGGTGTTAAGATAAAAACTTGGGATGGAACTTTGGCAGGGACATAAAATGGATGGTGGGGGTTCGGTCATCCATTATGCATTCTGCCTAATTTTCCTTTTCCATTGATTTCAACAGAAAATGCCTGAAATACATAACAGGTCCGTCAGCATCTGAAAAGGGAAACATTTCAGGTGCAGACCCTTTGTTGGAACTGAGGAGAAGACTCCAGGATTCCAGCTGTGTTTAAGAGGAATCATTTAGAAGGAAAAAAAAATCGTTGCTGGCATTTAAAGATGGTACATTAGGAGATGGGTCAGTAATTTCATTACTTTGCCCCAAGTGACGTTATTCCAACTCATTTGGAGTTAAGTGATTACCACCAGTGGCAAAATAATTTCATATGGTGGTAGCTGTTACCACTAGATAAAAACTGAGCATTAACTTAAATGCAAAGAAGAAATTTCAGGACCTGGTTTCTATCATTTGAAATATAATGAAACATTTAACATCAAAAGTTAACACTGCCTGTTTCAGTGAGTAGCTGCAACTCTAGGCAGAAGGGATAGATTTTAAGAAAATATCATTCATATCCAGTTAAAAACCCAACAAAGCATAATACTTTTTAAATTATCTCCTGTGGGATCCAACAGGAAATTGTTAACCTTTTAGAATTATACATATGTACATATTGTGAGACAGTCATCAGAAGCCAAGCACTTTTCATTTTCTAATGAGGTGTGATAATGAGGTCCTGTAACACAGAATAATAAATTATCAAAAAGTTTGGAGCCAATATTCAGCAGTCTCATAATAGCGATAGTGCTGAAAACGAGGAATAGGGGCCTCATTATAAGATCTTGCAGAGCAATTTCTAATTCAGATCAGATGTGTATGGTAATTTATGAAATGAGAAAATGAAATAAGTTTAAAATTGTTGCCAAATGCTTTGCCATGAGTGAGTGATAGTGAAGGATATTCGTTGTTTATTGTATTCTGCTCTAGAATGATAGATGTTGGTTCATTCGATATGATGTATCTCCAGTCCAGGTTGTTCCATTAAAGGGGGGTGTGGAGTAAAGGCTGGGCCCTTCCCCAAAGGAAATGACTGAAAAATTGAAAATTTGCAGCCAAGATGCTGATGGGAAGGGGGAATTGCTCTGCATGTTAGTGTGTTAGCACTGTCAAATAGAGCATTCACTTTTACTCACTGTCTTGAAATTAGTCATGTTCATAAACAATTGGGAACATTGATGCAGAGACATGCTGTTTTCTTTTTCTTGTTAAGTAGCAACTAATCTGGTTTGTGTAAAATTATTCAGGCTTCACTTCACGTAGTGAGCAGCCACACGCCTTTTCCTGTGTTACTGATGCATAACCCTCCCTGACGGGTTTCCTGAATCCTGAATCTGTTCCCAAGCATATTGGCCTCAATGCCTCACCAACATCAGTGGCCATATTCCTGAGAGATCCAGTTACTGAGCTAGCTATCTGTGCGCCTGAGATCTCCTCCGCAGATGGCACTGATTCAGTATGCTGCTCAATGGCAACCTGCAGAGCCGAGAAACGGTGTTCCATGATAATGCACAACTCCACTACTCTCCCCAAACTGCCTTCCAGTGTGTTTTGTAAGGAGCCAAGTGACTGTTGTACACATTCCTGGTTGAAAAGCATTCACCATCAGAATCAAGGAACTAGAAATTAAAATGTACTGATCTATTTGAATGCATCAAGTGACATGCAAGGTGCTAACAAAGTTAACATCCTGCAACCAATCATTAGAATTTCTACACTGACTGTGTGCATAGGAATTCACTACCCAAATACTGCAATCTTACCTATAAAAAGTCCTGGAGACAGTAAAAATAACAATATCTAAACCATAGCAAAAATGACGCTGTCTGAACAACATCAAACCACTTGTCCCAATGACAGGTATCTGCTTTCTGTTGCATGAAATGTGAAAAAAATAATCTTACAACTGCTTACATTAGCCAGGTGAAGCAAGACCATTGGACATGTTTGGACTCTGCACAGCAGCAGCTAGCCCTGCTTCAGGCACTGACTCTACCTTTTGTACACCCGTGATGTGTAACTCACCATATGCCCAAACGCCATCTCCAATAATCCGTAGGGCTGACTCAGCAGACTGGGATTTGTGCAATCTGCATTCTGACTTCAGGTTTGCTTATTGTAGCACATTCCACAGTTAAATTGTCCCACTTTCTTATATTGGTCTAGTGGCTGTTTCATTAATTATCAAGTGCCTCATTATGATTCTCTACTAAATTGGATGTTTGTTACAGAAAGTGAACATAGTAAAATCGTGCTCTCCAGACAACTACCCCCCCCAGCTGCCTTTGTACATCTCCTAAAGACAACATCAGGAGTTGCATTGATAGAGGCCTGGGACAGTACACCTGCCCACCCTCCGAGTCAGTGAGTAATGCATGGCACAGAGGGATGCATGAAACAGGAGAAAAAGAAAAAAAATCTAATTTTTCAAGTATTAAGCCTACCAAAGGAACAAGAAATGAATAGGCACTGATCAAACTGAATAATATTCACATGCATCAAGTAACAAAATCAGACACATTTTCAGATGGCGGAGCGGGTGCGTTGGGGGAGGGGGGCTCCTAAAATCGTAGAAATCTGGAGCGGGTTCAGAGCCTGGCTCCAACCTGCTGACTTCCGAGTTTCCCAGTGACGCATTCAGGTGTGCGCCGCTTCCCGAATGCAGAAGTCCCACTGGAAATTAAAGCCTACGGGATGATAATTTCCATAGTTTGACAGATACTTAAAGTACTTGAAATACTTGATCGAGTAGACATTTTGGCAGGGGTGCAAATTTGAAGGATCCTCAGTGTGTTTCCCGTGCTGTGGGAAACACTCCCTGTTGGAGCAGACGTGTTTCAGCCAGCAGCCAGTGGGAGATGCAAATGATTATTTGACAGGTGGGGAGAAAACCTCATTTATTGCAGCAGGGCACTCTGTCACTTCAGACAAAGTTTTGGCTGCAAGACCTTTGTGTTTTCAGTCAAAATTCTGACTTCCCACCCAAAACTCTGCAAACATATTGACCGACTTTGCGGACCCCCTCAAACTCACACCGTCAGGATGGGGGGCGCCATGGCTGCATTCACCACTTCATCCGAGGACGAGCAACATCACCAGCCTCGCCAGGCACGGCGCCCACCTCCGCCACATGGAGTTCCACAACACAGTGCTGTGCCACAGGTACCTGCACAAGAGCACGGAGGGCAACAACAGAGTGAGCGACGTTGCAGGAGACACTACCCTCGCCACAGGGTCTACAGGCTGAGGCTCAGCTTCCTGGACCTCTCTGAGGAGCAGTGCATACGGAGGCTCAGAGTCAGTTGCCAGGTAGTCACAAACATCTGCAGCCTCCTTCGTGCCGAGCTGCTCCTGGCTGGGCCAAGCAGAATCTCCTTACCTTTCGCTGTCAAAGTCACCACTGCCCTCAACTTCTTCGCCTCTGGATCGTTCCAGGATGTCACCGGGGACATCACCGGGGTCTCTCGGTCATCTGCACACAAGTGAATAAGGCAGGTCACTGATAGCTTGTTTCACAGGGCCTCGCACTACATCAACTTCCCCATGGACGACCTCAGCCAGACGGAGAGGGAGGTAGGATTCCACGCTGTGGCTGGCTTCCCATGGGTGCAGGGGGCAATTGATTGCACCCATATAGCAATACAAGTACCGCCACAAGAGCCAGGACTGTTCATCAACAAGAAGGGCTATCACTCCATCAACACTCAGCTCATTTGTGACCACCGCAAGAGATTCCATCACGTGTGCGCCAGATACCTGGCTGCTACCACGATTCCTTCATCCTCCAGGAGTCCAACATCCCGCCCCTCTTCCACGCACCCAACACCCGCAAGGACTGGCTCCTCGTGGACAAGGGATACCCCCCTGCACATGTGGCTCATGACACCTCTGAGGAACCCCACCACCGAGCAACAGCTTCGATATAATGACAGCCACATCGCTATCAGGTCTACAATTGAGCATGCTATAGGGCTGCTCAAGATGCACAACATGGCACAACAAAGAAGGGTGCAGCTTGAGGAGGCCCCAGTCACATCTGCCACCCACATTGAGGAGGAGGAGGAGGAGCAACCCATGGGCAGAACAGCATCTCACCTGGTTGCTCCTTAGGCCAGGGAGTCATTGATACGTGAACGGTTCTTCTAACATCAGACAGTGTGAAGAGTTTAGTCCTCACCACCTGGATAGAGCTGCGGCCACACCAGATTCCGCCCCCGCCATCCCTGCACAAAACAGTGCTGCAATTACACATACGCCCACTGTAGAGTGACCCACTGGGTAGCGACAAGTGTGGGTGTTCATGGTGAACCTCATGAAGGGGCCTTATTACAGAAGGCAGTCAAGAATGGCCAAGATGTGGCAGTAGTGGTGACAATAATAATATTTAATGTGAGTTTAACAAAAAGCTAATATAAATAAAAAAACATGACCAACCGTCAAACACCCTTGTGCACCCACTTTGTGCTTACAAAACCTGCACCCTTCTCTTCCGAATACTTCTACATGGTGCATCCCCTGTGGCTGCAGCAGGTAGTGGCAGGTTGCTCTTGTTTATGCCCTGACCGATTAGATGCTTTAGGCCTACCCCCTCTGGGTTTCGGTGCCCATGAAGGGCCCTCCAAAAACTGCTCCACCTGCAGGGACAGACTCGGCCATCTGGAGAAGAGGCAGCATTGGGGGTACTGATTGAGAGGGGGGCAACGGGTGAGACGTGGGGGCGCTTTGAGTGGCGTCCCCACTTCCATGTCCCCTTTCGCCATCATCCTTCTCCTGGGCCAGGCCCACATCACTCCTACCACCCTACTGGACAACAGTTTGGAGGACATGTGTGAAGCCTTGTAAGGCCAGTGCTTTTGTATCTGCCTGCCTGTTTAAGGCGGGAGAATGTTGTTCACCCTGAGTCTGAATCACCGTTGTCAGGGCCTGAATGGACTCATTTGCCATGCTTGAAGCTCCATGGAGGCTAGCCTTCCCTCCATTGCAGATATTCCTGCACTTACCCGCGACACTATCTCAGAGATACCCTCACGTCCCTGTGACAGTATCTCAGAGATTCCCTCCTGTACCTGTGCCACCATTCCACTCATGCAGGAGTTGGACTCCTCCATCCTCTGCGCGATTGTGGAGAGTGCGTGTGGCACCTGTTCCAGCACCTTGCAAATGTGCTGCTGCCCCTCGATCATTCTCTTTTTAAAGGATGGACCCCAGGGTTCAGCATTTGTGTCTAGCTGAGCAGAGCCTGGAGAGGAGGTGCTCCCACGAACGCGGATTCTCCACAGCTGCCCCTGCCACCAATGTCTGCTCGTGCTCATGTGTGTGGTGACTCACCATGTGCGACCCCAATTAACTGTGGACGGGGACCCGAGGTGTGTGTATCTGCGCTGGTGGAAGCCTTGCTCAGATGTGACGATGCCCCCTCAGAGGCCGGCAGGTCCTCTGAGGAATCGCCCTCTGCCATCACAGCGGTCGCTGAAGGCCCTGTAAGAGAACAGAAGGCAATATTAAGTATGATCACAGATGTTGAGGTACTGAAGAGGGCAAAGCATGTTAACATCAATTCACATAGAACTTTAGCGTTCAGCACGTACAGTCACCAGATGTTTGTCGGATGCCAGTCTTGGCGTCCCCGACAGACAGGCACTCGAGGGTGCGGCTCAGCTCCAGCGCCTCCTGCTCGGCGTCTGTGAGCACGTCTATCTGTTGCGGCCCCCCTCCGGTCCTCGCCCTCTCCCGTGCATTCTGGGCTTTCTTCTCCAGGGGAGAAAGTACAGATGGTGAGTGAGTGATGGTGACGTGGCCAACCGATGAATGCATTGGTTTGGGTGCGGCTGACCATGAAAGAGACGCATCAGACAGTGAGTATGAGACAGAACCATGACGTTGTATGAGGTTTGGGTTGAGTGGCAGTGATGGGGTGAGTCATGGGGAGGTGAGGAAGTGGTGAGGAAATGCAGGTAAGTTGAGGATGAGCCTTGAGTGGATGTGAGGAGTGATGTGACTAGTTTTGGCAGTGCAGAATGAGTTGGGGGGTGGGGGTGGTTATGTGGAAGACGGAATGTAGGAGAATGAGTAAGTGTACTCACTTTGGCTGACCTAGTTAGGTCATTGAAGCGCTTTCTGCACTGGATCCATGTGCGGGAGATGTTGCTGCTGCTGGTGACCTCCTCTGCCACCTCAAGCCAGGCCTTCTTGATGGCAGAGGCAGGCCACTTCCTCCCGTCCACCGGGTAGAACACATCCTTCCTCCTCCTCCCCCCATCCAGTAGCACCTGGAGTGAGGCATCACTAAATCTAGGAGCAGCCTTTCCCCTGTGCTGCTCCATTGTGTTATTTGGGATTTTGCTCTCGGAGCAGCCATTGGAGGACTGCCCCTTTAAATAGAGCTCCTCCAGCTGACAGCCTGTGATGCGAGTGCGCAGCCCGCCCGCTGCGCAGCTGTCGGACGGCAAACCCGAAAGCCACGTCAAATGGCTCCAATTTAATCGCGATCGCGTGGGGAACAAACAGATTTTATTGGCCGGGTTACCCACAGGGTCTATCGCCCCCCCTCCCCCACCACTGCCATCCCGCCTCCACATTAATATCGGGGCCATTGTACCAGACTATGTAGGTGTGCAAAGCTGACAGTACAAACAGCTACACGTATGTTCAGGATAAAAGATCTGGGCAGAAATTGTTTCCATCTGTGATGCTTGAGAGACTGTCTGCATATAGCCGTGGCCCCTGCTGCACACAGGCAGCCATCTCCAAGAAGGATATCAGCAGGGGCACAGTAACAACCTCAGTGCCGGGAGGAAATGGCCTCATTATTTATTTTTTATTGTACCAGGTGATGCTATTTCCTTCCTGGTGTCTTGATGAAATCCCAGCTTGCCAGATAATTAGATCATGAATATTTATCTGTTAGTGTGAAATCACGCTTCATGGTCTCAAAATAACCCGGAAAGATGTGCAAAATGGCATCAATGCACCACAAGCAGAATACAGGTTGATATTATATTCCTATCAGTGTTTTGCAGATAAAAAGACATTAGTGGTCTCTAATTTAAAGTGAATTAGCAACATGCTTGTATTGAAAAATATAAATAGATTTTTTCTATCCATTTTTGTTAGTTTGCCCCACTGGAATTCATGAGACCATGATTACTGTTCACCCTTAAGAGCTTGAGAATCACGGTTCATTTGTAAACTTTACCGTCAGAGATACGACCCAGGAAACATGTTGCTGAAAGTTCTGTGATTGCCTTTTAAATCCAAATATATTCCCAAGAGGTAGAGGCCTACAAATTAGTCTGGGCCTCTTGTTTTCAGGCCTACACTTGGCATTTCGTGACCAGTGCACTCCCTAAACCAACAGGCCCAAGAATCGATGGAAATTGGTCCTCGGGCCTCGTTAGCATTCTCGGCGCAGGCTTGAGGTACTGGTGGCGCCTCCACAGACAGCTCGCTCGAGCAAAGACATCAACGTCAGGTGGCCTGCCTCGCTGGCAGCGGCCCTCAGGTAAGTCCGAGGAGGGGGGATTGGAGTGAACACGACTCCAATGGATTTCATATAAAGTGAGATAGTTCCCACCTACTCCCACCCTAGGAAAATGAAGCATGTTAAGGACTATTTAAACATTGCTCCAACATCTTTACTTTAATTATTTTAAAATATGTGCCCCAGTAATCAGCAGGGTTCTTGTCAGTGCTGTAAAATTGCAGTGACCAAGCAGAAGGAGGGGTAATTTCTCCCTTCAAAGCAAAATATGCAGTCTATACCTTTACACTGTTTTCGATATCCCTCCACTAATCTTGTACCAGTCATGTATATTTTTTCAGCCCTTAGGGGGCACCATCAAACTTCAGTAAACCTTTTTCACACAAAATGATGACATAAATCCCATTGAAATACATTATTGTGTCACTTGTGCATGATAAAAATGATGCATGCCTTTTCTAGCAGTTGTCATTAAGACAGTAAGGAAGAAAGAACTCGCATTTATAAAGTGACTTTCATGACGCCCCAAAGCACTTCACAGCCAATGAGGTAATTTTGAAGTGTAGTCACCATTGCAATGTAGTATAGCACAGCAACCAACTTACACACAGCAATGCCCCACAAACAGCAATGAAATGAATGGCCAGATAATCTGTTTTAGTGGTATTGGTTGAGAGATGAATGTTGGGATTATGTGCCCAAGTTTCTGGAGTGGGGTTTGAACCTACAACCGTATGACTCAGAGGAAGAGCCAAGTCTGACACCGACCCCTTTAAACTCCTGCGTGCTAACAGTGATAAAATAAAACGCTTCAACTCGCAAACAGTTGCATTTTTTAATAATTCCTAGCTACTACTAATTCGGTTATAAAAGAAAACCAGTGATAAACCGTTACAGTGTGTGCTCACAGAGAGCTGAATAAAGCCACACTGCTTGAGGAGTGCTGGTGAAAAAAATCTTTACTTTGAGAAAAACGACACACTCGAAAGGGAATTAAGCCAAGCACCCAGCATTTCAAACTTTGGTCTATGAACTCAAATCAAGACTGATGACACTATTATTCCCTGGTATTCCAATATATTTTTTTCCTACCGGTAAGCATCAGTAAAGAAAGAAAAGAAAGAACTGACATTTATCATATCCTCAAGATGTCCTAAAGAACTTTTCCACCAATGAATTATTGTTGAAGCACAGTTGCTGTTGTTATATAGGTAAACATGACAGCTAAGTTGTGCACAACAAGGTCCCACAAATAGTAAACGACCAGCAGTGTTGGGTGAGGGGGAAATATTGGTCAGAACATCAGGAGAACTCCCTACCTTTCTTCAAATAATGCATGGGATCTTCTATGTCCACCTGACCAAGCAGATGGGACCTTGGTTTTATATCTCATCTAAAAGATGGCACCTCTAATAATGCAGTACTCCCATAGTACTGAACTGAAGTCTAGTTTATGTGCTGAAGTCCATTGTGGGGTTTGAAGTTATTATCTCCAATATCATGATCTGATTCTTTCTGTAAACCACAATTTTTTCTTCAAGCATTTCTGGTTGGCATTCCCCATTTAAGGTCCTGTATCAGGTAATCTTACCAGCTTCTATACATTTGGTGTTCTAAATATCACAAATTTACTTTGGAACTATCTGATTTAATGGTGCATTTCAGAAACTCATCTAATTGATGAAGCACTTAGTGAGATTTATGATCCTATTCATTTTCCACAAAGGCTACAAACCAATTAACTTTTCATTAACTTTAAGTGTCCAGTTAACCTATAGGGACCTTGGTACCATTAAAACAGTCAGCCCAGAGATCTTCCAGGTTCACCTAGACAGGTGCTGTAAACAGAATGACAAATCTTCACGTCAACAATGACCTGAATTCAAATAGAGAGGCTACAAAATAAAATACCCTCACCATACTATTTTATCATAAAATATTTGACATACTCTCACAGTGATAGTTCAGCTTTATGAACCTTTGCTAATGAAGGATGTGACAACAGGTGTTATTGTAATGGTCATAATTATGGACCAGGAAAGATGATGTAAGATATCAGTTCTAAAGTTGTGTTCTAATATGTTTTTAATTTTTATCCACTCACCTTTCACCATTATCTGTTAACCCTTTATTTCCCCCTAATCCACATGCTATTTCCCTTGAGAGGAAAGGTAGGGAACTTTCTTCTATGCCCCAATGCTGCTCCATAAATGAGAACCAGGAGGTCCCCTTGAACAATGTCAATTGATAAGGAGATGCTGGTGATGGACTGGGGTGGACAAATGTAAGGAAACTTACAACACCAGGTTATAGTCCAACAGTTTCATTTGAAAATCACAAGCTTTCGGAGATTATCTCCTTCGTCAGGTGAGTGAGTAAATGAGAGGTTCTCAAATCGCATATCTTATATTAGGCTGGGACACGATCACACCAATCAAAAGGTGTCGTTGGTGTTCAGACAGGTTAGCCACGGAAAACAGTACGTCCCAGTATACTGAATACACAATGGGTCAAATTACACAGACAAAGAGAGAAAGAGACCCGAAAGGCAGAGAGAGAGAGAGAGAGAGAGAGAATGTCCAGTTGTATTAAAAACAGATAACTTTTTTTTTCCCTGCTGGTGGGGTTACGAGTAGCGTGACATGAACCCAAGATCCCAGTTGAGGCCGTCCTCATGGGTGCGGAACTTGGCTATCAATTTCTGCTCGACGATTTTGCGTTGTCGTGTGTCTCGAAGGCCGCCTTGGTGAATGCTTACCCGAAGATCGGTGGCTGAATGTCTTTGACTGCTAAAGTGTTCCCCGACTGTTTCCCAACACCAACAACAGCCAATCTCCAGACGCCATCCTACAACTCATCCACTTCATCCTGGATCACCGTGTCTTCACCTTCGATAACCAGTTCTTTACCCAAACACACGGAACAGCCATGGGGACCAAATTCGCACCCCAATACGCCAACATTTTCATGCACAAGTTCGAGCACGACTTCTTCACTGCACAGGACCTCCAACCAACGCTATATACCAGATACATCGACGACATTTTCTTCCTATGGACCCACGTCGAAGAATCACTGAAGAGACTACACGATAACATCAACAAGTTCCATCCCACCATCAAACTCACCATGGACTACTCCTCAGAATCGGTTTCTTTCTTGGACACACAAATCTCCATCAAAGACGGGCACCTCAGCACCTCACTCTACCGCAAGCCCACGGACAACCACACGATGCTCCACTTTTCCAGCTTCCACCCTAACCACGTCAAAGAGGCCATCCCCCATGGACAGGCCCTGCGAATACACAGGATCTGCTCAGACGAGGAGGAACGCGATGGACACCTACAGACGCTGAAAGATGCCCTCGTAAGAACGGGATATGACGCTCGACTTGTCGATCGACAGTTCCGACGGGCCACAGCGAAGAATCGCATAGACCTCCTCAGAAGACAAACACGGGACGCAACCAACAGAGTACCCTTCGTCGTCCAGTACTTCCCCGGAGCGGAGAAACTACGCCATGTTCTCCGCAGCCTTCAACATGTTGTCGATGATGACGAACACCTCGCTAAGGCCATCCCCACGCCTCCACTACTCGCCTTCAAACAGCCACCCAACCTCAAACAGACCATCGTTCGCAGCAAATTACCCAGCTTTCAGGAGAACAGCGTCCACGACATCACACAACCCTGCCACGGCAACCTCTGCAAGACATGCCAGATCATCGACACGGATACCACCATCACACGAGAGGACACCACCCACCAGGTACATGGTTCATACTCCTGTGACTCGGCCAACGTTGTCTACCTCATACGTTGCAGGAAAGGATGCCCCGGAGCATGGTACATTGGCGAGACCATGCAGACACTGCGACAACGGATGAACGGACACCGCGCAACAATCGCCAGACAGGAGGGTTCCCTCCCAGTCGGGGAACACTTTAGCAGTCAAGGACATTCAGCCACCGATCTTCGGGTAAGCATTCTCCAAGGCGGCCTTCGAGACACACGACAATGCAAAATCGTCGAGCAGAAATTGATAGCCAAGTTCCGCACCCATGAGGACGGCCTCAACCGGGATCTTGGGTTCATGTTACACTACACGTAACCCCACCAGCAGGGAAAAAAAAAGTTATCTGTTTTTAATACAACTGGACATTCTCTCTCTCTCTCTGCCTTTCGGGTCTCTTTCTCTCTTTGTCTGTGTAATTTGACCCATTGTGTATTCAGTATACTGGGACGTACTGTTTTCCGTGGCTAACCTGTCTGAACACCAACGACACCTTTTGATTGGTGTGATCGTGTCCCAGCCTAATATAAGATATGCAATTTGAGAACCTCTCATTCACTCACTCACCTGACGAAGGAGATAATCTCCAAAAGCTTGTGATTTTCAAATAAAACTGTTGGACTATAATCTGGTGTTGTAAGATTCCTTACAAATGTCAATTGAGTTAGCTTTTGATTTTCCCTTCCTCCCTTTGACGAAGTGTCTCATTAATATTTGCCACCTCTCCTAATTTCCTGACTGAGACTAAAAAAAACACCAAATGAAGAACGAGAGGAGCAAGTTGACATTTTAAGACATATTGCAGTGTCATACTAACATTTTGCAACAGCAGGTCACCATGTCTTCCCTTTCCACCCAGTCTATCTTCTTCTTCATTCTCTTTCATTTCTATTTTTATTATTTTAAAATTACTTTTACTTTACCTCATTAAAATCTGCACCCATAACTTCGGACTACGTTTTTTTTCTAAACTTCAGTCTATTTTGGAGAGAGGATCTAAATGAAATAAAATTGGTCTCTGTTGGCTGAAAGCAGCTTCAAAGACGTCTTCTCGCCCGGTAGAGGCCTATCTCTCTGAAGTTGTTCATGGTCATGGTTCTTCCAGCATGAAAAAGAGGAGCAGGGCTGTTGGATGATTCTAGAAACTTGACTGCACCTGAATGGGGCAACTCGCCCACAGGGCACAAAGGGTTAATGCACAGACCGTTCTACTCACAAACAGTTCCCAGCATCTATTCATATTATCATTCCATCTGTACTGTAAAGGTAAGCTCCAGGGTAGATGTTTTCCATTTAAAGAGAACAACTTGGGAAACGTAGTTGACATGTTTTGTGTCACAAAATGATATTACAAAATGCTTCAGTGAGATGAAATACATGGGGAGACTATAAAATTAAATCAAGGAAGTTGTACAGTATTTCATTTAAAATGATTTTTTTTTGGTGTTAGTGATGTGCTTTAATGTGCCGATGGCAATCATGGGCTCTGCTGAAAGAAAATGGATAATCAAAACATTCAGAATTCTTTGATTTCTAAGCAATTTCATCAAGCAACACATTATCACTAATGAACTCTCCAGACAATTAAACACAATAAAGAATTGCCTGCAGGTGAGACTTTAGACTCAAGTCCATGAAAAATCAGGGCTGCATATGCTCATGACTCAAACCCACACACAATGGGAAAGGGACACACCTGTACTCAAGTCTCTGGAGTGGGACTTGAACCTTTAACCTTCTGACTCAGAAGCAAGAGTGCTACCCAGTGAGCTATGGCTGACACCATAATTGCCACATCTAAAAAAGGGTTCAAGGCCTCTAGTGTTGTATACGATTTGGCTATAAAAATGGCCATCAGAAAATCAGTCATGGGAAATAGTGGTGTACAAGATGGTGGGGGGGGTCCCAATTTTATGACCTATGCAAGCAGCTAGCGAGGCTCTGCACCTCATTTGGTAATTTTTAAATTCAGAATTTAAGCTCTTTAATATTAGGCAGCTTGATAAATTTCAGAAAAATTATATTCTGAGGTTTCAATTCACTGACCATATCCCTAAAGCTTAGAGTAACAAAGATTATTGTTTTATTGGCCCACTGCGTTTTCATATATTGTCAACCTGTATAAAGATGCAGGTCCTTATGTCTCTGGGCATCTGTTGGCTTTGACCCCTGCATTACTCATGCTGTCGAGCAATTGGTCTCCAAGTCACATTTTAATTAAATGACTGTAATGTTGAAGTAATCTTTCTTGACATGTGTAACCTCCAAAGCCCAAGACACTATCTGTAACTGATAACTGATACACTCCCAAATGATAAAACAGTAAAGGAAAGCAACAGTAACTCTGAACATGAGCAGTGAATGCAATCCTGGGAAGCCAGTATATTAAACATAATTTTGCAATATTGTAGGTTTTGGCAGTGACTTTGAAGACAAACAAACAGTGAAAAATATTACCTGCTTCACAATACCCATCTGTTAATTCTGTCCTTTCACAACAAACAGAATCGTCATTTGTCATCACAGCCAGACAGAAAAAAAACAGAACCAAGTGGTAGAACAAACTATGGTGACACTGCCGTGTGTATCTGCTAACACCTTGGAATGAAATAAACATTTAGGAATTAGTTTTGTCCTTTATAAACATTAACATCTGTTACAGTGATGCAGAAGCTTTCATTCAGGGCTATCTGAAGTTATCTCAGCAGATCACTTTTATTTATTTTTCCTGTCAATTACCAAAAATGATTTCCATAGTTTTGGCAACGTTTGGATTAGACGTATATTTATTCATTGAATCTCACAAAGGTACAAAATACTGTTGTCTCAAACAACAAAAAGGGTAGATTTTGCAAACAAAAAACTAAGTTATTACTGTCCCCTGTGAAACTGAATCCCACAGACCAGGTTCAATCCTCTGTCTATGCTGAGTGAGCTGATCTCCACTGGGCTGGCAGTAGTAGAATTGGCCTACGTGCCCCTGGGCTACAGAATGAACAAATCATCCAGGGTTCCTACTTATATGGTGATCCAGTGACTCTTGCTGTAAGGTTCATATATTTTGACATTGAGTAAAGACAGGCTTTGGCTCATATGTGATATCCTCCACTCCTTTGTCAAATAGCCTTCCCATACGAGGTTGATGTAGAAAAAAATGACTCCTTGGGCAAGATATTTCAGGGTGGCTGGTATTAGTAGCACTATCCCCCAGCATTGGTCAGAACCCTCAGGTTGCTTTGTAGATGCTATAAAGCATGAGATATTTTAACACTCAATAAATGGAATGTGTTTCCACAAACATCAGTAGTGTTCTAAGCTAGTCGGTGAATCACCAACTTGATTAAGTTCTATTGTATTAATGAGCTGCTCTTCCATTTGGTTTCATCTGCCTCCTTACAATTCCAGAAAATACTGAAAAAATCGACCAGTTTGTAAATACCTAACAGGGAACATAGGTCAGTGTTTGGAGTAAAGTCCCTTCTTCAGAATCCGATGCAGGGTTTCTACTCAAAATGTTAATCTATTTTTTCCCATTTAAATGGAACCTGATGCATTTTCTGCTTTTATTTCCAATTCCCACTATTTTCAGTTTTTTTTCCTTTTCATCTATTAATGTCTGCCAACCTCATAGCACTATCAGAAAAAATATAGGCAAATTAATTAAATGTCCATTTTTGTTGTTTGTGGACACTTCCCCAGTTCTGCCTGTAATTTAAAAACCTAGAATTTCCATTACATTTTCAGAAACATCATTTTTACTTAGCGGTAATTATTTGAAGTAAATCTCTGACCTGAAACATACTTCTTCAATTATGACAATGAACGTTGTCCTCTGTTAAACTCAATATTGTATGACATATGGGGTCGGAAACTGACCTTTCAATCCTGGGACCTTGGGTTCAGGTGCAGCCCCGACCAAAGGATGAAAACCTTTTCTGTCTGCCAGCTGTAAAGGACATTTATGAAATCAGTTTGGAAATTTCTTCAGAATTTTCCTTGTGCATCATAACAACTTTATTTGCAATAGTTTTCACCATAAATCCCAAGATAACTCCAGTTGTGTGAACTGTTAAAATTTCAAGGTGACTTGTGGTCAGGGACATCATCTCAGGATCTACAGTAGTGCAAAATTGTACACGTGCTTCTATCACCATCATCTGTTAGAATGCACTGTGTCGCAGTTATTCTCAATCATATGAAAATTGATTATGGATGATGGCATTATATATGCCCCAGGTGGCTGTTTAATCGTCTTCCAACACAACACCTTGGTCTTTCTCCACCATTCATCATTGTTGCTCACATTGCGTTGCCATGTTGTAAAGGAACAATAGGTAACAGAAAGTTCTTAGACCTTCCAAGGGCTGAAATGTAATTTCTCCCTTTGATATCTACTCATCTAAATCACATCTATAAATATATGAGATTTCCACTCTGTGACTGCCCTTATGGATGACAGCATTCCACTGTACCTCCATTATACTCAGGCTGTCACCCAAGGAAAAGAAAAGAGAATGGCATTAACTTGATAAAACACAGACATCCACAGGGTAATTCCTTACTTGGCAGCCAGACACAGTTAAGTTCTCCTTCCAGAAATCTGCTGCACACTCTCAATTTGTCAAGGGTAAAGGAGTCATAGGTGCAGCTGTGGTAATTGTCACACATGTTTATGATAACATTGCCAGAATCACATACCACCTGTACATTAATAGAATGGGAGCTTTTCCTGTTAATGAAAATAAGCCCATTCCCAGGAGCTACAGAGATGAATATGTTAGAAATCTAATAAAGTAATGTGTTCTTCTGAGCAAATCAACTGTGACTTGAGAAATGACTTTGGATATTGCTGACAGACTGCTGCCTGTTGATGCTCCAGCTGTGGTCTGAAAGGTGCCAGTAGTATAGAAGAAGAGAGCAGTGGTCCCTTCACTGGCCCTGGCAGTGATTAATTTACAGATGTATGACATTCCATAGACTTCTATAGCTCAGTAACTGAATCTAATCCCCTGTTTTCCAAGTCCATTAAACTTGGGGCTGTGCATCCCTATGGGGTGTATGCACCTGTGCTTGCTGTGAACAAGACAAGTCTGTTTGGACTTTCCAACTTAGGTTCCTCTCCCTCCTTTAATTGGCTTCCTACATATGGAAAATGTACACAAAGAACGAGGCCTCAGTTCTGGTTAGTTGTCAATAGGAAAATTGGGCCAACCAGAAGCTCATTAAGGGAGTTCACAGCACAACTCTTGGTTGCAGTTAGAGTTACAGGACTCTGGTTCCAATTTACGTGACAATAGTCACAGGGAAATCTCCAACATTCAGCCCAAATGCATTGGAGGTTTTGATGAGCGAGGCGCATCGTTGAAATTTGAAGTTCAAATAGGCTGGGAAAAGGTTGCCCAACAAGTTAATGCTATCTCCCATGTCAGATAGATCTAGGAACAAATAAAGAAAAAGTTTTGTGGCATCAAAATAAGTGTATTTACTTTAGGATACATGACTACTCTTCCTTAACATAAGGTGTAGTCTCAATGTAACTGATGGTTTTCTAAATCCTCATGGAAAGCCGCTGCAAATATATCGCACTGCATTGTCCTTTTCTTGTTAGTAAGCTTCATTCTACAGAAGCTGCATGGCACATTGACACAGGGGACGAGATTTCCAGGCCCTAAGCTTGTCACAGGCCACTCATAACAGGACAGTGGCAAAGAAAAAAACATGTGAATTAATGGGAGAAGTAAGGGCTAGAGAGGGATGTACTCGGGTCCAGGGAGAGATGTGTACAGGCCCCTCAAAGGATTGAGGAGTTGTCCAGAGATCAGGCAGGTATGGGCAACCACAACGTCAATGCATGTGGGTCCAGCTATTGCTGAAAGTTGTTGAATATTGGGGTGTTTTTTTCTACCCTCCCTGCCTTCCAGCACATCAGCATCCTCTAAGGAGGTATTTTCCTCTTTTGTGCTGTAGGTTTCCTGTCTTCCTTTATGAAATGGTCTGAAGGTTCACTTGCATTACTCAGTTACTGCCTCTCTGCTGTCATGTCAACACGAAAGGAAGGTCCCCCTGGGTATTCCCAGGTACAACTGTATGATCTGTATACTTGGGTCCTGGGTCTGGTGAGAGTCCATTTAGCCTCGAGGTGCCTTTCCACCTAGATTGGTGCGTCCTCATAAATTCATCCCCCTCATCCAAGTTGTGCAGTGTGATTGGAATCGCCAAAGGCGTTCTCATCCTCTCACTTTGCTTGTCTGCATTTGGGACAGGGGCATTAATGGCCAAGACTACGGGCAAGTGCATCTTACAAAAATTCCCTCTTAAGGAAAAGTACTCAAAAAAGCCTTCATGCAATATACAGGATGTCCAATACAGCTGCACAAAAATGCTCAGCTACAAAAACCATCTGAAATAACTACAGCAAAAACAACAGGAAGCCAGCTTTAAAAGCTCCAAAGATGGCCAGATTATTTCAAAGTGGATATAGTAACCTGGGGGTTCTAGTACTGGATGAGTAACCCAAAGATCATGAGTTCAAATCCCACCAGAAAATGTCTGTTATAAATTGGATAGCCAGGTGGTGAAGGATAGAATACTGGTGCCTACTTTTCAGTTGCTTCCAACCCTTTATTCACAGAGGTCCACATTAACCCCCACCACACCCAAGATCAGCTCTCTTATAAATGGATACAAGAGAGTTCCCAATTGATACGTACCACCTGAATACAATTAACACTAATTAATATAAATCACATGGATACAATTAACAATGACCATTAAAGTTACCAGATTGTTGTAAAAACCCTAGTCCCTAATGGTCTTCAGGGAAAGCAACTTATAACTCCTACCACAGCTGGCCTCAATGCGACTCCAGTTCTACAATATGGCGTTGACTCATAACGCCCTCAGGGCAACCAGGGATGAAAAATAAAAATTGCTTTGTCAATGTCATCCACATCCCAAGATCAAATGTAAAATAAAATTCCAATTTTATCAGTTCGCTGGGAGCAGAGCCTCACCTGGAATCGGAAAATCCAGCAAGGGGCCTTATTACCATAATTTCAATATGTAAAAGTAAGGTTACGCAGGACTGTTGTGAGACTTACCTTTTTGCTAGAATAATGGCCATCAGAAAACAAGGCATACGATGATAACAGTGCGAGAGGTCAGAGGCCTGTTTTGCTGCCAATGAAGTTTGGAAAATGTAATCCTATACTGCCTTAAATAGAGCACGCTCGACCAATAATTACAGTTTTACATGCAGGTACAGCAAGCAATTAGGAAGGCAAATGGTATGTTAGCCTTTATTGCAAGGGGGTTGGAGTATAAGAGTAAGGACGTCTTGCTACAATTATATAAGGCTCTGGTGAGACCACACCTGGAGTACTGAGTGCAGTTTTGGTCTCCTTACCTAAGGAAGGTACTTGCCTTCGAGAGGATGCAATGAAGGTTCACTAGTTTGATTCCTGGGATGAGAGGGTTGTCCTATAAGGAGTGATGGAGTAGAATGGGCCTATATTCTCGGGAGTTTAGAAGAATGAGAGGTGATCTCATTGAAACGTATAAAATTCTTAGAGGGCTTGACAGGGTAGATGCTGAGAAGCTGTTTCCTCTGGCTGGAGAGTCCAGAACTAGAGGTCATAGTCTCAAGATAAGGGGTCGGCCAATTAGGACCAAGGCGAGGAAAAATTTCTCAATTCAGAGGGTTGTGAATCTTTGGAATGCTCTCTACCCTAGATGCACAGTCGTTGAGTATATTCAAGACTGAGTTCGATGGATATTTGGACACGAAGGGAATCAAGGGATATGGGGATACGGTGAGAGTTGAGGTAGAAGATCAGCCATGTTCTTATTGAACGGCAGAGCAGGCTCGTGGACCATATGGCCTACTCCTGCTTCTATTTCTTATGTTCTTGTGTGATTCTGTTAGTTCTGAGATGGCTGTCTTTCTGTAAAATGGCCGTGATAGTAGCAGCAACACTCATGAGTGAATGCCATTGATACTGGATAATTTATGAATAACTTTATTGTTTTATGTACTCACATCCACTCGTTATTTGAATGTGATATCCTACTGGGCCACGTGCGGTGTTTCCTTTTTATACAACTTCAGTGATCTGATCATTTACAACCAGCACACCTTTACAGTCATTGTTAACACTTTCTAACGTACCAGTAGAACAATGGCACATGATTGCAAATCCAACATATCTTTCTTCATCCAAACAACATTTTGATTCAATGACAACTCTTCATTCAGTACCTGCAGTCACAACTAATTTTATAATTTCATCTGATATTTTTGGCAGTTCTCTCCATCCCCAACAGAATACAAATGAAGATACGTAAAACTCTTTTCATATTGAACCCATTTCTTCTCTGCAGGAACTTCAATGGGTTTTTTGAACAGTAACCATCAGTGAGATCCATTTAAATCGAATGGAAAATGAATGGGGCAGATAATTCTCAGATTGTCTGGCTCACACTGAACAGGCATCATTCACAATGAAAGCTCTTTTGAGCTCTTCTTTTGTCAGAGAAGGGTGATGAGACAGGGAGGCTAACTATTTTTTTTGACAGTTGAGATAATTTTTTGATAGCTATCAAATCTTTTTTTATTAAATTGACACTAAATAACGAATGACCGGAACATGGTACTATCTGTTTAAATGTGAAGAAAAAGGAAAAGAAATCTATTTGTTTGCTTCATGTGATCACTCAAACAGAATCCACTGGAATTGTTTGAGTAATCAAACAGTTCCCGTAATAGGTTCCAGTAAACTGTTTGAGTAATACTGTTTTTAAAAATTCCCTCCAGCATGTTTATAATTTTCTCCTTCCTTCTGCACTCCAGGTCGACACAAGAGCATCTTGGAGTAACTCACTCGACACTATAATCTCTCTCTTCATGACATGTACCGATCCAAACTCAGCGCCAATGGAACTGTGATTGTAAACTCGTCATCTGAGGAATTGCTGGCTTGTCCTTGTGCAACCTCAGCACCAATTGACAACTTAATAGGCAGTGACTTGAATAATGCTCCCATTATCTCCTCCTTTGCATGCTCAGGCAAGATATACGAAAAGGCTTGTTTTAAGAACATAAGAACATAAGAAATAGGAGCAGGAGTAGGCCAATCAGCCCCTCGAGCCTGCTCCGCCATTCAATAAGATCATGGCTGATCTGATCCTAACCTCAAATCTAAATTCATGTCCAATTTCCTGCCCGCTCCCCGTAACCCCTAATTCCCTTTACTTCCAGGAAACTGTCTATTTCTGTTTTAAATTTATTTAATGATGTAGATTCCACAGCTTCCTGGGGCAGCAAATTCCACAGACCTACTACCCTCTGAGTGAAGAAGTTTCTCCTCATCTCAGTTTTGAAAGAGCAGCCCCTTATTCTAAGATTATGCCCCCTAGTTCTAGTTTCACCCATCCTTGGGAGCATCCTTACTGCATCCACCCGATCAAGCCCCTTCACAATCTTATATGTTTCAATAAGATCGCCTCTCATTCTTCTGAACTCCAATGAGTAGAGTCCCAATCTACTCAACCTCTCCTCATATGTCTGCCCCCTCATCCCCGGGATTAACCGAGTGAACCTTCTTTGTACTGCCTCGAGAGCAAGTATGTCTTTTCTTAAGTATGGAGACCAAAACTGTTTGCAGTATTCCAGGTGCGGTCTCACCAATACCTTATATAACTCATGGGCAATCTTCTAGCCTTCAAACCGCACACTTTATGCTAAACTTCCTTACCTCTGCCTTATCCATAGTTCTACATTAACTATGGTGGGAAAAATAATTTTTAAAAATGTATAAAGGAGACCAAATCAAATATATAGCACAACACATATACAAAGGGTAAAGTATGGTAAGCAGCAGTTTTTAAGAAAAAAATTGAAATTGAATTTCATAACTCACAACTTCAGTCTGAAGCAAGCATTGTGTCTCTTGGTTGAATCAGCCGTTGGAATCTGAAGTTCAAACTGTGAGAAGTAGAGAAACATAATTTTACCAGCTTTGCTCTCAGGCCGAATAACAGGGTTTTTTTGTCAGAAAAGTTACATTTTTAAAACGTTTAAATTGAAACATTCCTTTCTAAGCACCATTGGGGATTGTGTTGTTTCGATGTATGAGGCCATTCACTGGTGCAAACTGCCATCCAGATTCAAATGAAAATTGAGAGAGATGTATAACGGGCAGCTGATCCGATATCTCCCGTTTTACAATATCGCCCAAAGTCAGAATTGCCCCTTCCGTGAATTAAGAGACACTATTATCTCATAAGAGAAGTTTCATGCTCTCTGCTCTGCTCCCACATTGCTAGGTTGGTCACCTGGGCAAGTCAGCACAGCAGCAGGTATTATAGCTGCTGAGATGGAAACATTTACAATGCATTTTTTTGTCGATAATTTTAAGTAACTTGTTCCAGTTTACTGTGACCATCCCCCATCTGCAGCTGTTACCAACTGAGCTTCGGGACTGTACTTCAGTGCACCACTGGCTTTTCAGCTTCACTCTGCTACTGTGTTGGGTCCTGGAACGAATTCCATTTCTCTGCTGACTATTGGGCTTTACTGTGACCTCCACAAGTCCTACTCACCCATCTCCCGTTATTCTTGTTGACCTGCATTGGCTCCTGGTGCCACAGTGCCTCTCCTCCCTTTACCCCACCACTGATGGCTGTGTCTTCAGCCACCTCGGCCCCCTTCTCTGGAATTCCCTGCCTAAGCCCCTCTGCCTCTTCATCTCCCTCCACTTCTTTCGGACACTCCTTAAAACAAACCTTTTTGACCAAGCTTTTGGCCAGCCCTCCTACTACTTCCTTTTCTGGCTTGGCATCTTTTAAGGGAAAATTGGATACATATTTGAAGCAAAGGAAAATGCAGAGTTATGGGGAGATAGTGGGGCAGTGAGGCTACTTTTTGACTCCTCTAGCATAGAGCCACGCAGGCATGATGAGCCAAATGGCCTCCTTCAGTGCTATAAACTTTTATGTTTCAATGGTTAAATGTCACCAATTAAGATAAAAGTAGCCACATTGAAATTCAGCTACACAATATATGAATTGACCATCCCTGCATTGGGTCCAACAAAGTGGTGAAAGGGTTAGTGTCACCATAGGATGGTGGTGTACAGTTGCCAAAAATTTCTATTGAATTGTGACAACACTTTGGGATAAACCATTGTTATGCTGTGCATGTGTAGTGCACAAAGTAAATTAAGCAGTAATGTTGCACGGAAGTACAGTGAGTTATAATTGAGGACAGGTGTCTTTAATCATAGAATCATAGGAATTTACGACACAGAAGGAGGCCATTTGGCCCATCGTGTCTGTGCCAGCCGAAAAAGAGCTATCCAGCCTGATCCCACTTTCCAGCTCTTGGTCCGTAGCCTTGTAGGTTATGGCACTTCAAGTGCACATTCAAGCACCTTTCAAATGCGATAACGGTTTCCGCCTCTACCACCCTTTCAGGCAGTGATTTCCAGACCTCTTCCATCCTCTGGGTGAAAAAACCTTTCCCTCAGCTCCTCTCTAATTCTTCTACCATTCACTTTAAATCTATGCCCCCTGGATATTGACCCATCTGCTAAAGGAAATAGGCCCCTCATAATATTATACACCTCAATTAAATCTCTCCTCAGTCTCCTCTGTTCCAAAGAAAACAACCCAGCCTATCCAATCTTTCCGATAGCTAAAATTCTCCAGTCCTGGCAACATCCTTGTAAATCTCTTCTGTACCCAATCTGGTGCAATCACATCTTTCTTGTAATGTGTTGACCAGAGTTGTACGCAGTACTCAAGCTATGGCCTAACTAATGTTTTATACAGTTCTAGCATAACCTCCCTGCTCTTATATTCCATGCCTCGGCTAATAAAGGAAAATATCCCGTATGCCTTCCGAACCACCTTATTTACCTGTCCTGCTACCTTCAGGGATTGGTAGACGTGCACTCCAAGGTCCCTTTGTTCCTCCACACATCTTAGTATCCTCCCATTTATTGTGTACTGCCATGTCTTGTTTGCCCTCCCCAAATACATTACCTCACACTTCTCCATTCGCCATTTGCCACTTTTCTGCCCACCTGACCAGTCCATTGATATCTTCCTGCAATCTATAGCTATCCTCCTCACTATCAACCACATGGCCAATTTTTGTATCCTCTGCAAACGTCTTAATCATGCCCCCTACATTTAAGTCTAAATCATTGATATATATCACAAAAAGTGTCTTGATCTCAGGATGAGACCACATGCTGAGTGCTACAGTCAAACTACAGTCCTCCATTATAAGCTGCTCTGTGACCACAAGTTGGTCATTTAATTATACAGCCGCTCTACTTTGTTGAAAATACTTGTTTTTATTTTTATGTTTGTGTGGTTGAAAATAGCTTAGTGGTGTCTGAGACAAATCAATTTGGTCTTTGTGGTCAGAATGTTGGAGGCTGCATTTTATAGCAGAAGCTTATTTAAACCTTGGGATGTTGACAGCACATTGAGATTCCTGTTTTCCAGGGCCAACTGGATTTGTTTGTTTTTCAACTTGCATGCTGTGATCTTGAATATAACACCTATATTACACTAATAGTGCACAAATATCAGGAGTAACTTTTTTTTAAAACTATATTATTAACCATAAAAAACTAAAATATCTGCCACATAATATGAACCTTAAAATCGCTTCCCGGTATTGTTTTTAATATGTATGTGTTATACATGATGTGAACAGCTTTATTTGTAGTGCATGAGGTTTTTTAATTCTGCTTTTACTCTTATTTTTAGATGCAAGAAGCAGCTATTAGTGCACATGCTGCCTTTTAGTGCACTCCAATGACCTTTATACATATTGACATTCACAGGACCTTGAAAGCAGCTCCTTACTGTCTATTTGCCAGGAAATAACCTGCAGTTGATGATCAGGAAATTCATGACAACCCTCAACACTGAACTACCTGCATCAACTGTGATTCACAGTCAGCATTAATAGATCTATAAAAAGGTATAGAGCTATTTGAGATCCTTCATAATTGAAATGAAATAGATCCAAAACAATATTTTTAGATATATCTGAGCAGGAGGGCAAGAAAGCACAGATTCATTGTCGCAAAGGGGAAGTTTAGGGCAGATGTCTTGAAATATTTCTTTACACAGGGTCATCAAAGGCTGAAATGTGTTGTTAGGAAAGATGGTTGAGGGCAGAATACTGAACTAATTTAAGAAACAGATAGATGCTGTATTACAACAATGGCAGGGTTAGTGCTCTGGAAAAGTGAGGTCAAAAGGGCCAAAGGGCCTTCTCCATCCAGCCTTTCTTACTGTCTTGTAAAGTATCATTTTTGAGGCCTAGTTTATGAGATGTGATGAACAATAGAAATATCTATACTCGACCGGCCCATACTGTTCAAAACGTTGGCATCTCTTCTAATAAGTAGATTTCAGGAAATCTCATAATAATTTAGAAGGAGGAAATCTATTTAAAATGATCCTAACTAAAATTTTCCATCATAGAAGATAAATACACGAAATTCCATTGCCCTTTGCTGTTACTCGTCACAGACAACTTAGCAATGACACAGAAAAAAATGTTAGCTGCCGGATTTACCTTACATTGTCAGAGCGAAGTCCAAGGGTACATTAAAATATAAAGTGAAGCCTTTGACATATGAACATAACTCAAAAAATCAAACAGTTTCAGTGGTTTTGTTTTACTCTGGGCCAAGTTCTTAAGTACTTTCCTGATATATGTCCCATACAGGAAGAAATTGAGATGATGTCATTTGCCAGTTTGTAAATGAAAGGGATGGTAGGGTTACTTATCCTAGCTTTGCCAAGCTCAAATTGTGACCATAATCATATTGTAGTCTGTAACAAAGGTGCCAATTTTAAGTTGACTGAAATTAGAGTTTAAAGCTTTTAAATTGCGAATAATGGGTTGTGTCACTCTATCTTGAGCATATGAGGATATGTGTGAGTGGCAGCCATGGGGTTTGTACACAATTGGAACATAATAAAATCTGTGCATAGGATTACATACAAATGCTTCAGCGAGTAAGATAACTTGTATGAAAATATAAGTGGAAAAATTCCTCTATTTCTGCCTTCAATGAAACATTTTTTTAATTGTATTATAAACAATACATATTTGATGGTAAATTCTTCTGTAATTTAAACAGTGATAGTACCATAGATCTTGAGTCATCAAACTAATATTCCTTGTCATTCAGCATCATCTGGCCACTTAGTAACAGTATAACTGCCCTTCTACAATCCTTCAACAGTGACAGAGAAAGATGTACACTGCAAAAGGAAAGATATATAGTTTACAAGGAAATTTCACTGCATTCTACACATTATATATCATACTTCTGAACTTAACAAATTATGAGAAAATTAATCTAATTTCATAGGTTACACATATATTAGCAAGCTTTACTCTTGCCATTAATCTGAATGCCATAACTGGATTACAGCCTTATATTTCATTGAACAAAAGAAATGTTACAATTTTGATTCCTCCAGATACTTTTTCCTCATATCCAATACAAAAGCCAAAGGCAAGCCTGTGCTTCCTATAAACTTAAGCAACACCTTATGTGCAAAGCAATCTTAGATAATCTGTTCGAGTTGAACAATGGACCTATTTATTGTCTCTCGAAATAAGAGGTTTTCTCCTACTCACCCACTCCAGAAAATAATTACTATCAGTCATGCCAAATATCCTGGTAGCAGGTTTATTCACAGAAGCAGTCAAGGAAGCAAGCAGTAACAGCGAGTTGTTGAATTCAGTCCAAATAAAGGTAATTTTAACCTAACCCGCCCAGCGGGAAACTGACGGGTACAGGTCAGCTCGTTTTACCCCCCCCTCCCCGACACCAATCACCCAATTTCACTTTCTATTGAAATCAGTGGGAAATAAAATCAGGCGGAGTGTAAAACAGGCGGCCAATCCGATCGAGTCAGTTTCCTGCTGGGTGGATTAGGTTAAAATTACCAATATAAAAACAGAAAAAGCTGGAAATACTCAGCAAGTCAGGCAGCGTCTGTGGAGAAAGAAACAGAGTTAACGTTTCAGGTCGATGATCTTTCATCAGAACTGGAAGAAGTTAAAGACTTAACAGTTTTTAAGCAAGTGCAGAGCCAGGGAAAGGAGGGGGGGAGGAAGGGGAGGGGAGGAAAAAAACAAGAGGGAAGATCTGTGATAGGGTGGAGGGCAGGAGTTATTAAATGAGAAAGGGGATGTTAATGCAAGGCAAGGAGGGTGGTAATGGGAGAAGTGAAGAAACAAAAGATGGGTCTAGAGGAGCAGTAAATGGCAGCAGCAGAATCGTTACCAGCACCTGCTGTCCGAAAAAATGGGAGCAGTGGTTATGATCTGAAGTTATTAAAATCAATGTTGAAGATTGTAGTGCCTATTCGAAAGATGAGGTGCTGTTCGTTGAGTTTCCGTTGAGCTTCATTGGAACAGTGTAAGAGGCCGAGGACGGAGAATTAAAATGGCAAGTGACCGGAAGGTCAGGGTCACGCTTCCGGACTGAACGGAGGTGTTCAGCAAAGCAATTACCTAATCTGCATTTGGTCTCCCCAGTGTAGAGGAGACCGCATCGTGAGCAGCGAATAGAGTATACTGAATTGAAAGAAGTATAAGTAAATCGTCGTTTCACCTGGAAGGAGTGTTTGGGGCCCTGGATGGTGGGAAGGGAGGAGGTGAAAGGGCAGGTGTTGCATCCCCTGCGTTCGGACGAGAGGGTGCCGTGGGAAGGAGACTGGGTGTTGGGGGTGATGGAAGAGTGGACCAGGGTGAAGCGAATGGTCCCTTTGGAATGCTGAAAGAGGAGGGGAGGGGAAGATGTGTTGGGTGGTAGCATTGCACTGGAGGTGGCGGAATGGTGAAGGATGATAGGTTGAACGTGGACGCTGGTGGAGTGGAAGGTGAGGACAAGGGGGAACCTATCATGGTTCTAGGAGGAAGGGGAAGGGGTGAGGGCAGAAGTCCAGGAAATGGGATGGACACAGTCGAGGACCCTATCAATTAGAGTGGAGGGGATTCCTCGGTTGAGGAAAAGGAAGACATATCGGAAGCACTGGTGTGGAAGGTGGCATCATCAGAACAGATGCGATGGAGACTAAGAAACTGGGAGAAAGGAATAGAATCCTTACAGGAAGCGGGGTGGGAGGAAGTGTAATCAAGGTAGCTGTGGGAGTCGATGGGCTTACAGTAAATATTGGTTGACAGCCTATCCCCAGAAATGGAGATAAAGAAGTCGACCCCAGTCAAGGAAGGGAAGGGAAGAGTCGGAGATGGACCATGCGAAGGTGAGGGAAATTGGAAGCAAAGTTGATGACATTTACAGTTTGGGGCGAGAGCAGAAAATGGCACCAATAGAGTCATCAATATACCTGAAAAAGAGGTGAAGGAAGGGATCAGAATAGGCTGGAACAAAGAATGTTCCACGTATCCCTCAAAAAGGCACGCATAGTTAGGACCCATACGGGTTCCCATAGCGACACCTTTTATTTGGAGGAAGTGAGTGGAGTCAAAGGAGAAGTTGTTCAACGTAAGAACAAGTTCTGCCAGGCGGAGGAGGGTGGTGGTGGATGGGGACTGGTTGGGTCTCCATTCAAGGAAAAAGCGGAGGGCCCACAGGCCATCCTGATAAGGGATGGAAGTGTAGAGGGACTGGACATCCTTGGTGAAAAGAGGACGATTAGTGTTAATTGTATTCATTATATCCATTGGGGACTCTTTTGTATCCTTTTTATAGGAGAGCTTAGCTAGGGACTGGTGTGTGTGTAAGGAGAATCTTTGTGAATAAAGGATTGGAAAGCAACTAAAGACCAGGCTCTAGTATTCTATCCGTCACCACATGGCTATCTGATTTTAACAGTTAGGGCTGGGAAACTGGAAACCGTTAAAGTGGCGGAGGGCATCAGAAGAGTTGCGGATGTAGGTCAGAAGAGACTGGACAAGGGAAGAAAAAAGAGTCAAGATAGGAATAAATAAGTTCCATGGGGCAAGAAGAGGCTGAAATGAAGGGTCTGCCAGGGCAGTCCTGTTTATGGATCTTGAGAAGGAGGTAGAAGTGGGCCGTGCGGGGTTGGGAGACTATGAGGTTGGACGGTCTGGGAAACTATGGCTTGATGTTCGGCGGTGGGGTCATGGTCCAGAGGGAGGTAGGAGGAGGTGTCGAAAGGTAGAGGTCTGTTCGCCAAACAACAGCACTGCCCTCGTCAGCAGGTTTAATGACCATGTCAGGGTTGGACCTGAGAGAACAGAGTGCTGCAGGTTCAGAGGGAGGGAGGTTAGAGTGAGTGAGAGGAGTAGAGAAATTGAGACGGCTGATGTCACGCCAGCAGTTCCCAATTAAAAGATCAAGAGAAGGTAAGAGGCCAGAGAGAGGGATCCAGGTGGAACAAGAATTCTGAAGACGGGAGAAAGGGTCCGCTATGTGGGGGAAGACTCCTGGCCAAAGAAGTGGGTGCGGAGGCAAAGGCGACCGAAGAAGAGCTCAGCATCGTGTGGAACTCGAAATTCATTGAGGTGGGGGCATAAGGGTATGAAGCTGAAGACTGATCGTTCGGGGTCAGAGAGGGGAAGGTCAGAGGGGATAGTAAAAACACGACAAAGGGTGAGATTGGAAGGAAGGATGAGGTCAGAGGAAAGTGAAGGGGAAGAAGGATCAGGAGGGGAGTTGTTGAATCTCGCGGTCCTCGACACCTGAAAGGAAGAGAAAAAGTTTTTTGTTAAAATACCGCATGAGGTGAAGGATGAAGTGGAACTGCGGACCAGGACAACTCTAAAATAGAGTGAGTTGGGTGCTGTTGAAGAGAGCGGGCGAGAGAGTGCATGTGGTGGTGCATGGAGTTGAGCGTGGATCTCAGGAAACGGTGAGGGCAGCGGTTCGAGGAACGCCGAATATCATGGCGATATTGGTAATCATGGGTGGATCCGAAACATGAAGGGTGGAACTTAAGTTGGAATCCACGTGAAATAAGTCAAAGCTGGAGACAATTGCTGAGGAAAGAGATGTGGCTGTGAAAGCGAGTTTTAGTAGATACCTGATCAAACATGAGAATTACCAGTGGCTTTGTACCAGATTACAAAACTATACTTAAAACTTAAAATTCTTGTTCCAAAACAATAATACATCCTGAAGTTTTCATAGATCATGGAGGCAACACTCTTAATTTGGACCTGCATCCGTCATGTGAACTTTATATGCGAAATCGGGTATTTCATGGAGTGCTCTATTGGCGCCAGCTCATCAATGGTCTGACGGAACGTAAATAAATTTTGCATCAAATCGTTATTGGACTGTTAAAAAAGACATGAGAACCTTGAAGGATAACAATAGGGATGAAACTGAGGATATACAGAGAATAGTTGAAATACGTGATGACTATTTCCTTGAAGTGTTCACTGCTAAAATTCACTAAAAAGCCTAGATTTATAAGTACCATTGGCTTTAAAATTCAAACTGAGATAAAGGAATCTCAAAAGGTATCTTTCACAAATAAATAATATTGTACAAGACACAGGAACTGCCTGATATAATATTTACATTTGTGAAACAAGGCAATTCTGATGCAAATGGTGATTGTCTTACCTCATGGTGGGCTGTTAATAGCAGTCTTCTGTGGTTCTTGTTAAACAATCCACCTTGCCAGAGGTGATGTGTCCCACTTTTAAGTGGTATCTGTATAAGAGCCAGGGAATATGTATTTCATCTGATAGGGGAACATGCAGACCTTTCAGAAACTAGAATAGACATAGAGCACTAACGTCTCAATTTTAAATTTCTCATCCTTGTTTTCAATTCCCTCCATTGCCTTGCCCTTCCCTATCTCTGTCACCTCCTCCAGCCCTACAACCCTCCGGGATCTCTGTGCTCCTCCAATTCTTGCCTCATGCGGATCCCCGATTTTAATTGCTCCAACATTGGCGGCCGTGCCTTCAGCTGCCTAGGTCCTAAGCTCTGGAATTCCCTCCCTAAACCTCACTATCTCTCCTCCTTTAACGTGCTCCTTAAAACCCACCCCTTTGACCAAGCTTTTGGTCACCTGTCCTAATATCTCCTTATGTGGCTCGGTGTCAAATTTTTTTTGATAACACTCCTGTGAAGCGCCTTGGGATGTTTTATTACGTTAAAGCCGCTATATAAATGCAAGTTGTTGTTGTCGTCACAATTCTGCCAAGATATAAATTCTCATAACAGGATGTTGGATTCTTTTGTGAGTTGAAACAAGGCACATCTCCGATCATCACAATGAACACAGTTACAGATCCCAAATGCATCAAAAAGTTCTTCCAGCATCATAATTTTCAATGGACTGTGAGGAAAGAAGTGGAATCCTTAAAGGATGGTAATAGGGATGAAACTGAGGAGCAACAGAGAATAGTTAAAATACCTAATGACTATTTCCTTGAAATGTTCACTGCTGAAGATTATATTACAACACCTGCGCGAATGGAGAGAATTGAAGTGGTGGCAGTTCTTTGTACTTAAAGATGGCTGACCTTGTTGGAAAGAGAATTAGCCTTGATGACTGTGCTGATGCCTTTTGAGGCCGGTACAAGAGACAAGCTTTACTGCACATTTCACAGACCCAAACAGCCCCTCTGGGATTGACAGGCTGCTGCTATTCCTTTTTAAGGATGGCAACATGCTGGTCATTATGCCAACTGACACCATCTTGCAATGCTACTCCCAGATGTCTAATTATTATCACATAGCTTGAGTTTGTTCTTGAGTGTATCGTTATCTCTCTTTCACCGCTCACTCTGCTTCCACTTAGCATGCACTAGATTCTTTTTAGCATTCAGGAGTCTTGCATATGGATGATGTGTCCTGCCTGACCAGCGCAGCTATACTCATGTAAGCATGGTACACTCAAGGAGCTTGCAGTTGTTAACTTTGTCTTCCTACTTGATGGATCTCAGGTGATGGAGTTGGATCTTGTCAAGCAGCCAAATGCAACATGTCCAGGACTCATATCTATATAAAAAAATGGTAATAACAACAGCTCTATACACTTTTAGTTTTGTTATGAGATTGATCCCCTGCTGGTCTGACATACTCTTGTTTGGTCTTCTGCATGCAGAGCACTTCACTATCTATTAGTGTATCATTTTGAATATACTTTTTCCTTTTGCACGTCAATCCCCATGCCACACACCATTCTTTGGGTGGATAGATAGCCAGCTCCCAGTCTCCTCAACTGCCACAGGGGAAGGGGTGCAGTGAGAGAACAAGTCAGGGGCTGACCTTATTCCAACTGTGTCACTTTCATGGGTAGCTGCCTACAGGCAGGGTCCATGGGCCAGTTTGATGGAGTTTTTTTTTAAAAACTGACCAAGGAGAGCAATACTTTGATCTGCTGACAATGAAGACTCTGTACTGCCATTGCTATCAGTCTTGGAGCAGTGTCCCCCAAAACTACTGCATCTAACTGGGTTGTTACCTCTGTACAACCTCTGATGTGTTTAACTGTAAGAAAATTGAAGTCAGTCTTCCTTGTTTAAAATCTCCTTGTTGTTTTGACATTTTGAAACATTTTTTAAAATCAGTTCACATGATATTCATTACTGTATCATATTCAGAAAGAATTGTTAAATCAATGTAAGCAATATTGAAAAATTTAATTTGTTTGGTTTTGGATCAATTGAAGTCACATGCATTTCTGCTTGTCGTAGTTAACATGTAATGTAAAATCTATCTCCCTTAATTATCATATATTTCATACTGTTTCAATTTAGCACGAATGGCAGGCACAGACTAATGCAACAGATTTAGAAAAAGATTTTTGTAAAATCTGGAACCTGGATTTGGTAACAAATCTAAATCATGGAAATATAATAATTTTAAGACAAGATCCTCATGCATGAGGTTATCTCAGATAAATTATCCAGTACAAAAATGAATATTGTGGGTCTATCAGAAGATCAATTTTAGTTTGCCCATTAAGAAAAATGTACCTCAGCAAGATTGGAGTTCAAGAGAATAACGTTCATGTGGTACGAATTTTCTGCCACTATATGTGACTGGTAGATTGATAAATATTATACTATGGGGTATGCACAACATATGCCCAATGTACTTAATAGTAATGTAAAGATATTTCATGAACACTGTCTCCACTCACTCAGACTGCAGGTATCAAAGAGAGGGGAAGGACAGAAATTCAATTTAGTTGAATTTGGACTGAAGTGGTCATCCACACCTTTTTTAAGATTCATTTCATTTTATCTGAGCTGATCTTATCTGATTCTAACTATGTTTCTAGAGTTAAATTAAAGGGCCCTGATCTTCTAACAGTCTCCTGCTGTAACTCTGGTGGGAGACCAGCAGAATCCCTAGGGAATCTGTGCAAACAACTGAAAACACTATTTACATGTTTCCCTTGTGGTTCCACTGGTCTTCAGCCAGAGTTAGGAACATAGAGACAGGAGTAGGCAATTCAGCCCCTCGAGCCTGTTCCATCATTCAATTAGATCATAGCTACTCGGTATCTTAACTTCACCTGCCCGCCTTGGTTCTGTAACCTTTAATACCCTTGCCTAACAAAAATCTATCAGTTATAGTTATGACAAATCAGTAAAACCTCCCACAGAATTTCAGGGCCATAGTGTTTGTAACATATTAAAGGAGATGATCTCATAAATTGAGACCGAGTGTGATCAGTTTGCCCCATTATCCAAACACCTGAGGATGTGTTACAGCCTCAACTGTGACAGACCCAGAGAACTAACTCGTTTCAGATCGTAAAAATCTCATTACACATTTTTTTTTATAGGTATCGGTAGCATTCCAGTGTCGAAGCAACTTGAAAATTGCTTTTGAAATCCCATTCTGGGCGATATTGTCTGCTGTCTTTGTTTCTCTCTATTGAGGAATTGTAAACAATTTTACAACACCAAGTTATAGTCCAACAAATTTATTTTAAATTCCACAAGCTTTCGGAGGCTTCCTCCTTCCTCAGGTGAATAGTATGGAAACTGAGGAAGGAGGAAGCCTCCGAAAGCTTGTGGAATTTAAAATAAATTTGTTGGACTATAACTTGGTGTTGTAAAATTGTTTACAATTGTCAACCCCAGTCCATCACCGGCATCTCCACATCTATTGAGGAAAGTAGAGAAATCCACTTTTCTGGCTTGTATGTAAATTGCTTATAGGCAGTCTCCTAACAGGACAAGTAGTTTGACTGTTTCCTCAGACTAACATATCAGTTGTGTACTGAGAAAGAGTTAGAGCCATCATCTGGGATGTTTGTCTCAACAGGGTCTTGTTTTATCAGACTCGCAGGTGAATCTGATATCCAAGAGGCCTGCAAAAACCTAACTTGATTGAGAGATCTTTCACTGCGAGAAGTGCTTCACAGTGAGTTGGTTTTGATTAATTTTGAATGATATCCCTTTTTCTTCCTTGCACAAGCTGGAGCAAAGGGAAAAGAGAGATATAACTGGGGCTGGAGTTCTTGTTTGCTCAAAGTTTCTGACTGGTTGCAAAACAACTGGAGCCAATGCAATGTGAAGCTTAAAACATTCCCAGGGAGTACAATGTGTTGAAACTTTTTTAATGTTAACAGATGGCTGACTATCCTGTCAGCTCTCTCCTAACATTAAATTTTAACTGACATTCCGATGTTGGTGAGTGGCGTTCACTAATATTCAGAGGTCCGCTTACCCTGACTAGAGAGCCAGGGGGACAAAATAATGCAATTCAGGTTTGCTGGTTCTGCTTTCAGTCTCAAACCAGTACCTGTAGTATAACAGCAATCCAAGTGAGGAGATCCAAACCATTATATTAAATTTCAGAAGCTCTGATTCTTCTCCTTCCTACAGTGTATTCTGGAATGGATATCATTACAATGAACACATTATAACCACATTGCAATCGTTCAATTCAACTAAGCATAAATTTTTAGCACATATATGATAAAATATTCTTTGGAAGCAAGGCAAACTATAATTAATAAACAACACAAATGGGCATAATAATGAAATGTTGTACTTCTCTAAAAATATGACCTTTTTGAAATATTCTATTACATTTCAGCTTTTACTTTTACCAAATTTAGAGTCTTTTGGCATTTGTCCTCTTTTTCCTTTATCCTTTTTCATATGAACTACAGTTGATGTTTCCGAAACATAACTTGACTTATATTTGGGCAGCAGTAAAACATGTCCAGAAAGGAGATTTCAGTTAAATATTTTGCTGCCAAATACCATTTGTTTTGTCAAGTAAAGAGCCAGAAATATCTTTTTTTTATTATTGCTACACACGCAAAGCTTAGGATAACCAGAGGATTTCAAAATACATCAAGCCACTGGGGCTCCCTTCAGAACAGATGAACCAGATGCAAACCATTCCCTTGGCCCCAGGACAGGGGTGATATCAGAACTTACATGTCGTGAAGTATTAGACTGAGAATGCAACAGTTCTTACAAATACTTACAGACTAAGTGTGAGCACTTCAATAAGTTCAGATTTTGAATTCTGATTTGGAGCATATGGATCAGTGGAACGAGCAATACACGCCAATGTATCTGTGCATGTGAAAGCAGTAATAGACTGACTAGCCACGTGGCAACTGTGCCTCCAGTCTTTCGAGCATGTAGGCTGCACATGATTTATGGATTATTCTGCAACCCATCTACCTGCCAAAATGGTAAAGTCACCCATTGTTCCTTTATGACTGGTACATGAGCAAGGAAAGTTTTCACTGGAACTATGGAATCTCATGCATACCAGCACTAATGAGTCTGGTGGGTGCACAAACAGCCCATAAAGTAAATGGCGCAGACGTGCAGCACACATAAAAATAATTTCCTTTCAAGATTTCCTTGCATCCATTGCTCCCACATATAGAGGCATAAACTGCAAAATATCATTATGCATTTACAGAGAGAAACAAATGTGCCTGTATGCTTACACTGGCATCATTTCAAAAGGATAGGCACTTTAAAATGGTTGAATTCGAGCCAAGTTAATGTTTTTCTACCATATGAATACCTTCAGATAAATTCTTCAGCAGACCCTTTCTCTTCTCCCACCACTCGCTCCGCCCACTGTCAAATGGCCTGCTAACATTCAATGTCAAGGCTCACATGTGATAATAACTGCTTTGGCAGGGTACTGGAGGTTAATCAGCGCCCACGGAATTGTCTCCCAGCAAACGGTTCATGCCTCCAGGAGAGGAGGAGAGGCGAGAAGTTTGGCAAGAAGAAATGGAAAGCCAATATCCTTCTGGAGCATTGTAGCAGTACTACAATTCAGAGGCAGGGCAAAGGCCAAAGTTTAACTTATCCGGTTTATTTGTGGATCTCAAGAATTGCAAATGACTCAAAAATATGTGAAGAAAATGGCAGCCATTTTTATCAATTAAATAGCAATGCTTGGATCCAAAGGAAGGGTACTGTGTACGATGGCCCTCTGGCTGTTGGGCAAGCACAGGTTCAAGTTAGCTGTAATGCCCTTTGTGTGATTAGCCATCGACACTCACTCTCCAAGTTCACACTTGGGCTAGGTACTGGAAGGTTGCTGGTGCCCCTGAAGGAGTAACTTGGTAAGATTTAGAGGAGGGGGGACATTAGGTGAGGTAAGTTTCTAAAAAAAAAGCTTTATATAAATTGCACATAATGTATATATAACACAGGGGTGGGGTTATGCTATGTGGGAGAAAACGTCAGGGCCGCTGATTTAGACTGAATAGATAAAATTCCATTTTTACTGAATGACATTCTGGGATTTTTAGTTGTGCTTTGGGTACTGAATTCCATGACTGTCCCAACATTCTGCAGAAACTATAAATGAGTAGCCTTTATAGCATTTATAGTATCTGTGCGCGCGCGCGGTGTGTGTGTGTGTGTGTGTGTGTGTCTCTTTGTCTCATAAGCATAGTATCATAGTATGGTACAGCAAAGGAGGAGGCCATTCGGCCCATTGTGCCAATGTTGGCTTTTTGAAAGAGCTATCTAATTAGTCCTATTCCCCTGCTCTTTCCCCATAGCCCGACAAATGTTTCCCCTTCAGGTATTTATCCATTGAAAGTTACCATTGAATCTGCTTCCACCACCCTTTCAAGCAGTGCATTCCAGATCATAACAACTCGCTGCATAAAAAAATGTTTCCTCGTGTCACCTCTGGCTCTTTTGCCAATCACCTTAAATCTGTGTCCTCTGATTACCAACCCTTCTGCCACTGGAAACGGTTTCCCCTTATTTACTCTATCAAAACCGTTCATGATTTTGAACACCTCTATCAAATCTCCCCTTAACCTTCTCTGTGCTTAAGAGAACCCCACCTTCTCCAGTCTCTCCACATAACTGAAGTCCCTCATCCCTGGCACCATTCTAGTAAATCTCTTCTGCACCCTCTCTAAGGCCCTAACATTCTTCTTAAAGTGTGCTGCCCAGAATTGAACACAATACTCCAGCTGAGGCCTAACCAGTGTTTTATAAATGTTTAGCATAACTTCCTTGCTTTTATACCCAATGCCTCTATTAATAAAGCCCAGGATCCCACATGCTTTTTTAACAGCCTTCTCAGTAATTAGTAATTATCAGTAATTAGAATGTTTATATTTTCTAACCATTAGCAAAGCACAGATAATAATTAGAGCTTTTGACAGTCTCTGTAACCATGGTTCACTATCTCTTCTTGTCCTTCTCATCCTCTCTACAGTCGATATGATTGACCACACCATCCTCCTCCAACGCCTCTCCACTGTTGTCCAGCTCAGTGGGTCTGCCCTTACTTGGTTCCAATCTTACCTATCCAATTGTAGCCAGAGCATCTCCAGCAAAGGTATTTCTTCCTGCCCCTGCACCTTTACCTCTGGAGTCCCCCAAGGATCTCTCTTCTTCCTCATCGATATGCTGCTTCTTGGCAGCATCATCCATAAATAGAGTCAACTTCCATGTGTATGCTGACGACACCCAGCTCAAACTCTCCACCACATCTCTCGACCCCTCCAGTGCCGTCGTGTTGTCAGACTGTTTCTTTGGCATGCAGTCCAGGTTGAGCTGTGATTTCCTTCAGTTAAACATTGGGAAGACCGCAGGCATCATCTTCAGCCCCCACCACAAACTCCATACCTTCACTATTGATTCCATTCTCCTCCTGGGCCACTGCTTCAGGTTAAACCAGATTGTTTGCAACCTTGGCATCCTACCTGAGCAGAGCTTCTGTCTCTGTATACTCTCCATTAAAAACACCACCTACTTCCACCTACATAACATCACAGACCTCATTCCTGCCTCAGCCCATCTGCTGCCTTTGTCATCGAGGGCCTTTGTCAACCTCCAGATTAAACTATTCTAATGCTCTTCAGGCCGATCTGCCTTCCCCCACCCTCCAAAACATTCAGCTCATCTAAAACTCTGCTGCCCGTATTCTGTGCTGCACCAAGTCCCACTTACCAATCACCTCTGTGCTTCCTGACCTACATTGGCTACCAGATTCCATTGTCCCAAATTTGAAATTCACAACCTTGTGTTTAAATCCCTTCATGACCTTACCCTTCTATCTCTTTAGCCTTCTCCATCCCTAGAACCCTACGAGAACTCTGCATTCCTTCAACTTTGTCCTTGGGCATCCCTCGTCCCCATCGCCGCACCATTGGCGGCCGTGCCTTCAGCCATCTAGGCCTTATCCTCTGGAATTCCCTCCCTAAACCTCTTTGCTTTTCTACCTTCCTGTCTTCCTTTAAGACCCTTCTTAAAACTCACCTCTTTGAGAAAGCTTTTATTCACCATTCCTAATATCGCCTTCTTTGGCTTGGCATCAATTTTTGTCTGATTACGCTTCTGTGAAATGCCTCAGGACATTTTTCTTCATTAAAGATGCTGTAGAAATACAAGTTGTTGTGTTTTCCTTCCAAAAGTCAATACATTTGATGCAGAAAGATGTTCTGTCTCACCGATATGAATAATTAGAATGTTTGGCGGCCGCACCTTCAGCTGCCTAAGCCTTAAGATCTGGAATTCCCTCCCTAAACCTCTCTGCCCTCCTTTAAGATGCTCCTTAAAACCTACCTCTTTGACCAAGCTTTTGATCACCTGTCCTAATATCTCCTTATGTGGCTCAATGTCAAATTTTTGTTTCATTCCGCTTCTGTGAAGCACCTTGGGACGTTTTACTATGTTAATGGTGCTATATAAATGCAAGTTGTTGCTGTTTGCATTTTTAATAATCAAAAAAATACGGGTCATAATCTGGTCCTAATCAAAGGTTTTCTGTCTGCTTTCAAAACTCAACTTTTTTTAAAAAAAGTATTCAAATCAGAAGGAGCAATTTAAAAAGTTATGATTTAATTGAGCGCAATGTAATTGGATGAACAGTCTGATAGAAACATTTCTAAAGCAGTTAGTCAATGAATTGAACATTATCAATGAATTATTGTGTTGCCACTTACCCGAGGTCCATTAATGGTCAGTAAAGCAGTGCTGCAAGAAACACCACAAGGGGAAACAGACTCAGCAAAGAAGTAATGTTGAAAGAAAATAACATGAACTTATGAAAATGAAAATCATTATATGGGAAAAGAGCACGAAAAAGCAACAAAATCATCCATCCAAAAATGAAATTTTAGCCTACTTATTGGTTTTCCATATTTGCTGCACTGGTATCAAAAAGCCATACTGCAGTCACTATTAGAACATTAGAAATGGCTGAGTGCACTGGATACAGCAAAGACTATGGGCCCCGACAACATCCCGGTTGTAGTGCCGAAGACTTGTGCTCCAGAACTAGCTGCACCTCTAGCCAAACTGTTCCAGTTCAGCTACAACACTGGCATCTACCCGACAATGTGGAAAATTGCCCAGGTATGTCCTGTCCACAAAAAGCAGGACAAGTCCAATCCGGCCAATTACCACCCTATCAGCCTACTCTCAATCATCAGCAAAGTGATGGAGGTGTCGTCGACAGTGCTATCAAGCAGCATTTACTCACCAATAACCTGCTCACCCATGCTCAGTTTGGGTTCCGCCAGGACCACTCGGCTCCAGACCTCATTACAGCATTGGTCCAAACATGGACAAAACAGGTGAATTCCAGAGGTGAGGTGAGAGTGACTGCCCTTGACATCAAGGCAGCATTTGACCGAGTGTGGAACCAAGGAGCCCTAGTAAAATTGAAGTCAATGGGAATCAGGGGGAACATTCTCCAGTGGCTGGAGTCATACCTAGCACAAAGGAAGATGGTAGTGGTTGTTGGAGGCCAATCGTCTCAGCCCCAGGACATTGCTGCAGGAGTTCCTCAGGGCAGAGTCCTAGGCCCAACCATCTTCAGCTGCTTCATCAATGACCTTCCCTCCATCATAAAATCAGAAATGGGGATGTTCACTGATGATTGCACAGTGTTCAGTTCCATTCGCAACCCCTCAGACAATGAAGCAGTCTGTGCCCGTATGCAGCAAGACCTGGACAACATCCAGGCTTGGGCTGATGAGTGGCAAGTAACATTTGCGCCAGACAAGTGCCAGGCAAAGACCATCTCCAACAAGAGAAAGTCTAACCACCTCCCCTTGACATTCAACGGCATTACAATCGCCGAATCCCCCACCATCAACATCCTGGTGGTCACCATTGACCAGAAATTTAACTGGACCAGCCATATAAATACTGTGGCTACGAGAGCAGGTCAGAGGCTGGGTAATCTGCGGCGAGTGACTCACCTCCTGACTCCCCAAAGCCTTTCCACCATCTACAAGGCACAAGTCAGGAGTGTGATGGAATACTCTCCACTTGCCTGGATGAGTGCAGCTCCAACAACACTCAAGAAGCTCGACACCATCCAAGACAAAGCAGCCCGCTTGATTGGCACCCCATCCACCACCCTAAACATTCACTCCCTTCACCACCGGCGCACTGTGGCTGCAGTGTGTACCATCCACAGGATGCACTGCAGCAACTTGCCAAGGCTTCTTCGACAGCACCTCCCAAACCCGCGACCTCTACCACCTAGAAGGACAAGAGCAGCAGGCACATGGGAACAACACCACCTGCACGTTCCCCTCCAAGTCACACACCATCCCGACTTGGAAAGATATCGCCGTTCTTTCATCGTCACTGGGTCAAAATCCTGGAACTCCCTTCCTAACAGCACTGTGGGAGAACCTTCTCCACACGGACTGCAGCGGTTCAAGAAGGCGGCTCACCACCACCTTCTCGAGGGCAATTAGGGATGGGCAATAAATGCTGGCCTCGCCAGCGATGCCCACGTCCCATGAACGAATAAAAAAAAGTTATCACAGGGATCTCCACCAAGGTTATTCATGGAGTAAGATTCAAACTAATTTTTATACAAACTGTATTGACCGATAAAAAGCAACTGAATATGTCCACTTGGCTCAGTTGGTAGCACTGTCATTGAGTTGAAGGTTATGGGTGCATAATCTGAGTTGATTTTTCAGTATGCTACTGATTGCTGCACTGTTAGAGAGGCCATCCGGCTCAATACTGAGTGCTGCAACATTGGTGATGCTGTCCTTCAGTTGAGATGCTAAAGTGAGGTTCCACCTGCCTGTTCAGATGAACATTAAGCTCACTTCTCCAGTCCTCCCAACCCCCATCTTGATGTGCAGGACAGGAGGTCAGTATGTGTGTACAGCACACCGAGAGGGGACAAGATACCGCAAACCTGCAGTTCAATGGCGGCTTAATCCCTTCAAGTGCAGTTGCAATACTATGTAGCTCCTGCTCAACTGCATTTGGCACTCGTCCACAAACCTCGTCATTGCCAACTATCGCTGGCAATTATCTCCTCTGCAGCTCGACAGCGTTCTCCTCATAGAATGCCGGCAGTCTTATGTCCAAGATCCTCTGCTGGTGGCTGGCCTCTCCCTCACATTGTGTGACTGTTTCTCCTGTGGTAATATTAACAGCAGTCGGTAATAGTAAGTATCAGAGGGAAATCACCCAGGTGCTATCAGGCAGCTGATGTAAACAGAATGAACAGTGCTAGAAGGGCTGTCCAACATCAGGGGCTGGAGTTGCAAGGGGAGCTATGCAAGGAGGGCTTGTGAGGGAAGCACAAAATAGTGCTTCCAGGGGGCAGGTTCATCGGGGTAGAATTTCTTTGGAGATTCCCCCGGGGTTTCTGCCAATGTTAAGGCGAAAGATTAGGAGAATCCCCGTGGAAATTCTATTTAATAGTTCCATTGAGGCATGGTGCAATCTGAATGAAAACTTCTTATTTCATTTGTGCCATCAGTGAAGGGAGTTCTGTGGTGCCAGAGTGAAAAAAATGGAAGGTGGCAGTTCTCTACTCAAGTCATTAAACTTCTTGTGATACTGGTCTGCTTTCATGCAGTAAGAAAGGTAGCACTCAGCACCTCCACCACTTCACTCCACATGGCTTTGCTGAATGGTTTGGGTGGCTTACTTCCTTGCAAGCCCAGCAGGCAGTCTCTGATTTCATCAAAGAAGTTCTGCAGATTTGAATCTGAAAGATTCTGGGCTCACCTCCATCTGCCACCACTTCCCTCACGCCTTCCTCATGAGCCAGTAGAGTGTGAGGTTGAAGAAGTCTTCTGAAAGCAAAGAAATCCTTTGGACACACATCAATGCACTTCTACATTCTGCAACAAGCAGCAGGAGAAAGGTCATACCACAACACACACTACTTACTTGTGCCTCCAAGAAAAGAATCAGCTTCCATCCGAAGTTGCTGCAGGCTCCCCATGCCTCCTAAATGAACTGCTCCCACATTGCATTGGAATAGCACTGCTGGCCGGCCAATGCAGATTTAAAGAGCTTAACCCTGCAATTTCTGGTGGAGTCAGTGACAGGTGAATGTAACCGCTGAACAGTCAGCGTAATGGGGCACTAAGATCCAATACACTATTTGAAGAAGACTGAAATGTTCTAAGTATCTTGGCCAACGTTGCTTCTGAGAAATATCACCAAAAAAACATTTACTGATCATTCGTCTCAATGCTGTTTGTGGGACACTGCTAGTGTAGAATGGATGGTTAAATATATAATAGTCACTGCAATCCGAAAAGTAATTCATTGTGTGATGTGTTTTGAGACATTTTAACAACATAATAAGGTGTTGTACAAATGCAAATGTTTCTTTCCATTTTAAGTTTCTCATTCAGTGTTCTGAGATAAGAGTAACATTACCTTTAGTTGCTGGTCATGATAAATCATAACTAAGAGATATTTTCCACTCAGGGCCCATTCCCGAGTGCTGGGGAAAACAGCCTCACGGAAAGTTAACATGCAGGTACAGCAAGCAATTAGGAAAGCAAATAGTATGTTAGCCTTTCTTGCAAGGGGTTTGGAGTATAAGAGTAAGGAGGTCTTGCTATAATTATATGGGGCTCTGGTGAGACCACACCTGGAGTACTGTGTACAGTTCTGCTCGCCTTACCTAAGGAAGGATATACTTTCCTTAGAGGCGGTACAACAAAGGTTCACTAGATTGATTCCTAGGATGAGAGGGCTGTCGTATGAGGAGCGATTGAGTAGAATGGGCCGATATTATCTGGAATTTAGAAGAATGAGAGGTGATCTCATTGAAATATATAAAATTCTTAGAGGGCTTGACAGGGTAGATTCTGAGAGGCTGTTTCCTCTGGCTGGAGAGTCTAGAACTAGGGGTCATAATCTCACAATAAGGGGGCATCCATTCAGGACTGAGATGAGGAAAAAATTCTTCACTCAGAGGGTTGTGACTCTTTGGAATTCTCTACCCCAGAGGGTTGTGGATGCTTCGTCGTTAAGTATATTCAAGACTGAGATTGATCGATATTTGGACACTCAGGGAATCAAGGGATATGGGGATAGGGTGGGAAAGTGGAGTTGAGGTAGAAGATCAGCCATGATCTTATTGAACGATGGAGCAGGCTCCAGGGGAGGCCTATTCCTGCTCCTATTTCTTATGTTCTCATTAAATATTTTTATGCAAATCATTGCAATAATTTCATTGTGCTCCTTGCATATGTTCCATGTGTGCAGGGTGTGCTAGGGATGCAACTGAGTGGGGAATTGGGATTTCAGCAGCTCTTGAAGGGCTCGCCACTCATGGTACTTTCTTACGGCCTCTGTTAAAATCCTTGTCCTCCTGTTTAAATCCCTCTATGGCCTCACCCCTCCATATCTCTGGAGCTTCCTCCAGGACTTGAAACCTCCTTGAGCTCTCTGTTCCTCTGCTCCACCCTCCAGCTGCCCCACCATCGGCAGCTGTGCTTTCAGCCGCCTCGGCCCTTCATTCTGAAATTCCCTCCCTCAACCCTTCTAACTCTTCATTCCCTCTCCTTTAAAGACTCTTCTTAAAAGCCACCTCCTTAACCAGCTTTTGTTCACCCTTTAAATATGTCCTTCTTTGGCTCACGTTCATTTTTTTTCCTTATGTAAACAGCACCTTAGGACATTTTTCTACTTTAAAGGTGTTAACATAAAGGTGTAAACACAGCAAGTTGTTGTTGAATTTCTTACAAGTGTCAGCTGTCAAGAGGTAGCTGATTCCATTGAACTGCTGCAAACTGAAGGCACATGGCTGCTGCCATGATATCACTCACCAAGCTGCATTTCTCTAGTCCTACACACTTGTGTGCTGGTGGAATGAAAGTTCTTCCTATTCATATTTGCCATGGGGTTGTTGTTAGCGGCCTTGGTGGTTGTATGTGCGCTATCAATGAGGATCTGCACTTCAGGGAAATCAGCGATGCAGAAAAATTGCTGGACCTTCTTGCGCTGTTGCCTCCCTTTGATGGAGAAACAGACAAAAGTGTTCCTCTGGCAAATGAGGCTTCTGTCACCAGCTTGATGCATTGGTAGACCAACATCTGACTAATGTGGCACATTTCATCAGTGGTGGGTTATCATGTAAAAATTCAACGCTGTGTTGATTTTCACAGCAATGGATGGAGCTGATCGCTGGATCCTGTCAGTAGGTTAGGCTCCATTAGATATCATAACTCTTCTCACAGCCTCCCTCATGAAGCAGCAATGGCAAAGGTAGGTCTCCTCCAACACAGCCCAGCAGGTATGCCCGAATTTTAATACTTAGCTCCTGGGTCAGCCAGATGCCTCAAGTGTAAGTTCACCTGTCTTTCTTCTCTCTGCCTGAACTACTCTTTCTCTTCCCAATCCATCATAATAATTGGAAGGCCCAATGGAACACCAATGCTGAGCTGCAAGGTTATAGCTAAAGCTTGCAGATGCTAGTCTGTGCAAAATGAGTGCTTTTATGCAAAAATATAGCAGCCAAACAGCAGAAGAATGTAATGCAGAAACTGCAGTATGAAAAGTCAAACAGTGGACAAAATTACAATGTGGTACAAGACTGTTGGAATATATTTGTAATATATGAGCAGGATTAGGCCAGTCAGCCCCGCGAGCCTGTTCCGCCTTTCAATTAGATCATGGCTGATCTGTGTCTTAACTCTATTTATTCAACTTGGTTCCATATCCCGTAATACCCTTGACTAACAAAAATCTATCAATCTCAGTTTTGAAATTTTCAATTGGCCTAGCCTCAACAGCATTTTGGGGGAAGAGAGTTCCAGATTTTCACAACCCTTTTTGTGAATAAATGCTTTCTGACTTCATCCCTGATCAGCCTAGCTCTAATTTTAAGGTTATGGCCCCTTGTTCTGGACTCTGGAAATAGGAAGAAAGAGAGAAACTATCATATCATTTAATCATCTTAAGCACTTCAATTAGATCACCCCTTAATCTTCCAATCTTTGAAATCATAACCCAACATGAGTCAGTATTTCTGAGAAAGACAAGTGGGTTTGGGTTGAGTGTAAGATTTGAAAAAATATAGATCTTACTGGAAAGAGGTGAAAGAACAACACTCCAAGTTACCATGATAATCTCAGTTGGAAAAATAAAGCCAAAGTGTAGGATATGAGACAAGCAGGGAAAGCTAGTATCAAGCATAGACCAAGATGAATGAAGTAAGCCTAACATTTCAATTAATTGTTGAATTCTGATTATTCCCACCCACCCAAGCAATCCAGAATACCGTCAATGGAGAATTGGAGCCTGACTTTGATGAGAGAGAAATAGATCGAGCGGTCAAGTAACTGAAGGACAAAACGCTGAGAGCTAATGGTATTCAAGGAAAGCCGCTTAAAAACATGAAGGAGTTGTGTTGCTGTGTTTTCTAGTCTGCACGTCTTGTGTGCAGATCTGGGAAGGATTGACAGTACTTGGGGACTGGTGCAAAGATGTAATCATCAACCTGCTAAAGTAAGGAGCTGTAATGAAATGTGAAAGCTGCAGAAGGGTCACATTGCTATCAATTGTCAGTTAGGTTTTCTCTATTGTGATGTTGAAACAAATCTAGTCAGCTTTTGACAGGAAGCCTAATGAGAATCAGAGAGGTTTTGAGGCTGACAATGATCACATTTCTGTACAGAGAATGATGGTTAAGAATATCAAAAGCTTCCAGTCGCTTGTAGCCTGAACTTAATTGATTTTAAATGAGTATTCAATTCTACACACAGACATAGCCTTTGGAAAAGAATGGGATGGTCTGCAGTACTACAGAATGAGGACATTGAAAACATATGCCCTTACAAAGAAGGCTGTTCGAATTCTATGCATCAATTTTTGTGAACTTTCACTAGTACTTGTGTTCATCAGGAGTCTAGTCCCCAGTGCTACATAGAAGACAATGGGCTTGATCCTAAAGTAAATACTTCATTACTGTGAATGGACTTTATTGCTAACATGCCAGAATGTCAGAGACACCTGGTAGCAGTCTGATATTGAATTAATAAATCAAATAGCTCGCAGAGAGCTGATCTGAGCTTTTGCCTAATTACTCAATGGATTTCATGGAATAGAAGGTGAATTGGAATGATGTGTCAGCAGATAGGTCAAAGGTGATACCTGAATGCCAAACCAATACTAAGCCCAATGGAATCCCTGTCTGAAACAAAAAATCAAAATGTGTTCACTGAGACAAGGCAGTCAAGAGGAAAAAGGTTAAATAATTCCTCTGCAACATTCCTCCAGCCTGTTAATGTGTGTCATTAGAAGATCATTCCTAAACCACAAAGATTCATAAAAACAACTGCTTCTCTTGTATGAGATGAGGATAGTGAATGACAAAGTGTATCCAAGCTTTTATCTTCATGGGCCACACAGAAGCTTACCCCAGCACCTTAGCAACCACTTGTAAAGTTTAAATCTATATTGCCCTTGACTTGCATAGATCTCACATTACAGTCACCAACATTTCTTAATGTTTTGTCTTGGGATTTATTCCCCCATGAGGAAACAGGACTAAAAGCAACCCTTTCCAAAACTCTACAAAACGTAAACAGAACAACCAGCAAAGAAGAAATCTAAGTGCAAATAGAACTGAGTTGCCCTGGGCTTCATGGGCCAGATTGCTGGGGCTCCAGCCCTGGGAATACAAGTTGGGCAGCCCCAAACTGGAGCCTCAGTAGATAAATGACTTAATTAATATCTGGCCTGCGAATCCTGCGAGGATGCTGGTGTGAGTACGTACATAATGAGAGATGTGAAGATCAACCCAGTAACCTTCTGTGTTGGACCCTATCCACAAACAACAGCTGCTTTGATTCAGTCATACGTATTTGATGGCAGATGACCGTTTGTCTATAAGTGCCTGCTCAATGTGGCAGCTGGAAGGAATGTTCCAAACAGGACAGAAACAGATACAATAATGAGATGCCATGGAGGGGATGATGGAGATAAAGTGAAATGTTAATTTTAGCAGCAGCAATGAGAACAGATAAAAGCAAACAATGCTTTTTCATGAAACAGGTTAATATTTCTCTAGCACCCGCTGACTAACCCAGTGTTTTTCCAGCATTTTCTGTTATATCAGAATTCCAACCTTTTCAGTTTTTATTTTTACTTTGCAGTGGCCTTGTATAAATTATGTTGGTACCATTTAAATATAATACTGAGACAAGAATCTACAATTTTGTGATTGTTTTTGTTTCCCAACAATTGCCCCAAATTTAAGATTCACAACCTTGTGTTTAAACCCCTCCCTATCTCTGTATCCTTCTCCAACCCTACAACTCACCAAGAACTTTGTGTTCCTCTTGTGGATTCCCCACTCCTTTCGTCCCACCATTGGTGGCTGTGTCTTCAGTCTAGAAGAGCTCTGGAGTTCCCTTCCTAAACCTCTCTACCTCTCTCTCTTACCTTAAGACCCTTATTAGAACCTACCTCTTTGACCAAACTTTGGTTCGGTATTTATTTTTGTCTGATTAAGCTCCTGTGAAGTGCTTTGGGACGTTTTCCAGTGTTAAAGGCACTATATAAATGCGAGTTGCTGTTGTTGGTAATGTGATGACATCACTACATCAATTGTATCTGCCCCTAAAAAAAACCTTTTTAAAAATGGTAGAACTAAGACAGAAGAAAATCCTTGTTAAAGTTTGCACTTACACTAAATTTTGTAGTATAGACAAATGGCATATCAGACTCGTTCAAAATAAATCTTCACATTATTCAAAGTTGTGTCCAACACTGTGGTCCTTCCTTCTGCTGCAGGCCTAATGACAAGAGCCAAATGATTAAATGCACCTTTCCTAATTTATTCCCCTCTAGATTACAAATTAGAAACAGATGGCTCTCGCAAATTATTGCTAATGAAATGCTTGTCAGTACTGACAAACTTTCTATTTTACAAAACAATGGTTTCCACATAGAAAAAGCAAAACAATGTTTCCAACTTCTCATTGCTAAACAAGTACAATCAGTCATTCACATGAGCTGTGGCCAAATGCACAGAAGGAATAATAGATTTAGTTATCAGAATGTGACAGAGTGATTTCTAAAAGCATATTCTCTGACCACCTCCTGTAAACAAGGCAATTTTGTGCTGAAATTATTTCATATCAACTTATTGCATTTGTAAATGAGGGGTATATCATAATTAAGTTAAAAATTAGAGTAAATGACAGGGCCTCAGAGCTTAATTAAGGCAATTTTTCAGAAATATTTAATCTTCTACTGCTCATGGTTTAACTGCAATACAGAAACTAAGGTGTTAGCTGTGACTCGGTGGTCACACTCTCCCCTCTGAATCAGAGGGTTATGGGTTCATGCCCCTCTCCAGAGACTTGAGCACATGTAAGTTGACAGGAAATTTGGAGCCAAAGATGAGATTTAAAGGTTGATTCCATAATCCTGCAATACCAGGAGGGAATTGCACTCACAGGCATCACATGTTGGAGAATCAGGCTACATGTTCGAATCAGATTTCTGACTGAGAGTGTGGTTCCCTCTGAAAGTGTTGGATTACAGGATCACTTTCTGTTGGTATTTGTCTTTAACTGCTCAAAGTATGGTCATGAGTGAAGTTGTATTTAATATGCATTTTAATTATACATTTTTGAATATGTTAATAGATAAACTTAAAATGGCATCTGGATGTAACAATTTAAACTCTATTAACTAATATTCTAGAATTGTATGTATGTATGTCTTTACAATGGTAACCTTACCACATCAGTATATTTCAGAGAGGGTATCATTTCATGTGATAGGGTTACTCTTGCATTGGACTCCATGCTGGAAGTTTAAATTTGATCCTTTTTTTGGGTTCCAGTAGTTGAGTTTCCTTAACTGTCAGCCAGGCTGATTGACAGAGCACCTTATTGGGCAGAGGGTTCTATCTGAAAAGGATAAATATATTCATAAGGACCTATCTCCCTGCACAAAGGGCACCTTCTCTCATCTGATAGACCTAATGAAATAGAATATACAGTGAATTGTTCTACAATTCACACTCCAAAATAATTTGGATGTAGTATAAGTCATGTCCTATAATGTCTTTCGCGAAAAATATTTTATGCACACTCAAGATTAAAGTAATACCAACTCATTTGTAATTCATATTAAAAAAAAACTTTCTATTAAAAGCAAACACTGCAAAACTGGCAGTAAATTTTGAGTTCAGACGACATAATAGACCTCTCAATTATCTCTCAAATTAATTGCTATTATATAATAGAATGACCAATGGCCAGAGTCATGTTAGTCTTCAAGAAGTTATCATGCAATGACTTAATACCTGTACTTTTTGTTTGGGGTTTATTATTGTCGACAATACAGCAATACAATGGTCTAATTTCTTATGATAAAGCACAGTTTGGTTCTATTACCACATTTTCACTGCGAGTGGGAAAAGCAACAATGACAGCACCAATGGAGAGATCCATAGACATTAACCCGCAATTCCTGTATAATATATAGCACATGTACTCACACCTCAGGTTACCCACATGCATTAGGTGATCCCATAAAAAAATGAATCTTGTTATCCAAAATTCTCACTTTCATGTCAGCTGATATGCATTTTTCTTGGTTTTAAAAAAAATTTCAGCCAGTTGTTGCAAAACTCCTCCAGCTCTAAGATTTTAAATGGAAACTCTCCCACCTAACTTAATTCCTGGCACCCACTGGTGATGTTAATATGGTGATCCCATAATCCAACATTTTCAGAAGGAACCGCATTCACACTCAGTCAGAAATATGACGAGCGCATGTAGCCTGATTCTCCAACATGTGATGCCTGCGAGTGCAATTCCCTTCTGGTAGTGCAGGATTGTGGAATCAACATTTAAATCGCATCTCTGGCTCCAAATTTCCTGTCAACTTACATCAGGAGACCTGGGTGGGCAGAGGAGGAGAATGAGGTGCAAAGTCTTTCTACAGATACACCCCAAATTGTATTTCAAGCATCTTTTGTTGGAAGGAATGTTGGGTAAATAGTCTACCTATTCAAATGAAGTGGGGATATTATAATCAAAGGCAAATGAGGAAATAAATCATTTGTACAGAAGGCAAGCTTGGCACAAGGTAAACCTATGCGTCCAGTGCTGCTAAGGGCATCAGAGAGAGGGCCGAAATTTGGTAATGCTATCATTTTTCCTCTGGTGCCACATCAAATTCCTTTACCTCACCTGAGGTGGGTGCCTTTAAATGGCACCAGCACTCACTGGAAATAATTCAACATCTTTGTCCCTGGGAAATGGATTAAGATCAGGAATGCAGGTAAGAAGCAGACAGAAGTCCTGCCCTACCAGAAATCTGCTGCCATTGCAGAAGGAAATTTTGTTTTCCCTGTTTCTATCCCATTGGGAATATAGGAACTGGAGGAGGCTTATACAACCCCTCGAGCCTGTTCCGCCATTCAATTAGATCATAGCTGATCTGTACCTTAACCCCATCTACCTGCCTTGGTTCCAGTATTCAATTTTAAAAATCAGTTAGGGGGAGCTAATTTTATCAAATTGTTCAGCATCCCATACAGGCAAACATCAACTACAAGAGCATGGGACCAAAGTACTTTAGCTCTTTGTTACTGAGATGCAAATGTTAGTGCAGATTGCAATGAGACCAGGGGAAAATGTTTGTTACCTCAGGAGCTTATAATGACAACATTCATCTGTAAATCAGTCTTCAGTGCAGGACACTGTGCTAACTTTAATTAGAGAATACCATATAATGTTTTCCTACTCTTTCTCAACAAGTCCACAACTTTTCAAGTTGCTGTTGTAACTATACCACTCCGCACTGCTGCATAGTCTCTTCTCCCATGTTGCATTTTCCTGGTAGGTGTTTTTCACAGAACAAACTTATTCTACCCACATCAGAGTTATAAATTATATTATTTCCTTATAGTGGCCAGACTTCAGATTATTCACATTCCTCTATCCCACCATGTTTTTATAACTTTAAGCAACCCATTTTAGTTCTTCTACTCTTCCTGGCTCTACATCTATATCCAAAGATTGGTTTGATGCAGAATAGCAAAGTCTGATATTAAACTACATTTTGCCCTGCAGATTCTTAGTGTAGATTTTAGCCCTAGCTACATATTGATTTTTTAAAAATAAATTAGAACCATCAAGTTTTTGAGCTCCTTCAGAAAATTGGAATCACGTCACAATGCACAAGCCATAAACACAGAAAGGCTCTTTACTTCCTTTGCACATATGCTCCCTCTTATTCAGATGCCAAATTTTTCATAAATAGCCTGAGAAAGTGTGATATGGCATGTTTCCCAAAACTTAAATGCTTCTTAATTACATGAAAATCTTGGTCAGATTCAGTAAGAGAGTACAATAATGATATATGTAATGATTGATAACTTAGTCAGCTGTCATATTGTGCTTAAAATAAAATCTATTGTTCTCTTTCTTTGTTGGTCATTTTCAGTTTTTGCTTTCTCATCTTTTTGACCTCCCAACTCTTCACATTCCTGACCTAGTGTGCTCGGGACAACAGGTCTGCTTATTGTACAATAGTGTCACCAGCGAACAGGATGTGCACGAGAGCACTTGAGGGCAACTGTTTTTTCATTCCACTCTCACCCTTGTGGGAAATTGGCTGCTCTGTGCCTGCTGCCTCCCTCAATGTTACAGCAGAGATTAGGGGCTCAATTTTACCACGGTGGCGGATTGGCAGCAGTGGGAGAGGCGGGGGGGTGAAGGTGAACGTGGCAAACCCGCATGAACCAAACCTACCGTTTCCGACACAATCGCACGTTGGTTGATAGTGGTTAACGTCCTCTCCGGGTTTTGTGCCTGAAGCTAGCCTGATTGACAGGCTGGCTGCCATTAGGAGTGCAACGCGAGGGTGGGGGTGAGAAAGAGAGAGAGCCAGACATCATCCGGCGCTGGAACGGAAGACCGGGAGGAGAGAGGGAAAGATCGGGGGGACATATGGAGGATGAAGAGGGGGGCATCGGAGCAGGAGATATCGGACATCAGAGCAGGTTTCAAAGGTAGGTTCATTGAGTGTTTTCACTTCCTTGCATGGTTTTTCATTTAATTTATTTAGTTTCTTTTTCCCTGATCCGGCCCTTCATGGGCAAGCCGCCCAGGTAAGTTAAAAATTTTTCTAATCCCTGCATACAGTTTTGGTGTCCATACTTAAGAAAAGACATACTTGCTCTCGAGGCAGTACAAAGAAGGTTCACTCGGTTAATCCCGGGGATGAGGGGGTGGACATATGAGGAGAGGTTGACAAGATTGGGACTCTACTCATTGGAGTTCAGAAGAATGAGAGGCGATCTTATTGAAACATATAAGATTGTGAAGGGGCTTGATCGGGTGGATGCGGTAAGGATGTTCCCAAGGATGGGTGAAACTAGAACGAGGGGGCATAATCTTAGAATAAGGGGCTGCTCTTTCAAAACTGAGATGAGGAGAAACTTCTTCACTCAGAGGGTGGTAGGTCTGTGGAATTTGCTGCCCCAGGAAGCTGTGGAAGCTACATCATTAAATAAATTTAAAACAGAAATAGACAGTTTTCTGGAAGTAAAGGGAATTAGGGGTTACGGGGAGCGGGCAGGAAATTGGACATGATTTTAGATTTGTGGTTAAGACCAGATCAGCCATGATCTTATTGAATGGCGGAGCAGGCTCGAGGGGCCGATTGGCCTACTCCTGCTCCTATTTCTTATGTTCTTATGTTCTTATTGTCACAGGTAAAGTGCCTTAAGGTACATTTGGCTCTTTAACTATCCGGCTGGACTTCCGTTTTCTGGTCTCCCGCGCGCACATAGGTGGGTCCCTGGGAAACTCGGAAATTGTCGGGTTGGAGCCATCTTCCAAACTCGAACGGGATTTCCGTGATTTTCGGAGCCCCCCGCCCCTGCCTCCAATGCACCTGCAAATACCTCCTAAAATCATCCCCGAGGAAACAGGTGGATGGTGTAAAATCACATGGACAACCCATGTCTTGACAACAGGTAAGAGCTCCAATCACTGCACCATTCTGTCCTTATTGATCATTTTCAGTGTGGCAAATGCACAAATAAAAGGTATATTTACTGGAGCGTGAAATAGGACAAACATATGATGTATTACAGCTTTAATGCATTATTAAAGGTCACAACATTGTTATGCTAATCCATTTCTATTGCGAGCAGACAAGATATATAAAAACACAGACAGAATTTTGGATACTTTTATTTCTTAATAGTTAATAGTTCTTAATAAAAAATGAAAATATATAAAACATTTGCCAGTTATTGAATGACAATTTAACTTAAATTTCTTTTGGCAGAATAAGTAGCAGTAATCTTTTCCAATATCTATACATAATGGAAACAGTAAATAATGAAGCTATAACATGGCGGTGTCCATTTCCTGGAAGTAATAACTGATGAATCAGTAATTGCAATATACTTTATTTCAATAATCTATCAAAAAAATCAATGGGTGTGCTTAAGTAGAAACCTGACTTGACTTATTAAACACTAGAATCAAAGTGAGTACCAGATGACCTAATGGATTCTCTGTTACAAGGAGAGGATAGGCCTGTCGTGATGTATTTTAAAATATTCCTATTTTTAATTCTATCGTTTTGGTAGATCTGTCAGAAACAGAGCTTATGAAATTTAAATAAAATTTTGTTTTGTGACCTTCTAATTGGTGTGTACCATAACCTATTGTTGTTCTACCTGGCTGTAATAGTCAACCTTTCATTGGCATCCTCCCAATATTTTACTTGGAGCAATATTCCAGCATTTGATGTTAAGCTCACAGCTGGGTTGTATGCTACACACACAGGGCGTGTGAAATAAGAGACTGACAATTAGGAGTGGTGTTCCTTAATTAACACTTGGCGATAGAATTGTTAATATTGTAATTCTACCTGCAAAAACCTGCCAATCGATTTTTGTAGAGAAAAATAATTTCAGGCGGAGTCATATTCCTGCTACCCTGTATCTGTGTTCGTGTGTTGGGGGGGGCAGGAGGGGGTCTACAGAGAGAATCACCTCAGGTTACTCTCGCACAGCTACTTGCAGCAGTTTCAGACTCAGAGGCCAGCAAGCTGGTCAATCCACTGCTATCTTGGTACGAGAGGGGTTCACAATAGAGACAGCAGGGAACGTGGAAGAAATAATATTTTGGTTTTACTATCCAAAAGAAAATCTTGGAATTTGCATATGTTTTTTTTTTCCAAATGAACTCTTAGAAAATGTGCTCGGTCTTCATTAGTCTTTAATAGGATCTGCTATGATTTGCTAAACTGGATGCTTCAGAGTTTATATCTTGTTAAACGGTTGAGAAAGGCATGGATGTTAGGGAACTTGTGGAAATAAATAGTGATGTCTTGAGGAGTGTACATATTACAGAGAGGGAGGTGCTGGAAGTCTTAACGTGCATCTAGGTAGATAAATCTCCGGGACCTGATGAAATGTATCCCAGGACGTTATGGGAGGTTAGGGAGGAAATTGCGGGTCCCCTAGCAGAGATATTTGAATCATCGACAGCTATAGGTGAGGTGCCTGAAGATTGGAGGGTAGCAAATGTTGTGCCTTTGTTTAAGAAGGGCGGCAGGGAAAAGCCTGGGAACTACAGACCGGTGAGCCTGACATCTGTAGTGGGTAAGTTGTTGGAGGGTATTCTGAGAGACAGGATCTACAGGCATTTGGAGAGGCAGGGACTGATTAGGAACAGTCAACATGGTTTTGTGAGAGGAAAATCATGTCTCACGAATTTGATTGAGTTTTTTGAAGGGGTAACCAAGAAGATAGATGAGGGCTGTGCAGTCGACGTGGTCTACATGGACTTTAGCAAAGCCTTTGACAAGGTACCGCATGTTGTTATATAAGGTTAAATCTCACAGGATCCAAGGTGAGGTAGCCAATTGGATACAAAATTGGATTGACGACAGAAGACAGAGGGTGGTTGTGGAGGGTTGTTTTTCAAACTGGTGGCCTGTGACCAGCGGTGTGCCTCAGGGATCGGTGCTGGGTCCGCTGTCATTTGTTATTTATATTAATGATTTGGATGAGAATTTAGGAGGCATGGTTAGTAAGTTTGCAGATGACACCAAGATTGGTGGCATTGTGGACAGTGAAGAAGGTTATCTAGGATTGCAACGGGATCTTGATAAATTGGGCCAGTGGGCCGATGAATGGCAGATGGAGTTTAATTTAGATAAATGTGAGGTGATGCATTTTGGTAGATCGAATCGGGCCAGGACCTACTCCGTTAATGGTAGGACGTTGGGGAGAGTTATAGGACAAAGAGATCTAGGAGTACAGATTCATAGCTCCTTGAAAGTGGAGTCACAGGTGGATAGGGTGGTGAAGAAGGCATTCAGCATGCTTGGTTTCATTGGTCAGAATATTGAATACAAGAGTTGGGATGTCTTATTGAAGTTGTACAAGACATTAGTAAGGCCACACTAGGAATACTGTGTACAGTTCTGGTCACCCTGATTATAGAAAGGATATTATTAAACTAGAAAGAGTGCAGAAAAGATTTACTAGGATGCTACCGGGACTTGATGGTTTGACTTATAGGGAGAGGTTGGATAGACAGAGACTTTTTTCCCTGGAGAGTAGGAGGTTAAGGGGTGATCTTATAGAAGTCTATAAAATAATGAGGGGCATAGATAAGGTAGATAGTCAAAATCTTTTCCCAAAGGTAGGGGAGTCTATAACGAGGGGACATAGATTTAAGGTGAGAGGGGAGAGATACAAAAGGGTCCAGAGGGGCAATTTTTTCACTCAAAGGGTGGTGAGTGTCTGGAACGAGCTGCCAGAGGCAGTAGTAGAGGCGGGTACAATTTTGTCTTTTAAAAAGCTACATGGGTAAGATGGGTATAGAGGGATATGGGCCAAGTGCAGGCAATTAGGACTAGCTTAGTGGTATAAACTGGGCGACATGGACATGTTGGGCCGAAGGGCCTGTTTCCATGTTGTAAACTTCTTTGATTCTATGATTCTATGATATTTACTAAAGTATCACGGTAGTATTTTAAAACCGCAGGTGGCCCCACATTTGTTGCATGAACAAACAGACCGGCACATCAGTGAAAGTTAATTATTTTAAGTGTATCTGTAAGCAGAAACCATCCCAAACCAAACCATATTTCTTGCAGCAGTTTGAATTTCAGTGGATTGTCTGCTCACAGTACTGACCTCTGACTCCTCCCTAGTTTCTGGCTCTATGATTGACAAGACCCTGGGGGCAAAGAGCAATGGTCGGAGGCACGGATACCTATTCCTGAAATAGTCCTGTGCAGCAACATATATCTTTCAGTAACAGACGGCTCTTGAACTGGATAGGTTTTCTCAGTTTCCACACATGCAGCAGAAACTTTAATTTCACAGCAAGTTGTACAGCAGCGAATCGTTAAAAGAAGCAACGTGGCCAAGGCAAAATGTACTGGAAGATACTTAACCATGTTTATACAGAGGAGAGTGCAGTTACATGGCCTGGCATCAGGTTCTCCACATTTATTAGTTTTAGTCATAGTTGCATCAAAATCCAAAGTAAAAGATGTCAAAACCACATTGATACAAACAGCTGGTTCTGCAGCAAATAGAACATCTGCTAGAACATAAATATGCAGTGGTGGCCAACAAGCAATGGGTTTTTTGGATCAAGCTGTATATATTGGCTGCTGCGGGATCTGAGCCTACCCAGAAAACTCGCTTTCTCAAAAATCTGGAAAAGACACAGATGAGTAAACAAAATGATGTAACTTTGTGGTGTTTCTTTCTTTTCAACCATAAAAGAATTTACCGGGGAAGTGCCCAAATACCTTCTATAGGTTAAATAGTTAAACATGTTATATTCATGCATTGGTTTCCTTTTGCTGTGGTCATCCGACTCACTACTTGCTCAAGGAGAAAGCAGGTGCAAAGGTGGATGCAGTGAAGACAACTCAGATGCACTTGACAAAGAATGAACACCTTTGAACAACACTTTGTCCCGAATCTAGATGATGTCACTGGGCAACGCATTCTTTGTATCAGTCAGCTTTATCTGGAGAAGCCCTGAGGGGCTTTTCTATTTCAGGGACTAGTTCAATGGCAAGTCATTTAATATTCTCTTTCCAGCTTTCCGCCAAGAGTCTCCTTGTCAAACTTTTCACCACTGAAGACGTGCAGGAAGATTTTTTATTATTTTCTTGTAATCTGCAGGCTGATAGCTGTGGTGGTGAAGCCTTCAACATTTATATCCCACCAGTGTGTGCAAAACGATTTAATAAAATTAAATCAGTGGTTGTGCGGCGGATGCAGAGTATCCCTTACATACGATGCTGAATTCCATTGGTTGCTCAGAAAAGCGATCCCCGTGCATTGCTCAGAAAGCTACAGGTCGAATCATCATAGTGGTGGACTGGAGGGAGTAATGTGAGCCTTTCCAATAGTGCCACTTGATCCCATTAAATCGAATTGCGTTCATCCCGCCTGAGTAATACATGCCATTTAAGTTAGAAGGGCCACAGGCCTGAAACCACCATCCTGCAGACAAAAGCAACAAATATCGTGATGTTTGAAACATGTCCTTCTTAATGTCACCTTAAATGGTAACACTTTATTACAGTGATTTATTGCAGTCATCTGGGCATAAGGAGCATATTATTAGGCAGCGCTGTGGTGGGATAAAGATATGTGCTTGTGAATTTCTGCAGTAACGAGTCCTCGGTCTACGCTATACCATCTGGCAAAGGTGCCTGGTAAAGCTTATTCACAAGCAATGGAAAATTGGCAGCACCATTATCCTGGTTTGCTGTTGTACACCTCAAAGAAGCTGGTTCAATGAAGCGGCATTGGCAGAGGGTTAGGAACGAGCGACCTCGTGAATCTATTGAATACACCCTGAGGAACACAAGCAGCAAGAAAAAGCAAAATAATTTTAATGCTTAAAATTATTAGAGCTTCTTAAAAATCCAATCTAGGAGAAAGCGTACCAATTTGTTGCTAACACCGAGCAATAACCGCTGCCTCTCACTTAAACTGGTCGCAATGTTCGATCCTTACATGCATCAGACACCATTTGCACAGCGGGAATATACCGTTCATTTCAACAGCTGTACTCAAGGGTAGATTTACCGAATCTTCACACAGAGCAGATCTGCTGTCATCAATGGATGGAAAATAGTGGAGAAGGAATCAGAAAATCTGACCAGTTGCTGCACCCTTCAGTTATAGAACTATAGAAGAGACTATTTCAATGGTGAAGTTATAAATACACTGCCGAGTGAGGACTGAGCTGGGCTACGAGGAGAGAGCAGGACAGTGGGATCAGTTTTGGATTGCTTGAGCAAAGAGCCAGTACGGACATGATGGGCTGAATGGCCCAGTTCTATGATGTGAACTTCCATGGGCCAATCTGGCCAGAAATGTTCCTAGTTTGTCGAATTAGCTGATCTCAGCCAGGATGGTAGTAGAGGCAATAGAATTGGCCCCTGGTCTCAGGAGAACAATCAGCTCGGTTCCCACTCCTAATTAATATCCAGTGACTCCTGCTGGAAGGTATGTGAATGTCATGTGTGGAGCTGAGCTGTGCTGTCCATTGGGCAAGTAGCTAATGAAAATCACTGACTGAGTTTACACATGAAGAATGGCCACTTGCTCCTCCAGGAGATTTAGGTGTCCATGTACACAAGTCTCAAAGCTGGTGCATAGGCAACAATGCTAATGGAATGTTGGCTTTTATCTCAAGGAATACAAAAGTGAGGAAGATATGCTTCAGTTGTACGGAGCCTTGCTTAGCCCCCATCTAGATGTCTGCGTTCTGTTTTGGGCACCACACCTCAGGAAGGATATATTGGCCTTGGATTGGGTACAGCGCAGGTTCACCAGAATGAAACCAGGACTAAAAGTGTTAAATTATGAGGACAGGTTGCACAAACTTGAGTTTAGAACACTGAGGGGCGATCTAAATCGAGATGTTTAAAATGATGAAGGGATTCAATAGGGTAGATACAGAGAAACTATTTCCTCTGGCGAGGGATCCAGAACAAGGGAGCACAATCTTTAAATTTAAAGCTAGGCTATTCGGGAAGCACTTTTTCCACACAAAGGGTAGTAGAAATCTGGAACTCATAAACTTTATGCCATAAACCTTTAATTTAGTGTTATTTAGTATTAAATTATATCTTGTCTATACAAGTGATAAAATCACAAATTCAAAAGGCCTAGGTCTTTAAAGAGTGATTCAAGTAATGCCACGTTATTAATTAATTCTCATGGGTTCCAGTAGACCCTCGATATCTTACAGCGAAGGGTTCAATCTTTGCATGTTCAATATTAAAAGGTACCTAGTAAAGGTTAATAGCCTTGCTCATTTGTCTGGTAGTTTAATAATGATCTGAAAGTCAGGTCACAAAGCTAGCTCAGTCTTAACTAGCTTTCTGTGTTGTAAGGAATAATAATTTATGCAGCTGGGAAAGTGCCCATAATACCAGTTTCACTAACAAGATAGAGGAAAGGCGACTGACAATATATGCAGAAAACCCAAGCTCATAAATACTGAGTCTAGCTGAAGGTCAGAATATCAGGTTATTTCTTGATGTGATGTAAAGAAGTTCTCCCACTCAGGTGCAATTGGACTGCGAGAACCGTTGACAAGATAACTCCTCTAAATTTCACATGAGAAAATCATGCCACAAAATAGTGCTCAGACATGACCATAGCAATCTTTCAAATTATGGGCCTCAATTTACTAGAGTGGCTTTTAGATCTGCTCTACAGCGAGAGACCATTATTTTTCCATATCACTTCCACCTCCAATATGGACACAGAGACCTGGGAGGTCTGCAAGAAAAGTAGTGTTTAAATCTTTTAAAAGGGGAATAAAAATGAAGAGTAAAATGCCAATAAGAACAAAGGAGAATGAGGAAGGCGACGGCCACAACAACAACAACTTCCATTTGTATAGCGCCTTTAAGTCCCGAGGCGCTTCACAGGAGCGTTATCAAACGAAATTTAACACCGAGCCACACAAGCAGATATTAGGACAGGTGACCAAAAGCTTGGTCAAAAAGGTAGGTTTTAAGAAGCGTCTTAAAAGAGGAGGAGAGAGAGGTAGAGAGGCGGAGAGATTTAGGGAGGGAATTCCAGAGCTTAGGGCCTAGGCAGCTGAAGGCACAGCCGCCAATGGTGGAGCGATTAAAATCGGGGATGCGCAAAAGGCAAGAATTGGAGGAGCAGAGAGATCTCGGAGGGTTTTAGGGCTGGAGGAGGTTGCAGAGACAGGGAGAGGCAAGGCCATGGAGGGCTTTAAATCAATGATGAGAATTTTTAAAATCGAGGCGTTGCCGGACCGGGAGCCAATATAGGTCAGCGATAACAGGGGTGATGGGTGAATGGGACTTGGTGCGAGTTAGGATACGGGCAGCAGAGTTTTGGATGAGCTCAGGTTTATGGAGGGTGGAAGATGGGAGCCAGGAGAGCAGGTTAAGTATTTTAGTAGTACTCATGATCCAGTAAAAAACTATTTCTGTTTGGATAGTTTTATTACTGTGTTATTAGTATTATTTTCAGCATCATAGAGTGAGCTGAACAGTTCAACTGTCAACAAATCCAGAGAAATTCCTGTCTCCTTGGGCTACTAGTCTTGTACATTTTCTACTCATAATCTAATATGTTAACGAAATTAATGAAACATCATAAAAAACACTATTAGCATAACAGTAACCTCCTGAGTAATCTAGAGTACTGCATGCTAAGAGTTATCAAAAGCCCAGCCCAGGGATAATTTAATTCCACTAGATTTACCAGCAGTTTATAGAAAGCTAACTCCAGTAAAATTAACTCAATCAGTTCCTAGCTATGTTCTTCAAATATGAAGCCCTTCTAAGTTCCCTTCTCCTTTCTTACACACGATTTTATACATGAACACAGATTATGAATGGACTGCACCTGCTTCACTAACATGGCACATACTTTTGTTTATGCCCCTTTTGCTGTATGAACAACAAAAACAATTTCTTTGCAAATTATGTCGGTAACATTGAGCAACAACCTTCTCAAAAAAAAAATGGGAAAAGTAGGGAAAGAGATCATTCAGTATGTCCTAGACCACTGGTCAATACACTAGTCTTACAAATATAGTCCTACTTTACTCTTCAGCTCCATTCCTGTTTTACGACGGTCCCTCTTCTCGTCCAACGTCTCAGTGGGTAACTGTATAGAACCATACTGAGCAGAAAAGTCCCAGACTCAACTTTGTGCTAAGTTAACTGAACTTTGGCCTCAGCACTCGTTCATTAACCAGGTTAAAAAAAAACCTAGGGTTCTTTCCCCTGATTGTTATTCACATATGGAGGTGGTAAGTGAAGCATGGAATAGTTCCTTTAGATGAACAGCCTGATAACACTCACTGTTCAAGTTCACACATAAAGAATGGTCACTTGGAAGAGGTACAGAAAGGCCATTCTACCAGGGGTTGGGAAAGATCTGGTTCATTGTTAATGATCTTGCCTCAACCAGTCCTTACAAGCAAGCAAGCAAGCAAGCAAGCAGAGAAAGACTTGCATTCATATCGTGCCTTTCACGATCTCGGAACGTCTCAAAGCGCCTTACAACCAATGAAGCACTTTTTTGAAGTGTAGTCACTGTTATTTAGGAAACATGGCGGCCAATTTGGCACACAGCACGGTCCCACAAACAGTAACGAGATAATGACCAGATGACCTGTCTTTAGGAGTTGGTTGAGGGATATGTATTGTCCAGGACACTGGGGAGAACTGCCCTGTTCTTCTTCGAATAGTGCCATGGGATCTTTTACATCCAGCTGAGAGGGCAGACGGGGCCTTAGTTTAACGTCTCATCCAAAAGACGGCACCTCTGACAATGCAGCACTCCCTCAGTGCTGCACTGGAGTGTCAGCCTAAATGTTGTGCTCAAGTCTCTAGAGTCTGACTTGAACCCACAACCTTCTGACTCAGAGACGTAACTTGGACTTAGATTTTACCCCTCCTTTCTACACCCCCACCCCCACCCCCAGCTACTGGTGATCTTCCAAGATTAGCTGAAGACAAAAAGGCCTTTGGAGCCTTTTGTGAACCTGCTTCAATTCAGGTTGACAGTTGTGATGTGAGGATTTACTAAAATCAAAGGCAGTAGAGGAGACAGAGCTGGAAGACCAGGAGCCAGCAGAAGAGGACAGGAATGTACTTGATCAGATATCAAATCATAACTAAAGCAGCGATTTTGCCAGATATTCTGCTAACAACCATGTGTCCCCCGGTGCATTTCTCATTCCCAGCTCCAAAATATTCCTCAGCTCCAGAAGCTCTGTGTTCTGTCTTACACTGCTAGTGGGAATGTTTAATCTGGCAAGAATCACAGGAGTCAGGAAATGCCAAATTTGCAGCTGTTTATGTTGGATTACTGCTTCAATAACCTATCCAGTATTGAGGTACGAAACTAACCAGCCATTCACACCTGTGAAATGAGTCTTTGCAATGCAAAATGTTGCTTTAAATTGCCAAATTAGTTTTGAGTCAGAATAGTACATGTGTTTGTGTTTAAGTAGAAACTACAAAATCTGAAACAAAAAGCAGGAAAATGGAACTGTGTTCAGAGAAAAGGAAACTTTAACTTGTCTTTTCTCTTTACAAATGCTAATTGATACTCCTGTGTATTTCCAACATTTTCTATTGCTGTGTGCAATCATCAGCATTGCTGGAATTGTTCAGTGTAATTCACTGACATACTTTTGAGTTTAGGGGTGAGTGAATCGGTAAGTGACTTCATTTGAAGAGATTTTTTTCCCATCTGAATTGCTACATAATGCTAAACATATAAATTATTCCAGTGCATTTACTGGTGCAAGGTGCAGTGGCTTTGATACCTGGCAGGGAAGAGAAGGGAAGAATTACCCAATGAAATACCCCAGCTGGAGGCATCTAATGTAAAGACAACTAACACACTTTGGGCTCGGTAGACACCACGAGCTCAAAATAAGGAGTAGGCCAGTATACTTGATGAAGAGATAAAAAGAATGAAAAGAAAAGGTGATTATATTCATGGGAGATTTCAACTAACCAAGAATAAATTGGGACTGCCCATGAGGTTTAGAGTTAAACTTGGTAAATGTAATGTATGATTGCTTCATGACCCAATGTGTCACGGAGCCTCAAAAGGTAGTTTTCTGTTCGTCTTTATAATGATAAGTGACCCAGACATTACAGAGAAAATGGAACTCACATCACCCCAGGTGATGGTGACCATAACATGATTAAGTTTGATAGGATACGGGATTCAATGCTGCTGAGGACCAACACCCAGGTATGCATTTTTAAAAAGGCCAACTGCAAGGTTATGTGGGGAGGGGAAAGAGCTAAAACAGTTTGACTGGAGGGATTGTTTAATAGCATCTCGGTCGAGGACAAAAAGAATACTTTCAAAGACATACTGAGAAGTATGCAGGATATATCCAAGATTAGCAAGGTTGGACCCCAATTCATTAACAAAGAGAAATAAAGAAAATGAGGTTCACAAAGCCTGCAGAGGGATGGATTAGAAAGCCGATCGGGAAAAATATATGAAACTTCTGAAGCATGAAAAAGAGGGTGAAGAGGAATCTGGGAATGAGTATTGCAGCAGACAATACACACAGCAGCAAGAAACTCTTCCAGTACCACACCAGCAAGGGGAAAGTCAAAGAAGACGTCTGAAGCTTAAAAATGTCAAAAGTCTGAAACTTGAAAACGAGCAGACAATGGTTAATATATTCAATGATAGCTTCATTGAATATTTGCGAAAGATGAATATGCCCTCCATCAATGAAAAAATTCAAGACTTATGGACCTTAATATCTGGAGCTTCTAAATAAACTGCGTCAGCTGCCGAAACCCTCATGCACGCATTTGTTACCACTAGACTTGACTATTCCAATGCTCTCCTGACCGACCTCCCTCCTTGTACCCTCTGTAAACTTGAGCTTATCCAAAACTCTGCTGCCCATATTCAAACTTGCACCAAGTCCCGTTCATCCATCACCCCTGTGCTCGCTGACCAACATTGGCTCCTGGTCTGGCAACACCTCAATTTCAAAATTCTCACCCATGTTTTCAAACCCCTCCATGGCATCGGCTCTCCCTATTTTTGTAACCTCTCCAGCCCTATAACCTTCTGAGATCTCTGCGTTCCTCCAATTTTGGCCTTTTGTCCATTCTCAATTTTCATTGTTCCACCATTGGCAGCCGTGCTTTCAGCTGCGTAGGCCTTAAGCTCTCAAATTCCCTCCTTAAACCTCTCCCCCTCTCTACCTACCTACCTCCCTCTCTCTCCTCCTTTAAGATACTCCTCAAAACCTACCTCTTTGACCAAGCTTTTGGTTACCTGTCTGAATATCTCTTTATGTGGCTCGGTGTCAAATTTTGTTTGATAATGCTCCTGTGAAACACCTTGGGGCTTTTTATTATGTTAAAGACCCTATATAAATGCAAGTTGTTGTCGTTGTTAATAATACTTAGAGCAAACAAATCCCCAGAGACTAATGACGCCTTGAGGGGTGATTTGATAGAGGTGTTCAAAATCATGAACGGTTTTGATAGAGTAAATAAGGAGCAACTGTTTCCAGTGGCAGAAGGGTCGATAACCATAGGACACAGATTTACGGTGATTGGCAAAAGAGCCAGAGGCGACATGAGGAAACATTTTTCTACACAGTGAGCTGTAATGATCTGGAATGCACTGCCTGAAAGGGTGGTGGAAGTAGATTCAATAGAAACTTTCAAAAGGGAATTGGATAAATACTTGAAGGGAAAAAAATTACAGGGCTATGGGGAAAGAGCTGGGGAACGGGACTAATTGGAAAGCACTTTCAAAGAGCCAGCACAGGCATGATGGGCCGAAAGGCCTCCTGTGCTGTACCTACTATGATATTATGACACCTATCCCAGGTTGCAAGGACAGACTAAAGATGAAATTTGTGAAGTGCTGAATACTCGGAAGTTCCCACTCAATTAGAAACAAGTTATCATAATACCCATAATTCAAAAAAAAGGATACATCAAATCCAGGCAACTGAAAACTCATCAATCTTACATCAATACTAGCAAAATAATGGAGTGACTAATCAAGAGCAAACTTAAGGACTACCGACATGATGATAAACTTATAAATAACAGCTAAAATACTTGATCAACCTCCTTGACTTCTTTAACAAATCAATAACCCAAATGGACAGTGGAAAACCACAATGTGGCATATTTGAATTTCCAAAATACCTCTATAAAGTTCTTAACTAAAAGCTGCAACAGCAACTGAAAGCAGTGAGAATTCAAAAGAAAACCTGAATGGGGGCAAGGAATTGGCTTAAGGAAAGGAAACATGTTAGGGCAAGGAAAGATACTGAGTGGAGTGCCCCAGGGATTGGTACTGTGGCTTCTATTGTTCCTAATTTACATTAATGACTTGATTCAGAAATTCATTGCATTCTGATCAAAATCACAGATTATACGAAGCGGGGAGGAGGGGAGGGGTGGGGAGGAAATCAAATCAAACGAAACAACCTTGGTCTGACAAAAGGAGTTAGTTAGACAAAATATGTAAAATGGGTAGAACGGTGGCAGATGGAATTCAATACAAACAAGTGCAAAAGATTGCACACTTGAAGGAAGAAATGGATATCATATGTATACTGTAGAAATAACTAAAGGTAAAAGTTGAAAAGGCCTTGCTGGCACTTAGCTTGTCAAAGCACCGTGCAACAGCAATAAACAAAGTAATTGGAATGCTCAATTATATTGGTACATCAGGAGGGTTTAAGTCAGAGGGTGTCATGCTAAATCTGTGCACTATGCCTTGATCAGGCCGCTCCTTGATTTCTACGCTCTGTTTTGGTCATTTAGACACAAGCTAAATATTCAAACCACAGATGTCATTTAGAGAAGTTATTGGGGTGATACCTGCCATTAAAGGATTGAGTTACAAGAAAGGACTAAAGAAACTGGGGCATTTCAGCCTTGATTGACTGGCTCTCCTCATCTGGAACAGTAATGCAATGCTGAATGTAAATTTGGCTGGGTGGACAGGAAAGGGCAGTGGCACAATTTGTAATCGATGCTACTGTGCATAAAGGCTTGGCTGTCTTATGGGCACAGAATAGAGAAAACCTTTGGTAATACTGGTGTAGATCACGGTCATTTAACATTCCTTTCATTCTAGCTTAGCAGAGGCATTAATTTATTTCAACTAGCAGGTAATACCTACCTTAAAATATTGGGCTAAAGAATGTCATATGAACGGGGTAATTTCTAGGTCGGGGGAGTTGCTAAAGAGGTGGTTCGTCACCTTGTAGTTTATTGAGAAAAAAATTGTCAACATTTGTAAAGTTTTTTTTATTTGAACAAGTCAAGATTCTGATGGCCTCCTCAAGGATTATGCTGAAGGATATGCTATTGAAGGAAGGACAGTATTGAATGGGTGGAAGAAGCCATAAAAGAAATGCCAATTGTATTCAATGCGGTTAGTTTGCTGTATCATAGGAAGAGACCAGGTACAGTGTGCTTTATTGAAGGATCTATTGAGTACTGGAGGATTTTTTTTTAAAAAGAGGGCTTGGTATTGGGCTGCAGTTGGGTGGCTATGTTGCTGTTTAATTGGAAAATTATTGTCGAACTCAAGTGAGCTTAATGGAAATGATTTTTGCAGGTCAGAGAATACACAGAGCTGTATCACTTAAATAATGCATGTGTGAGTTGAATTGTAAATATGGCATCAAAAAAGTATATAGAAAAATAGAGATTCCTTGAAGTGATTACTAGACAATAACCTATTTGAGAAGTTCAAGGACCTGAAAAACAACCACCACTTACATTTATATGGCACCTTTCGTGTAGAGAAACATCCCAAGGTGCTTCACAGAGATGGAAATCAGACAGAAATGGATACTGCGCCAAAGAAGGAGCTATTAGAAGGAGAGACCAAAAGCTTGATCAAAGAGGTCAGTTTTAAGGAGGGTCTTAAGGAAGAGAGGGAGGTGGAGAAGCAGAGGGGTTTAGGGAGCGAATTCCAGAGCCTGGGGCCCAGATAGATGAAGGCATGGCTGTCAGTATTAGGGCGAAGGGAGGGTGGGGAATACACAGGAGGCCAGAGTCAGAGGGACAGGGAGTTTTGGAGGCCGAGTTGTAGAGCTGCAAGAGGTTATACAGAGGTAAGGAGGGGCGAGGCCATGAAAGGATTTAAACACGAGGATGAAAATTTTAAATTGGATGTGTTGGGGCATCAGGAGCCAATGTAGGTCAGCCAGGACAGGGGTGATAAGTGAGTGGGACCTGGTGAAGGATAGGATGCGCTGACCTTTATGGAGGGTGGAAAATTGGCCAGGAGAGCAGTGGAATAGTTGAGTCTGGAGGTTTTGAAAGGCATGGATGAGGGTTTCAGTGGCAGATGGACTAAGGCAGGGACAGAGGCTGGTTGATGTTACAGAGTTGGAATTAGGCGATCTTTGTGATGGAGAGTATATGGGGTCGGAAGCTGGGGTCAGGCTCAGATTGCAAACAATCTGGTTCAGCCAGACATAATCAGTTGGTAGTAAAGAAGAGAAGTTGGGGGCTATCTTTGCTCTCCAAGACGATCTGAGGTCGCAGGCAGTTTTAGCAGGGAAGAATGAAGCCTGATAATGTTTGAGATGGTCCAACCAAATCCAATGACGGATGGCTAAACCACTTGTACACTAGTTGAGCTCAGTTCTATGCCCTTGAACTTGAAGGAGTGAAGGAGGGGACCACATCAGGGAAGGGAGAGAGTAAAGGTCGGGCTGAAGACAAAGGCATCCAAGGTAGACATGAGGGAATGGTTGAGCAGATTGAAGGCAAAGCAGGAGCCATTTGAATCTGGAGATTTGATTATGGTCTTGAAATCACTTTGGGTATCTGTTTTTATAATGAGTACTGTGAAGTTTATGGGTTGGAATTTGTTCCATTTCTGTGCTTACAGCAGCTGTCACAGCAGACACCGACAGCCAGTGAGTTCGGTATCATTGATATGCAATTATGTCCTCCCTGAAAGATTAATGATTGTGAAATCGCAGCTGCAAATGTAGCAAGAAATGATTAGAAGTTGATTTCTGGGAAATTCTAATCCCAGTGTTTATTTACACAGGCAAGAATTTACAGAATCCAGTTATTGTGTAAAATTAAGTGCAACTAGAAAATATTTCAGAATGTGTGATTCATATTCACTTGACAGAAATAGTCACTTAAGTGGAATGAAGTGGACTTTCAATCCAAAGTGAATTAATACCTGACCAACTGTCAAACTGTTTATAATAGAAATACGGGATCAATTCATATTCATCTAAACTTCCTAACAGAGAGCATTAGAACACTGTCCTTTCACCTCTGGGACTGGAGCTTGAATCCAGCACAGAATCATGGAATGAATGTCTCTCTCTGATTATTATAAATGGCTTTAGGTGAAATGAGTTTGGCCAGTTTCCATTCAGTTGCTAATGGACATGATTTCACAGCATAAAACCAACCATAATTTGATACTAAATAACCAGTATCTCTGAGAGGCAACGAGGGCATTTGTGGATTATGGGTCCATTATACTGGTAAGGGGAGTACTTCTGAGTTGTGGCTAAGCTGCTTTACTGGGATATAATTCAGGAAGCCTTGGTTTAAGTTATGATACATTTGACGGATAGTAGACGCAATTTTAAAAAAGTCCATTCTCCAGCAATAAATATTCCTCACCTTGATAAGCACAAAATTCAGAAATTTAAAAACACTTTTGACATGTTCATGACTGGGAGAAAGAAAAAAGATAAACACTGTTGTGCCTCCAACTATTAAAAAAGGATAGACGTTATGGTCCTCTGCAATGTTTTTGTTTTCTTTTTTCTGATTGTTGTTAGTGACATTCCTTTTTCAGTCTCTTTTTGTCTCATAACTGGAGGTCACATTGATGAAATTGTAATGTTTTTAAAGCGGTTTCCCAGTACGAAAAACAGATAGCTGGAAAATGAAACTCTTCTGTCTTACCTCCAGACGCCATCTGGGAGCATTTGCAGCCACATTCATCATTGTCGGCGTCCTTGGTGCTGAATTGTGTCCCAGAGGGGCTGAGGCTGCTGGTTCGCCCAGCAGTTCCACTGTAACCCTTTATGTGGAGCCTGTGAAATAAACAGAACAGAACTGAATGAATGCTAACAATCACAAGACACAAGATTTATTGCTGGAGAATGGACTTTTTTTTAATTGCGTCTACTATCCGTCAAGCAAGCAAGTTCCTCAAGCTCAATAAAAAGCTTCCTTCAGCATTTGCTATTCAACAAGTGAAGTAAAGTGATTTTTTTATGATCTGACTAAAAGAAAATTGCAGTTTATATATAATTGGCACCCCTGTGACTATAATGAGACAATAATTCAGAAGATTATATTTCTGTGCGGTACTGTGCAGAATATTCGCACAGTTGGGTAGTCTGATTGGAGCAAAAACAAAGATAAAAATATTTGCCTCACGCAGGGAACTGTAGTTAACCATCACCATCTTAAATATTTAGTTATGTGTCTATTAATGTATTATTTTATCTGCATATGATATTTTTTTGTGAAACTTTTCTGTTCACCAAGTGAAGGGTTGAAGTATTTTATTCCTTAACATTATCACTTTTTGTATACAGTGCTTGAATCAAATATTCCTTGGTTGCATTAGATAGGATGTAAAGTTCCTTCTATAGTCTGCTAATGTGCCCTAATCCCAAATTTGGAAGAGCACTCATTATTGGAGCAGCACAGCACTTCTGTTTCTTGCAAATACTGTACCATTCTTATGGCGCTTCTGGTCTTGTTTAGTATTCCAAATAGATTTCACAGTCAAATGCTAATTTTGCAGAATTGATCTGTTTTGAAACCAAACATTATCATGGAGTAGTGAATCTGTGAAATAGATTTCCAGACAAACCAGTTAGTGCCACGTCAATTAGCATTTTGAAAAGAAATTGGACTAATATCTGGTTAGAAGTGGGATTGAGGGGTGCAAGACAAAACAAATACAGATGGAGCTAACTCAGTGCCAAATAGAACATGATGGTTTTGGCCATTGGTACCTTGGGGGCATCATGGCAAGGTAAGCATTGGCTTAGGATGTTAAGTTATATTTGTATTCTCAATTTACCTTTGGAGAAAATTTACAGTTTTTCCTCAGGATGTTAAATCAGTGTGTAGAATCCACGTTAGAGCACGTTGCATATCTACTCTGGAAAGAAGACGTTTGCTTCCATTTTCTTGTTCTATCATGTATTATGTAACTTCAAAACTCTGATAAGCTCAGATCTTGGTCTACATCTTGAATCAGTTGCCAGTTTTAGGCATGAAATGGCCACATAAGTCTGACCTCAAATCCCATCTGCCTGAACAAAAATGTCTGCTGCTCCCCATGATTCATTCCTCTCTCAGCCAGCTCAACTTCCCGCACAGTGGTAAAATGCTGGTTCCCAATAGTAGCTGCATTGCTGTGAGAAGGCACAAAATGGAATGTAGATGTTCCCCTGCACAAAAGTAGGAATGGCCATACCTTCTCTTGAAGTAAGATATCCGAATTTGAGGCTGTGGTGGCAGTGGGGAAGCATGACACAATGGGATCAGAAGGATGACTAGCCCCTGAAGATGACAATAAATACAAAACAGAAAAGGTACATAGGGTACTTAGGAAAAATAAAGCAGAAGGAAAGGTGGCATTGCAGCTCTCAAACACCTGGGAAGGTTGTGTGTAAATCGTGAAACATGAAAAGCAACCTAACAAATTGCTCGTTTTTTAATGTGGAAACTATTACCAGGAAAATGCTAGAGACCATCAGGTCAGAATAAGAAGAAAACCATTCAATTATGAAGAGATAAGAAAGGTGTGTGTAATAGGAAGCCTAAATTTAATGGGAGATTTCAACCATATAAATTGGGAATGCCCAAGTGATTTTCCAAATTGGTAAATTACTGCATGATTGCTTCTAGACCCAATGCATCAGAGGCAGGGGAAGTACAAAACACAGCTCATATCATAACTTAGTAATTCTAAGTGAAGTAGATAGCATACAGGGATGATGATGACAACTTACATTTATATAGCATCTTTAATGTAGAAAAACGTCCTGCGGCACTTAACGATCAAGTTCAAGATAACTGGGTGTTTAATAACATCTCAGTTGGGAACAAATGAACTGCCTTTAAAAAGGCAAATCACTGAACAACTAGAATTAGCAAGCACAGAATAAACAAGCATGGCTCCAAATGGGTCAACAGAACAATCTGAATGCAGGAAGACACTATAGCATAAACCTTTGCCAAAGTTCTGCAAAGAAAGCTGTCACATCAGCTTAAAACTATGGGAATTTAACGTAAAGTTTGACAAAAAATAAGAAATTGGTTGAAGGCTGGGAAGCAATTAGCTCTTGTACAGGGGCCAACTTTAGTTAAGGGGAAAAGGACAGGTGCAGGAGTGCCCCAGGAAACAGTGTTGATATCCCAATTTTTCTTATTTATGTTAATGACTTAGAGTCAGGAAAGCAGTGCAAACTGGTCCTATCCACAGATGATAAATGATGTTTGGGAGAGGGGGTGGTGGTTGGTTTGCAAAGTCAGCCAAAGGCCTGCAAAATGAGTAAAGTACTGTACATTGGAACAAGTCATAGGATACTCTTATGAATGGTGTGAGCACATCTAAGAACCATCGAAAAGCTACAGCACAGAAGGGGGCCGTTCGGCCCATCGTGTCTGCGTCGGCTCGAAGAACAACCAGGTGCTCATTCTAATCCCACCTTCCAGCACTCGGTCCATAGCCCCGCAGCTTACAGCACTTTAGGTGCAGGTCCAGGTGCTTTTTAAAAGAGTTGAGGGTCCCTGCCTCTACCACCAATTTGGGCAGCGGATTCCATACACAATGTGAAGTTGAAAGAAATCCAGGGTTTTCTTTATAGACTTCGTGTCCAGTTACTGGAAAGCAGCAACCAAAGCATATATATTGCTAAGTCACTAAGTCAACAACGTACAAATTGAAGGATGTCATGCTGAGACTGTACATTGTTCTGGCAAAACTGTGGCAGATGGAGTTCATTGTGAGGAAATGTGAGGTTATCCACTTTGGATAGAGTATTTTCTAAATGGTAAGAAGCTAGGAACTGTAGAGGAGCAGAGAAATTTAGGTCCCATGTACAAAAATCACTGAAAGCTAGTGGACAAGTACAAAAAAAAATGTAATGGAATGTTAGCCTTTATCTCAAGGGGGCTGGAATACAAAGGAGTGGAAGTTACGCTACAGTTGTATAAAGCTCTAGTCAGACCGCATCTGGAGTATTGGGTTCAGTTCTGGGCACCGCACCTCAGGAAGGATATATTGATCTTACAGTGGATGTGGCGCAGATTCACCAGAATGATATCGGGGCTAAAAGGATTAAGTTATGAGAACAGGTTGCATAGATGAGGCTTGTAGTTCCTTGATTATAGAAGATTAAGGGATAATCTAATTGAGGTGTTTGATTAAAACAATTTGATAGGACAGATGGAGAGAAACTATTTCCTCTGGTGGGGGAGTCCAGTACAAGGGGACATAGCTTTAAAATTAGTGCTAGACCGTTCAGGGCTGAGGTCAAGAATCACTTCTTCACACAAAGGGTAGTGGAAATCTAGAACTCTTTCTTCCAAAAAGCTGTTGAGCCTAGATCAATTGGTTTTTGTTAGGTAAGGGTATGAAGGGACATGGAACCAAGGTGGATAAATGGAGTTGAGATACAGGTCAGCTATGAGCTAATTGAATGGCGGAAGAGGCTCAGGGGGCTGAATGGCCTACTCCTGTTCCTATGGTCAGAATGTATCTTGTAAACACTTGGGTTTCCAAGTTGTTCTTTTTTTAAATAGCAGAGCTGTTCTTCAACAAGCATTGGAGGGGAATTTAGAAGGACTTGATGATCTTACAACCTCATTGTGAGGACAGGTTGCATAATTATCATATTGCAAAGCTTTAGAAAATATTTTGTTGCTACGAATTAACATTGCAGTTGATTACCAAGATAGTTCTAAAGCGACATTTGAAATGTAATGTATAATCTGCTTTGACAATAAGTAGCATTGCTGACTAAAGATTTCATTGTGTTTTTACATAGGTTGAAGGAAAGGAGATGGAAAGTGCAAAAGGGAAAAAAAATGAAAAAGCTATAATCCTACATATATTCTATTGGTTAATATTATTTGGAGCACACAGACATGGCATAGGCCAAAGAGATTACTGAATTTTGGACGAGAGTTTTCACAATGAAATGAAAATTGAAGCCCGGTGGAGCTCAAAGCCATGGGAAAGCTAATCAAGCATCTGAAAACCCCACAACAGATTCCACAGGACTTTCCATTCCCAATGTTCCTTTGTTGTGGTCTTTGAAAATCTGCTGCCTGACATTTTGACAAACACCCGATGTGCAATGTTTCAGGATTAATAGTTGAACAACATAGTGCTAAGTTAGAGACAAATTCCAACAAATTCCAACAAACATTGTTCACTGTGATAAAGATCAGCTCGACTTAGGAGTGCCCAACTAAACTCTTACTGAGGGTCTCTGGTGTTCACCTCCCGCAGAACGCTCCACAGAATGTTGCAATACCTTATTGGTGACATCATTGTCCTACCAAGAACACAAAACTGACAAGATACTTTGCATTTGTTTCACTGGGTGATGGGGCTTTTCACCAATTTCATAAGCAATATTTCCTGGAACTGATATTTAGCTCTGATGCTCCAGAATCAATTGAAAATGATTAGCTGCTGGCAGTGACTGCCTCACTTCACTGAACAATAGAAAGGCTGCGCTTTATTGTCTCTGTAGGCCATCGTACTGGGATTCGTCAGCTTGTATGTTCTGAATATCTCAGATTTTTAAAAAAAAACACATTTATAATGCATGGGAGCAGAGAAAGGGAAAGTCAGGCCCACATACCTAGTGGCTCTGATAACCTATTGAGTTCAGATAGAGAAAAGGTAGACAATTTTTTCCCCAAACAGTAGGCTGGGTTAGTCAAAATTTCTGCCCTTGGGCAATTTTTTTTGTGGCCCAGGAAATTAATTTCTGAGCAAGGTCTGCATGCACATGCTATTTCTTAATATCACACTTGTCCATCTTAGCAAAACACAGAAGTTACATTGTTCTGGTGATACTGAACCTTGGACATGAGGTCCCAAGGACATGGGCTGTTTTGAATGAGAGCAGATTTTAACTAAATTCCCTGCCAAAAATGCTTATGTCCTGGCCAACATTCGTCCCTCAAGCAATACTATCAAAGAGAGATTATTTGGTCATTCATTGATTTGTTTTTAGCGATCTTGCTGTATTCAAATTGACTACTACTTTTGCTTGAATAACACTGAATGCACTTAAAAAGTAATCCATTGATTGTAAAATGCTTTGGGATGTCCTGAGAAAGGCACTGTATACATGCAAGTCCTTTCTCTCTTTAGGAAAGGAGAAAACCAGATGCAACTGTGTTTATTCTGATGGTTGAATAGCTTGCTAATGTTCACTGTCCATGAACACACAGAGAAAAAACTTGGGCAACATACTAAAGGACTCTAAATGCTTGTGGAGCCGTATTCCATACATGATTCACCCTTTTGGGAGAAAAAATCCACACAACTTTTTTTTTAGGAAAGTAAGTTCCTTCCCCCCCAGCATAAGGAACAGTATATAGTAGCAGAGATGAATTTTGATGTGTATTCCATCTCTGCTTCTGCTGCTGGCTAGCTGTGTACTCATTGCTCCATTACTACATGATTTTACATTCTGATACAGGAGACCAATTTATGAAATTGTTACTGAGAACATAACAAAAACTTAAAAGTTATTACATACAGGTGCAAATTATACATCAGATTTTATGGTATGTGTGAAATTTTAATTTCTGTGCATATTGAATAGCACATAAAAGCATTGACACAACAAAACATGTGCATTCCTGTTCACGTTCCACATGCTTAAATTTATACCTCGTTTATACGTCAGCTGCAAGTTCAATTTTACGGTGTGATGTTCAGTATAAACAGTGCAGACTTATTTACTTGAAGGATAATTTGGAGTACAAACCCCTGGGCCTCACCTTTGACTCAAATTCTGAAACAGGAGTATCACATCAAGCTGGTATGAACATCAGATACAAATGTCCTACCATTTCTAAGAAACAAGAATTTACACGAACGGAGCAGGCCCACAGTGATGTGAATCAACAGTTCCCAACTCTTCAGGATTGTTTCCATTATAGTACACCTGAGCTCTGATATAGATTGCATTCCCAACTTTCAATATGCTAAGTTGTTGGCCCAAATCGTGTAAGTTCGATGCAGATGAATGTCCTGCCAGCAGAAGCTATGGGTGGCTTATATTTACACTATTCATATGCTTGCAATAACTGACAATTCAACAATCAACATTATGTTGAAGAGCCAAAAACTATGCAGGTTCTAAAATCTTTTGTCATTTGGGAAAATGTGGATCGTGATTTTCTTTATTTAATTCCAAAACCATTATATTGCTATTAGATACAGAAGAGATATTTCAACTTTATCCAAAGCTGAATCTTTAAATTGCCAATTTAATTTTGAGTCATAAAATTAATAATCTGATGGTTAGATAAATAACATCAAGGAAAGGATGCACAAATGTAATATATTAAAAATTACTGCTTCAAGAGAGCTGCAGGATACTGGGCAACCTGTATCTGAATGGGAATATTTCCTGAAAACTGGCCAGCGGGTCAAAATAAATAAAAAGAGAAAATAATCTCGAAGTCTGGAGACGAGACTTTAAATATCTGTGAACTTATTTGTTAATTGACAGAGCATGTGTGGATGTATACTCTTAAAATTTTGACCAAGAATGATCAGTAATAAATCTGGCAAGTGCATATCAACTCAGGTTCTGCAGAAAGGAATAAAACAGTCTGTTTCACAGTGCATCTATTCAGTCACCTTGGTTACACTGTGCTGAGCACAATATCAGTGAATCCATCCACAAATCTGAAGCTTGTTGGTACGCATGCTTTATCAGGCATCAAGCTTTAACTTTGCAAAAATAAGGGGAAAAAAAAGAGTTCGTAAACTTTGTCTGCCATGGTATTTGATTATCCGTGAAGGATTAGCAAACAGGTTTGCTGATCATGTAAGGCACACTGTCTGCCAAAAAGCAACATACACCTTTATGATTGTGGAGGTCCATGCTGAGCAAATGGTACCATGAAAACTACTCATGAGATAAAATTATTTTGAGATTGGCCCGAACTGCTTATTTGAAATTCCTTCACTCGTTACTGCTCGGAATATTACATACACCTCCTTTTGGCTGAGCTCATGAGTTGTCGCCAAATTGATTTGAACTTGTTTTGACAACACAAGTCCACCTGGACTCCTATTCCTGTGAACTTGGAGTCAACAAGCAATCAGCCTAGGAAGGAACCCAAGCTTCATTTGGTTAAAAATTAGAACATCGTGGTTTTTTTTTTCCTTTTATAACCTTTAATTCTACCGTTAATTATATATAGGGAATGATGAATGATTTTGAACGAACTGGGGTTAAAATGCAAACCATCTTTCCTCATAAAACCACCAGTTAAGAATCAAATCAGGCTATTGATAAGAAAGTAGAACAGATTGTTTGATGTGACGATTAATCATATAAAGGGCAGGTGATACATTAATTGTCTACACATTTAACAGTTCCTAGAAAGGAGAGGCCTCGATAAGGGCTATGTTTGAGGTGCTTCATTTTGTTTCTGGAACTAGCTTTATTAACATTTATATGCTTGGGGTAGCCTCTTAACACTAGATTAAATATACAAGCAGTTACCCTAGTTCTTCAGTTACATGCTCTATCATCATGGTGTTTTCTACTCATCAGAGAGATGAAGGGTGTAAGGTGGACAACCCATTGCAGTTCCAGTATAAACCAGCAGATTGTTATATCCCAGTCACTACACACACAAAGTTAAATTTTGGACCATAGGAGATATAGCTTTCTCACAGGTGTTGCCTTTTGTAGCAAGTAAAGGTATGGATTGTCGGGATGAGTCCTGAATCACAAACGCCATAGATGCACCACACGAGTGCTCCTGGTGGATGTGGAAAACTTGGCCCCTCTTGCATTTGAGGCTAAGAAAATAAAAACAACATGTTACAGCAGACATGTGAAGTATAATCATGGCACAGCAGCCATCTGGCACCACAACTTGGACTTTATGGAGCAACCTGATCCAGAAAGTGAACCTATCCAAAAACTCGCCATTGAAGTGATAATTCTCCTTTAATCATTGGTAAACACTAAACAAGGTAAACAGCAGCAATTGTCCAGTATAAAGATGTAAAACTCAAGTCATTGTCACCAGCCTTGTACTTACAATTGAAGGGGTGGTTGGCTGGCTATGGTTAAATCTTTGGAACCAGTTCATTGTAATTGTTTATTCCAATTCTGATGCAAAAATATTACTATTAGCTCATAGAGCATTAATTTAGAGTTTTTAAAAATTCATTCATGGGATATGGGCATCACTGGCAAGGCCAGCATTTATTGACCATCCCTAATTGCCCTTGAGAAGGCGGTGGTGAGCAGCCTTCTTGAACCGCTGCAGTCCGTGTGGTGAAGGTTCTCCCAGAATGCTGTTAGGCAGGGACTTCCAGGATTTTGACCCAACGACAATAAAGGAATGGCGATATATTTCCAAGTGGGGATGGTGTGTGACTTGGAGGGGAACGTACAGGTGGTGTTACATAAGAACATAAGAAATAGGAGCAGGAGTAGGCCAATCGGCCCTTCGAGCCTGCTCCGCCATTCGATAAGATCATGGCTGATCTGATCCCAACCTCAAATCTAAATTCATGTCCAATTTCCTGCCCGCTCCCCGTAACCCCTAATTCCCTTGGAAACTGACTGTTTCTGTTTTAAATTTATTCAATGATGTATTCCACAGCTTCCTGGGGCAGCAAATTCCACAGACCTACTACCCTCTGAGTGAAGAAGTTTCTCCTCATCTCAGTTTTGAAAGAGCAGCCCCTTATTCTAAGATTATGCCCCCTAGTTCTAGTTTCACCCATCCTTGGGAGCATCCTTACCGCATCCACCCGATCAAGCCCCTTCACAATCTTATATGTTTCAATAAGATCGCCTCTCATTCTTCTGAATTCCAATGAGTAGAGTCCCAATCTACTCAACCTCTCCTCATATGTCCGCCCCCTCATCCCCGGGATTAACCGAGTGAACCTTCTTTGTACTGCCTCGAGAGCAAGTATGTCTTTTCTTAAGTATGGACACCAAAACTGTGTGCAGTATTCCAGGTGCGGTCTCACCAATACCTTATATAACTGCAGCAATACCTCCCTGTTTTTATATTCTATCCCCCTAGCAATAAAAGCCAACATTCCGTTGGCCTTCTTGATCACCTGCTACACCTGCATACTAACTTTTTGATTTTCTTGCACTAGGACCCCCAGATCCCTTTGTACTGCAGCACTTTCCAGTTTCTTGCCATTAAGATAATAACTTGCTCTCTGATTTTTCCTGCCAAAGTGCATAACCTCACATTTTCCAATATTGTATTGCATCTGCCAAATCTCTGCCCACTCACCCAGCCTGTCTATATCCCCTTGTAGGTTTTTTATGTCCTCCTCACTCTCTACTTTCCCTCCCATCTTTGTATCATCTGCAAACTTTGATATGTTACACTCGGTCCCCTCCTCCAAATCGTTAATATAGATTGTAAAGAGTTGGGGACCCAGCACCGACCCCTGCGGAACACCACTGGCTACTGGTTGCCAGTCCAAGAATGAACCATTTATCCCAACTCTCTGTTCCCATGTGCCTGCTGCTCTTGTCCTTCTAGGTGGTAGAGGTCGCAGATTTGGGAGGTGCTGTTGAAGAAGCCTTGGCGAGTTGCTGCAGTGCATCCTGTAGATGGTACACACTGCAGCCATGGTGCTCCGGTGGTGAAGGGAGTGAATGTTTAGGGTGGTGGATGTGGTGCCAATCAAGCGGACTGCTTTGTCCTGATTGGTATCTTGAGTGTTGTTGGAGCTGCAATCGTCCAGGCAAGTGGAGAGTATTCCATCACACTTGTGACTTGTGCCTTGTAGATGGTGGAAAGGCTTTGGGGAATCAGGAGGTGAGTCACTCGCCGCAGAACACCCAGCCTCTGACCTGCTCTTGTAACTACAGTATTTATGTGGCTGGTCCAGTTAAGTTTCTGGTCAATGGTGACCCCCAGGATTGTGGGGGATTCGTCGATGGTAATGCTGTTGAATGTCAAGGGAAGGTGGTTAGACTCTCTCTTGTTGGAGATGGTCATTGCCTGGCACTTGTCTGGCACGAATGTTACTTGCCATTTATCACCCAAGCCTGGATGTTATCCAGGTCTTGCTGCATGCGGGCACGGACTGCTTCATTATCTGAGGGGTTGTGAATGGAATGGAACACTGTGCAATCATCAGCGAACATCCCCATTCCTGACCTTATAATGGAGGGAAGGTCATTGATGAAGCAGCTGAAGATGGTTGAGCCTAGGACACTCCCCTGAGGAACGCCTGCAGCAATGTCCTGGGGCTGAGATGATTGTTCTCCAACAACCACTACCATCTTCCTTTGTGCTACGTATGACTCCAGCCACTGGAGAGTTTTCCCCGATTCCCATTGACTTCAATTTTACTAGGGCTCCTTAGTACCACACTCGGCCAAATGCTGCCTTGATGCCAAGGGCAGTCACTGTTTTTTGTGGACAGGACATACCTGGGCAATTTTCCACATTGTCGGGTAGATGCCATTGTTGTAGTTGTACTGCAACAGCTTGGCTAGAGGCGCGGCTAGTTCTGGCGCACATGTCTTCAGCACTCCAGCAGGGATGTTTATAAAATACTCTCAGATTAGTTGCAATGTTTAAACAGTGTTTGTTTTAAAAGATTGCCATCTACTAAGCCAGACAATTTAAAGTATTGATGTAGCTGACTGTTTACCCACGTACAACATAATAAATAGGTTTCTAAAAAAAACTTATGATAAAATAGAAATAAGTGCAGTTGAATTGTTGTTGAACAAAGATCCAGTTATTACTTCAATGTATGCTTTACCCAATGATTCGATCTTTCACATATATATTTTCAATCACAAACTGAAGCATCAACTTACAATTGAAATTTTAAGCAGTCTGAAACAAATATACTTGTCTTCTGATGAAAATATTATGATCTTTGACGATCGCCACCAATTTCACCCTTTGTTTTACACCATCCCTTATAATTAATGTCAAATCTCATGTAAATAGATTCAGCGATGTTCATCTAGATTTTGAGCTATTTCCAGAATCATTTTCACCCTTGCAGAAATTGTTGGCTTTATGTTTGTACTCCCTTATTAGCAAACCCTCAGAGGACCTCTCACTGTGGCATCTATTCAAGGTTGCAGCCAGCCAGCACTAGGTTTCTCATGGACAAAGAAGTACTAGATTCCATTTGCACTGTGAAGTGAAAGCCAGAAAGAATCCAATGTTGGCTACACACCGTGCCTGACATTGGCAGTGTAAATCCTGCTGAACTGAGATCTCATAACAGCATGAGAAACAGCCCACCTCTGAGGTAACTGCAAGTTCAGAGAGACGTAATTTAGACTATGATGTGAACTCTATTAAAATGGCAAAAGCTGAAAAAATGATTCTTGGTCACAATAAGGGAATTTAGACCAATGTGCAGATTGTAGTCATAGAAAAGATGAATCCCCTTTTAACAATGTTAGCATCAAGCAGTCCTGGGTCAAATACAGCAAACATTTGATGGAAGCAAAACCCCTGTACTCTGCCCCAACATGTCACAACACCAATCCCTTTAAGTGTTCCCTGCTGTTTCAGTCCGTCTGTTTCAAACACCAGACAACCTCGTGGCCTCTTTGAGTGAGCCTGTCAATTTAGTGCCAATTGGTGGGCAGTTTTGTGCTGGAAAATGACAACCATTTATTTTAAATGGATTAATGCCTCCATTAAAATGCCACAGTGGAAGAAAATGCACCCAACTTGACTTCACTCTCTGCCATTTTAGTGGAGGCAGTAACCCATTTAAAATAATGGACTGTCATTTCCCAGTACAAAACTGCCCACAAATTGGCAGTAAATTAACAGTTATCTGACGTAGTAAAGTGTTTGTCTTATATTATCGGCAACATTGCTTTCTAGCTTCTAGTCAAGATGCTCTGCTGATTCAGTCAGTTACCTGTCCATGGTTTAAGAACATTTGAACATAAGAACTGGGAACAGGAGTAGGCCACACGGCCCCTCAAGCCTGCTCCGCCATTCAATAAAATCATGGCTGATCTTCGACCTCAACTCCACTTTCCCACCCGATCCCCATATCCCTTGATTCCTCTAGAGTCCACAGGTCCATCTATCTCAGCCTTGAATATATTTAATGACTCAGCATCCACAGCCCTCTGCGGTAGAGAATTCCAATGATTCACGACGTTCTGAGTGAAGGAATTCCTCCTCATCTCAGTCCAAAATGGCCGACCCCTTATCCTGCGACTATGCCCCTTAGTTCTGGACTGCCCAGCCAGGGGAAACAACCTCTCAGCATCTATCCTGTCAAGCCCCCTCAGAATCTTATATGTTTCAATGAGATCACCTTTCATTCTTCTAAACTCCAGAGAGTATAGACCCATTCTACTCAATCTCTCCTCACAGGACAACTCTCTCATCCCAGGAATCAATGTGGTGATCCTTTGTTGCACAGCCTCTAAGGCAAGTATATCCTTCCTTAGATAGGGAGACCAAAACTGTACACAGTTCTCCAGGTGAGGCCTCACCAAAGCCCTGTACAATTGCAGCAAGACTTCCTTACTCTTGTACTCCAACCCTCTTGCAATAAAGGTCAACATGCCATTTGCCTTCCGAATTGCTTGCTGTGCCTGCATGCTAACTTGTGTTTTGTGTACAAGGACACCCAAATCCCTCTGAACACCAACATTTAATAGTTTCTCACCATTTAAAAAATATTCTGTTTTTCTATTCTTCCTACCAAAGTGAATAACCTCACATTTCCCCACATTATATTCCATTTGCCACCTTCTTGCTCACTCACTTAACCTGTCTACATCCCATAACAGACTCTTGTATCCTCCTCACAGCTTACTTTCCCACCTAGCTTTGTATCATCAGCAAATTTGGATACATTACATTGGCCCCTTCTTCCAAGTCATTAAGAAGATTGTAAATAGCTGAGGCCCAAGCACCAATCCTTGCGGCATCCCACTAGTTACAGCCTGCCAACCTGAAAGTTTCTGTTTTCTGTCTGTTAACCAATCCTCTATCCATGCTAATATATTACCCCCAACCTCATGAGCCCTTATCTTGCCTAACAACCTTTTGTGTGGTACCTTATTGAATGCCTTTTGAAAATCCAAATATACTACATCCCCTTTATCAACCCTGCTAGTTACACCCTCAAAAAACTCTAATAGGTTTGTCAAACACATTTTCCCTTTCATAAAACCATGTTGACTCTGCCGAATTTCCAAGATTTTCCAAGTGCCCTGTTACCACTTACTGAATAATGGATTCCAGCATTTTCCCAACCACTGATATCAGGGTAACTGGCCTGTAGTTCCCTGTTTTCCCTTTTCCTCCTTTCTTGAATAGTGGGGTTACATTTGCTACCTTACAATCCACTGGGACCATTCTAGAATCTAGGGAATTTTGGAAGATCACAACCAATGCATCCACTATCTCTGCAACCACCTCTTTTAGAATCCTAGGATGTAGGTCAACAGGTCCAGTGGATTTATCGGTTTCTAGTCCCATTATTTTCTCCAGTAATTTTTCTCTACTGATGTTAATTACTTTAAGTTCCTCAGTCTCATTACCCCTTGGTTCCCCATTATTTCTAGTATGCTTTTTGTGTCTTCTACTGTGAAGACAGATACAAAATATTTGTTTAACATCTCTGCCATTTCCTTATTCCCTATTATAATTTCTCCTGTCTCAGCCTCCAAGGGACCAATGTTTACTTTTGCTACTCTCTTCCTTTTTACATACTTGTAGAAGCTCTTGCAATCAATTGTATATTTTCTGTTAGTTTACCCTCATATTCTATTTTCTCCCTCTTTATCAATTTTTTGGTCATCCTTTGCTAGTTTCTAAAATTCTCCTGATCCTCAGGCTTACTACTCTTCTTGGCAATATTATAGGCCTCTTCTTTTAATCTAATACTATACTTAGCTTCTTTAGTTAGCCAAGGATGAATCACTTTTCCCATGGAGTTTTTATTTCTCAATATATTGGAAATATATCATCATTCCTACTTCATCGCTGGGTCAAAATCCTGGAACTCCCTACCTAACGGCACTGTGGGAGAACCTCCTCCACGTGGACTGCAGCAGTTCAAGAAGGCGTCTCACCACCACCTTCTCAAGGGCAATTAGGGATGGGCAACAAATGCTGGCCTTGCCAGAGACGCCCACATCCCATGAACAAATAAAAAAAATATTAGTTGAGAATATTGGAATATTTCTTTAAATGTTTGCCATTGCTTATCTAATTTCCCAATCTACCTTAGTGAACTCGTCCCCTCATACTTATGTAATTGGCTTTGTTTAAGTTTAGGACTCTAGTTTCTGACTTAAGTGCATCATTCTCAAACTCAATGTGAAATGCTATCATATTTTTTTTTAATTCGTTCGTGGGATGTGTGCGTTGCTGGCAATCCCTAATTGCCCTTCCTTAATTGCCCTTGAGAAGGTGGTGGTGAGCCACCTTCTCAAACTGCTGCAGTCTGTGTGGTGAAGGTTCTCCCACAGTGCTGTTAGGAAGTGAGTGCCAGGATTTTGACCCAGAGATGATGAAGGAACAGCGATATATTTCCAAGTCGGGATGGTGTGTGACTTGAAGGGGAATGTGCTGGTGGTGTTGTTCCCATGTGCCTGCTGCTCTTGTCCTTCTCGATGGTAGAGGTCGCGGGTTTGGGATCACTCTTATGATCACTCTTCCCCAGAGGATCCTTTACTGTGAGATTACCAATTAACCCTCTCATGACACAATGCAAGATCTAAGATAGCCTGTTCCCTGGTTGGTTCCATGACGTATTGTTCTAGGAAACTGTCTCAAATGTGTTCTCCAGACTACCTTTGCCAATTTGATTTGTCCAGTTTATATGAAGATTAAAGTCCCCCACAATTATTGCATCACCTTTGTTACATGCTCCTATTATTTCTTGATTAATACCCTGTCCAACATTATAGCTACTATCAGGGGGCATACTCATGTTTTCTGCCCATTCTTATTTCCACCCATACTTATTCTATTTCCTGATCTTCCGAGCCAAGATCCTTTCTCACCACTGTCCTTATGTTATCCTTTATCAGGGCTACACCCCCTCCTTTTCAATTCTGCCTGAGGGCTGGGCATCCTTGAAATTCTTGAAAGTGAAGTGCCTGGGGTGAAAAGCTCGAGCAACAAAGAGCTTTTCATCATTACACTGGATAATTACTATTATTTTCTTTGTATAATGTAGAAATCTATTGCTTGCAAAGATCCTATGTGAAATGATTTTAGGATTGCTTAATTCGGTGTAAAGTAACCATGGGTCCAAAGCACAAAACTGCCAAAATTCAGCACTAATTGGCAATTTCAGAAAGGCAACACGATGGCTCATGTGGGAAATGGACAAAAAGTTTGCACTTGCAATGCGGGGGTGCGGGGGGGGGTGGGTGCTTTTTTGAGGTTGGGACTGAGGCACACTGTTGGGGTTAAAGTGGGAAATTTACTCTGCATCTACTTGTGTCATACCTGACCTAAGAGTGCCTGATTGTGACCAGGTGCCCAAAATGCAATTGCTTCATTCCCCTGAAATAAAATTCTTCACCTTGATGAGCATAAAAATCAGATACAAACAATAAAAATAAAGCAGAGCTTGATTTGGCTTTTTTGTTGAGCTAACAAATATTTATTGCAATGACTCATTCACAAAATATACTACCCAAATTGTTATTTCATTAATTCAATATTAATACTTAGCAGTGCTCCAAATACTGTGCAACACATTAATAGCTTTGTGTATAGTTAGTCCTCTTTGGGGAGTTCCAGCTTCTGACTGCGAAGCAACTCAACACAGCAACAGATTGACTGGCAGTGAAGCTAAAAGCAATTTCACTCCTGTTCCCTTACAAGATGGTTAGTCACAGGTAATATTTCCAACAAATGCTTACGTGGAAAAGACCTGCTATTGCTTAAAAAGTCAGTGTGGTCACAAGGGGCCAGTCAGATAGACCCAGATTGGGGAGGGTTTTGGTAACTAGCTGTTCAAGGTACTAATGCGTTGATGGCCACCTAATTTGCACCCTAACTCTGCCGCAGCACAATATGCTTTTATTAATTTGCTTTTTAATAAAACCTTAAAAAGCATTACAGCTATTGTAAGCTTTGTGATGTAGAGTTTGTCATTGTAAGAAGTAGCATCACAGAAACATTTTAGAAGTGAAGGAGCCAATGGTTAATTTATTTGCATAGTTATTAATGACCAATTTAACAGGAGATGGGAATTGTCACCATTTGAGGGCGAGGGGGAGGACATTTTATCCTGGAAGAACAGAGCCATCATGTTGATCTCGTACTCCCTGATAATGTCACCAGCAGGCAATGTTTTTACAATAAAACCAAAGCTTTAAACTCTCCCTAAAGCAAGAGGTGGCAATGCTTGGCCTGGGGTTATTGATTAATTTAACTCAGCCTCGCTTTGCTGAGTATATGCAAATGAAGCAAAAGTGGTAACTCCTTGACAAGGATACACCCTTGACTGAAAAGAACAGGTTTGCGAGGCAGTTAGATGTGTTTCTCAAAAAAAGGGAATAATGGTTATGGTGAATGATGGGATGAAGATCATGTAAATGAAAAGTTTTTTTTGGAGCCAATACCTTAACTTGTTGCTAAAGATTCTCACGTTTCCCCAATTTTAGTGCTCGGAGAGTTCATATTGAGAAGAACAGGATGGAAAGAACACTGACTGGATGTCAGAGGTGAAGGTAAAATAAAGGGAAAGGACTCTAAATTCCTTGTTTTGGAAGAATGCAACCATCTTGATCATTGTAAAAGGTAAAATAATTTAGGTTAGGTCATGTATGTGGAGTGGAGCAGAGCAGAGTCATAGAGTTATACAGCACGGATAGAGGCCCTTCGGCCCATTGTGTCCGCGCCGGCATAGAGTATAGAGTATGTTAAGCACTATGTACTTTGTGTACACAAAAATGAGACAAATACTACTTGTGTTGAACTGCCCAACATCCAAAAATTCCATCAGGAACAGATTCAAAAGAAAAATGCCAGATGACTGTTACTATCAAAAATTACTTATTTTATCCATTTAATTCAGCCTGAGTGACGTGAGCCCGTTGTTTGGAAAGGTTAAAATCTCCTAAAAAGTAATATATTTTATTGTCACCATTTGGAGCACCAGACACAACAGCCCATTCTGTAAACAAACAGCACAAAAGAAACATAGGAACTCCAAATATGAAATTAAAAAGGAAAATGGAAATTCTTGAACTACTCAGCTGGTCAGTTCATATCCAAGATGATAAATGACAGGCTAACATTTCCAGTGTGGACACTTCCACATTCTGATTAACAGTGTACAACTAATAAATCTCCTGTCATCTTTCTAAGACGTTGACAGATTTCTTGGGTTTCTGATATTTTTGTTATGAACCACAGAATTGTCTCAGAAGCCTGGGTGACATTGCCCGTTTTAATAGTGACTGAAATATTCTATTGAATACTAAATGCATTACCAGTGGGTTGTGACTTGACATAACAGATGGCTAAAATACACACAGGGGTTTCAGATGACATTGTAAACCATGAGAGTGAAGCTTTAACAGTGTGTAAACATCAATTGAACCCAAGTGTATTATAACCTTGAGGCACACTCTTAATCGTATATAGATTCAATTACTCAAAAATTATAAACTTTTCTTGTGTTTTGCTGGCTATTCCATTTGTAATTTTTCCTCATTATTATCCACTATGGCCTCAATACTTTTGGCAGCGTTTTACATCAACAGAAAATAAATGGGTTTATGAGCAGATTAAGACCAGGGTTATAATCATTTCTACGGACATGATCAAAGGATTTTACTAAATACATTTTTCAAAAATTGAATAATACTTTTATGCAAAGACCACTGGATTGCTGGCAATGGAATCCTTGGTCAGGGAATCCATTCTCTGCAATGAAGGCAGTCACACCCAGGACCTATCTAGTCTAATGCCCATGGCAATAACTGTGCTTCAGCAAATGGTCAAATCTGCATTTCAACTTCTACACACTAGGGACAGAATTCAGGTAATAATAATGGCCCAGATACTGTTGGAGAGGGGCATCCTACGGTGTACACTGTTAGTTAGACTTTTTCCTGCACCCTTCAGCTCGAAAATCTTTTGCCCTGTAAATTGCTGGAAGTGCGAGCTGATAACAGCACGATGAGGGCAACAGGGTATCTGGGACCTTAGTGAACCAATGAGATTTAAGGATTGAGACAGAAGCAGGAACAATGGAGAAGAAGGGTGAATTAGAGCCAAATCAGGTACAGAGAGAAATAGAGAGGGAAAGAAAGATTGGATTGAGGGAGAGAAAAAGAGACAGAAAGGAAAAGAAAAAATTTTAAATTTTAAAAATCTCTAAGAAGAATTTACTAAATACAGGACTGAGACTCAACAGTTTAAATAGTTCCCTCTCTGGGCCGGAGAGGTTATTTGGCCTTGCATTAACAATTATCACGTTGTTAAAAGGGTACTTACGCTGTTAAGTACCAGCTTTAATTTCTGCGGTGAGTTTAATGGGCAATTAATGCAAATCCAGCAAGCTCTTAAAAATAAACGGGGAAGCTAAAGGCGAGATGCCGTATGTGCCAGGCAAACAGCGGAGCGGCGTAAATCAACCAGCAAGTTATGGCAATTCACAACTAATGCCGTATCTCTCTTCGCCTGAACTCACTGGGCAATTTGCACATTAACAACAGCGTTGTGAACTCGCCGTTGCTTTTCCAGCAAGATTTGCTGGGAGTGAAGTGCAAAGCTTTGCTGTTGATATTCTGTACAAATTATTTTGACCTTTTACAGAACTTTGAGCTCCAGCTGCAACAGATCTTATGTTACGGACATAAACATGTAAGTTTGGCTTAGATACCAACAAGGCTTGTGGTGCTTATCTGGGCATGATCATGTGAGGATTGACAGCCCCACAACATCTCTGATGTTATAAAGGATCTTAAGGGTTTTGAACTGAATTGAGTCCAGGAGAAAGAAATTGGTTTTCTCTGCAGCCTGCCAAACAGTATTTTGTGTAACACTGATGTTGTTGACTGCGACAAGTAGAGTTTTCTTCAGTTAACAGGCTTCAGTAAGCTCCCTTCCCCCAAACCTGATGTGATCCAATACTTGTTTATTCCACCTGTCTGGCAACAAAAGCAAACCTGTCAATTCCCACTTAATGAACAATATTGATGTATTGCTGCCTAGAGATCCAACTCTTATACCTGTATTCTCAGACACAAGAAAAACAATAACTCAATGGGTTTCCAATGTCAGGGGGATTTTCACAATTAATATACACAATGCATGACAATGCAGAAATGGGCAATATCCACAGTAGACATCATGCACGTAGGATGTTCCTCGCACGTTGACACTGCACAAGTCTTCAGGGTTGGTCACAGTTGCAGGCATAAGATCAGCTGGCAATCCCAAGTCTCACCTTCAGTGAAACTTGTAACTTTTGCTACATTACCAACGTAGAAATTTATATTTTCAATCAACTACTTGACATTAATAATATTAAAATCTCAGATAGGAACTCCCCACCCCTTCCAGTAGCAGATTGTAGCTGTTGTCTCTTTTTATGCACTCTGGCTACTACAGCTCCAGGAAAACTGCCCAACTTACAGGCAAAGAAAAAAGATGCATTTGTTTTCGTGAAAAATATCTTTGATGTAAATAAACAGTCAATTTCCTGGGACAGAATATATGTATTTTCATAATACCGGTCACACATAATTTCAAATAAAGATTACAAGCTGCAAAAACATTGACTTTGGCTTCAGAATATTTGGGCCATTACTTCTTAAAGCTGGTAGACCTGGTGTTAGGACATTAATTTGGTGGATTTAATATTAATATGAACAAATTATTATTGAAACTGAACATTACAGGATTTAAGCACTACTAACGTAGATCAAATGCTATCCCGGCGAGAACACAATGCAAATGTCTGCAATTTGTGCTTGTCATGTTTCAAGATTTTTTTGACCAATTTTTCCCACAAATTATTTGGGAAAGGGTTATACTTGAATTTTGGGTTTTTATAGCAAAATGTATCCATGTAACTTTAAAAAAAAGATGAAAGGCAGCTAAAATGTTAATGAGTTAGGCATTGAAGTTGGTTCCTCAAAGGCTGAAAGCAATAAGCTGGTAATTAATAAACATCTCGCATGCATTGTGTTGGGAATACTCTGGTCCTGATAACTCAGCGCGGGTTGTCTGACATAAACCTTCCTCTCTGATTGTGAGGATGGGGCAGATACACACACTGACAGTCAGGTTTTTAAAACAGAAAGCTGCTAGGACAGCGTTTTACCTTGTCTGAGGAGGTTAGGATGCAGAATGGTAACTAGAAGTTATTTTACAGTGAGCAAAACGAGCTACTGATGTGGGGAATCATGCTGTATTATTATGTGAAAACAAATTTGGACTGATTTGAATTAAAAGTAAGTCCAATCACAACTGTTGCTCTGTTGGTTGACTTACTGTCTGAGAAATAAAATAGCTTAAATGTTTTATTCTGGCCATATCTCGAATAGCCTGCCTATTGAAAAGGTACATATGCAAAAGACAATATTCACTTTATATGTCAAGGGGGATACATTATTATCCATCCTGGGTTACACTGTACAAGTAGAAAGTGAGCAGTGAAAGTCAATGACGGAATGCAGGATCTATTTAATTGTAAACAATTTTACAACACCAAGTTATAGTCCAGCAATTTTATTTTAAATTCACAAGCTTTCGGAGGCTTCCTCCTTCCTCAGGCTTCCTCCTTCCTCAGGATCTATTTAAGTGAGTGACTGGCGCCACTGAACTCGAGAAGGTAGATAGGGCAGATCCAAATTATTTGCAGTACTCATGAACAAAAACTGAACTTTTATCTCCAGCACGAGCGAAGCAGCACAGTGACAATGTGTGCTGGTAACCCAGAGAGAGGTAGAATGCAAGTTTATGCCTGTGATCTTACATGCAGCATGTTCCTGATTACATCCATGTCATAGGAGACGGCATTCTACACATGCAAGACTATCTCTAAATGAAAAAGCCCTATTAACAAAGGGATAACTGTTATCCAATGCAGCTTAGTCTAACAAAAGGTTTGCATTGAACACTTCCATAAAAATAACATTAATAAACCACATTCCTTTTAACTTATAGGATGTAATGCATAGGAAGTATATTGCAGGCAGCTCCTCAGTGACACTTATGAGCTTTATATTAAGATCAACTCAGACTGAGTAATAAATTATTTCATATCACTCTGGACTATAGCTCACCGTTCTAACATATATCTGCAGATTACTTCAAAAGTAATATTTTAAAATGAGAAAAGTTACAAGATATAGCCCATAGGGTAGAATGTATTAATTCTAAAACCAATTACTTAGAAGATTAAGATGCCCTTGAAAGGGTTGTACCAAAATTGGTCAAGAGACAACTATTGCTAAATAAAAAATCCACTCAGTTTTAAAGGATGTGCAACAAAGATGGCTGCACAACTAATGTACTTGATATTTTGCATTGGCTGCTAAAAATTGGCAATGTGGCTAAACAGTACACATCCAACATATTGCTGAGATGTATGATATAAATAACAACCTGCATTTATATCGCCCCTTTAACATAGTAAAGAACATCCCAAAGCACTTCACAGGAGTGTAATCAGCCAAAGAAGGGTGAAAAGGTTGGTCAACAAAGTAGGTTTTAAGGAGGGTCTTAAAGGAGGAGAACGAGGTCTTTAAAATATCAAAGGGAGTGAAGATAATTATGGGTCATACACTTGCTTTGCATTTTACAAATAAAACCTTACTAGGACAACTTTAACAATAAACTGATCTTACACAAAAGAATACAGTGCAAGATATTATTTGAGATTCATTGCAAGGTGAACAGTTGGCCAAATTTTGGCTCAAGACAATAATTATCAGCCTCTAGCCATCTGCCCTACAGCACAATAACTTGCAAGTCAACTCTGATACTCTCGAATTAAACTTACCGATACTTCTGCTCCTCACTTCCCAGAGAGAAATGGTCAAAGACAGCAAATGCTTCATTTCCATTCCAGTCCTTCAGTTGAATGCGTAGAACATGAGGAGACTGGCTGGTAAGCAGGTGAACAAATTCATTTCCTAGCCAATATTCTCCCGTGGGATCCCCAAAACCCTGATGAGACAATAATTGTAAATAATCATTAAGTATCCTCACACAACAGTAGAAGATCCTGACTCACATGTAACAAGACTTCAACTTAGTAAATAGCTTCTTTCAAAAGTATACACACTTAAATGCATTTGTTTGCGAACTGTTAAGATAGAATGACAATGTTATTTAATGTAAGGAATCTTACACCACCAGGTTATAGTCCAACAATTTTATTTTAAAATCACAAGCTTTCGGAGATTATCTCCTTCGTCAGGTGAGTGAGTGAATGAGAGGTTCTCAAATCGCATATCTTATATTAGAACCTCTCATTCACTCACTCACCTGACGAAGGAGATAATCTCCGAAAGCTTGTCGATTTTAAAATAAAATTGTTGGACTATAACCTGGTGTTGTAAGATTCCTTACATTTGTCCACCCCAGTCCATCACCAGCATCTCCACATCAATGTTATTTAAGGCGAATAATTCAATTGCCTGCAACAAAGACTGATACTCTGCTGAAACTTAGCATGGATTCAGTGATCTTGTGTTTAATAAAAAGGGTCACTGTCTTCTGCTGTCATCCTCACCCTATATGTCGAGGAAGAAGGAGCAGAAGAGAGAAGAGGTACCATTTTTGGGAAAATAACATCATGCTCAAGTGGCATGAAGTGTTTCAATGTAATTTACATCACTGCACCACAGGCTTGGAACAAGGCAACAGAAGCATCCAGTGAACATATTATTCGCAATGACTATCTCCAAGAAAAAACACTACTTATCAACTGTAAAGATATCAAATGGAAAATGTTCTACCTTTGCATAGTCGGAAACAGGACAAACTAGAGAATGCAGGTCAGGCTACAAAGCATAATAATTAGATATCATGTAACTCTTGGGCATTATCTATGGGATTATTAACAAAATCAAATCAACCATAGTAGTAAATGGGGTAGTTTATCGACTGCCTCTAAAAACATGCCTCATCTAAGAAGTTAATTTCTTACTCTATACTATTTCTATGTCCCATGCCAGCTGAATGAAATTGCTTAATTGGTGGCCATTAGTTTCAAATTATGTACAGGTATGTGATGTTTACTTATGTCCATAAGGAAGCTGATTGAGACTGCCCAAACACATTTTATTTAGGGCCTCTGCAGTTGGCAAAAAGAGACATTTATCCCATCAATCTGGATTGATTCAAGTCTCGGTCCGAGGTGACAGGATGCCGTAACAGTCTTATGTTTCCATTTGGTGATTCTAGGGCAACTTAATATCATCCCTACAGGTTAATCAAAAAAGGCCTGGACAGGACAATGTGCCGATAGTTGCTCCAACCAATTCTCCTTACTTTGCAATTTCTGTAGGTTAGAAACTTTCATTTATAGATGTAAAGCTCCATCCCACAATAATTAAGAATCAAATAGAAAATATTTCTTCTTGTAATTACCATCACTAAAGGACACTTGATTATAGAGTTCTTCTATGCACCACTTGTAGGTATTTACTCTTTTAGGCTCCCTCTCTTCCTCAGGGGCATGCATATCAAATCCTTATACAAATAAGCTAGGATCAGAAGCATTTACAATTTATCACGGTCTCCTGAAACTTTGCTTGATCACCTCGAGTCAGAGAGGAGTGTGTTCGAGGTTTTCCTAAATAGACCTCAGGTTTTTACTCTGATTATTTTGTCTCTCCCTGGAGAATGCATGATTGCGGGGGCGGGGGGTGGCGGTAATGGTGTGTGCACGGCTACACCATGTCTGGGATGCAGTTGCTGATATTTTCCCAACCTTCTTTCTGTCTGTTTGAATGATATCACCAGTATTCAGTATAGAGAGAAACCAGAATTAAAGGGTGTTGAAATGAATCCTAATTTTGGGGAAGAATAATAAGATTTTTACTGTGATGAGATCAAACACTTTTGATATGATAATGGTGTTACCACCTTTACTCCCTTTCCCTATGGCAGTGGCTCTTGCTGGGGTATGGTAAGCCCTTCAGTACCAAGAAGCTATTCTTCATGTGTGTGCTTAGACAGTGAGTATGAGCGGGTTATTTAACCATGGAGAGCAACATAGTTAATCCTGACCCAATCATCATCCAACATGAGCAAGCACACTGGCTTATTTTTCAACTCCCTTAACCAGAGACAATGAGGCCAAGTGTAGCATCTCCCTCACCACAGTGGATGAGATCCAACTTAACCAAACCAGGGACCTTTCTGGTCCGTATGGTTCAATAACATATCATGTGGTACATTTCCCACTGATCAGGGAGAAGGCGATCTTAATAATATGGATGTGATACATTGATGTTAAGCACTGAAAGTAATGTCTCCATCACATGAAAAACACCTGACAAGCAGCAATCCTAAACTTGTCTAATAGAGATTGTTACAATTTGGCCTATTTCCCCACAGCTTTTCCTCACGTTTACAGATGCCATAATCAGACCAAATCACTTATGAAACCATTTGTGTATGGAATAACATAGCCCAGGTCTGACAATTCAGTTGCACCTCCCCTTTGCCAATCTAAGCCAAACCTTCCACAAGGTTCCCCCTGCTCCAGCTCTCAATCCATATCTTATTCTAATTTCTTTCATATCTCCCCCATGCCCTCTCCTCGCTCTACTTGTCCATGAGACCCATATTCTTCTCTCTGGACCCCATTCCCAGTCAACTACTCACCGCCCAACTTTCCTTCCTTGCCTCCATGCTAGCTAACATTGTACGTAGTTCCCTCTTCTCAGATACTGTCCCTATCCCCATCCCTTTCAAAACAGCCATCATCACGCCCTTCCTCAAAAAAATGACCATCGACCCCTCTGTCCTTGCAAATTATCATCCCATCTCCAACCTCTCCAAAGCCTTTGAATGTGTTGTCACCTCTCGAATCCGTGCCCATCTTTTCTGAAACTCCATATTTGAATCTTTCCAATAGATTTCTGGCCCTGCCATAGCACTGAATCAGGCCTAATCAATATCACAAATGAAATTTGTGACTGTGGTGCACTATCCTTCCTCATCCTTCTTGAACTCTCTGCAACCTGTGACAAGGTCAACCATACCATCCTCCTCCAATGCATCTCCTCTGTTGTCCATCTCAATGTGAGCGCTCCTCACTTAATTTTACTCTTACCCAACCAACCATGACAGATCATCTTCAGCAATGGCACCTCTTCCCACCCCTGCACAGATAGCTCTGGCGTACCCCAAGGATCTATCATTTGCCCCCTCCTATTTCTCATTTGCGTGCTGACCCTCGGCGACATTTTCCAAAGACATGATGTCAGGGTCCATGTGTATGCTAATGATATCCAAGCTCGATCTCTCAATCACCTCTCGCCCTCTCCATTGTGTTGTCCCACATCCAGTCCTGGCTGATGTGCAATTTCCTCCAGCTAACCATTGGGAAGACCGAAGGCATCGTCTTTGGTCCCCACCACAAACTCTGTACATTTGCCACCGATTCCATGCCCCTCCCCAGCCTTAGGCTGAACCAGACTGTTTGCAACCTTGGCGTCCTATTTGACCTGGAGCTGAGCTTCTAACCTCATATACTTCCCAGCACAAAGTCCACCTACTTCCACCTCTGTAAAATTGCCCAAATCCACCCGTGACTTAGATCATCTGCTGCCGAAACACTCCAATGCCTTTGCCACCTTGAGACTTTACTATTCCAATGCTCTCCTGGTCAAACGCCCATCCTCCACCCTCCATAAACTACAGTTCATCTAAAACTCTGATGCCCGCATCTTATCCGACACCAACTTCCACTTACCCATCATCACTATGCTTGCTGACCTACATTGGCTCCCGATCCTCCAATGCCTCAAATTTATGGCTTACCCTCTTTACCTGTGTAACCTTCTCCAGCCCTAGAAACCACCAGGAACTCTGTGTTCCTCCAAATCTGGCTTCTTGTGCATTCCAAAATCCCTTCGTCGCACCATTAGCGGCCATGCCATCAGCCATCCAGGCCCTAAGCTCTGAAATTCCTTCCCTAAACCTTTCTGCCTCTGATTACACTTCTCTGAAGTGCCTTGAGGTAATTTTCTATGCTTTAAGGTGCTGTAAAAATGCAAGTTGTTGTTGATGAATTGCATTACATTGCTTAGTGGACAATATATAAAATGCCCATCCCTCACTTCAGAAGGTGGAAAATACCAAATTGCTAGACCGCTTACAGGCTAAAATCATTCACAATTACTTACAGATAAAGTAGTATACAGAAGCAGAAAGATCAGCCAGATATTATTATTGCAATCAATAAAACTTATCCTATATGCAAATTGGATTGACTGTTTAAAAAGGGCAAGTTGTTTGAAACACACAATTTATGTTGGTATACATGTTCTTTTGGAGGTTTAATTCCTCCCTCCATGCAAGGAGGCAAAATGAATAGAAAACTGAAAACCAGAAGACAGTCCCTGGATTGCAACGATTTTTTTTTCTTTGAAGTTCAATGAACTTCTTTGCACCAAAATGATAACTGTTTTATCACCATGGCAAACTAATGGGATAACATTTTGGAATTGTTGGTTACCTGATACAGAATAGCCGTCTTGTTTTGACACTTGAAAGCAACTAGAAATTATGCTTTCAAGCAGATAATGTGCTGCATTTGTTAGCCATCAAAGTATGTTTATCATCATTGATTTCTGAACAAAAGGTTTTCTCAGAGTCCGACAGTTTCCTATCTTCTATTTTGAAACTTAGTGAAGGAGGACAGCCTTCGTTTAACTCTAGCTATTTTTAAAATGATATAATTAAAAAAGAACTTCCTGTCTTCATTGTGAAAATTTTCTTTTGTAACTTGAAGAATTTACCATTTTATGTACAAAGAAACAGTATGACCAAAGAGAAAAACAGAATTAGAATACCGATAACATGGTAGTAAGATTGAGGGGTGATTTGATCGGGGTGTTCTAAATGTTAAAAGGATTTGATAGGGTAGATACGGAGAAACTATTTCTTCTGGTGGGTGAATCAAGAACAAAGGGACATAATCTTAAAATTAGAGCTAGGCCATTCAAGTGCAAAATCAGGAAGCACTTTTTTTCACACAAGGGGTCGTAGCAATCTGGAACTCTCTCCACCAAAGGTTGTGGATGCTGGGTCAATTGGAGCTTTCAAGACCGAGGTAGATAGATTTTTGTTAGCCAAGGGTATTGAGGGATATGGAGCAAAGGTGAGTAAATGAAGTTGAGGCGCAGATCAGCCATGTTCTAATTGAATGGCGGAGCAGGCTCGAGGGGCTGAATGGCCTACTCCTGTTCTTAATGTTCCTATGTAATGAATAGTGTCCTGATATTGAAAGTCAATCTCTTCATCTTTTCTATGGCCTTAAAATGACATGGTGAGAAGGTTAACATAAGAGCTCTTGATGCATTCGAATACAATTCCTTTGCCTGTTCTTTATTCAGGCATTATTCAGTTTCATAAAAGCCCCATGTTCCTGCTCTTAAGAAGATTAGCACTTTTCTTTTTACACTTAACAGCTCACTTTCCATGCTTGAACTGTGAATGTCATTAAGCAGTGAGTGCCAGTAAACATTTTTATAATGTTCTTTGTTCATACAGAAGTTTCCGAATAGGAAGAAAGACAGTTTGTTTTTCTTCTTGGTCTTAAAGGTACAATACAGAATGGTCTTGACTTCTGAAATGTGTAAGCTTGTCTTGAAGTCACTGTCAATAAAATTACTTGTGTGAAGATCAATTTCATTTAGTGATTAAACTATGTTATCAAAGTTGCTCTGAGTTTATACCCAGTGCCCACGATGAGAAATTACCCTGTATCCAATACTGACAACACAGGCAACACAAGTCATGGTTAAGAGTAAATGCAGGCATATTGGGGGGAATTTTAAACCCCTAGGACGGGCAGGAGAGGGGCGAAGTGGGGTTAAATTCTTAAAGATGGGAAACCAGGCCCCAACCCGCCGCAAACGCGCCTATTCCCAGTTTGATTGGGGTGGGTTGGGGGCGGGCGGGCGAGTAACTTGCTCTTGAGAGACGGTTCAGTAATTATAATATTTAAATGAAGCAGCGTACCTCAGATTTTAGCAGACATTTGGATTTAATGGTTGTGGCCGGGTTTCCCAGGGCTCGGGAAAGCCAGCAGCTGAAGGGAGGTGAGGCCGAATCCAGCAGGTAAGTGATTTTTTTAATGCTGCTTGTGGGCCAGGAGGAGCAGGAGTGCTTCCGCTGACCCCCCAAGCTAACCTTCTGTGATCTACCTCCCTCCCCGTGATCTTCGAATCCCCCCCCCCACCCCCGCAGTGATCTCTTCCCCCCACCCGACAATCTCTTCCCCTTACGATCTCGACCCACCCACCGCGCTCCATAATCTCTCCCTTTCTCCCTCCCTCCTCTCCAGTCCCCGGCTGCAGCCTTCTGCAGTAGGTCTTCCCACACCCAGCAGCGACCAGCCTCTCAATCTGGCCAGCTGTCAGGCGGGAAACTGAGAAAAAAATTCAAATGAGGTCCTGCCATTAAATTTGGCAGGATCTCTGCACTTCCCTGGTTTCCTGGCAGTTCCCTCCCCGCCTCCCTGTAAATATCGGGACCATTGTATTTTGAAACTAATATTGGATGTTTTCATGACATGAATGTTCTGGTAATGTTGGCACAGCAGAAAAACCTCTGGTAATAATTGTTCATTGACACATCAACAATTCTCAACTGTGGGAATTGGTATGGGATCACTGTGTGCTTGCTGGTATCATTGTTCGTGTTTGACATTACAGAAAAACATAACAAGTACTTTTGAAATTAATAAAAATATTTGCCAAATGGCCATTTTCACTGGTTGGTAATAAAAATCTTCATATCACTGCCTGGAATGTAACTAGAGGATACTGCAAAATCCACCAGAGCTGCACGTACTAATATAACTCTTACTGCGAGCAGTAAAATCCGATTCTTCCAACCACAAATATGTGGATTATGCAGCTGTGGGACATTTACCAGTCACAGAATGTGATGTATGGACTCTGCCTAAGCTGGGAAACTATTAACCAGTCTGGACCCCCTGCAAGTTCTTCCCTGGAGGCCTTTCCAACAGATCAACTCTTAGAAATCCCGCAACTCACTCCTGCAGAGCGAGGGATATGTTAATATCAAATAGAAAACACACTACCATCGGTCTCCTGCTATACAGAAAGTGACCGAGCCCAATCCCCCGTTCCCCTGAGACAAGGTGGGATAGCCCTTGGCTTTCAAGTCCCCAGGATGTCTCACAAATAGTGAGTTACTTCTGAAGTGCAGTCACTGTTGTTTTATAGGCAAACACGGCAGCCAATATGCTCACAGCAAAATCCCCCAAAACAACAAATGATCAAATAATCTAGGTTTTTTTTTGGCTAGTTGAGGGATAAAGATTGGCCATGACACCTGGAAAACTCAGAAATGCTGGAAATGCTCAGCAGGTCAGTCAGCATTTATGAAGAGAACAGACAAGTTAATGTTTCAGGTGTGGATCCTTCATCAGAACTGGAAGAAATTACGATGAACAGCATTTAAAAAGGTACGGATAAAAGGGAAGGGGTAGAGAATAAAACACACACACACACACACACACACAGGAGAGAGGAAGTAGAATGATCTTTTTCTTCCATCATATGTTGATGAGTTTTTTCCCTCCCCTTCCCTTTGTACTGTTCCTTTCTAAATGCTGTCCATGTGCATTTTTTCCACTTCTGATAAATGGTCCACACCTGAACTGCTAACTTATTTGTTTGCTACACAAATGCTGACTGACCTGCTGAGTGTTCCTGTTCTATAGTAGTGCACCAACATACAAGGTATCTGAGGAGGTTCTTCTCGCACCTCTCTTACACTCCTAGATAGAAGAAAATCTTTCACTCACCTCTAGCCTTCAGGCTCTCTCCCTGTTGCAACCTCTTTGTCATTCTAATTAATACTACTATGGTCATTGTTTCCTCTCTTGCTCCTCCTAAGCTGCAAATTCATCATCCTACCTTCTCTTCCTTCTCCCTGCAGCCTCATTGTGTTGATATCAAAACTCATCATACAATCTCCACAAGATCACAAGATACTTATGGAGGAGGAATGTCATTCAGCCCATCTTAATTCATTCTTCCAGAAAAATCCTACGCTCACCCATTGCTGCATCTAGTTTCTGGTTTACGCCTCCAACACTAGTGAGTTAATTGAAGTCCATTCCAAGTGTTTATCGCTCTCTGAATCAAGAAGAACCTCCTCACATTGGTCTTAAAGTTCCATTTTATTTGTTTAAATCTGTGTCCCCTTGTTCTATTCTCACTCTTTAATTTATAGTAGTGTATGATTTATGAGCCTCAGGCCTTATTAACATTATTTGTGTGAGCTCCACAGCCAGCTAGCGCATTTGAAGGCCACAAATGTCAGGCTGCTTACCTCGCCAGAGGGTACAGCAGCAACGGTGGGGGGGGGTGGGCTATGGAGTCGGGGAAGCGGTCATGCTTCTCCTGGCTCCACAGCAACTTTGCCAATCGCTCCCCTCCTGATCTCTCCACTTTTTTGACTACGCCCCTCTCCTGGTCCCCTTTAAGGACTCACGCGATCTTCGAGGCCATTCTCCAGCGGGCTGCCTGGCAATGCCATTAGGTGTCCGCAGCTCGCCGGATCGATGATAATGAGGCCTGAGGTTCAATATTAGGTGTGCCTCGGGCAAATCCATTCAGGCGCAGGGATTGCTCCCTGTGCCTGATGCACACCTGTTTTTGGGCACGAACAATTTTTTACCCCCATAAATCCCTGAGCATTTATTTTGTTTTAAGCCTTTTCAACTTATCTCGGACTTTGGTCTCACTTGTATCGAAGTCCTGAATTTTGCCTTGGTACTCTTTTTTAGGGAAGGCATGCAGTTCATGTGTCCCCTTGTGAATATTATGAGGAACTAAAGATTCAGAAAATTTACTAACTTGTGTTCATCCTCAGTTTCAAGCCCAACTGTATCTTTTAATAGTCTCACTTTTCCTCTGTTACTCTGTACTGAATTAACATGCAGTCATTCTTTTTCAAAACTGTCAAACTTCTTACCCCTCAATCTTCCCTTCCTCCTACAGTCCATCAGCTTTTAATACCCATATTGTCAACAGCTACTCACTACTTCTGAATTTACTTTCTCATCTCTACGATTGGTTTCAAGCTTGGCTGTGGGCCTTTAGCGTTTCTTTAAAAAGTACATGCTTTTGGTTTTCACTGTCTAAGACATAACATAAATGCAGATTACTTTTTGATACAAATGACTACAAAAAACATTTTTATGCTGATCTGCTTTTACTGTCAAATCTGGAGTGTTTCTCACCAGTTTGTATTCTTTCCAATCACGGTGAAATTCTACGCTCCCATCTTCACGATGCTGGAAGACCGTCCACCCCCCTCCATTTATCTCCATGTCGCAGAGCACCTGCAAAGAAGAAATGGGAAGGTAGCAATTCAAATAATTTTAAAAGAAGCTTCAGAGCAGAGTAAATGCTGACTGTGTTTCATTTACAACATCTTTGTAGTGCATTCTCATCAATTCTGACCACACCGTAGCCAATCATTGGTCAACTTCAATGTGTTTCTTGGTAAGGACCACTGGCATCAGCTTTTCTAAACTGAATTCCGCTCAAACAGCAAAAGCTGACAAGGAAATTATTGAACATTAAAGTTGAATTGACTCCAATAGGTGGAGTCAGTACTTCACCTCATCTTTGTTCACCTTTATGTCATTATTATGCCTTTATGTAATTATTGCTATAATTACACGTGATTATACCCAACACCACGAAAACAGATTATCTGGTCATTGCTTTTTGTGGGACATTGCTGTGTGCAAATTGGCTGCCGTGTTTCCTACATTATAACAGTGACTACACAAGGGTAATGCAATAATCATGGGGGACTTTAATCTTCATAAAGAATGGGCAAACCAAATTGGCAAAAGTAGTTTGGAGGACGAGTACATGGAATGCATTTGAAATAGTTTTCTAGAACAATATGTCGAGGAACCAACTCGGGAACAGGTTATTTTAGATCTAATATTGGGTAATGAGACAGGGTTAATTAGTAATCTTATAGTTAAGGATCCTCTGGGGTAGAGTGATCATAATATGATATAATTTCATATTGAGTTTGAGAGTGATGTAGTTAAGTCCAAAACTAGGGTCTTACATTTAAACAAGGCCAATTATGTAGGTACGAGGGGCAAGTTGGCTAAGGTAGATTGGGAAATTAGATTAAAGGATATGACGGTGCATAAGCAATGGTGAACATTTAAAGAAATAATTAATAATTCTCAATGAATATACATTCTATTGAGAAATGAAAACTCCATGGGAAAATTGATTCAACCGTGGCTGACTAGAGGAGTTAAGGATAGTATTAGATTAAAAGAAGATGCTTACAATGTTGCCAAAAGGAGTAGTAAGCCTGAGGATTGGGAGAGTTTTAGAAATCAGCAAAGGATGACCAAGAAATTGATGAAGATGGAGAAAATTGAATATGAGAGTAAACTAGCAAGTAATATAAAAACAGATTGTAAGAGCTTCCACAAGTATGTAAAAAGGAAGAGATTAGTGAAAGTAAATGTTGGTCCCCTAGAGGCAGAGAGAGGAGAAATTATAATGGGGAATAAGGAAATGGCAGAGACGTTAAACAAATATTTTGTACATCTTCACAGCAGAAGACACAAAAAAACATACCGGAAATAGTGGGGAACCAAGGGTCTAATGAGAGTGAGGAAATTAAAGTAATTAAGATAAGCAAAGAAATAGACTGGAGAAATTAATGGGACTAAAAGCCAACAAATCCCCTGGACCTGATGGCCTACATCCTAGGGTTTTAAAAGAGATGGCTGCAGAGATAATGGACGCATTGGTTTTGATCTTCCAGAATTCCCTACATTCCAGAACGGTCCCCATGGATTGGAAGGTAGCAAATATAACCCCGCTATTCAAGAAAGGAGGGAGAGAGAAAACAGGGAACTATGGGCCAGTTAACCTGACATCAGTAGTAGGGAAAATGCCAGAATCTATTGTTAAGGCACCTACATGTTAGTCTCTGGCTTTCTTGCCTCCTTTCATGTGGCGTGAAAGAGAAGGCCCAGGAATCCCGGCCCCCCGGGATTGAAATCGGAAACTCTGGGAAAATGGAGGCTGGAAGCCTCCTTGAAAGGTCTTAAGGCCTGATCCGCCTCCTGGAAGTGGGTTGGTCATCCGCCCCTCGTCCCACCCTGGTGAAAACCGGAAATGGGCGGGTTGGAGGCGGGTCTGAAAAGTTTGCAATTTTGTAAGCCCCCCAAACCCCTACCCGCCCGTTTTCCACTTTTAAAATAATGCCCAAAGAGTCTGCAAAGGGATAAAGACAGGTTAAGTCAGTGGGCAAGAAGGTGGCAGATCGAGTATAATGTGGGGAAATGTGAGGTTAATCACTTTGGTAGGAAAAATAGAAAAACAGAATTTTTTTAATGGTGAGAAACTATTAAATGTTGGTGTTCAGAGGGATTTGGATGTCCTTGTACAAAAAACACAGAAAGTTAACATGTAGGTACAGCAAGCAATTAGGAAGGCAAATGGTATGTTGGCCTTTATTGCAAAGAGGTCAGAGTACAAGAGTAAGGAAGTCTTGCTGCAATTATACAGGACTTTGGTGAGACCCACCTTGAATACTGTGTGCAGTTTAGGTCTCCTTACCTAAGGAAAGATATACTTGCCTTAGAGACGATGCAACAAAGGTTCACTCGATTGATTACTGGGATGAGAGGGTTGTCCTATGAGGAGAGATTGAGTCGAATGGACCTATACTCTCTGGAGTTCAGAAGAATAAGAGGTAATCTCATTGAAACAAATAAGATTCTGTGAGGGCTTGACAGGGTAGATGCAGTGAGAGGCTATTTCCCCTGGCTGGAGAATCTTGTACTGGGGGCATAGTCTCAAGGTAAGGGGTTGGCCATTTCAGACTGCGATGAGGAGAAATTTCTTCACGCAGAGGGTTGTGAATCTTTGGAATTCTCTACCCTAGAGGGCTGTGGATGCTCAGTCGTTGAGCATATTCAAGACTGAGATTGATAGATTTTTGGACTCTAAGGGAGTCAAGGGACATGGGGATCAGGTGGGAAAGTGGAGCTGAGGTCGAAGATCATCCATGATCTTAGTGAATGGCGGAGCAGGCTCGAGGGGCCATATGGCCTACTCCTGCTCCTATTTCTTATCTTCAAACAATACTTCATTGGCTGTAAAGTGATTTGGGACATCCTGAGGTCATGAAAAGCGCTATATAAATGCAAGTTCTTTCTGTAAGAGTTTTAAAGATAAAATAAATGTATTATCTGACTAAAGAACTGCGTTTTACACACATTTTAAAATAATTAGAATTGTAAATATTATAATAATCGTCGTTACCAATGTCTCTCTTGAAAATGTGCTGAAATTATTCTCTGCATGAGATTACCAAATATAAAAGTATGTATAGCCTTACAGCCCTACTTAGCCTTGACTGCTAAGCAAAGACTCTCTAGTTATTACTGTCTATTCGAGCACAGGAACTTTCCACGAACCAACAGTTTAAGCATTTAAATTGTTCAGTGTAAATACTGAACCTGTGAAATCTTGAAAAGTTCAATTTCTATCAGATTGGTAACCTTTTGCAGGTTCTAACGTTCATTTATATTGTGTGATCTTGTTACTTCCTTCTGTATTATAAAATTAATAACTCCTCATGGTTCCAGAGCAGAGGGGGAGCTCAAGAATGCACTGCCTATGACATCTCTCTAATTGTCTCACTATAACATATCTGTGCAGGACTGCCATTTGAGGTGTGAAAGAGGGCAGATACCAGCCAAAAGTGCCACGACAGTAAGATCTTTTCACAATCTGCTGAAAGTCCTGAAATTCCAACTCAATTATATTTTTTCAATTCAGCTTGTGCTATTTAGGATTTTAGTTCAGCTATACTTTCTCGTAACTGTTGGGTAATTTTTCACTGATTGGCCGACTTACTCAAAGAAGATACTCATATCACTGATTTGCTCTTTGACAGCGGTTTCACATGTCATTCTGCCCGGGCAAGATGCAATTTTTCTCCACTTCAATCATTAGTCAAGTAAAGAGTATGAGGGTTGTCTTATGAGCATTGGTGTTTCTCACTTGTGTTCCTATCATTAGTTGATGGAACATTGTGAGAGATGTGTTATCATCAGTGATACTGCTCTCCTGTACTCCCATTATTAGTCAGTGTTAGCCGTGGCTCAGTTGTAGCACTCTGTCCTTTGAATCGGAAGGTTGTGGGTTCAAGTCCCATGCCAGGGACTTCAGCACAAAATCTAGGCTGAAACTCGCATTGCAGTACTGAGGGAGTGCTGCAATGTCAGAGGTGCGATATGTCCTATGAGACATTAAACCAAGGCCCTGTCTGCCCCCTCAGGTGGATGTAAAAGATCACATGGCACTATTCAAAGACAAGCAGGAGATTTCTCCCAGTGTCCTGGCCAACATTTAGCCCTCACCCAACATCACTAAAACAGATTATATCTGGTCATTATCATACTGCTATTTGTGGGGCCTTGTTGTGCGCAAGTTGCCTGCTCCTTTTTCCTATATTACAACAGTGACTACATTTCAAAAGAATTTAATTGGCTGTAAAGCCTTTTGGGACGTCCTGTGGTCATGAAAAGCGCTATATAAATGCAAGTCTTTCTTTCAATGGAAGAGTTCAAGGCGTTGCGTTGTAAAGCAGTGTTAACGCCCTCTCATGTTGCCATTGTTAGTAGAACAGAATATGACAATATATTATAACCAGCATTACTGCTCTCTTGTGTTCCCATCATTAGTCAGTGGAGGAGTGTGAAATGTGTTGTAAACAGCCTTAATGCTCCCTCATGTCCCTATCGTTAGCCAATGGAAGAGACAGAGATACGGTAGAATCAGCATTAATGCTCACTTGTGAATTTGTGGTTCGGCAGTGGAAAAGTTCAAGATGAGTGAACAGAATTACTGCTCTCCTGTGTTTCCCCATCATTAGTCAAAGGAGGAGTGTGGAGTGATGCAGTATAAATTGTTTTTACAGCTGTTAAAGTAAATTCAGTGTTCCAGAAAGTTAATTTGTTTTTTTAATCAATGGATGTTCTTGAGACCGGTAATCACTGCTTATTGGTTAATTGACTCAGAACTCTAAATATTCTTTCCTTTCACATTTGTATCCCTTAAACTTTTACTGAAGGTTACCTCATGGGAATGTTTACTTTATTATCTACATTTACTTAATAAGATGCCAAGTTAGTAACTATGGGAGGCATTCTGGCACCAGTTATACTGCATTTCATATGCAATATGATATAGCTCTTTATGACTACAATAATTTTTAAATCCAATTTAATTTTCTTCCACTATTAGTTGTGCCAACATGACTTGAGCTGCTAGAGACTACTGACAAGATCAAAACTAATTCTCACTTGGAGAAGAATGGGTTAATAAGGGTCAGTCTGCACGGATTTGTCAAAGGCAAATAGTGTCTTACGCATCTGATTGAGTTCTTTGATGAAGTATCAGGGAGGGTTGATGAAGGTAGTGGAATAGATGTATATATGGACTTTCAAAAGGCATTTGATAAAGTACCACATAACAGACTTATTTGGAAAATAGAAGCACATGGAACTAAAGGGACGGTGGTAAATTGGGTATGTAATTGGCTAAAGGATAGGAGGCAGAGGGCAGTGGTGAATGGATGATTTTTTAACTGGAGAGAAGTATGCAGTGGGGTCCCCCAGGGATCGGTATTAGGATCGTTGCTTTTCTTGTTACATATAAATGACCTGGACTTGGGTATAAGGAGTACAATTTCGAAGTATGCAGATGATACAAAACTTGGTAATGTAGTAAATAGTAAGAAGGATAGTAGCAGACTTCAGGAGGACATGGACAGAATGATGAAATGGGCAAAAACATGGCAGATACAATTTAATGCATATAAATGTGAAGTGATGCACTTCGGGAAGAACAACATGGAGAGGCAGTATAACATGAATGGTACTATTTTGAGGGGGGCTTCAAGAGCAGAGGGACCTGGGGGTACATATTCCCAAATCTTTGAAGGTGGCAGGGCAAGTTGATAAGGCAGTTAAGAAACCGTATGGGATGCAATCACATCTTTCCTGCAATGTGGTGACCAGAACTGTACGTAGTACTCAAGCTTTGGCCTAACTAGTGTGTTATACAGTTCTAGCATGACCTCCCTACTCTTATATTCTATGCCTCGGCTAATAAAGGAAAGCATCCCATATGCCTTCTTAACCACCTTATCAATCTGTCCTGCTACCTTCAGAAGCATGCACTCCAAGGTCCCTCTGTTCCTCTACACCTCTCAGTATTCTCCCATTTAGTGTGTATTCCCTTGCTGTGTTCGCTCTCCCCAAATGCACTACCTCACATTTCTCCGGATTGAATTCCATTTGCCACTTTTCTGCCCACCCGACCCGTCCATTGATATCCCCCTGCAGTCTACAGCTTTCCTCCTCACGATCAACCACATGGCCAATTTTTGTATCATCTGCAAACTTCTTAATCATGCCCCCTACATTTATGTCTAAATCATTAATATATAATCACAAAAAGCAAGGGACTTGCAGGACCCCACTGGAAAGAGACTTCGAGTTACGTGGAGAGATTGGAGGAGCTGGGATTGTTCCCCTTAGAGTAGAAAAGGTTAAGGGAAGACTTAATAAAAGGTATTCAAAATTATGAGGGGTTTTGATACAGCAAGTAGGGAGAAACTGTTTCCTCTGGCAAGTGGGTTGGTATCCAGAGGTGATAGATTTAAAATAATTGGCTAAAGAACTAGAGGGGAAATGAGATATTTTTCACACAGAGGGTTGTTGAGATCTGGAACGCACTACCTGAAAGGATGGTGGAAGCAGATTCCATAGGAACTTTCAAAGGGCAATTGGACATGTACTTGAAGAGGACTCATTTGCAGGGTTATGGGGAAAAAGCTGGGTTGTGGAGCTGAATTGGACAGCTCGTTCAAAGAACCAGCACAGGCACGATGGGCTGAATCCTTCTGTGCTGTAAGTTATTTATGCATTTTGACATAAATAACTTATGTGCGAGGCCTTCAGCTGAGCTTTACTTCGGCTTTTCACATCTCACCAGAGTTTGATTTCCTGGTTTAATCAGCAACAACCAAAATCCTCTTGATGTGACACAAAGGACAGAAGTGCGTCATGCACCGTGTTGAGAGACAAAACCGTAAAAAATGCAGTATCAAATTGATAAATTAAGTAAATAGCTCAGACAGGTAAAAGGCACGGTTAGTTACAGCATTAAACCATACAGACTACAAGTTCACTAATTCGATTCCCAGCCCGTGCTGACTTAGCTGATATCAGGTAGGGAATGACAATTGGGCCTTAAATCTCCTGAGCTTGGGAGTGGAAAGATTTAGCAACGGTTTCTTGCTCCTGATCGCTATTTAGTGACTCCTGCTGGTTATTTAGCTCAATGTTGGAATTAGCTTGTTCCTATTAAACTCTGCAGCCTGGATTTAAACTGCCAGCAAGTTTCCGACAATTTAATTTCCCACCTTCCCGCAACAGAATGAGGCCCGGCTGTTTAAATCTCGTTCCAGGCGGGAAGCAGTGTGGCCTGGGAGCCGCCCGCCGACACAGGATAGGTGGCGGGATCGGGTTCCAGGGGCGTCTTGCGGGGCTCGTGTTCAGGAAGTGGAGGGGAGTCCTAAGCATTCCTGGCCCCACAAAGGAAAGAAAAACATTTACCATTTTTGGCCTCTTTCAGGGCTGATCTTCTCTTGTCCTGGGTTGGCCTGGCAGGAGAAGATCAGACCTGAGTTAAAATTGCAGTTGGGTTCCAATGACATCATCGGGACCCAGTATGTAAAGAAGTGCCTTCCCAGCATGGAGCGGGTGTTCTTGCGGGATCTGGGCAGCTCGTGGGCGGGTAAGCAACTCGGGCCATTTTAACTGCCTAACGACCTGGTTTCCGCTGGGCGAATAGGTTTAAAAATTCCCCCAATATTAGAGTATTATAGGGCTCAAAAATCCCAAGCTTGTGCGGACATCAGGAGAAAACAGGTTGAACTCTCTTGTGATATCCTCTGTGGTCAAATAGCCTACTGACATTCATTGTTTAGATTCACACATGAAGAATGGATATTAGAGTGAGGCATCAGAGAGCAACTGGCAACTATGAAACCACACCCCAGTAAGGTAATCAGGAGAGAAGGGTAGAAAATTGGGGAGTGGGGTAGAGTGCACCAGGATATAAATGTACTGATGTGAGATTAAGTCCCCATCCAGTCCAATATAGTTATATGAACTGAACTTTAACCATTTCAACACGTAAAACCTTGAGAGCTAGCATTTTAGTGTTAAAGTGGCAGATATAGTATTAAGCTCCTAAACACTGAACAGATTTCAGCCAAATTTCCTTTGGTAAGTTAAAGTAAGACCCACCTTACAATATAACATGTACAAGAATTCAGCAACATAAATTATAAGAAAAAACTCTCTAAAAGCTTACTCTCCACTCCAAATTTAGGACTTGCTAAAGTTAGAAAAATTGATCCATATAGTTCAGATTTATGATTAACTTATTCGGAGCACCATTAAATCTGATAAATTACATACACTATACTGAAGTTCTACTGGTGTAACTCTTGTGCTATAACTGCTTTACATGGTCAATTTGGTGGCATAATCTGACATTAACGGCTATTCAGCATGCGACTGTGGCTGTAGCGCCTGATAAACTGTACAGTCTGAATTCATACCAGCGTGAAAACCACCCTGACAGAGAATGGTTTTAAGCTGGCACAAGCTCAAAATCACTGCAGTGCAAACCCGGCTAGACGATGAGCCCCTGCTTTGTTACCAGGCAACCAACTTTTTCTTTTGGACAGAGACCAGTCACAGTGGCACCAGTGTGCAGTCGTGTCACAAGGCTGGTGCCTCTGATTTACATAGTGAGCACGTGTTCCTTTGATTAAAGCCCCCTGATGACCAACTACAGAATAAGTCGGTGGATCTAATTCCAGCGTTGGGTGTGCTGAGGAGTTAGCTTGCTGATATTAAACTCAATGTAGAAGTATTAAACGGCTAAAGAATATTTTAACACTATGATTGCAAATTGAGAGATTCTCAAAGCACTAGATTTGTGCTTGAGGCCTTGAAAAGCAGAGTGATTTAATTACATAGCTGTCAGTTCAAAACTGAAGTGATTTTGGCTCAAGGCTTCTCAGCAACTTTTTCCTCTAGTCCTGTAATCTACCCATCTCCCCCAATCTGGCTTTAGATAGTCTGCTGTGGCGACTTTTTTTTTAAAGAGGTCCTCTTGCTTTGAGGTATTTTCTCTTTCTTCAGTTCAACAGACCACCTCTGGCTGAAAGGGTGTGCCAATAACCTGCACCCTAGCCTCGACGAACACTACTCTGAACCAAGCTAGAGATGCAAGAGAGTAGCCCAAAGGGCTACTCATTTGAATGACTACATAAACACTGGGAACTTTCTAATATTCAGTTACAATAATAAAAACAATAGTGACGTAAACAATTAGTTTTTATGTAGTCGTTCCCTGTAATGAGTGCCATTATACTTTCAGGAGCATTTCAAAAATACTTTAATTGGCTACCTGAACTATCACTACTTTGGAATGGAATTAAGATAAAATGCTGTTACTGGAGAAAATTAGTAACCTACCTTCACCAAAGCAGCTATTAATATTTCCCTCCAGCATAGAACGCCCACAAGCATATAAATCATTACATTTTCTTCTTAAAGGAGAATATTGTTTAAAGAAACAAGCTCCCCACATGTGATTTAACATTACTGTAAACTATATGGGAAAAATATGAAAAGGCTCAGTTCAAATTGCATTTAATTTTGAAAATATAATAAGTGGTCGACTGCTTTTTTCTCCTTCAAATAGGATAATTGTCTCTTACAATGTTTAGTAACAATCAATCAATCATGGGGGCTGAACTGATATCACTGATGCACTGAACTGTTAACTTGGAACCAGAGACTGTGTGATTGAGGCAGACATGCACTGATGGTTGTGAGGTTCTGTGACCTGAATAAAGTAAGTGAATTACTTGTCTAACAATTTCTATATCTATCTTCCTATTCCTCTGACTCTCCATCCCTTTCTCTGGCTTTCAACTAGCAAACCTGTTCATATATTTAACCTCTTGCCTTAGAATTCCATTCCCAATGTCCATTGTTATGAACCACTACACCTCGTCCGGCTCCAATGACTGAAAATGGACATTGTTATGAACCACTACACCTCGTCCGGCTCCAATGACTGAAAATGGACATTGTTATGAACCACTACACCTTGTCCTACTCCAATGACTGACAATGGACATTGTAAACTACAGCTTTTGCATCTATGAAAACACTGTAAATGGTAACTTGTTAAATCAGAAATGAATGCAATGGTACAATGAAATAGAATAGCATTGTGCTCTTGGCGTCACATTGGGTTAGATCTCGGTTCACATCTGCATTCTCTGCTGTGAACATTAACCATTTTCGGCACTTCTTCACATAGTGAGGGGAGGATTTATAACTGTAAAACATTGGTGGATGAGTCATTCCAGGTTGCCCCTATAAACCTTTGGAAGAACAGCATTGGCACTGTTCTGGCAGAAGATTAATTGGCCTCTCTCTCAGCTCTGTCAATGGTGCATGGCATGGGAAAACCCAAAAGTGCAAACAAATAAAAAAGGACACAATAATTATTTGCATAATGTGGCTCAATCTCTATATATGCCCATTATGACAAGGACTGTTTTTTGTTTGGGGAAATTCATTTTTTTTACATCGGTAATATCCTAGAATTCAGTGCGATAATAACCAACAGCCAATGAGCAGTATCATTCCAGTTAGACAGAATGAAAAGAATCAATAGTATCCAAATCTAGTAGTCTGTTGGTAGAATATAAACAAAGGTTGGTGCAATATTGAAGCCACGTTCCTCGTATGTTCAATAAATGCTAAACTTAACCATATTTGCAAAGCACACAAAAGATATCTCAGAGATAAACATCATTCTTGCACTATCCTTTCCTTCTCATTGACTCCTTCAATCCTGCACTGGATTCTGAAACACAAGGTTTTAAATGGACTCTCGTTTCAGAATTATAGATCTAATAGTCGCTAGAAAAGATTTTAAAATATACCCAAATCTCTCCTATTTTGAAGTTATTTTCTTTCCCTCTGTGCTTTTGCTTGACACACACCATTGATTGACGAAGAGGGCAGGAGGTAACCTCATTGAAGCGCCCTGTTACTTCTGCCCTTGAGTCAGACACTGTAGGATGGTAAGTTGACTTATCCTCTAAGTTTTGCTCCCTCTCTGATCCCAAATCAGCTCACACCGTCGGCCACACATCTGCAACAGGTCTTGAATAAAACTGGGAACTTTTGTGAGGAAACAGGGGCACAAATCCATCAGCCCAGCATCCTACCACTCTGATGCAATGCTGTACCACTGATGCACACTCTTCACATAAATTCCAGTACAGACGTCAATCTTGGTTTAGTTTTAATACACTCCTCTCAGAGTCGAAAGGTACTAGGTTCAAGCTCCACTTCAGAGGCTTGAGCAGTTAATCTAGGCTGACACTTCAGTGCAATACTGAGGGACCGCTGCATAGTCAGAGGTGTCATCTTTCAGATGAGATGTTAAACCGAGGTCCCGTCTGCGCTCTCAGATGGGCATAAAAGATCCTATGGCACTTTTCGAAGAAGAGCAGAGGAGTACTCCTAGTGTCCTGGCCAATATGTATCCTTCAATCAGTATCTCCAAGAACAGGCTAGCTCGACATTTACCTAATTGCTGTTGGCAGGACTTTACTGTATGCAATTTGGCTGCCACGTTTCCCTACATTACAACTGTAACAACACTCTAAAAGTAATTCACTGACTGTGACGCACTTTGGGACATCCTGAAGTTATGAAAGGTGCTATATAAATTCAAATTCTTTCTTTATTTACTGGGAGGTTTGCTGTGGTTTTCCATTATATTCCCTCACAATGTGAGAAAGCTTGACAATTTAATACAAAATCTATGACTCAGCCTGGCACCTGAAGGAGATCATCAAAAATGCAGAACAGCGGCAGAAGTTGAGATATAAAAGGAGATTGTGAAATCAAAAGAGAAACAAATCACACAAACAGAACTTTCTGTTGGGGGTGGGGGGTGCGGAGAATGGAATTTCTTCATCTTACCTTCACTGTTTCAGTTGTGTTGGGGATATGGAGTGTATAGACTCCACTTGTAGTTTGTCCTGATTTGTACACTTCAGCACAATCTTTAAAAGCAACTTGATCTCTTGTTTCCCGTGCAATATCTATAGTAAAGAACAACAGGCACCGTCATTTTATTCCAACCAGTTTAAAAGGTAAATGTAATATTTTAACCTCATGGTCCATTTCAGACCAACTGCTGCATCAGGCATAAGGACATCACAACCGACACATCTTTAGTATAATTTATTGCATCTTAAGGTAAAGAATTCTATTTCCCTTATTGTGCTGAGAAGGAAGGAGGCAGAGTTATAACTGTCAATACTCTGGGACAAGGGAAGAACTGTACTTTCTTCCCACTCTCCCTATATTAATCCTCATGCTGGGCTTGTGGTAAGGACAAGTCAGCGAAAATAGGCCCAGAAGATGCACTGAGTGCCCAGCAGTGTTATTTTCCTCATTTTTCCAGGTGAAACAATATCTGGAGGCTGTTTCAACACTGGAATAAATAAATCAGTGAAAATAGAATCACATCCACATCAGGGCAGCAGCTCAACATATAAGCAATTTTTATTTAAAAAAAACAATAAAAAATGTTTGTGACAAGGTAGCTGTGTGTCTATTCCCTCCTGGGGCCGTCATTGATGATACTCGTAAATGGTACACAAATGTTCCTTGAAGCCATTTGACATGGGATTTAAATACTAATATTGCCCCAGAGCCCAGAGGGAGATCACCTGTATTATGCCTGGAGACATATCACAGCTATTTGTACCTGACACTATGTTTAATTTTACACTGCTGATCACATTGAGGAGGAGGGGAAGAGAGGGAGTGGTAAAAAATTATTCTTAAATTTACATCTTACATTTCTTTTCATAAAAACCTCTTTGTGGGTTGAAAATTTTCAGCTCCAGTGCTTTTTGCATCTCTGGTTCAAGTACCTTCATTTGTATATTTATGAATATTTTTGTAGCTCTAAAATATGCAAACTACATTTCAATCTGTTTTTCTCCATATCACGGCTGTGCTGACCCATTTCACAGGGTGAAGAAAAATAAAAGTCAAATTTTCAACATTAATATGTATGGTATCCATGTGTATGCTGCAATATAGGCACAAAAAAAACCTTTGACTGATTCAGTGTTGTTAAGGTGGGCATTATACCACTAACACTTAGAAATACACTTTGAATATCTCTCGACATTCAATCTTTCAGGCATAGGTTAAACGTTGCCATGATATAGTCTCATCAATTCAAAAATGATTCATTGCCCCATCCTGAGATACAGGGGGAATTGCTAGATACTGATTAGGGAGGCACATAGCTCTGCTGGGTTATCACCAATAGTACCTCCACCCTTGTATACCAATTACGAATGGAATTCTTGCTTATGCACAGTGTAATTTTAAAAATATATTAAAATCTGGTATTTCATCTAAATCAAAAGGATTCGGACTGTCAACCCACCTTTCGTCAACCACCCACCAACCGCACCCCCCCACCCCGCCCCATGTTTCAAACTGCCAATGACACTGCTTTTGGTACAATATTGTCCTGTTCAGTACCTATGCTTTTCCCCCTCCCACCACTGTGAATTATTTTTGGCTATTCTTTTGCGATACGTAGCATGCACCATTCTCCAGACAACCAGGCATCATTAAGTTTGAGAGAGTGACTTGGGTTAACTCACCTCAGAACTTTTTTCTCCCCTCTCTCGTGAACCCAGTGGAGATCTGGACCTTGCTTTAAATATAACTGAATTTGGAAGATCAGACCAATTGCAGCAAGGCTGATCAAGGTACTTACTTAAAAATTCCAATACAATTTATTGATATAAGGAGGGAGAGAGTTGACAAAACTGTATTAGCCAATCTCACCAAGATGCAATGATTTCATAAAAGATGTTTGAAGAGCATCCCCAACGATGGGTAACTGAGCCACACTGACCAAGAAGGTCCCAGTTCCATCTATGGTTTGTGCTGCGTTAACTGTTCTCAGGGAGGGCAGCAGTAGGCCTCAATTGGCCTCAAGTACGAGCTGCGGGATGCACTGAGGCGAGGTGCAACCTACACAAAGGGTCTATGGGGAAACGCCACCATGTAAGGCCATCCCATCTTGTATTGTACACCGTGAGTCATAAGAAATACTGTGTTTGAATTGTAATAATGAGATCACTTTGTGTACGATCTGTAGTGTTTTGGTTTGAATTGTACTGGTTTGGAATTGTGATATTTACATTGAACAGTGTGTACCTTTAAATTCTTTGAAATAAGGTATATTTTGAAATTTAAAAAAAGCTTCTGGCTTAGGGAGGGAATAAAGGTCAGAGTTCCCATTCCATATTGCCACCCAGCAACACCTGCAGAGGACATTATAAAAACACGATGAATTGATTTTATCCCTCTCAAAATAAATATAAATTGACAAACATATTGTCATGAAGAAGCAAAATCCTTAATATATCAAAATGAAAGTTAGTAACACAGCCTTGTATGGCCAGTCATTAATTGATCAGTGGCACTGACCAGCAATAAAACCAGCTGATGCAGTGTGGATTAGTTTCTTCCAAAAGAGTTGTTTCAGAGAGGGGTTGAAGGCAATAGAGAGAAGTATAAACTTAGATGATTAAATACCCCACTCAACATAACAGTCCCAGTGATCTTGGCAAGGGAATGTGTGAAAGAATTATTGCCTGTGAAGAACAACCAACGAGGGTTGGACAGTGGAGATGTGGGAGTGGATAGATATTCTAGAGTTTTGTTTGGTTACCCTTGGCAGAACTTTCCCTCAGGAGTCTAATCAGCACTCCCTGTGCGTGATAGAACTTCAGTTGGCTTCTGATCGAACTCGTCAAAATGCATCGTAAAAATTCTTACTCCATATCCTTTGTTAGTGCCATTCACTTAAGAAACTCATAGCACAATGTACTGTTCCTTGTGTTCAGGCCAGTGATCAGAAGTGTTCCTGTACACAGTGCTGTTTCACTTTGCCTTCTCCAAGCTAAAAAGTCTGGTTGGAAGAATACAAGGGGCAGGAGCACTGGTAGACACACTGGTGCTACTGCTGAATGGATATCCGATATGGGGCTTGATGGCATTTGAATTTCCTCACATGCCAAGTTCCCCTAATGTCCGTTCGGCTGGCAGGGGAGAGTTCACCCGGAAGTGGAGGCAGGTCTTTTCCCCCAGCAAGGAGGGCGAGTAGATCAGGACGGAAATCGCTCCTGTGCTGCATTCATGCACTAGCAGGCAGCTGGGTTCAAAAACATTTGCCTATTTTCTTGTGGCAATGAATATTAATTAATCCATTTTACTGTCTGATTAAGAGCTTATGCACTAATATGCTCTGCAGAGATATTTCTATCAACATCTCATCCTCGTCCAACCTCAGACCCCTCCACAACCAGAAATCTACCCTGCTCCTTCTTCAGGGTTCAATAAATTCTACTACACTGCACAGGCTGGCAGTTTATTCAATTGATCTTGAATGCAATATATAATCATGACTCCTGGCTTGTTGCTCCTGATTCCTCACAAAGACACTCTCTATTTTATCTTTATCATTTTGAACTTTTGACTTATAGGGCCAGTTCCCCTGCTCCACTCCGCTCCCAAATAATGCTCCAAAATCTAGTGCAATGTGGAGGAAAAATTAGCCCTAATCATATGTTCCCACTTTGTTCCTGAATAGCACTGCACACAAACTTCCTCTGTGTCTTTTTGGTGTGTGTACCTGACTTTGCCTGAAGGGGACACAGGAATGTAAATTGTATCAAATGAATATCATAGACCTTTGCACTCAAATTTCCTCTAATAGCACTGGGTGCAGTTCTGGGGCAAACTACTACCAAAAGAAAACCTGTGTTATTGATTCCAGAGCTAGTATTTCAGTGCTATCTGCCTTATGGGACAAACTGGTATTGTCAAAAAAGATCTTTATTTTTGGCTTTTGTATGAAAAATGTTTTGATGTTTTGTTGCTTTGTGGCTTGTTGCAGAATGCTGTTAGTTTTTCACATTTAGGAGTCGATTTTGTCTTTTGGGCGAATGACCGGCGAAGCACCGAAAAAGGCAATCGGGGTCCTGTCTAACAATGTAAGACCCTAAATCCCATGTTAAAAGAGGCATACTGGTGGAACCAGGCAAGCACTTTTGACACCCGGTGGTAGGCCTCTTTCAAAATGGCTGGTGTTAACGAGGCGATAAGGCAACAAACCTAATATTGAGGCCGTTACCGCCCCATTAACGCCAGGTAAAGGCAGTGAAAATTGTCCCTTAGTGTTCGAGGCCATGTTCAGTACCCCTCCTTCCCTATTTTTTGCTATATAGTTTATTTGACTGCAGATGAGGGGAAACCTGGACAGCTGCTGAAATCATTCACCTGAGCATCTATTATTACAAATAGTGCTTGACAGTAAATTTCAGTCCCAGTACATTTAAACATAAGCACATCATCACCAGTCCTTTTCTTAAAAACTAAGGATATTGTCAAATCATCTGAAATTAACATATATGACGGAATTTTACACTTTAGCAGAAATCTGGTGAGAAGTTAGCACTGCATGCATGGTGCCCATCCAAATTCCCCACTGCACATCTTGCTGGGGTCAGCCTAGTTTAGATAATTTTGCCAGGCTCCCAGTGGGATTTCAACCTGCCTTTGGTGGGGTGCTGTGGGGGGAGTGGAGGACAGGGAGGGCAATGGCCCCGGGTGCTTGCAGCAGGGAAGTAGGAATGCCTTGTCTGTGGCCTATCCAAGGAGGAGGCTGAACATTTTTCATATTTTTAAATTTCTCATGGTCAGGGAGTGCAACCAATCTCCCCATAACCGGAATGGGCTATTTGTCCCATTGCATCGTTGCTGGCTCTTTGCTAGATCAAGCCAAAATTAATACCACAACCCGCTCTCTCCCCACAGCTGTGTGTAAGTCTCAGCTAATGCAGCAGAGTTAATGGCTTTTGGAAAGTGCTGAAGAGCAGATGAAGTGTCAGTTCTTCTCTTTACTGGTGAGGAGTCTCCGTTCTTTATTCCCCACAAGTACTGATATTAGGGAATCAGAATATGCAGACAAACCCATCTTCTGTCACCCCATGATGCTGTCCTCTGCCATATCAACGTTCAACCAAATCAGACTAAAGGCTGACTGACATGAAATTTCAACATGATATCATCACTAACCGTTGCCATGGGAAACCATATTCAGTAGGTTATGAACAGTCTCCATTAGTAAAACCTGCTGGCTCTGAAGGACGGTGTTGTTCTGTGTGGCTACACCCAGCTGCTTCTCGAGCTTTCCGATAATTGTGCTCTGCTTCACCAACAGGTCCTGCATCTCCAGCTTCTCTGCTTTTATTGATTGAAGCTCAGTTTCATGTTTACCTTCCATTGCCAGGACTTTCTGCTCCAGAAAGCTGAAAGGCAAGAGGACGACATGGAGAGTATCAATGTGCCCGCAGTTCACTGAGAAACAATTTGTATATTTAACGCATGCCTTCTGTATGAGATGGATCGATACTGCAGACTGATAATTTCTACTTTCTGAAAAATATTCAAAATTAAATAGAACATTATTGTCACTTTTTGCCAGCAGGAATGGCCACTGCTGTAATTCAAGATGAAGTGTTTTTTTGTGGGGGACAGGAGAATTAAAGGCCTCAGCACTCCTATCACCAAGATATTTTCTTAGGAATCTAATCATTGTGCGTAGCATTGAGCCATAAAAATAATGTGGGTGCTCACAATTTTCTTTTTTAAATTTTGGTTAGCGTAAGACTGAATGTTTCTCCTCTTTCCCTTATTGTGTCTTCCTGTCCCATTTATTGTAAACAATTTTACAACACCAAGTTATAGTCCAGCAATTTTATTTTAAATTCACAAGCTTTCGGAGGCTACCTCCTTCCTCAGGTAGCCACCTGAGGAAGGAGGTAGCCTCCGAAAGCTTGTGAATTTAAAATAAAATTGCTGGACTATAACTTGGTGTTGTAAAATTGTTTACAATTGTCAACCCCAGTCCATCACCGGCATCTCCACATCATGTCCCATTTATAGCAGAGACAATCGGATCGCAGGACTCTAACAAAACCGCTCTGAAACTAGGCATGAGGATCATGTGCCTGTAGACACTATAGACATGACATGATAATCTTTCCTACAGCTTTCCCTCTTCTGCTTGGAATTATCAAGGATGTGGATGAAATTGAGAATTAGTGTTGGGAATCACAGGGCTCAAACCAAGTCTGTGTCCTGTCTAGTTTGTGATCTGGGTCCGCAACATTGACACAAAAAAAAATTGAAACAATTCTTGTCCCAAGGTCAGGCTTGTGAGATGTGTGTCATAGGAACAGGAATAGACCATCTGTCCTATTGAGTCTGTGAATGAGCACAATGCCACTTTAAAGTGAGATGAGTTTTCATTTGGCTGAATGATAAAGGACACAACATACCTAGTGTTTGTCTTGTGTAGAGTGTGTTACAAAGCAGTAACAGTCAGTGCATTCAGATAATGTAAACCATGGAAGAGAAAGAGAGGCAGTTTATCAATGCCATCCAAACCATGTCATGTCCTAGTGCCTTGAAACGCACTCCTACTTGTGTTATTCTTTGCAAAATGCACAGGCAAACATAATTTAATCTTAGTGAGTGTGAAAGAAGCTGTGATTCAGTACAGTGAAAGTAGCTCCATTTCAAATGGACAGTAGGATCATGTTACTCAGACTGAAGAAATACTAAACCAACTAACTTCTACTGCACTTATTTCAGAGAATGTTACAGCAAAGTAGTACATACTACACACAGGACAATAATCACCTCACTGCAGCATCTGAAGCAACAAAAGCAGTTTTAATAAAAAGTTACGATTGTGCATGGAGCTTGATATTCTGGGATGAATCCACCATTTTTATTTTTCAGTCAAGCATCAAAAAATATAGAAAAATGGCCCAAGATCTGCTATTCTTGACTAAACAGACTGCTTTAAATGGTCTTTTGTCTAACAGAGGACGAATGGGTTCTTAAATTATCAGCCTGCCGTGCAGCAGTTTCTGCTTGGCCTTGCATTATGCAAGTGCAGACGTCTGCTGGAAGCATATATGTATTGTGATTTGGATGGAATCATAGAATCATGCAGCACAGAAGGAGGCCATCCAGCCCATCGTGCCTGTGCCAGCTCTTTGAAAGAGCTATCCAATTAGTCCCAGTCCCCCACTCTCTCCCTATAGCCCTGCAATTTTTCCCCTTTAAGTATTTATCCAATTCCCTTTTGAAAGTTACTATTGGATCTGCTTCCCTTTCAGGCAGTGCATTCCAGATCATAACAACTCACTGCATAAAAATATTTCTCCTCATTGCCCCTCTGGTTCTTATGCCAATTATCTTAAATCTGTGTCCTGTGGTTGCCAGCTCTCCTATATACTCTATCAAAACCCCTCAAAACTTTGTACAAATAAGAACAGGTGTAGGCCACTCAGCCCTCATGCCCGTTCCGCTATTTAATCAATTCCATATACCTGCCTTTGATCCATATCTCTTGATACCCTTACCAAATAAAAATCTGTCGATCTCAGTCTTGAAAGTTTCAATTGACCCAGCATCCACAGCCTTTTGCGGGGGAGAATTCCACATTGCCACTATCCTTTGTGTGAAAAAGTAGTGACACAAGTATTTCTCTTGTGGCACCAAACAAAACTTTGATTTGAGTGCTGTGGCTCTTGGAATTATAGGTAGCAGCAATCTCAGGAGAATAAATCTGGAGGTCCTTTGTTTCTGCACATTTCAATTGGAAACTATTCAGCTTGCCTCACAGTATGAGTCTTTAGCTGCTTCCATGGCAACACTGCATTTAAACGCACCTGTTCTTTTCATGGAGTTTGGTGATTTCCTGCGTCTGCACCATAATTTGTTTCTCCAGTTTGTTTGTTGAAAGTGAATTCTCTAAGAGCTGTATTTCAAGCCGTGATGTTTGATTCAAAACCTTAAAAATAATACAAATTATCATTCAGGAAAAAAAAGAAACAGTTCTTGTTTAAGACACAATTCAACACCTCCAGAGCTTTGGGGAATCCTGAATTTTAAACAGGAAGCTTGAAGCAAAAGATGGACACAGGCAGAACAGTGGGCTCTGCTAATCAATGGTATATTTTCTTGCCACGTTTCCTCCCTACTTTCAAACTTCTCAGTGGAAATTCAGTGTGAATGTGTATTTCCTTCAAAACTTTTCAAAAGTCAGACGGAGACTGACTTGGGGGTGAGGACGTACCTAAGAGCTGAGTGAGCTACAAACGAAAGAGAGCGAGAACCAGAGAAATAGAGATTAAAAAGAAATTCAAAGCAAATTATAAACGTTTTTATATTTTTACCAGAGATCTACCTACATATAGGCCGAAGTTGTCCACTTCTGCACTTGCTAGCCCACGATTTTGTGACTGGGTAGAAAATTATGGGCCAACGATTGTTGAAGAAGAAAACCCCGAACATAATATTTCCTATTGTCACGTACTTATTTCCAGTGTCAGGATTTTGTCACACCGTTGAGAGACTTAGTAATACCTGAAATAGTGTCTGCTTATATTACTTATTATACATAACACTGTAATGTCTGTTTTTATTGTATACTTACCAGTACAGTTACCTTTCAGTCCTCCCAACGCTAGGTGGCACTGTGGCCTGCCTGCCATATTCTTTTTCACCTAATTTTCTCTTCTATGCAGAAAATTTAATTTTTAAATTTAATAAAGAGAGAACTTGCATTTATACAGTGCCTTTCACATCCCCAAATTCTTCACAGCTAATGAATTGCCTGTGAAATGTAGTTTCAGATGTTTTGTCGGCAAATGCAGCAACTAAACTGTGCTCAGTGAGGTCCCACAAGCAGCAATGAGATAAATGGCGAGTTAATCTGTTTCATTGGTGTTGATTGAGGGATAAATGTGGGCTCGGACACTAGAATAACTCCTCTCATCTTTTTCAAGTAGTGCTTGAGATCTTTTATCTCCACCTGGGAGGGCAGTTGGTTTAACATCTCATTCAAAAGGATGCACCTTCAACAATGCAGCAGTCCCTCACTGCGGTACTGAATTGTCAGCCCAGATTAGTGGTGCTTGAGTCCATGACGTTCGGACTCAGTACAAGAGTACTACTACTGGGTCAAGCTTTCAGTTTATTTTTCATTTATGTATTTCTTTTAATTAATTTCAACCTCCTTCAGCCAGAGTCTTTTCTCACTCCTCTTGCCATGATGGGCCCTGCTCTGGTGCACGACTAGGCTCCTCCATTCTCCTGAATTTAGCTCCGTTGGACTTCCCTGTCACACCTCAGCCTTTTCTGAGGTCCTGTTTCTCTTTCCACCACTCATGGCTCACTCCAGTGCACCCTGACTCCACCACTGATCCTGGCCCTTCTCTGGTGACCTGCTTCTGTTTCTGTCACCTGCAGCCTTCGCCAGTGCCCCTGAGGCTCCTCGACTTTTTCCTCTTGCTCCTGGCATTACTCTGCTGCCCTGCAGGTGTTGCCTCCGGTGATGGATATTTGGACACTAAGGGAATCAAGGGATATGGGGATAGGGCGGGAAAGTAGAGTTGAGGTGGAAGATCAGCCATGATCTTATTGTATGGCAGAGCAGACTTGAGGGGCCATATGGTCTACTCCTGCTCCTATTTCTTATGTTCTTATGTCCCACAAGGTTCCGCCATCTCTCCTAACCTCTGTCCCATCCCCAATGGGCTCCCCTGCCTCTTCCTGTCTTGCTCTGGTGGATGTGCTTTTTTTTAAGATAAAACTTGAATTCTATCCACACAACATTTTAATACATTTCTCATGTTTTCCTGTATCATTCCAACCAACACACTTCAACATTACTTCATTTACCATAGATGAAAATGGCACACTTCATTAAAATATATGATTGTAAACAGATGTAATTGTGATTCATTTACCATGGGCAATGCTACAGGATCTCTGCTAGTAATAACTTACTTAAGACTATGAGTGTTCACAAAGGAGGATTCTGTGGAAAATTCAGACAGTCTCATCCTAAAATTCTTAAATATATTCTGAGCTCATAAAATGAAACACAGAAAACCATTAATCTAACTGAGAATTATAATTAGCTGGGAGTATGTAACATGTAGAATAAATGGCATTGGGAGTTCACTGACAAAATAAACAATGGTCAGAAGTGCAATACTCAGCAAATAAATGGAGATACATAACAGGCAAATGTTTACCTTGAGTGTGTTTCACAATTAGAAATAGTGTCTGGAAGCGTATGATATCGAAAATAAAATAGTCTTTCACTTGGAAAATAAACAGTAGTTAGAGTGTGATACACACAGAATAAATGGCGATCAGGAGTGCATTATAATGAGATCCAAAATGCAGGTTTTTGAATCTTATAATCTGAATTGTGAACTTGGGCCCTTAAAGCTGTGGTTGGGAAGCTTCAGCTGTCAACTGTTATGATCAGTGCTGTTGCTTCAATGCAAGGGCAGGAGTGATTTCTAAACTGGACCAACTGAGCACAAATCCACACAGATCAAACCTGGTCCAATTCAAGTTAGGAAACAGCTACGCTGCTTCTTGGTTATTGTCCAAATTCAATTAAATCTTAAAAATACATTGAAGTTTGCAGTGTAATTAGTTTAGAACAAAAGATTATTGATAAGGTGACCACTCCTTTATTGTTATGATCAAGTGAAAGGAGATACCTGTGTTTCCACATCAGTGAGCTTGCGAGTTTGTTCTGCAGTTTGAGACAGGAGGTTTGTGCCTATTTCCAACATGGCTGCCGTCTGGTTTTGCACCACATTCCGCTGGATCTCCACTATCTCAGTCTTCACGCTGTCCTGAATATAGTTTTCAAGCTGCAATGAAACAATATAAACTACTTTATACAAGCTGTGTGAAGATTCAGTATATTAGATAAATGTACCACGTTTTTAAGTTGCAATGTGACAGAACAAAATAATGTATTTGAAAACTTGAATGGATATCTTGGTGCTGAAGAGGAAGTCTAATCATTGGAGTCCCTTTCAAAAAGGAAGTCTCATGATCCGGGTGCTTTTGATGAGGGATCCTCACCATTGGGGCCTCTATCAAAGAGGCAGTGTTGATATCAAGACCCTTTCGAGACAGGAATCTCAGCACCAGGATCCCTCACAAAGAGTTGAGGGATGAATTTCCACAGGGGGTTCTCCAACTCGTTTGCCATACCTTCGGCAGAAGAGCTGCTGAAACCCCAGAAATAGGCATAAATTACGTTTACGGCATTTTTCCGTGTTTCTATGGATCTTCCGCCAAAGTTACAGTGGGCCAGTGGGAGAACCCCTGCGGAAATTCACCCCCTAAATCTTGCGTACATTCTCCCAATCTCCCGTCCATAATGACAGTTTACGTTGATTCTCCAGGGTTTCCACTGACCTTCCACCGGAGTTATCGTGGGAAATTTAGAGAGTTCTCACAGGAATTCCTCCCCAGTAATTTGTAGATCATTTCTATTTTTTTGGTCCATTGGTTTTGATTTTAATTTGAACATTTTAGTTCAAGTCAGTGAGTGCTCATTTCATTTTATATTTCAGGCTGAACAATCAAATGTCTAATTCAATTGATTATTTCCCGTAAAAAAAAATTATAACAACGATAATTCATTGTGCAAGTGCTTGACGTCCAGCCATTGAGACAGTATCTCTATTGTGGTGTTGCAAATATTGTCAACACAAAAGAAGCAAACGGAACAAAGCTGCTGGAAACAATCGGTGGGAATGAGAGTACAAATCACCAGGGCAGCAAATAAATCTGCACACATCCCTTGAGAAACCCAACTGTTACAAACAATGGGGGTGAAACTGTTCTGTGCTTCGACCGCCTGAGAGGGTCAGAGAGGAAATTTTCCAGAGTGCTTTTTCCCTTATTGGCCCTGGGTTTTTTTCTCTCTTTTTTTTGCCTCTTCCAGGAGATTGCATGGCTGGGGAGGGGAGAAGGGGGATTGTTTAGTCATGATGCTCTGGCCATCATGGTGTGGGGCAGGCTTGATGGGCAAGCTGGTCTTTTCCTGCCCATCAATTTCTGATGTTCATATGTACGCCAGTAGCACGAAATGGGCTCCGAATGGAAAAGAACATCGGGCGCAGTATAGAACGGGCCTGAGAGTATGTTTCGCACGACTGCTGTACACCAATTTCACCCCCACAATGTGTTTAAGAATCAACCAAATGTTAGTGGCGTTTTTAAAGAGATGTTGTTACCAGTAAGCAAATTGCCTTTGCTACTTCTGTTCAGCAAAATGTGATAGCTATTAATAAAATTGCACAGATTCACCCACTTCTGTTTGTGACAAGGGCAAAAATGTGAAGGAATTCTGTTTTTACTTATTGAAAACGTATTTTGCAGAAAACAGGACTTCTATTGTCATTCAATCTCCACAGCTTTCTTCAAATCGGCAACAAAAAGCAGGATTGGCATTGTGGAGGAGAGGGAGTTGTTCTGAGAACAAGCCTCCAGCCTGCACTGGCAATATAGCTGGTGAAATATTGTATGGTGTAGGGCATCCAAGGAAGGGTAAATATTCAAAATGGTACAAAAAATAGCTGACAATATATAACCTGTAAAAGATATCTTCTGGTTAATATATATTTGTAGACTTGGCAAGGCTCAGTGTAAGATATTAAGGCTGTTTGTCAGATTGTTCAGCAGAAGAGTCCCTGTTGTGCTTTTCATTTCATATCGTTTGTAGAATTTGCCCTTACAGCATTTTCACAGCCACACAAGCTGTACAACTGTGGCACTGTGTCATTACCACATTAAGTACCTTCTGTATATTTTTGTATGTTGTCCCTGCACAAAAATATTTAAAATGTATGCTTGTTTGATATATCTATTGATTAATTCGTATTTTGCAGGAACCAGACACTTAAAATTGGACTGAATTGACTGAATTGGGGTGTGGTGGGGGGTGAGTGGCACAGAACATGTAAAGTATCCAAGTTTGCTGACGATACAAAGTTAGGTGGGAAAGTAAGCTGTGAGGAGGACACAAAGAAGCTCCAAAGGGGTATAGACAGGTTACGTGAGTGGGCAAGAAGGTGGCAGATGGAGTGTAATGTGGGGAAATGTGAGGTTATTCACTTTGGTAGGAAGAATAGAAAAACAGAATTTTTTTTAAATGGTGAGAAACTATTAATTGTTGGTGTTCAGAGGTATTTGATGTCCTTGTACACAAAACACAGAAAGTTAACATGCAGGTACAGCCAGTAATAAGGAAGGCAAATGGTACGTTAGCCTTTATCGCAAGGGGGTTGGAGTACAAGAATAAGGAAGTCTTGCTGCAATTGTACAGGGCTTTGGTGAAACCACACCTGGAGTACTGTGTACAGTTTTGGTCTCCTTATCTAAGGAAGAATATACTTGCCTTAGAGGCGGGTGCAACAAAGGTTCACTATTTGATTCCTAGGATGAGGAGGTTGTCCTTTGAAGAGAGATTGAGTAGAATGGGTCCAAACTCTCTGGAGTTTAGAAGAATGAGAGGCTTGACAGGGTAGATGCTGAGAGGCTGTTACCCCTGGCTGGAGAGTTTAGAAGTAGGGGGCATAGTCTCAGGATAAGGGGTCAGTCATTTAGGAATGATGAGGAGAAATTTCTTCACACAGAGGGTTGTGAATCTTTGGAATTCTCTACCCCAGAGCGCTATGGATACTCAATCGTTGAGTATATTCAAGACTGAGATCAATAGATTTTTGGACTCTAAGGGAATCAAGGGATATGGGGGGAAAGTGGAGTTGAGGTTGATGTTCAGCCATGATCTTACTGAATGGCGGAACAGGCTCGAGGGGCCGTATGACCTATTCCTGCTCCTAGTTCTTATGTTCTTCTGTAACATTACCAAGGCCGTCAGTTGCTAAAGCTGGGTTTAAATCCAACCCGTGATAACGGGCTGAAAGTCTCTCGCCCTCTCTCTGAGTTCAGGCAGTCTCAATCTATTTGAAAGATTCATCCTTGCAGATGTGACTCCCCGAACACACAAAGGAACATAAGAACATTACAGTTGGCCTCAGTTCCCATGGGTTTATCATGTTGGAGAACCAGATAACGCAGGGTTTCAACAACCTCACTGCTGCCGAGAGGTCTGCATGCACATAGATCTCAAGCACAGCGCACATCAGACACTTCAGGTGCAAATGCATCTATATGGCATGGTTCCTCATATCCTCCTTCAAAACCATCAAGGAGAGAGAATGATGAAAGGGATACCTATATGGACAACACAGTATGAAATATCCCGAGGGAAACAGGAAGAGCTAATAGATGGAGTGCAGCTTTAAGAAGCTGAATGTAACTATCTTTCTGACAAAGCAAAAAAACAGCAAAGAAATAAAATAGATTGAAGATAAACAGCAGGAATTTGCAGAAAGTTTTGATGAATGAGGTCACTAAGTATCTAGAGTGCTATTGAGGTCCTCGCACCAGATTATGAGGACCGGCCCGACTTTAAATATTTTTGGAGGCCTTAATGAGCCTAATACACAACACATGCTGGTTCTGAGCACAAGTGCTTCATCGAGTGCATTGCACATCAGGTGCTCCTCAACGCCCTGTGATGGCAGTGCTGGTACCCAAAGTGCAACAGCGCTATAGGCGCTGAAGATTACATTATTGGCTCCATTGCCCTTTCAAAAGGTACACTGTTTGATTAGCTATAATACAAAGATTGCTGGAGATTTGTTCAATCTCCCTCACCGAGACACCAAGGTAACAGGAAGCAGTCAACAGAAGCCATTTTAAATTGTTGCAACACCAGGCATGGCTCCAAATTAAATGGGAGGAAAATAAAATGTCTTACAAATTGAAATTGGGCAGATACACATCTATCGCAACATGCACAATTTACAAACCCTAGTAACTCATCTTGTGGAATAAAACCCGAAAGTGCTGGAAATACTCAGCAGGTCAATCAGCTCATTTTACCAGGCGACAATACTCTTTAAAATGAAGATATAAGTGTCTCCAAGTTTGTCTTCCTGTTCAGCACTCTGATATCATTCATGCCTCCCACATTCCCTCAGGAAGCAATGTGTCACACTGCAACATCTTTTGGCCGAACAGAGAAGATTAATTATACAGGGAAAGTTTTTATTCCCCCTTCTGATTACAATGTTCCTTAATCCTTTGAGTACTGAACTTCCTTTGCAATTTTCAATATTGAAATGACATAAAAAATAAAAATGGACACAGATAAAAAGGGAATTAATGTCATCTTCCAGATATCATAAAGCAGATTTAGAAAATGTTTAGTATCACAGAATATCTCTTCCTCTGCAGAATTCACTGAGATAAAAGAAAACATCATTTTGTTATATGTTGTTGACTGATAGATATCACACTTCAGAGAATAAGCTCCTACTGCATTAGCACCTTAAGGAGATAAGAATTTTTTCAGGCCCTTAAAACCCATTCCATTTTAATAGATCTTAGCCCCACCTATCTGCCTTCTCATCATTTCCTTCTGTCACTTCTCTTCAAAACATAATGTGGAGATGCCGGTGATGGACTGGGGTTGACAATTGTAAACAATTTTACAACACCAAGTTATAGTCCAGCAATTTTATTTTAAATTCACAAGCTTTCGGAGGCTTCCTCCTTCGTCAGGTAAATGTTCAAAACATAGTGGGACCTTTTTACCCCTGATCTCCAAAGAGGGTCTTGATCTCCAAGGCCCAACACAAACAGCAGGCCTGAAAGGCCTACAGCTGTGCCTTATTTTCCATCCCCTTCTACTGATGCTAGGCCCTGCCAGGGGGCAGGCCTATGCCAAGGGTGCCCTAGGCCATTTAAATATCTAAGGGCAGGCATTCCCAGTTGTCCTGGGTTGTACCTTCCATTACGCTGCTCCTGTTTCACACAGGGGTGGAGGGGAAAGAAATTCTGCCCCAGTAACACTTTGGGTGTAAGAGTTCTGCCTGATTTCCCTTCTTACAAACTTCTTTGCTTTTAACCTGTGAACCTTGCTATTTGAACCCTTTGTCACCAGTGATGTGACACAATATTATGCATTTACTTATTGTGAGAAAGCTAGTAAAATGGGCAGGCATTAATGTCGTTCCAGTCAGTGCCCACAGCGGAAAGATCTGACGTGAAAAAGAGTAAAGGAGTTTTCCAACCTTTAGAAATTAACAAAAATATAAAACAAAGAAATGTAACCAACCCAAAGTAAAAACTGTCAGGAAGCATAAAAAGGGAAAGCAGCAATACAATTCGGGGACTTAGAAACTTTATAAAAGCAAAAGCTTCAGCAGTTAACACAAGTCAACTGATGCCAAGATCGACATTAAGTGCCTTTTACTCCTGAAGTACCCAATCATATATTATTCACTCTGCTGCAGAAATGTTATTATAAGACAGCTGGCAAAGGGTTAATACATTCACAACAGTTGGGCTGGATGGGGACATGTCACTATATTAAAACCCAGTGGTTCAGGTGACATCATAAACCATAACAGCAAGATTTCCTGTGACACTTCCTTTATGTATGGGATGTGTCATGCATAATGTTGATAGTGAAAACTGGCTCGATAACTTGGAAGTGACTTTATTGCCAATGGATTGCGGTCAGCAACTACTGAAGGAAATAATAAGCTTATCTCGCTGCTTCCGATGACATAATCAATTTAAAATACACATTTCAAAGACACAGTTGCTTGCACTTTACTGAATACCTGATAGGTGAATATTCTGTTTAGTGAATAGAAACCAGGAATGCTAAAGCATGGCTCATCTGTACCCACTGAAAATTTCTAATAAGGAAATATAATTTGGTGGCCAAAATGTTATTTACTTAACTTGTTAAATGAATTCGCAGTTTCAAGGAATCCTAAGTGTGGAGCTACAAAAAATATCTTTCCTGTTCCCACAGAACATCTCCTATAAATCCCTGCCTTTGCTGTGTTGTTCTCACTCTGTCTTCATTCCTTCAGATGGGACAATCTGGGCTGAAAGATTAATCTGCAGACAATGTCAACGTTTGTGTGCCTGACACAACAGGCAGGCCGAACTTGGTCTGCAAATTCCCTCTTCAGTTTTTTTTTGGAATCATCCAAGTTTGTGAGGATGACTCGAATGTCCCACAACAAAGAGTAGTAATCAATGGACCGATCAGCATCTCCACTTGTCAGCTGTGTGATTAGGTCACTTGCCTCACCAGGAGGAATGTGCTTGCACAATAAGAACAATGCAAGTAGTTCCATACATGGCAAGCTATTGAAGATCCAACATCAAAGTGTCCTCAAGTAATCAGTCTTCAAATAATACAGGAGGAGGGAAAACAAGTCTGAATTTATGGAAAAGCACAGCAGAAAAAACTAATCTCTTTTTCTCAATTAATATGGATATTTCACTCAAAAAAACATAAGAGCGAATCTCACTTCAAAGCACGTTTGCTCCATGCGTGTGTTTTTTCTCCCAGCCTACACCAACCTGCAATCGCTCCTCACAGGATGTCATCATTTAAGGCTGGGCCAGGTTGTCTCGTTACTAAATGCCAGAATGTACAGCTAGTGGCAGTGAAAGTATATGGGGACGGGGGTGAATCTCAACTGGGTTCTCCTGATCGTCCACAGTAATTTCAGCAGAAGAGCCGCAAAATCCCCGAAAAATGGTGTTTACACCATTTGCGGTGTTTTCACAGCTCCTCCACCGAAATTACGGTTCATGAGCAGGAGAACCCTGGTGGAACCTTTTTTTTCTCTAATTAGAGACAGACTGCAAAATGGTGCTTCTCAGTAATCAAGAGAGGATGAAAGATTTCTAAACGCTTATCAATCATGGACAAAAGTAAAAGTATAATTTGCCTTTCTATTTCTTCCTATAACTCACTTCTTATCTTTTACTTTTCCAACTTCCTCTCTCGATCTTTAAGTTTGTCTTCTTTGGCTTTCTTACTTTTAATGGCCTTTGAATACCTTCTCTCAATGTCCTCTCCTTCCAACTCTTTCTCACGTCCTCTTTATGTAAATATCTCCTTTCCTCTCTGCCTCTTATACACTTTCTTTTCTCACTGCATGTTACTCTCTCTTTTTATGTATGTATCTTTCACTCTGTCCTTTATTTCCACAGAGAGTTGGAGCCAGACTTAATACTCTGACATCTCATGGGTGCAGAAATGATTTAATCTCTCCTTGAATACCAAGCTGTGACTCTATTCTCAAGGTGCAGCATAATGCCAACATAGTATCAGGGCAGGGTGGACCTGAGGTCAGGGAGTTTGATGGCCACCTGGATAAAGTTATTGTCGCAATTATCGATTGAAATAAATAAGTTTGTTTTTTTTCACTGGAATGTTGAACATTTTTGTATTTAATATTTATACATTTTATTTTTAGGAGTATATATTAGTGCAGACAAGGAACTCTTATGGTGCCTGTTTCTCAGAATTTAGTTCTGTTATAATGAGATGGGGGAGAACATTTTTGATGGAGTGTGATTGCAGAGAAATTAGGATGGTGGGTTTCGTGCAATATGATTGCTTAATCGTGAAAGAATAAAAGTAACCAATTAGAAAGGAGAAAAGCACAGAGACTTCAGCAATGGCAAAGAATAAAAGACAGTGAACTAAAGAGGAAAAGTTTTTCTTTAAAGAAAGAAAATTGGCATATTCATAATCCATGATATAGATGACGGGCATAATTGACACAAGGGCCCTGATATTACCAGGGAGACGGGATGGCAGCGGGGAGGGCAACTGGGCGCGTGGGTAACCCGCCCAGTAAAATCCGTCCATTTCCCACGCAATCGCGGGTAAATTGAAGGCACTTACTGTGACTTCCAGGTTTCCCGTCGTCAACCTGCGCAGCGGGCAGACTGCGCACCTGCATCACAGGCTGTCAGCTGGAGGAGCCCTATTTAAAGGGGCAGTCCTCCAATGCTGCTCCTGCAGCACAAAACCAAAAGTACAGCATGGAGCAGACCAGGGGAAAGGCTGCTCCCAGATTTAACGATGCCTCACTCCAGGTCCTACTGGATGGGGTGAGGAGGAGGAGGGATATTTTCTACACGGCGGACGGGAGGCAGTGGCCTGTCTCTGCCACCAAGAAGGCCTGGCTCAAGGTGACGGAGGAGGTCACCAGCAGCAGCAGCATGGATCCAGTGCAGGAAGCGCTTCAATGACCTAACTAGGTCAGCCAAAGTGAGTACACTTACTCATTCTCCTACACTCCATCTTCCACATCACCACCCCCACCCCACAACTCCTTCTGCACTGCCAACACTACTCTATCACATCACACCTCACACCCACTCAAACCTCATCCTCAATTTACCTGCACTTACTCACCTGCCCAGTATTCATCCCACCACTACCACTCAACCCAATCCTCATACAATGTCATGGCTCAGTCTCATACTCACCCTCTGATGCATCTCTTTCACGGTCATCCTCACCCAAACCAATGCATTCAGCGGTTGGCCACGTCACCATCCCTCACTCACGCCTCTCTACTTTCTCCCCTTATAGGAGAAGAGAGCCCAGAATGCACAGGAGAGGGCGAAGACCGGAGGAGGGCCGCAACATCTGGTCGTCCTCACGGACGTGGAGCAGGAGGTTCTTGAACTGAGCCGCACCCTCAAGCACCTGTCCATCGGGGACATCGAGACTGCCATCCAACAAACGGCTGGTGACAGAACTTTAACATTCAGCACTCACAATAGCAAATGATGTTAACATGCCTTGCCATCTTCAGCACCTCAATATCTGTCACATCATGCTTAATATTGCCTTCCGTTCTCTTATAGGGCCTTCAGCGACCATCGTGATGGCGGAGGGCGATTCCTCAGAGGACCTGCCGGCCTCTGAGGGGGCACCGTCACATCTGAGCGAGCCATCCACCAGCGCAGATACACACACCTCGGTGGGTCCCCGTCCTCACTTAGTTGGGGTTGCACATGGTGAGTCATCACACATGTGAGCACGAGCAGACACTGGTGAGCAGGGACAGCTGTGGAGAGTCTGCGTCAGTGGGAGCAATCTTCTCCAGACTCTGCTCAGCTGGACATAGATGCTGAACCCTGGGGGCCATCCTTTAAAAGGAGAATGATCGAGGGGCAGCAGCACATTTGCGAGGTGCTGGAACGGTGCCACACGCACTTTCCACAATCGCGCAGAGGATGGAGGAGTCCAACTCCTGCATGAGTGGAATGGTGGCACAGGTACAGGAGGGAATCTCTGAGATACTGTCACAGGGACGTGAGGTCATCTCTGAGATAGTGTCGCGGGTAAGTGCGGGAATGTCTGCGATGGAGGGAAGGCTAGCCTCCATCGAGCTTCAAGCACGGCTCACCAATGAGTCCATTGAGGTCCTGACAATGGCCCTTCGGACTCAGGCTGAGCAACTTTCTGCCACCTTAAACTGGAAGGCAAATACACTAGCACTGGCCTTACAAGGCTTCACACATGTCCTCCAAACTGTCGTCCAGTAAGGTGGTAGGAGTGTTGTGGGCCTGGCCCAGGAGAGGGATGATGGCGAAAGGGGACATGAAAGTGGGGACGCCACTCAAAGTGCTCCCGCGTCTCACCCGTTGCCCCCCTCTCAACCAGTACCCGCAATGCTGCCTCCTCTCCGAATGGTCGAGTCTGCCCCTGCACAGGTGCAGGTGGAGCAGTCTTTGGAGGGTCCCTCACAGGCACCAAAACCCAGAGGGCGTAGGCCCAAAGCATCTATTCAGTCAGGGCATGAACAAGAGCAACCTGCCACTACCTCTGCTGCAGCCACAGGGGAAGCACCACGTAGGAGTAGTCGTAAGCGTAAGGCAAAGATTTTGTGAGCACAAAGGGGATGCACAAGGGTGTTTGATGGTTTGTCATGTATTTTATTTATATTTGATTTTTGTTAATAGCACATTAAATATTATTATTGTCACCACTACTGCCACGTCTTGGCCATTCTTGACTGGCTTGTGTAATAAGTCCCTTTCACGAGGTTCATCATGAACACCCACACTTGATGCCACCCATTGGGTCACCCTACAGTGGGTGTATGTGTAATTGCACGACTATTTTGTGCAGGTGTCTGTGGCGCAGCACTGTGTTGTGAAGCTCCATGTGGCGGAGGTGGACGCCGTACCTGGTGAGGCTGGTGATGTTGCTCGACCTCGGATGAAGTGATGAATGCAGCCATGGCGCCCCCCCCCATCCTGACGGTGTGAGTTTGAGGGGGTTGCAAAGTAGTTAAATGTGTTAGCACAGCAGAGTTTATGGTATAAATTAATAATTTAGAGTGGAAAGACAAATGTGCTGCAGCCAAAACTTTGTCTGAAGTGACAGAGTGCCCTGCTGCAATGAATGAGATATGCCCCCCAAATGTCACATAATCCTTTGCATCTCCCACTGGCTGCTGGCTGAAACACGCCTGCTCCAACAGGGAGTGTTTCCCACAGCACGGGAAACATGCTGAGGATCCTTCAAAATTGCACCCCTGCCAAAATCTTCACTCAATGAGGTCTGTCAAGTACCTCAACTATCTAAATAACTATCTAAAGCAGCATCCCGCCAGTTTAATTGCCGGTTGGAGTCCTGTATGCGGGAGCTGCGCACGCACCCGAATGCGTCATTGAGGAACCCAGAAGTCAGCGGGTTGGAGCCGGGCTCCGAACCCACGCCGGGATTCCGCCATTTTAGGAGCCCCTCCGCCCCCAACGTGCCCGCTCGGCCATCCAAAAATCGGCCCCAAGATGTTTTATAATAATCATATGATAAATCAGCAGTCTTTGGAATAATTTTCTCATTTTATGTATAACTTTTCAAACTTACTCAGTTCCTTAATACTCATAGATTTCTGACACGACACTGTGACAACAAATATTTCTCTGCCTGGGACGGCGTGATGCACAATTGTATATTGCTTCAGTAGTGTCTAACTGATGGAAAACAAAATTAACAAGGAGGCTCATTCATTAGAAGCTGAACCATGGAAAGTTCTACTTAACTGACAGGTAGTGTTGGGCTCAGATTCTCGTGCTGAGCATTAGTTATGGAAGCAACAAATCCGCCAGAGTTGAGCTGTCTCAGTGTTCCTAGCCCACAACATCAAGGGACTGCCAACTTGATCTTTTTTTATTTAGCTTTCTTTTTGATATGGTAAAATCCTGAATAAAAGCACCTGAAAAAGAATCATGCTCTTACAAAAAGTAAGGCGACTGGCGATTGTCACGCTCAGCCTTCAAGCCCATGACTGCACGCTGTGTTTCCTCCAAGAGCCAACAAATGGGATCGTCGCTAAGTCTTCTATTCAAATAACAATTAGCTCAGTCCTACCAGAACTGGAACTGCACTGTTACAGAATTTTGATCATTTATCCTAAACCCGTCTGCATAGCCTTTAATTTCCTTCATAACCATCTGTTCTTCGAACATTTTTTGAAAGGATTAATCATCCTAGCATTGACGCATTTTCAGAGAGGGCCATTTCCACATGTGTGGGGAAAAACAACTCTTTGCAATTTCAGTTTTCATTAAGGCTTATTAATTTTGTGTTTGTTTCCTCTAGTTAGGCACTACAAAAAGCAGTGCATAATTAATGATTATCTCCTAGTATTGTCATTATGTCAGAAATATCAAAACATTAAATATTTTATTGCATTTAAGCAGAAACCGCTCAATTGTGCAAATGTTATTCCATACAGCTGGATTGTTATGCGATGGATTATAGAAAATGTCTAAGTTGTTTCCAGATGTCAATTTAGATGGAAAACTATAAATTACACAACTTGTAAATAGCAAGCACTTGATGTCAAGAGGTTTGAATATTTTTCTCAGCTTGTTTTAATCAGTTTGAAGAGAAATGTCCTGTACAATTGAATCCCAATGTTTATTGCTAAATGTTTTCTGTTCTGAGATTACTTTGACTATTTCAAATTAACTACTTTTCATTGTAACATTCAGGACATTGACAAAGTCATTTGCTGTGACAATTTGGTCTATTTTTTAAAAAAGATACCGATTCATTTTCCCTCTGCCATGGTCTTCTTAGGTCATACGACCCAATGCCAGAGAGAGTGAATGAACTGCTCCCATGCCGCAGCCACTGACACTCTCAACAGGCCACAAGTGCCTGCCACATGTGCGTAAATAGGGTGACAGGCTGAAGTCTGCAATATTAGGCACATTCAAAAAGTCAACTCCAAGTGTGAAAATATGCTGTGAACTTAAACTTGCTATGACTCAGTGACTGTTGGGAATTGAAAGCTGATTTTGCTTCCGTTGGAGGGTTATGTTTGAGAAGAGCTTTGGGATTTCATTCAAAAATATTTTGCAGGGACAGTCACACGGACACTTGTTAGAATAGGAAGATTGTGGCTATGGCTCAAGATCTAACTGGTCAGTCTCATGCGGAAATAAAAAGTGTACTTTGCAAGAAGACATCAAGTATTCTCCAATGGCGTCAAACCTGTCACTCAGTCTTAAGTTCTGTTACACTAAAGAAATATTGCCACCTCATTGGGGAGCTTTCAGACAAGTTCACATCCTGGAACACCCAGCAACAGTCTGTTCTGAAAACACTGTTACCATGCCAACATGTCAACAGGCCATTTGTTGTATCTGCTGAAGCACAATCTTTTTCAATATGTGTTTGCATTTACCTTCACGATTGCAAAATCTGAGATAACTGTAATAGATAAGTAGCAATGGAGATGACCAGCGACACAGTGACATCATATTGTTGCCAATCACGTCAACGCATGTACCCTCTGTATATAAACAAATACTTCATTTTCACGATACTGCACCTTTAACAACTATTTGTCAGAATCATCTGTCTCAGTTAGTGCATTGCAAACTCGACGCCCCTTCAACAGTTACACAGCTCCTCATTAATATGAACGGTCATAATGTGCAATATATATTGGAGGGCTTGACAGGGTAGATGCTGAAAGGCTGTTTCCCCTGACTGGAGAGTCTAGGACTAGGGTCATAGTCTCAGGATAAGGGGTTGTTTATTTAGGACCAAGATGAGGAAAAATTTCTTCACTCAGAAGGTTATGAATCTTTGGAACTCTACCCCAGAGGCTTGTGGGTGCTCAGTCATTGAATGTATTCAAGACTGAGATCAATAGATATTTGGACACTAAGGGAATCAAGGGATATGGGGATAGGGCAGGAAAGTGGAGTTGAGGTTGAAGATCAGGCATGATCTTATTGAATGGTGGAGCAGGCTCGAGTGGCCATATGGCCTACTCCTGCTCCTTTTTCTTATGTTCTTACATATGGAAAGGCAATATAATCTAAACGGTACTATTTTGAGGGGGATTCAAGAGCAGAGGGGCCTGGAGATGCGTATTCACAAATTTTACAAGGTGGCAGGGTAATTGATAAGGCGTTTAAGAAAACATATGGGATACTTGGCTTTGTAAATAGGAGCATTGAATAAAAAACAAGGAAATCATGCTAAATCTTTACAAATCACTGGTTAGGCCTCAGCTGGAGTATTGTGTACAATTCTGGGCACCACACTTTAGGAAGGATGTCAAGGCCTTAGAAAGGGTGCAGCGGAGGTTTACCAGGATGATACCAGGGATGAGGGACTTCAGTTATGTGGAGTGTTTGGAGGAGTTGGGATTGTTCTCCTTTGAATAGAGAAGGTTAAGGGGAGACCTAAAAGAGGTATTCAAAATTATGAGGGGTTTTGATAGAGCAAGAGGGAGAAACTGTTTCCTCTGGCAAGTGGGTCAGTAACCAGAGGTCACAGATTTAAAATAATTGGCAAAACAACTAGAGAGGAAATTAGGAGAAATGTTTTCACACAGAGGGTTGTTAAGATCTGGAACGCACTCCTTGAAAGGGTGTTGGAAGGAGATTCCATAGGAACTTTCAAAAGGCAAATGGACATGGACTCATTTGCAGGGTTATGGGGAAAAAGCTGGGTTGTGGGACTAAATTAGACAGCTCTTTCAAAGAGTCGGCACAGACATGTTGGGCTGAATGGTCTCCTTGAGTCTATGATTCTACAGCATCATGTAGTTTTGGGAATCTTTATATTATAGCCCCAATTCTGAAAGAATGACAAAATCACAGTGGAGCTGGCCCAAGGGCCGTCAGTTCAGTAGATTGGTCGTGCCAAATTTTAACATGCAAATCCCGCCCCTTCATTTGAATAGACTCCTGATTCAGGAAAAATATGCCCAGGGTGCTTGGCTTGTAGCTTAGCTGGTTCAGTTAGCTGGGAGAGGGCCATATGCTCCAATGAGGCAGCGACTCCTGAAAAGTTGAAACTTGCCATTGAAGGGGAGATTGTGGTGATGCAGGAAAGCGGAGTAATTGTTCAGAATGACACCAAGAAGAAATGTCGGTAAAACAGCTCTTTTTGACACTGAAGAGTTGGAGGTGGTGGAAATCTGGTACTCTCTACTCTAAAAGGCTGTGGATGCTGGGTCAACTTAAATTTTCAAAACTGAGATTGCTATACTTTTATTAGATAAGGGTATCAAGGGATATGGAACAAAGGCAGGTAAATGAAGTTGAGGTATAGGTCAGCTGTGATCTAATAGAATGGTGGAACAGGCTCAAGGGGCTGAAAGGGGTTCCTATATCCTGCTGCAAGAGGTGCGCCAAAAGAGTGTGTCGAACTGCACGCTCACCAAGATCTCTTATACCCGGTTGTAAATGTGGAAGAGGTTCACTGGTATCATGTGTACTCACTTCAGTACACATTTCTTGTTAAACCCATCAAGCATGGCACAAACTTAAAATTGGGAACTCTCACACCTTCTGGGAGGTACCATTTAAAGCACAGCACATAACCATTTTACACATATTGTACAAAAGCTGTATGGCACACTCTTCTTTCTGGCGGAGGTGGCTGCCAAGAAAGAGCAAACATCTGCCCAGGCTTCAAGCCCCAGGTGCTCCTCTGCTGTTGGGGGCTTTCTCAGTGGGATGAGCAGCCATGACTGCAGAGAATAGTTTAGTTCTCCAAAGGGCAATCCAGCCAGCATTTTATCTCCTTCAAATAATGCAGTCACTATGGACTATCACATAATGAAGGCATCATGCTTTTTGGATAAACATCTTTTATAGGCATAATGATGCGATCAAATATCATCTGAACGTTGAGTACAGCCCCTTTATATTTATGTAGAACACGGGATCGATATACAGAACTCTGATTTTCACATGGGTGCACCTACAATGCCCTGCACTCTAAGGAACCCTGCCATTCAGTTCAAGTTCTGCACCTTGTCCAGCTGATGCTTCCTTTCCACAGGGAAAGTGATGAAGACGTTGATGCTTGCAAACATAACATTTGCTATTTATGCTGTTTTTAGCTATGGCAGATGTCCCCTGTGATGGATTGGAAGGGTCCAGTATAATGAAAGCTTTATGCTGTGGTAACCTTCAATTCTACGGGAAGAGCCGTCCCTGTTCTAGATGTTGTCTGCAGATTATCCTGCAACAACTGGCACAAGTGTGTGGTAAGCCTCTCTTGTGAAGTGGATTTGGTGAAGTCAGGTTTCCCTGATATGCTCAGATATATTTGATGGGGTCTGTAAGCACAGATTAGCAGAGTATTGATAGGCACTGCAAAAAAGCCTCGGGTGTCATTGTACCCACACTTGTTGGCTCCTCATGAACTCCTCTTCCTCTTGTAATCATGCAGCATGATCAGAACCCCAAAGGGATATCCATCCTTCCAACCTTGTATGGTACAATTTAACTGGTAGCAGCAACCAAGATTAATGAAGGAAAGTATTGGCAGAAAAAAACCTCAAAAATGATGGCCCACTGAGGAAGAAGAATTAACATGTGGAGCAAAATCTACTTACAAACATAGGCAAAAATAAAAACTATGGAATAACTGGACCCCTTTAAGAAGTGAACTTAAACAGATCAGATCCCAACATTCCTGATGCACCCAATTTATATGGGCCGGGTGCAAAATGGGAAGGACCCTCACCCGAAGTCAAATGAAAATCTGAGAGGGAAATAACGTAAATAAATTTTCTATGAAAATGAGATCTGTGCCTGCCTGGAGTGCAGCCTCTTTCTGGTCCCAAAAAAACGTTTGTCGCAAAATGTAGCATGCGGACACCTGAGCCCTGATGAAGTGCACAGGACGCCATCTTGGTAAAGGGGCTTTCGCACGTGCACCTGACGTCTGCTGGCAGCATGTTGAGTAGGGAAATGATGATGTGAATCAGTGTGCAATGCTGATTTGATGTAACCAGTGACATTTTGGAACTCCACGCTCCAGCCAACTTGCACAGCTGAACAGTACTCAAACGGCATGAAGAAATCCCCACCAGCGCTATTTAAAGGGATCATGCAGGACTTACAGGTTAGTTGTTGGATTATTTATTCTGGCTGCTGGTGCAATTATACCTGTTTTTGGAAGTTTCCTATATTTGACTAAAATTTCAATATTCTATTGAGAGTGGTCTGGCTGGAATTGCAGTACCTTTGAAGGCATTTAAAATCTTGTGCTGAAAAAAGTTGCTTTCAGACATGGATGGGCTGATATAAGGCTTCCTCTGGGAATTGAACATGACTGGGAGAATGAAGAGAGGCTATGCAGAGCAGGACATGCTGCTCGGAGAGGGAGGAGGAGGAGAAGCAGGGGACTCAGCAGGAGGCCATATCCAAGGAGGGTCTTCAGGGACCAATTCTCTTACCTCAATTTCAGTGACGACTGACGCATCAGACGTCTGCAGTCCACTAAAGAGGTCGTGACTGAAATTTGTCAACTGCTGCAGGCACAACTGCAGCCTCAAAGCAGGGCAAGGGCAGCACTGCCTGTGGCTGTCAAGGGAACTTGTGATGCTTAATTTTTACGGCTCTGGCTCCTTTCATAAGCAACATCTCGCAGTTTGCAGTGCACTGCTGTATAAGGGAGGTCACTGAGGCACTGTACGCACTGAAAAACAGATTCGTCCAATTTCCTCTTGCCAGAGACAAGCAGCAGGAGCGAGCACGAGGGTTTGCTCGCATTGCAGGCTTCTCCATGGTGCAGGATGCGTGCTCCACATCTGAACTCGGCGATATTCATGAACAGAAAGGGATTTCACTCCCCCAATGTGCAGCTGGTGTGCGACTACAAGCAACGCATCATGCAGGTGAATGCCCGCTATCCTGGCAGCAGTCATGATTCCTTCATCCTGCAACAGTCCTCTGTTCCATCTATATTTCAACTAGCACGGCAAGTAAAGGGCTGGCTACTGGGCGACAAGGGTTATTCCCTAATGAAATGGCTCATGATTCCAGTCCTGAACCCATGCACACGTGCACAGCAGGCCTACAATGAGAGCCATACTGGCACATGGAACATCATAAAACACACCAAAGGCATCTTCAAGCAACGCGTCTGCTGCCTGGACTGCTCTGGAGGAGCTCTGCAGTACTCAGCTGAGTGGGTATCAAGATTTGTCGTTGAATGCTGCACAACCTGACCATTATGAAGGAACAGCCCTTGCCACCACCTATCAGGCAACAACCTGAGCAAGAGGCAGAGGTAGAGCAGGAAGAAGCAGAGGAGGAAGGGGAGGAAAAGATGGAGGAGGAAGTGGAGGAGGAGGAGGAAATGCTGCAGGAAATGGAGGAAGAGGTAGGGAGGCTACAACGTAGACAGGCCCTGTCTGCCAGGGCTCCACGTGATCAGATTATTAATGAGTGATACCAGTAACTTCAATGGCACCTCCCCATTCACCAACAGTCTCACACTCCTTACTTTTCCTCTCTCTCTTGACCATCAAATCATCCTCCTTATGATAATACATTGCTTCCTCCCTCAGCTCATCGCAGAAATAAAAATCAAATCCCTTAATCAAATGCAAATTCAAATCCACATTTATAAATTAATACATGAAATGATGCAAACAGAATGAGACTATTCATCTTTGTGCACTCCCCTAGTGCCTGTCGTTCCTGTGCCTTTACCTTTCCTGGTACTCATACAAGGTGCATTCCCAGTGGCTGGAGCATGGGTGGTGGAAGGCTGCTGACCTTCAATGGAGGAGAGTGCAGATGGCCTTCGACGACGACCTCAAGCAGCTCTGGGTCGAGATGGCCCGGCTTCAGACTTCACCATCTCGGCCTGGGCTGCAGCAATCTGGCCTGCCTGGCTGACAGGCAACAGCAAGGACACTGGCAGAGTAGGAGCAGGAATGCAGTCATCCTGAGACAGGACAGCAGGTTCGTCTTCCATGGTGCTACTGCCACTCTCCCGAGGCAGCGCCTCAGCAATCCTGGTGACCTGTTGGAGAACAGATTGCTGGACTGCTGTGACATCCTGGAAGCCCCTTTCAACAGTGGTACCCAGAGCCACGATAGTAGCAGTTTAAGCTTCCAAGGAAATAGTCTGAGCTCCGAATGCAGCAGTCAGACCTTTGATGGCAGGTGTTTGTGCTGCAATTGAAGCTGTGACATCGTTCATCAGACGCTGTATCATGGTGGGTTCCACAAGTGTGCTGATGGAGGTGACCACCCATTCCATGTGGGAAAGAATGGACTCCAAGCTCTGCGCAAAGCACTGTGCCAAGTTGGAGCTGGACTCCTCCATGCTCCTTGACATCGTGCGCAGGTTTTCTGGCAGGCTTTCCAGTGCACCAAGCATTTGGTTGTGTACGCCCATCAGCCTTCTTCTGTAGCCTGGACCATCAAAGTCCTCATCTGACTCCTGAGCAGCAGAACCATTGAGCGACCTTGCCCTCCTTGGCGAGCTGGCACCTGCCGTATCCGTCCCCCCCACCCTGGCTCCTGCGCACTTGTGCCCGGTGTCTCACCACATGCAGATCCCTCCTCTATCCTAGTCTCTAAATTACGTGCAGTGCCAGACTCTGAGCTGGTGGCTGCAAGTGTAAGATTGAGCGATGGTGTGTCTTCATCATCACTGTTGTTATTCTCTGCCTCCTCTGACTGTTCCAGTTCTTGGGTATCTGAAATGACAATGGGAAATGGGTTGAGTTATGGTGCAGAGAGAGCAGAAAGTAAGACCTGCATGCTTACACCATCTGCAGCACGTGAGTCAGAAAAGACTGTGGGATGAGGGAGAAGTGGGCAGCGAGAAGGAGGATTAGGTATGCAGAGATCCTCCAGCCGTGCCAGTGGCCATGGCCTCAGCAATGGCCTTTCCAATGATGGCTAGCACTGTCTCCTTCATGGGAGTTAGGACGTGTAGGCGGGCCTGTCCTCCTCCACTTCTTTCTTGTTGCCAACTATTATGCACCACCTTCTCCTGCAAGAACGAGGGAAGCGTGTCAGTGAGTATCCTGCGAGATGTTTGGGTGATGTGGCTGTCATGGTTGAATAGCTGCCAGTGTGTGTGACCTGTGAGTTTTGGGTGTGCGGCTTACAACAACGGTAATGTGTGAGGGTGAGATGAAGCATCTGATTTGAACGGTTGAGATTTTGTTGGCAGGTGGGTGATGGGGGGGTTGAGCAGTGGATTAGGCTAGTGATGCAGTTGGTACGATATGCCACTTGAAAGTTGAGCTAACTCACCTTGACCATTCATGTCAAATCATTGAACTTCTTCCTGCACTGCATCCATGTTCTTGGTGCTATGCTCCTGGCATTGATCTAGTCCACTACTTCCTCCCACTGCCTCTTGAGCATATGTCTGGAGGGCCTCTTGCCCCCCCCCCCCTGCAGATATAGGATGCCCCTCCTTCTGTCCACCTCTTCCACCTAGGCCTCTAGTGTATCATCAGAGAACCTTGGTGCACGCTCTCTCGCAGGCGCAGCCATTCTTCCAACTACCACAGCCCACTTCTCACACCACTTCCTGCAGCCACAGTGCACCTCCTCTTTAAGAGGTGCAGGTTGCTTTCAAGTAGCACTAGCCACTCCTGATATCGGGGCCCCCTGCTGATGCGTGCAGCCAATCAACAGCGCAGGTTGCACTGGCTGTACGCAGCTATCACTGAAATCATCAGGCAGCACGAACGTTACGTGCTGCCTGCATCGCAACCAACGGGTTAATCGCACACCAGCGCCTGTTTTCGGGGGTTATCCAATATAACCCCTGTAGTTTTAGGAATGTGCATACCAATAGTATATAGTGCTAGGAACTAATGCACTAAACAATCGTATGGGGCGGGGTAAATTGAACCAAACCCACCCAGCGGGAAACTGATGGGATGGGATCGGCCGCCAGTTTAACACCCCGCTCGATATTACTTGCCGATCGTCAAAATTCTGGTGATAGCTTCAGGAAATTTCTATACGTCTTGGTCCAAAGGACAGACAAGGCCAAAATAATAACTACCAGAAGGATGACAAATACTCACTCGTACTCTTACAATCGCAGATATTTTGAAATGACGTGGGCAGAATGGAAGACGTCAGATAAGTGGAGGGAGGGAAGCAAGCAAAAAGAAAAGGAATTACAGTTAAAGCAGATAATTACGATGTGCTCCCAAAAAATGATGCAACATTGGTTTCCTTTTCCAGTGACCACAGCAATACCAGATGAATAAGCCTGTCCACCAGCACTGTGCATGCTGCACAGCACAGATAACAGTGTCGTTTGTTTAAGGCATGACAAGAGAAATGTCATTTCTGAAAAATTAATGGAGTGCAGCTGTAGATCGTAGTAGAATTCAAGATCTAATAAACAAATATTGACTCCAGCAAATAACATACCAACCATGTCTGTCAGAGTACTCTTGAATAAATATTTTTGTAAATTCACTGAAACAATTAAAACCAAAATTTTCAAGGAAGGTTCTAGAGCGCTCCCCAGTATCACAGTCTGAATACATTTAATGTGTATTTTTCCCCAGCATTAACCTTTATTTGGCCTAATCGCTCCACTGGGCTATAAACTAACCATTATATATTGCATGAAGAATAAGAGGATTGGGATTTCATTACACTTCTAGCACACTTGCGGTTTGGATAAGATAATAATTTAGGTCTTTAATAAAAAATGCATGGAGAATGGGAACTTAAACTGTGTACTCAAGACAAGAAGGAATGAGTTTAAGATTGCGGAGCCATGAGAGAGAGACCAGTAATTGGAATATTTACCTGCTCTCCCCAACTCACATCAAAAGCAGTTAATGCTGCACTGATTAGCCCTTTTAAAAAGGAGCTCTCTGGATACAGGTTAAGGTTGAGGTTTAGGATAGATTTCGGTCGCTAAATTCTATGTGGATCCACTCCTGCTGGAACCACGGGACTGTCATCTGTGCAATGCAGCCAGTCAGAGTGAGTAATGTACGATGCTAAATTGATGGCCCAGAGTTTTCACTAAATTACCTTTTGTGAAGGGGTGGGGGGAAAAGAGTCAGGGGAAAACTTTTATAACATTTGCTGTCTTCCTGGAAGTTTTATTGCATTTATTCACAGCCCTCAGGAGATTAAATAAGTTGGAGATATTTCATGTTACAGTAAATCGGACATGTCTTTTGGAAAGCGTGGCCTTCATGGACCAAACTGCCTTTTTTTTTTCATTTCATACCTACTTAGGTTATTGTCAGAGATTTATGATTTCATCCCACAATTCTCCTCAGGGGCAGGGAGAAGTGGTTTGGACACTGGGGCTGATTTTCATTATCGGGGACATTGGGCGGTGGGGGTATCGATCGCTCTCCCCTGCCCAATGTCATCGCCAAGAGGCTCAAGCCATTTTGGATGGTCATAAGCTCATTTGCATCTGACTGGCGAGCTGTGAGCGCTAAATGAGCTCTCAAAGGCAGCTCGCTAATCGGTGGGGGGGTGCAGGCAGGAAATCTGGTGGCTCCTCCGCCATACCGGGCTAGAAACTGGAGCTTAAAGAGGGGGGGGGGGGGGGAGGCAATTACATGAAGGGACGGGACAGAAACCTACTGTTTTCGTGAGCAGTCTGTAGCAGGTTAGGCCACTCTACCCTTAGTACCAATGAGCAGAGAATGTACTGTGCACACTCCACCCATTGGGGCCTGAAAATTGCACTGGGGTCCTATACACATCATTGGATTCTGTTTTTGTACGTTAATAAGATGGTAAGTTTAGCATCGTAATTTTCAGTGTTCTCACCTCAGTGCTGTCCAGCGGGAGCAATGAAAATCGGTCCCTCTGTGTTTTAATTCTTTCTTCCAAAATATAGTCCTAATATTTTATAGTCCTTTTCAAAATTTGTAATCTTGCCCATTTGGGAACCCAGGTTACTTGCTTTGTCTTCTTGGCTTTACAGGGCTCTTCACTTAAAGGCATTCTCAGAAGGGAGGCCAAACTCGCCTGACATATTCCACAGGGACTGCAAACAGTCCACTCGTGTCACATTAATCACAATTAACGGCCATCACACAAGCACCAGCCAATCAGATAACAGAGCTGACATTGCCAGAGTATTGCTTATTTCCAGTTCAGTCTGATATTCTGGACTGTTTAATTCGTGCAACATTTCAATTAATTTAAGTGAGCTGCAAACCCTCACAGTTTTGGAAATCCTAAAAGGCAAGCGCTGAGATTGAAAGATTTTATAGGTCCTCAGCACTCCAGTAGAGATAAATAGGAGCATGCAATGAAGTTAACTTAAAATTCTGCTCTGGTGATTTAGAATTACCTGTCACTTTAAGAAACTACTAACAAGGGCAAACTAATTTGGTTCCTATTGTGTTTATCAAAGTCTTTTTGAAAAACACATCACAAGTGCTGATGGCAGCTAACACAGTTTTCGTATTGATGTATGTTATTTTCATTCCTTTTCTTTCTGGAGTTATCCCTGTGCCACGTACAATCTGAGATGACGGGCAGGAAAACTGCTTCCATTCTTCTGCCTGTGGAGCTGGTTGTGGGAAGGTACAAAACTCCTCACAGACTGTCCTACCCAGCAGTTTTCCGTCCCTCCCTTTGGCATATTTTCAACACCTTCTGGAATCCAGAGTGTGGGGAATCATAGGAAGGAAGGAACTTGCATTTATGGGAGTTGATCTGTGTGCAATCACTCTGTGGCCCACCATATATATCTAACTGAATTAACGAGCAGTCAAATATGGGAGCCTTCTCTGATTTCCTTAATGATCTGCTGGAGATGTAAACAGGATTGTCCAAAATCTGTTAGTTTGTGAGTTACATCCAAGTTCCCAGCACCTCCTCCTCCGTTTTTCTTTGAACTTCAGACCAAACCAATATGGAGCATTCTGACTTGCTCTTACATCAGAATACTCTCCCTTGAAGATAAGCATCACCTCTTACACCAGCTACGATGAAAATAATAGCACCTCTGTGTCCTCACTTTCCTCATTACGCATAAATAGTCAAACCAAACCAGGCTATTTCCCCTAGAACGAGAGGTCATAGTCTCAAGATAAGAGGTCAGCCATTTAGGACCGAGATGAGGAAAAATTTCTTCACTCAGAGGGTTGTAAATCTTTGGAATTCTCTACCCCAGAGGGCTGTGGATGCTGAGTCATTGAGTATATTCAAGACTGAGATCGATAGATTATTGGTCTCTAAGGGAATCAAGGGATATGGGGATAGGGCGGGAAAGTGGAGTTGAGGCAGAAGATCATCCATGGTGGAGCAGGCTCAAGGGGCCATTTGACCTATTCATGCTCCTATTTCTTATGTTCTTATATAAAATAAGCAAGGGACAAAATTATTGTTTAGCTGCATCTCCCAGTTTAAAGCTGAAGAGCTGCTTTCTGTTTGCAGAGGTGCTGTGATTTTTTTTTTATTGAATATCTACAGTGATGTTGTTTATTAGTTCTATGTTTTACTCTCAGTCTTTGTGTTGCCATTACTGCACAGCAATGAAGCACTTCATTGTCACAGGCCAGGAGGGAAAATGACATTTTCCAGCATCAATCTCATCCCACCTCCTGCTGGTTCATCACGAACGGACAGAGTGTGGGGTCACAGAGAACTCTGTGGTTCAGGTTACCTTCCACTCCCAGCAGGAGGAGGAGTGACCATGGTAAATAGAGACTGTCTCAAAAAAACGAGAGATCGCATTATAATCCGAACTCAATAAAAAGAATGATAAAATTAAAAAAAGAGATGATAAGGAGTGAGGTGCTTCTACGTAGAAATAGTCTTAGTAGCACAACATATTAGATGCACTGTGTCACAGGATGCCAGGATGTATTGTTCCCCAGTGACTTTAATGCTACACAGTGAGCCAGATCTTGCTGGAATGGAGCATCTCACAGGGTGCCCTGTTAGATGGACTTTTTCTGCATCCTTCAGTTCAAAATGTTTTTGTGCCTTAACTTGCTGGAAGCGCGAGCTGATAACGGTGTGGTGAGGTCAACGGGACCTCTGGGACCTGAGTGATTGGTGGGACCAACAGTGTATCTCCTAAACCAATGAGATTTTAGGATTGAGAAAGACACAGAAGAACGATTGAGAAGGAGGGTGAATTAGACTTGACTTTCTGTGGCAAGGTTAATGGGCAATTAATGTGCAAATCCAGCAAGTTCTTAAAAATAACAGGGAGGCCAAGGGTGAGATGCCGCCTGCGCGAAGCAAACGGCATAGCTGCGTAAATCGACGAGTAAGTTCTGGAGATTTGCAACTCATGGCGTATCTTTTAATCTCCTGAACTTGCTGGCCGATTTGCACATTAATAACAGCGTGCATCATTAACACGCTGTTATTTTTACAGCAAGATCCGGCCTAATGTTTTTCTGAACTCAAGCCAGGACTGTCTGGAAAGCCAACTGGCAACAGTTTTCCACAGGTCATCTGCCTAAATCATTATCGAGAGATTGTGCAGAATCACAAGACATTTATAAAACCAAATGTTTCCTTTGTTTCTAGTTCTCCAAATGCTTGCATATCTTCCATTGCAAAAGACAGAACATTTTATGGAACAATGTTGGACAAAACACTATTAGCTCTTCGATCCATTTAGTGGCGGCATTTTCTATTGTTAACCTTTAATGTAGTTATTCTATATTTATTATTCTAACAAATTATACCAAATATTTATGAGTCAGGCCATAATGCAAAATATATCACAGATACACTATCAGGAAAGTCGAATAAAATGGCTTTCCTGTTGCATTATCTTCATGTTCCATGATACTCGTAAAAAAAAACTTGGAAATAAAAAGTGTTAAGATGCATATAATGATGTCAACTATCTCCTAATGATATTTATAACAGGGCACAGTGTCTTCCAAGACACTTTTTCACATCAGTATGCAGAGGATGGTGCTGTAGAACTGGCAAAATGTGAATGTTATTGCATCTTTCTTCTGAGACTTAACAACTGAGATCAGCATGTGAAAAGTTCAATCCAACAGTTTATTCCATGAAATCAGTTTACCCCCCAAAAAAACTTCTCTCTGAGGTAAGAACATCCCCTTAAAATTATTTTAATTGAACTAAATTAGAACATAAACTCAGCTGGAGAACTTGATATGAGCATATTTTAGTGCAAAGTCAGCCGACTGAATACGAAGGGAATTATTTTAGGGAACAAAGCTATGGAATATTTTACCATCTCTGAATGGCTCATCCATGGTCCTGTTGTGACCTCGCTCCTGCGATCATTGTTGATACTAGCACTCTAGCGCAAACTGACCCCTGGAGGCTCGTTGCAGCCAAAGAAAAGAGAACGGGCCATTCTCAAAGATACTTCACACCAACAGCGACAGCCTTTCTGGTGCTTCATGTGACAGCAGCCTTTTAATGACCCTGCCTGTGGTTCAAAAGTTATTTAGCTGTTTGTGCCATTTCTTTCCTCCCCGCTGTATGCCCCACATATCCTAATTCCAGACGAGGCAATGATTCAGGGGCTCAGCGGTGTCTGACACTCAACTCACTGGAGTTGGAGCTTTTTATTTCCAGATCAAGAGGTCCGAATAAAATGTAATGTTTTTCACTTTACAAACCCAGTGGCCCTGCCAGAACTCCCATGGTGTTAGTGTAATGCGGAAACCCCCTGGGCTGTATAACTTACAGAAAAGAGCCACACTAAATCAGCAGTAGATAGTAACCGCAACAAACATGCGCAGTTAGCTCACAACAATGCGAAACACTCGTTGTCAAAACATCACACGTGATGGACAGCAATACAATTCAGGGCGATCGCGCACACTCCTTAAATGTTAGCAAACACACAACCAGCATCTCGTCACATTCGATGGGGTCAGTTTGTGGTTTACACGCTGTGTTGTGCCCTGCTGTGACCTTAAATTGGAGAATGGTGCAACTTTCATTACTCGAATGTGGCAGTATGACCTGGCTGATTGTTCTGTGTTGTGATATACACTGACTGTAAATGATTTATTGATAAAAACCTGCAATCATGATTTCAACATCATTAATCCTTAAATGCCGGTTTCGTGATATGCCATTGATCAGTGCTATAACAGGCACTGCTAGGTTTTGCAATTTAAATGATTTTTGAATATTTCTGAATTTTATGGGAAAATAATACATATCATATCTATATTATATTTTTGTCAGGGAATTTTTTTTTCCAATTTTCTTACTTCCCCTTCTCCTGAAGGCACTGACGCCCTGCTGGGGTACGATAGCTCGCACAAGTCACCGTCTGCTATCTTGGCCCAGTGTGAGCCTGGGGAGTATCAGCAGGTTATTTGATTAGGTTTCTTGGAGACATCACTAAGCCCAATCCTGTGCCTACCTGCATGCCAGCAGGGATCACTGGAGCGTAACCAAATTTCCCCTCCTAAACCAGGGGCACTGCAGCTAGAGTGCCCTTAGTGCCACCCTAGCTGAGATCAGCTAACCTAGCCCTGCCCAAGCACTGAATCTGGTCTGTATGACTCAGCTACTCACTGCCCTTAACCTGCTGAGTCATTGGAAAACCCCCTTTTTGGCAGGGCTCGAAGATTGCCCACTTCTTTACTAAACCATAGATCGATTGAAGTAACCAAGTCGCAAAGTATTTTTTTTATTCGTTCATGGGATGTGGGCATCGCTGGCGAGGCCAGCATTTATTGCCCATCCCTAATTGCCCTTGAGAAGGTGGTGGTGAGCCGCCGCCTTGAACCGCTGCAGTCCGTGTAGTGAAGGTTCTCCCACAGTGCTGTTAGGAAGGGAGTTCCAGGATTTTGACCCAGTGACGATGAAGGAATGGCGATATATTTCCAAGTCGGGATGGTGTGTGACTTGGAGGGGAACGTGCAGGTGGTGTTGTTCCCATGTGCCTGCTGCTCTTGTCCTTCTAGGTGGTAGAGGTCGCGGGTTTGGGAGGTGCTGTCAAAGAAGCCTTGGCGAGTTGCTGCAGTGCATCTTATGGATGGTAAACACTGCAGCCACTGTGCGCCGGTGGTGAAGGGAGTGAATGTTTAAGGTGGTTGATGGGGTGCCAATCAAGCGGGCTGCTTTGTCCTGGATGGTGTTGAGCTTCTTGAGTGTTGTTGGAGCTGCACTCATCCAGGCAAGTGGAGAGTATTCCATCACACTCCTGACTTGTGCCTTGTAGATGGTGGAAAGGCTTTGGGGAGTCAGGAGGTGAGTCACTCGCCGCAGAACACCCAGCCTCTGACCTGCTCTTGCGGCCACAGTATTTATATGGCTGGTCCAGTTAAGTTTCTGGTCAACGGTGACCCCCAGGATGTTGATGGTGGGGGATTCGGCGATGGTAATGCCGTTGAATGTTAAGGGGAGGTGATTGGACTCTCTCTTGTTGGAGATGGTCATTGCCTGGCACTTGTCTGGCGCGAATGTTACTTGTCACTTATCAGCCCAAGCCTGGATGTTGTCCAGGTCTTGCTGCATGCGGGCTCGGACTGCTTCATTATTTGAGGGGTTGCGAATGGAACTGAACACTGTGCAATCATCAGCGAACATCCCCATTTCTGACCTTATGATGGAGGGAAGGTCATTGATGAAGCAGCTGAAGATGGTTGAGCCTAGGACACTGCCCTGAGGAACTCCTACAGCAATGTCCTGGGGCTGAGATGATTGGCCTCCAACAACCACTACCATCTTCCTTTGTGCCAGGTATGACTCCAGCCACTGGAGAGTTTTCCCCCTGATTCCCATCTCATATACATATGTAAGGGGCCTACATATTTTAGGCAGCCCCCAGTGATGCCTGAAAAATGTCCCAACCCAATTTCAGGTCAGATGTTTTTCAGGCGTCCTTGGGGCGCAGGACATTGGTCCCGAAATTGGGCCTCATTGTGCCCATTTTAAAATGGCCGCAACAAAGTCGAATTTCTACCCCTTTGCGTCTTATGAATCATTTCGCATCTATACCTTCATGGAAGCCGAAGGAAGGGAATGCTGTCTAGAACTGATTATTTTTTTAAACTCCTAATTTTATTGGCTTAAGAATAATGAGGTTTAGCAGGAAATTTTCACATTGCTACATTCAGAAATGGGCAACAGTTTTTATTGTGATCGTTGTAAAGCCAGAAGTGATATTTTGTTTTTCACTTTGAGCTGTCTTTATCACTAGGAGCTCGGTGGACCAGTGACGATAAGTAAATCGGAGTAGGTACTGAAATCTTGGTCTGATTTGAATGATCCAAAGCCTTCAAACTCAGTACCAATTCTGACTACTAAAATCACACCACATTCAATGGAAGTAAGTAAAAATCTGGGACATGTCCAAGTATCTAATCATAGACATGGATTCTGAAAAGAATTAATCCAATGAGACTAACCAAACCTAGATCAGCTTAGATTTCTGACCTTCTGCCTTTCTAATTAAAATCCAGATGTTATGAACATCTCTAAAAGGAATGTTAAAAAGTTTAATAGCAGCTACGAAGGAGCTCAGCAAGATGTAGGAGCATGGATGACAGGTCAACTGTTAAAATGGGACAGGTAATAGGGACGTTAAAAATAACATGCTTGATGTATAACACAGGAATCTACTAAATGTACAGCATGCCTTGATTTCCAATTTTAATACTGTCAGAGCATCTTATACTAAAAAAAACTCTCCCTTGGTAAGCATTGGCGTGGGAGTGATGGCCAAACTAAGTTCATTTTGTTTTTTTTAAATTGCATTCACTTTTCACACAGACCCCTTAGAGTCTGAAGAAGACAAATATGCTCAAGTGCCCACATGGCCCTTGGGGGTTGAACGACAGAGACATACATTTGAGTACTCAGGTGGCCTGATGTGGGCAATTCCCTGGGGGTCAAATGGGAGAGGGAATGTGTCCATGGTCCCACATTGACTAGGGAAGCTCACCAAGACCATTTATTTGCCTCTGTTTCTGTATTTCATATCCAGATGAGGTTTAGAAACATGTCAGATAGGTCTACATTCAATAGTTAAACTGTAAAACAGAGGTCATGTTGTCCTTTGGAATGTGCAACACAATTCCTGTTTATTCAAAGCTTATAACATTTTATTTTTTTCTGAGAAATCTTACATTTCACATTCAGTTTGATTTTGTAAGTGCTATTATGGATAGGTGCCAGATACTTAAAGCAGTAACTTTTGAAACCCCCCATTTGAAAGATGAATGATAGAAAGATTGTCATTTCCCAATGAGCGAAAATGGAAACGAATAGGAAATCTCTTCCCTTCCAAGCAACTTAATGGGAATGAGATGAGCTTTACATTGGTCTCCAGATTATTAGTTCACTGTGTCAGTCTAGACTCACCTCATCATAATAGTCACAGTCAAAGCAATCTGCAATCATTAGTAACTATTTGAATTATATGCTAGGATAATAGGTGGGATCAAAATTATGTATATTATGTCAAAGTGAATTGACTCATTCCATGTTGACAACTATTTGCCAAAAAGATGTCCAGCTGTATATGTTATGTCACAAAATTGAGGATTTTGCCTTGATTGTATTTTCTCCTCCAGGCAGTGGATGCCTTTGTGACTTCATGAACTGTGCTACTGTACGACGCAATTTGAATCCCAGTTATAACAGTCTTTTTTGCTGGATGGCACAGCGGAAGAGCAGATTCTGTATGTAATATAAAGCCTAATGTAACCTTATTATTTTTCTTTACATTAATCTTGTCTCATTTTCCTTTGCCACAGGATTACTCAGGAACCCAACTTTTACAAACTGAGTATAATTGTGAGATTGGGGTTTTACTTTTTTTTAAATTATTATTATTATGGAATCAAAGTGAAGGACCAAAACCATAGAGTAGACACTACCAGGCTGATAAGTTAAAGGAGAAGCCAAACTAATATTAATTAGGTTATGCAAAGCTTGGGTATTAAAAGGCTGAAGATTGTAGAAGGAAGACTGAGGGAAACAAGGAGTGCCATAGTGTTAAGCTCCTGGGAAAGAATGAGTTAAATTCGGAGACTGTGTGATGAATCTTGCTTTCAATACAGTGAAGAGTTAAGGAGGAAAAGTGTACAGGATGGCATACTTGGAATTTACAACTAACAAAAGAGAAATTCAGGGCAGTGCTAATTATAACAGTATCAATGAAATACAGTGATACTAGAAAGATTACGACAGAGCGATGGAGAGGTTGAGGCCTATAGATGAGGGATTTACATGGTTAAAATATAGTACAAGTCAACAAAATCCAAATTTGAGACAGAGTTTCTGAGTCCCAAGTCTGAATTCGTATGAATTCTAATCACCCCCATCTATGCCAAATGCATTATAACTGATACCTTAAATCTTGAATGATGATTTCAATTGCACTTTCCTTATTCTATGGTGAAAAGCATTGTGCTAGTGCAAAAGCCAGAGAGCAGACCAACTGATTCAAACATCAGTGGACTTACACAATGTGGGTCCTTTTAACCAAACTTGCCAGGCGGGAAACCCACGGGATCGGGTGGAATGCCAGTTTTACATCCCACCCAATATTATTCTCCACTGACTTCAATGGAGAGTAAAATCAGGAGGGTTGTAAAACCAGCGTTGCACCCAATCCCATCAGTTTCCCAACAAGTGGATTGGGTTAAAATTGCCCCCGATATCTTTCTTCTGTTACTGAGGTTTTCTTTTCCAAGATAACTCGTTTGTACTGGAATGAAGAGATGCTGAACATAAATATATTACAGTTCTAAAATTAAATATAATGCAAAATCTGGTTGATATTGTGCAGAATCCTCATTTATAATGAAGAAAATGTGCTGAGCTGGCAACTCACGGTCTTCGTGTTCTCAAAATCTATTACTGTTGCCAGGGCAGTAAAGCTCATATCCCCCTCCCACAACGCCCAGCCCAATGGATGATGCCAAAAAGCATCTTGCTGTGCATTTTAATCATAAAATAGCAACTTGTCAGTTTTCGTTCAGTACAAGCAGGAAATCAGCCTACATGTTGTTGGCTTGTCACAGTTTTTGTTGGTGAAGCTCAACCACAGTTATTAGATTAACTGAGCCATCTTAGCATCAGAAATGTGAATTTTAATAATAAATTGCAACACAGGACTCGATTACATCGAAAAGATCACAATTTCATTTTACAACTGCACATCACAGAATGAGCTGGAAAAGTACCTGGGCACTGAAATGTTCACGTTCCAACTTTTAGCCAGGTTTTTAGACCTACTTTTTCCAGAGTACTGGTAAATCCATTAAACAACTGAAAACCGTTGCTTATATTTACTTCCTGATATTAATGTTAATCATTTAGAAAGGATAGATCATATGGTTATATTTAGAATTTTCACCTGTGTTTCAGTTCGAGATTCACTGTTTTATACTTATAATCGTGATTTAGTGCTTAGAACAGCACAGCATTGGGATCCCATCCCAGCGGGTTGTTGGAGTTCCAACATCACGCTTGGCTAACGTTCCAGTTCACATGCCCTCTCTATCTCTCTGAGCAAGTTTCACTGGTTCATAAGAGCAGGGCTCATAATTGAAACAATGCACTGCACAGTGTTTAGCACCAACTGCCAGTGGAAGGAGAAGGAGGTGGCGGGGGAGGGGGGCAGGGAGGAAGAGAAAGGCTCACAGAAAATATGAACATTCTGTAGAAATACAACTGCTGTCAACCTCCAAGTTTTCATCTGCAAGCATCGTGTAGTCCACAATGTGACACATACCCTTTACTGTACCGTTACCGAAGAGAGGGTATAAATTTTGTAAAACTCAATAGAGAGAAAACAGCATGTAAGCCACTGACCGACTTTGAGACGTTCCAAGCTCGGGCAGCCCCAGAACATCTGCACATTTAAATTCATAGAATTATATAGAATGTACAGCACAGAAACAGGCCATTCGGCCCAACTAGTCCATGCCGGCGTTTATGCTCCACACGAGCCTCTTTCCACCCCTCTTCATCTAACCCTATCAGCGTTTCCTTCTATTCTTCTCTCCCTCATGTGCTTATCGAGCATCCCCTTAAATACATCCATGCTATTCGCCTCAACTACTCCTTGTGGTGGCGATTTCTACATTCTAACCATTCTCTGAGTAAAGAAGTTTCTCCTGAATTCCTTATTGGATTATTAATGATTATCTTATATTTATGGCACCTAGTTTTGGTCTCCCCACAAGTGGAAATATCCTCTCTGTGTCTACCCTATAAAACCCTTTCATAATCTTGAAGACTTATATCAGGTCACCACTTAACTTTTTTTTTTCCAGAGAATATGTAAAGAGCACATTATGCACATCTTGGGATTTTAAAAAAAATCCATTTCTTTGCACTTGGGCAGCAATCAATCACAATCGAACACTGTGCTGATGCCAATGCTAACCGCGGCTGTAACATTCTGCTCACAGAGTCACACAGTTTCCTCTCCTTGAGAGTAGAGAACGCATAACACGTCAGCATATAAAAAAGACTAAAAATCATTGTCTGGCGTTGCTCATCATTTCAGCAGAGAGAGATTCCATCTACTCCTGGAACCCAAGCACAGCCTTTAAATTTATCCTACAGTTCTGCACAGCGGACGACCTGTCAAGTGATAATTCACGTGTATTATCAATTTCATTTTTCACTCAAATAAATTATGCCTCTGCTGCCTGGTGAAAGTATAATTCACTTTCTCCAACTTCTGCAAAGGATATTAAATAGTTTCCATTTCAGAATTTGGAGTTTCTTAGAAATATGCAAGTTTTAAATCAAATTTAAACACAATGGGGCAAAGAGAGCACATATTTTAGTGGGAGCCACTTGGCTAAGACAGACTCAATGACAGAGCTTCACATTGGTATCGGGTCACTAAAATAGAATTCAAAGTTCAGTCCAGTGACGAAAATACACATTTAAGAATCACTTCTTTCCAAGGGCTTGATGCTGTGTCATGCAAATAGAAAGCATGGGGGGTGCTGAGTGCATACTAAGTCACTTCTGTGACCCAGGTTCAAATCTTGCCCAGTTTAATGGGTTGATGTTTTCTTTTCTCTGTTGTCTATAAGAATTGAATGTGGACTAACTCTGAGATAGTCTTAGCCCAGCTCCAAGCAAACAGGGGTTCACAAAACAAAACTGTTCGCAAATTAGCCACTAAATTGTCAGTCTCAACCAGAGAGGCCAACGCAAAAGGTAATATGGGATTTAAAATAGTTAGTGTCCAGTAACAGGTATATTTCTGAGACTGAGGTCAATCCATGTTGTTGAGGGTGAGCAGAGGCAGCTTTACTGTGCTTCAAACCATGCCATATCTGATATGGGAGTGCTTGATACCAGCACTGGGTGCAGGATATGAAAAGTGTTGCATTCCTGAACCTCGATGATGAAAAAAAGAGTCAAAAATGAAACACCAATCAAATGAAGTGTGAAAACACAAGGCTTGTGTACACTAAACCTCACAGAAATCTGTAAAGTCCATAAAAATACTAATAGTCCAGATTTTGATGGAAGTTTGCCATGACTGTAACATTCTCAGTTAATCTCTTGTGTATGAGGCATTTTGTGATTCTTCCTTATTGATTGAGAATTCATGAGAAATACCCTCTCTGTATTATATATCTTACTATAACCCTCTGTGATTTTCTCTCACTGTAACCTTTTTTTTCTGATTTCCTGTCACTATTGCCCTCTTTGTGATATCCTTCTTATTATAATACTCTTTGTGAGATATTCCTAACTATAATACTTCTTTTTGAATGGTTCCTAAATATAGTGACACTGTCATACAGAGAAATCTAAAACGAGTTGCAGTGTCATTTTAGAGCTTTTACACATGTAACATCTGTGAACAGAAATCTATGACACACTTCATCTGCCCTAAGTTATCATGTTTGCCTCACTTGGCAAAATAAATATAATTTCACTGGCTCCACAACATATTCGTTATCTGTGACATGAAGTTACTGTAAATCTTTTGGTCAAACTACAGAAGCATTCAATGATTATTTTACAGATTGCACACATCTGGACTAGAAAACTGTATTATGAGAATGCAGAGTGACGGGCAAATTATGATGTTATGGGAAACAGCGGCATACTGTAGAACCTAGCAAAACCAATTATGCAAATACATTTTTAAAATGTGAGAAAGCTATGTTATGGGAATATGAGCAGAAACGTTATGGCAGATTTAAAATAAGAATACTGTAGTTTTCCAGGAGATGTTTCATTATGCAAAGTTTTTTAAACATATGTTCTCTTTGACAATCTGTATTATATTTAAATATTGCCATTTAACTCCTGCCCAACCAAGGGTGCTGCTCAAATGATATTTTCCCTCAGAGATGTTTATAACTGCACTCCCAACCAGACAGAAACCCATCTACATGGCCACAGTCTACCAATTTCAGTACACAAGAACATATTAATTTAAAAAGCAAAAAAGGAACTTCCATTCATACAGTGTCTTTCACATTTATAGGTTGTCCTCATAGCCAATTAATTATTTTTTGAAGTGTAGTCAATGTTGTAATGCAGGAACCAAGTTACGCACAGCAAGGTTCCAAAAAGAACAATGAGACAAGACAGGGAGCAAACAGTGCGACAATCTAAATATAGTTGAAAGAAAGAATGATTGATTTGCATTTATTTGGTGCTAATCACATCTCTGAGTGATGTCTCAAAGTGTTTCACTTGGAATCAGTTACAATGCAAGCTGATATCCAATTCTTAAAAGTGCAGATGGTTCCCTCAGCAAACTCAGATTTTAAATTTCAACAATTTATAATAAGGTTTATAAAAGCATTGTTAGATATTTAATTTTGTTTTTACAGTGCCTTCTTCAACTTCCAGAACTCCTCAAGATGCTTTTCTGTATCTCTAGCTATTCGCCTTGTTCCCCCTTATGTTGCAGAACTGCTTCTACCTGAAGTGGTTTTGGAGTGTACTGAGGCTCCCAATGCAGTGGGATCCGACCCATTTAGAAACATAGCACATAGGAACAAAAGTAGGCCATTCAGCCCCTTGAGTCTGTTCCGCAATTCAATGAGATCATGGCTGATCTGTATCCCAACTCCTTCCACCCGCCTTGGCTCCATATCCCTTAATACCCTTGGCTAGTAAAAATCTATCGATCTCAGATTTAAAATTATTAATTGAGCTAGCATCTACTGCTTTTTGTGGGAGAGAGTTTCACACTTCTACCACCCTTTGCATGAAGAAGTGTTTCCTAACTTCCTTCCTGAATGGCCTGGCTCCGACTTTAAGGTTGTGTCCCCTAGTCCTAATCTCCCCGATCAGCGGAAAAAGTCTCACTCTCCTATCAATTCCTTTCACAATCCTAAAAACCTCAATCAAATCACCCCTTAACCTTCTATATTCCAGGGAATACAAACCTGGTTTATGTGGTCTCTCCTCATAATCTAACCCTTGGAGCCCTGGTAACATTCTGGTGAATCTGCGCCGCACACCTTCCAAGGCCAATGGATCATTTCTAAGGTGTGGTGCCCAGAACTGTACACAGTACTCCAGATGTGGTCTAACCAGTGCTTTGTATAGCTGTGGCAAAATTTCCTCCCCTTTATATTCTAATTCTGTAGTTATAAAGGCTAACATTCCATTAGCTTTTTAAATTATTTTTGTACCTGACTATTACATTTTAGTGATCTGTGTATATAGACCCCTAAATCTCTTTGGACCTCCACTGTTGCTAGCTTTTCACCATTTTTAAAATACTCGGATCTATCCTTTTTTGGCCCAAAATAGATGGCCTCACACTTACCTGCGTTGAAATCCATCTGCCACAGTTTTGCCCACTCACTTAATCTATCAATGTCTCTGTAATTTTATGCTCCCGTCGACACTACTTACGATGCCACAAATCTTTGTGTCATCAGCAAACTTGGATATATGGCTCTCTATTGTGTTATCCAAGTCATTAATAAATATAGTGAATAGTTGAGGCCCCAGCACAGACCCTTGTGGGACACCACTAGTCACTTCCTTCCAATTCGAGTACGTACCCATTATCCCTATTCTCTGTCTTCAACCGCCTAACCAATCTCCTAACTAGGTCAATAATTTGCCTTCAATTCCATGAGCTTTAATTTTAGCTAACGGTCGCTTACGTGGAACCTTACTGAATCACAGAATCATAGAAATTTACGGCACAGAAGGAGGCCATTCAGCCCATCATGTCCGTGCCGGCTGAGAAAGAGCCATCCAGCCTAATCCCACTTTCCAGCTTTTGGTCCATAGCCTTGTAGGTTACGGCACTCCAAGTACCTTTTAAATGCGATGAGGGTTTCTGCCTCTGCCACCCTCCCAGGCAGTGAGTTCCAGACCCCCACCACCCTCTGGGTGAAAAACATTTTTCTCAGCTCCCCTCTAATCCTTCTACCAATTACTTTAAATCTATGCCCCCTGGTTATTGACTCCTCTGTTAAGGGAAATAGGTCCTTCCTATCCACTCTATCTAGGCCCCTCATAATTTTATACACCTCAATTAAATCTCCCCTCAGCCTCCTCTGTTCCAAAGAAAATAACCCCAGTCTATCTAATCTTTCCTCGTGGCTAAAATTCTCCAATCCTGGCAACATCCTCGTAAATCTCCTCTGTACCCAATCTAGTGCAATCATATCTTTCCTGTATGCAGTACTCAAGCTTTGGCCTAACTAGTGTTTTATACAGTTCTACCATAACCTCCCAGCGCTTATATTCTATGCCTCTGCTAATAAAGGAAAGTATCCTGTATGCCTTCTTAACAACCTTATCTGCTTATTCTGCTACCTTCAGGGACCTGTGGGCATGCACTCCAAGATCCCTCTGTTCCTCTACAGCTCTCAGTATCCTCCCATTTATTGTGTATTCCCTTGCCATGTTTGCCTTCCCCAAATGCATTACCTTACACTTCTCCGGATTGAATTCCATTTGCCACTTTTCCGCCCACCTGGCCAGTCCATTGATATCCTCTTGCAGTCCACAGTCCTCCTCCTCACTATCAACCACACAGCCAATTTTTGTATCATCTTCAGAATGCCTTCTGGAAGTCCATATAAACTACTCTGCAGATGATTCTCCAGCACTAGCAGCAATAAACAACTGTGGGTATGCGGATGTTTAAAATTCGCAATCGAAATTTGCATTTTCTGGCCAAACACATTGTTTGATGCTGGGGTGAAGTTCTGTGCAGGCCAGCAATGCAAAGACTACATTGTTGGCCTGTAAAAATGGGCTGGATGCCAAGCTTACATACAGCCAGAAAAAAAATGGGAACTCAAAGGGTGGTGAGTGTCTGGAACGAGCTGCCAGAGGCAGTAGTAGAGGCGGGTACAATTTTGTCTTTTAAAAAGCATTTGGACAGTTACATGGGGAAGATGGGTATCGAGGGATATGGGCCAAGTGCAGGCAATTGGGACTAGCTTAGTGGTATAAACTGGGCGACATGGACATGTTGGGCCGAAGGGCCTGTTTCCATGTTGTAACTTCTATGATTCTTTACATTTCCCACTGCAGGCACTATTGCCACAGGAGGAGCTGTGGACAATCGTCTCTTGAGGTGATTCTTTACTTCTTTGGTAAATTCGATAAAATACACAAAAATGTCCAGTCCAGCAATTTTCATCCACCAATGCAATGAAGTACCAGCTCATTTCTGCAGTAGTGCTGCCATCAAGCTGCGGGCTACCATCAGTGATGTTGCTAGTTTATTAAAAGGTAGAAGGCGGGTTTGGGGATGGCAACAAAAGTGCAACTTCACAATTTTGAAATGTTAACGTGCTTTAAGAGTTAAGCTGCTAGGAAAGGGAACCTCAGGTTTAACAGCTGTACTTTGTATCATGATCTGCCAATTGTGACCAATGGCATCATTGGCAGATGCTGTAAAGGCAGAGGAGGAAAGGTTTTCAGCCAAAAGTCAGCACTGGGAAATCCACTGAAAGTAAAGTGCCTCTGGCAAAAAGCTGTCCTATGCGAAGCTGCCTGACTAATTTTAGAAATGATCCCTTTCCCATCACCAGAGTAATTCCCTCTGACTTCAGCCTGTATAGAGAACACAAACCAGTATGAAGCTGAACCATATTAGCCAAGCAATGTTATGATTATGGACTACATGGGGGGTGAAAATTGTTGGAATGGATATTTCTGTTTGTAATTTGTCAAATCATGTTTACCTGAGATGTGTATTGTCCAGGTAACGCGCAGCATGTTATATTTGAATTGCTGACAGGGCAATGCTGGTCTGTGCTCAGTATTCAATAAAAAAAAACTTTTTTTGGTTTAATAAACTTCTTTTGTATTAAACTTTGTCACCTGCATGTTGCTGAAACCTAATGATGAAAAGGAGGAAAGGGCTTTGATGAATACCAAAGTTGGTCAGGAGCCCACTTTGGACTGAATACATTAAAAAAAGTACAATTAGATGATCTTTGCCTATCTTTTTTATCTTAGTTTACCAGCCTACATCTTGATCTGTCTGTCCGTCTCTTTTAATTTCTTATTTTGATCTCTTTGTCTGTCTGTACCTTGGTTCAATTCAAGCATTCTTTGCCTCATTGACTGTGTTTTTGTAACCCTCTCTATTGCAGCTATATGATTTGTATTTCTCTTGCACTTACTGCCATGGGTATAAAAAGTCAATGCCAATTCTCTCTCCACTTCAAACTCCAAGGTAACTATGTCCAAGAGCATATAGTTACCATTTGTTGTTGATGTGGTGACACGTGGTTATAAGAGACTACCCAGCCAAGAAAACAAAACTAAATGGAACTAACAATTGCTCCATCCAAGTGCCAATAGCTATTCAGACTTACAAGTATATTAAGAGGACAGATTAACAGTACAAACCAATTTATCTCCCTGGTGCATTCAATAATTCAGAGGCTGTGTTCCAAAGGAGAACACTTTACTTACAACAGCATTTGCTGACTCAGTCATTGATTACTTACTTATTCACTGCTCCACAATTCTCAAAATACTTGGTTGAGTTACATTGAAACTACAGTACAGAAACAGGCCATTCAGCCCAACTAGTCTATACCGGCATTTATGCTCCACAGGAGTTGATGGCATTCTTGCCTCTGAGACAGAAAGTAGTTGGTTAAAGCTTCACCCTGGGACTTCAGCTATTATCTAGGCTGACACTTTATTGTAGGACTGAGGGAACTCTACATTGTCAAAGGTGCCATCCTTCGGATGAAATGTAAAACCAAGGCCCACCTTCTATGGTTCAGTTGGCATGAAGAATCTCATAACACCATCTGAATTACAGCAGGGTGTGCATATCCGTGACAACATTCCTCCCTCATCCAACATCACCAGAAATTGGTCATTTGTTTCTTTACTATTTGTGTGCAGAAAGGATGCTGTGTTTGCCCACATAACAACAGTCATTGCACTTCAAAGTAACCCATTATGTGAAGCATTTTGAGATGTTTTTGGGAGTTATGAAAAGACACTTTCCTTTCCTCAGAATACTGTGTTCTAGGCGCCCATATCCAAGCTAATGTTAGCTGCTTTGATATAGCAATTAACCCTGCTGTACAATTGCGTACTGTCTGGCTCTAATGCACGTGTTACATAGAATTACATAGAATTTACAGCATGGAAACAGGCCATTCAGCCCAACTGGTCCATGCCGGTGTTTATGCTCCACACAAGCCTCCCCCCACCCTATTTAATCTAACTCTATCAGCATATCCTTCTATTCCTTTCTCCCTCATGTACTTATCTAGCTTCCTCTTAAATGCATCGATGCTATTTGCCTCAACTACTCCATGTGGTAGCAAGTTCCACATTCTAACCACTCTCTGAATAAAGAAGTTTCTCCTGAATTCCTTATTGGATTTATTAGTGACTATCATATATTTATGACCCCTAGTTTTGGACTAATATTAGGAAGTCATAAGCAACATGTCAAATCTGAAGTCATGGCACAGCATAAATTTCATTCTGTGTTATAGAGTGCTACAATGCAAAATCTATGAGTTTATTATAATATTATATCATAAAAAAGTGAGAGAGGCGAAAAGAGAAGCAGAGTGGCAGAGACAGAATGTGAGAGTCTGCTCCTTCATTCTACCTCTTCACAACCCTAAACTGATATTGAGGTTTGAACAATACATACTCATGTACAGCAAAAACAAAGCCTAACACTGAATTACATCCTACAACATGCTGCCTGCTATTTGTTAAAGGACATAATATAGCTTTTAAAGATGGTTCATTTTCAATTTTTCTTACTGTTAACCAGCTGACACATTGACACAGTTACATGCTAGTCATGTCCCGATTTAGCTAAAAGATTAATGACGTGTGACATTCAAGCTGACGGTATATGGCATCACATCACAAGTATGACATTCCCCATCCGCCAGCAACAAGCTACTGTTAAAGAAACTACTTAGTATTAAATGTGAACAATCTTTATTAACCCTCCCAACTTCAAAGTGTGGACTAAATAGAACACAGATTAAAACAATCAGCCATCTAATACAAGTGTGTAGCTCATCTCTCATCTTATGACTATTCCAGATATGTTTTGACAAAAGGGCTGTGACCAAAGGAAGAGGAAGCGAGCAATAAACGTTCAGGGGAATGCTGTCTAAAAATTGCTGAATCTATATTATTCTTTCCATGCCCTGCATATAGTTACAGTGGCATCTGTGTATCATCTACTGAAGCACCACAGCTGTGACACTAGTGTCTGGATGCTGCTGCCTGACCTCAGATTTTTCATTCTTTGTTCAAGATTTTTTTTAATGATTCTCTTGTGTGACATTAGAAACGTCTGCATATCCTGTTCTGTATCAAATGGAATCCCATCTCCCATTTAAAGTATGGGTGAGTTTAGTCTGTTTTTTATTACTGAAGTCTTCAAGGTCTCAAAACAACAATATTTCTGTGTGCGCGTGTGCGTCCAGGCATGTCTCACTATACGAGCTTCCTAATGTATGTGCATGGGTATGTATGTGAAACACAATCACTTTTTTTTTAATATATTAATTCTCAGGATGTGGGCTTCGCTGGAAGGGCGGCATATATTGCCTATCTCTAGTCGCTGTTGAGAAAGCGGTGATGGGCCTTCTTCTTGAACCTGCAGTACATGTGGTGAAGATGCTCCCACAATGCTGATACGTAGGATTTTGACCCAGTGACAATGAAGGAACGGCGATATATGCCCAAATCGGGATGGCGTGTGACTTGGAGGAGAACTTGGAGGTGATGATGTTCCCATGCACCGGCTGCCCTTGTCCTTCTAGGTGGTGGAGGTGGCGGGTTTGCAGGCGCTGCTGAAGAATCATTGGCGAGTTACCATAGTGTATCCTGTAGATGGTTCACACTGCAACCACGGTATGCCGGTGGTGGAGGGAATTAATGTTTAGGCTAATGGATGAGGTGCTGATCAAGCGGACTGCTTTGTCCTGATTGCCCTCGATCTTCTTGAGTGCTGTTGCAGCTGCAGCCATCTAGGCAAATGGAACATATTCCATCTCACTTTGACTTGTGCCTTGTCGGCGGTGGAGAGGCTTTGGGTGTACATTGCACATATAAATGTTTGTGTGCAGGTGTCTATATAAGTGTGTTGCCATGCAGCATTGAACCCTTTTTAAAAAAAAAGAAGAATTATTTCTATTAAACGGCATTAATTGCCAGCTCCACAAAGAGCTTAAGGACAAATACCATCCTAACACATGCTGCAGACACGTAGGGCATGATTTTTACATGGAGGCAGGAAGGGACTGGGGAGGGAGGGAGGGAGAAGATAATCGGCCATAAAACCCAGAAGGTAAGTTGGCCCGTCACAATGTGTGATCATGACCTTAATGAGGTGAATAAATGTTACTTCTGGGCTTTGCGCCTGGCAGCCAAGGCTGGCTGTCGGGCAGGAAGGCCGGGGATGGGAGAAGAGGGAGGATGGGGTCGGTGGGGGGGGGCGGGGGAGGGGGGCGGTGCTGGTGCTGGGAAGAGATCGGAGTCGCTCGCAGATCGGGGGACGAGATTGGAGGTCGGGTGAAGAGTCAGAGGTAGGGGGGACGACAACATCTGGGGAGTTTCCAGCATCGGGGGGAGGGGGTTTCCAGCAACGGGTGGGGGTGGGGTGGGTGGCATTGGCCGATCACGGGGTCATGTCACGCCAGGATGAGCTTATTGGGTCTGGAAGAATCACTCCTGCTCCTCCGGGCCCACAAGCAGTACAATAAAGGCACTCATCTCATAGATCCGGCCCTTCCCGCCTGCTTTCATCTGATGTGAATTGGAAGCGATGGGAAACCCGAACAGGTACGATTAAAGTTGTTTAACTTTTGTAATGCTCAAAAAATTAAGTACCTCAACTATCTCAATGAGCTACGCTGCCCCTTTAAGTATCAGCCTGCCGGCTTTAAGTGGGGGTGGGACTTCCGGGTGTCAGTTGCGTGCACTCATCCAAACGCGCCTGGGTCAAACCTGGATGTGGGCAAGCTGGAGCCGGGATGCAGTCCCACTCCAAAAATCCACCATTTTTACTGTCCATCTGGCCCCAATCCACCGTTCTTGGGGGTTAAAATTACCCCCATCATCTGTGTGTTTGAACCCTGAGAACAGGGAAAGCTGCCTTGATTGTGTCACACAGGCCGTACAAGTGGCTGGGATGTGTTCTCTGTGCATGTTTCCAACTGCACAGAGGTTTCAAGTGTTTTCTTCCTTTCCTGTTTTTTTGAAAGTCAGACAAAAATCATAATATTTCTGGTGATGGAAGAAGTCCAATCAACAAATATTTGTTCAAAAAAATCCAAGTAATTCCTGCATTCTTGCACAATACAGGAATTTTTGAGGTTTGGAAATTCCAGACGACAATTTTTTCACAATTAGAGGAGTTACAAAGGGGATACCTGATTCGGTGATGATCTGTCTGCAGTTTCTGATCTGAATCCAAACCAACAAGAAACTTGTTCATATCTCCACATGCCTGCAATGAGGACTCTACAATTAGACTGTTTCCAGATGAAGGAGGAGAAAAAACAAACTGCATGCACACTGAAAGAGGATATTATTCAACTCAGCCATGATCTCCCACAGTCAAGTAGCCTATTGTTACTTGTTATGATTCAGATTCTCCCACACCAATTTATTCTTGGTGCTGTGAGAAACTGAACTGAAGGGATTCGAATATCATTTAGAGGTGACACCAACTGTTATTTTCAAGCCTTAAGAAGATGCAGCTTCCATTTGAAAAACTAAGTTACTTTTGCTTCAAGGCTATGGGTAAAATCAAAGACCAAATATCTATTTTTATCACAATATTCACTGCCCAGGTTCACATATGACAATTGTTTTTCAGTCAGCTGGGTGTCTGATATGGGGCAGAATCCATCGCCATGCAAAAGAATCTCTAAACCAAACTACTGAGAAAACCACATAAGTAGAATTTCTATTTGCCTAATATGGTGTGTGCACTCTCTCCCAGAGGGACACACGCACTTACCTAAGCCCAGATAACTTATGTACAAGTTGGGAAAATCTAGAGTTTAAGAGAACTCCAAATGTATGGAGTTTGACCAGCACAAATCACTGGTAGGTTCCCCACTGCTTATCCAGCAAGACTCACCCTACCTTTAGTGCACTGGTTTGCGGGGTTACCCCTGAGCTGAGTGGAAAAAATCTCAGTCCCCAGTGACAGGCCGATCCCTACACGTACCATCAATGAGCCTGCCTTGATCAATCAGCAGATTACTGTGGACTTAACTTGCTCAGATATTGAATTCCCAAGACTGGCACAGAGGAACAACTCAGCTTCAATCTGCTGTCACCAGACAGTTGAGCGTGAGGCCAATTCAACTCCAAAGAGACCCTGATGAATGGACATTTCAGTAAAGGACTGAAGTGGTGACACCTCCAGGGGGGCTGCATCCCTGGGTGAGTGGCTGCCTTTAAGAGATGGGCAAGGGAAAAACTGAAATAAAGTGTAAAGTGTCAGTTTGGCTCTGTGCTAGCACTCTGACCGTTAAGTCAAAATATTGCAGAGTCAAGACCCACAGAACATAATCTAGGATACATTTCAGTGCAGTACTGAGGGAGTGCTGCATTGTCAGGGGCACCGTCTTTTAGACAAGATGTTAAACCAAGGCCCTGTCTGCCTGTTCACGTGGACAATACAGATCCTGTGGCACTATTTCTCCTGGTGACCCTCAAACAATCCACCAAAACAGATTAACTGGTCATTTATCTTATTGCTGTTTGTGGGACCTTGGCTGCTGCATTTGCCTTCATAACAGTGACTAGACTTCAGAGTAATTCAACAGCTGTGAAGTACTTTGGGACTTTCTTTCTAAATAAAAAGAACAAAAATGTTGAAGTAGCATGATCATTTTAGCAAAATGACAGGGATGTTATTTTATAGGCTTGTAAGTAAAATATGGAGGCTTACATAGGAACATAGAAACAGGAGTAGGCCATTTAGCCCCTTGAGCCTGTTCCGCCATTCAATAAGATCGTGGCTAATCTGTGACCTAATTTCCTTAATCCTATATCCCTTAATTCCTTTGGTTAACAAAAATCTATCAATCTCAGATTTAAAATTAACAACTGAGCTGGGATCAACCGCTGTTTGCAGAAGAGAGTTCCAAACTTATGCCACCCTTTGCATGTAGAGGTGTTTCCGAACTTCACTCCTGAAAGTCCTGGCTTTAATTTTCAGGCTATGTCCCCTCGTCCTGGACTCCCCAACCAATGGAAATAGTTTCTTTCTATCTACCCTATCAGTTCCCCTTAATATCTTGAAAACTTCGATCAAATTACCCCTTAATCTTCTAAATTCCAGGGACTAGAAACCTAGTTTGTGTAATCTCTCCTCATAATTTAACCCTTGGAGTCCAGGTGTCATTCTGCACTCCTTCCAAGGCCAATATATCCATCCTAAGGTGTGGTGCCCAGAACTGAACACAGTATTACAGGTGTGGTCTAACCATGGCTTATGGCTGCAGCATAACTTCTACCCCCTTGTATTCTAGTCCTCTAGATATAAAGGCCAGCATTCCTTTAGCTTTTTTGATTATTTTCTGTACCTGTCCATGACATTTTAATGATCTATGTACATGGACCCCGAAGTCTCTTTGGATCTCCACTGTTTCGAGCTTTTCACCATTTTAAAAGTACTCTGATCTATCCTGTTTAGGTCCAAAGTGGATGATCTCACACTTGCCTACATTGAAATCCATTTACCACAGTTTTACTCATTCACTCAATCTATTAATATCTCTCTGTAATTTTATTCTTCCGTCTGCACTGCTTACAATGCTGCCTATATTTGTGTCATCAGCAAACTTGGATATGTGGCTCTCTATCCCGTCATCGAAGTCATTGATAAAAATGGTGAATAGTTGAGGCTCCAACACAGATCCCTGTGGGACACTACTAGTCACATCCTGCCAATTTGAGTTCCTGCCCATTATCCCTGCTCTCTCTTTCCTGCCGCTCAGCCATTTTCTGAACCAGATTAATAATTATCTTTCAATTCCATGAACTTCAACTTTAGCTAACAGTCTCTTATGAGGGACTTTATCAAATGCCTTCTGGAAATCCATATAAATAACATCCATAGACATTCCCCTGTCCACCATTTTAGTCACCTCTTGAAAAAATTCAATTAGGTTCGTCAAGCCTTTACAAATCCATGTTGGCTCTCTCTGATCAGCTGAAAATTTTGAAGGTGTTCAGTCACTCTATCCTTAATTATAGACTCGAGTAATTTCCTGATAACAGGTGTTAGGCTAACGGGTTGATAATTCCCCAGTTTCCCTCTCTCACCTTTCTTAAATAACGGAGCGACGTGCAATTTTCCAATCTAAATGAACAGTTCCTGAATCGAGAGAAAATTGGAAGATTATAGTTAGGGCATCTGCAATGTTCTCACCTACTTCCTTTAAAATCCTGGGATGGAAACCATCTTGTCTTGGGGATTTGTCACTCTTTAGTGCCGTTATTTTCTTCATTATTGTTAATTTGCTTATGTTAATTACAGTGAGTCCCCGTCCCTGATTCAAAATTAATTTCCTTGGGGTGTCCGGCATGCTATCCTCTCCCTCTACTGTAAATACTGACGCACAGTAATTATTTAACATGTCCACCATTTCCTTATTTTCATTTACAATATCACCATTATGAGTTTTTAAGGGGCCCACATTGCTCTTGACCACCCTCTTTTCCCTAATATAATTGTAAACATTTTTTGCGTTGATTTTGATATCCCTTGCAAGTTTCTTTTATGGTCCCTTTTTATAGCTTTTACTATCTGTTTTGTTGCCCTTTGTTTTTCATTGTATCTCTCCCAGTGGCCAGGATCTGTGCTATTTTTACATTTTTGTATGCTTTTTCTTTTAGTTTTATGTTGTCCCTTACCTCGTTTGTCGTCCATGGCTTTTTTTTTGGCAAGTAGAGCTCTTGCCCCTTAGGGGTATAAACTGGTTCTGTATCACGTTAAATTCTTTTTTGGAACACCTCCCACTTTCCTATTACATTTCTTAATAAAATAAAACAGATTCACAAAAATTGCAATGCATGGAATCATTAATCTGCATTGTGCACTATCCCAGCAGCTAAACTTGCAACTGTGGGACTGGCTTTGGGACAATGGCACATTTAACATAAAGCTTCATGAAAGAGGATGGACACTGAGTGGCATTTGGGGCAAAATGAGTTAAAGAAGGTGCTCCAAGGCAAGGTTTAGAGGGGGGTGGGGTTTGAAGGTGAGAAAAAGGAAGCAAAGTTTAGGGCCAGAGTGCAGGGAAATGACGGCTGTAGGCTCTGCCACTGATGGTGCAGTGGAGGGAGGGAGAAATCTGAAATTCTCACCCCCCAAAAGGCTGTGAACGTTCAGGGTCAGTTTTCAAGACTGAGATCGACAGTTTAGGTAAGGGTATCAAGAGATATGGAGCTAAGGCAGGTAACTGGAGTTGAGGTACAGATCAGCCATGATCTAATTGATTGGCGTAACAGGCTCGACAGGCTGTATAGCCTACTGCTGTTCCAAATGGGAATTTGCTTGTTTTTCGCTGTAATTAACAACCGATGATTCTCAGAAATCATTACATTTACAAGCAATGCACTCTTGCATTTCTTTAATGGGCTTGTTAAATACAAAGAAAAAAACAAACAGGAGAACTCTTGGCTAATACTGGGGGGGGGGGTAATTTCACCCTCAAGTGACTCTCCACCTCATCAGTAGTTTAATTTAGCAGGGTCATTGTTGTCTAGTAAAGTGACTTGCAAGGCATTGTGCCAGGTTTGTAAAATTTTCCAGTACAACACCCTTTAAAAAAAATCCCATGTGTGGAACAAAAATTTGTTTAAAAAAAAAGCAGTGAAATTTTCTGCAATTCTTAACTGACTTTTTTCATGGTTTGCTGGTATCCTGAATTGTGAATACATTTGCTTTTATAGTGTCCTCATGACCATCCAAAACTAGACCATGAATGGAAGTAAGTGAGCAATAGTTGGGCACTCCCTCACAGGGCAAGAGCTTACAACGAAGGATATGTAATTCTCAGCACCTCTTAGCAATAAATTAGAGAGAGCTATTGGAGAGAGTGCAGAGGAGATTTACTAGAATGGTACCAGGGATGAGGGACTTCAATTATATGGAAAGGCTGAAGAAGCTGGAATTGTTCCCCTCAAAGCAGAGAAGGTTATGGAGAGATTTAGTACATGTGTCCAAAATCATGAAGGGTTTTGATAGTGAATAAGAAGAAACTGTTTCCAGTGGCAGAAGGGTCAGTAACCAGAGGACACAGATTTAAGGTAATTGGCAAAAGAACCAGAGGGGAGATGAGGAGAATTTTTTTTACGCAGTGAGTTATTATGATCTGGAATGCACTGCCTGAAAGGGTGGTGGAAGCAGATTCAGTGGTAACTTTCAAAAGGGAATTGGGTACAAATTCTTGAAAAGGAAAAATTTGCAGGGCTATGGGGAAAGAGTGGAGTGGGACTAATTGGATAGCTCTTACAAAGAGCCAACACAGCCACAATGGGCCAAATGACCTCCTTCTGTGCTGTATGATTCTATGATTCTATCGGCCGGTTGCTTGCCTGCAGGATATTGGTACATGGCGTGGGGACGCCATAAATAGGAGAAGATAAAATAATAACTATTGCACGCAAGCTGAACAGAGATCAAGAGACCTTAATGTGAGAAAAAACATTGTATTATGACCGACTGCTAAAGAATAGTCTAGAGGATAGGTCATTTTGATAATAGCTTGTTGATGAATCTCAAGAATATCTCTGATGAAAAGAACAATTACACACAAGTTCTAAATTGACCCTTTCAATAAGAGAGGCTAAAAGTTATGGGAACACTGCAGGAATGCAAATAGAGTTTCCAGCAGGGAGAAACACATGTTTTTATGAGCCAGATGGATTCTCTTCCAGTTATTCTCTGGGTCAACAAATTCTATTCCTCACAATTTAAGTTTGGATATGTAGTTCTACAAGCTGTTCTGCGCTTTGTGATTATAATTTTACATGAACTCCCCAACAAGCAACAATTCTTGGAACAAGAGAGACAATATCGCAGAAATTCTAAGCCTCATTTAAATCATTTCAGATTATTTCATGTTGAAATGCCCAGTTATCAGATTTAATTCACTGCAGTGCTGTTAACTTTTAAATGCTACAAAAACAGAGAAGAACTTTTTTGCTACCAACTTGCAGGTGCAATACTTCATATCATGGCATGCACCTTTTGAGATTTCAGCTGCTCTGGCAGATTTTTACAGAAAAATATTTATTACAGAAGATTTGTAATGATATAGGACCACAAGTACAAGGGTCTCCTGCCATGTATCTTGGGGCTGACAAGAGGTGAAATGTTCCAAGTTGGTCCAGTAATTAAGGATTTCAGACCAATAAATAATCTAACTTGTTGAGGTTACATTTGCTCTCCTGCATGAGTAAGTGATTATTTATTGTATTAGTTCTTATCTGTGTTATGTGCAATACAGATAAAGGGCCCGATATTACCAGGGCGGCGGGTTCACAGCTGGTGGGGGGGGGCGGCCCACGCGCCCGGTGAAATCAGTCTGTCCCGAACTGATTGGATCCACTTAACTCTTGTTCCGGGTTCCCCACTGCTGATCTGCGCGTCGGGCGGGCTGCGCATGCGCAGTAAGGTCCGTCAGCTGGAGGAGCTCTATTTAAAGGGGCAGTCCTCCACTGACAGATGCTGCAAGAAATAGGAAAAATTACAGCATGGAGCAGCCCAGGGGGAAGGCTGCTCCCAGTTTAATGATGCCTTATTCCAGGTATCATTAGATGGGGTGAGGAGGAGGGGGAGGACAGAGATCTTCCCCCCGGCGGGTGGGAGGAAGCGGCCTGCCTCTGCCACCAAGAAGGCCTGGCTTGAGATGGCAGAGGAGGTCACCTGCACCACCAACATATCGCGCACCTGCATACAGTGCAGGAGGCCTGCAATGACCTAAGTAGGTCAGCCAAAGTGAGTACACTTACTCATTCCCCTACACTCCGTCTGCCACATCACCGCCCCCACCCCACATCTCCTTCTGCACTGCCAACACTACTCTGTCACATCACCCATCACACCCACTCAAACCTCATCCTCATCTTACTTGCACTTACTCACCTCGCCAGTACTCATCCCGCCACTACCACTCAACCCAATCCTCATACAATCTCATGGCTCTATCTCATCCTCACCCTCTCATGCATCTCTTTCACAGTCAGCCTCACTCAACCTGCCACTACCTGTGCTGCAGCCACAGGGCATGCATCACATATGTGCAGTAGGCAGCGTAAGGCAAACATGTCGTGAGCATGAAGGGGATGCACAAGGGTGTTTGAGGGTTTGTCATGGCTTTTCCTTATATTTAATTTCTGAGCAACTCACATTACATATTATATTGGCACCACTACTGTCACGTCTTTGCGAATCATGTCTGGTTTGTGGAATAATGCTCTTTCCTGAGGATCACAATGAAGACCCACAACTGATGCCACCCATTGTGTCACTGCAGAGTGGGTGTAGGTGTATTTGCAGAGCTCTTTTGTGCAGACGACTGAGAGACGTCAGCGATGTCCCCGGTGGTGCCCTGGAAGGATGCGGAGGAGAAATTGTTGAGGGCAGTGGTGACTTTGACAGCGACAGGTAAGAAGATGGTGCTCGGGCCAGCCGGGAGCAGCTCGGCATGAAGGAGGCTGCAGATGTCCACGATTACATGTCGAGTGACTCTGAGCCTCCGTGTGCACTGCTGCTTAGAGAGGTCCAGGAAGCTGAGCCTCGGTCTGCGGACCCTGTGGCAAGGGTAGTGCCCTCTGTGACGCATCTCTCTCCGCAGTTGCCCTCCCTCCTGCTGTGCAGGTGGATGTGTCACAGCACTGTGTTGTGGAGCTCCACGTGTCAGAGGTGGACGGCTTGGCCGGCGAGGCTGGTGATGCTGTTCGCCCTCCGAGGAGGTCATGACTGCAGCTACGGCGGCCCCCATCTGGAAGATGTACATCTGAGGGGGTCCGCAAGGTAGGTACATGTGTCTGGACCCCAGGGTAAGTGCGCAAGTTTGTGAATTTTAATGTTAGGTGGAGGGTGGTGGAGGCCAAACTTTGTCCAAAGTGACAGAGCCGCCTCCTGCAATGAGTGAGGGTCTCCCCCCCCACCAATCAAATGGACCTTTGCAGCTGCCACAGGCTGATGGCTGCAACACGTCCATTTGAACTGGGAGTGTTTCCCCCAGTACGGGAAACAGTCCCAGTTGTGTGTAAAATCCCAACCCTCCTGAAATATCTCGTTAATCAGGTCTGTAAACAATCTGAAATACCTAAATAAATAGCTTAAGTGGCACCCCGCCGGCTTTAATTGCCTGCGGGAGTCCCACATGCGGGGGCTGCGTGCGCATGTCAGCGCATCTGTGGGAAACCCGGAAGTGGGAGGGTTGGAGCCGGGCTCCCGACCCGCCCCAGGAATCCCCGATTTTCGGAGCCCCCCTCCAGGAACGCACCCGATCGCAGGTGCTAAAATCGACCCCAAAGAGTTCCCCTAATAACTGTTTCATCTATGAACATGGCATCGATTGCTGTCAGTCACCTTTTATGATTCATGACACCATTCCTGTGCTCCTCAATAATCTTCCAGCTCTGTAAATCTCAACCTTTTTAATAAACTTTTTAAAAAGGTATTGAGTGGTTGTCAAAAGTGAAAGTCTCTGCACATTGATGTACAAAGGCCCTACACGAGGTTCACACAAACAGATGTGCTCAAATGGTAAGCTCCACATCTTGCGTTAAACCACCAATAAAACTGTTGGACTATAACCTGGTGTCGTAAGACTCCTTACATTTGTCCACCCCAGTCCATCACCGGCATCTCCACATCATGGCACCCAGGAGAGGGAAGGGATGGTAGAAGCTAAGACCTTCCCCTCAGTGAGAGAAATAGACTAGCGGATAGGGACATGATCCCAACCACAGAGGTCCCGAAATTTCTCAAGCCATGATCCCGGCAGCTGCACTGGGATCGCACCTGATTATGTCCTCCAACTCTGATCCTGCTGGAGGTTGAGGGGTTAGCGGGAGGACACCGCATTAGAAAGGGTCAGGCGAGCACAAGCATCGGTTCAGATGCATCTCTGGCACCTGCCTGCCGTGACTGCCAGAAACTTCAGTCCTCGCCTGCAAATGGGGAGTTGCCCAGGATCCCCTCAAAACTTTACCAATGTTCCAATCTGCCCCATAAGCGAGAGTGCCAATCCACCCAATTTTTTAAAAATTAAAAAGCCTTGAGATTCTTCAGAGTGGGGGACAGGGGATGGGGGCGGGAGGGACGGTTGGGGGTGAGTCCAGGCTGATTCCTTGGGGTTCACATATGCCCTAGTGGAAGCCAGTACATCTCCATTTACTTGACTTATCACAGAAATCCTGGGTCCCAAATAACCTTCCGGAACCCAAATTCCCTGTCCTCGGGGCTCCTGACCCTGGCTCCACCCTCTAGCCATCATTTACCCTTTACAAAGCAGTGAGGAATCTCCCAAAGTCTCCACTATTTCCCTCGGGGTTCTGCAGGTTTCCTCCATGAAATCTGGTGGAAGTCTGTCAGAACCCCCATGGAATATCAAGGACATCGTCTTTACCATTGTTCTTTCATGAATGTGAAGTACACATAGGCCACAAGGGCCACAAATACAAACTAAGGTTACAAAGGTCCTGCTCACAAGTGAGAGAACCCATCATCCCTTGGTCACTGTGGTGAACTGGGGCTTCAAATTATTCCACAGCTATGAGCAAAGTACGGAACTTCAAGTAATATTTGATGAAGCACCATGATCAGCAAGTTTAAGACAACAAGGTACCATGGGACTACTCCAGGCAACTGCTATCCATGCAGCTTGTTTGACACATGCCGTATATTAAACAAAGTATTGGACCCAGCAGAGATTGTTGATCTCAACATACAAGAGAGGTGAACTTTGAACCATTGCTGTCCTCCAGCCAGAAACTTTAAAGATGCTGAGATAAACTGGGCTCCACAGTCTCAAACATTGTTCCAGATTATCAGTTTCACATTAACTATGTGTCTTCTTTCACTAAAAGTCAGCAACAACTAAACAAACTCAGAATATATTAACTTAAATGTTAGAATGTTTAAATTCACACAAGATGTAGTGGAGTTTAGCACCAATTATGCACAGGGTACACCAGGAGAGGCCAAGACCACCCCTACCTTCCTAACAAAAATCACACAAACTAGACAGGATCCAGAGTCCAGCTGGATCCCTTAGCAGATCAGTCTGTTGTGTACCTTTCTCCCCCTATCTGTGTACATCAGTTTTTAAGAAGCACAAATATCAATCAGATAAGATGAAAGGAAGAACTCTCAACTAATCTTAAGCCTGCTGATTCGCATTGTGTCTGAAGTACTTGTGAAGAGGATTTTGCACAACAGACCTCCTATGCCCCGACCATCAAAGAAATCCTCTTCACATTTTTCTTTGAGAAATCTAGGTGAATGGGCAAGGTCCACCATGCAGGACACCACTGAGTTTCAAAAATATAATAAAAGAAGACAAATACTGTAAATTAGGAAGTTTAAAATATATCATGGCAAGCTTAAAAGCCTGTATATTGTGGGAGGAATGGAAGTCTGAACAGAAGTAAGGAGTTCCACAGTTTTGAGGTAATGTGGCTATTGAAGCCTTTGTTGTTATTCATGGAAAAGGTAGCAAATTTGTAACTTGTACAAAAATGAATGTAGCAACTCAGGTGGGCAGTTACTTTTTTTACTTACAAGTTGCACAGAAACATGGGAACAGGCCATTCAACCCCTTGAGCCTGTTCCGCCATTCAACAGATCATGACTGATCTGTACCTCAACTCCTTACTAGCCTTTGATCCATAAGTGATCACGCGTGGCGTTGTTAACCTGAGGCATAGGTCAGAGTGGAAAAAATCAGTGGCACAAGGGAGTTGGGCAGTTGGCGGATGAAAGAAAGACTTGCATTTATATAATGCCTTTGATGACCTCAGGACATCCCAAAGCACTTTACAACCAATGAAGTACTTTTGAAGTGTAGTCACTGTTGTAATGTCGGAAAGGCAACGGCCAATTTGCGCACAGCAAGGTCCCAGAAACAGCAATGTGACAAGTAACTCGATAATCTGTTTTAGGTGTTTGTTGAGGGATAAATGTTTGCCAGAACATCGCGGAGACCTCCCCTGCTCTTCTGACATGCGACCTTTATCATGCATGTGAGAGAGCAGACGGTTTAATGTCTCATCCAAAAGACGGCACTACCAACCGTGCAGCACTCCCTCAGTACTGCACTGAAGTGTCAATCTAGTATTATGTACTCAAGCCTCTGGTATAAGACTTGAGCCCACAACCTTCTGACTCAGAGGCGAAAGTGACACCAACTGAGCCATTGGATGGCCAGGGAGCTGGGATTGATGGACAGGGAGGCTGGTTATCATTGTGCTCACATAGGCACAAAGGGGAAAATATTATTTATAGAAAAGGAAGGAAGCTAAGAGTAACTGAGAAAAAATGGCTACCTTATGTGCTTTTGTGGAGATTTGATTGGTCCATCGTATCACCTGATTATCATGAACCAATCCCAATGTTGGAGGCTTAATACAATCACACTAACATACATCACAGACACAAGATTTTTAATAATATAAACCATAGATCGGTGACAACACACATATATTTGGAATATATATATATGTATATACACACACAGGCACACGCGCGCACAAACACATGCACGCTCCAGTAGATCACTCATAGCATTTGCTTTCAGGTAGTCTGGGGAATGCAGCACAGTTGTGATGTTTAGTTGCTAACATGGCCTGCCCCTTTAAAGCCACTGCTCAAGTAATTCTTGCAGGAATATTGTATAAACAGGCAAAGTTAAGTAATTGTATCTGGTTGTAAACCCTAAAGGCCAGCGGGTAACTGGAAATATCTGGCTCCAGATCAATAACTGACTTCTTTTTGAAAAAAAATCGTTTTGCATTTGTAATGGAATTGTGACTCTGAAGTATGACATCTGGATTGTGACAGGCATATATTACATAAATACTGAATAAATACCTCAGTATTTGTGTAGGACTAATTTTTTCAATGGGATTTCATTTGAAGATACTTGCAAACACAATAAATGCTGGATTATACTTTTGACAAGTAGAAGAAATGCGATAAATCTTCAAACAAAAATCCAAAATTGGGATGTGTATATTATACACAGATATTTAAAAAAATTCTTAAAACTCACGGCCAAATTTTGGGTGCATGGTTGAAAGTGGCTCAGTTAACCTCACATATAATGACCACCAGTTTACCACACTAAATATCCACCATATGCTGCTGTTCATTTGATGTGAGGTTGACAGTGTTTTCATAGTATCTCAGGCTGTCTGTCAAACATGTCATTTAATGCAATTTGGACAACTGCTCCTTTTGGTTTTGAGATCCCTTCAAAAATCCCGTTCTGCTGAACTGCAAGTAGGTGGCAGCTATTTCCTCGCTCACACATGGGACTGACGATCACTCGACACCCCGTTATTCGTGTTTGGGCCTGTCAATCACCTGGTGCCTGGCTGCTGGTGCATGCTCCTCAAAGTCTCAGCCAGTAAGTAACAAGCTCCTTGCAGCCAGCTGCCATTCCTCTTTCATCAGAAGCAAAAGCAGAAAATGCTGGAAGCACACAGCAGGTCAGCCAGTGTGTGTAATGAGCAAAAAACAGGTTAACATTTCAGGTTCGATCTTCCACCAGAGTTTGTCAAGGTTCAGATGAAGGTCTCCACCCAAAACATTAATCTATCTTTTCTCTTTACGGATGCTGGCAACCCTGCTGAGCAGCTTCGATCTTTTTTGGTTTTATTTCACATTTGCAGAAATTACAGTTTTTGTTTTTTACCCCCATTGATCAGGCTCTTGAAGTGTAAGTATCCCAAATTAAATGTTGATCCTGGTCACACGCCATGTGGTGAGCAGGTAATACATTCATTGGGGTAGAGTTTCCGCTCGATTGTGTTGGTTTTATTGGCACAATCCGGCCGAACCAGCGCAAAAGATCACGGAAACTCGATTTACGCTGAGCGTAATGTCCGGCGTAATTCGAGTTTCTGCGATCTTTTACGTTGGTTCAATAATCATGGCGGTGAAGCCGGCCCACAAAACTGGCCACGCCCCCTGATCGAAATAACAAGGATGGCGAGTTTCCATCGATTGCGGCCATTCGAGGAGGGAGTGCAAATTAAGCTTGTTTTCTTAGGCGCACAGGCACTAGTAGGCACGTTTTAAACATTTTTACATATTAGAAAATATTTCATTTGCTAAGAAACTGACTCGTGCACACCAATGAAAGTAGTAAATGGTTCAGTATAGTTTATTTTAAGTCATTTTCAGTGATTTAAAATCAGGTCTCTCCAAGGTGCAGGACTAGACACTCGAATTAAAAATGCTTATTTTTTTTGTGGTAAACCCATTTTCAGCTGTAGAAATAAAACTACACCAGGTTACCACTCTTAGATACACCAATGAATATTTTTTATTACAAAGGAGAAAAGATAAACAATTACGTTCTATTACGCTGCCCGATTACGCTGGTTCATGGAAGATTATGCAAATGGATTTTAGCGGAAACTTGAACTGTAACTGAATCGGCACAATTTTCGGGCACAATTTGCACCCAATTACCGATTGTACCCAAAACAGAAACTCTACCCTGTTATATTCTAGTGGTATTACCATGGAGTTACACTGGATTCACATCTGCACATTCATTATAGGTGTGGAATCATCACAACTCAGTATGTTCTACATGTCCACTCTATTGCCACACCTTAAGTGACATTTGGCAAATTCATGTTTTCTCACTCTTATAAATATTCAGCTGATGAACAAGGAAGAAAAGACCTTCCAACAGAACTTGATTTGAATCCAATTTAGCCATTCTAGGACTTCCCCTCTGCAGCTTTTTGATCCCTAAAAAGATACATTACTCATGAAAGGAAATGTCCTGAAGTGAATCCTTATTTATAACTGTAGAATAATTGTTACTTTCAGGGGTGACTTGTCACCTCTTTCAAGGGGACAGTACCATAGGGGAGGTTTTCGATCTAAAGTACTCTTCCCCGTACTGCATGTAAATTCTCGCTGAGACGACACATCATTCATTTACCAGGCATCTAAGCAGCCCCATCGAGACGTGCTGTGTTAGGTTTCGAGCAGGAATGGACCTGCTCCATAGATGTATCTGAGTGACCAGTCTCTGGCAGGCTGCCATACACTTGAGTGGAAATCAGCTTCCTTCCAGCTCCTGGAAGCCGATCAGTAAAATGTAAATGCAAAACTCAATTGACCTGGGAACTGAACATTGAGTTACATCCAAAATACAGCACAGAAACAGGCCATTCGGCCCAACTGGTCTACACTGGCATTTATGCTCCACACGAGCCTCCTCCCTCCCTATTTCATCTAACCCTATCAAGATACCTTTCTCCCTCATGTCTTTATCTAGCTTCCCCTTAAATGCATCTGTGCTATTTGCTTAAACTACTCTTTGTGGTAATGCGTTCCACATTCTTACCACACTTTAAAAACACCCCACACCTCATACTATTTTCCTCTAACTTAAGAAAGAAGATGCACAGAATCGAGAATAAACAGCCAAGGAACAAAGAGGTTTGTTAATATATAACAGGACATGTGGCATTTCCTGGTAAACAACTGCCGGTTATTCCTTGAGAAATGTGCAGTAATAATGCTGTAATCAATAATCCTCTTGTTTTAACGTTATCTCACATCAAGGACCATGAGTGCACTGACAGACAACATCTGCAATGATTGCAGTCACAACCACTAAAGCATGTCCAAGAATGAATAAAAAAAAACTCACCTGAAATGAATATAGGATCTATTATTAAAGATAAAAGTGGATACCAGTTATTGCAAGCAGTCAGATAATCTTATGGCTTCAGTTAACCAATATAAACCCCTCCAGCTACACTTTCACAACTTATGACATTGTCTAATTCCTTTGATTGAATTACCAACTGGCAATCACTCCAAGGCACCTACTGTCACCTACGTAATAATTTTCAGAACGTAAAATATTAATGAGCTTTAAATTTGTCAGTCTGAATGTACTTCAGAACAAGCAGAGCTTTACATATCAGAGACATTGTTGTCCTTACAAACTTTGCAGGTTATTCATTTACTGTAGCAGCTGTTTTTGTCTTCACAAATATTACATTTTCTGTGAAGTTTTTAAGTGATTCAAACAAAGGCTTTGCGTTAGTTTCGTGCAGGAGCCTCAGCATTGCAATGTTATTGTCTGAATGGACTATTTTTGTTTTACAGTTATGTCAAAAGCTTTCTTTCAATCCCTGCAGCACTGTTTTACTATATTCATTTCTAGCTCTTTTGCATCCATACATAATCAATCCATCCACACAGATACTCAAAATGTTTTGAAAATGACTCACAGCATCAGAATGACTAAATGTAATTGTTGCTGCGTTGCCACATGGTTCTGGATGAGCATATGGGCAGGCAGCAATAGGACAACCGGAAGAAACTGTACTGTGACACAAGAACGATGAAAGCTACGATGGTCCTTACCTTTTGCAGCCACTGTGTGTTGTTCTCCAGGATGCCTTCGAGTTGCTGCAGCCGTTTTAGGGACCAGTTGGGTTCCACTGGTGGAGGAGCATCTCCCTGGAGTGAGTTAGACATGTGGTAATCAGGGGAAGGTTGGCAGTTCTCGATCTCGGGAAGCAGAAATGTATAGCTGCAGGGTCCATGCTGAATCCGATGGTGGCGCTTATCCAAATTGTCTGTGCCTTTATGATAGGAGCTGTACCCTGACATAGCCAGGAATGTACAAACACAACTCACAAATGACAAGTAGCTCGATAACATTCTGATGGTTTCCAACTGCAGCTGAGCTTTTTGTAAAACAGGATATGTGCAGGGAAACAAAAAAGGAAAAGCTTCAAACTTTAACCAACTTCTTCTCTTTCTCTGGCTCTTTGACTATTGAATTGCTTGGTCATAGATTCGGAAAAAAAGAGTTACTGCTTCTCCTGACGGGTTGTTCTGACAGTTCACTGGCTTTATGTAATGTTGCCAAGAATTTGTTTTCCCTCTGTGGCTCAATGATAAGGCTCAGTATTGCTTCCTATATCTCACAGCCCACGTTGCACTGACAAATGCAGGAAATGTTCAGTTGCTCCTGTTGGTAAGGTCTCTCCCCCTTCAAGTTGGGCTGAGTCCCATGCATGGAAGGAGATGCTTGGTGTAGGAAGGTTATGAGTCAGTGGCTCTATCTCACCAGCTGATTTGACCACAAGAATGTGCAAGAAATTAGCACACGCTCTGCTCCTTCAGTAGCTTTCGTCACAGGATCTGACAGTTTATCTTAATGCACCATTCCGATAACAAGGGATATTTTACATCATTGTCCAGCCCACATTGTTTTCAGGCAACAGGCAGTAAATCAGCTCATCAGTGAAATTCAGGGCAAATGTCCATCACCTTTAGAGGAACAGAAGTGTGCAAAGTTTATTTTCAGCAAGTGTGTTGCATACTCTATAAGACATACTACCAAAATTCAGTATCAGATTTACAATTTCTCCTATGGGAGGCTTTAGAACCCATTTAAGGATAATCATTTAACCCTATCAGCCTGAACAGGCTCTTTGTGCTTAAAAGTCTCCCAAAGGACAGTTAGGCTTTCTTCTGACCCAGCCACAAATATTAGTGCTGCAGGAGAGCAAAAGGCATGACCTGACCTTTCTTTAAGAGGCAACTGTCACCATTTGCAGCTTCAAAACAAATTTTTGTTTTTTCTTCCAATTTTCTCCCCAACTCCCCTGACTCACACTGAAGTATCATTCAAGTATCACACGGACTGCAGCGGTTCAAGAAGGCGGCTCACCACCACCTTCTCAAGGGCAAATAGGGATGGGCAATAAATGCCGGCCTCGCCAGCGACGCCCACATCCCATGAACGAATTTTAAAAAATAACACTGCCACCCATCCACTACCATTCTTCATGGATAAACATAGACAAGTGTCGGCAGGAGTGTGGGAGGAATCACAGCCAATCCCTTCCTCCCTCAACATTCATACCTGCACACTTTCCAGCAAAGGTCACCAGACAGTGATCGTTAGCAGGATCCCTGGCTGATATTACCTCGTCCGAAGCCATTTTCACTCCTCCCCACCAATTTGCCAACTGAGATTGCTAACTCAACACTTAAGGACAACTAATAAACACTGACAAATGCATTCATGCTCAGTCAGTAGCACCCTTGCCTCAGAGTTAGAAGGTTGTGGGTTCAAGCCCCATTCCAGAGACTTGAGCACATAACCCAGGCTGACACTTTAGTGCAGTACTGTGGGAGTGCTGCATTGTTGGAGGTGTCGTCTTTCAGATGAGATGTTGAACCTAAACCTCCCCCTCAGGTGAACGTAAAAGATCCCACGGCACTACACGAAAAAGAGCAGGGGGATTCTCCCTGGTGCTTGGCCAATATTTACCCCTCAACCAACATCACTAAAAACAGATGATCTGGTCATTATCACATTGCTGTTTATGGGACCTTGCTGTGCGTAAATTGGCTTCCATGTTTCCTACAGTATAACAGTGATTACACTTCAAAAAGTACTTTATTGGCTGTAAAGTGCTTTGGGACATCCTGAGATCATGAAAGGAGTTATATAAATACAAGTCTTTCTTTCTTTCAGTCATTTACCATCAAACAAAACATTGATAAAATAGCAGGACATGTTATTTTAATGACTGATGCACTTTGTTGACTTGGTAAAAATTGGACAAGAATAATAAAGCATGCAATGAACTGGTGTAAGCTTAACTTCAAACCTTTTGCTGATCCCTCATAATGCACATGGGAAAATAGATGGCTGACAGGGAGGTAGAACACTTAATTAAATGCTGCAAAGCTGAAGTGCCATTAATGTTCTTCACTGACAGAACTCAGAGTTTCAATTATTGCCTCATGGCTCTGCCAAAGACACCACTTCAATTCATACTAGCTGATCTCCCATGGCATTGCTCATAGTAGGCCGCAGGATAAGTTGTATTATAAGGATAGGAGCGTAATATCATGTAACACTCAATCCACAGAAGTACAGCTGTGTCTCTTTAAGACCACAGGGGTCTAATTGTTGCAAAAGGAGAATAAACTGATTCCTCCCCAAGATCTGAGTGGCTTTATTTTCTTTAAAGATTGTTTTGCATCTGCAGCAAAGTGTAATACTTTGAAGTGTGGCAGACCTAAAACTTTAAAATATTTTGGATTAGAAATTGGTGAACACAGCACCCACTTTTTGGGCACTACTCAGACTACTAAGGAACCAATATGGCGGGCAGGAAGCGTGCGCATATTTCTGGCCGGAAGTGCACTGCCTGCAATATTGGGTAAGGACAAGCAAGAGGCAATTCCAATCTCTGACCCCAGCTCGGATCCCCGATCCATGTCCCGACCCCCCGACCCAGATCCAGATCCCCAGCCCCACATTCTCAAGCCCCCCAGATTCACGGACCCCGATCCTCAGCTCCGCATTCCCTGAAGCCCCAATCCCCAACCTGACCCCCGGACTACACTTACCCAGGCCCAATGCAGTGGCCTGATTTTCATTGCTCTGTGCTGGTAGTTTGATGCGCCTTGCTGGCGGTTTGATGCGCCTTGCTGGCTCTATTATAATGAGGCCCATGACCCAATATCTGAGGAGCCTTGGGCCTCACCATTCCAGTGTAGGTAATGTACCCTAAGCACTCCCCCCCAACCCCCACCCCCACGTGCCCAAACATATGCGCGCCAAATTTCTGGGGCATTTTAAAACCGAGCCGGGAAGGTGGCGGGGGGATCAAATTGAGGACGGGAAACCCATTAGTATGGGTTTTCCAGATGTCCTTACGATTTTGACGTAATGACGTCTTTTATTTATTTTTGTCGGTTTCCCGTCCGACTGACTTGCCTGAGTGACAGGCTGGTCTCAGTCAGACCGGAGACCAGCCAGGGAGAGGACGTCTTCAGGTAAGTTTGCAGGTAAGTCTTTGTTTGTGTGGGTGGGTAATGGCTGGGCACGGAGGCATGGGTGGGCACGAGGGTATGGGTGGGCATTGGTTGGCACAAGGGTCGTAAGTCATGGGGGTGGGATCAGGGGTCAGTCACAGGGGGGTGTCGGGATTGGGGTCATCGCAGGGGTCCACGATCAGTGAGGGGGAGGGTAGGGGTGGGAGGATCGGAGTCGGGGGAGGATCGGGGTCAGGGATTGGGGGTCTGCGATCGGGGGTGGGGGGGGGTGCGGTCTGTGATGTGCAGGTATGTTTGTTGGGCCTGGGGGAAGCACTCCTACTCCTCCAGGCCCACAAGCTGTGCCTTTCTAGGCACCTACCTACCTGTTAGTCTCGGGCCTTCTCGAGGCGTAAAACAGGAGGCCCAGGAATCTCAGCCCCCACTGGGTTGAAATCGGGAAGTCCAGAAAAATGGAGGCCTGAAGCCTCCTTGAAATGGTTGGTGCCCCGCCCCTCTTCCTGTGAAAACCGGAAATGGGCGGATTGGAGGTGGGTTTGAAATGATGGCCATTTTCAATGCCACCCCTGCCCCCAACCCTCCCATTTTTCACTTTTAAAATTGAGCCCATTATGTTTAATACTGAAGCTCATTTAATTCACTTATGAGTGCTGTTTTATTGGCTGTACTGTACTTAGGTTATTGGGGAGTGAAGTGCGTGAACAACATACATGTTATGATAGTACTGGAAAGAATGATATTGAACCTGAAAGTGTTCATGTGGCTCCTAATGTAATTAATACCAATTTTAGTCTATGGCAGCAGAATTGAATTGGTAAGAACATACAAAAATGTTGGACAGGAAAAGACCAACTGGTCCATTGACCCTGACCCATAAAAGCATGTTGTAACTGAGCATCTCGGCCCCCAATGCTCCCCATCCACCAGCGGTCATGTAATCTCCTGGGAGAGACAAAAAAAAAAATTTAAAACCCTAGGCATACTCAAGGAAAAAATAATCTGGGAAATTCCTCTCCCACTTTCCAAGGTGACCAAAATAAGCTCCAGAAAACAACAGTGACCATGAGGCACATCACAACTATCCTTTTGTACCCTGTCATATCAGCCACAGCCAGGATCCTGTCCAGCTCCCTTTTGAATGCTTGCAGCGAATCTGGACTCATTGCATGAGATGGCATCTTGTTTGCTCTGCGAAAAGTAAAAACGTCCTGGCATCTAACCTAGTTCTCGACTTATTTAAGTTATACACATGGTCCACTGGTTCTCCCTAACATATCTAATTCAAATAGACTATCCATTGTTTTGAAATCAATCAAATCTCCCCAACGTCTACGCATTTCTAGAGTAAAAAGATTCAGTTCTCTAAGGCTATTGTGGTATAAGGATTTTTAAACCAGGCATCAATCTAGTCACCCTCCTCTGAACTTTTTCCCAGGGCCTCTATATCACCCAACAAGTGAGAGGACGAAAATGGACATAGCAGTCGAAATGAGGCTTAACCAAAGTTTTGTCCAAGGACACTATTGTGCTTTTTGTTATGTACAATCCCCGCCATTTATGCCATCCATGCTTATCAAGGGCAGCTACCAATATCGCTAACTATTTCCCAGTACAATATGGGTCAGTTACAAAGGCACCACTTATAACATATTAAGCATGTGGCTATTTTGGGCAGTTCAATAGGTTCCTCAATAAATTTGCTCCATGTTAATCTCCTGTATTTACTGATTTATGCCTGCAAAACGTTAGTAGAATGCATACCCTTTAACTAAAGCATTTGTGAAATGGGCCCTTTGCCTCAATAATTGGATTCCAGCCGAGAATGAAACGAGTTCCAACAAGACTTCTTTTCATAAAAGGCATCAAAATAGAGCCATGAAGGGGGAGAGAGGAAGAGGGAAACGAGCAGTCGAAACGGGCCGTGAATTCACAGGCGGCTGTTTAGTACTTAGTACCTGAATACTGTTCGATTTCAGCCATAAAAAGAATTCCATGGCTATTGCTGTCGAGAATATGTTAGCAAGCTTCATTCTGTTAAAGCAACTGTGCGATGCTGTGGGGGGCTCATCTGTACATAGGCGCTGTGTATAGCAGGAACTGGAAATGCAGTGCAAATTGTAGAGGTCACTCACTCCAGCCATCACATTGACAAAGCCATTCATTATAAAAACAAAATGTGAAGGCTTAACATTGGAGAATGGCACAACCTATTATGGTTTAACCATGCACCGTGTATAGCGAGCAAATTGTGTTAACACCAATATGCCCATTATAAGCAGTGGGGACTGTATTGGATTATACTAGCATTACATCCTAACACTCTATTTGCGTTTGCAATAGCTTCACGACATTGATTGTGAACCTTTAGAAACTCAGGTGCTATAACAGCTCGGTCTCTTTCCCGCTTAACATACTTTAGTTCCGAACCCTGCATAATATACACATGCTTAGCATTAGCGCTACCCAAGTACATAACAAAACATTTATCTAAATCAAATGTCATCTGTCAGATGCAGCCCCATTCCTTCATCACATCTAGATCAGATTGCAGTTGTTTTTTTCTCATCAAAGATTCTAACACTGGCACAAATCCAAGAACTTGCGCTCAGTTCCCCCAATGCCTTCAGCCATATCATTAATATAAATAGTGAAGAGAAACGGCTCTAATGCTAATCACTGTGGGACTCTACTGGTAACTGGCCTTCATGCAGAACCACCGCCATTAATAACAATCCTCTGTGTACAAGAGTGCAAATAATTCCTTAGTCAACCCAGCTTCTGCCCACCAATCTCACAGGACTCTATCTTATGAAGTAACCGATTGCGTGGCAGCTTATCAGAAGCTTTTTGAAGATCCAAGTATTTGATGTTGACCGGGCTACCTTCATCCACCAACCTAGTAACCTCCTCAAAAAAAGTCAACCAGGCTGGTAAGACATGATCGTTTTTTTTCCAGAAGCTATGTTCAGAGTGTCTCATAACTCACTCTCTGTCCAAGTGGTCATACAAAGTATCTCTGATGATCCCTTCTTGAGTGTTGTTGGAGCTGCACTCATCCAGGCAAGTGGAGAGTATTCCATCACACTCCTGACTTGTGCCTTGTAGATGGTGGAAAGGCTATGGGGAGTCAGGGGTTGAGTCACTCGCCACAGAATGCCCAGCCTCTGACCTGCTCTTGTAGCCACAGTATTTATGTGGCTGGTCCAGTTAAGTTTCTGGTCAATGGTGACCCCCAGGATGTCGATAGTGGGGGATTCAGCAATGGTAATGCCGTTGAATGTCGAGGGGAGGTGCTTAAATTCCCTCTTGTTGGAGATGGTCATTGTCTGGCATTTGTCTGGCGCGAATGGTACTTGCCACTTATGAGTCCAAGCCTGGATGTTGTCCAGGTCTTGCTGCATGCAGGCACAGATTGCTTCATTATCTGAGAGGTTGCGAATGGAACGGAACACAGTGCAATCATCAGCGAACATCCCCATTTCTGACCTTATGATGGAGGGAAGGTCATTGATGAAGCATAGATGCCTGTGTTGTAGCTGTACTGGGACAGTTTGGCTAGAGGCGCGGCTACTTCTGGAGCACAAGTCTTCAGCACAACAGCACTGGGGCCCATAGCCTTTGCTGTATCCAGTGCACTCAGCTGTTTCGTGGAGTGAATGGTTGGGCCTAGGACACGGCCCTGAGGAACTCCTGCAGCAATGTCCTAGGGCTAAGATGATTGGCCTCCAACAACCACCACCATCTTCCTTTGTGCTAGGTATGACTCCAACCACTGGAGAGTTTTCTTCCTGATACCCATTGACTTCAATTTTACTGGAGCTCCTTGATGCCACACTCGGTCAAATGCTGCCTTGATGTCAAGGGCAGTCACTCTCACCTCACCTCTGGAATTCAGCTCTTTTGTCCATATTTGGACCAAGGCTGTAATGAGGTCTGGAGCCGAGTGGTCCTGGCGGAACCCAAACTGAGCATCGGTGAGCAGGTTATTGGTGAGTAAGTGCCGCTTGATAGCACTGTCGACGACACCTTCCATCACTTTGCTGATGATTGAGAGTAGACTGATGGGACGGTAATTGGCCGAATTGGGTTTGTCCTGCTTTTTGTGGACTGGACATACCTGGGCAATTTTCCACAATGTTGGGTAGATGCCAGTGTTGTAGCTGTACTGGAACAGCTTGGCTAGAGGCATGGCTACTTCTGGAGCACAAGTCTTCAGCACAACAGCACTGGGGCCCATAGCCTTTGCTGTATCCAGTGCACTCAGCTGTTTCGTGGAGTGAATCGAATTGGCTGAAGACTGGCTTCTGTGATGGTGGGGATATCGGGAGGAGGCCAAGATGGATCATCCACTTGGCACTTCTGGCTGAAGATGGTTGCAACCACTTCAGCCTTGTCTTTTGCACTCACATGCTGGACTCTGCCATCATTGAGGATGGGGATGTTCATGGAGCCTCCTCTTCCCGTTAGTTGTTTAATTGTCCATCACCATTCATGACTGGATGTGGCAGGACTGCAGAGCTTTCATCTGATCCATTGGTTGTGGAATCGCTTAACTCTGTCCATAGCATGTTGCTTCTGCTTTTCAGCATGCATGTAGTTCTGTGTTGTCGTTTCACCAGGTTGGCACTACATTTTTAGGTACACCTGGTGCTGCTCCTGGCACGCTCTTCTACACTCCTCATTGAACCGCGGTTGATCCCCTGGTTTGTTGGTAATGTTAGAGTGAGGAATATGCCAGGCCATGAGGTTACAGATTGTGCTGGAATACAATTCTGCTGCTGCTGATGGCCCAGAGCACCTCATGGATGCCCAGTTTTGAGCTGCTAGATCTGTTCTGAATCTATCCCATTTAGCACGGTGGTAGTGCCACACAACACAAGATCTGTACGGTGGTCACTCCTACCAATACTGTCATGGACAGATGCATCTGCGACAGGTAGCTTGGTGTGGACAAGGTCAAGTTGGTTTTCCCCTCGTGTTGGTTCACTCACCACCTGCCGCAGGCCCAGTCTGGCAGCTATGTCCTTCAGGACTCGGCCAGCTCGGTCAGTAGTGGTGCTACCGAGCCACTCTTGGTGATGGACATTGAAGTCCCCCACCCGGAGTACATTCTGTGCCCTTGCTACCCTTAGTGCTTCCTCCAAGTGGTGCTCAACATGGAGGAGGACTGATTCGTCAGCTGGGGGAGGATGGTAGGTGGTAATCAGCAGGAGGTTTCCTTGCCCATGTTTGACCTGATGCCATGAGATTTCATGGGGTCCTGAGTCAATGTTGAGGACTCCCAGGGCCACTCCCTCCTGACTGTATACACCTCTGGTGGGTCTGTCCTGCCGGTGGGACAGGACATACCCAGTGATGGTGATGGAAGAGTCTGGGACGTTAGCTGAAAGGTATGATTCTGTGAGTATGGCTATGTCAGGCTGTTGCTTGACTAGTCTGTGGGATAGCTCTCCCAATTTTGGCACAAGTCCCCAGATGTTAGTGAGGAGGGCTTTACAGGGTCGACTGGGCTTGGTTAGCCTTGTCATGTCTGGTGCCTAATGGTCCGATGCCGGGTGGTCCGTCCGGTTTTATTCTTATTGTGACTTTCTGTAGTGAGATTGTACAACTGAGTGGCTTGCTCGGTCATTTCAGAGGGCGATTAAGAATCAACCACATTGCTGTGGGTCTGGTGTCGCATATAGCCCTAACCATCAGTTGAATGCCGTCGGAACTAGCAGCACAATCTGTTTTAATTCCAGTTATTTTTTTCCAGGCTGATATCCCCATCCACTTTGACACTTGCAACTTTAGGTTCAACTCTACAATACATTAATGGTAACTAAGCAGGGTCTACTGGAGTGAAAACTGATGTAAAATAGGCATTTGAAAGCTCTGCCTTCTCCAGAGAGTTCACCTGAATCTGCTCTGAGGAATCCTTTAATGGTCCTGTGCACTCCTTTATCACTCTCTGACTCCTAATATAGCTAAAGACAATTTTACTCTAATTATAAACAGCATTCTTCTCCAATTATCTTTCGGCCGCTTTGATGGCAGCTTTTCGTTGCTGAGCTCAACACCATTCCCGGTACTCCTGGCAGCAATTTTCTTTTAGTCTGCTGTAGTATTTTTGATAAATATAATTGGTCCTTGATCAGTAAGCCACTTTGCCTTTGTTTACCCATGTGCCCTCCTTCTGACTCTCAGGACACTGAAGTAGACTAGGCTCAGTTACCATTAATGCAATGACCAGTTGACGCTAAAGGGTTGCCCAATTGACCCGCTTCAAGTCCTTTGCCATCTTTGCAAATTTAACCCTCTTGAAATCTGCAATTAGCATTACATTTTTCGCAACTTTGGTTTAGTAGAATATATACATCTTTAAGCGCTTTACAAAGAAGCAGCTTATATAGTGCTGTCAGCTCCCACCATCGTAATTTATAGAACATGCCAAAAAAGAGATGGGAATTGTACTCAGGTGAGACTAATGCACATATTTGATAGGACTTGTAAAACCATGGAAGTGAGCATGATCCTGAAGTTCTTTCATGACTGGAAAATACACATGGATTCCAGCGTATTTGGAGCATGTGAAAGCACAAGGGTGCAATAGTTTATCAGTTCTTTCCCTCACTTCTACTCTGCAGAGAACGATCAATGTCCATTGCATTATTACTGTTGGCATTTCACACTTCCATATTTTCTCCTTAAAGTTGCCTGTACAAAACCCTGGTTGGACCACACCTGGAGTACTGTGTTCAGTGCTAGGCACCAGACCTCAGGAAGGATACATTGGCCTTGAAGGGAGTGAAGCGTCGAATTATTAGAATGATACCTGCACTCTGAGGGTTAATGTACGAGGAGAGATTACACAAACTAGGATTGTATTATCTGGAATTTAGAAGATTAAAGGGTGATTTGATCGAAGTTTTCAAGATATTAAGGGGAACTGATAGGGTAGGTGGAGAGAAACTATTTCTGTTGGTTGGGGAGTCTTGGACTAGGGGACATACCCTAAAAATTAGAGCTCGGGCTGGCAGGAGTGAAGTTAGGAAACACTTCTAATGCAAAGAGTGGTCGAAGTTTGGAACTCTCTTTCGCAAATGGCAGTTGATGCTAGCTCAATTGTTAATTTTAAATCTGTGATTGATAAGAATTTTTTTTTTTATTGTAGGTATTGCTGGCAAGGCCAGAATTTATTGCCCATCCCTAATTGCCCTTGAGAAGGTGGAGATGAGCTGCCTTCTTGACAACTGAGTGGCTTGCTAGGCCACTTCAGAGGGCAGCTCAGAATCAACCACATACCGAAGGTATTAAGGGATATGGGGCTAGGGCGGGTATATGGAGTTCAGTAACAGATCAGACATGCTCTTATTGAATGGCGGAACAGGTTTGAGGGGCTAAATGGCCTACTCCTGTTCCTATATTCCTTTTCCCACTCGGTATGCTCTACCATGACAGAGGCAGAAAAGAGGTTCCAACACCTTTGCCTTGGCCATTCCATGATCAACTGCTCCAACTTCCCTTCCTCCCTGTGTGGATGTGTCTGACCCCTGCTCTCCATCTTCCCCAAAGTGACCTGGCTGAGACTGGTAGTTCAGCATGTGAGGAATTAAATGTTATTACACTGCAGGATACATTTGCATCTTAGCTGAAAAACACTATGTCCTACTTTCATGAAACTTGGAGAATTCACTTGTTATTCTATTTGAGATGACCATCATTAATCATGTAAATTAGATTGAATTTGCATGTGGACATTAGGTTAATTAGATAAAAGACTTTCCTTCATAACTAGCAAAAGCAAATACTGTATTATATTTACAAAACTCTGAAATGTGCTTACCATGCTACTTAGGATCATATGTTGATGAATTATATTAATATGACCTAATTTGCATCTGCACATCATAATTAGAGAACAGATTTTCCCCGACTGCAAGAACTGTTTTTACGAACTTTTGGCAATAAAATCATTCTGGGATTTTGGATAACCTATTCATGAATTATGATAATTTAGTCTCACATACAAAAATTAGATAAATTGTGTCAGATTCTAACCCAACAATCTGGGCTAGGACAAAGATGATTTTCTTGACTTATCCCACTGCAGGATCTAACTGCAGGGAGTGGGCAGAGATGGCCCAATGGTATCCAAACACTGTTGCCCAAATAGTTAAAAAAATTACTAAGTGACTTTCACACTACCTTGAAAATAGTTGATTTATTGATTCAATCAAAACTGATTAAAAAATATACAAAACAAACTCCAATTCACAGCAGGACAGGAATCTTGAGATTCCGGGTGCCTGCAATTTATTTTAAAAAATCATGAATTACACAAGCAACTCCCAGAGGGAAAAAGAAAACGCAAAATGACTATTGGGAGCAATATTTCCAACAACGTTCACCTGAGGAAGGAGGAAGCCTCCGAAAGCTTGTGAATTTAAAATAATATTGCTGGACGATAACTTGGAGCATGTGTAAATGAGGACTTTACAATACATTTTAGTCAGGTACAGCTCAGGGAATGTCAATTTTTGTAAAGCTACCTGAGGTCAGGTATAAAAGCATCGGATCTATGTCGAGAACTAGTGACAGCTAATTCTTTGTGGCAGTCTCATTTTTTTTCCTTCCTGATTTACTGGATGGGTGGAATGGCCAATTTCTATGTTGTCACTTCTATGTGTGTATTCTTCCTTTGCTGCTGCACCCCTGGAGGTGATAGCATATGCTGAGTTAGATAGGTGAGCCGACACAGTGAGCGTTGGTAGTTTATTCAGCCACAGAGCATAGTGCTGCTGATCATAATTCATTTTTCACCCAACATTGAAACGCGTGCAGTTTCCAGCAGGTGTCAACGGATAGCGATCAGCAACAAGGACCCTGATTTTTAAAAGGTCGCAATTTATTTAGTGTATTTAATTAAACCATGTTTTGTGCTGTACTAACCTAACAGACATCAACACATGTTAAACAGTGACAATAATAGCCCATTTCAAATCAAAATTAGTCTCATTTAACACCACATGCAAAGTGCAGCATTACAACGACCTTTGAATAAGTAATGTATCGCAAGTGAGCGACTTTAAACATATGCCACTAAAGTTGAAGAAGGAAGCACTCAGTTTGCTTGAAACCTTAATGTGATCCCTGAAGTCAAAAGCCATTTCTTTCGTCCTTTTCAAAACACATTAGCAACCTTCCCTTTATTAAAGGTATAAGTTGTAGTTCAAGATTTAAACGCATTATCTGTGGCACTAGCTTCCAGCAAAACTTGTCCCAAACCAATTGTTCCTGTGGTCTGCGAGAATTCAAGATATTATTTAAGATCTGTGCATAATATGGTTTTGGGGGGGGGGGAAAAACAGCTGTCAGAAAGATCATATTTTCAAATCCAATAATCTAACCAGTGCCACATCAATTACAGCAGAGTAAAGTATGCAAAATATGACTGATAAATAAAAAATGACATTTTGGAAGGTTTTTTGATATTAATAAATGATATGGGGTTGCACATAGCTTGCTCCATGCTTCCAGGAACCAACGGGACTGTGTTGGTCCCAATGGGTGCGAAGGTGGAAAAACCTGTATCTTTTCCTCTGTCCCTATCCAATTTCTTTTTTTTTAGATTGATAAATAACAGAAGCAATGTTGTCCATCTGAAGGCTCTTAAAAGCTGAAATACTGGACTGCAAGGAAACTGATGTGATGACAGTGCACGAACAGAATCTTCCCCTTGACTTGACTGCAAGCCTGAGTTTTCATTTTGAGACTGGTGCTCAAATTCAATTCATATTATCAGGAATTGCAGAATGAGAATAAAAAAAAGCAAAGCAGCCTATTTATATTTAACGTATACAGTGCTTTCAAAATTTGTTTTCATAACATGGATGCTTTTAACCATGACCAAATCACAATGGACTAAATATATATATATAAAAAAAAACTTAGCATGCAAATTGAAGCAATCAATTACATTAGTAGTTGCTCAAAGACACCAATGTCAAAGATTCATTGAGATGCTTTGAAGGACTTATTTTTCCCCTTTGAATTTCTCTTCCAGATTTCAGCGATGTTAATTTTTCAATGGAGCAAAGCGAAACTGCAAAAAAGAAATAACTAAAAGAACTTGCCCGCAGGCAGTGGCCAGTACTTTTTATGACTCAGCAGCTTAAAAATTCTGAATTGGTTTAAGTGCACAGGCACCCCACTGTCTGTGGTGCTTATACTTCCTAATGATCCTCACTGCAAATTGTTTTTCAGCTCTGTTCCTCAGACTTGTTTTGTATATGTGATGCTATGCCTCAAGCTGAACCAGAAAAATTCAGTCAGGAGGAAAAAAAAGATTCAGGCACATGCACTCCTCTGAGACTTCAAAGAACACTTACCTTATTGAGTTTTAAATGTCCAGCTGCTCAAATGCTTCCATCACAGTGAAAAAGATTTAAATGCTATGCTCGGGTTTCATGGCGAGAAGTATACAGTGCTATTGTTTGTGGCCTTACTGCTTCATCTGGCTGAAATAGCTCTGTAGATGTTCAGGTACGGTGAATAATAAGTCTATATGAGGAGTAGGAACCTGGTTTTCAAAATAAACTCGTGAAAAGCACAGGGAGAGCAGAATGAAATGAGTTTGTTCTGAACCAAGAAATCAGAGTAAATTGCCCAGATTTCCATACATGACTTCAAGCAGCACTTCCTGAAAGGTTGCCAAAAAATTATTTTCTTTAGGAACTGCCAGAAACCCTGTTTATATAAGAGGAAGAACTCGCTGAAAATCACTCAAAACGTACTATAGCGATTCAAAAACTACTGGATTTGTCTGTCTAGCAAGCAAAAATTGTCTTCCAATATTTTCAAAATAAGAAAAACTATTAAAAAGTTCTGCAACTTCCACTTATGTGCTATTTTAAGTTTACAGTGTACAAAACAGTCCATGTGCAAATTTGCAAAAAGTTCCATAATTCCACAACCCTTTTACTTATATGCGGTTCTCCTGATAAAGCGCAATTGAGTGCCCAGGTAATCCAGCTCGTAGAAGGTTACGTTGCCCAAACACTTGAAGGAAAAGGCAATAGGGGAAAAAGTGGGGGGTGAGACAACCGGCATCATTTATCGGTACATTGTTGTAACTGGTTACAGAGCACCACAGGTAGAGGCCAGAGTTGGGGGTGGAGAGAGATAGTCGGCTGTCTCTTCATACGACTCAGGTAGGAATGGGGAATATCAGAGAGTGAAACCTAAAGGTGACAAGGGAAAACAGGCCAAAAAAGTAGAGTGTAATTTAATCTTTAAGTTTATCAACACACAGAGCCTTATTGATTCTAATGAAAAATAAAGAAAGTCAGAGTGTAGATCTTTTAAACCCATTTCTCTCAGGTTTACTCATGTGTTTTAAGACATGTAAGACATGTTAATAGCAAAGGACATCATTTCATTCTGCTGATCCTAAAGTTACAGTGCACATTCCCCTGAGGCGTTTATATAAGTACGTCAAAAGTCCAGCTTTTCAATTTCTGAAATTGTTTTAGCCTTGCCCTTCTCCAAATAGCACATATTTAATTTTTACTACAGCAATATAGTGACTGATGGTTCTGCTTCCAAATCAACCAGAACACATACAGCTTAGCTGGTTAGCTGATTTTAAATTTATGAACTTGCCCAAAAGTGCCAAGTATGTGGAAAGAGTGCATGTAGCCTAACGGCACCGAGAAGCATTTTTAAATTCAATACAGACCTACTTCACTGCTGAAGATATCGAAGACACATGTTGCTTTGGCTTATTACCTCTGCAGTTTTCTTCACATTAGTGTTTCTATAGGTGACTTGCACAATTCTCAGCATACAGCAAAGTAATGGCTCAACAGACTCCCATGAGAAACAATCCATTTATAAGGAGGAATTAAGGTTAAAAAGAAAAAGTGGCTCAGTTAAGGAGGAGAAAATGTTCAGCTGAAAAGCAGGAGGCGCCGAGTTTAATTCATGGAAGAGTAACCTGGTAAGGAGGACCAGCTCAGTTATGGACCATGTTGGAGTATCAGAGCTCCAGGTTCAGTTATCACTAAACTGGCAATCTCTTCAGCAATGCTGTGAACAGATATTAAGTGGAGGTTAAGACCGGGGAAATATCAGAAGCAGATTTGTCTTCAGGCTAGTCATGTGCATTTTCCAAGAGGCAACACTAGCTGAGAACTGACAGTCAATTCCACCATTCATTCCCCCTCCTCTCCCACCCAAGACGTGGTGTTTACCTTCTGGGATTCAAGGGTACTTGGGAGACATTGGAGAGATCTGAAGCCATCACAAAATAAGGGAAAGGAGTGGCCTAGTTTACCAACAAGGTGTTATCCATCCAAGAAGCAGTGGCTCAGTTCATAACAGGGTTCTGAACTGAACGTGTTAATCGGCTTCCCACCCTTGACTCTCCAGCAGAAGGTTATAGTGTGATATTAATAAAAGCCTAGAGAAGGTTATGTGCCTTTCTTCTCTGTTGGAATACAATTCATGGTGCAGCTTATTCTGGAACAAAGAAAAAGAGGATAACATTTTGTTAAAATTGTAACAGTAATACAATCAACCGAAATCTCAACACAGACACAAAAAATAGAGAGGGTGATTGTTTGAAAAGCAATTGCCTTTGCTAAGTATGCAAAACTTATCAGTGTTGGTGAATGCAAACTCTTCATGCTGCAGCCATCAGGAAAGTTGGCTGTCTATCAATTTTGTCTTTTTTAAGCCAACTGATAAAACGAGATTGATCTATGGTGACTTTGTTCGAATTCCTTCCCACTCAGGTACATCACTGCAAAAAGAATCATTTTGCAGCACATTGTTGTCAAGAATATTTCTTAAGCATTTCCCTTTTTGCACAGTCTTCCAACCTCACATAGTAGCAATGTGATACCTTGAGGAGACCATCTGAAGAATGATTGCTCCACGAGATAGCTTCAGCCTAATTTAGGTGCAACACTTTTTACTCTTTTCCTTGAACATGTTGTGATGTATGAGCAGCTCTAAACGTGGAAAACCTGCTGATTTCTTCCATTCGTGAGCTTGCTCAATTCCACCCACCTCCACTATTAAAGGGAAACCACAGTCATTTTACCAAAATATTTTATCTGATGATTTGCTTTTCACTGAGCAGTGTTAGACCTGCCATTTTTGTAATTTTGAAGTGCAAGTTCAGCAGATTGATAATGCAAACAGTGGGTGATGGTTTCATCTTTGCACTATTTGTTACAAAGAATGCAAGTACGCTTTTGCTCCACCTAGCATTATGTATGGATGGAAAAGTGCGGAATGTCTTATTTGGCCTATCTCAGTGCCACCATGACGAATGCAATCTCATGTTAATTATTGACAAACAGCTACTATCAAACATGGTAAAGGGCTAGCTTGTGGGGATTAACAATGAATAGCTTTCTGTTCAGAACATCGGTGACTTTTGCACTCTGGAAGACAGAATCATAGAATTATACAGTGCAAAAGGAGGCCATTCGGCACATCTTGCCTGTGCCAGCTCTTTGAAAGAGTTATCCAATTGGTCCCACTCCCCATAGCCCTGTAAATTTTTCCTTTTCAAGTATATATCCAATTCCCTTTTGAAAGTAACCACTGAATCTGCTTCCAGGCAGTGCATTCCAGATCATAATAACTTGCTGCGTAAAAAGATTTCTCCTCATCTCACCCCTGGTTCTTTAGCCAATTATCTTAAATCTGTGACCTCTGGCTATCGACCCTCCTGCCAGTGGAAACAGTTTCCCCCTATCTACTCTATCAAAACCCCTCAGAATTTTGCACACCTCCATTAAATCTCACCTTAATCTTCTCTGCTCTAAGGAGAACAACCCCAGCTTCTCTAGTCTTCCACATAACTGAAGTTTAAATAATCAATAAATTAAATAAGTTTGAATAAAAAAATTAAAAATAATGATCACCATTGTGCTGCTATTACTTTTTACTCTCCATTCTGCATTTAAATGGTGTAAAACATCCATAGTGTCACTGTAGATCACCCAGTAATGCATCAATATTCCAATCTAATATCTGAGTACTTTTTTTTAAATAGGGGAGGAGGATGGTGTTGTGACATAGCTGATTTTGCTCAATAATCATTCTGAAATGAATGTTTAGGACTCAGTGATTGTTTTGTATTTAAAAGGTTGGTGTTCCATTATTTTATTTCCAGATGGCAGATGATTATGGGTACGTTGCATGGTCCCCGGCTGCGGCCTTCTACCACAGGCTTTTCCGTTAAATTCGGCAGGACCGCCGCCTTCCCAGAGTTTCCGGGATCCCCCCAACAAACACGCTCCCCGGTTCTCTCCCCATAAATATCAGGGCCTATCAGTCAATCACTCCATCCTATTTCTAGGGTACACAGGCATTTCTAGTGAGGACATCTTCAGACTGATAGCTAAAGTGTCCGATCATTTTAAGGAGCACCCTGAAAATCTGTGTCCCGGTGTGTCTCAGCTAAGTGCTGAATCTAATCCCACCAAAGTTCAAAGAGTCTTGAGGTGATCCCACAATTTGAATCTGCGTTAACAGCACCCCAACACCTGAAAATCCATCTGAAGAGTCCTGAGCTGGCGGGCGGCCAGGTTCCCCCCGCCCCCACCCCTGCAAAGGGGGCTGCATTTTCCTGGGTCCTGGCCTGGACCCCACCTCTGCTGCTTTGTAGGTCAGTATGCCTGCCGTCACCAAAACTACCTGTGGCGACCTCAGAACATGTCTCAAAGAAGGCCTGGTATGCAGGAACTCCAATGTTTAGCGCCCATAACCCCAGCCCTGGGTCCCCTAACATTCATGGCCTTATAAGGGTCAGACAGTGGCTCCGCTCCATCAGGTCATTCCAAAAATCTCAACGCTAGGCCAGGGACCTGGCATAACTGCAGCCTGGCCTAGTTTATGGTTGCTCCGATGGACTCCTGTGGCAGAATCCAACAGAAAGGCTTCGGATTTTCGGTTCCAAGGTCTCTGAGCCTTTTACCTGCTCACTTTTCTGTCTTGGCTGAAGAAAACCATCCAACCTTTTTGCTCCTTTTTCAACTTTGTGAAAGGGAAATCGTGTTTGACTAATTTATTAGAGTTCTTTGAGGAAGTAACAAGCAATGTGGATAAAGGGGATCCTGTGGATGTGGTGTACTTGGATTTCCAGAAGGCATTTGACAAGGTGCCACATCAAAGGCTACGACACAAAATAAGAGCTCAAGGTGTAGGGGGTAACATTAGCATGGATAATGGATTGGTTAGCTAACCCGAAACAGAGAGTAGGCATAAATAGGTCATTTTCAGGTTGGCAAGATGTAACGAGTGGAGTGCCACAGGGATCAGTGCTTGGGCCTCAACTATTTACAATCTATATCAATGACTTGGATGAAGGGACCGAATGTATGGTTGCTAAATTTGCTGATGACACAAAGGTAGGTAAGAAAGTAAGTTGTGAAGAAGACATAAGGGGCTCGAATTTAGCAGGCCTGCGGGTTCCCAGCGGGTGGTCCTCCGGGAGCGTGGTCAACACGCTCGGCGAAATTAGTGGGTTGCCCATGCGATCGTAGCAGGCAACCCACTAGTAGGAATCAATTACCTGCTCCTCCGGGGTCCACGGCGCTGGCCTGCGCGTCGGTCGGGCTGCGCATGCGCAGTACGATCTGTCAGCTGGAGGCTCTCTAGTTAAAGGGGCAGTCCTCCACTGACAGATGCTGCAACCAATGGAACAAATTGCAGCATGGAGCAGCCCAGGGGGAAGGCTGCTCCCAGTTTAATGATGCCTCACCCCAGGTATCATCAGATGGGGTGAGGAGGAGGGGGAGGACACAGATCTTCCCCCCGGCGGGCGGGAGGAAGCGGCCTGCCTCTGCCACCAAGAAGGCCTGGCTCGAGGTGGCAGAGGGGGTCATCTGCGCCACCAACATATGGCCCACCTGCATACAGTGCAGGAGGCGCTGCAATGACCGCAGTAGGTCAGCCGCAGTGAGAACATGAAGTCTTTCCCCTACACTCCGTCTGCCACAACACTGCCCCCACCCCACATCTCCTTCGGCACCGCCAACACTACTCTGTCACATCACCCTTCATACCCACTCAAACCCCATCCTCATCTTACCTCCACCTACTCACCTCGCCAGTACTCATCCTGCCACTAACACGCAACCCAATCCTCATACAATCTCATTGCTCCATCCCATACTCACCCTCTCGTGCATCTCCCTCACGGCCAGCCTCACTCAACCTGCCACCACCTGTGCTGCAGCCACAGGGCATGCATCACATATGTGCAGTAGGCAGCGTAAGGCAAACGTGTCGTCAGCATGAAGGGGGTGCACAAGGGTGTCTGAGGGTTTGTCATGGGTGTTACCTATATTGAATTTCAGAGCAACAAACAGCACACATTATATTGACACCACCACTGCCATGTCTCCGCGAATCCTGTCCGTTGTGTCCAATAATGGCCGCTCCTGGGTATCACTATGAGGACCCACCACTGATGCCACCCATCGTGTTACTGCAGAGTAGGTGCAGGTGTATTTGCAGGGCTCGTCCGCGCAGACGACTGAGAGACATCGGCGGTGTAGCCGGCTGCACCCTGGAAGGATGCGGAGGAGAAGGTGTGGAGGGCAGTGGTGACTTTGACAGCGACAGGTAAGCAGTTGGTGCTGGGGCCAGCCAGGAGCAGCTCGGCATGAAAGAGGCTGCAGATCTCCACGACTACATGTCGAGCGAATTTGCGCCTCCCTGTGCACTGCTGCTCGGAGAGGTCCGGGGAGCTGCGCCTCGGTCTGTGGACCCTGTGGCGAGGGTAGTGCCCTCTGCGATGCGTCTCTCTCTGCGGTAGCCCTCCCTCCTGCTGTGCAGGTGGGCGTGCAACAACACCGTGTTGGGGGGATCCACGTCTCTGCGGCGGACGGTGTGGACTGCGAGGCTGCTGGGGCTGGTCATGCTCTTCGTCCTCCGAGGGTGTCCACACACCACCCATCTGGCAGGTGTTGGTCTGAGGGGTTGTGCAGGGTAGGTGGGTGGTTCCTCGGACTGGGGCTGCGGTTTCGTGTCGGTCTGTCCTCTGGCTTGGCGGGGGGTGGTGGAGGGCAGGGGTTGCCCTATGTGACGCGGTGGCCTCCTGCGTGGGTGAGGGCTCTCCCCCGTGGAGCGCACCTTGGCACCTGCCACAGGCTGCTGGCTGCAACACGCCTGGTTGAGGAGGGACTGTTTCCCCCAGTGTGTGAAACTCACTGCCTTGAACCTAAAATCCCACACTTCCTCTTTTGACAGCTGCTTCAGCTCATTAACTGACCACAACAAGCAAGTTAAGTACACTCAAGTGGAACCCCGCTGGCTTTAATTGCCTGCGGGATTCCCACCAGCGGGGCTTGCGCGCGCAGCCCCGCACGTCAGCGCGGTACCCGGAAGTGGCCGGGATTTCGTCGCGATCCGGTCACGTGACCGGATATCGGGATTTTCGGGGCCACCCCACTGGGAACCCGCCGGAAACACGATCCCAAAATCGAGCCCAAGGAGTCTGCAAAGGGATATAGATAGGTTAAGTGAGTGGGCAAAAATTTGGCAGATGGAGTACAATGTGGGAAAATGTGAGGAATAGAAAAGCAGTATATTATTTAAAGGGAGTGAGATTGCAGAACTCTGAGGTACAGAGGGATCTGGGTGTTTTGGTCTCCTTATTTAAGAAAGGACACAATTGCTTTCGAGGCGGTTCAGAGAAGATTCATTCGACTGATTCTTGGGATGAGGGGGTTATCATATAAAGAAAGGTTGGACAAGTTGGGCCTGTATACATTGGAGTTTAGAAGAATGAGAGGTGATCTTATTGAAACATATAAAATCCTGAAGGGACTTGAAGTGGTAGATGTTGAGAGGATGTTTCCCCTTGTGGGAGAGACTAGAATTAGGGGTCATAGTTTAAAAATAAGGGGGTCTCCCATTTAAGACAAAGATGAGGAGAATTTTTTTCTCTCAGAGGGTCGTGAGTCTGTGGAACTCCCTTCCCCAGAGAGCGGTGGAGGCAGGGTCATTGAGTATTTTTAAGGCTGAGTTAGATAGATTTCTGATTAACAAGGGAGTCAAAGGTTATAGTAGGTAGACAGGAAAGTAGGGTTGAGGTCACAATCAGATCAGCCATGATCTTATCAAATAACAGAGCAGGCTCGAGGGGCCGAATGGCTTACTCCCGCTCTTAATCCGTATGTTCGTAACACTGCAAATACTTATTTCACCCTCCCCTCCTATCGATCCTTAATACAATTGATATTCTAGTTCTTGAAAATATTCACACTGTACCCTGGTGTTATAACTCATAATCAGATAATCATTTTAATTTATCAGTATTAAAAATTAGACATTAAAAAAAAATAAAAAGACCAAACAAGTATCTTGAACAATAACCACATCATGTAGTTATTTGGATTCCTTTTCATTGTAGTGCTGCACAAGAATAGGGGGGAAAAATAGACCATTTTGGTGACCCAGTGGATTATGCTCGATTAGAAGGTAAATTGCTTTTCTGCTGTAAATCATCACAAATAAAAATAAACCACGCTGACTCCAGCGACAGTGCATCATTTACCAAAAACCTTATTCAAATATCCTGCTGGGTTCATAGATGTGTATAGTGCAACAGATTTACACCAGAACATAGAATCATAGAATGCTACAGCACAGAAGGCCATTCAGCCCATCGTGCCTGTGCCGGCTCTTTGAAAGAGCTATCCAATTAGTCCCACTCACCTGCTCTTTCCCCGTAGCCCTGCAAATTTCTCCTTTTCAAGTATCTATCCAATTCCCTTTTGAAAGTTATTGTTGAATCTGCTTCCACTACCCTTTCAGGCAGTGCACTCCAGATCATAACAACTCGCTGCGTAATTTTTTTTTCCCTTCATGTTGCCTCTGCTTCTTTTGCCAAATACCTTAAATCTGTGTCCTTTGGTCTTCAACCCTTCTGCCACTGGAAATAGTTTCTCCTTATTTACTCTACAAAACCCTTCATGATTTTGAACACCTCTATCAAATCTTCCCTTAACCTTCTCTGCTCTAAGGAGAACAACCCCAGTTTCTCTAGTCTCTCCATGTAATTGAAGTCTTTCATCCCTGGAACCATTCTCGTAAATCTCCTCTGCACCCTCTCTAAGATCTCAACATCCTTCCTAAATTGTGGTGCCCAGAATTGGACACAATACTCCAGCTGGGGCCTAACCAGTGTTTTATAAAGGTTTAGCATAACTTCCTTTGGACATGGTGGTTATCATGGGACTAAAGCTGGTCAACACTCCAAAGTTAAATGAAACATTAATGCTCCATTTCCCCCACAGAGGGATGTTGGAAACATTATTCACCACCATCGATTTCTTCAATCATTAGTTCAAACTTGTACTTATATAATGTATTTCACAATCTCAGGACATCCCAAAGTGATTCACAGTCAATTAAGTACTTTTAAAGTGTAATCATTGTTGTAATGTAGTGAAACATGGTAGCCAATTTGTGCACAGCAAGATCCCAAAAGCAGCAAGGAAATAAATGACCAGCTAATCTGTTTTAGTGAAGCTGGTTGAGGGGTAAATGTTGACCAGGACACAGGGAGAACTGCAGCTCTTCTTCAAATAGTGCCATGGGATCTTTTGCATCCACCTGAGAGGACAAACAGTGCCTTGGTTTAATGTCTCATCCAAAACAGACAACACCTCCACAATGCAGCACTCCCTCGCTACTGTTGTGAGTAAACAGCAGTGCAGTAACTGTCTTATATAATACTTTTAACTGTTAAGGAAATAATAAAAAGTCCGAAATCTTATTGTCCTTTTCAGAACCTTTTAACTGAGCCTATGATGAATGTGACATTAGTGCTTCAGTTCCATGAAGCCCCTGCTGTTGCCATGACATGGAAAGTGGTGAACAGGGACTTGAAGGCACAGAGAACCCCCACAGCTATTATCTCATTCTTTTTGGATTCAAAGACAGATTACAGCATACAAGATCAAAGGCATTCTTTCCCACTAGGCAGCTAATCGTGTAATTAATCAGTTTTACCATTCCAGTAGATAGTGTGTGAAAAACAGACTTTCAGCCACTGAGATAAGTTTGTTTTTGATGCCTAACTTGCATATCAAATAGATAGATCCAAGAACATGGAGAGTGGCAGTAAAGGGGAAGTTATTGGGAAAGGATAGTGTTGCAAGTGTACCCTGCAGCATAACGAGCAACGGGGAGAAATTACAAAAGCACTGTAAGGCTTTGTGGGTGGAAGGGAGCTTTTGATTCCATTCCCACTTGGTACACTGGATATCAATGAGTATCAATGAGGTTAAAGTGGAGCCCCCTACCTTGGTACTCCTGGAGAAGTCAGTAAACCTCTTCTGTCACTGCAGTCATGACTACTTCGCTGTGCTGGTAGCATGCACCATGATTCCACCCTTCACCTCATCCAATGCCCTTCAGTGAGAAAGAGGACCGCTTTCTTCCAGCCATCATCCAGTCTGCAGAGCTCTTAATAATGGTGGCAATATAGATTAATGGAAAATGAAGGCACCAGGAAAGCTGTTATTCATGTGTATAATTTTGTACATAAAGTCATAGATCAGCTGCTCATTAACGGAATGGAATCCTTTTTTGTTCTTGAAGCTTATGGCTTGTGTATCGGTTCATACATCCACATGTGTTCCATTTACGATGCCCTACATTGTTAAAAACCTGCTGCTTGTAAAATATGCAGTGTTCACTTGAACTACTGGAGAAAATAATGAAGCAATTTGCCTTAGAAAATAAGCCATTCAACACCTGTTTTACTTATCAGTGCACTGTTGAATGAAAGATTTGGCACGTAACTTTGCTGTTGCTTGAAAGATCCAGTAATATAAAGGTTCAATGTTGTGGCCACCTTTTGCAGCCTTCTACAGAGCTGTCCTGCTGTGGAACTTGTCTTAAAGTCTGGCTCGAGGAGACGGTATAACTCCCTGCCTGCTTCCATGGTGAAAGTAGGTGGTGAAGGCAAATGTTGTTGGACATGATTAGGCAGCTCTGCCTTGGTCTGTAGACATGTGTGGTTGGCTGAGTAAGATCATGTGTAACATATCTCTCTCCTCAGATCCTCTTCCACAATAAGCAAAAGGAGAGATATCTCCAGCGAGGTATTCTTCTTCTGTATTTTGTATCTGTGGCATACTGCAACAATGTAAATTGCAGCAGGCACCAAGATACAAATGCAAAAATACATTTGACTGCACAATGATGGCACAGTGTTCAGTTCCATTCGCAACCCCTCAGATAATGAAGCAGTCCGAGCCCGCATGCAGCAAGACCTGGACAACATCCAGGCTTGGGCTCATAAGTGGCAAGTAACATTCGCGCCAGATAAGTGCCAGGCAATGACCATCTCCAACAAGAGAGAGTCTAACCACCTCCCCTTGACATTCAACAGCATTACCATCGCCGAATCCCCCACCATCAACATCCTGGGGGTCACCATTGACCAGAAACTTAACTGGACCAGCCATATAAATACTGTGGCTACAAGAGCAGGTCAAAGGCTGGGTATTCTGTGGTGAGTGACTCATCTCCTGACTCCCCAAAGCCTTTCCACCATCTACAAGGCACAAGTCAGGAGTGTGATGGAATACTCTCCACTTGCCTGGATGAGTGCAGCTCCAACAACACTCAAGAAGCTCGAGACCATCCAAGACAAAGCAGCCCACTTGATTGGCACCCCATCCACCACCCTAAACATTCACTCCCTTCACCACCGGCGCACTGTGGCTGCAGTGTGTACCATCCACAGGATGCATTGCAGCAACTCGCCAAGGCTTCTTCGACAGCACCTCTCAAACCCGCGACCTCTACCACCTAGAAGGACAAGGGCAGTAGGCACATGGGAACAACACCACCTGCACGTTCCCCTCCAAGTCACACACTATCCCGACTTGGAAACATATCGCCGTTCCTTCATTGTCGCTGGGTCAAAATCCTGGAACTCCCTACTTAATAGCACTGTGGGAGAACCTTCACCACAAGGACTGCAGAGGTTCAAGAAGGCGGCTCACCACCACCTTCTCAAGGGCAATTAGGGATGTACAATAAATGCTAGCCTTGTCAGCGATGCCCACATCCCATGAACAAATAAAAAAAAATACAGAACCCAGAAAAAAAAAATTAAAAATGCAAAAAGTAGGCTTGAAGATAAATCAGAAGCCCATGCAACAAAAAATGTTCAAAAAATCCATTTGGAAACTGATTAGTGCAGGAAAATTAACTTCTGAAAGTACAAATGGCATTCACTTTTAAGAGTGCACTCACCAAAATAGATGACCCATCCTCTTCTCCAGTTCCCATTTTAAATGAAAGCTTGATGACTTCATTGCATTCCTCGTGAAAAACCCAGGAAATCGCACCTTTGCATCCATCTGAATAATTTTGGGGCTTTAATAAGTGCATTGCAGTGTAATTGAGCCTTTACACTCAAAATGCCTCTTTCATTGTCTTAGGCCTGTTCAACTGATTCTTTTTCCAATTGCCCAATCGGCGCCAGCATTACCAACACACCAAATCAGTAATCAGCCCTATAATACAGAAATGTGCATTGACAGAGGTGTCTTTCCAACACAAGCACACTCCAAGAAAAACAAAAATCCACCTCCACATATTGTAAATGTCAATGTTTAATTCCACCTCACTGGGGAATCGCTGCATGCAGTTTCCATCCACCTCAGAAAGTGAAGCAAATCAAACTTTGCGGGACAATGCTCTGAAAAGAAAAGGCCAAATGCCGTGATTTCATTTTCCCCTAATGATAGACTCAACTTCACCAGCGTAACATTTTCATCCACCACATACTCTATCCTGAAACCAAAGAAGCCACTCAGTTTTATAGCACCAACAGTTTTGGTTGAATGAACACAGGCAAAAAAAAACAATCATCATATAATTTTCACTTCAATTTATCTGCAGTTATAAATTGGTAGATAAGTCTTTTGAATCGTTTAGGGTTTTGCTTTGCTTTATAGGATTTACTGCAATAATGTACAATATTTTCAAAATTCCACCGTAATTTTTCGATAAGATTCTGACGACAATGGTTCTTACTAATAAAATTATTAGTCTACGTAAACATTCAGCAATGTGATGCGCGCTATTTAGGACAAAAGCTTCAGCATTTTGGGAAAGCTCAATATTTTTCATAATAATAAGAACTAAATCAGGCTATTGTGTCTCTGTGACAAACAGATTGAGCTCTCACTGCTGCTTATTTTTGATACTTAATTTTCTCCCCGGACAAGGCTTCCATTATTTACTTTAGAAATGTGTGCTGGTGAACGGAATGTATTTCAACACTGCACCTAGTGCCTATTTTAGAGCTAAGCATTTTGACTACAGGACAAACAAGATCCCGTCCTCCCACTCTGCTCTTTCAATGCGTCTGCATCTCAGCAAATCATTATTAAGTGTAGCAGTATGACATTTTCATTTACCATATATTTTACCCAAATATTGGACTGAGCAAGGCTAAGAAGACTGTTACCAATTTACTGTCAAAAGGGGGTAGTTTGGTGCAGTGCATTCATGAACAAACAGAGCTGGATTGATACTGCTCAAATCTACTGCACTTAAAAAGCTTTGTATAATGTCTTTTTGAGGAAACTCAGCATATGAATGGGTGGCTGCAATGTCCATTTATTCTGCCAACCAGATTATATGTACTCCGTACCCATTTTGAGAAAAAATTAAATCTGGGTTTTACGTTTTGTATGGATGGATTGCTCAGTTTCTTTTTGAATTTAGCCAGCCAACGAAAATTCAGTCCTAATCATTCTTGAATTTTTCATATATCTATATTGCCTTATCCTCTCCTAGTAAATAAAGTGTTAATATTTTTTCTCTATGTGGTAAAAGAGCGTTACAATTTTCAACTTAATAGCAGCCAGCCAGATTATCGGCTAATTCTGTGTCAGTCACTCATAGTCACTCACTGGGCTTTGAAATGTGATGGGGTGGGGGGCGTGACGGTGGGGGAGAGACCACCAGGAAGGGGGTCTTGGGGATTCTGGTGTCAAGTCCAGCTGACAATTTGTGTTGGCACCTGATGATATGTGCTCTGAACTGGATTCAAGGTAGAAGCTATCTCTGAATGTGACCCTGTTAATGCTGGTACCAGATCCTGGTATCAGGTCATCAATAATGATAAATGAAGGTCAAATTTCAAGAGGAATGGGAATTTCTTTTACCACTGTAAATGAGGCCTCAGGGATAGTAAAGCTAAACCTTCACGTCTGTGTTAGATTTAGAGTTGAGTTTAATTGTGATCAGCATTTAGCTGCTCTAAGTGGCTTATTTCACTGGAATTTAATGGGGATATGTTAATACAAATTAATGGGGCATTAATATGAATTTGGGAAGGGTGCAGAAGTTAAAGAACATTTTTTAAACTCACTCCATCATACCCAGCACTCATGTTGCCATCCAATTTTCTAATATAAACCATCCTCTGTGTTTCTTCTTCCGAACAATTTTTTAACTGGATTCAGTTACAATTCTATATAGAAATATAATAACACCAAAAAAGAAAGATAAATCCTCAACAAAAATTGTAAAAACAATGTCTATCCAAACAGGAATGCTGGAACTTAATCCAAATGACTGAACCCAAGGCGTTCCAAAAATCCAATCATGCATATTATGATCATGAGTACAGTTATGGTCTCTTAAGATGGAATGGATAGAATGATGTACTTTAAGACTATATGCTAATCTGGTTTACATTATGTTTCTGTCACAGGACAACCTTGATTAGAAACTTTGACTTACTTAGGGGAAAAATAGATGTGCCTATCATATCATGGAAGAATGTGGGGGAGGTTTGAGCCAAGGGACTTTCAGGCAGCTGTAGCAAAACAGCTGGAACTGTCATGCTCTATTCTCAGAAGCCAACTGCTTGAGTGTTTTTGGCCACGATAAGAAGCTTGTTGTTAGGATAGAACACAACAATTATTGGATTGTTAAAACTTTAAAAAGCCATTTTTACTGCCAAATAAATGTCAAGTTGTAATTTCAAACAAGTTGGCCAGTAAGACTTTAATCATAATTTTACTACTTAAGCAAATAGTAAATAATTGTTAACAATGCTTCCTTTGTGGCTCTGTGGCTCAGTATACTGTCTAATACGGTATTGTGCCGGACAGATTGAGTAGATCCAAATTTCTATCCTCAGTGTCTATTGATTTAGCTGATACCTGCTAGAGCAGCAGTTGAACCCTTACAATGAGCCTTCAGTATCCCTAGGCTAGGTATAGAATGGGGGGGAAATCAGCCAAGGTTTTCTGCTCATGATCACTGCCTTAAGACCCTTGCTAGAAAGTGCATGCGCAAATGTCATGCAAGGATAGATGAAGCTAAGCTGTGAGGCCCCCAAATGTCAAATATCCTGCTGACACATGAAGTACGGCCACTACAACGAGGCACAAGAAGGAAACTGTCACTGATGAGCCATGCTCCAGCATAGATCAGCATCTTCAAGAGAGGAGGGGAGAGAATTGGAAAATATGAGGGGTAATTTTCAACTTACTGCTGTAGCATTACACTGGTATTGTGGGTCGGGCATTATACAAACTGTCCAATTTTCTTTCCCATTGAAGTCAATAGAAAGAAAAATTGGGCAGTTTCTACAATGGGCACCTGACCAGCAACACCAGTTTTATTGTTGGGTGGTAAATTGAAAATTACCCCCATTGTTACAAAGCCTGTTAGTGTCTTCAGAACCTTTTCCTTTAATATCAAGTTCATAACAGGGGTGGCAATAAGGGCAATGCAATCAACTTTGGTGCCCTTGGGCAAGGGAGAGGATTGTCAGCAAGAGGTCTTGCTTCCTATCCGCATTTTGTGACTCATGCTGGAAAATAGTTAAGTGTGACAGCATCAGGCTCAGCTCAGCATGGCGCCATAGGCGACCAAAGGTTAGAGAGGGTGAAGACACAAAGGAAGGCTGCCTGGGGGATGTAAATGGAGGGTAATCGGCACCTGTGAACTTGTACTCAAACAGAAGTAATCGTCTTCAGTGGGGTTCATTGGGGGAGGGAGTCCTTCCATAATTAATGCGAGATAATGGATAAATGTATCATCCTTCCTTGAAGTTTTCAAACATGTTTTCAACAGAAAAACTTCTCAGTAAGGGCAAATTATAAAGATTCTTATTATTAATGGAAGTATTTTATATTGTAAAATCTGTTACTATAGAGAAGCTAAGAAATCTCAAAATAGTTTGATGCTAATATCATTAAAAAGTTACACAGATGTCAAATAGTAGCAATAATTCCAGGACATGTATGAACTCCAGCAAAAGAATTCAACAGAAAAAAGCAAAAAGATGGTTATGAATATTTTCTTCTCAACCTTGTGGTCTTGTGTTCTCTCAGGCTGAGCTATTAATTCTGTACAATTGTGATTCTCTTCCCAGTACAATGATTTTATTGCATTCTTATAACTTGTTCTGTTTATGATCCATCTCTGACAATTCTTAGTGATGGTGGCGCTTATGATAATAAAGTTAAAGTGATTGTGAAAACGATCTGAAACACCAGACGTTGTCAGACTGAACTATTATATTCCTCAGCAGATGTGAGCACTAGTACTTGTCTCTCTCTATAATAAAGCAATTCTTTCACCGCAGTCATTCAATCTACTGTTTCTTTGACTTATAGTGGAAACCACATAATAGGCAACATTAATGTTCAGTGGGCAAATACTTATGGAACTATATTCCTATCTGAGATGCTAGGCAAATAAATACCATTTCTTCCACTGGCAAAACACCTTGTACTGCATGCCAATATCAGTTCCTCTGCTGCAATTCACTCATTCCGTAGCCTACATGTAGAGGATTTTTTCCTCATTAATGGTAGTGGATAATGTCTCTCACTCACAATCAACTTATTTGTTGGTACTGACGATATCTTGATGATGCCTATATTCTGTGGAGGGACAATTCAGTCTTTTAAAAAAAATTCAGCAGTGACAGGATTTGACATAAATATTCTTCTTCCTGGCGACTGGACAGTTTAAAAGAAAAGACATTTCTGAGGTGCAGATTGCACTTAACAGTTGTAAATTACCAAGACATCTTGTGCGTTGAGATGTGTTGATACCTGTACTGGTAAAATAGAATAGTTTAATTGGCCCAATTATGTCAATTAAATATGATGAATAATTAATTGAGAATAGAAATCAGGGTACAAGATAAAATGAAGCAATTCACTTGCATCTATTACTCTTTGCAACCCAGGAAAAGGGAGTCATTATTCTTTTGTATTCTTGCTTCAGAATGTTATCCGGTCAATGTGTCGGCATTATTTATCCCTGAATCTGAGGAGGAGATTGAGCAATTCTTGCAAAAGCTACATGAGTAAACGTTCCCCCCACTTCCGCAAAAGCACAGAATTACTGTCCCATTGGAATCTTCTCTAAGCACTTCAGTGTTCAGACCAATTCCATGTTATTTAAACTGTACTCATTATTCCTTCAAACTGCTAGTCTCTTTTAGTCTTATGTAGAACCAGTTTGCAGAGAAAAGATGTAAACACAATATTTCATGATTCCACAGCTTATGTTGATTAGGATAACTTCCTCTTCCCTTCAAGTGCCTTAGACTCCTTGTGCCATTGTTTTACATCAATCTGACTGAAAAATAGCATAGCAAAGCAAGACTTTTAATGCATTTTCTTTAGATTCATAGAATTATACAGCACAGAAGGAGGCTATTGTGCCTATGCCAGCTCTTTGAAAGAGCTATCCAATTAGTTCCATACCCCTGCTCTTTCCCCATGGCCCTGCAAAATTTTCCTGTTCAAGTTTATATCCAATTCTCTTTTGAAAGTTACTATTGAATCTGCTTCCACCACTCTTTCAGGCAGTGCATTCCAAATCATTACAACTTGCTGCATAAAAAAAATTCTCCTCATCTACCCCCTGGTTCTTTTGCCAAATGTCTTAAATCTGTGTCCTCTGGTTACCAACCCTACTGCTAATGGAAACAATTTCTCCTTATTTACTCCATCAAAACCCCTCATAATTTTGAATACCTCTATTAAATCTCCCCTTTACCCTTTTTGCTGTAAGGAGAACAATCCCAGCTTCTCCAGTCTCTCCACGTAACTGAAATCTTCATCCCTTAATGTGAGAACCATTCAAGCTGTCCCAAAAGAAGTGTTATACTGAGAACTGTTTAAAATGATGGTATTGTTGTCATGTCTGATATGCCTGGATAAGATTCCATTGAGACAGCAAATTCTGTGTTTGTGAGGCAGTGGGGTGAAGCTTACTTCTGGAGTTCTTGTAAGAATTCCTCAATCTCCTCCTCAGGTTCCAAGGTCAACTAGTCAAGGCTGACCCATAGACCAGATGATCTTCTGAAGTAAGAATACAAAAGTAATGTGACTGTTTTGTTGCTAATGCCCACACCCTCAAACCTTGGGTTTGAGGTAAAACTATTTAAGTTGGTTCTCAGATAACCATGGAGATTGCTCTTCAAAATAGACACCAAATTCTCCTGATTTGTTTAGCCTCTTCCATGTCCTTTAGTACTGAAATTTCACAGCTGCTCTGGAGGAGGCAGAATTCCAAATGGCACATCTTCCAAATCTTACAGCACATAAGATACAACATAAGCTTAAGTCCCTCACCTAATTTTGATCTGAGGTCATTAATTTCTCCCTCTTTTCTGTGTCCAAGAGATAGATAGCTCCAAGAATGGGTGGGGTGCCCATCCTAGTGAAATTGAACACAACACGAGAGGAAGGTCTGTACTATTTATTTGGAATTTCAGATGACCAACAAGATCCAATTATTATTCAACAACAGATTACAAGACACGACATGCACCAAACCTTTAGCAAACTTTCTGAGGATAAATTATAGTGGACCAGATGTACTATAATGGTTCCTGGTGGAGAATGTACACCTGTAATGTTCACCTGCCTATTTGTACAGATGCTGACTGATCTGCCATGTATTTACAGCATTTGCAGGTTTTGTTTTTTTATTTGTGATGAAATTTCTACGCACTTCCAGCGAAAACTTGACTGATAGTTTATTATTTAGCCCATAAATAGCGGAGGAATAGATCAATGAAATGCTGTACCTCAGGTCACAAAGTATTTAACCTTGGTCTATAATGACTGAAACTGTTAAAGAACAGACTTTTAAAAAAAGTCATCATATCATTTCAGCTGCAGGAAACACTCAGTATTAAAAGCACATTTTTTCTGTAGTTAAGTATGCTATTAGTTTCAAGTCAAGTTCAGAATCTTAAATAATGCAGTGCATTACTTTGAGGAGAAAATCTCTTACAGTTTGCAACATTCAATCAATCAGCTCCTGATATAACGAAACTCTTTACGTAGTGAAGTTTTGAAAAACAGACTTCCACAAGGTACCAGCTGTACTGTGCTTTGCAGATACCATAAGTGCCAGATGGCATCTGTATTTTTACTTCATCTTCCACATATCTTCAAATCTATAGGGGATAGTGGATTCTTCAAATATGCACAGTTAAACCTTTCACCCTCCCATGGTGCAAAAGTTCTGACAACACCAGTTGCCTCGTTATTGTCAAGTGGTATTTAAATTTTCCTTGTTTTTTGAAAAGCCTAAATATTTGTTCAGCTGCATCGGTCTCATGGAATTTTTATTTATGTAATATCACAAAAAGTACACATTTGTATTGATTATGCAATTATGAGTAGATTGCATTGCAGACTGAAAGAAAGATTGTGTTATGCAGGAGACATTTTTTGGGTTGAAATCATTTTTGCACATTAAAATGAGCAGCATGATTTTATTCAGTTTAAAAATATATAAAAACAAGAAGTACATCTACTATCAGGGATTTAAAAATCTACTCCACAGCATGTGGAAATGACCTATGTGTTCTCAGTTTATCTTTCTTAATTATGGAGATAATCATTGTTGTAAATTCCTTGCAGTGCATTGTGAAAACTGCAAAATGTATCAAATTAGAAATTGGATTGTAAAGAAGAAAGCAAGAACTTGCATTTATGTAGCACCTTTCATGGCCTCAGAACCCCCCCAAAGCGCTTTACAGCCAATTAAGTACTTTTTGAAGTGTAGTCACTGTTGTAATGTAGGTAATATGGCAGCCAAAATTGCGCACACTAAGGTCCCACAAACAGCAATGTGATAATGACCAGATAATCTGTTTAACTGATGTCGGTTGAAGGATAAATATTGGCCAGGACACCAGGGATAACTCGCCTGCTCTTCTTCGAATTGTGCCATGGGATCTTTTATGTCCAGCTGAGAGGGCAGACGGGGACTCGGTTTAACGGCACATCTGAAAGACAGCGCCTCTGAAAGTGCAGCACTCCCTCAGTACTGCACAGAAGTGTCAGCCTAGATTTTGTGCTCAAGTCTCTGGAGTGGGGCAAACCCATGACTCAGAGTCAAGAGTGCTACCACTGAGCCATGGCTGACACCTCATCAATTGTATCATCAATAAGTATGAGGGAAAACAAATTGCTGAGAGGTTAATAATGTTGGCAGACTCTTTAAAAAGTTAATGAACAGTGAGCGTACACACATACACATATACATATAGTCACAAGGACAAAAAAACATACAAAATCAATGTTTGGGTGAAAATTATATTAGTGAAAGATGTTATTGCACAAAGAAATTTAAAATGTACTTCTTTTGCAAGAGAATGTTTTCTTGATTTACTTGAATGCTTGATTTATTAGTCTCTCATAATAAACATGTTGTGGCTCAACAAAACTGATAAGATGTCAAAAACAGAGCCAAAACAGACATTTTCATTTTGGACTAGTGATGTTACATTTAATTAATTTGCTCCTTGCTCCTTTTAGTATGTTATTTTAAGACCAGAAAAGTAGATTAGAGTTCAGAACACTAACTGCATCAACACGTTCTTTTCCAAAAGTCATATTTCTCCACTTGGATTGAATAGATGCATCAGGCTTGGAAGGGAATACTCGGAGTTTGTCGGGAGCGGGGGAAAAGAGTCTGATTTTGCCAGCTTCAAAGACTTGCTCGCTGCACTGATTTTCTCAATTAAAATGGGATAATTGAGCAGTTTGGTTTACAATTAGGAAAGATTAATATAATTGATATTAGTTGCACAGTGTATTGAGACTGGAATGAAATAAATTGTAATCAGTGAAAATCACTATCCTTTCAGATCTGCAGACTCAACTTCACATTGGACAGTTTGATAGGTAATAAGGTCACGGCCATTGGTTGGTTTTCTTCCCCTTTGCTCCTATATGTTACAGGAAATAAGTTCTTCAATGTAAATTTGGCTCTGATCAGAATTGAAATGTAACCTGTTGCAGCAGAAAGTGCTGGTCTGACATTGGATAACATAGAGTAGTGTAATAGCACACAGGCATGAAACAAGTGGGAGCACTGTTGTAAAATAATGCAACTTTACTACTGGGACCCCAGGTTAAAATACTTGTCTGACAGCTACTAAGGATCCCCGATGAAATTAGTTCTGTCACTCTGATCATTTTCCCATCATTCTAAGAGTCCTTGGTGGCTTAAAAAGTTTGCATTTGATTCAAGTACTCTAGACTTAAATTGAAGAGGCTTGCAATAGACAGCTTGAAAATAAGGGGATGTCTTCTAAAAGTGGGCTTGAATAATATTATTGTGGCAGAAGAGAGGTTACCTGCATTGTAACACGACCTATGCCATATCCACTGCGGATATAGTTAGCAGTGACACTGGGCACAAAGTGAACAATGTTCTATTCTCTGGTGCTCTCATCACTCATCTCAATAAGTCCAATACAGTGTGACTTTTTCATAATGAAATCATGTTTGCCATGACAGAATCTCACAATGTCAAGAGTTTCACTATATCAAGGGCCAGCTGATTGAACTCTGTGTTACATGCAAGACAGACATTAAATTAGGTGTCAACAGAGAAGGCAGAGCTGGATTGACATGTTACAGAGTAAAGGCAACTTCAGAAGTTACTCTAGGCAGCTGAAGAGAAAAGGAAATTGGAAGAAGAAATGCATGTCTTGGAGACTTGATGTAATGACAGAAGAAACATTGCAGTTAAGAATTGATGGAAAACAATTTGAGAGAAGAAAATTGTGTTCCAGAGAAGAGGAACACAGAGCTTCAGAAATTCACTGTAAAGGACAAAGCAGGCCTCGAGGATATTGAGGTGAAGTGTCAGCCTTGGCTCAGTGGTAGCACCCTCGCCTCTGAGTCAGAAGGTTGTGGGTTCAAGTCCCATCTAGGCTGACATTCCAGTGCAGGAATGCTGCACTGTCTGCGGTACTATCTTTTAGATGAGATGTTAACCGAGCCTTTAGCTGGATGTAAAAGATCCCATGGCACTATTTGAAGAAGAGCAGGGGAAGTCTCCCTGGTGTCCTGACCAATATTTATCCCTCAACCAACATTACTGAAACAGATGATCTCATTGCTGTTTGTGGGATCTTGCCGAATGCAAATTGGCAACTACATTTTCTACATTACAACAGTGACTGCACTTCAAAAGTACTGCATTGGCTGTATCTTCAAGCGCTTTGGCATGTGTTGAGGTCATGAAAGGCAAGTTTTCTCTAAAGCTCCAACAAACTGTTGCCAGGCGAAGTATTTGCAATATTAACAGGTTACAATAGGAGTGCTATTCTGTTCCATGGTAAATATAACTGAGAATTGGGATTTTTTTTAAATGAACGGAGTTTCACTTCACTGTAAGAAAGTTCCACAGTAAAGAGGAAACCATCTCCTTAATACATAACATTATAGATGAAGCGATATTCACTCTGGTAACTAAGTTAAAGGTAGGATGCAGATATTCAATATTGACATTGCTTTTGCTGAAGATAAAAGAATATACACCTGGTCTGGAGACCCTAAGACAATGGGGGTGATTTTAGGAGGCCAAAGCAGGTGCGTTGGGGCTCCGAAAATCACGGAAATCCCGTTCGGGTTCGGAAGCCGGCTCCAACTCGCTGATTTCCGAGTTTCCCAGGGACCCACCTGTGTGCGCACGGGCGACCCGAAAACGGAAGTCCCGCCGGCAATTAAAGCCTGCGAGATGACAGTTAAAGAGCCAAATGTACCGAGGAACTTAAGGCACTTTACCTGGTAAAGATTAAGTAGTTAGAAAGATTTTTTAACTTACCTGGGCAGTTTGCCGACCGCTTCTGAGTCACACCTGGTGAAACCAGGAGTGAAGGGCCAAATCAGGGAAAAAGAAACAAAATAAATTCAATAAAAAACCATGCAAGGAAGTGAAAACACTAATTGCACCTACTTTTGAAACCTGCTCTGATGTCCGATGTCTCCCGCTCTGATGTCCCCCTGATGTCCCCCTCTTCAGCCTCCCGATGTCCCCCCAATCTTCCCCTGATGTCCCCCCAATCTTCCCCTGATGTCCCCCCAATCTTCCCCCGATGTCCCCCCAATCTTCCCGATGTCCCCCCAATCTTCCCGATGTCCCCCCAATCTTCCCCTGATGTCCCCCCAATCTTCCCCTGAGGTGTCCCCAATCTTCCCCTGATGTGTCCCCAATCTTCCCCTGATGTGTCCCCAATCTTCCCCTGATGTGTCCCCAATCTTCCCCTGATGTGTCCCCAGTCTTCCCCTGATGTGTCCCCAATCGTCCCCTGATGTCCCCCCAATCGTCCCCTGATGTCCCCCCAATCGTCCCCTGATGTCCCCCCAATCGTCCCCTGATGTGTCCCCCCAATCTTCCCCTGATGTGTCCCCCCAATCTTCCCCTGATGTGTCCCCCCAATCTTCCCCTGATGTGTCCCCCCAATCTTCCCCTGATGTGTCCCCCCAATCTTCCCCTGATGTGTCCCCCCAATCTTCCCCTGATGTGTCCCCCCAATCTTCCCCTGATGTGTCCCCCCAATCTTCCCCTGATGTGTCCCCCCCCCACCCCAGTCTTCCAGTCCAGCGCCGGATCTTCCATTCTCCCCCTACCCCCGCGGTCTTCCGTTCCCGCGCCGGATGACGTCTCACTCTCTCTCTTTCTCGCCACCCCTCCCCGCAACCTCACACTGCAGCTCCTGACGGCAGCCAGCCTGTCAATCAGGCTAGCTGCCGGGCGTGAAACCCGGAGCGAACGTTAACCACTATCAATTAATGTGCGATCGCATCGGAAACGGTAAATTTGGTTCATGCGGGTTTGTCCGCCCCGCTGCCATCCCGCCTCCCCGCTAATATCGGGGCTAATGTCATGCCCCCCCGATCCCATTAACTCTGCAGCTTCACTTCTCATACCGTAATATTTACACGGCAATCTAATTTAACTAACAGAAATTTTCCAAGCTGTGCGCTACACAAACCTGCCAAAATATTCAGTGGTCAACATCCAGTTCTTTTGCGAGAATAACCCAGGGAACAAGTGTCAGAACCAGACACGATGTATCATATTGTAAGTCCCACGGAGCTCATCACAATTCAATTAAACTGCATTTTGTACACAAGCACCCCCCACTCACCTTCGTAACCTTGATAAATCACGCACTACATGTTTATTACAGGTCATTGTCCGTGTCACTAGCCCAGGGGTATAAACATTTTCATCGCTGAAATCTTCCAGAACCAGCAATTGTCAGATGTTTCAGCGAGACTATAATTAGCCAATTCTACAAATATACTCTGGATGTGGGAACTTTCACTTGGGAGCAGCCATGAAGACAGAAAAGCAGATGATTACGTCCATTTTTCCAGATTCCAAAAGACATGTCCCCAGCCAATAACAAGCACACTTGGTTATGAATTTGTTAAGTCAAGAAACAAAAATGATCTTGCTATTGGCTCACTGAGAATTTAAATATTAAATGAATACTGTACAGTAATTAGTCAACAATCATCAAGATGAAACATTAACCTATCTTTCCCTTTCAGATTCTGCCTGACCTGCTGTGCCTTTGTTGTCTTATTTCTACCCTTTTAGTAAACAGGAACATATTTTTCCTGTAATCCCAGAAGAGTGCTGCAGGTTTGTTGTTGGTTCTATGAGATCACAACATATTTAAATTCGAATGAACTATTAACCCTTCAAATCTCTAAAGGTTGTGGGAAGCATTTTAAGAGCGTAGGTGAAACGAGCAGCGAATAGCACTGTTGTTAACACCAAGTATCGTAAAATCGTTACAGCACAGATGGAGGCCATTTGGCCGATTGAGCCCATGCTGGCTCTTGGTAAGAGCAATTCAGTTCGTCCCATTCCCGCGCTCTTTCCCCAAGTCCCTGCAAATTTTTTTCCCTTCAAGATTTATCCAATTACTTTTTGAAAGCCACGATTGAATCTGCTTCCACCACCCTTTCAGGCAGCACATTCCAGATTGTAACTACTCTCTGCGTAAAAAAGTTTTTCTTCATGCAGCCTTTGGTTCTTTTGCCAATCACCTTAAATTTGTGTCGTCTGGTTCTCGACCCTTCCGCCAATGGGAACAGTTTCTCTTTATTTACTTTATCTAAACCCTTCATGATTTTGAACACCTCTATCAAATCTCCTCTCAACCTTCTCTGCTCTAAGGAGAACAACCCCAGCTTCTCCAGTCTATCCACGTAACTGAAGTCCCTCATCCCTGGAACCATTCGAGTAAATCTTTTCTACACCCTCTCTAAGGCCTTCCCATCCTTCCTAAAGTGCGGTGCCCAGAATTGGACACAATTCTCCAGTTGTGGCCAAACTTGTGTTTTATAAAGGTTCAACATAACTTCCTTGCTTTTGTATTCTATGCCTCTATTTATAAAGCTCAGGATCCAGTATGCTTTTTTAATCGCTTTCTCAACCTGTCCTGCCACCTTCAAAGATTTGTGCACATATACCCCAGGTGTCTCTGTTCCTGCACCTCCTTTAGAATTGTACCATTTAGTTTATATTGCCTTTCCTCTTTCTTCCTGCCGAAATGTATCACTTCGCACTTCTCTGCGTTGAATTACATCTGCCATGTGTCTGCCCATTCCACCAGTCTGCCCATTCCACCAGCCTGACTATGTCCTCTTGAAGTCTATTACTATCCTCCTCACTGTTTACTGCACTTCCATGTTTTATGTCATCTGCAAATTTTGAAATTGTGTCCTGTACACCCAAGTCCAAATCATGAATATATATCAAAAAAAGCAGTGGTCCTAGTACTGATCCCTGGGGAACACCACTGTATACTTTCCTCCAGTCCGAAAAACAACTGTTCACCACTACTTTCTGGTTCCTGTCACTTAGCCAATTTCATATCCATACTGCCATTGCCCCTTTTATTCCATGGGCTTCAATTTTGCTGACAAGCCTATTATGTGGCACTTTATTAAACACCTTTTGAAAGTCCATTTATGCATTGCCCTCATCAACCTTCTCTGTTACCTCATGAAAAAACTCTATCAGGTTAGTTAAATACGATTTGCCTTTAACAAATCCGTGCTGGCTTTCCTTAATTAATCCATACCAAGTGAACGTTAATTCTGTCCCGGATTACCGAGGTTAAACGAACTGGCCTGTAGTGGCCGGGTTTATCCTTACACCCTTTTTTGACAAGGGTGTAACATTTGCAATTCTCCAGTCCTCTAGCACCACCCCCATATCTAAGGAGGATTGGAAGATTATGGCCAGCACCTCTGCAATTTCCACCCTTATTTCCCTCAGCAATCGAGGATGCAGCCCATCCGGACCAGGTGACTTATCTACTTTAAGTACAGCCAGCCTGTCTAGTACCTCCTCTTTATCAATTTTTAGCCCATCCAGTATCTCAACTACCTCTTCATTTACTGTGACTTTGGCAGCATCTTCTTCCTTGGTAAAGACAGATGAAAAGTACTCATTTAGTACCTGAGTCATGCCCTCTGCCTCCATGCGTTGATCTCTTTTTTGGTCCCTAATCGGCCCCACCCCTCCTCTTACTACCCGTTTACTATTTATATGCCTATAGAACACTTTTGGATTCCCTTTTATGTTAGCCGCCAGTCTATTCTCACACTCTCTCTTTGCCCCTCTTATTTCCTTTTTCACTTCTCCTCTGGACTTTCTATATTCAGCCTGGTTCTCACTTGTATTATCAACCTGACATCTGTCATATTCTCCCTTTTTCTACTTCATCTTACTCTATATCTCTTTCGTCATCCAGAGAGCTCTAGCTTTGGTTGCCCTACCTTTCCTCTTCGTGGGAATATATCTGGACTGTAACCGAACCATCTCCTCTTTAAAGGCTGCTATTGTTCGATTACAGTTTTGCCTGCCAATCTTTGATTCCATTTACCTGGGCCAGATCCGTTCTCAACCCATTGAAATTGTCCCTCCTCCAATTAAGTATTTTCACTCTAGAGTGCTCCTTGTCCCTTTCCATAACTAATCTAAACTTTATGATACAATGATCATTGTTCTGTAAATGTTCCTCCACTGACACTTGCTCCACTTGACCCACCTCATTCCCCAGAACCAGTTCCAGCAATGCCTGCTTCCTCATTGAGCCAGAAACATAATGATCAAGAAAGTTCTCCTGAACACACTTCAGAATTTCCTCCCCCTCTTTGCCCTGTACACTATTACTATCCCAGTCTACATAAGGATAGTTGAAGTCCCCCATTATCACTACTCTATAGTTCTTGCATCTCTATAATTTCCCTGCAAATTTGCTCCTCTATATTCTTCCCACTAATTGGCGGCCTATAGAATACACCCAGTAGTGTAATGGCGCCTCTATTATTTCTCAACTCTAACCAAATAGATTCTGTCCTTAACCCCTCAAGGACATCCTCTCTCTCCAGCACTGCAATATTCTCCTTAATCGATACTGCCACCCACCCCTTCCTTTTTTTCCTTCCCTAAACACCTTGTATCCAGGAATATTTAGTACCCAATCCTGCCCTTTTTTGAGCCAGGTCTCCGTTATCGCCACTACATCATATTCCCATGTGGCTATTTGCGCCTGCTGCTCATCAATCTTATTTACCACACTTCGTTCGTTTACACACATGCACTCTAAACCTATCTTAGACCTTCTCGTTTTCTCTCTTAGTCTGATCCCACCTAATACTGTACTATTTCTTATTCTAGTGCTACCTGTCTCTCCCAATCCTTTGTTCACCTTGTTTCTCCTTTCTAATGCTACATCCTGGTGCCCATCCCCCTGCCAAATTAGTTTAAACCCTCCCACACAGCACTAGTGAACCTCCCCGCGAGGACATTGGTCCCCAGCTCTGTTGAGGTGCAACCCATCCATCTTGAACAGGTCTCTTCTGCCCCAAAACTGGTCCCAATGTCCCAAGAATCTGAAACCCTGCCTCTTGCACCATGTCTCTAGCCACGAATTAACCTGCCTTATCTTCCTATTTCTATATTCACTAGAGCATGGCACTGGGAGTAATCCAGAGATTACCACCTTTGAGGTCCTGCTTTTTAACTTCCTCCCAAGCTCCTGAAACTCTAACTGCAGGACCTCATCCCTTTTCTTTCCTATGTCATTGGTACCCACATGGACCATGATTTCTGGATGTTCCCGTGCCCCCTGCAGAATGTTCTGCCCCCTCTCTGTGATTTCCTTTACCCTGGCACCAGGGAGGCAACACACCATGCCGGACTCGACTGTCACAGAAACACCTATCTGTCCCCCTGACTATCGAATCCCCTATAACTACCGCATTTCTACACTTCACTATGCCCCCCTGTGCAGACCTTTGCCCCATGGTGCCATGCTCAGGACTGCACTCCTTCAAGGTGTCGTCATCCTCATTGGTGTTCAATGCTTCGGTGTTAGAGAGTGCCGCACACCCGGAAGATGCCTGCACTGCCTGCCTCTTTCTACCCTTTCGGATGGCCACCCACTTGCTATCCTGAACTCTCTGTGGCTACGGGGTGACCACCTCCAGGAACGTACGATGCAGGAAACCTTCAGCCTCCCTCGTGCTCTGCAGTGACTCCAGCTGCCCCTCAAGCCTACAAGAAAACTCCAAGACACCAAAGTAAAATACCAAAATATACTATTCAACTCCAGCTGATTGCATTCCTCTGATGGTATTCCTTGAAGGCCTGCTGAAAAGTAGCATTACTACTGGCCTCAAAAAATTTAATTCATAAAAAATTTGATGGCCTAGACTTTTGGGACATTTAAAGTGTAAATGGTCCCCGTGCCACCAATTGCAATGTTGGATGCTAGAGCTGAAGAGACATCCCTGGCAATCAGCATCACAAAGGCACAAATGGTGGAAAATATGTCGATCAGCATATTTCCATAATCTGCATATTATTGCATCTGGGTGGGCACCTCCTGTCACTTCCGGTGAGAAATCTTGGATATAGCCAGAGAATGGCACATCTGGCTCCCATTACATTGCCCACCCAAGTATGGGGATGTCGCATAACTTGAGTGGAAAGTCTGGCTCTCGGTATCTGGTCCACTAATGGCGAGGGAAAATATTCTTCTGATCTTGCCTGGGGCTCCCCAATTTGTCTTCATGTCCTCTAGCTTTGGTTAGCCCCACATTATCTCTGTTCGTCTGCATTTGAAAGGCTCATAATCTATCTGCAAGTCTTTACATTTCAAAAAATGATATATAAACTTTTGGACCACAACATCATCATAATGGGGAATTTTTGCCATATTATTTGGTCTGCAGTTATATTGCACTAGCAGGCTGAGCAGCTCCATCGTGCAATGGGCACGCTGTAGCTGCAATCTGCAATCTGCTACCTTGCTAGCTGATAAACTTTCAATCTTTTGAAAGCATGGTGACAAGACTCCACTCTCTCATAACACTGAACAGACTGCACTAAGTTTGAGACATGCCCATGGTAGTTGGAAAGCTAAAATCAGCTTCATTATACATTGCAATTCTATGCCACATAGTGTCAAGCCCAAGTGTTATGAGATAGCCTTCCAAAGGAAGTCTCACCCTGCTTGACTACAGTGCATTCAGTACAGAGTCAGGTAGGGACCTCAAGTTATGCTGCCACTCTTGCATCAATGCATAGCCAAATCCCTGCACATTGATGCCAAAGTGCCAGACAGCTGCACCCTTAGCCATGAACCATTTAAACATTTATGCAAACTTTCTACACATTACATGTGCAAGAATAAGCAAGCTCAAAGCATGAAAGTGTCTCTAAACTGAAAAAGAGTTAAACAAAAAAGAACCATAGTTATTCCTAAAGATGGTTCAACTCTGAATTATTAATGGTGGGTGGCACACACATATCAGCTTTTTGCAGGAAGTTCATCACTGTTGGACAAATTGTGATAAGATGGTAACAATATCTGTTGTTTTTTGAAAACACGTAATTTAGATGTCCCATCAGACAATTAATAGTTGACCCTGTACTGGATTAGACAGGTGCAGGAATGTTTCAGTTATACTGCAAGAATAACAGGAAACACTGTTCTCACAATGATTTAATGGGCCTGGGAGAATAATACTTCAAACTCTGCTGTGAAGGTCATGCTTTCCTTTTCAGCACAATCTTTTTCACCCACAAATGATATTGAAATTTTGCCAGAACTGGTCAGTTGTTGCATAGAAAACCAATGCAATAAGAATAATCTGAAAGATAAGTTATATATTTTTTCGCATGTTTTCAGCTGCTATGTACTCCTTTAGACAATAATGCCCCAGTTATACTGTTGTACGATGCTGTTGGCATTTTTAGAGCCTGTGAATTGACAGAGTGCAGCTACATTTTTTTTCCTTGCACCTCTGGGTTGTGAGGGGCGGGGGCTGGGGGGGTGGGGAGCGGCGGTGTGGAAGGAAGGTTTGGCAATCACTTTTCCTGGAGACCTGTGCATGCACACTGGAGTCCACAGCCTATGCTCAAGTGTGCGCTCACACATACACAGATGTTCAGACGTGTTCACATTCACTCATACATATATATGTGATGTGCGCATTCTTTGCTGCCTTGACATCAATGAATGCAATGCAGTGGATTGTGGGTGTTTTTTTTGACAATGTTCTATTGGTTGCAGTTATACTGGAGCTGAGATAACTAGGTGAAAAGAGGCAAATCGCCTCATCCAGGTCTTACAGCACAAAGCTCCAAACCACTGTGAGCTTTGTGCAGTGTTTTACTGTACATATTGTGTTGCTGCGACGTGCAATATAACTGGAGCATCATTTTGTGGCAACATCAATATCAATGCAGTGATAGGTTACTACAGTGTAGGGGGGCCCCTGACAGATTCATGCAAAAATTTGATTTCTAAGTTTTATTTGCTTCCTACCTGGACCTCAGCATTCTGGCTGGTGATGGTCTGACAGTTGTTATAAATTTAAATTCTGGTTGAAGTCCATTTTCATTTGAACTGTAAATGATTGGTAATTCATGGGCTGCAAGATCAGAAATCAACTGCAAAGCAGGGGATGGTACTGAACAGCAGTAATGATCAAGAATATCTACTATATGTTTAAACCACCTTTCCGCTGCCAGTGATGCATGTAAGGACTTGACTTCACCATGCCAAAGCATCCGTAGCCTTTGTAAAACTAGATATATATAATGCCTGCCTTACCATCCTTTATGGCCCAATTATAATCTAGGCATCCAGATCCCATCTAAGCTCTTTTCCTTTGATAGTAAAAATATAAAATGAGTCAAATGTACATGTGTTTAAAAAGAAACGTGCTTTGAATTAATGTCAAGTTTCTCTGTTATGTAACTTCAAATTAATCAATATATTCAAACTATTGTGTGTATAATTTTGCTATTAATTACATGAAAGTATGTAGCAGTCTCAGATTTCTGTGACAGAATAAAGCTGATATTTAGTTATTCAATGCTGAATACAATAATCCTACTGTAAAATATAAATTGCAAGATGATACCACAAGGTAACATTTCCTTTGTTCAATATTTACGGCAAGATCATGAACACATTTTCAGTTCTTGCATTTGCAAATTCACAACAATTGCCAAGCACACAGTCAGTATAAGGTAGGTGTATGCTCTACGTTCACAGAGTCATGTAGGGTAGCTGATGGCTTGGGTCTCTTCTGTTTCTTCATCTGTACTATTGCAATGATCCTTTGCAGGGCAAGCTTGTACGAAGCTCATTAGTTTCCAATCATTTTTGAATACCTAGGCCAGCCTGCACTACATGTCTCTTCCACCTCGAGAACCAGCAGATAAAGAAGGATGGCTATCTGGAAACTTCTAGGTCCTATTATAGCAGTGCTCAATCATAGTTCCCTTGGATAACACCCACAGATAGCAGAGGGAGTGCAGCTTTAAAAAGATTATTAGTAGTAGCAGTGACAGTGTGAAATAAGCAATGAAATTGTTGTCTCAACAGCATTTTCAAATTCCCAATTGTCTAACCTTTGACCCTCTATTCACTACAACATTTCTGCGTAATCACACCCTCACCTCCACCTTTGATGCTCTTGTCCCCATTGAAACCATTACTCTCTCTGACCCTGGTCATTCTCCCTGGTACGGCCCTCATCTCCACTTCCTTAACTTCAAGGGAAGCAGACTTGAATATTTATGGCGGACAAATATTTTAGCCATATCTAGTTGGATGACATAAAGCATTTTAAGGTGCTGCTCTTCTCTGCCAAAACTGTTCCCTATTCCAGGATCATCCTGGAATGCAAAGATAACCCTTTGTTTCTTTTCACTACAAACCATCTTCTTAAACCCCTCTCCCCTGCCCTTTCCACCCTCACCTCCAACAAGTGCAAGGAGCTTGTGGACTTCTTTGTCACTAAGATTGTGAACATCTGTTCAGCTGCCTCTGCCGCTTCCCTTCCCTGCCCAAGCCCTGAACTCGCATCTTTCTCTAGTTTCTCTCCTATCTCCCCTCATGCCCTCTCCGAGCTCATCTTGACCATATGACCCACCTCCTGCTCCCTCAACCCTATTCCCACCAAACTGCTGACCACCCAACTTCCCTTCCTGGCTTCCATGTTAGCTGATATTGGTTCACTCTCGTCAGGTATTATCTCCCTCCCCTTCAAATCTGCCATCATCACCCCCTCCTCAAAAAACCCACCCTTGAACCCTCAGTCCATGCAAACTACCGTTCCATCTCCAACCTCCCTTTCCCCCAAGTCCTTGAACTTGTTGTCGCCTCCCAAATCCGTTCCCATCTTTCCCGCAACTCTATATTTGAATCCCACCAACCAGGTTTCTGTCCCTGCCACAGTACTGAAACGGTCCTTAGCAAAGTCACAAATGACATCCTATGTGACTGCGACCATGGTAAACTATCCGTCCTCATCTTTCTTGAACTGTTTGCAGCCATTGACATAGTCCTCCTCCAAAGCCTCTCCTCTGCCATCCAGCTGGATGGGACTGCCCTCATCTGGTTCCATTCTTCTCTATCCAGTCATAGCCAGAGAATCACCTGCAATGGCTTCTCTTCCTGCTCCTGCACCGTTACCTCTGGAGTTCCCCAAGGATCTATCCTTGGTCCCCTCCTATATCTCATTTACATGCTGCCCCACTGCTACATCATCCGAAAACACGACACCAGGTTCCACATGTACACTGACGGCACCCTGCTCTACCTCATCACCACCTCTTTCGACTACTCCACTATTTCTGATTTGTCACACTGCTTGTCCGACATCCAGTTCTGGATGAGCAGAAATTTCTTCCAACTAATTATTGGGAAGACGGAACCCATTGTCTTCAGTTCCTGTCACAACTCCATTCCCTAGCCACTGACTCCATCTCTCTCCCTGGCCATTGTCTGAGGCTGAACCAGACCATTCGCAACCTTGACATCCTATTTGACCCTGAGATGAGCTTCTGACCACATATCCACTCCATCACCAAGACCGCCTACTTCCAACTCCGTAACATCACCCGTCTCTGCCCCGCCTCAACTCATCTGCTGTTGAAACCCTCATCCAGGCCTTTGTTACTTCTAGACTTGATTATTCCAATGCTCTCCTGGCCTGCCCCCCCATCTTTACCCTCATAAACTAGAGCTCATCCAAAACTCTGCTGCCCGTATCCTTACTCGCACCAAGTCCCGTTCAACCATCACCCCTGTGCTCACTGACCTACATTGGCTCCCGGTCCAGGAACGCCTCGATTTTAAAATTCTCATCCTTGGTTTCAAAATCCTCCCTATCTCTATAACCTCCTCCATCCCTACAGCCCTCCTAGATCTCTGCCCTCCTCCAATTCTTGCCTCTTGCAGATCCCTGATTGTAATCACTCCACCGTTGGCGTCCATGCCTTCAGCTGCCCAGGCTCCAAGCTCAGGAATTCCCTCCCTAAACCTCTCCACCTTTAAGAAGATTCTTAATACCTACCTCTTTGGCCAAGCTTTTTGGTCACCTGTCCTAATATCTCCGAATGTGGCTCGGTGTCAAATTTTCTTTGAGAATGCTCCTGTGAAGTTCCTTGGGACGTTTTACTACGTTAAAGGCGCTATATAAATGCAAGTTGTTGTAATTTGTGTTCTTGTTCCAGTAGCTTATTTTTTTAAAAATCAGATTATACTAAGCGGAGACTTGTGGCCCCAGTCTGCTGAAGTGAAGGTGGAGCCAGACCTGAGTCTAGAGGGGGCACTCGACTGACATTTTATTTTCCTCATACAGACATAAAAGGTATCCAGCCAAGAAAAGGGATAATGAGGTGTAGAATCATAGAATTTCACAGGATAAAAAGTGGCCAATTGGCCCATCATGCCTGAACCATCTCTCTGAAAGAGCTATGCACTCAGTTCCAGTCCCCTTCCCTTTCCCCATACCCTCTAAAATATTTATTTTTCAAATATTTATCCACTTCCCTTTTAAAAGCTTTTATGGATTTTGCTTCCACCACTGTTTCTGCTGGGACATTCCATATCATCATAACCTTCTGTTTAAAAAAAAAATCCCTAACCTCTTCCTTTGTTTTTTTGTTGATGATGTTACATTTATGCCCTCTTGCTACTGACTCACCAACTAGTGGAAATAGTTTTTCTCTCTTTATCTCATCAAAGTCTTTGTAATTTTGGACACTATCAGAGCTCCTCGTATCCTTTTCTGTTCTAATGAAATGAGCCCCAGTTTCTCCAGTCTCTCCTCAAATCCCTTTTGCACCCGCTCCATTGTCTTAATGTCCTTTCCATAGGGTGCCCGAAACTGGACACAATATTTGAACCGATGATTTGTATAGGTTAAGCATTACTTATTTGCTAAACAAGGTGACATTGGCCTAAATGAATAGTTTAGAAGGACTGGCCTCCTTCTGTGTTGTATAATTCTATTATTTCAAATCTTGAGGACAATTTGTCTGGATTAGCAATTTTCTTCATAATTGTGAAAACTTCTATTCGGTGACCTCAGAATCTCATTTCAAAGAAGAACAGACACAATTTCCTTAACCTTTTTATGGTCATTTAGATTCCTAATACATAATATCAACTTAGTTGTCCTATGCTGCATTCCCTCAAGTGCAATATTATCCTTCCAGTGATGTGGCAACCAATAGTGAACACAGTACTCCAGATGGGGTCCAACCAGAGCAATGTACATTAAATATCACCTCCTTTGATTAATATCCTATCTCCTTGTTGATGAATCTTTTATTGCCTTTTTTTTGCTGCAGTCATACACTGAGCTGAAGGTTTAAATGATTTTGTTCCACAATAACCATTAATTCCTTTTTTCTGACCAGTGAACACGACTGAGAAGGTGAAGGTACTTGAGCCAGACAAAGCCACAGGAGTTGTAAAAGGGGAATGTGGCAAAAGGCTGCAGGACGAGAAACACCTTACTGTAGCCTGGCACTGATGTCACAGCAGATGGTGAGGGTGAAGAAGACAGGAGACCTTGAGCGCTGCCCACCAGCTTCTTGCCACTGGACAGCCTTAGACCACCAACCACTAGACCATCTGCCAGATCCAAGACCACTACTATCAGCAAGGCCCATTGTCTTTGAGCACCAAATGGGCTCTCACTCTCGAATGCCAACTGAGCCTTGTATCTTCACCTCAAAACAGGCCTGGGCATTCTGACACTGGACTGGCCATGATCTCCAATCACTACTTCTTAAGCCTCTATTTAAAGGAATCCCTTAGCCATGTTTAATTTCTTCTGCAGCTTGTATATATGAAACTTATGCGCATGTAACCAGGCCTAACCTCTTCTACCCCTGCACTCTGCTCTCCATTCAACTCCTGTCTCCTCCACCTTTGCCACCCATTCGCCCTTCCCCTCCTCTCTCATCCTGTTTTCTCTTACATTTTCCTCAGTTTCCCACCCCTGCTGACCATCTTTCTTTATCCCCCGATTCCAGCTCCCCACTATCAGTTTAAGTAGATCATGCCTTCTTTTGATCTTTATCAGCTGCATAAATATCAGGGGGTTGGGAGAGGAACATTCTCATTGTTATTTGCTGTAATTCAACATTTGTTCTTTCTTTTACCTAACTGTTGGTGCAGCTCCCACCACCGCCTACAATAAAGTTACATAATTATAGAATAATGCTGCATTCATACTTGGTGATGATCAGCAGTGGCAGTGACATTAGAACTAGGGATTGAATCAATTATTATATGTATTTTTCCCTTCAACATGTTACAGAACAGCAGTCGGCAAGAGTGTTGGTGTAACAAGACGATAAGGCACAGCAGGAAATCTCCTGTACTGAATTTTCTGGTTGCTAACTGTAACATAAGGCAGGGTAAAATTAAGGAAGTGTCTAATGTGAATGCTGCAACTTTGACCAGGATGGTTCAAAACCTTTTCTTAGTCTCATCTTGTACTGTCTTTTAAGAAGATATTTTGGTCGAATTTTTTTGCTGAGAATTTTATTTTCCCCATGCCATTGATCAGAAAAATATTTCAAGCATTTGTATCCGAGTGTATGGAACCAAAATCATCCACATATAGACCAAAACCGATTCATTTACTTGGTATCTGTTTAGATGCCAAAACCAAGGAAGGGTGGGTTATTAATGAAAGCTAATTTAATAGCAACCATGATCTTCATGCTTGAAAGCACAACTGAGGCTTTCATGTATTTGATTCGTAATTCTTGCTTAGAGTCACAAAGGAACTGGTGGTAACATATGATGGAGTCTGCAGCCTGCCAATGAGTCGTAGTAGCATGTGAGCACTGCCTTTTTTCAGAGATGGCTGCAGCATGTGATGCAGGAAGGAAAACGAAAGAAGAGCTTCCCATTTCCAGCTTTAACTGACTTCAGCGAGTTGCCAAAAATATATGGATTTGGAGAAGATGAGGTAGACAACCACCTGGATTGTAATGAGAATCAACAGGAAGTTTTCTTTCTCTTTGGAGCGCAGCAGCAGCAGCAGGAGAGTTCACTCAGCACAATGTTGAAGTTTGTGTGGGCGCAAGGAACATGCAACCTGAGTAAATGAACGGAAAAGAGAGGCAGCTGCTTTCAGAATAACAGTAGCACTAAAGGAGTTCAGTTTCTCATTACCTGCATTTCTTAATCAGCTTCCATCTGTTTCCTGTTTTCATTCACGTAATGCACAGGTTTTGTTCTCCCAAACATATTGACCTATACCATAAGATAGCTTTATTTTTAGAGGAACTTAAGTCACTTTATCTAAAGTCATTATTGAGGACTTTTTTTAAAAAAAGGTTCTGACTTATCTTGCCTTATTAAAACATTTTAGCTTTCCTCTTTTCTGCAGTCATTTACTCATCTTTCTTGGGTCTATTTCCTTCCCCAACACTACGTTAACATTCTCTGACTGAAAGGGCAGTTGGGCAACTCGCTCTCCAGAGGCAAAATCTGCTTCTTGAGAAGGAGGGACCAAAAAGGTAAATCATAGTGCAGATGAAATCTCACCAAAACTTTATACAAGTCCTATTATTGTGGCCCAAATTATACACTGAACAGTCTGAGCAATACATTCCAGGATCCTGTTTGTTCTGGCCACAGCACCTAGATGCTGCATTTGAACCTTTCGGGAGTGGTCAATGATCATTCCCCAGTCTCCCTGTCACCTCTAACCTATGTCCAATCTTCTTATGTCATAGATCTGAATTCTCTGCACATATGTGCATAACTGCACACTTATCTACATTGATACTTACCACTCTGGGGCCCACTTCCCCACTCTCTACAAATCCAATTGTAACCTATTTTCTTCTTCTAAGTACCTGACCTTACTGCACAATTTAGTATCAATTGTGAATTTAATAACTGTACTATTTATGCTTTCTCCAGATTTTTAATAAACAAGACTGGATCTAATACTAAACTCTGGGGCACCTCACTGGTGAGCGGACCCCATTGGGAAGCAGCCTTTTTAAAACCGCCCTTCGCCTACAGTCCTTCAACCAATTTGCAATCCATTTCACAATATCACCCTTGATGCCATGGGACTTAATATTACCACACGGGCCCTCACGTGATACTTTCTAACAAACGTTTTTTTGGAAATCAGCCGGATTTCCAGAGTCTTCCATTCTAGTTTATATACAACTTATTGGGACAAACAAAATAAAAACATCTGTAACCACAACATTTGTATCAGACACCATCGGGTCTAAAATTTTCTGCCTCAAATTTGTCTGCAATAGACAGTGGAAGAAAAAAAATGATTCTAATAGCCTTCAGTTCTGCCCTCCAATTGATTGGATTGGTTCTGACAGCCTCCTGTTGTGCCTTTTGACTGATTTGAAAAAAGGTTTTTTTTGTGAAATGGCAATGAGCTGATACACGGGTTGAAAAGCTGACGGTTAGCATGTATGTGCTAGTTGAATGACTACCCATACACAGACTAGTGCAGCACAGTGTTGCAGTGTTAACTGACTGCACTCCATTTAATAATGCTTTGAAAGGGAAAGCTCTACTTTACTTATCACTGTATGCTTGCAGAAATGGGATAATTATTTACCATATTAGCAATTTTCAATTATTTTTGTTTGAGAGAAATTGATAGCATCATGCTACTGATGGTGACACATAACTCAAGAGGGTTTCACAAACCCCCTCTCGAATGATTTAGGCAGCATATACACCACCTCGTGTGGTATTGAGCCATGCAGACCAGAAGATTCCAAGTTCAATGCCTGTCCTGTGTTGAGTTAGTTGACCTCAGCCAAGGCATCAATACTAAAACTGGCCCCAGTGTCTCGATATTAGTCGGGGTGGGGGGGGAAATCAGCCAAAGTTCCTCTCCTGACCATTATCCAATGACCCTGCTGGTAAGTAAATGTATGTGGGCATAAGGTGAGGACAGATTGAGTTTAGCTGTGACAGTGAAAAAGGAGCAAAAATAGGTGGGTTTTCAGTTAGTATGGTAATTCTTTCTCTGAATAAACTTGCAATGTACTCTTCCTCGACCATCATCAGCACCAATCACATGAATGACTCTGACTCTACGAGCAATTTATCTTTCTTCTGTAGATTAGTAACCAGCTGTGCTCTGCTCCACTGTTCAACTACTGCTACCTAGAATTCCTTGGCTGAAGATGGTGACACACTGTTTTGTAATCTAGTATTTCACCTTTAGATACACAGTAGGAACTCCCAGTGCCCAGCTGTCTCATCTGAGTACTCAATGCCCTATGCTGTTTGCAACATACATGAACCTTCTCACATATATTAGTGCAACTATTTTTGAGACACGCATTTGTTGAATTTCCCAACCTAGAGAAATATTTTGAAAATTCATGTGTCATGATGATGTATAATCTTATTTTTGTAAAAAAAATGGCATATTTAAAAGGTATCCCCAATAACAATTCTGTGGAATCAGTGTTCCTCTTCACAGTCTCGGGGTGGGAGGTTGAAGATGCTGGCCTGCAGTCAACACTCAAATTCTGAAGCTGGCATCTTACCCTCCTCACGATGCAATTGTCTGGCTCTCACAAGGGATGAAGGGCTTTAATAGAATAGCTAAGGAAAAACTGTTGGCACCAGCAGGAGAGTCAATAACCAGAGTTCACAGATTGAAGATAATTAGCAAAGTACCAGGGGAGAGATGAGGAGAATTTTATTTTACACAGCGAGTTATGATGATCTGGAATGCACTGCCTGGAAAGGTGGTGGAAGCAGATTCAATAGTAACTTTCAAAAAGGAATTTGATAGATATTTGAAGAGGAGAAATTTGCAGGGCTATGGGGAAAGAGGAGAGGTGCACGCATGATGGGCCAAATGGTCTCCTGTGCTGTAAGATTCTATGATCCTATGATGTGAGTCACCCCAGTGTTGGGACAATCACTGAAAAACATTTTCATCCTGTTCGTTCTTTTTTTTAGGAATCATTTTGAATGAATGAGACCTCAGATATTGAAGCACGTACATTTTCTGACTGAGAATTGGGCTACATATAAGAAATTAACAGGAGTGCAGTCGGTGAAATCGCTGGTGTAAATCCTTTCCAAAGACATGTCCAGAAGATCATTTTTTCTTTTTAAGTATTAAGTGGCATAATGACAGTGTGTAGCCAGAAGCAACTAACAGATGGAGCAGGTCTGTCATAAAATTAAGCCCTTCATGGTTGTTGGGAGCACGCAACTAAGGTGCACAGTCAGAACCTTCCCCGGCCTACTTCATTCTACAACAAAAGCAAAATACTGTAGATGCTGGAAATCTGAAATTAAACACAGAGATTGCTTTAAACACTCAGCAGGTCAGGCAGCTCTCTCTATGGAGAGAGAAACAGCATTACTGTTTCAGGTCGATGACCTTTTATCAGAACTGGGATGAAAGGTCATCGACCTGAAACACTGCCCCAGATTTTACTGTCAAAATAACGGTGAGGCTAATGGTGCTCGCCGTTATTTATGCGCAAATGGTACAGCACCTACGGGGGAGGGGGGGCAGACGTGCGGTTAAACACGGATATCCAGAAGTTGCTGCCCGAGATGCGCTGCTCTGCCGTTAGCATCACGAAAATGGCATCTCGCTGTCTGCCTCACCGTTGAAATGCATTGAACGGCGTGAAGTTGCTGCATTTGTGCGGTAGACACAAACTAAACTCACCACAGAAAGTTAAGTCAAGTCATTTCAAGTCTAAATACCCTTTTAATGATGTGATGAATATTAATTACTGCCAGTCAATCTCTCGGACACTGAAAATTAATTATTACAAGTGTGGAGTCTCATTCCTTCAGGTTTTAATTGTTGTTGGAGATTTTAAAAATGTAACATTTTAAATGTAAAAATATTTTTTTACTTTTCCTTTCTGTCTCTTTTTTTTCTCTCTTAATCTAATCTTTCTTTCCCTCTCTTTATTTCTCTTTCTGTACCTGATTTGACATTGAATTCTAATTTACTCTAATTTACATTTCCTTCTCAGTCCTTTCACAATCCCTCAATCTGACTGGTTAAGGAGATACCCAGTTGCTCGCCCTGTTCACTCAGGTCCCAGATGCCCTGATTCCCTCACTGCGCTGTTATCACCTCGCACTTTCAACAACTTGCCATGCAAAAAATTTAAAAACCTAAACGTGCAAGAGCAAGTCTAACTAATGGCAGATGCTGTTAGATGACCTGCCACAGCAAATTTTGGCGCATTATCTCTGTTTCTCTCCCCACAGATGCTGCCTGACCAGCATTTCCTGCATTCTGTAACAATCCTGTTCAGGTGGCTTAAATCTGCATTTGAAAATATTTTTTTAAGAAGCATTTCAAGACAGAGTGACTGACAGAAATAAATGGATTTTGAAATGGTATTTGAAGTGCAACAATATCTTACCTGTTGTCACAAAAGTAAACAAACAGAAAGGAAGTAAGATGGCATTTTTGGTGCTGTGGATATAACAGAATGTTACCAAATTACTTTGATCGGAAAATGCACACCAGATGTGTGTTTCTTTTGCAAAATGACTCATCCACTTAAACAGATAAGAAACGCACCATGACGCAATCTCACATTTCAAGCAAAATGAAATAAAAAATAATCATTCTGTAAGGGAAAGGGAAAGCAGGAAATGATTCCACACTTCCTAACACTACATGCAGTCTCTCCTTCCTGACAGTGCAGTTTAAGGGATGGCTGTAGCATCTGAATGGGTTGGAAATCGCTTCAGAAATGAATTAGCAGATTTACATTGCATCACTTAAAGCAAAAATTACAGGAAGACAGCCCAAAGAGGATGTCCCTTAAACTCACTTGCAATCCCCTGGTGTGCTAACCTACAATGGAAATGCATTAATGTTTTAAATAGAAAAACCATCACTCTCCAACACAGATGACCAACCTCCTGCTACATGATGGAGTTGGCTATTCTATGAATAATTACATCCATGGGTTAGGTCAAAACTTCTCCTTCACACACTCAAAATAATTGTAGATTAATAACCTTGCTCCTTTTGCTTTCTTCCTCTCTGTCTAAAAAAAAATCAATCTGCCAAGCATTCGGGGAACCAACATTTTAAAAAGTTTGTCCTAACGATTTTTAACTCTCTACTCACCCCTGCCCCATTTTTTAAAAAAGGTTTAAGGTACTTTGGTAAGCAACTGGATTTTCACTTTAATGCAAATAGCACGGATAAAACAGATTCGATTGTTCAATGTTCCCTGGTAACTTTGCTGATGTTTTATATCTTAGAGGCATGAAAATCTTCCTTTTTTCCTCAGGTGAGTGTGGCCTCAATTGAGTCCTTCTAGGATTTCACCATTTATGTGATGATTTTCAATTGGTTTTTGGCAGGGGGGGCTGTTGTCGAGAAATGGGGAGACGAATGGTCAGATGCACAAGAAAAATGTTTCCAGTGTGGTTGAGACTCTGAATCAGAATTATTTTAAAGATATTTTTACCCTTCCTACTTTCATAGCTGTCCCAGCAGCTCCTGGCCAACGGAGCATCTTGTGTTGTGTGTTCACAGGTGTTTTGAAGCTGTCTACTCTAGAAGGGTGTGAGAGTACCCTCAGGTAACTCATTCCGGCTTTCCCGATGGGAAAGTGCCAATTGTCTACTTCTTCCTCCTGACAACAGCATGACTGAGGTTGACAGCTCAGTGTGCAGAAGATCACAGATGTGAAGTGTCTTACTTTATAGCAAATTACATTGGCACTTCAACAGATAACCTCTGCAACACTGCCCCAGAACTTAAAAATCTGAAATTGAACCCAAAGGAGAAAGTCCTTACAGCCCCAGTATAATTGAAAATAATTTTCTTATCGTAGTTCACACTGAGGTAGCTTAAATGCTGTAGCATTTTATATAATCAATCAGCATTTCACCTGTGACATGCCTGCTGCTTTACTTATAAGTTTCATAGCAACTTCTACCAACAACAACTTGCATTTATATAACGCATTTAACGTAGCAAAACGTCCCGAGGCGTTTCATAGGAGCGATTTTCAAACAAAACTTAACACTGAGCCACATAAGATATTAGGACAGGAAGCTTGGTCAAAGAGAGAGGATCTATGGAGCATCTTAAAGGAGGAGAGAGAGGTAGAGAGGCAGAGAGGTTTAGGAGGGAATTCCAGAACTTAGGGCCTAGGCAGCTGAAGGCACGGCCACTAATGATGGAGCAATTGAAATCGGGGATACACAAGAGGCATGAATTGGATGAGGGCAGAGATCGCGGAGGGTTTTAGGGCTGGAGGAGGTTACAGAGAAAGGGAGGGACGAGGCCATGGAGGGATTTGAAAACAAGGATGAAAATTTTAAAATTGAGGTGTTGCCCGACCGGGAGCCAATGTCGGTCAGTGAGCACAGGGGTGATGGGTGAATGGGACTTGGTGCGAGTTAGGATACAGGCAGCAGAGTTTTGGATGAGCTCAAGTTTACGGATGGTGGTAGATGGGAGGCTGGAGAGCATTGGAATAGTCAAGTCTAGAAGTAACAAAGGCATGGATGAGGGTTTCAGCAGCAGATGAGCTGAGGCAAGTGCGGAGACGGGCGATGTTACAAAGGTGGAAGTAAGCAGTCTTGGTGGTGCAGCAGATATGTGGTCGAAAGCTCATCTCAGAGTCAAATAGGACGCCAAGATTGCAAAGGTTCTGGTTCAGCCTCAGGCTATGGTCAGGGAGAGGGATGAAGTCTGTGGTTAGGGAACAGAGTTTGTGGTGGGGGCCGAAGACAATGGCTTTGGTCTTCCCAAAATTTAGTTGGAGGAAATTTTTGCTCATCAGTTATTGGATGTCGGACAAGCAGTGTAACAAATGAGAGACAGTGGAGGGGTCGAGGGATGTGGTGGTGAGGTAAAGCAGGGTGTCGTCAGCGTACACGTGGAACCTGATGTTTTGTTTTCAAATTATGTCACTGAGGGGCAGCATGTAGATGAGAAATAGGAGAGGGATCCTTGGGGGATTCCAGAGGTAATGGTGCAGGAATAGAAGCTATTGCAGGTGATTCTCTGGCTACGACAGGATAGATAAGAACGGAACCAGGCGAACACTGTCCCACCCAGGTGGATAACAGAGGTGAGGCATTGGAGGAGGATGTTGTGGTCGACCGTGTCAAAGGCTGTAGACAGTTTGAGAAGGATGAGGAGGGATAGTTTACCATTGTCACAGTCACATAGGATGTCATTTGTGACTTTGATAAGGGCCATTTCAGTACTGTGGCAGGGGCGGAAACCTGATTGGAGGGGTTCAAACATGAAGTTGCGGGAAAGATGGGCTCGGAATTGGGAGGCGACAACACATTCAAGGACTTTAGAGAGGAAAGGGAGGTTGGAGACGGGACGGTAGTTTGCAAGGACTGTGGGGTCAGGGATGGGTTTTTTGAGGAGGAGGGTGATGATGGCAGATTTGAAGGGGAGGGGGATAGTACCTGAGGAGAGGGAACTGTTAACAATATCAGCTAACATGGGGGCCAGGAAGGGAAGTTGCATGGTCATCAGTTTGGTGGGAATAGGGTTGAGGGAGCAGGAGATGGGTCTCGTGGTCAATATGAGCTCAGAGAGGGCATGAGGGGAGATAGGAGAGAAACTAGAGAAAGATGTGAGTTCAGAGCTCGGGCAGGTGAGGGAAGCGGCAGAGGCAGCTGAACAGATGTTCACAATCTTAGTGACAAAGTAGTCCATCACCACCTCAGACTTGTTGGTGAATACAATTTTAATATAACTGTTTAGTTTATATTACGCATTTATTCAGTTGATTCTCACCAGGTTCTGTACATGTAAACAAACGTAAAGTTATATTCCAATGCACTTTCTTAATGATTAAACTTTCCCACATATTAGTTTCTGGAGCTAATCCAAATCAAAAGGGGACTCAAGAGCTGAACTCAACTCAATGGGGCAGAAATCGCTCGGGAAATAACAGTGAGCTTATCAGCGTTCACCGTTGTTAGTGGCAAAATGGAGGAGCAAGTTCTGGCGTTCACACATGCAGTGAAACGCGGAAATCCGGAACTTGCTCCTAGTGGTTCACCGGCGATATGACAGCCACGAATTAAAGGGACATCGCACGCTGCAATCAGAGAAATCATTGAGAAAGTGCAAACTTGCTTATCTGCCCAGCTGGAAAGTAACTAATTGCGCCACAAAACAGGTACGTTTAAAATACAGGTCTAAACTAAGTTTTAACAACGCGGTAAGTCTTAAATGATTGCCACATAACTAGAAATTAACTTTTAAAAACGTGGAGTCTCATTACTCCTTATTTTAATAGTTTTTGGTGATTACATTTTTTTTTAAATTAAAAAATCATTTCTTTTTTAACTTTTCCATTCTGTCTCTTTTATTTCATTCAATTATTTCTTACCCTCTTTTTTTTTCCACTGTCTATAACTTTTTTTTAGAACATTGTTGTACTTTCCTGGTTCAATGTTCCAAGCCGGCAGAGACAGTGAACGCAGCTGTCAAAAATGCCGAGATCTGATTGATCAAAGGGAGAGTGCGAGCCTCTCCCTTCTCCTGGGGTCCTAGCTGCGCTTGAACTGACACTGGGCTCTTCTCCACTTCCTATTCGAGTGGGTTAGTATAAATCTATGGAGCGGCGAGCACTGTTGGTTCACCACTCGAGCAATTTCTGCAACATCGTGTCCTAGTTTTGTCCTACACATTCAAATCAAATCAGTGATGGACTTGCACACTGATGCATTGTCTATGTGTATGATATTGTATTTCTTTTCTTTCTTGTTGAAACAATTACGGCGATGGAGCAGCTCTCCTGAGAGCAGCAGTGTAAATAGGGAAGCTTCACTGAATCCCTCTAGACAGATTTGTATATGGAAGTCAGATTATGACACCAGGTCCCAGTATAAACAAGGCATTAGCATAATACTGCTGGGAGTTGAATTGATCACCAAAGTAATGTAAAGTGACTCAGTATTTTATCAGGGCTCTGTGGATTTAGAATTTTTCAGTCAACTGTTGTAAATTTTCAGAATATATAAATTTTCACCTTTTGGATTGTTTTGCTCAGGTCTTTGAGGGATTTTTGTGGAAGGAAGCAAAGTATTTTTTATGTAAATTGAAAATGCAGATTTAAATCTGAATCATGACAACTGCTCTAAAGTATTTAGAAGATTAAAATATCAAATTTTGGGACTCGTTTTCCAATGAGCATCAGAAAGAGGTGCGGCCTCAATCTCTCTGGGAAAGTGACAGTTTGAGCTCTGTTGCTGCAGACCACAAGGAAACTATACTGAAATTTGTTTCTGTGAATTTATTTTGCCATTCAACACTCAAAAGCCCCATTTCCTTGTCTGTGCCTCTGAACCAGACCACACTTTAAAAAAAAATATTCCTATAGTGATGGAAACAAAATTCAATTTTACTCAAGTTTTACGGTGCATCACATAGAGGAAAATGGATAGCTAAGAATGTGCTACACCAAGTGAAAATAATATAGAGGCTGCCAACTAGCAGTGTGTTACACACAGGATAATAGGTGGCTGGCAATATCTTCCCCATAGGATAATAGACTTGTGTTACACAGAGGGCAATAGATAAGCAAAAATACCTTACATAATAGATGACTGTGTAACATAGGAGGTTATAGCTGATTGGCAATATGCTACATGTATAATAAAGAAACAGGATAAAAGATATGGCAACATGTTACAAGGCAGTAATTCAACAGAAAAGTTGCAATAATTTGCAATAACAGCGAGAATGAAGCTGGATTGACTTATGAATATTAGTAGTTATGAATATTGGAGGCAGTTCAGAGAAGGTTCACTCGGTTGATTCTGGGTATGGAAGGATTGTCTTATGAGATTGGGTCTATACTCATTGGTGTTTAGAAGAATGAGAGGAGACTTTATTGAAACATACAAGATTCTGAGGGGACTCGATAGGGTAGATGCTGAGAGGATGTTACCCCTCATGGGGGAATCTAAAACTAGGGGGGGCATAGTCTCAGAATAAGAGGTCACCCGTTTAAGGCGGAAATGAGGAGGAATTTCTTCTCCCAGATGGTCGTGAATCTTTGGAATTCTTTACCCCAAAAAGCTGTGGAGGCTGAGTCATTGAATACATTCAAGGCTGAGTTAGACACATTTTTGATCAGCAAGGGAGTCAAAGGATATAGGGGAAAAGGCGGGAAAGTGAAGTTGAGGTAAAAATCAGGTCAGCCATGATCTCGTTGAATGGCGGAGCAGACTTGAGGGGTCGAATGGCCTACTCCTGCTCCTATCTCTTATGGTCTTATAGTAAAACCTGGACATTGAATAACCGTCCTAAACCAATTACCAAGTATTTGATATTCTATATAATATTTAATTCATTTTTATTTTTTGTAAGTTTTTTTATTATTACTGTTTGTTACATTTTTAGGTTTCTTTACTCTAGATATTTTTGGCTTCCATGTTTCAAATTACTCTCAAAAGGTGAGCTCCAGCTCCCTATATCCCAAACACAGCATTTCCACTTCTCCAGATAAATTTGTAGCGTACCCAGTTAATGAACAGAGAACTCTCTTCAGTTTATTTTAGCTACTGGTTTGATCATGTACCCTCCTGTGATCCTCATTATCTCTGAAGGATGAGGAATAAAACTTCATGAGGCCTTGACTTGGGCTGTCGCTGCCAAACAAATTCATCAAAGAACAAGTGAATGGCCTCCTTTTGTGTTGTATTATTCTCTGATTCTATTGGGGAAAGAGCAGGGGAGTGGGACTAATTAGATAGCTCTTTCAAAGAGCCGGCACAGGTATGATGGGCCGAATGACCTCCTTCTGTACTGTATTATTCTCTAATTCCATGCTAGTGGTAGTAACACAACATACATTTTTACAATAATTGATAAGCTCGACCATCACCTCAAGTGAGTAAAAAATAAGTAGATTGGAATTGCTGTGCTAAGCTATGATTTAAGTAATATTTTTATGTCACAGTTCTTTTTCTCACTGTCTGAAGAAAATATCTGGCGCTACGATTTCTCTTTGCAGATTTCAGGCAGACTCCCTCAACTTGAACAAGACAGGCTGAAAAATACCTTCAAAAAAAGTGACCAGGGTCAAACAGATTTAAATAACTCTCTGCTAAATTAAAAAGAAGCTGCAAATCAAACATTAATTTGAACAAATCATGCACAATATTTTATTTGGATTGAATGGCTGGGCCCCTCCTTGGGCACAGACAAACTGAATAATTCTCTAACGACTGTATCAAGTTTAACTTTTATTTTACTGATCTTCCAAATTGAGACCAGAGTCACCCCAGTGGCAGTTTTCATCAACAGGAATTTTATGCCACTGTTTCAAAAAACAAATGTGTACAACTTAAAGCTGAGCTTCTTCTACTAAAATCCTAGAGCCTGGGATGGTTCCATTTTTCACAACGCCCACACGACTTATGTCCTGACTTGATTATCTTGGACTGACACAGGAAAAATTGAAATAGATGTCATATTAACTGTGACAGAGAAACATGAGCTAGGCTTTTACCAGGATCTGTGGGTATTTCTGAATCAGAGGAGTCCCATAAGCCACAAAGTCAGTTCCAAGGCTGTCGTATCGACGTGCAAAACACTCACTGTGGTAACATAGAGATTGTTAAGGTTTCTTTGAGGTCATTAACATTCATATCAGTTTCTCTTACAAATTCTAGGCTCTTGATAGTTGCCATTTAAAACAGCCAGTCAGCTCAAGATTATGCAGATCTAAAGACCAAATCATCCTTTGATCTAAAAAAAAAGATGCTTTACGAACATACGAAAAAGACAGACAGAAATAAGATCAGTCGGTCCATCATGTCTGTCACATTCAGCAGAACCCTCAATGTTCCCCAACCACCAATAAAAGAAACCTAGCTTATTTCAGGAAAAATAAATTCTGGGAAATTGCTGTCCAACACCTGAAGGTGAACAAAAAAAAACGAGTTCCAGGAGATAACAGTGACCACGAGGTACATCACCCAACATCCCAGCTGTCTTTTGTACTCAGCGATATCAGCCTCCTCCTGGACCCATCCAGCTCGCTTTTGAATCTGCACTCACTGCACGAACCGGTGACTTGTTCCAAAGGTCAATGACCTCCTGTGACAAAAAAAACCTCCTGACATCTAGCCTAGTTCTATGCTTACATAACTTCTTTGCACGTCCCCTCGTACTCTCTGACTTACCTAATTCACATTATGAGGCCAGGTGGACATGGTCTAGTCCCTTCATCATTTTAAATACTTCAATCAAGTCTCCCCAAAGACTACGCTTTCCTACAGTAAAGAATTCTAGCTCTCTGAGCGTACTGTGCTAACTAAGAGTTTTTAAACTAGGTATTAATCTAGTGATTCTGCTCCAGGCCCTCTGTATCTCCCGGCATTCTTAGAGGTAGGGGCATGTGTTTCTTTAGTAGACAAAACAGCTCTAAATAAACATATCTGTCAAGAGAACTTTTGAAAGATGAATAAACAAACTTGCATATATTGAGTGCCTTTCAAGTTCTCAGAACATCCTGAAGTGCTTTACAGCCATCGAATTACCTTTGAAGTCTAGTTACTGTTGTAATTTAGGCAAACATGGCAGCTATTTTGCACTGAGCTAGGTCTCACAAATAGCAACGAGATAAATGATTGGATAATCAGATTTTGGTAACGTTGATAAGGTATAAATGTTGGCCAGGATATCGGGAAAATTCTCCTGCTCTTCTTTAAATAGTGCCATGGGATCTTTTATGTCCATCTAAGCTGGGAGATGGGGCCTCAGTTCAATACCTCTTCTGAAAGACATCGCCTCCAACATTGCACCACTCCCTCAGTATTGCACTCAAGTGTCAGCCTTGATTATGTACTCAAGTCCTTGAGTAGGGCCTGAACGCACAACCAACTGACTCAGAGGTGAGAGTGCTATCACTGAACCAAAACTGACACTTTTGAGTGCTTAAAATATTATTCACGACTTTCACAAGGATCAGAGTGACTGGTGAAGAGAGATGCTTATTTCCTTAGGAGAAACTGGCCATTTAGAGTTTCTTTCCTGAGAGCTGATGTCTGTCACAGAAGTAATGAAACTCTTGCTCTTTCCCCATGCAAAGAGGCCTGCTCCTAGACATCCTCATTAAAAGATCATGTTTAAAGCCTCTCAGGAAAAATTACTTGGATTAACCACGCTGATGAGATCTGTCACAGCATTTTCCCAAATATTTAATGGAGTGGAAACACTGAAGTTTTTTTCCTGAGAAGAGCCTTCTCTATGGTTTCCTTTTGGAATAAATCATTGAGTATCACCAGAACTCCAGGGTCTCTTTGCTAATATCCATCATACATTGCGACAATATGAGCTCAAACTGCTGGGGCCTCTTCAAAAAGGCTCTTACTACGCCTTTTACAAGACTGGCGAATTGGGTCATTCTGTTTCCTAAAAGATTACAATAATTCTCTGCGGCTTTACTGGACAAATTGTTTCTGTGACCCAAGGACTACATTCTTGGCCACATTGGTACGAGCTCTTGAAGAGGAATGGATCCTGGGTCATTTCACTTAGCTGGTTTCTTGGTTCTGAAATGAACATTTTTCTTATTCCTGCTCCCAGAGGAACCCAAAATCACAGCTGCACTTCCAATGGAACCGATATCTAATAGAGTATAGTAGCAGTAGTAAATTCCAACCTCCCACTGCCTTGCAACATCGGACACAGTGAGGTCATTAAAGTCTTAAAATTGGCAACAAGTAATTTTACAGAACAAAAATGCCATTTTTCAATTTTACATAGAGATAAATATTCAGCAAATTATGGAATTTGACAAATAAATCACATGTGCAATGGTTGATATGATTCATGCACCCTCTTGCCCCTCATTGGTTGATGTCCCATAACCAGCCATTTCCCAATGTTCATCTGTGCTGCAGTTTTAGGGCTGCTTCAGCAAACCAAAGAGATCTTACAAATAAGGACAGAGCATTCTATCCTACTCATCAAATGCAACAGATCTGAATAAATATATAATCTTGTGTTTCTATTATAGAGGCGACTCAGCTGACCATGTACATTCCAACTGCTATAATTCAGGTTGCAGCTTACAGGTAGTTTAATTATCTTCACAGAACTTTACTTTTTAAACACAGCTATATTTTTCTTTTGGAAAATTATAAGACGGGGCTGTAAATCATGATGAGAATGGTTTATTATTGTAAGTAATTGTATTGCAAGTAATGTTATCCCTTTAAGAGATTAGGAACTGAGTCATGGTATATGCACGTCAAAACATTGCTTACTCCGTCAACGACCAACTCAATATGTCATGAATTGCCATACTGAACCGATTTATAAAATAATAGGATTGGCGGGTATGAAACCTTCTGGCGACTGAATCTGAATTTTGACAGGATGCTACCTTAAACCCAAGTGTAACAGAAGCAGAGTCAAGTCAAGCTGACATTGTCTGATCCCTTCAGAACAATTCTGATGGACTTTCAGGGGGGTGATACGCAATGAAAGAAGAGAATCATCTTAAGATGATGGAGGTGATAGAAACTGAAGAGAAGTCGAAGAGACGCCGTCTGCTGACTCAAGGTCAATTGACAACAGCTTGTGCGGGGAAAATATTGATCAGAAGCACACAAAATAAGTTGAAAACAATTTCTTGTCATTGAACCTGCAGAGTTCTACCTTTCAATTAGAAGGTGAAGCAACACTGGAATTTTTTTTCAGCTAATCGAAGTTTAAAACTCTGAAGATTGACTTGATCACATCATAGACACAACTGGGTCAATATTTGATGCTATTCTCAATTCAAAACAAGAGATTATTTATCACTGTGTTATTGTCTAGGAGGCTGACAGCTGAATCAGACTCATCCAAGCTGCACCATGGGTTAAAGTACACATGAAAAATGGTAACTTTTTAGTTTGAGATTGACGAGAGAGAGATGACTTGTGTATCTCAGTGAATCTTTTGTACACTGAACTTGACCTAATGTCAATGATAACATAAATTAAATCAAATCCCTCCAAGGCCAAATAGGTGAAGGTCGCAGCTGCTTACAACCACCATGAATGCACGTGTAATGGCAGGGAAACCTGTGCATTTGAAGAAACTCTCTACATTTGAGGAGATTTCTTGGAGTTTATCCAGGAGAAGGAGAGTTTGGCAGTGTGCTGCCCTCACCCAACAAATAACCTCCTTTACTCATGTTCGAGAAGTACCTCAGCAGGGGTTGTCTCTGACTCTTGAACAAATGAAAAGATCCAATTTTTCTAATATTGAACAGGTTCCGATATTTTCAAAACTAAGAGATCCAATTTTTTTTTACTTTTAATGGGCCTCGTTTTTTTAAAAAAAACAATTAGGTCCTGATTTTTAAAGTATTGAAAAGGTTCCAATATTTTGAGTTTGAAGTAGCCTTGATTTTATTTTAAATTAAAGAAAGAGATTCCTACATGTACTGGCAAGTTTTCATATCCAAACAGGCACTGATTTTTCCTGAAATTAGCCATTATAGTGTTACTAATGTTAACAAAGCTTAACATTGAAAATCCCTATCTCAGTGCCACCTAGAGGTGTAACCAGTATTGCAGGTTAATGGTGGACCATTTTATAATGAGATTATCCGTCGGAACAAATTGATATGAGTTTTCAATGCATTTTCAAATTAAATGTTGTGACCCACCCACCATTTTTACTATATAATAGATACATAATTAACTAGCTCTAATAACTGATCTATTCTACACTGGCACTTCCGTCTATGAGTCTCAGTCTATAATATAGAATCAGTTTTGATTTCAAGTACAACAGAATCATAGTGCAGGAACACTGCACAGATACTGATGGCCCTGCTACTGATACTTCATCATACAACAAGCAGGGCTGCCAGAAAGAAAATGCCAGCACAATACTGAAGCCCACAGAAGTGTTATTGCATGAATAAAAACCAAAGCACTGAAAAGCATTTTAAAGGTTACAGCTTTATACTTCTTTACTGTGAGTAAAATGTGACAGCTCACTTTCTCTACGCGCAACACATTAAATCAGCGTTTGCAACCTTACTGGATACTTATAATTGACATCATTGGGAGTCTTCAATATCTCAATCCCTGCAGCAGTGATTGGGAATTCTATATAATCATAAATTAAATGAATTAATCTAATTACCTGCATACTTTAGCTGTGAAGGAAACTTAAGTTACATAACATGCTACCATCAAGTGTATGAATAATTATTAAAATATCTGTTGTGAACTACATTACTTGGGTGTACGGACTATATTTAGGCTAGTCTGATTTAGACGGATATTGAGTTGCTTCTTGCAGTTGAATTCATTGCTAAAACGTTTCTTCCAATTGCTGTGTCTTGTATCTGTGTAAAACCTAGTACAGGTTTTTCTGGTTGAAACAAATTGTTTGAAAATGTCTACAGGAAAAGAAAGTTCACAGGCAGTTTGCACATGTTAAAAATCTCGCAGACTGTAATCTTTTGGGCCCTTTCAAACTGTAGCTATTGCCGACTGTAGGGTTAAATCTCAACTGTACTGCGTAGACCAAATTTTCCTTCTCATTTGTAATCTATTTTTGCAGATGCAAGAGCATAAACATTCCCTGCTCCCTTTGTGGTCTCCCATGCTGAGGGAGTGGGGAGATGCAATCCTGAGGTGCTACTGTGGCACCACTGGCAGGAGAGGGTAATTACAATGTGACAAGTTTACACAGGCACTTTCCATTATAAATGTGAACGTAGGAATTTATAATGGAAAGTGTTGACACAAAAGTGTGACAGAAATGTGACAACAGGAAGTAAGGTTTTGTAGACTGGAAGTGGGTGAAAACGTAATGGGGTAGAAATTGCTTGGAGTGATGAACCAACATCGCTTGCCGCTCCATCGATTTATACTAACCCACTAACTTCCTGATGTCTTTTCTTCGAGCACTTCCTCGAATGGGAAGCGGAGAAGAGCCCAGCGTCAGTTCAAGTGAAGCCAGGACCCTGGGAGAAGCGAGAGGATCGCTCTCTCCCCTCGACCAATCAGATTGCAGCATTTTTGACAAGCTGCGTCAACTGTCTCTGCAGGCTTCCAACGTTAAACCAGGAAGTGAAAGGTACAACATTAAAATCAATGTAACTACAGTAACAGACAACAGAAAAAAGAGAGGGCAAGAAATAATTGAACTAAATAAAAGAGACAGAGGGGAAAAGAAAAAAGAAAATTTTCATTAATTTTTTTTTAAATTACCAAGAACTATTAAAATAAAGAGCAACGAGACCCCACATTTTTAAAAGTTAATTTTTAGTTGTTTGGCAATCATTAAGACTTACTACACTGTTAAAATTAGTTTAGACCTGGTATTTTTAAGCGAACCTGTTTTGTGTCGCTACTTTCCAGCTGGGCAGATAAGCAAGTTTGCACTTTTTCAATGATTTCTCGGATTGCAGTGTGCGATGGCCTTTTAATTTGAAGCTGTCATGTCACCGGCGAACCAGCAGGAGCAAGTTCCAGATTTCCTCGTTTCACTGTGCATGTGCGAACGCTGGAACTTGCCCCTCGATTCTGCCACGAACAACAGTGAGCGCCGTTGAGCTCACCGTTATTTCGCGAGCGATTATTGCCCCAGGATTTTTTATATATTATAGATTTTTAGCTCTATCCCCAGGTCACAAAATTAAGACCTAGTTTTTCCTTTTATTCTCAGGTCTAAACATTGAATAGAACATTGGGAGCCTACAGTTCTCCATGCTGGGGCTTGCTTTATTGTTGCTGCCCCTTCTGATTAAGTTGTCCACTGTGAAGGGAAATATAAAATGTTTGATTTTACCAATTATACTTGTAGGGGTTGATGCAGCTTTGCTCCAAATTACCAATTTAAGATGAGACAATATGGAATGACAAAAAGGCCGTTCAGTTCATCAAGCTCGTGCCTTCCAGCAATCATGGACTTGAATTCTGTGCCATTATTTTTCATACTATGAAACAGAACAATCAAACAGGAAATATTGCTACTTACCCAGATTCAGTCTGCAGTGTGACTCGATGTTATTTTAGTCCAATGTACTCCACTTACTTTTCTCAATTTTCCCCTTCTCCCATAAAGGAGTGCTGGATAGCTCAGTTGATTGGGGATGGACACTTAGTTAGATTGTCCCATTGAGCTGCTGCTTTCTTTCCACGGGGAAAGTGTTGAAGATGTATCCCCATGCAAACATGGTATCTGTCACTTGCTTGATGCATCGATGGATAGCTGACCTACAATTTGCCATATGCCTCCTGTAGTGATTTAGAAGAATCTGTTTGTAAAAAACCTTACACTGATGGTGACCTTCACAGCTATGAGGCGAGCGATCCCTGTTGTTGAAGTTAGCTGCAGGTTGGCCTTGAGAAGATGCCGTCCCTCAGTGACAGCATATCTTGTGAGGCAGAGTCAGAAAAGATAGATCTCACCTGGTAGCCCCTTTGAGAGTTTCAATTATAATCAGGTGAAGTGCTGAAATCTGAATGCCATGATCTGCTGATAAAAACAAGTAATTAATGCTGAGATTTCACTGCAAATGTAGAGATTTAAATATTTATTTATTCAACTCAGCTAAATAAAACTTTACAAGGAAATACATTGCATTCTGTCATCGTTAAAACAAATGAACTCAAAATTTGATCACAATAGGATTCCTCTAAGTCACTTTTAATTCTGCATCAGGGAACAATACTTCAGTCTGAATACTATACTGGTGCTATAATTTAAATTATTAGTCAAAATAATTAAAGCAATTAATTAAACAAGCTGGACCAATGCCAGCTACAGTGAGTCTAATTTCTTCTCTAATTCTGTGTTTTTATTTGTCTATATAACAAAGAAAAATAATTTATTACACTTACGGATTTAAATCTTTCCCAAGTATCTTTTTCTCTTTTTATTGTTCCAATTATTCCTCCTTGTTTTATATCTTAATAAATTTGCTTCTATTTCTTTCTTCTGTTTTACTGTCATTTTTTCTTTGTTTTATTGCCTCTCTTTTACACCTCACTTAATTGGCTCATATTTTGTCTTTATTACTCGTTCACTTCTAGTTGCAATCTTCTAGGCTTTTTTCCCCCTCCGTCTCCATTTGTCTTTTCTTTCTGGAACCATTGAGATATCTTAACAGCTTTCCTGACGTCTGAAATATTAGGATGGAGAACCAGAGTTAGGGTAGCTCAGAGCATTGCGGGAGAGGCCCAGAATAAATTGAAATTAGTTTGGGAACCCGAGTGGCAGCAGAGGAGCATCGTGCGAGAGTGGTAGAAAGAATGGGTTTTCATAAAGGTGGGTAGACACTGGAAACACTTCGGGTAGAATTAAGGAACAGCAAAGGATACAAGACTCTGGTGGAGTTGTCTTCGGACCTACCGATAGTAGTGATGTAGTGGCGGGATTCATAAATACGGAGATCAGAGAAGCATGTAGCAAAAACAATGCAATTATAATGGGTGATTTCAAGTTTCACATCCACTAGGAGAAGCAGAAGAGCTCAAGTCGTAAAGGCAACAAATTTCTCGAATTTATTCAGGACAGATTTCGGGAACAATATGTTTTAGAATCGACAAGGGAACAAGCCATACTGGATTTAGTGATGAATACTGAACCAGAATTAGTTAACAGTCTGATGGTAAGGGAACATCTTGCGAACAATGATCATGTGATCAAATTTGATATTAAGTTTGAGAGGGAGAGTCATAAACCAAGGTTTTCAATTTAAGTAAGACAAATTTCGAAGGGATGAGACATAAATTGATCACCGTAAACTAACGGGTAAACTGTGGGAGGTATTCAGAGAAGTATCTGCTTCAATACAAGTCCACTGCATACCCCTAAAAGGCAAAAGTTCCACTTGTGCAGTTGAGCAACCATGGTCAACAAATAAGGTTAAGAGGTAGTATCAAGCTAAAAGAAAAGGCTTACAGAAATACAAGGAAAAGTCCAGTAGACTGGAAGGGCTATAAAAAGCAACAAAGGGATACAAAGACATTGTTAAGAGGTGGATGTTATCTATCTAGGCTTTCAGAAGGAATTTGATAAGGTTCCTCAAATTATTAGCAAAATGAAAGCACACAGAATTAGCGACAACCTTGTGACATGGGTATCACCAGAATGATACCTGGACTTAAGGGGCTAAATTATGAGGACCGGTTGCATAAACTTGGCTTCTTTAACTTGAGTTTAGAGGATTGAGGGTTGAGGGCTGATCTAATTGAGGTGTTCAAAATGACATAAGGATTCACTAGGGTAGATACAGAGAAGCTATTTCCTCCGAATCCAGAACAAGGGGGCACAATCTTAAAATTAGAGCTAGGCCATTCATGAGTGAAATCGAGAAGCAATTTTTCACACAGAAGGTAGTCGAAATCTGGAACTCACTCCCCCAAAAAACTGTACATACTGGGTCAATTGAAATTTTCATGACTGAGATTGGCAGATTTTTGTTAGGTAAGGATATCAAGGGATATGGATCACAGACAGGTAAATGGAGTTGAGGTACAGATCAGCCATGATCTGATTGAATGACCGAACAGGCTCAAGGGGCTGAATGGTCTACTCCTGTTCCTATGAGTCAATGAGTACATGAAGAAAATGGGAGAGAAGGTGAGACAATGTTGTGAAGACAGTGAGGGAGAGGTCAGCATTGGGAAAAAGGGGGAGTGAAAGGAACTTCGGACTGAAAATAAAGAAGGAGGGAAATATCAGAACTAAAAAGTAGAAGAGTTGAAGGAGGAATTGCAGAACTAAGGAAAGAAAGAGAGAGAGAACGAACGTGAAAAAGCTGTGAGTACCAAGAAGTGATGAAGAGTGGGAATATCAGGAGAGGAGCAAGAGGCCACAAGGATTCAAAAGCGAAGTAAATGAGGGGAGAATGTCAGAACTGGTAGAATAAGCAAGGACAAGATGCTGGGGCGATTAAGTCTACAAGATTCCTGACCCATTACAACACCTTGACAGACAAGTGCCAGGCAATGACCATCTCCAACAAGAGAGGGTCGAACCACCTCCCCTTGACATTCAATGGCATTACCATCGCTGAATCCCCCACCATCAACATCCTGGGGGTCACCATTGACCAGAAACTTAACTGGACCAGCCAATAAACACTGTGGCTACAAGAGCAGGTCAGAGGCTGGGTATTCTGCGGCGAGTGACTCACCGCCTGACTCCCCAAAGCCTTTCCACCATCTACAAGGCACAAGTCAGGAGTGTGATGGATACTCTCCATTTGCCTGGGTGAGTGTGGCTCCAACAATACTAAAAAAGCTCGACACCATCCAGGACAAAGCAGCCCGCTTGATTGGCACCCCATCCACCACCCTAAACATTCACTCCCTTCACCACTGGTGCACCGTGGCTGCAGTGTGTACCATCCACAGGATGCACTGCAACAACTCGCCAAGGCTTCTTCGACAGCACCTCCCAAACCCGCGACCTCTACCACCTAGAAGGACAAGGGCAGCAGGCACATGGGAACAACACCACCTGCACGTTCCCCTCCAAGTCACACACCATCCCAACTTGGAAATATATCTCCGTTCCTTCATCGTCGCTAGGTCAAAATCCTGGATCTCTCCACCCAACAGCACTGTGGGAGAACGTTCACCACACGGACTGCAGCGGTTCAAGAAGGCGGCTCACCACCACCTGCTCAAGGACAATTAGAGATGGGCAATAAATGCTGGCCTTGCCAGCGACGTCCCCATCCCATGAACGAATAAAAAAAAAATAATGTAGCACTTTGGTCAACTCATTAATAAAGATACAAGTGGATTGCTGCCATTGTAATGACATCACAAGAGTTGCTGCTACATGAACTACTATTGAATATTTTATTGGATTTTATGTGTTGCTCAATTTTCTAATGTTGAAAGCGACAGAGCCAAAATTAATATCAATGTTTCATTTTGCATTAGGCACACTGAGGCAAGTTTTTAAAAGGTAATTTTTAATACTCACATTAACAACAACAACTTGCATTTATATAGCGTCATTAACTTAGTAAAACGTCCCAAGGCACTTCACAGGAGTGTTATCAAACAAAATTTGACACTGAGCCAAATAAGGAGATATTAGGACAGGTGACCAAAAGCTTGGTCAAAGAGGTAGGTTTTAAGAAGTGTCTTAAAAGGAGGACAGAGGGGTAGAGAGGTGGAGAGGTTTAGGGGGGGGAATTCCAGAGCTTTGGGCCTAGGCAGCTGAAGGCACAGTCACCAACGGTGGAGCGATTAAAATCAGGGATGCGCAAGAGGCAAGAATTGGAGGAGGGCAGAGATCTGGTTGGGCTGGAGGAGGTTACAGAGATAGGGAGGGGCGAGGCCACAGAGGGATTTAAAAACAAGGAGGAGACCTTTAAAACTGAGGCGTTCCCAAACCAGAAGCCAAAGTAGGTCAGCGAGCACACACGTGATGGGTCAATGTGACTTGATGTGAGTTAGGATACGGGCAGCAGAGTTTTGAATGGGCTCAAGCTTATGGAGGGTGGAAGATGGGAGGCCGGCCAGGAGAGTATTGGAATTGTCAAGTCTGGAGGTAACAAAGGCACAGATGAGGGTTTCAGCATCAGATGAGCTGAGGCAGGGGCAGAGATGGCCGAAGTTACAGAGATGGAAGTCAGCGGTCTTGGTGATGGAGCGGATATGTAGTCTGAAGCTCATCTCAGGGTCAAATAGGACGCCAAGGTTGCGAACGGTCTGGTTCAGCCTCAGACAGTGGCCAGGGAGAGGCATGGAGTTGGTGGCTAGGGAACTGAGTTTGTGGCAAGGACCGAAGACAATGGCTTCGCTCTTCCCAATATTTAGTTGGAGGAAAGTCTTGCTCATCCAGTACTGGATGTCAGATGAGCAGTGTGACAAATGAGAGACAGTGGAGGGGTTGAGGGAGATGGTGGTGAGGTAGAGCTGGGTGTCGTCAGCGTATGTGTGGAATCTGATGTTCTGTTTTCGGATGATGTCGCCGAGAGGTAGCATTAAGATGAAAAATAGGAGGGGGCCAAGGACAGATCCTTGGGGGACACCAGAGGTAACGGTGCGGGAGTGGGAAGACAAGCCATTGCAGAATTATAATAGTAGTATATATACCCACAGCTTTCAGGCCTCACTGAAAGTTAGAAACAGAATATCAAACACTGTCTACTTTTAAATTCAACTGTCTGCAATGTGGCAAATTGTGACAAAACGATTGACAATTCAATGTCAGTCAAATAACACAGAGACAAGGACAGCTTAGCCCAGAAAATACCTGTTGGCAGCAAGTGATACAATAACTCCCCCTACTGGTGACGAAGAGAAATCTGGGACTAACACTTCTAGCCACAGAGCATCCCCTGTTGGAATAATGCAAAGACTACAACTTTCATCAGTTTAAGTTTGAGAATGAATTGCATTGAAAACCGAAGTGCTCAACAGCTTATAATTTGTTCCATTCTGTTTACAATGACTGCTTCCGTGTGTTTTACGCTGGAGTAAGGAACAGAAAGCACCAGATGCTTCAAGCAGCTCATGGTCCCCAATTGCAAATATAAGCAGGTTGGAACACTCATCGTGCATTAAAGCAATAGCAACAGGAGTAACAAGTGATCCACAGGAAACTTGAATTCAGGAAGAGTTAAACAAGCGCGTTCAGTGAATGCGTTGATAGGTGGAGAGGAGTTGACTTTCCTGTAATCAAAGTGCTTCAGAATACAGGCTGAGCCTGTCACCAGTTGGTAGATCATAGAATCATACAGCACAGAAGGAGGCCATTTAGCCCATCGTGCCTGCACTGGCTCTTTGAAAGAACTATCCAATCAGTTCCACTCCCCTGCTCTTTCCCCATAGCCCTGCAAATGTTTCCTTTTCAAGTATTTATCCAATTCCCTTTTGAAAATTACGACTGAATCTGCTTCCACCACCCTTTCAGGCAGTGCATTCCAGATCATAACAACTTGCTGCATGAAAAAATTCTCATCTCCCCCCTGGTTCTTTTGGCAATTATCTTTAATCTGTGCCCTCTGGTTACCGACCCTCCTGCCGGTGGAAACAGTTCCTCCTTATTTACTCTATCAAAACCCTTCATCATTTTCAACACCTCTCCCCTTCACCTTCTCTGCTGTAAGGAGAACAATCCCAGGCTCTATAGTCTCTCCACATAACTGAAGTTCCTCATCCCTGGTATCATTCTAGTAAATCTCCACTGCAGCTTCTCCAAGGTCTTGACATCCTTCCTAAAGTGTGGTGCCCAGAAATGAATACAATAGTCCAGCTGAGGCCTAACCAGTGGTTTATAAAGGTTTAGCTTGAATGGTGTAAATGTGACTGATGAAGAAGTACAGTTCCATGGGTACCATCAGATTTCTGATGATGTGTGGGCTGAGACAGTGAGGTTAGGATGTTCTGCTTTGGTGCTGCCTAACTCTGATTTCCCTCATTAAAACAAATTGGGGGGGGCGGGGGAGTGGAATTGCACCCTAGGGGCCACTGAGGAGAATATTCCCACCCTGTGCGTTGGTAGGCTGTTTGACTGCAGTGAGAGAAGGAGAGAATATCACAGCCAAGGCCAATCCTGTCCTCACTTAATATTCGCATACATGCACTCTCCAGCATTGTAATCAGCAATAAGAAAGCCAGGTGATTTCCTCCCCGCCCCACCTAGCCCAGGATTGCTGGACTGGCTGCTCGGCTACATATTCTACATTTTCCTTGTAAAATAGCTCGAAGTTATCAAGCACTGAAACAGAAAAGAGGAGCACGTCACTTTGTACCAACGGCTCACTGTGAGGTTCTATCATTCACACAGGATATAACTGCAAGAGGGCTGCCATTATTCTCTTCAACCACAGAAGAGTTAGGGGAAATCGAGGGCATCGCATCCCCCTGTATTGCCAAACATTTAGGGAGGAATTTTAACCCAACCCCGTAGGAAACTGACAGGATTGGACTGGCCGCCCGATTTTACTCTCCAGTGAAGTCAATACGACGGGGTGTAAAACCCAAGTTCCACCCGAAGCCTCAGTCTCCCTCCCGGTGGATTGGGTTAAAATTACCCCCCTATACACAATGTACATTCAGCATAATCTATCAGTGCATTAAGTTTACATCCAGCGACTGCATTCTACATGGCAACGTTCTCCCATTAACAGCAAATCAGATCAGAATAAGTTTCAATTAAGAGTCAACTTAATCCCTTGATGGATTTTTTTCCTCCTTTCTTTTCTAATAGATGTGTTCACACAGGACAAAGTTATGTGTGGTTAAAACGGCAGACATTTAACTTGTGTTAGCGAGTCGGGAATAATCCCTGACAGCAGGTGGCCATTTACCTCAGCAAACTGACCCACTTTCTACCAAATTCCTCTGTTGCGTTCAAATCGTTAAGTTGTTTCACGACTGCCCTCGGATAAAAGCAGCAAATAATCTCAAGATGTCAGTCAGTAAGCTGCTCTGGGAAAAAGGCCAATGCTACTTAACCACAGCTGTTAGCTGCTAAAGGTGGCGAAGGGTTAAAAGCACACAGTGCAATATGGATACATGTGACTGGGAGCATCATTGGACCAACTGAAGCTCCAAGGAAGAAGGGGTGACTTCTTTAAGAGAAACACTTTATATTACCACACAGGGTGCTGACTGCAACATTCTAATTGCAGCCCAGTCATTTAAGAGATCATATTTAAGAGATTATATTTAAGAGACACCTCGCAACTGACAGTGTCGAACCTCGACTGTTCTCTCAGTATCTCCTCGCAATTGGTTAAAGTGTCATTGCCAAGGAGACAGATCACCTTCTTGGTCAAGTGATAGTGCATGGCATAGGAGAATCTTCGGAATGGGAGGAACCACATTTGTAAATGGTTGGGGGGTGGGGGGAGAGAGAAAATATATTGATATTTAAGCTTGAAGATTAAAACCATTTTATGATTTTTTTATACTCTTGTTCTGCAAACACTCTATTACCCCTGTCTGCCAATTCTGAATCAGCTGGAGACAATGAGGGAAAGATTTCTCTGCACACTGTGCATAAACTATTATAAACCCGTTTATGAAAAGCTATTTACAATTTTGTCACAAATAATGCAGACAAGAAATCTTCCCCAACAAAAAAAATGTCCTTAAAAATTCAACACTAGCTCAGGTCTGTTGTTGACAATTGTAATTAGGCAATTTTTAACATGAGACTTTTATTGCTCAAAACTGCTTTCATCTAAATTTGCATGTACGCCTAATTGTTATAAAGATTTGCACACCAACTGGTATCTATCAGACAAGCCTTGCAGTTTATATAATGTGTGACCAATCAACATCCACTACATGTTCCAATCAAGATCACCAGATGGAAATCAAGAGAAGGAATCCTGGCTGAACTTTCCCCCCTCCCCTTGATTCCCATGTGCTGAGACCATTTCGCATCAGCTAATTTAGCAGAGACCGGGCACTGAAGCTGGGACCATCTGATACATATGGCTGAAGACCACATCCTGTGTAAATGTGCATTTACCCATTATATGGCCAGAGGAGCCACACTTTTAAACTTCAACAATTCTGTTCCACTTGTATAATTTCGCACAAAGAAAATTGATAACACACTCAGCGTACATTTTAACTTTTTTTTTTACTTCTGTAAATGTTTTGCTCATCAAGGTAAAAGGTGCAAGGATGGGCAAACTGACTATTTTCTGCAGTCAGTACTAGCATGAAGGATTCCCAAATCTGGTATGACTTAACTGTGTGACCAAGTAGCCAGATAGGTAGATGAGTGAGAGACTATCTAAGCAGGTGGATGAGCGAGTGAATGACACAACATGGAGTCTGGGTGACAGCAGCTGTGTTACTCAATAGGTGAACAGATAAGTGACTGTGTGAATAAATGATTGTGGGAGTAGGTGATTGAATGAGAAGGTGGATTTAAGAGTGAGAGAACTCTTGGAAATATAGGTGCTACTCTCATATATTAAAATAACTTTCTAAAAACATGGGACTATTAGAAATTAAATCTCGTTAGCCAGATTATTGGATCAGGCCATTTTAATTAACTAGTTACTAACTGATAGCATTATTTCCTGTGTATACAACCATTCCTTTTACAACAAGATAGTTTATCCTCTGTAAGATTATGTAAAATCAAATCATTTTCTCAATAATAACTCAGCTATGTGGTAAATCCCTCCTTTGGAAGATGCATTATATATTGAAAATATATTACAATATATGTTGCTCAGAATCCTGGTCATTTGTTACATACAGGCAGGCATACTCCACTGATTATAACTTGCTGAGAGGTGCCAAATAGTTTATCCAAGTTACTTCTGATGAAAGATTTGATCCATTAAAGAACACAGGAGCTATGCTGGAGTGCCGAGACCAAATGAGGGATTATTTCCCAATACTCCCCCCTCCTCTTCCGATGTCAACCACCCTACAAAGCCTCGTCCAAGTGCCCCATCAATACTCCTTAACCCCAGCCCCCAACCAATATGGATCTTTCCAGCTGAACTGGAACTCCAAAGAACTATGCTGCTTCACCAAGTGTTTGTAACAACACCTGGATAAACTTGTTGAAAATTTGGATCTTATGGTAAAATGCTGAGAGTGAACACCTCTGATTCTTTCAGTGAACATGATCTCAACTAAGGCCTTTTTCACCCAGGGTGCTCCGTTTAACCTTCATTTTCAGTGTTTAGGAGTTTAGAAGAATGAGAGGTGATTTTATTGAAACATATAAGATCCTGAGGGGACTTGAAGGGGTAGATGCTGAGAGGATGTTTCCCCTTGTGGGAGAGACTAGAATTAGGGGACAGAGTTTAAAAATAAGGGGGTCTCCCAATTAAGATGGAGATGAGGAGAAATTTTTTCTCTTAGAGGATCGGTGTCTGTGGAACTCCCTTCCCCAGAGAGCAGTGGAGACAGGGTCATTGAATATTTATAAGGCTGTGTTAGATAGATTCCTGATTAACAAGGGAGTCAAAGGTTATAGTAGGTAGACGGGAAAATAGGGTTGAGGTCACAATCAGATCAGCCATGATTTTATCAAATAACAGAGCAGGCTCGAGGGGCCGAATGGCCTACTCCTGCTCTTAATTTGTATGTTCGTATTTTCAGTGTGGCAAGCACTTTAATTCCTGTCATTACATATCATGAACTGTCCCTCTCCAGAAGCTGTGATGAAAACCCTCTTCATGGGGAAAAATTGTTAAATTCATGGGGCCTTTTCAGCCAACAACGAGCATCTTAATGAGCGAGGCCTGCAGTAAGTGTCAACACTTAGCTCTGTGACTTTAGGACAGAAAATGGAAGATTTTTTTTTGGCCACAGTTCAGAAACACTACCTTGCTGCTTAAAGTACGAGTTAGCTGTAAACACAAATACTGAAACGAGTTGTGTCATACTTTATATCAAGCTAGAGTGTAGTCATGTTGCTTTATTTCATACTACACTTCCTACATTACAACAGTGACTGCACTTCAAAAGTACTTCATTGGTTGTAAAGTGCTTTGGGATATTCTGAGGTCGTGAAAGGTGCAACATAAATGCAAGTCTTCCATTTTTCATTTTAGTTGTCCAATCTAGACTATTCACCACCTTGTACTTTTATAGCATTTTAACAAAGATTTTACTGGTGATCTGTAAAAGCAAAGAAGTAACAGACACTTTGTACTCTGACTGATGCCCATTCAATGCATATGTTTTTATTCAATAACCTTTTAATAAAAGATCATAGATTTATATGGTTTATTTATCATAATATACACACACTATAATTTCCTATTAATCTACAACCAAGAAATAAATTGTAGCACTACGATACAGATTGTTATGTATCTTAAGGTCCCACATCACTACCATATTTCTTACCGTTTCAGTCAGCCTCAACCTATATCATCTTCAAAGCACCCACTGTACAAAGGCAACTAAACTCAACAACTCAAGTTTAAAATAAAAATAAAGGCAGGCCACTCCATCGAAAAACAATTCAATGGTTCACTTGATATTTTGGGACCTTATGATATCAAACCTACTGTGGAAGTGCATGAAGGGATACTTGACCATATTAATGTGGAAGTGCATGAAGGGATACTTGACCATATTAACTCTTTATTAACTCACTTAACTCACATAATAGGTTTAGCTACAGTACACATATAAGCACAATTGTGTAATTACGTTTAAGCCTTGATATGTTGATAATTAAGTTAGTTGAACAGGTGCTTAGTACAGCCTGGCCTCTCTTAAGATAAGGGTGTAGCTGACCACAAGAATATAATAAGAATACAGTTTCTTGAACGGCCATGTGGCCTTGAGACTAGCTTCAGCCCTACTGATAACAAGAGACAGGAATGTAGGGAGGAAGGGAATGCTCAGGCCTACGTGCAAAAGTAATAAGATGGCTATGGATGTTCGGGGGGGGCAGGCTCACTACTTGATTGACCAACTACCTGAGCCAATAAAGAATGTATGTGTACACCCATATTCTGTAACAGATGGGCGTTCTTTACTGAATTGTATAAACATGAGCTGTTTCACTGACTCGAAGAAGTTGTACCTTGAACCATTGTTTTGAGGTGCTCTTCCACTTGTATACAAGTTGGGCTCAATAAAGTTTCTCTTTGTACTACTTGTTTGGGTGTTAATACATTGGTATAGTGTTAAGTTTCGACACTACTTCATTAGATTACTGCCCTCCAACTCTCTGCCAGGCATCTATTATATTAGGTATATGTATATGCTTCAAAGGATAAAGTGGGCTCATTTACTGAGTTTAAAGTATTCATAAATATTCAACATGGGAATGTGGATCATAACTGATGGCACTAAACTTGCAGTTTGGTTTTGAGAGGGATGGTTCGCATTCGTAGATGGATGGCAAGGTACTAATGTTATATGGTAATGTTATATTTGGACCAACTTCTAAAACATTTCTTTGCACAGAATATGCAAAGATATGTCTCTCAGTGACAAATATCCAGCAAATAAATCAATTATAGCCTCTTCCTTGCATTCCCAATGCCACATTAAGTTCTTTTCATCTTTGTTCAATTCAAACCAGATTGCTGCTTTGTTCGAGTGTACCAGTGTTTTTGTTAGAATTGTTTTTGATTGTGTTCATAAAATGACGGTAAGACTTTCTGTGACTTGGTTCAAGAGACACGAAAGGGAATTGAAGTTTTTGGAAATTAACTCATCCAAGAGCATAGAAACTGTAAAGAGAAGTAGATATCATGTTTAATGTGTTTGTTTTTGACCAGTTTGCTATGGCCTCTAAATCCACTGATCTGTGCTGTTCTAATCTGTGCTTCTACCCAACGATCTTGATTTTTTTTTTTAATAGAGTTTTCTCCCATTCTATCCTGAAAATGATGCCCACAGCAAGGGTGCAGTTCCATGGGTGCGAGTAGCCATTATTCACATGTGAGCACCGATTATCAGATTCTATTCCACTGCATGGAGGACCACAGCTAAGCCCAATCCTCTCCTTCCCTGACATCCACATACATGTGCTTTCCAACAGGGCTTACTGGATTAGGATGTAAATTTGGTATTCCCACCTGAGTCAGAAGGTTGGGCTTGAACACATAATCCAGATCCACACTTCAGTGCAGTACTGAGGGAGTGCTGAATTGCCAGAGCTGCTGTCTTTCACATGAGACTTTAAACCAAGGCCCATCTGCCTGCTCAGATGGACGTAAAAGATTCCAAAGCACTATTCGAAGAAAGCAAGTTGTTCTCCCAGTACACTGGACAACATTCTTCCCTCAACCAACACCAAAAACAGAATATCTGGTCATTCATTTGTTTTTTGTGCAACTTTGCTGCATGAAATGGTTGCCACACTTCCCTACATAACAATAGTGACTGTCCTTCAAAAATTGCCCTTGATACGCTGCGGATGTTAGAGACACTGCACTGAAGTATTAGCTTAGAAGATGCACTTAAGTCAGAGTGTGGAGTTTGAACCCCATAACCTTCTGATTTAGAGACAACAGTGTTACCACTGAGCTAAACTAACATTTAAAGGTAATACTTCATAAACACTGTGAAGTGCCTTCACCAAGTTCAGGGGCAAACATTGGCATCAGTAGATCCACTTAAATCAGGAACCAAATGAGAGGGTCAAAATACTGTATAAAGCTTCAGGCTACACTCGGTCTTTTATCCATTACAGTGTTGAACTGGGGTTCTCTCAAGCTTTTGTGATGTTTGTACAAATAAGGTCTCCATTTTTTGCAGAGGTCGCAAAATGCCCTAACAGGTTTTAAAACACAAGGTATACCAACACCAAGTACAGACTGTGAAACTGACTACACATTGTACAAAGATTTCAGGTTGCACATGACAACAGTATCCCTTTACTACAAGAAATATGACAATCTCTGAAAAAATAGCCATGCAGCTTTACTGTAACAATTTTTCTTTATTTAAAGGACAGAAGAACGATTTTAAAATTCACTTGTATGATGTGAAATAGTTGCATTTCAAACTAAAAATAATCCTAATAATAGTTAATTTAATTATCATTGGCAAAGTCTGCTCCCTTCTTAAACCCCTCCACCTTGCTTCATTCCTTCAAATAATCCAAAATCGACCTCATTATTAGTCAATTCCTCTAACTCTTCCCCAAATCCCTTCTTCGTGTACAAATTCATCCCCATCTCCACCTGATATGCTTTGGAATGCTTTGCTATGTTAACAATGCTATATAAATGTAACTTGTTAACAAAGGGGTGATTGAAGTTTATCAGTTCCTGCAATCCAAGGAGTAAATAGTGGCATCCTGAAAATTCAAATTTGCAAAACAAACTAAGAATGTGAATAGAGTGCCTGCCAACATTTCCCATCTGAAATCCCTTCTTACTTACTTGCAGTCAATCTGCACACATAAATAGAGAGATAAAAATCCTTGGTCAAATGAAAATGGAAAGCACTATCTTCTAGTACTTTCGAGAACAATATTTGTTTTTCTGAAAACAAACTCCTTTCTATTGGTGGTAATAACAATAAAATGATCTGCTTTAAGAGAAAGTAAATACAACTTTATAAATGGATACAAAAAAGCAGCTCAGACTGACCTCTGACCAGGAAGAACTGAGACACCATCACCAACAGTTAAAGCAAGAGCTCCCTCTCGTGTTCTGGATAAGAAAAGGCAGCTTCAATTTCAGCCTGCAAATTGACTGTATTCTCTTCAGTTCATGTTCATCATGGGGGGGAAGATTTCTTCTGTGTGCCAAGTATAGCAAATTGAAAATGCATACTTAATAAATGTGTTTACAATTTACACCTACACACATTACAAGATAAACTAGAATGTTATTTCACTTTTAAAGGAGCTTCTTAATAGAACAGTCAGTCCTTATTGATATGGTGATTCAGCCTGTCCCAGACTGGATTGCCAATCTGGGATCTCATAGTTCCTGCATACATCACTTCTCCATTCACAGCCTTTGGCCTCTGTGCAGAATTTCTTTTCCAGTTGGTATGGTTTATGTTACTTGCTGAATCACTATCAGATGATACAGAAAGGTCAAGGCATGTAGTCAATCCAGGAGGGTACTGCTAGATTTTGAAGTGTTTCCAGCTGAGTGCAGAGTCATAGCTGCGCCCAATTCAGGATCTTGTGTTTCCCAAAATTATCTTGTCGTTACTATTTCACAATTAATTTCTACATTTACTTTCTGGGCTTCAGCATGAGAATGTTTACACTTTTGGGAAGCAGGCTCAAACCAGCCATCCATTTCAATGCTCCATCTAGAAATATATTATCAGAGTGTTCCTGTATCTCCATATGGAATTCCCACCAAAAACGATATCTTTGATATTTTTTGCAAACTATTCACAACATATGTGAAAGGTCTGCTGCACTCTCACTGTTTATATGCAAAGAATGCTTGGGAAAACAGGGCAGCTGAGGCCCTGTCTCTGAATATGACTGAAAGGAACGGTATAAAATGTACCTGACTCTCCAATCGCTCAACATTTCATTTCCTTTTACCCAGCACCATCCATAAAGCCAGTAGCCTCTTGCACCCCATTCACTTTAGCTTTCCGTTGCTGATGGCACCATGGAGGGCAAATGCAACTGGGAAATAGCAGCATTCCCGCTGTTGGAGGCGAGGAATACACCCACAAGGACAGGGTTTATGATTCTCCTGAAAAGCCTGTGACACAACTAACCATAGTACAAGCAGTGGTGCTACCATTCTGCTGGATGGGGTGGGAGGTGCCCATGACAAAGCATTGAATGTATTCCTGCCTTTTTAGATTAGAAATCCTATGGTCTGCCTTCAGTAAGGTACGATCAGCAAAAGTCACCTGTCTGTTCTTTGTGATTTAAATCGTGACATCCTGACATAACGGTGTTGACGTCGAATGTCATGTTCACACGTGAGTGAGCAGTGGTATTTTCCTGCATGCACAATATCCTTGAACTCAGAGATAGTGGAAATAATATGATAACTATCCTGTTTGGAAGGATTTCCTCTCTGAATTGACTTGTATCACCACCATCTATACTTGTATACATGGAGGGAAGGAAAACAGCTTCAATTGTGTGACTATTCCATTAGCCAGCCATTTTGAAATGGTCATTTATGGTCTACAAAAAGCAAATCCTTTATAATGCAGATACCAGTTACATTACAGAGCTCCCTCTGACTGGGAGGAATGAGCACATTATAGCAGAGACGCAGGACTGCGCGCCAGTGTACCGCATGAAAAAAGCACTACATCATGTCTCAAAGCACGCTCCTTTCACCAATCTGGACGGGCCCTAAGGGAAGCTCCATATCTGTTTACATTCCGGCAAAGGCAAATGCGCTCCACAGCAAATTTCTGCTTAAGTTTCTGTCGGCAAGATCAGTGTAAAAACTGGCGTAAACTCTGCCGTAATTTCTGCTTAAGTGTGATCCAAGAAATTCTGGGTCAGTGATTTTATGTGTGAACACCTTTAAGGATGTAACTTTGCAGAGGCTTTCAATTGTAAGTTTCGCCTTGTGACCTGCTGGAGTCTGGGTATGTGTCAGAAGTAATTAGAGCTGCAGTTTTGGGTGAGGGCTTGGAATGGGGCAGTGATAAATGTGAAACATGTTGACAGGCAACACTTTGTGTCACACTTCCTCTGGCCATTCACCTGGGAAACGGTACTAGGCTACTCTTACTTTGGCCATTCCCTTAAGGTGTGCCTATTACACTTTTGGATTTGTACACTGGGTATACTACTTGGCTTCAGTGTCAATAACCACCCGTGTAAATGGACCTCATGTTCTATACAAGCCAGGCTGTATCATTATCCGTCCAATACCTAAGTAAAGATAGTGAGACCTGGGGATCAAACAGAAAATCCGGCCATCTGTATTCCAATTTTTTGGAACATATCAGGTGCCAACATGTGATCTCATCTTCGATTGAATATGCACTCTAGCAAACTGAGACTCAAGCTAAAAATTAGCAGACAAATTTATTTAACATGAAACAAGCAAATGAATAGGTAAATGAACAGTACTCAGTACAGACAGTATATTTACAGCAGTTACAGCCTTTACTGTACCCCTCAAAATAGCAAAACAACAAAGACAGTTCTTCTGCCCTCAGCCTCAACCATTTTTGCGGTTGGAATTGAGTTGAAGAAAGAAACAAGGTTAGTGGAGGTGGGTGATAGACTGGTCTAGGCATGTGGAAAACAAAAGCTGCTGAAGTATGCAGAGTTGTAGATACTCAGTACAGATACAGGGTAAGGTGCATTGGGTGGAAGGGAGCTGTTGTAGATCTGTGGAAACATGGATGGGGAGTTTCTAAAGCAGGCCGGGGAAGAGAGGAACAAAGACTAATAATGTGTTGAAGAGGATTGAGAGTGTAGTGGAGAGAACATCAGGACGGATAGCAAATTATCGCATGAGAAAGGGTTCATGGCAAGAACATGCAGAGTCAGATTGGGGTGGTGGCTCAACCTCACTCGCTAGTCCACCAGTTTGAGGGGTAGTGATGTAGAACATGTGAAAGTATTTGCAGAGGTAACCCTCTGAATACCTTACTTGAATATGTGCCACCTTGCACTTCTGGAGTTGTTCTGTAGGTAACCTTGAACAGTTTATTATGTCTTGTCTTCTTATGAAATTATGTGAAAAAAAATCAATTGTTTGAATGTCACAAACGATTACTATGACTACAATATCTCCCTTGATAAGATTACATTTTTTAAAAGAGCAACTTTTCTTCGTACGTACAGTAGTTGAGACTGCATAATACTGCAGATGACTAGCCAGCCTATTAGTATGTCTTCATGACTAATTGATTACAAGTGTTACAATTTATGCATTCTTTAATAAATTATGCATTCCACATCTAGAAGTAGAATCTTCAGGAAAAGAAGACAGAGCAACATCACAGGAGATCTTTCATGATACCATCCCCTTTGAACATAAAACTTTTAATATTAAAGAGACAATTGTCATTAATGGTTCTACCAATGGGAATCTCCCTATATGAGGGGCTTGGAAGAACAGAACTACCAAACAGATCAGGCTACAGGAGAGCTGCTTTGTGCCCACTCGCTGGTACTCACACACCCACATCTGCAAGGTGTGTATATCTCGCTTTTGAAGACGATTAGTGCAGGCAAGGCTCCAGCTCTCAAGGTAGATTGTGACAGGAGGCACCATGGTATCGATAAGTGTGAAGGCCTCACTAACCATTATGCTTGATGGTTCTTCAGACGCACCCCAATCACAGCATGTCAGGCATTACGTGGTATTACATGAAAGGAATACCAAAGCAATCATCAGCCAACAGAGCCAGGTTGGCTGTACTCGCCAAGATGATTCGGAGGAGTTGTTGCATGTAGCTGTCAATGGAAGTGGGGAAGTGTGTTCACAGGGTCTGGCTTAACAAGAGTGCCATCTGCTGTCAGGACACCTGCTCCTAACATCCACCAGAGGGCTGGTACAACCTGTGACAGTACTGGTCAGTCGTAGCCTCAAGTCTGCAGATGGGTTTCCTTTACCTTCATTGTTCTCTCATTTTTTAATCCACTGTTGCTTCATTCGTGGCAAAGGCTACTATTGGGTTGATATGCCTTTTGAATGTTTCTAAAGGCTTTCAGAATTTTTCTACCCCCATTGTAGCACTTTATTTTAATTCCCCTTCCCTTTAAATTCCACACAACACCAATTTGCATTTTTGTAGAGCCTTTAACATAGTAAAATGTTCCACACCGCTTCACAGGAGTTTAATGAGAAAAATTGACACTGAGCCAAAGGAGATATTAGAATGGTTGACAAAAAGCTAGATCAAAGAGGTAAGTTTTAAGGAGCATCTTAAAGGAGGAGAGAGGTGGAGAGGCTTAGGGTTGGAATTCCAGAGCACAGGCCCTAGATGGCTGAAGGCACTGCTACCAATGGTGGGGCAAAGGGAGTGGGGGATGCGCCAGAGGCCAGAGTTGGAGGAACTCAGAGTTCTTGGAGGATTGTAGGGTTGGAGGAGGTTACAGAGATAGGCAGACAGGGATTTGAACACGGGTATGAGAATTTTAAAATCGAGATGTTGGTGGACCAGGAGACAATGTGGATCAGTGAGCACAGGGGTGATGGGCGAACTTGGTGCGAGTTAGGATGTATGAAAGTGGAAGATGGGAGGCCAGCCTGGAGAGCATTGAACAGTCAAGTCTGGAGGTAATAAAGGCATGAATAAGGGTTTCAGCAGAAGATAAGCTGAGGCAGGGACGGAGACAGGGCAATATTACGGAGGTGGAAGTAGGCGGTCTTCCACTCCCACCGGTAGTGTGCTCCCTACATCTGTCCAAGTCTGCGGTTGGATTTCTAGATAAGTATGGACTGAGCAGAACCAGGAAATGTAAGTGTAATAAACACTTTACCACTCAGGCAGGACGAGCACTAATTTTTATCCATTTAGACCTAACTTACACCAATAGATGAAAATCGGCTCAGACAATGTAAAAAATCTACCCTGTGCCCTAAGAAACATAATCACATGAGAAAGCATAGGATGAGAAAAAGTCCTTTGGCCTATCAAATTCATTCCTTCAAAAAGACCATGGCATAAATTTTCATCTTCACTGCATGGGCAGTAATCTGGTGGAGCGTATCGCCTGCCTGTTATAGAACCCACCCAATATTCATTCCATTGATGTCACCATCTCAGGTTTACTGCACAATTCTAGACTTTGGACTCTGAAAAACATAATAGCCTAGAAATTGCACATCATTTCCAAACAAGTTTCTTTCCTGCTGCAGCGAGTCACAATTAATTTCCTTTCCTTTTTGTCACAGAATTTTACCCATTCCAGTTGTGCTATCCCCAAATCTAAATTTCCTCTGTTGAAAACTTTCAGAGCAATCTTTTCCCTAATTTATTTCCTTGATTCCTTCTACAGCTGTGCCATGAAATCTTGGCTTTATTCAGGTTTCTGTTAGGCCAATTAAATCCATCTTAACACTCAAGCTCCAGTACCTCGCTACTTTTCCTGTTGATATTAGAGCAAAAACTTTAATTTATCAATAATATAACGCACCGCATCAATTGATTCATTGATTTTTACTCCCTTTATTTTTAATACTCAGCTCTATCATAGTTAATACTTAGATCCTACCATTCTCCCTTTAATGCTGTTCCTTTTCTCCCTTTCCCTGGTGCCTCCAGTTTTAAAATTCCCTGATGCTTTCCAGAAATTCCCGCTCAGTTTTCTGACCCCATGTTATTGATTTAATTGTCATATTTATTTATTTTAAATATGTATACTGGCACAGATAGAAGTGCTGCTCAGTACCTAACTGCTATTTTCAAATCTCTACACAAACATATAATGAACTGCCTGATTGATTAACTATGAAGGGAGCATCTCACATATAGACTTATACTTCATGTTCATAAACCTTACTTCCTGTTGTCATGGTAATTGGTCACATTTTTCTGTCAATATTTATTGTTAAACTGTTCTGTCAGCATTTCCCATTCAATTTTGCTCCATCATCTGTTATGATATGGTTGTAGCCTCTGATCATTTGGCTCCGTGGAACGAGTTTTAAAGACTCTTCCAACTCTTTTGTCATCTCATATATTAAAAAAGACTTATGTTCGTTAGCTGAACGTGGGCAGTGCCGCAGACCATTTACTAGTTTTAACTAAAAACCCTGCACCTGCAGTGCACTAATTTTGGAGTTGGGACTAAGACCCTATTTGTACAATGCTTTTGTGCACAAATGTCATTTGATCTCAACAGCAAGTCAGTTATCAGATACCAAGTTATTACAATCAAGGCATTTCTTGCTAAATTCTAGAAAAAAAATATTGTCATTAAAATGTGTTGACAGAAAATAATTGCTTACCTGGTGCCAACAAGTCACAAAAACTGGTTACTTAGCTCATCGTCAGAAATCTTTTGTGGCAGAAATTAATCAGGTTTTCTAACCTCTTGTGTGCACAGGTATTCTGACAAATTTTACCAAAGTTGCTGATACAAACCCAAGTCAACAAACTATCAAGCAACAAGTTAATTTAACCAACTTTTCCAAAAAGATTTGAACCCACTGGCAAAGCAACTATAAGAAAAGAAAACATTTGCCTGAGAAAACATTTGCAACTATAAGAAAAGAAAACATTTGCCTGAGAAAGGAGAAAATCTCCGAAAGCTTGTGAATTTAAAATAAAATTGCTGGACTATAACTTGGTGTTGTAAAATTGTTTACAAAAAGCAACTATAGTGATAGAGTCAGTGTTGTGGGCATCTAAGCCAGCTACCCTCATTTCCAAATGCCTTCAAATCCTACAGCAGCAGCCTCAGATGCTGCTTATTCTTTGAGATACAAATTTTATAGTTCCGGAATTTCACAAGAAAAAAGATAAAAAGCTGGGAAACAATTGGGGGCATGGGCTCTAGGCCATAGGTATCATAAGAGTCTTACAACTAGCAAAGAGTGTGGGTTTCAATTCCCATACTGAATCTACGTTTAGTACTTGTTGGAGGAGGGAGATCAGATTCACGTGACAATCTGAATATTCAAAACAGAATGTTTGAATGAAATTGCACCAGTAATTAATATTAATTTAAATGGTTGAGTAAGGTGACTGAGGAGCACAGTGTATTAAATCGCTATCCGATAATCACCTGTAGATGAGTGGAATTGAAACCCACACTCTATGTTTGCCAGTTGTAAGACTCCTATGTGAGCTAAGTTTGAGCAGTTACAACAGAATTCCTTGGTATGAGTTCACAGCATAGAACGTCTCAGAATTTAGCACTAATTGGTTCAAATTTGTGGACAAGCACCATGAAAAGAACCAATAAAAGTGTCATTAATGTCTTTCAGGGAATGGAACCTGTCCCCCTTACCTGGTCTGACCTATACATTACTCCAGTCCTACACGATGTGGTTGACTCCTAATGTCCTCAGAGCAAGTGGGGGTGGGCATTAAACACTGCCTTGCATCTGACGAACAAATGAAAAAATGGTCATGTGGATAACCAACGTGGGAAATGAAAGTATTCATGGTGCTTGAGTAATGGGGATCATCTGAGGTTGAGGTTACGGAGCATCATGGGGTTAGTGTAGAGAGAGGTCTACCCTATATTTCCCCCATGTTCTACCTGACAAGGGAGTGCTTTATTCTGACACATGTTGCAAAATGTGGAATAGTGTTCATTTTCCCAATACTGACAACTCTCACCTTAGTGTGCACAAAAATTCACAAGTAGTCTTAGAATGAGCTTCACCATCACAGCTCAATAGTCATTTCATGGTTTAATATTTTTTCTTAGCATAGAGCTTTGGGGCAGTTGGCTGTGATATTGACATCTTCATATCAGTTGCCAAACTTCGCAGGATTACAGCAGCAGTGAATTTCAAATTCATATAGAAAAATCATACCACAAAAACATGCAGGCGTGGTACCAAAGAAAACAAGATCCATTTTAAAGTAACCATTGTAATAATTAATCACTTTCAAATTGTTATATGTTTTTATTGCCTTATTTTCATTTGAAATATATTTTAAAGCAGTTTAATGATGCATAATTCTAACATTCTGTCAGGAAATTAGGTTTACATCTTTCATTCAATGCAGGGACCAACTGCCCAAAATTGGTGCAGAAATATTTGCACATTTCCAGAAGCCATTTTGTCAAAGTCATTTCTCCCCTCCCCCAGAACCAGTCAGTCATCTCCATTAGTTCTGCAGTTGACCTGCTCTACAATATTCAGTCATCATTTTGATGAAAGTTCCTAACACAGTCCTCTGAAAGATTGCGTCCACTGAACTATTTAATTCCCATTTCATTCCGTTTTCAGATATACACTGAAGCCAGGTGCAATGGGGCTCCGTTACTTAAGTCCTCAAAACAATAACTTCACTTCTTATCTTAAACAGTTAGGGAAACAAGAGCCTTGTATTTATTCCTCTCTGTAGCAGTGCTCCAGTTCAGAAAAGCTGACTTATATGTATCAGCATTGAAGTGTCTGCGTTGAAATAAGGTTGTTACTGAACGGTGCTGGGGGTTGTCGCAGGAAATGTCTTCCCCTGCTGCCCTTTCTTTTTCTTATTCCCAGGCTTGTTTTCCTTCTTGCTTTGCCGGTTGCCACCTTCTTTGTTCCGTTGTTTGCCTTTCTTCCCCTGTTTCTGTTTGTCTTTTTTTCCTCGTCCTGTGACAGAAACACATGTCGTTAGCATAGCATTCCAAAAAGTTACCTCTGCTCATCTGAACATCGAGTAAGGGGTACGGTAGCATAGTGGTTATGTTACTGGACTAATAATCCAGAGACCCGGACTAATAATCTGGAGTCATGAGTTCAAATCCTGCCACAGCAGCTGAGGAATTTAAATTCAATTAATTACATAAAATCTGGAATTAAAATACCAGTATCAGTAATGGTGGCCATGAAACTACCAGATTGTCATAAAAACCCATCTGGTTCACTAATGCCCTTTAGGGAAGGAAACCTGCCGTCCTTACCTGGTCTGGCCGATATGTGACTCCAGACCCACAGCAATGTGGTTGATTCTTAATTGCCCTCTGAAATGGCCTTGCAAGCCACTCAGTTGTAAAAAGTCACAATAAGAATAAAACTGGACGGACCACCAAGCCCAGTCAACCCTGCAAAGTCACGAACATCTGGGGACTTGTGCCAAAACAGCCTGACACAGCCATACTCACAGAATCATACCTTTCAGCCAACGTTCCAGACTCTTCCATCACCATCCCTGGGTATGTCCTGTCTCACCTGCAGGACAGACTGACCAGAGGTGGCGGTACAGTGATATACAGTCCAGGAGGGAGTGGCCCTGGGAGTCCTCAACATTGACTCTGGCCCTCATGAAATCTCATGGCATCAGGTCAAACATGGGCAAGGAAACCTCCTGCTGATTACCACCTACCGCCCTCCCTCAGCTGATGAAGCAGTCCTCCTCCATGTTGAACGCCACTTGGAGGAAGCACTGAGGGTAGCAAGGGCACAAAATGTACTCTGGGTGGGGACTTCAATGTCCATCACCAAGAGTGGCTTGGTAGCACCACTACTCGACCGAGTCCTGAAGGACATAGCTGCCAGAATGGGCCTGCGGCAAGTGGTGAGCGAACCAACACGAGGGAAAAATTTACTTGACCTCGTCCTCACCAATCTACCTGTCGCAAATGCATCTGTCCATGACAGTATTGGTAGGAGTGACCACCGCACAGTCCTCGTGGAGACGAAGTCCCGTCCTCGCACTGAGGATACCATCCAACGTGTTGTGTGGCACTGCCACCATGCTAAATGGGATAGATTCAGAACAGATCTAGCAGCTCAAAACTGGGCATCCATGAGGCACTGTGGGCCATCAGCAGCAGCAGAATTGTATGCCAGCACAATCTGTAACCTCATGGCCCGGCATATTCCTCACTCTACCATTACCAACAAGCCAGGGGATCAACCCTGGTTCAATGAGGAGTGTAGAAGAGCATGCCAGGAGCAGCACCAGGCGTACCTAAAAATGAGGTGCCAACTTGGTGAAGCTACAACTCAGGACTACATGGATGCTAAACAGCGGAAGCAACATGCTATAGACAGAGCTAAGCGATTCTACAAACAAACGGATCAGATCAAAGTTCCATAGTCTTGCCACATCCAGTCGTGAATGGTGGTGGACAGGAAAACAACTAACGGGAGGAGGAGGCTCTGTAAACATCCCCATCTTCAATGATGGCGGAGTCCAGCATGTGAGTGCAAAAGAAAAGGCTGAAGCGTTTGCAGCCAGAAGTGCCGAGTGGATGATTCATCTCGGCCTCCTCCCGATACCCCCACCATCACAGAATCCAGTCTTCAGCCAATTCGATTCACTCCACATGATATCAAGAAACGGCTGAGTGCACTGGATACAGCAAAGGCTATGGGCCCCAACAACATCCCGGCTGCAGTGCTGAAGACTTGTGCTCCAGAACTAGCCACACCTCTAGCCAAGCTGTTCCAGTACAGCTACAACACTGGCATCTACCCGACAATGTGGAAAATTGCCCAGGTATGTCCTGTCCACAAAAAGCAGGACAAATCCAATCCGGCCAATTACCACCCCATCAGTCTACTCTCAATCATCAGCAAAGTGATGGAAGATGTCGTCGACCGTGCTATCAAGCGGCACTTACTCACGAATAACCTGCTCACCGATGCTCAGTTCGGGTTCCGCCAGGACCACTCGGCTCCAGACCTTATTACAGCCTTGGTCCAAACATGGACAAAAGAGCTGAATTCCAGAGGTGAGGTGAGACTGACTGCCCTTGACATCAAGGCAGCATTTGACTGAGTGTGGCACGTAGGAGCCCTAGTAAAATTGAAGTCAATGGGAATCAGGGGGAAAACTCTCCAGTGGCTGGAGTCATACCTAGCACAAAGGAAGATGGTAGTGGTTGTTGGAGGCCAATCATCTCAATCTCAGGACATTGCTGCAGGAGTTCCTCAGGGCAGCGTCCTAGGCCCAACCATCTTCAGCTGCTTCATCAATGACCTTCCCTCCATCATTAGGTCGGAAATGGGGATGTTCGCTGATGATTGCACAGTGTTCAGTTCCATTCGCAACTCCTCAAATAATGAAGCAGTCCGAGCCCGCATGCAGCAAGGCCTGGACAACGTCCAGGCTTGGGCTGATAAGTGGCAAGTACCATTCGCGCCAGACAAGTGCCAGGCAATGACCATCTCTAACAAGAGAGAGTCTAACCACCTCCCCTTGACATTCAACGGCATTACCATCGCCGAATCCCTCACCATCAACATCCTGGGGGTCACCATTGAACAGAAACTTAACTGGACCAGCCACATAAATACTGTGGCTACAAGAGCAGGTCAGAGGCTGGGTATTCTGCAGAGTGATTCACCTCGTGACTCCCCAAAGCCTTTCCACCATCTACAAGACACAGGTCAGGAGTGTGATGGAATACTCTCCACTTGCCTGGATGAGTGCAGCTCCAACAACACTCAAGAAGCTCGACACCATCCAGGACAAAGCAGCCCGCTTGATTGGCACCCCATCCACCACCCTAAACATTCACTCCCTTCACCACCGGTGCACAGTGGCTGCAGTGTGTACTATCCACAGGATGCACTGCAGCAACTCGCCAAGGCTTCTTCGACAGCACCTCCCAAACCCGTGACCTCTACCACCTAGAAGGATAAGAGCAGCAGGCACATGGGAACACCACCACCTGCACGTTCCCCTCCAAGTCACGCACCATCCCGACTTGGAAATATATTGCCATTCCTTCATCATCGCTGGGTCAAAATCCTGGAACTCCCTTCCTAACAGCACTGTGGGAGAACCTTCACCACATGGACTGCAGCGGTTCAAGGCGGCGGCTCACCACCACCTTCTGAAGGGCAATAAATGCTGGCCTCGCCAGCGACGCCCACATCCCATGAACGAATAAAAAAAAGAGCCACCATACCGTGTACAGGTTAGATTCTGACCACAGAAAATGGAAAATAGTCCAGAGTAACATGACTTACAAGCAGCAACGTCACAAATGGATTTCATTGTTGAATCCCTCCATATGTTTGTATGTGTACCATATAATTGTTGTTAAACTCAAACACCCTGTATTTTTTTTATTTTTGGAGGGAAGAGAGGCCATTGCTAAACTTTGGAGTTTTAATAGTTCAGCACAGTGAGATCTTATATGGTAGATACCACTACACCATAGGAAAATGCCTTTTAAAATTTACTCTGCACACAGGGATGAGCACACAAAATACATGGCCACACCCCTCCCCATGTAGCTCTGTTTGCTATGATGTTCAATGGATACTATTCTTCAGAGGTTGTCCAGGACATTTTCATGGTATGAATAGATTTTACTGAGCATTAGTATACATGAAATAGTAACATATGGTAAGGGGATGAAGAATCATATGCTTTTTTTGAGGAGGGGAGGGAACCATTGGATAACCAAAGAGGAAACAATATTGAGAATAGACTTGCTTGACCACAAAATCCAAACACTGAAAGACAGCAGTCGTACTGGAATAAAAACCCATGGCAACTACAAAAAGAGCATTGTCTGTAGGAGGGTGAGTAGTGGCTAGGGACACTTCGGTGAAAATTTGGTAATTCACCATAGTGAGATTTTATAAGCTGGATACCAAGATGACACAGGAGAACTCCTTTCAAAATTTACATTGCACAAAGATGCTCAGTGATCTTTCCCGTCCCGCCGCCACTCCTCCGCACCCCCCCCCACCCCCATCACCACCACCAACGGCGCTCTGCCCCTCCTCCCTTCCTCCACAATCAACATATGCTGTTCTGGGTCAGTTCTGTGTCAGTGGACTGCACGTGATCTGTAATGGTAGAGTATTTTTCCAATATAAACTAACTGTGAATAAATAGTAGCTGTGAAATGGACTGTATCTTTTATTTGGCAATAATCTCACAACAATTGCAACATTTCATGCCTTTTTAAGGTTGTGTTTAGTTTTTGACTACACACAGAAAAATAGACAGGGAGACATTTAAAGCTGCACAGGAATATTTTGGGGTTAACAAAAAAGCTCAGTAGCTGGAAGCCCTGATATGACAGGATTAGTGTGAGTTGGAGGAACTAATATAAGAAATGATTAATGTGGATTGGAGGGTCCAATATAAAAGATGATCAGTATGAGTTGGAGGGACCAATTCCAAACTGGTTTGCTGCTTACTGCTACACTGGTAAAACTGATCACACTGCTCTCCAACACATCAATATAAAATGTATTTAATTGGTCTACCATTAAATAATACAGTGGTTTTAGGTGACATTTGATGAACTGCAGTTAGAGGTTTTTTTTTATTCGTTCATGGGATGTAGGCGTCACTGGCAAGGCCAGCATTTATTGCCCATCTCCAATTGCCCTTGAGAAGGTGGTGGTGAGCCGCCTTCTTGAACCGCTGCAGTCCGTGTGGTGAAGGTTCTCCCACAGTGCTGTTAGGTAGGGAGTTCCAGGATTTTGACCTAGCAACAATGAAGGACCGGCGATATATTTCCAAGTCGGGATGGTGTTGTTCCCATGTGCCTGCTGCCCTTGTCCTTCTAGGTGGTAGAGGTCGCGGGTTTGGGAGGTGCTGTTGAAGAAGCCTTGGCGAGTAACTGCAGTGCATCCTGTGGAGAGTACACACTGCATCCACGGTGCGGCATTGGTGGAAGGAGTGAATGTTTAGGGTGGTGGATGGGGTGCCAATCAAGTGGGCTGCTTTGTCTTGGATGGTGTCGAGCTTCTTGAGTGTTGTTGGAGCTGCACTCATCCAGGCAAGTGGAGAGTATTCCATCACGCTCCTGACTTGTGCCTTGTAGATGGTGGAAAGGCTTTGGGGAGTCAGGAGGTGAGTCACTTGCCATAGAATACCCAGCCTCTGACCTGATCTTTTAGCTATAGTATTTATGTGGCTGGTCCAGTTAAGTTTCTGGTCAATGGTGAGTAATCAGACACTGGAGGGGGCTATGTGGCTGTTGATGTTTATACTTTACTGAATTCAATGAGCACTGTTGTAAGTGAAGTGATGCTCATTTGTCATCAGCTGACAACCATTGTTTGAGGGCTGTTGAAGTACTGCTGCACAAAATGTGCTCAAACATATCCTGACTGTGTGCTTGTACAGAGGATATCAACCGTGGATGGATCATCACGTCTGGCAGCATAAGATTTTGAAAATTGGTTTGTCAAAACATGAAAAAAAAACATGAAGATGGTGAAATAACCCAAATCAAAACTTCAGAGGCTTTTTTTAAACTTCCATTCACTACTGCTAATGGAAAAGCAAAACCCGAGTACATAACAGGAACATTACAATTAGCAAATGGAACAAACATATTCCTAAATCCGGAAAAATGAAATGTTGACTTCCAAAACTTTACTTCAGATGCTCATCCACTGGGCATTAGGGGCAGAATTTTCACTTCATGCCAGGAAGGGAGCAGGGGCGGGGGGGCAGATTTTCGGGTGCGATACCCAGAGGATAAGTTGGTAGGTCGCGTGAGGCCAGTGAATTTTACTTCCGGGCTATGAGCCCAGCAGCCAGCCTGCTTGACAAGCTGGCTGGCTGTCGGGCAGGAAGGCCTGTGGGAGCAGGCTGCAACCAGAGATCGGAGGGAGGGAGGGAAGGATCGTGGGCCAGGGAGGAGATCGGGGGGGGCCGGGAGGAGATCGGGGCGGATGGGGGCTGAGACCCAGGATTTGGAGACGGGAGGTCGGGTGAAGTTGAAGGTAGGTGAGGGGCAGGGGTTGGGGGGGGGGGGTCGATCGTGGGGGTCCTGTCGGCCAGGTGAGCTTGTTGGGCCTGGATGAAGCACTCCTGCTCCTCCGGGCCCACAAGCAGTGCAATAAAGGCACTCACCTCAGGGATTCGGCCCTTCCCACCTGCTTTCACCTGACGTGAATCAGAAACGATAGGAATCCCGAACAGATACAGTTAAATTCATTTTAATTTTCCAATACTCAAAGTATTAAGTACATGAAGTATTTCAATGAGGTACATTGCCTTTTTAAGTATCGGCCTGCTGGCTTTAAGTGGGGGCGGGACTTTCTGGTGTCTGCTGTGCATGTGTACAAACCTGCCTCGGTTAAACCCAGGAGTGGGTGAATTGGAGCCGGGATGCGGTCGCGCTCCAAAAAGCTGTCATTTTAACCCTCCACCAGCCCCCAACCCACCCATTCTTGGGGGTTAAAATTTATCCCTATAATTTTCTTAACTTTGCTCTCCTGATTTTTAGTTCCCTTCTCCCACACCACACAGAAATATAGAAACCAGATGGAAAACCTACTCCTTGTCCTCCACCAAACGTGCTCCTGGTTAATGCCAGCTGCTATAAGAGGTACAAGATTGTGTTGGGGTAATGTGCCCCATGAAATTAAAAACCAGTTGTGTGGAGAATCATGGGCCCAAACCCTCATTAAAATGTTCCATGATGCAACACACTGGAGCAACGACACACAAAGTCCTTCTATCGTGAGGCATTTAAAGCCTTTCTTGGCATATGAACTAATGGGCAGTTATACTGCTCTTTTTTTAAAAAATTGATGCAAAGTGGTCTTTGTTCGATATTGACGTAAAGTTGGAGTTTAGCTGTTGGGTTGGATCAGCAATTACACTCCTGAGCACATTAGGAGTAGGAGGAGGGAATCCACTGCCTGGTTTTGCATACCGTCCATTGCACACTATCTACCTGGTTTAAGTTTTACTACTTTTTTCAAGTTCATTTTACTAAAAAAAAACAAAAATTCTGCACAGCAACCAAGTAAATTAACACCATCGTCTTCAACTGTTTTTTTCAGAAGCCATCTGTTGACTTTACAATCTTGTTGTTGGTATGCTTTATACATTTAGGCATGAGGGACTCATTGCACCAAGGCTCCTGTTCTGCATTTGCCTACCAAGTGATCAGTGGCTTTTCGAGCCCAGAGGCAGAGCGGTTAGTATAACTCTAGTCTATTGGACCTCTGTGCACAAAATACAACTGCATTAATTTGAGGGAATAGAAGTTCAAGTAGAGAAAAATTGCTTCCATTCTTAAGCCTGTTAAGCCCTCTTTTTAAAAAAAAATTCAAGAACAGTTCAGTTTTAAGCTCACTTCTGGCAGATCAATCTGAGATTGAACGTATTCAAATCAGTAATTTGTTTTTATTGAATTCTCAATAAATAAAGTATTTGCAATTGTTTCTAAATAAGCATTATTATAAAATGGAATTCATATTTCTTGTATTGTTACCAATGTAATATTATGTGTTAATAATATACTGAAACAACTTCTCAATAACACCTTAGAACTGACATCACAGTTATTAATCCTTGAATGTAAATATCATCACATGCCAATGAAGTGGAGCAGACTAGTTGTGAGCATTTGTATTAGCAACTGCTGTTGAGCCAATAATGTCTCCTCAGAAAATTACCAGTACACATATTTGTTTTAAAATAATAAACACCCTTGATTTTAAAGTTGTAATCTTATTTAAGGGTTGAGATGAATGATGTCAATTGCTTGTACTGTCCTCTAAATCTTCAGTGAGATTACAGTCTTGGATTCACTCCTCATTATCCGTCATTCTTTATATAATAACCACAAATTCATCTGTGACCAATCTAGTAATCACCTGAGAAAAATAAATGAATATTCATTCTGAAACATAACCTATATTAAAGAGCCATCATCTGTTCTGTTTTAAAACATGTTGACATAATAGTTATTTGTTTTAGGAGCTTTTGATCTCAGCCAACACTCTCTTTCCATATTTTAACAAGAAACCAGTTCAGTTTGGTGCTCTGAACAGAACCACATCTGAAGCTGCCAGGAAGTAATGGGTCAACGATTATAATTCTTGTAATTAGAATTAATTGAATCATGATATGTGGCCCAAGCCCTCAGTGGCTGGTTATACACTGTAATCAAGTTGTCGCAGCCCTGGTCACAGGTCGCTTAAGGTTAATTAATTACCATGTAAATAGCTTCTGTAATATTTCATCCATGTTTAGCAGCCTTGATTCCTTTTATCCAATCTATCCAGTGCCAATTAGGAACATAGGAACAAGAGTAGGCCATTCAGCCTCTTCATTCACAGTGCATACAGTTTCATTCACAGCAGAGGGATCCAGTGTGTCTCTCTGCTGAACGCAAAGTGTTACTTTAAATGGTTTGCAGTTTCTCTGCTAAAGACATTTATAGGCACACTTATATTAACCTGTCCTAGGAGCATGTTATTGGTAATTCGTCAAGTATCAAACTCTAGTAAAGAATTGTAAGAATCATACAGCACAGAAGGGGACTATTCGGTCCATCATGTCTGCGCCAGCTCGTTGAAAGAGCTATCCAATTAGTCCCACTCCACTGCTCTTTCCTCATAGTCCTGCAGATTAACTTTTTACTTCCTATAAATGGTTAGTTGAAATTTAGCCAAAAGAAAGGATTTGAATACATGTGCAATCTTGATGAGGAGCTCATCAAGGAGATACAGAAGAGCTGCTTTGTGGCTTCATAAAAGATTACAAAGGGCTGGATAAAGCAAGCAAGCAGAGAAGGAAACAGTTGGAGCTGAGATACAAGCACTGGTGTTACTCATAGGCTGGTGAGTCTCTGTTTTTCAGGCTCAGTGGGGAGAAATCAATTTAAAAGTGTTTTTGTTTTTTGCCATGGAAGGGCTTTCATGTCCTATAAGAACTGGCAAAGTAGCTCTGTTCATTGGAAATTGATCTCAATGAAGTGTGAGCTTCTATTGGGACCACCAAAAAAAGGATTCTAATAAGTGTTTTTTTTTAATTTAGTTTCAAGGGTAAGGGATTTTGTCCCAAAATATATTTTCTCATCTTTCCCTATCCTAGTCTCCCCATGCCATGAATCATCTGTGGGCAAAGGGACAAGTGGACAATGTTTGGTCATGTCTCTGCCAAATGAAAAATTTGCAGGGCTATGAGGAAAGAGCGGAGGAGTGGAGCTAATTAGGTAGTTCTTTCAAAGAGCAGGCACAGGGATAATGGGTTGAATGGCCCCCTTCTGTGCTGTAAGATTCTATGATCATACTGCAGCCCTTTTTACAATAATCATCAAAAATCACTGTTGCATAATTAAATAATTATCTACATGTAATATGGGGGGAGTCTCTGTATCTTAAATGTCCATCTATTTAAGGTATGGGTTGTTGTAGCAAAAGGTAAGAAATATATAAGATGAAAGAAAAGATTAGACTAATTTGCTTCTTTCCTTTTTTGCCAAATATTGCTGCAACAGTACTTGATTTATTAAAATATATATTTTTTAATCCCTCACAACTCATTATTCATGTTCATAGCAAAATGCAGTTTCCATAAGGAGATCTGTGCCTTCAATGATCCAAAACTTACCATAACTTGCATTTGTACAGTGTCTTGAATACAGAGAACTTAAACTACTTCACAGTGGACAAACAGATGCTGACCAGTAGTGGAAGAGTGCAGAGAAATGACAAAAAAAGCATGTTGGAAAAGGTACGTTTTGAAGAGGCTTTCAAAAGCAGGGAGAGAGGGTAGTCGGTGAAGGGATTTAGGGAGGGAGTTCTGGAGAGTAGAGCTAAAAAATATGAAAGTTTTTTCACTAATGATGGAGCAGAGAACGCACAGAAGAGAAATCTAACAAGAGAAAGTGAATCAGTGCTGTCTGCTAACAATAGGGCAAGCAGGTAGACTGTAAGAAAGAGTGAAAAGTAAGTGACAAAGAAGATGGACAAAAAACAAAATCAAGAACATAAAAACATGAAAAAAGTGCATTGATACCATTTTAATACTGCAGTATTGGTTCTCTTTTCACAACAATTCAATCAGGCCACCCACATTGTTGTGCAGTTAGAAAAGGTAACTACACATATAAACCCAAACTATGTACAGAACCTACAGTGGCCTCAGACTATTGGAGTTTAAATGGTTAAAACGAGCCTTTCAATGCACAAAATCTGGCTGACCCTCCAGCGCAGTACTGAGGGAGTGTTGCATTGTCCGAGGTGCCATCTTTTGGAAGAGACGTAAAACCGGGGCCTATCTGCCCTCTCAGATGGATGTAAAAGATCCCGTGGCACTATTTCGAAGAACAGCAGGCGGAGTTCTCCACAATGTCCTGACCAATATTTATCCCTCAGCCAATATCACTAAAAACAGATTATCTGGTCATTATCACATTGCTGTTTGTGGGATCTTGCTGTGTGCAAATTGGCTGCCGCATTCCCTAAGTTACAACAGTGACTACACTTCAAAAGTACTTCATTGGTTGTAAAGCACTTTGGGATGTCCTGAGGTCGTGAAAGGCACTATATAAATGCAAGTCTTTCTTTCTATTAACAATGTGAATGGTGGTAGAGTGGGCCAACCACCAGTTTACTTTTAACTCTCTAAACTTCTTTGGTGGAGCTTCACACTAGTTGCTTTTATGCTGAAGCCGACACCCTTTCTTTCTAGTACAAGGCTGATTCTTTCAGACATTCTCACTGCAGTGCATCAATGTGCTGTTGCTTGTTTTATGCTACAGTTTTACCATCTGTTGGTGTCCAACAGAACACTGCAGCAATGCCAAATGTACAATAGAAAAGCAGCATATCTGGTATAATACACAAATCAAATGCAGAGCTTTTGCAAGGGATTTAACAAGTAAGTTACTATGTTAATGAGATGTCTGACAATTGGGACTCAAAATACACAAGAGGTGATGCATGCAGTCAAAAGAAGTGTCCCCGACTTTGGTCATTTGTCCCTGATATCTATGGACGATGTCTAGAGGTTGTGTGTCAGGTATAAACTATGTGAATCCTTTGATTGGACGACAATCTATAATCACTCTCAGGTATCCATTGTTGGCAGTGAGGAGCCCACCTGCTAGGGGAACATCTCAGAAATTTGGGCACGCACTGCGTGTGGTTTTCAAACTGTTAATTTAAATGAAGCTCCTTGCCGGCAGCACGGATTGTGAAAATTATCCCTTATATATAAACTGTCTGAACCTTTTCATTAAAAACTCCCAGGTATCCATTACGTCATGTTCCTTCTCCTCTCATTTTCGTGCAGAGTTCAAACCTGCAATTCCAAAGCAACTGAAGTTGTTAATACTTTTGTGTAACTGTTAAGGAGGATTTTTATTCCCACTAAAGCCATTGGTCACATTTTGTTTCTTAAATGTGGTGGCCACGACACTGTGCAGAGTGCCAGGCTCTTGAGTTTGCCACAGTGGTCGGAAACTGGTAGTTCATAACTTCTCTCGAGCCTTTCTTGTGCAGGCCTGCATTATGTACAATATTCATGAAGACTCGAAGAACCCATTTCTAGATGTGGGAGAAGGGTTGTAGATGGGGATTGAATCCAACTGTCTTCCAGCAGAGTCAGCAACATGTTTTTTAGAGACCTGAGAAATAGGATTGGGAATCCCATTATCATGATTATGTGACATTTATATTACTAGAGGTTAAACATAATCTTAATTTAATGTCAGCCTTGGCTCAGTACTAGCACTCTCACCTCTGAGTCAGAAGGTTGTGGGTTCAAATCCCACTCCAGAGACTGGTCATTATATCAGTGCTGTGTGTGGGACTCTTGGCTGCCGTGTTTCCCTACATTACAACAGTAACTACACATTAAAAGTACTTAATTGGTTATAAAGCGCACTGGGGTGTCCTGAGGTCGTGAAATGCGCTAAATATATGCAAGTTCTTTCTTTCTGTCAATTCTATTAACTTCTTAGTTATCAACACCTTTTTCTTCAAATGTTTATCATCCAGCAGCAAACTGATTGCCGGAGATATCATTAACTGTATTTTCTGCAGAGTCTTTACAGAAATATCTATGTAGAGTGACTTTTCTTCTGGAAAAAATGGTCCCAAGCATTGATTCACAAGTTCTAAAACTTGCTCACAACATTTGTCAGGACTTTGTTAACATAATAGGGCTTGGGCACTACAGTTTGCAAGGGAGAAAATGCCCAATGATGGTGCACGATTGCAAAACCAATAGTAAGGGGCTACAACCTTTTATCAGAAAATTTGTTTGCGACTACAGATCGCCAATGGAGGGGAAGCTTGTGAAGGTGGAAAAGATGCCTTCTCCGTACTGAAGGTTTATCCGGAACTGTGTGTGCACACCTCACTTGTTTTCATTGAATTCAGGTTTAACCAGAAGTTTTCCTCTGGGTCTATGCTCCAGTCAAGGGGGGTATCACCTTGTTTGAAAACTTTTGGGCAAACCTCCCCCCGATTTGTGTGTAAAAACACAACAAAATGGCCTAAATTGCATCACTTACATACTGCATCATCATGACGAAAACAAATGCAGGGTTCTTTTAGCTCTTCATCCGCCCCGAATTAACATCTTCTCATGAGGATAGTGGCCCTATAAAATGACCCACCTCCTTCTTGGCTAAACTTGAGTTCACATATATTTCAAGTATGTTCTCTGACATCCAGGGTCAAATTGGTGATTTGGCTAAGGCAAGTTGATTAAAGGGGTATTGTCAGCCCAGCAAACTATCTTTCCAGATAATGTTTTAAAAAAAACACACTCAGTGGTGATATCCTTGCCTTGCCAATCACATTCAGTACAACAAATTCATCATTTCAGTTTCCATCAAACTGAATTAGGAAAATTAGGAAGACTGCATTGAAACATTTTGCTTCAGTGCAGTTTTTGTCTGCAACACAGTTCATGATGGAGGTTGTTACTGGAAACTCCTTAAAATGGTGACACTGTAACTTTAAGTAAATGTAACATGAACAGTGTTTCAAGCTAGTAAACCCAGTCAAGTACAAGGGTAAAGGTTAATAGTTCAACAGTCTGGTGACATGACTGTTGGGTTGTATTGCAGTTACATGTACATAGTTTGAAATAATAGCCATGCAATTCCAATCAAAGTTGAGTGAAGTTTTTATATTATCTGTAAAAACTGACAAACACCTTCGCTCTGAAATGTTTCTGATTTATTTATTTTCCCCCTTCGATGCTGCCCTACATTCCTAAGCATGAACAGAGCATTTGCTTCAACTGCAAAAAGTAGAAAACCTGTTCAAATCCAGCATATTTCTGAAAATGGTTTGTTTAAAGAGACTGTGGAATTTGCTCAAAAAGGTACAAGAGGTCAGTGAGTGGGTCTATGAAAAGATTTTCCCAACTTTATGGCATCATTAAAGTAAATGTGACTCTTATCTCATTTGTCCAAATTGACTTATGGTAGCTTTCTTTAAAGGCTTATAGTATATAAACTGCAAGGAAATGGCCTGGCACCTATGGGACAACTCCAGCAGGGATCAGCCAGGAATCTCCCGCCATAAGCACTTCAAGTGTTAGTTAAGTGCAAAGCAGATACCCCAGTGTTTGAAGACCTGTATTTGTCATAGACACACATTTTATCAAAAAAAGTGATCTTTTAGTGGGTTAGGACCTTTTTAAAGGGCTATTACTATCTCAATCGGAGAGTCTTCGGTCAGGCTTACACCATCAGGAACCACCTAATGTGAGAATCGCAGTTGGGACTGTACCATGCTGGCTTGCTAGCGGTTGATTGCACTGCCACCTATGCTACATGACATTTGCTTTTTTAAATTCCTGTTTAAGTGACTTTATTTAATTTTTTTTCAATTTTCTCCCCCCCCCCCCAATTCCTGTAAACGCCAACTCCAGCTGGGATACAGTTCAACTTGTCCTTAGCTGACACACACACACACACACACACACACACACTTTTCACTAGCGATCTGTCAATAATGAGAAGGAGCAGGAACCACAGCTGATTCTTTTCCTTCCTAGCCCAGGAAATTAAGCCAGCTTTGGTACTGCTACTACAATCCCAGTTTAGGTCAGTGAACTCAGCTCTGACCAGGGATTAAATTTGGGACCTTCCTAGTCTGTTTGACTCCATACTGCACTGGGTGTTGCATTTACCCACTGACCATGGGAGGTGGGAGCATATTTTTTAAATAACGTTTCTTTTTCTAACAGGTATGATCAATAATGTGATGACATCTTGGCACTGCTAACCATATTATCACATAAGAAAGAAAGAACTTTACAGTGTGCCCTTCAAATTGTACTGTTATCTTAGTTTAAGTATTAGATTCTGTTGATAAATCTTAACTTAAAGCCCTGGTTATGCAACTCACTTAACCTAAAGCAGTGCGGTTTTCAACAGTGCGTACATTTTCCTCCTAGGCTGGCTAATAATGCAGAATACAAGTCTCAGGCCCCATTATAGTTGCACATGCAGCTTTGTCCTGGCCAACATCTATCCCTCAACCACATCATTATAAAAATAGATTATCCGATCTCATTGCTGCTTGTGAGAACCTTGCTGTGTGCAGATGGGCTTCTACATCTCCCTATATTACAACAGTGACTACAATTTTAAAGTATTTTGTTGGCTGTGAAGCGCCTTGGGACATCCTGAGGTCTTGAAATACTTAAGTGCAAGTTCTTTCTTTAGTAAAGCTGTTTCTTGGTATGATATTTTTAAATTGTGGCAAAATAACAGTTGCCTAAATACAATCATTTTAAAATCAATAAAATATTCGGAATTTGACATACAGAACCGGCCAACATTGCATCTGTTCAAAAATGTTCTACTTGCAGTCATTCTTTAAAACAAATATATTTTATTGACCGGAAACATTATAATCCTTTAGGAATCGGAATGCCAAGCAGCTAGGATCTGGCATCATCCATTCAGTGTTGCACCACATTAAATGATAATTTATTAAATTGCTGAATAATGGAGCCTGCTGCTATAAAACGCTAAGGGTTAGTATTCCAACAATTCTTTCCATTTGAAAGAATCTTAATTAGGCCATATTTATGGCAGGGAGTTCATCTGGTGCACCAGACGGAAAACATTTCATGGTTTTATATGGAAATAAATCAAGAGGTTTGGGGGTAACAATACAGTTTTTACAAATATAGTCAAACCATCTTGTGTAGAACATCAAGCACTCCCCCACACCCCGGCACAAAACATCAAATGACTACATTCCAACAGTTTAATGCTGTGGATCTGACTTACTGCACGGAACTGTTCCAACAGACATCTAGGCCAACATTCCATCTCCCTAACATTATTATAATTGGGTTTTCACGGTAGGTATCTGGTGGCTACATTCCAACCTTCAGGAGGGTGTACACCTGGCTGGGAAATGTGTTCCAGTCTGGAGGAATGCACTCAAAACTGACAAGTATACCCCGATTTGAGGTGGGTGAATAGGCTCCAAACTTACGAAACATTTATATTGGGAGGATGCACTCTGATTTGGAGAATTTGGGGGAACACGCTGCCAACTGGGGTGTACATGCTGAAGTAGGAAATATGCAGCTATTTCAGAGGTAATGGACTCCAATCTGGGAAAGACACCCAAATCTGAGGGACATAGAATCCCAACTGGGCAAAACATCCGACTGGGCAGGATATACTTTGAGCAGAGGATAACCCCAATCCTGGATCTAACCTTAAATGCTGGAAACATACAGCAGGGTCTGCAGAATCTATCAAGAGAAAAGACGTCGATTTGGACGTAGAGCCTTTGCCAGACTGGTTTTAATCTGGTAATGTCATGGCTCCTATTTCTGTAAAACATAGAAGTACTTTTGTTTAAATTTTTTGGTGCAACCCCTAATGAGAAAGTTCCAGGTACAGAAAGGTATGAAGACACAGAGATACTGGAAGGCTGCGATACATAAATCAAAATGAGTAACCCATTCCTCAGCAACAATAAAACTTATTACATAAGAAATAGGAGCAGGAGTAAGCCATATGGCCCCTCGACCCTGCTCCACCATTCAATAAGATCATGGCTGATCATCTACCTCAACTCCACTTTCCTGCCCCAGTCCATATCCCTTGATTCCCTTAGTGTCCAAAAATCTATCAATCTCAGTCTTGGATATACTCAACGACTGAACATCCATAGCCCTCTGAGGTAGAGAATTCCAAAGATTTACAACCCTCTGAGTGAAGAAATTTTTCATCATCTTGGTCCTAAATGGCCAACCCCTTATCTTGAGACTATGACCCCTACTTCTGGACTCTCCAGCCAGGGGAAACAGCCTCTCAGCATCTACCCTGTCAAGCCCTCTAAGAATGTTATACATTTCAATGAGATCACCTCTCATTCTTATAACTCCAGAGAATATAGGCCCATTCTACTCAATCTCTCCTCATAGGACAAACTCTCATCCCAGGAATCAACCTTGTGAACATTCATTGCACCCCCTCTAAGGCAAGTACATCCTTCCTTAGGTAAGGTGACCAAAATTGTACAGAGTACTCCAGGTATAGCCTCACCAGAGCCCTGTATAATTGCAGCAAGGCCTCCTTACTTTTATACTCCAACCCCCTTGCAATAAAGGCTAACATACCATTTGCCTTCCTAATTGCCTGCTGTACCTGCATGTTAACTTTCTGTAATTCGTGTACAAGGACCACCCAAATCGCTCTGACTACCAACATTTCTTCGTCTCTCACCTTTTAAAAAATATTCTGCTTTTCTATTCTTCCTACCAAAGTGGATAATTTCACATTTCTCCACATTATACTCCATCTGCCACCTTCTTGCCCACTCACTTAACCTGTCTATATACCTTTGCAGCCTCTTTGTGTCTTCCTGCAGCTTACTTTCCCACCTAGCTTTGTATTGTCAGCAAACTTGGATACATTACACTTGGTCCCCTTATCCCTTATTATAAGATTTTAATAACAAATGTTCAGTAAAATAGGTACTCACAAAGAACAGTGGTTATATTTATCAGATTAAGTTGCCAATGTTAATTTGATACCACAATTAAAGCATTTGATACCTTATGATGCTCTCACAGACCTAATTCTCTACAGACCTGGTGTTATACCAGCAACCAGTTAAAGGTCAGGTGTTTGGATCATCTCAATCAAAGTCATGCTCATTTACTTTGGAACCAGTACAATTTGCAGAATCAGGCTGAAAAGCAAAATCTGACTCAGTTCCTGAATATGGGTTTCTTTTATTTTTTTATTTGTTTTTTTTTTCAAAAAGAACAACTCCACCATTTTCCAGGTAATCCAAAACATAACTGAACAAAGCTGGCTTTTCATTTGGTTTGATGGAGTTTCTCAAGTTTAGGTTAGCTCACATTTCTGAACATGATCTACGCTCACCTCTGAAAGGGGAAATGCCAGGATTGGAAAAATCATGTCATGTTTGTATATAAGTGCACTTATAAAGAAGTAATAATGTCATTGTATTGATCGTAGTATCTGCCCCCACCGGTTCTTTATTTTTCAAACAGTTTTCATAAAAACTAAAAGCAACACCAAAAAGAATGAATGGCAAAAGCTTGCACTGCGGCAAACATAACAATTTCTGCAAAGTAAACCTTCCTAAGGTTCAATGTCCCTGGTTGTTCCAGCAATTCGGCCTGCTTAAAAACTCTCCAATATGGTGACACTTCCTATTTACAATAAAGCACTCCCACCTTTGTGTGTTCTGCATCCTTGAGTGTTAACTAGTTCTTTCTTTGAAGAACAGTTGACCAGTTCCTTTATAATGTGACCATTATATTGGGTTTAAGGAGCTTGTTATCAGATGCCATCACAACAGTGTAGTAATGTGGAGTGATACTAGATCTCACACACACTGTCTCAGTTCAGTACAACCCACAAAATGTAATTACGCTGATCTGTACCGTCTGGCATTGCCTCAGAAGGGCAAATGTCGAAGTATGGAGAAGTAAAGTATTTGAGGAAGTGAAGACAAAAATCCTATCTGTAAGCTGCAATCTTTCATTTTTGCTGAGACAATCACTATCCATAGTCAAATATAAATAGTGTAGAGTTAATTTCTCAATTTTTTTTAACAATACAATTTCTGCTGTTTGGCACTGGAATTGGACTGAGTATTGAAAAAAAAGACTTGCTCCAGGCCGGTGTAAATATGTGATGAAATCTCTTGTTACTTCTACAATCTATAAAAAGCTTTGTGCACATTTGCTGTGTCATTTAATTTATTATTCTTGGTGCACAATATCAATAAGGGTACTAATAATGACAAAACTTGAAAGAGACCATATTGACTTTGAATCCTCCTGACTGAAACTGATTGGAATCTCTCCAGGGTTCTAAGTATTGCTGATATACGATGCAGCAAAAGAAAAACATGACAGTAATAGATTTGTCTGACTACCTACAGGAAAAATGTCACTGAGAACTCAGAAAGAGGTAATGCAATCTTCACTGGCAAAGGCCATCAAAGTATGAGGCATCATGCCAAAGGAGAGGAATCAAGTCCTTCAGATGGTGAACTATTCAACTCTGTGACTAAATTCTGTGACTCAGTTTGTTAACAATCCAGTGTTACCAAGCATTTTCTTTCTGAAACAGGGAGAAATCTTCCAAACAATCAGGAAACATAGGAACAGGAGTAGATCATTCAGCCCCTCGAGCCTATTCCACCATTCAATTAGATCATGGCTGATCTGTATCTTAACTTCATTTTACCGCCTTGGTTCCATATCCCTCAATACCCTTGCCGAACAAAAATCTATCAAACTCAGTTTTGAAATTTTCAATTGACCTAGCCTCAACAGCTTTTTGGGGGAGATTAACCTTTATTGCAGTGAGCTAAGTGTTTCGATATAGGCCTTTTAAAATAACAGTAACATCTGTTGGGAATTTCAAATAGCTAACTTAGCAAAATGAATGTTCGTCAAACTTCTGTTCCCGTTGATCTAAAGCCATTGTTTACAGTTGTACCTTTATGCCAGTGGTTACAGCCTTGTAACGAAATGGCTACATAGGAGGAGTGGGTGCTCAAATGAATTGCAAAACTGGAGTGACTCAAACTAGACCACGATGGGGAAGTTTTAGACCACTGAAATTTGGGGTTTGCATTCACCTGTCCATTGACAAAATAGTACTACACAAACAGAGAAGAGAAAATACATTCTCTTATCAAGACCACTCATTCAGTGATGCAAAATCATGCTTTGCACCAATAAATAGGATTACATTATTCCAGCTACGACATCATGTTAATTGAGGCCAATATATCATGTAATGCATACTTTTATTTTGTTCTTCATTTTTTTCAGATCTGGTCTACAACAAACACCTTTTCCAGCTGGACGGGGCAGGCAAGCAAGCTGCCCTTGACGTTCCCTTCCTGCCAATGAGAAAGCATCTAGTCTCTGCTCCCCACTTACCTTAATGGCACTAAAAGTGAGACCCAAGCCGAAATTCTGCAAGTCCACTGGGAGTGTGGGAATGGGCTCATTTAAATACTCAGGGCAGATGGCCTGTGCCTCTATAGGTACAAGAAAGGTTCCCAACCTGACAGCTGCGAGGAAAATCAGAGCAGCAACATGTAACGTCAATGTCGGATCTGAGGCTCAGGGAAAATCGAAAGGGAAGGTGCCTAAATATTTTTAAGATGGTTCTAGGGAAGCAAATGGCCTTCTGAGGTTTATTACCTTATGCAGTGCAGTCTTGGGGCCTTCACTGATGCTCTCAGCAAGAAAGAGTTTCATTAGGCCTAATGCGGGAGAGGGGCCTATAAATAGCAGAATTCCTGGGGTATGTGGGGGGAGGGGCGGGGAGGACACTCCCTCCTTGACTGGAATTTGGGTCAGAATTTAAATAGGGCAGAAACCCAGTGGATCCAGGTTCTACCCTAAATCCAACCCGGGGTGATCCGTTCACTCTCCACCCTCCCTTGCCAGTGAAATTTCGGTCACTCCCTCTTTAGGTCAATGTAACTTCCACATTCTTAGGTTAGCTTTTCAATCCACTTTATCAGGAGATAGTGAGTCAGTGTTATAAGCATACAGCCCACTTCTGTTGAGGGTTAAACCCAGTTGGCTAAGAAAAAAACTCCATTATTATCAGGAATTGCTTTTCACCAGCAATTCATTCCTCTTTCCCTGGTTGCCAACAGACCCCTAGGGACACATTGCTTTTAAAGCACATATGTTCAGTCGAGAAACTTGTGAAGTAAAGTAACTTTCTAAAAGTTATCGCAAAAAAAGATAATCAGATCCTATAGTTAGAAGGTAGACACATCACTGACAATTTGAGCTTCCTTATCGCAATATGGAGAAAAAACACACTTTTTTATTAGAAGAGCAGATTTCTGTTATCAGGCACAGAGTCAAAACCCAAATGAATGTAAAGGGCAAATCAATCCATGGAACAACCTTGCCCTTTTCAGGATTGCTCTTGAGTAAGTGTATTCTCGTAGCCCCTACTTGCTTCGTAAAGACTGCTTATATTCGTTACAACTTTGTTAAAATCACACACTGTGATCTCTCAGATTCATTACGTCAGACCCCTAGCTGTCCATCCATTTCACTGAGTCACTGCTTTAGCCTCGCCTAATCTTCTTAAAGGTACAGAATCTTCCGGAAGAAATATTTGGCAAACCTTTTTTTTGGATTTGGGATGGAGAAGATAGGAAGAAGACACGCGTTATTTGTATCACAATGAAGTTCTGCACAAGTGATCCAATTTATATTGGGGCCACCACACCAGAGGGACTCCAGGCAGGCAGAGCGTGCCTGTCGTGCGCACTGCCTGCAATGACCTAAACCTATGACGTACCTCCAAGCACAGGGCCACCCGTTGTTAAGACTTTGTGTTTGAAAACACGGGCAGAAATACCCACAAAATGAGTGCCTTTCCTGTGTTGGGGGAGGGGAAAATAAGGCTGGAGAAACATAGACTCCCCCCTCCTGCCTCAATGCCATGGCTGCCCTTTGCCTGCACCTGTTGTAAACACAGGCATGCCACCTCCCCCAAGAGAATGCCCAAAGATCCCAGGGCAAGCAAGCGTCAAGCGAGTCTGGCCCCTTTTTCTTTCCTTTGTGCCTGGGAACTGAGCATTCCCCAGGTGCAATAGCAAGGGAAAATCGACCCTCCACGTGTTTTCAAACAAATGACAAAAGGTTTGCCAACCCCCCTTTCCATGAAGTTAATGCTCCTCAACCTCGATAAACAGACATCAAAATCCTCAAGTGCCTGAAAATAGATAAAGTCACTATGAATATCAAGTTACTTTATCTTGTCTGCTTGTTTAGTCTATTGTCCGCTGTTGGGCAGAGAAAATATTTTTCTTCACTTCTGCTACTGAAAATAGAAACAGTGGCAAAAGTTCCTCAAAGATTCTAAAGTGTTACAGTAAACACAAAGTGCTCAGCAGTACAAAACACTCCTGTCAACCTTGACATTTATGGGCATTTTAAACTGTTGGTGAAAACCCTACTGGTCTGATCTGGACTTTGTATTTTTTTTAAAAATGACAACAAAGCAAAATGTGGAAAGCTAAGTGTTTTGAAATTCTAATATGGGTATAATCTTTCCTTCAACAATAGGGGAAAACCATGCTTTGAATTGCGAGTTGCACAATAATTGACACATGTGTTGAACAGAATGAAAAGAAAAATGACTCCAGAAAACCGTCCAGCTCCATGTCATGAGAATGTGGCAGCAGCGCAGATCACTTGGATTCAGGGTCACCAGTACACGGGAAGACACTGCAACCCTGTTCTGGGAATTCCTGGTCGCTGTTCCACAGATGGAAAAGTTGACTTTTTTGGAATTAAATAGCACCAGGGAGAGTTAAAGTTGGCACAGCTGGAGTCACTTGGCTCGCAGGCAGCACAGAGATCTGTGTTGTTTTCTCTTTTTTTTCTCTTATTTTCAACATTCAGTTGGATGAATCACACAAACTGTTTTTCTTCAAAAGAAAATTCAAAAACCTCTTTGATGAACCAACTGATTCATTGAATAAAATACACTCTGCCCCAGTGACACAAAAAAGGGGAAATTTACACACCGTGACACATCCAAAGCTACAACTTGTAACAGCCCAACCCAAAACCCCTGATAATTCAACCATACCGAAGAATCAAACCAGACGCAGTAACAACTTAAACTTACCAAGGGACTGAAACCCAAACACAGTGACAACTTAAACCAGACAGAGGAACCGTAAACTAACTCCAGCCAGAAGTAACAAGGAGAGAGCCAACTAATCACAGATAATCATCGTCTTGTTATTTTATGCACTCTCGGGGTTTATAGGAAAGCACATATTAGCATGATGCTCCCTCCCTATAGCAGTACAATTCATTGACTTTACAAGAACCTGATGCCCCTATTGCTCAAGAGCATTACAGGGAGGCAGGAATAAGGTATGGGAATGGTACCTTTCACCATCATTGATGTTACTTTTAAAATACATGTATCCTGAAATTCCTTCGGTGTTTTGTCAGTCCCTTGTCATAGTGGGGGAAGGGGGTGCTGCTTTGCCTTGCTTTTCCTAATTTTTTCTGCAGAGCGGCGGCGGACCTGAGCGGCAGAAGACTGAGAGTGGGGAATAAAAGCAGCAGCAGACCGACAACAAGAGAAAACTACTGTGCGACATCACAGGTGAGGCAGGAGGCTCCGAGAGGTGAGCACAGTATAAAAGGATAGATCGAGAGCAGGAGGAGAGTCTGAGAGGTGAACGCAGTGTAAATCTAAGGCAAGTCATGGCAGCACAGCTCGCACCCGTGAAATGCTCCTCCTGCACTATGTGGGAAGTCATGGACGCTACCAGTGTCCCTGGCGAACATGTGTGCAGGAAGTGTGTCCAGCTGCAGCGACTGGCTAACCGCATTTCGGAGCTGGAGCTGCGGGTGGATTCGCTGTGGAGCATCCGTGATGCTGAGACTATTGTGGATAGCACGTTCAGTGAGGTGGTCACACCGCAGGTAAAGATTACGCAGGCAGAAAGGAAATGGGTGATCGCCAGGCAGAGTAAAAGGACTAGGCAGGTAAAGCAGCAGTCCCCTGGGGACATCTCCCTCTCAAACAGATATACTGCTTTGGATACTGTTGTGGAAGATGGCTTATCAGGGGAAAGCAGCAAGAGCCAAGTTCGTGGCACCACGGGTGGCTCTGCTGCACAGGAGGGGAGGAAGAAGAGTGGCAGGGCTATAGTGATAGGGAATTCAATTGTAAGGGGAACAGATAGGCGTTTCTGTGGCCGCAAACGAGACTCCAGGAACGTATGTTGCCTCCCTGGTGCTGGGGTCGAGGATGATACGGAGCGGCTGCAGGACATTCTGGAGGGGGAGGGTGAACAGCCAGTAGTCGTGGTCCATATCGGTACCAACGACATACGTAAAAAAAGGGATGAGGTCCTGCAAGGTGATTTTAAGGAGATAGGAGATAGATTAAAAAGCAGGACTTCAAAGGTAGTGATCTCAGGATTACTACCAGTGCTACGAGCTAGTGAGTATAGGAACAGGAGAATAGACCGGATGAATGCGTGGCTGCAGGGATGGTGTAGGAGGGAGGGATTTCGATTCCTGGGACATTGGGACCAGTTCTGGGGAAGATGGGACCTGTACAAGCGTGACGGGTTACACCCGAGCAGGACCGGGACCAATGCCCTCGCGGGGGTGTTTGCTAGTGCTGTTGGGGAAGGTTTAAACTAGAGTGGCAGGGGGATGGGAGAGTGGCAGGGGGATGGGAACCTGAGCGGGGAGTCAGAAGGGAGTAAATTTGAGAGCAGCAAAAGAGGGGAAGACCCAGGGGAAATTTACATCACAAATAGTACAAATAGTTGTTCAAGAACAAGTGAAAGGGAAAAGCGTAGAGCAGCAGAAAGAAAGTGTACTTTAGGCACAACAGATAAAGTAAAAACTAGAAGGCATAAGGCGATTAACCCAGCATCAAAGCTGAAGGTCAGGCTAGGGTGTGTGGCTCAACTAAGTGTTCTATATACAAATGCATGGAGTATAAGGAATAAATTAAATGAACTACAGGTTCAAATTCAAATTGGAGTGTATGACATGATAGCTATTACTGAGACATGGCTGCAGGATGGTCAGGATTGGGAACGAAATATACCAGGTTATAAGGTCTACAGAAGAGATAGGGAAAATGGAAAAGGGGGAGGAGTAGCCTCAGTGGTTAGAGATGAAATCACTTCAATGATAAAGAAGGATATAACGAGAGGTAAGCAGCCAACAAGAGACCTTATGGGTTGAATTGAGAAATAGGAAAGGATCTAAGACTATAGTGGGAATTGTGTATAGGACCCCTGGCAGCAGCTCTGAAGTGCTAGATTGTATAAATGCAGAGATTAGACAAGCGTGTAACAAAGGCATAGTGGTCTTAATGGGGGACTTTAACCTTCACATAGATTGGGAAAAGCAGACTAGCAACTGTCAGAAAGGTAGCGAATTTCTTGAGTGTGTCCGGGATAGTTTTCCACAGCAGTATGTCCGAGAGGCAACAAGGGGGCAAGCCATACTAGATTTAGTAATGAGTAATGAACCAGATTTAGTTAATGGCTTAACTGTGCGTGAACATCTATGCAATAGCGATCATAACATGATTGAGTTCAAGGTGGTGTTTGAAAGGGAAAAAAGTGAATCAGCTGCTAAGATTCTAGACTTGGGTAAGGCCGACTTCAATGGGATGAGACAGAGACTGTCCACAGTAAACTGGGCAAATCTGTTAATGGGTAAAACGACTGATGATCAGTGGGAAATGTTTAAAGAAACATTTAACGTGATACAGAATCGGTTTATACCCCTGAGGGGCAAGAACTCTACTTGCCAAAAAAAACAGCCATGGACACTAAAGAGATAAGGGACAGTATAAGACATAAGGAAAGGGCATACAAAAAGGCAAAAAATGGCACAGATCCTGGCGAATGGGAAAGATACAAAGATCAACAAAGGGTCACAAAACAGATAGTAAGAGCTACAAAAAGAGAGTATGAAAAGAAACTTGCAAGGGATATCAAAACCAATATGAAGAACTTTTATAGTTACATTAGGAAAAAGAGGGTGGTCAGGAGCAGTGTTGGCCCCTTAAAAACTGAAAGTGGGGATATTGTCATTGACAATGGGGAAATGGTGGACATGTTGAACAATTACTTTGTGTCAGTATTTACAGTAGAAAAAGAGGATAGCATGCCGGAAATCCCAAGAAAACTAATATTGAATCGGGGACAGGGACTCGCTAAAATTAACAGAAGTAAAGCAACAGTAATGAAGAAAATAATAGCACTAAAGAGTGACAAATCCCCGGGACCAAATGATTTCCATCCCAGGGTTTTAAAGGAAGCCTCCGAAAGCTTGTGATTTAAAAAAAACTGTTGGACTATAACCTGGTGTTGTAAGATTCCTTACATTTGTCCACCCCAGTCCATCACCGGCATCTCCACATCATGTTAAAGATTGGTGGCATTGTAAGCAGTGAAGATGAAAACATAAAATTACAAAGCGATATTGATAGATTAGGTGAATGGGCAAAACTGTGGCAAATGGAATTCAATGTAGACAAATGTGAGGTCATCCACTTTGGATCAAAAAAGGATAGAACAGGGTACTTTCTAAATGGTAAAAAGTTAAAAACAGTGGATGTCCAAAGGGACCTAGGGATTCAGGTACATAGATCATTGAAGTGTCATGAACAGGTGGAGAAAATAATCAATGAGGCTAATGGAATGCTGACCTTTATATCTAGAGGACTAGAGTACAAGGGGGCAGAAGTTATGCTGCAGCGATACAAAACCCTGGTTAGACCGCACCTGGAGTACTGTGAGCAGTTTTGGGAACCGCACCTTCGGAAGGACATACTGGCCTTGGAGGGAGTGCAGCGTAGGTTTACTAGAATGATACCCGGACTTCAAGGGTTAAGTTACGAGGAGAGATTGCACAAATTGGGGTTGTATTCTCTGGAGTTTCGAAGGTTAAGGGGTGATCTGATCAAAGTTTATAAGATATTAAGGGGAACAGATAGGGTGGATAGAGAGAAACTATTTCCACTGGTTGGGGATTCTGGGAGTAGGGGGCACAGTCTAAAAATTAGGGCCAGACCTTTTAGGAGCGAGATTAGAAAACATTTCTACACACAAAGGGTGGTAGAAGTTTGGAACTCTCTTCCGCAAACGGCAATTGATACTAGCTCAATTGCTAAATTTAAATCTGAGATAGATAGCTTTTTGGCAACCAAAGGTATTAAGGGATATGGGCCAAAGACGGGTATATGGAGTTAGATCACAGATCAGCCATGATCTTATCAAATGGCGGAGCAGGCAGGAGGGGCTGAATGGCCTACTCCTGTTCCGATGTTCCTATGTTCCTTTAACTCTGGCACAACCCCCATGAAAACAGAAAAAGACAGGTGACATCTATGCTATTTTTGGCTGCCTTATAAGGGACAGAACCTTACAAGGCAAATTATAACCAGTAAGTGGAGCCAGGGGTGGCGACTTGCTAAGACAGGGGTTCATACTCCTGGACCTGGAAGGAAACCCAGGTTAATAGCCTGGGCCTCAAAGATCTTCAAAACAAAAATTTCACCTGATTGCCCCTCTTGCTCAGGACAACATGGCCGGGGCTGAGCAACCTCCACCACCCGCCTCGGTCCCCAATGGTTGGTGAGCGACCAAGTTTCCATGGGTATGAGTAGGGAAGGGGCCAGAAATGCACCCGCGGTAACGCAAGCGCACATCTTCCCCATGCTCGTCAGTTACCCTTATTCGGCAGGGTCACCGCTGGAGGGTGTCGGCATGCTGGGTTGCGACCAAAACAATTTTAAGGCAACGAGTCTTTCACACTTTGTCATCGCACTTGAGTGGAGAAGTGGGACAAGAGGATGAATAAACATTTGTTTTGACTTGTTTGTCAATTTGACTCATTCGTCTAACAACCTTTTCACTCAAACACAGGAAGGGAACTAACACACATATAAAGAAAATGGGGTAGAAATTGGTATGCGCTTTTCGGGCTTAAAATGGATCCAAAGTCTTCCAATTTAGCAACGGCCTACGTTCAATCTGCGCAGACGTTGGTCCCACTGCTAAATTCATGGGGGCCATTTTTAAGATGTCCTGGGCAGATGCCTAAAGTAGGCATTAGATTCCTTGAATATGTAAATTAGGGACCTAACACCTGTTGAAGGACCCCTTTTCAAATTTAGTCAGCAATGAGCGGGGCAAGCGGTGTGACTACCTCGCTCAGGATTCTTCAGTTGCCCCGCAGCCACCAACAAAAGGTAAGTTATAAAAAGTTTTTTAAAAATCTTTCCTGAGGATCTATGAAGAGCAGGAATGCTCCCTTGACTCCACAGGCTTCGCCAGCACCCCCCCCGCCCCACCCCCCCACCTTCCCGGGAGTTGGTTGAGAGCCACTGCCAGCGTCACATTGATATCCACTTCATCAGCTGGTTTAATTTAAATGGACCCCGAGGCGGCCGACCTGTTCCGGTGCAGGGATCGTTCCTTGCGCCCAGTTTGTGCCAGCCGGCTGGCGTTATGCAATTTCTACCCCAATAAATGTTACTTAAATAGCGCGACAATATAAATTAATTTGACAGCGGCTCTCACATCCACCTGCCCCTGATCCTGGAGTAAATCAGGGAATCGTTAGCAATCCTTTCTAATTGGTTTAAGTGGGATCCCGTCGGCTTTAATTGCCGGCGGGAGACCCGCATGCGGGGGCTGTGCGCGCATCTAAGCGCTTCATTGGGGAACCCGGAAGTGGGTGGGTTGGAGCTGGGCTCCGGACCCGCCCCAGGAATCCCTAATTTTAGCAGCCCCCCCCCCCGCCACGAACGCACCCGCTCGGACATCCGAAAATCGACCCCCATAAGTGTCCAGCAGAATGGCTTTTTACACTGGGTTCACAACAAAAATAAATTCCCCTTTTTCGCTCCTGGCTGTAATTCTCTAGTAGTAGGTTGTATAGAATCTGCTCAGGTCCTCCTACCCTCTCTAATTTGGTGCTGCTGCTGTTGCCCCTCTGATGAACAGTGGCCAAGTCTCCTGGATTACGAGGCCTTCTGGCATAGGCTGAAAGTACCTGCAGAAGAGACTACATTGCTGGCATGTGTGACCTTTTGATGCGCTTTGATCCTCACAATCAAAGTGGCCTTTAGATAGTGAAATAAAAGGCAGTCACACACCACCTTTAACATGTTGGGTGCTGCACTGCCCACATAGATTCGAGTACTGAGCCTATGCCACATCTGTGGGCCACATGATCTGCCATATGAGTACAATATGTTACTTTGTAAACAGAATTTTTACAGATTCCTTGTTGTTCATTTTATTCTTGCGTACTTTTGCAGATTGTCTAAGATCTTACATTTGACTATAGCTGCAGTCTGAAGTATGGCATACATGGATGGGTGTGTTCATTGGATTTCTACTGAACATTTCATAATTTCTTGGAACTTCACCCCCCCTCCTATTTTAATTTTTTTGGTTCCTTATAGGCCAACCCCACTCTATCAATTCCATTTATTATTTCTTAGCCAATTATTGAGGCCTCTTCTACTTCCATACACTCGGAGGTGAGTAGACTTTGAGGATTTAGCCACTAATATTCCTTCCATCCCTATGGAGAAATACTAGAGCTCTTTTCAAGGCCTCCCTCTTGATTGGAATCTCACCATATAGGGAATCACACATGAAGTAAATTGATGACTTTAAATTAGATTTTGAAGAAGCAAACACCCTTCAGTCACTATGGGGGTAATTTCAACCGAACTCGCTGGGCAGGAATCCCAGGGATCGGATGGGATGCCAGTTTTACACCCTGCCTAATATTACTCTCCGCTGACGTCAATGAACAGTAAAATTGGGCAGGGTGTAAATCCAACAATGCGTCCAATCCCGTCAGTTTCCCGACAGGCGGGTTCGGTTAAATTTGCCCTCGAAACTTTAAACAGACCACAATTGTTATTTGGCTATGTGTAATCCAGCACCAGGCTGATTAAAGGTTACACACAGACTGCTATTCTTCTCTTTAAGGATGTAGCTCGACATCTGGATAAGATTAAATCTCACTTTATTGGATTTGGGATGTGCCAATCTCTTAAAAAGAAAATTAAAAGCTTTTGGAAGTTACCATTTTTTAGATCACTGAACCCAATTATTCCAAAGCACATCGCCAGGATTTGCTCTCTGGTGTGGTCCTTCTCTTGCCCCACAGTTTCTGATCTCCAAAAGAGTTCTGACTGCCAGTGAATCCACTTCTGAAAGTAGGGTGCATGGGAGTTCAGAGCTAGTGGGCTGGGTAAACGATCAACAGATTTGCAGCTGCACCCCTTGTTACACACACAATGCCTTCATCTGCATTACCGTAATAAATCCCCATCCGAAATGTTTTTTCCTACAGATAAACACAGCAATTGGCCCAGGCATGCATGCAGCTTCCCTGTACATATTCATGCACATCCAAAAATGTAATAAATTGTGCTTACGGAGCCTTGTTTCTGAGAGGCAGGCGCATGAATGGAGCAGCTTCCCTCTCTCCGCATTACACCGACTCAATTACAGAGGCATGATTATGGCACTGGGCCTTGGCATACGCGTGGTATTATAAAGCTTGGTATAATCCGAATGAGGTGATGTGTCTCGCCTGGAGCTGGAGAAGCAACAAATCATCATCCTGCAGGAAGCCTCAATTCACTAAACACTCCCTCCCACCTCCCCCGCCCTCCACCGTACTACCAACACTCCTACGATGATAGGAGGAGGAGTGGCTTAAGAGCAGAGACAAGGTGGTACTGACATCCCACACCAAGTACCAAGATACAGCATCAGCACTGATCATGGTTACACTACAATGTGCTAATCTTTCCCACTTGCTGCCCGCAACCTCAGATTCTTGGCAAAAAAAGTAGCTGCAGCCCTGTCAATTCATAGGCCTTCTTGAGTGCATTTTCCATCACCTCACTTTATATCCCCTGCAAATAGCCAAAATGTTTTAGTCAGCTGACATAGACCAAACTTTCGGCAGCTTAACTCTGCCAGCAAAAGAAAAAGAGAACAAAAAGCCTGGCACGCACACTGTAGATACATGACACACCATACACACCGTCATTCACTTTTTAAACAAAAATATATGGGGAAAAAAAGGAACAGAAAGATAGAAATAAACAAAATTATGTAAAAATTAATCCTAATTCTTAGTTGCTACGATATTTTTAAAGGCTTTTTTCAGGCAACACTCATTCCTTAAATGAGGATTGTGAGATGGATGAGACTAAGGTCAAAATGTGAGGTCCTTATTCAAAGTCAAACGTCATTTTATTTAACCCCCTACACCATTGATAAATTGCATGTGTGAAACATAAAATAAACAAGATAAAAAGAGTTTACGCACACTATGACTGTTTATGAAAGTTTTTAAGAAAATAATCCACAAACTAGTGGAACTCCTGAACAGCTGTGGTAATACCAAGCCATAGCCATAGCCAAGGTTCTCATTTATGAGAACTGGGGTAGATTTACATTCTACAGCAACCAATTTTATGCTTTCATTACATTAAATCCAAGCATAAATTAAAATATATAAAAACAGCAAAACTTCAAATGGGTCCTCGGTGAATATCCTACCCCCTAAAATTAGATTTCACAATGGTTAAGCAGTTCAAGAAAATAGCAAGGGCCCAAAAAATTGACAGATCTTTTTGGTGCGCTCCAAGCCATGTTGGCAGAAGGGCCAGGAAGTAGGTTGGCAACCAGCTCCCGGTCTCATCAGCGAGTTTCCGGGGGCGGGGGAGGTGGGTCTATTTTGGGCGGTGCCCCCATCTACCCCAAACATGGCATTTAACGTCAGGAAGGACAGAGCCAGGGAAGGGAATTTCCTTGTCCTTGGCCTCGATTCCACCAGGCAGCTGATGCGCTGGGCTGAATGAGGCATATTGGCCTTCGGTCCGACCAAAGTGGGACCAACCTGGGGACCCAGCCTTAGGTCGCAGCCTAGAAACCTGAAGGGAGCAGCCATCTGAGAAGAGAGATAGGTCCCCTTTACAAGAGGTCCGATAGATCCTTTGAAAAGTTTCTGCTGAGCCGGGGTTGCCAACTACCCTGTGCCCGATTACAACCGCCACCCACTCTGGCAGGTGCCCAAGACGCGGCAGTGCAAGTGTCCACCAGCCATATTCAAATTAGGGAGCCTCCACCCAACTCTGGACAGTTTGACATAGTCAGGAGCACAGGTTCCTGGCAGGTGCACTCTTGGCACTTACAATGGAGGAGCAAACCCACGATTTTCAGGTAACTGATTTTGTTAAGAAAGTGAAATTTAAAAATAATGGGAGTAAAATTGATCTTGGGTGGTAATGCAAAATGGGTGAATCAGCAGCCCGTTTTATAACCTGATTTTCTTTTGCATTGGAAAAGAAAATCGGGCAGGGTGTAAAACGGGCTGATGATTCATTATCATCGTTTCGCGCTACCGCCGAAGACCAATTTCACCGCCAACATTTCTTTAATCCAGGCAATAACAAGAGCATTCAGGTTTTAACCATTCCCATTACAGCAGCCTAGGGTCCTGGGCTTCAAGTCATCAAAACATACTGAGTTACATCGGACACTTAAGAGGGAATGGGTGGTGCCCAGACTGATGAGAGGAAACTCTTTACTCAGTGTAAAAGTTTTTCATGAAATGAGTTTGGGTCATCTCAAGCCATAAGAAAGCTGGCTAACATTTGGCATAATTCAGCATTAAGCTGACAGACGTACTCAGAAAGAAGTAGAAAGTAAAAAAAATCACACTGATGCAGTATGGATGATTCCCTGAGGTTGGAATTAAGGCACAGTGGAGGGAACTTTACTCTGTCTCTGGCTGTAATATACCTTATGTGGGAGTATTTGATGCTGACACAAGTGACAGAGTGTCCTATTCCTCAGCAGTAATTTCTTTCATCTCATGGCAAGTTCCCAATGCTAGCTGAAGGGCTGCTGTAATACACCTGCTGGTGCTGTTGGCAGAAGCCTGGGGTGTCGATCATTCAATAATGACATTGAGGTTGACCCCAATAACAACAGCCAAGGATTGGAAAAGGACTTTCAGTGAATCCATCATATATCTCTGTCAATTGCGGAATATAGTTCAATTTCCATTCCAAGTCAGTTCTTCTGTTCATAGAGTGAAAACCCTGTAGAACAGTAGTAATACTGTAAGTTGAATCTATTCTGATGTTTTAAAAAGTGTTATCTTCTGTGCAACAAATACATTCTTGTTGTCATTTTGTCTGCGTGGACTACTGAAACCAAGAGCTCATCCTCTCAGATGGGAGTGCATGACCCATTTAATAATATTGTCTGTGACTCTTTTCTCTGAAAGGGAGGAAATAGAAGATTGAATGTTATACCTCCCATCAACAAAAAGAAACAGAGCAGTAACACAGCTGGAAAATGATATGGAAGCTTTGGAAAGACATTATGCTGCTCAACCAGTAAGTATAATTGAGACAGATTAAAAAAGCAGAAATTAATATTGGTAAGTTACCCTGAAGAGAACTGTTTTTTAAAATGGTGGCTACAGGATGCAATGTGGAGGCCACAAGTTCATCATAAAAGGTAAAATTGCTCAAAATTAATGCTACAATCAGAGAGTTTCATACATTTGACACACTTCTGAATGGATCCTCTGGTACAGAAATTTTGCCATTCTCTAGAATAGAGTTCCCTCAGTGTCAGCAATTCAGAAAGAGGATTTGGATAAGCCAACTGATGTTGAGGAGGTACTGAGGTGACCAGATCACTTGCAACTGGTTCAGCTCTGGAAGCTCAATGCCCTCTCAGGCTCAAATATAAGAGTTACCCCTCAGCCCGCAGATAAATAACAGATGATGTAAAACAAGTTCCAAATTTAAAGAAACAAATCAAACAGAAGAGATGCATAGATGCCTCACAAGCCCAATTTTTGTATTGGGGCAAGCAATGAAGTCAAGCTCATTGTTATTTTTGATTAACAGACAGACCACACAAAATGCAACCATTTAAAAAATTCTTCTGAAGTGATAAATAAAAGCATCTTGTTATAAACTAAAAGTGGCTTTGCGCCCAGTTGAATACCAATCCCTGTGGGGCCAGAATGAATCCACAGCAATGCGCCATAGCAACTTACATAACTAAAGTGTAGGCACTTCTCACCACTTTCAGCGCATAAGGAGGACACGCAACAAAATGTGAAACATCTCTAAACTCATAGTCCCAACTGGGTAAACTTACTTATGATTTTGTTGCTACTGTGCTATGCTGTCAGGAACACTATTACGAACACGGTATCACACTATGACTCGCATGCTTTTTACTATTCTAAATTTTTGTTATTTTTGAGTTAATGCAGTTATGTGTGTCTCTTTACAGGCAAAAAAGGAATAACATAAGAATGTATTTGACAAGAAACGGCTTACCAAGCTTGCTTCATGCAACAGACCATGTACTGTTCTATCATAGGTTCTTCCTGACCCACTTATTTAATGTGGGAGATGAAGAACCACAAGTAACACTTCCAAGAGAAATGTCTGAAATTTTCCCTGACACACACCCATCCCCACCCACAAGGGAAAGCCTGTAGAAATGAAATACCAGCAGATCAGGTGAACATTATTCCTTAGAACCATCGAAGCGTACAGCACAGAAGGGGACGTTTCCCAAATTTTTGCTAGAGATAATCCAAAATTAATGCCACTGCCCCACACTCTCCAAAAAGCCTTACATCTTCCTCTGCTTCAAATATTTGTCCAATTTTCCTTTAAACAATGCAATAGTCTCTGCCCAAATCATGCCTTGTAGCAAAGCATTCCATGCTCCCAAAACGCTCTTTGTAAAGAAATTTCCCCAAACCTCTTCAGTCTCTTAATGACAATTTTAAATCAAGGATCCCTTACTGCTGTCTCCCTATCCAGTGAAAATAGTCTTTGTAAAGGGTAGGTCACACCTGATGAACCTGATTGAATTTTTTGAAGAGGTGACTAAAGTAGTGGACAGGGGAATGTCTATGGATGTTGTTTATATGGAATTCCAGAAGGCATTCGATAAAATCCCTCATAAAAGACTGTTAGCTAAAGTTGAAGCTCATGGAATTGAGGGTAAATTGTTGACCTGGTTAGGAAATTGGCTGAGCGGCAAGAGACAGAGAGGAGGGATAATGGGCAGGTACTCAAATTGGCAGGATGTGATAGTGGTGTCCCATAGGGATCTGTGTTGGGGCCTCAACTATTCACTGTATTTATTAACGACTTAGATGAAGGGATAAAAAGCCGCATATCGAAGTATGCCGATGACACAAAGATAGACAGCATTGTAAGCAATGTAGATGGAAGCATAAAATTACAGAGAGATATTAATAGATTAAGTGAATGGGCAAAAAGTGTGGCAAATGGTTTTCAATGTAGGCAAGTGTGAGGCCATCCACTTTGGACCTAAAAAGGATAGATCAGAGTACATTCGAAATGGTGAAAAGCTCGAAACAGTAGAAGTCCAAAGAGACTTAGGGGTCAATGTACATAAATCATTAAAATGTCATGGGCAGGTACAGAAAATAATCAAATAGTGGAATGCTGGCCTTGATATCTAGAGGACTAGAATACAAGGAGGTAGATGTTATGCTGCAGCTATACAAAGCCCTGGTTAGACCACACCTGGAATACTGTGTTCAGTTCTGAGCACCGCACCTTAGGAAGGATATATCGGCCTTGGAGGGAGTGCAGTGTAGATTTACTGGAATGACACCTGGACTCCAAGAGTTAAATTATGAGGAGAGATTACACAAAAGGTGGGTATGTGGTTTTAGATCACAGATCAGCTTTGATCTTAGTGAATTTAGAAGATTAAGGGGTGATTTAATCGAAGTTTTCAAGATATTAAGGGGAACTGATAGGGTAGATAGAGAGAAACTATTTCCACTGGTTGGGGAGTCTAGGAGTAGGGGGCACAGTCTAAAAATTAGAGCCAGAACTTGCAGGAGTAAAGTTAGGAAAAATTCCTACACGCAAAGGGTGGCAGAAGTTTGGAACTCTCTTCTGCAAATGGCAGTTGATGTGAGCTCAATTGTCAATTTTAAATTTGAGGTTGATAGATTTTTGTTAACCAAAGGTATTAAGGGATATAGGGCTAAGGCGGGTATATGCAGTTGGGTCAAAGATCAGCCATGATCTCAATGAATGGCGGAACAGGCTCGAGGGGCTAAATTGCCTATTCCTGTTCCTATGTTCCCTATTCATTCTATCAAAACCCCTTAATAATTTTGAAGATTGACCAGCTGCATTCGCAGAGAATTTAAATTGAAAAGGACTAAACCTAGAATGTTCTATGGAGCATTGGGCCATCTGTACCGTATTTACTCTTGTAACCTTCAATCCATTTCAAATACAAATGCTTGTCCAACTCTTCTTTAACACTGACTTTCTTTGATGACAATTTATTCCCGAAATCAACCACTTTGTTTGGGGAAGGGGTATTTCATCTAACTTCCAGGTTCAAGATTCACTTGAGGCCTGACAATTTTATAATCATGTCCTCTACTTCTGAGATCATTGTTTCAATTTAAATAACCAGCGTATGTCCACCTTATCCATTTGGAGACGAGGCAGCAGAGCATTTACTGAAATTCCATGAGGGTTTTACTGGTTCCTGCTGTAACTTCAGCGAGCGACTGGCAGAACCTCCAAGAAAATGGGGAAGACCCAGTTAGGTCAGGCCTCTGCTATTTTCCACATTGCCTTGAAAAGGGCGGAAATTCCTCCACCCATTCCAAGGCAAATGTCGGGCTAGGTGCGGAGATCCCCTAAGCTGGGAGTTCCTGATCTTGGCCCTGCATAAGGAGCTGACAGATCAGTGAAGGCTGGAACTCTGAGAAAGATGAGGTATACCGGCCTCCACAAGGGCATATGTGCGCTCCACCAGTGGAGTACAGGCCTGTCAAGGGTCCTGGACAACCCCCGACCCGAGAAGACAATTAAAAAATATAGATATACATATTACTTTCTGGATGAATCCCCTTGCTTTGGGGCCGATCAGAGCTGTGGCTTGGCGGCCACCCGTTTCCTGGTGTATGGTGCAGGCGGGCCCCATGCAAATCCGATGCCCTCCAAACATTGGCAGGGACCAGTTTTGGAAAGCACCAGCAGGCATGACTCTAGTGCAGTTGTTGGGATCGCCATTTGTGGAATTTTGGGCAAATGGTCTCATATATGTCTTCAGAGGGAGGGAATGCAGAAGGGAAATTTGGTTAATTTTTATAGCTGAAACTGTCAATTTGAAAGTCAACACAACTAACATTCACACAAACACATAGATAGCTACATTTATTGCATAAGTAAGCCAGAAAAAAAATCATCCTTCTGAATTCTACCCCACTGGCACAAAGTTACCTAAGTGGCATTGGGACAATTTACCATCTAATGTTTGTCCTTGCAACTTGGCAATTAACTGCTTTTTATTTTCAACACAACCCAATTTCCTGCCACCCTCCGATGCACTGGTAACTTAATGCAACTACACGTGTAGAATTGTGGATGGACAGTAAAGGTTAGATGAAAAAGTAAACCATTAAAGGCAAACCATTAACAGTACATTGATGCCATGTTAACATCACAAAACACTGCCGATTCTGTCTGCTGTTTAGTCAATTTAGTCAGTACATGAATCACTTTCATGATTCTAACAAAAGCTATGCCTAAAAATGCAAAATTGATATTGTAAATGTTTGAAGCTGTTTTCAGAAATGACATCAATTGCAGTGTAATGCTTATCTGGCAGCCATTAGTGGCGACGTATATGGGTTTCCAGTGAAGGATGCTCTTGGCTGTTCTATAGACTGAGCTACCTAAAAAAAAATCCCCAAAACGGTGACTCTTTTAGCGTTTCAATAACAGGCTAATACACAGTACCATGCCATTTAGTGTGGTAGAGTGAGGATTTGTGCTCAGCTTGGTGTGTGAATGATGATGGTTTTAGGGGGAAATAAACAAAAAAAATTGTGATGTGACTGGATTACTGTCCCACAAGAGGATCCACCAATTCTGGTTCACCTGCAGCCTACATCCATTTCATAGGCTGCCTAAAAGGGGGAGAAAATGGTCGCCTGGATTAGCCTATCTCATCCGTCAGCTCTGTTCATCTGTCAGCAGGTTGGATCTCTGGATTAGATAGGTGCCATTCAGCAACTTTTTCAACAATAATAAATGTTCAAAAAATTTATATACATATATATTTCTTTAAAATACCCTCAGGAGCATAAGGTTACGATATATTCTTTTTTTTCTCAAATAAAATAAAGTGAAACATACAGCTCCTTTAAATCCTGGAGAACTGAAATTTACAAGTCTGGCAATGCTCATAACAACTTGATGAGCAGTTTATAATATTTCATTTTTATTATTCCATTTCACTTGGACGAGAATTCTTTCCAGCAAGCAGGCGTCACCCAATGTAAATCTCAGCCCCATTTCTCAAGCGGAGCTGACACGGCTGTACCAGGGGCTAACTCCTCCATGAAGAATTGCCAGTCATGTTTCTTCTTTTTTTATAACAACATTCAGAGAAGGAAAAAAAAACTGGCCAAGCAAAAATCTCGAGTAAACCCATGGATAAGTACAGAGTACAGTGGACTCTGCAGCTTGATGAATAGTTCCCTAGATTTTTGCCTGACTCCTGCTTGGAGTCATCAGGCTCCTAATCTCACTCAGTTTCACTGCTTTCTAGCTGTCCATCAAACAGCTCCATGGAAAGTCCGGCAGACTCTAAGCAGGGGACTTTTATTCTTTCACTGTTTTAGCAAAACGGTTGCCAAAAAGGATAGAAAGACTCACTCTGTGCCACCAATTAAAATATATCTCTATTATTTTTGTGTGTAGGGTTAGGCGCATACAAAATTTAAAAATACTTATATTTATGGGAAATGCCTTGTCCCTTAGAAATAATAAAAATGTAAAATCTGAGTTTAAAAAAGTGACCACGTTTTTGAGCTGAACACCAAAGTTATGTTTCAGCCTTTTAGACTCAAAGATGGCTAAAATATGTCATGCTGCCATCACATTGTATGCAAAAGACTTTTAAATTAGGAAGCCCAAAAGGACATCCAGAATGATTTTACATATATTTAATTGTCTCTAGATTTATCAAAATGATACCAGGGCTTAGAGGGTTAAATTATGAGGTCATGTTGCATAAACTTGTATTCTCTGGAGTCTAGGAAATTGAGGGGTGATCTGATCGAGTTGTTTAAGATGTTTAAAGATAGTTCAGTTGTAATTTGTTGCTGTTTTATACATTAGATACCTGAGACTATTTGTGGGAGCATAAGGACTGCAGCAATGCAAGGAAAAGGCTGACCATCACCTTCTCAGGGCATCTAGATAAATGTAGTGTCTTGCATGTTGGTAGGATCAACACAGAATACATTTATCATTTACAGATACTGAAAGCGGTTCAGAGAGAAAAGGATCTAGGTGTTACTGTGTACATATCACTGAAGGTTCATGACCAATGCAGAGAAGCTGTCGCTAAAGCTCACCATTTACAGTACCATTCTGTCATTATACAGGATGTGGAGATGCCGGTGATGGACTGGGGTTGACAATTGTTTGTTTACAATTGTCATTATACAGGTCATTGGTTAGACCACATATGGATTACTGCACCCAGTTTTGGTCCTCTCACATGGGTGGGTGATAAAGTGACCTTGAAAAAGGTTCAGAGGAGAGCTACGAGAATTATCCCTAGCTTAAAGAACCCTGGTTAGTCAGATAGGTTTACAGAGCTGGGTCTATTTACTCTAGAGCAGCACAGATTTAGAGGCAATCTGACAGAGATATATAAAATAATGATACACCAGGTACTAGCCTTAAGTTAGTTTCCAGGATGCTGATGCTGGTCTGAGATTGGTGAATGTAAATGTCCTGTGGAAACCAAACCTTCAGCACACACACGATTCCAATAACACAGAGATCATGGAGAGACTCAGTGGTGTACAAAGAGTCTCTCTTATGCTATTTAAACTAAATTACATGGAACCTTAAATAGAGGATTTGAAAGTGATGACAGGACTGCGCTGGATTACTGCACTTGCTGGGAGTTGGGGCACAGCTGTTTCCTGAATTCCAATCCCAGAGCTCTTTATAAATCACAACTATGTAAAAAACATGCTTTATATTTAATCAAACATAGTATTAACGTGCTTGTTTTAAGCAGATAGTCTTTTTGTATCAGGGAATTCAAGGTTGATTGAAGTCTACTCTTGATTCCACAGTAGAGTACAGACAGATCATTGTTGGTGCTTAATCAAACCTTTACATGCTTTGGATGAAACCTTTATTACTTTTTTTCCCACTGTTCAATCTTGGTGGAGTTCATTTTGTGCTATTGCAAGAGAGCCTGAAGCTGAGCACACTGACACACATCGTGAAATGTAGCACTTGTAAAAAAATAGTCACCAGCAATCCAAAATAAAGATTTTATATCGTTAGTTTTGGACTCTTTCCAAGGTGGGCCTGACACGAAAACTGATGCAGGGTTTCCAATGCACTGGACTCAACTCTACGCTATTTTTTCTACAATGGAGGTTAAAGGGTGCTGAGAAGGACGTCATACTGTCTTCTGTTAGATTATTGAAGTGCAAGGTAAATCAGAATGCTGTAACTCTCACAGAGATCACCAAATGCTACTTAGTCACAGTACAATAAATATATGAGGCTCAAAGGTTCTGACTGACAAACCTCTATTAGTGTGTATATTGATAGGGACAGGCACTTAAGACTTTCTGGGGCACCCAGAATCTGGCCTGATTTCAAATTCCCTTCCTTAAAAAGAAAAAACACTGTGAATTTGTGAAGGACTTGAACAGCTTGGGAAATGGACAGCATAGAAGGGTATCCCAACACTTACCCAAGACATTTTTTTTGGTTGGCAAGGTGTCCGGCACACATAGCAATCTATCAGAATGTTTAACAGTCTTTGAACCAAACTGCTGAGAAATTTACACTTGGAAAGCTTCTGTTTGCCCAGTATTAAGTGCACCATCTCTGTCACCACAGGAACACACCCTATTTACCTAAATGCTGAGAGCTTAGGCACAGGTTGGCAGAGCAAAAGTTTACAGACCGACAAGTGTGCAAAGGGGCACTGTGCTGAAACACAGCTTACAAGTACGAAGTTCCTCACTGTTTGTCCAGCCTCCTGCTGAAACCAAGCAGGAAGAATCCCAAGGCGGAATTTCCGACTTTGGCAGGAGCGTAAAACTCACAGTATCGGATCAGTCGCCCGTTATACACTCTGCCCAATTGACTTCAGGTCCTAGTTAAAGTTGCATCAAGGGTCCTATTGACATAATAAGACCCCGATTTGCAAAAATTCATGAGGTCCTCTGCCTGCTTTAGGAGGGCAGCTCAATCGCCAGCAAAACCCTGCAGGTTATCACTGCAAACAGTCAGAAATGGCCAGGATCTGAGTAGGTAAATAACCTGTTCGCTTTCAGCTACCCAGCCATCTAGTGTCCTCCGGGGAGATAGGGTTAAAATCGACCCCATTACGTAAGGAAGGCAATGCATCTGATGTTATGACTAAAGTATGGAACTAATTATGCTAGATTTTGAGGAATTCATGTAGCTAAAAGGACAGCCAGATAAACTGCACTGTATGATCAAGGCTGATCAAGCCCATTAATAGGGATAAACAGAGATTGGAGGAAAAACAAACCAATCTGAAGAGGAGAGGTGGAGGCAGAAAGAGATGCAACAGACTAAACCTGAGGTTTTGCGTAAAAAGCTGAATTTCTTAAGATCATCTCTTGAGATTTAGGCAGGGTTCTAAGTGAAGGGTCATTAAAAACTTGGCTCGAGGCCAGCACCATTACAGCTGAATACTGGTTGATGCTAGAGTGGCTTCATTGGAGCTGAAATGATCAGAGAAGATGAACAGGATGGAAATGATTAGCTACAGCCACATGGACTGCACACGAACAGGTTGGCTGGATCAAATGGCCTCTTTTACATAGAATTATGTAAAAATTACAACCCGGAAACAGGCCATTCAGCCCGACCAGTCCATGGAGTACATTGTTGTCTTCACCGCCTGGGAGGTGATATGGTGGAGTGGAGCGGTCGCCCTTTATTGAATCCACCTGATTTTGATTCTATTGATTTCAGCGCAATGAAAATCAGGTGGGTTCTATAAAGGCCAGGCGATCCACTCTGCCAGATCACCACTCAGACAATGAAGTCAGAAATCTATCCCCATATTGGTGTTTATCCTCTTCACGAGCAACAGTCTTAAACTCATGTACCCGCCCGGTTCTTTTATCCTTCATCCACTTATCCAACATATTCTATTTTCATGGCTGCAATCACTGTTGTTCTTAATAGTCCATCCTTCCAGTTAGCTTTATTTAAAGAGAAAGATTCAATAGTGGATAAGTCCCAATACTGGTAGGGACATACTCATAGATTTCTTTAGATATATGAAGATTTAGGGCTTCATTTTAGCACCTGCTATCGGGTGCGTTCCTGGCGGGGGGGCTCCGAAAATCGGGGAATCCCGGAGCGGGTTCGGAGCCCGGCTCCAACCCGCCCACTTCTGGGTTCCCCACAGACGCACTGGCGTGCGCGCGCAGCCCCCGCATGTGGAAATCCCGCAGGCAAATAAAGCCGGCGGGATTCCACTTAACAGTATTTACCTTGGTATTTCAGGTCATTAACAGACCTGATTAAGTGGACATGGGAGGAGGGTTGGGATTTTATTGACAACTGGGATTGTTTCCCATACTGGGGGAAATGGACCTGTTGCAGCTGTCAGCCTGTGGCTGCTGCAAAGGTCCATTTGACAGGTGGAGGGGGGGAGACCCTCACTCATTGCAGGAGGCCACTCTGTCACTTGGGACAAAGTTTGGCCTCCACCACCCTCCTCCTGACAAGAAAATTCACCAACTTGCACACTTACCCCGGGGTCCAGAGACATGTACCTACCTTGCGGACTCCCTCAGATGTACATCTTCCGGATGGGGGCCGCCGTAGCTGCAGTCATGACCTCCTCGGAGGGCGAACAGCCTCACCAGCCTCGCCGTCCACGCCGTCCACCCCTGACACGTGGAGCTCCACAACAGAGTGCTGTGACACATCCACCTGCACAGCAGGAGGGAGGGGAACCGCAGAGAGAGATGCGTCGCAGAGGGCACTACCCTTGCCACAGGGTCCACAGACCGAGGCTCAGCTTCCTGGACCTCTGTGAGCAGCAGTGCACACGGAGGCTCAGAATCACTCGACATGTAGTCGTGGACATCTGCAGCCTCCTTCATGCCGAGCTGCTCCCGGTTGTCCCGAGCACCATCTTCTTACCTGTCGCTGTCAAAGTCACCACTGCCCTCAACAACTTCTCCTCCGCATCCTTCCAGGGTGCCACCGGGGATATCGCCGACATCTCTCACTCGTCTGCACAAAAGAGCCCTGCAAATACACCTACACCCACTCTGCAGTGACACAATGGGTGGCATCAGTTGTGGGTCTTCATAGTGAACCTCAGGAAAGGGCATTATTGCACAAACCAGACAAGATTCGCAAAGACGTGGCAGTAGTGGTGACAATATAATATGTAATGTGAGTTGGTCAGAAATTCAATATAAGTAACACCCATGACAAACCCTCAAACACCCTTGTGCATCCCCTTCATGCTCACGACACGTTTGCCTTACGCTTCCTACTGCACATATGTGATGCATGCCCTGTGGCTGCAGCACAGGTAGTGGCAGGTTGAGTGAGGCTGACTGTGAAAGAGATGCACGAGAGGGTGAGTATGAGATAGAGCCATGAGATTGTATGAGGATTAGGTTGAGTGGTAGTGGCGGGATGAGTACTGGCGAGGTGAGTAAGTGCAGGTAAGATGAGGATGAGGTTTGAGTGGGTATGAGGGGTGATGTGACAGAAAAGTGTTGGCAGTGCAGAAGGAGATGTGGCGTAGGGGCGGTGATGTGGCAGATGGAGTGTAGGGGAATGAGTAAGTGTACTCACTTTGGCTGACCTACTGAGGTCATTGGAGCCCCTCCTGCACTGTATGCAGGTGGGCGATATGTTGGTGGTGCTGGTGACCCCCTCTGTCACCTTGAGCCAGGCCTTCCTGGTGGCAGAGGCAGGCCGCTTCCTCCCGCCCGCCGGGGGGAAGATCTCTGTCCTCCCCCTCCTCCTCACCCCATCTAATGATACCTGGAGTGAGGCATCATTAAACCTGGGAACAGCCTTCCCCCTGGGCTGCTCCAAGCTGTAATTTTTCCTATTTGTTGCAGCATCTGTCAGTGGAGGACTGCCCCTTTAAATAGAGCTCCTCCAGCTGACAGAGCTTACTGCGCATGCGCAGCCCGCCCGATGCGCAGGTCAGCAGTGGAGAACGCGGAAGACCAGGTAAGTGGATCCAATTAGGCTGCGATCACGCGGGGGGCAGATAGCTGCCCCGCCGCGAACCCGCAGCCCTGCTAACATCGAGCCCTTAAAATCTGTTTGAAGGATTCCTTTATAAATCGAGCCAGGAATGATTATATCGGTGTATCATACCAAGCCAGGACAGTTTCTAACCGTGTCTTGTACAGAGGCCGGATAGTTTATTATCTGTATGGGTAAGAAGCAAGGAGAGAGACTGAAACGCAATAGGCTGAGTTTTGTACTTTTATGGCAGATGGGACAATCCCCTGATGTTTGTGACTGGTAATCTTGCAGCTGTTCAGCTTTCATCAATCTTTACAGGAGCAGTTTTCTTAGTCAAAACAGAATATATTTTCCATAAAATGCTGTGAAAAGGCTTGCAGAGCTTGTTCAGATTATCTTTACATGAAGGTCATAAGGAATACATTACCACAATAAAGAGACAAAAGAGTGATAAGAGTAACATGTGATCTATTGCGCAAAGCTTTCCCAATGTCTTTTCACAGAACAGAGGAGTAAGGATCTTTCTTCTCACTGACTTGTGTTAAAATGACAATGGGATTGTATTTTCACTTTTCAGTTTTCCCAATATTTCTAACTCCATCTAGTGATAGATGACCATAGCCCTGTTTAACAGGACTGCCAAAGCACTGCTTAACAGATGGACCATTGACTTGGATATCAGGACAACTATAGCTCTGTTTACCAGGACTACCGTAGGCCTGCTTAACAGAAGGATCATCGACTTGTTTATCAGGCTCCATAGGAAATCAATCTTTCGCTCCTGGACTCAATATAATTCAAAATGATGCCAGCTAATTCAAAAATAGTCTTTGGCAGAACCTGGAGTCGTTGAATTTCCATCCTTTTAACTGAGTGTGGAGTGCTTCACTGAGACCAAGGAAACAGGGATGAGATGAAAAGAACTTAAATTAAAAGGGGTAACTCTGCGAGTTTACTCCATGAATAACTGAAACATACAGATTAGGAAGATGCCAGGTTGCATCCTGATCTCATGCAGAATGGTGCCAGGGGTGTTACAACTGGCCTTATCATTCCTTGCTCACAGAGAGGAGAATCATTCAGCTCCTGATTGCTATCCAGCAACCCCTACTGTAAGTACATGTGTGTGGACGTCAGGTCAGGAGAGGATTGCACTTGATTACAGTTCCTCCTGTGGATAAATATCCTGCCAACAATAAGTGTCCAGGTTCACACATGAATTATGGGCGAGGCTTTGGATAGTGACTAACCAGGAACTGTACATCAGCAAGGAATCAATACTTTCAGGAAAGGATGGGAGGGGGAGAAAACTTAACTTGGGGATAATAAAAGAAAATAATGTTTTTATCAAATACACATCATACAATAGAAGCTTGCAAAACGCTTACATTTAGAATGACTTTCCTTGTGTCTACTCCTTTTGCACAGCTAACACATTTTCAACCTAAATTTTCCAACGCGTGACATCTATTTCCACGTTAGATTATTCAAGAACCAATATAAATATCACAACTGGATGTTACTGCATCGTAAGATCTGTCTGTAGCTTTGGCATCTTTCCTAAAGCACCCGAAACTAACTGTATTCAAACTGCAGCCTAACTAATGATTTGTATAGGTGTAGCATTACCTCTTCGCTTTAGTTCTTGATGTTTCTTTTCGTAAAACCTTGGATCCCAGATTTTTTTTACGGCTTTATGAACTTGTCCTCCCAACACAAAAAAATTGCCTATCTAAATGCCAAGTCTCGGCTCTTGTACTCCTATTTTAAGATTTACTATTCAATTTATAGTTTCTCTCATTTTTCTTCCCAAAATGTATCACTTCACATTTCTCCACATTAAATTTAATTTGACATCCATCTGCCCTATCTACTGAGTATGTCCATGTCTTGCTGAAGTCATTTACAGTCCTTCCCATAGTTAATGTGTGTAAGAAATTATGTCCACTTAACCTAACATCAGTGTTTTATCATTGAAAAGAAGGACTTGCACTGATACAATGCCATATCACATCCCCAAAACATCTCATAGTATTTTGCCTATGACGAATTATCTGGAAGTACAGCAACTCCTATTATGTAGGCAAGCATGGCTACCATTTTGCCCATAGCAAGAACCCACAAAACAGCAATAAGATAAAGGATCAGATTTTTTTTTGTTCGTTGAGGAAGGAATGTTATTCAGCGCAGTGGGAGAACGCCCTGCTCTTTTTCAAATAATGGCATGGGATTCAGTTGAATCACTGGAATGGGTTGACAGGGTTTTGGTTTAACTTCTCATCTGAAGGACAAAAGCTCCAATGATGCACTTTCCCCAATATCAGTTCTTTACTGCTATGCTAAGTACATCATTGGTTTCTCAGGACCCTAACACAAAATCACACATAAATTGATATCTATTCCCATCTACCAAGCATCTACTAGCCCAACCACCACATTAAAATTGCTAACTAAAAATGTTGGCATGTGCTGTGACTTAGGACATCACATACACCACATTTTCTCATTTATATTATAATAAAGTAAGCCAAAAAATAAATTTACCTAAACCAACAACCTCTCCAGGTTACACACCAACTCACAAAGACTAGAGATGTCATTCTTGTGAAAGGGTATCATAGAATCATAGAAGTTACAACATGGAAACAGGCCCTTCGGCCCAACATGTCCATGTCGCCCAGTTTATACCACTAAGCTAGTCCCAATTTCCTGCACTTGGCCCATATCCCTCTATACCCATCTTACCCATGTAACTGTCCAAATGCTTTTTAAAAGACAAAATTGAACCCGCCTCTACTACTGCCTCTGGCAGCTCGTTCCAGACACTCACCACCCTTTGAGTGAAAAAATTGCCCCTCTGGACCCTTTTGTATCTCTCCCCTCTCACCTTAAATCTATGCCCCCTCGTTATAGACTCCCCTACCTTTGGGAAAAGATTTTGACTATCTACCTTATCTATGCCCCTCATTATTTTATAGACTTCTATAAGATCACCCCTTAACCTCCTACTCTCCAGGGAAAAAAGTCCCAGTCTATCTAACCTCTCCCTATAAGTCAAACCATCAAGTTCCGGTAGCATCCTAGTAAATCTTTTCTGCACTCTTTCTAGTTTAATAATATCCTTTCTATAATAGGGTGACCAGAACTGTACACAGTATTCCAAGTGTGGCCTTATTAATGTCTTGTACAACTTCAACAAGACATCCCAACTCCTGTATTCAATGTTCTGACCAATGAAACCAAGCATGCCGAATGCCTTCTTCACCACCCTATCCACCTGTGACTCCACTTTCAAGGAGCTATGAACCTGTACTCCTAGATCTCTTTGCTCTATAACTCTCCCCAACATCCTACCATTAACGGAGTAGGTCCTGGCCCGATTCGATCTACCAAAATGTATCGCCTCACATTTATCTAAATTAAACTCCATCTGCCATTCATCGGCCCACTGGCCCAATTTATCAAGATCCCGTTGCAATCCTAGATAACCTTCTTCACTGTCCACAATGCCACCAATCTTGGTGTCATCTGCAAACTTACTAACCATGCCTCCTAAATTCTCATCCAAATCATTAATATAAATAACAAATAACAGCGGACCCAGCACCGATCCATGAGGCACACCGCTGGACACAGGCCTCCAGTTTGAAAAACAACCCTCTACAACCACCCTCTGTCTTCTGTCGTCAATCCAATTTTGTATCCAATTGGCTACCTCACCTTGGATCCCGTGAGATTTAATCTTATGTAACAACCTACCATGCGGTACCTTGTCAAAGGCTTTGCTAAAGTCCATGTAGACCACATCTACTGCACAGCCCTCATCTATCTTCTTGGTTACCCCTTCAAAAATCTCAATCAAATTTGTGAGACATGATTTTCCTCTCACAAAACCATGCTGACTGTTCCTAATCAGTCCCTGCCTCTCCAAATGCCTGTAGATCCTGTCCCTCAGAATACCCTCTAACAATTTACCCACTACAGATGTCAGGCTCACCGGTCTGTAGTTCCCAGGCTTTTCCCTGCCGCCCTTCTTAAACAAAGGCACAACATTTGCTACCCTCCAATCTTCAGGCACCTCACCTGTAGCTGTCGATGATTCAAATATCTCTGCTAGGGGACCCGCAATTTCCTCCCTAACCTCCCATAACGTCCTGGGATACATTTCATCAGGTCCCGGAGATTTATCTACCTTGATGCACGTTAAGACTTCCAGCACCTCCCTCTCTGTAATATGTACACTCCTCAAGACATCACTATTTATTTCCCCAAGTTCCCTAACATCCATGCCTTTCTCAACCGTAAATACCGATGTGAAATATTCATTCAGGATCTCACCCATCTCTTGTGGTTCCACACATAGATGACCTTGTTGATCCTTAAGAGGCCCTACTCTCTCCCTAGTTACTCTTTTGCCCTTTATGTATTTGTAGAAGCTCTTTGGATTCTCCTTTGCCTTATCTGCCAAAGCAATCTCATGTCCCCTTTTTGCCCTCTTGATTTCTCTCTTAAAATTGGCATATGCTTTAAATCAACACCTGGAATTTTTAAATGGTACCTTTTGATATTAAATAAACTGCTATTGTTTTAATACGTGCATAACCTGGACAAAATCAGAAATAGTCTGTGTGTGGAAGAAACATTTATTACTGGTGGACACTGGTCACTAGTTGCAGAATACGGCTTCTTTCTTCTAGCTATTTGTGACTACAAAAAGTTATTTCACAAACTGGAGCCAAAGTAAATGACAAAATCAACATTGGACAGTTTAACATCTCAAGTCTGGTGTTCTGCTGCATATTTACTAAAATTATACAAGCACACACACACCCATAAAGCTGCCTCATTATAGCAACCTCTTAATAAGGGCCTCTCATCATAACAAACCTCTTTACTGGCCCCATTATAGGCAGTAACAAAGTTAAATGTTTTCCATAAGTGGAACTCTGACAAAAGCAACTATTTTGCTGAGTCCTATATATTTGGAAGAAGTTGAAAGTGATTTTGGGGTGTTTAACATGTCCACTCATTGTGGAGCAGTCATCAACAAAGCCAAATCAGGAGAGAACCAGTCAATTCCTGAAGTGTACTTGCTTTGGTCAGACTGCACCCGAAGTACTATGTCCAGTTTTGATTACCGAGTCACAAGGGAGCCATTGGAGCCCATGAAACAATACAAGGAACAGTTATGGGACTGCTCCCTAACATATGTCATAAGGAAAGACTGGAGAATCTTAGGCTTTTGAAAGGAGATGACTGAAAGGGGACACCCGAGAAATATAGAAAAGATGGCATTTGGAACAGCACTATGACAATAGGATAACACGCACTGGTGAAAAGCAAAATTCGGATTGATATCAGGAATATATTTTTCACCATAACAATGATCAACACATGGAATGGACTTACCTTCAGACAGCAGAAGCAAAAACGCTGGAATCATTTAAGAAACAGCTGGCTGCTGTGATGGGGACATTGTAAGTTTGTTCTGGATGGACAAGCTAAGTTGGACGAACTGCCCTTATATTATCATTTTACAGATCTTGAACAATGTCACATAAATATTTATAAAATGTAAGATTGTGATTAACGGGGAGCCAAAATAAGTAGTGGGGATGGCAAGAACAGTAACAGGGAAACAGTATCACCACTGCACCCTTTGCACAATGCTAGGAAGAGATTTCTCCCAGTCCCAAGGGGTTAAGAAGGGAAAAGAACTCTTTGAAGCCAGTTCAATTATGATAGGTGATGCAATTATTTTAAAAATTGAAAAGTATTGGATTTTTTGCTGTAAAATGTTGATCCACTTTTATTTCAAACACAATTCCTAACTAAAAAAGAACATTTCTATACGATCTTAAACATTATAACAACAACTTGCATTTATAGAGCACATTTAACATCGAAAAACAACTCAAAGAGCTTCACAGAGGTGTAATCAAATAATGGATTGCAAGACAAAGAAGGAAATATTATGAGGGGTGACCAAAAGCTTAGTCAAAGTGGTCGGTCTTAAGGAGGATCTTAAAGGAGGAGAGGGAGGTGGAGAGGTGAAAAAGTTTTGGGAAGGAATTCCAGAACTTCTATCTGTGAAGTGCCTTGGCGTTCTTTATATTAAAGGTGCTGTATAAATGCAAGTTGTTGTTGTCGATGATGAGTGCCTCTCATATTTCTTTATCCCTACTCATGATGTCACTATAGGTATTACTCCTAAGAAAAATGAAATAGTTACGATGAAATTTTACTCAATTTATCTCTGGGGGAAGGGAGGACAGAGAAATTTTGCAACGCCTTACCTGAGGAAGTTCAATGGGTTGGGTAAGGTCCAGAATACAGCAGACTCACGTTATCTGTGGAAGGCTTAAGTGCCTTTTCCAGCTCCATGTTTCCTTACGTTCTTACATCAGGTACAAAACAGGTTAGACATAGGGTGAAGCTCTCTCTACACTCTCCAACCTCAGGACAGCTGAGAGTTCTTTGCGAATTTTCAAAAATACACCAGTATGAGACATAGGACCATGGGTAGGGCATTCAGCCCCTTGAGCCTGTTCCAATGTTCAATTAGGTCATCGGTGATCTGTACCTCAACTCCACCAGCACTAGTCTACAACCTGACACTGACAATTTAGTGCCTATTAGTTCTGAAATACTTGTACATTTTTGACGTGTATTATTATGATTTCCCTTGCCACTGGCATTCTTCCACGTGTTGTAAAGCAGTCTATGGCATGAGATGAAGTAAAAAAGCTTCATTTTGTATTATTTTTGGCCATGGTACTGAATTGCTACTGTTCATAAAAGGGTTAAACTTGGATAGTTTGCTTTAATTACTGAAAGTACTTCCTTTTTGGTAACATTTACCATATGGTAGAACTGTATAGATTACTTTAATCCACGAGCATTGAGGGATTCAGGCAAGAGAAAGGCCACTAAAAGTTTTATGCTTACTTTTCGATATGCTTTCAGATAAATGATTAGTTACCCAAGGAAAACCAACAGATAGGAAAGTAACCTGTAGCTGCCATTATCCTGAAACATAGGAGGTCATTTTAACGGAACTCACCCGGCAGGAAACTGACAGGATTAGGTTATTCTTCGTTGACTTCAATAGGAAGTGAAATTGGGTGGGGTGTAGAACCAGTGTTCAACCTGATCCCTTCAGTTTCCTGCTGGTTCAGTTAAATTTACCTACAGATCTCTGCTGTGGAATTGTGTGTTTGACATGAGCCTTATCTGGTCCTGAAATCATGGTCGAAGTCTGAATATAAGCCTTGGTTTCCACAAACTGCTCAGGAGACTTGTTGTCTGGTGTGGCCAATCACAAGCATCAGATCTCGTCATTTTACTGCTATTTCCCACTAAAATTAGTTCTGGACTTTCCACAGATGTTCATGGGATTCTCGTGAATTGCCTCTATCACTATTCCTGCATCAATCCTGAAATGCAAATGGATGTGGTGTAATGATGGGGTTAGGGTAATTGCTAAACCCATTTGAGATATGTGTTACTTTTGCCACCTACCACTTGAGCAAGGCTTTCTCTGCACTGTGCAACTTCTGCTCTCTCTGGCTGGGGGACATGTCACATCTTCTGACGGAGGGCCTTGGAGCAGTTTCCTGGTCCTTGTTTCAGCACCCCTTTTGAAACCACATTGCTTCCCTCGCTTGGTACACGAGCCCCAGAGGCTCCACTCACCCAGTTCACATTGTGCTGTGAGAAATTAAGAAGTGAATGTTATTATCCCATCTGTGGAAAATTATTTTGAAAAAGGATTTAACTGTAAAATTAATACCAAAAATAAACACTTACAGACTGTTCCACTAAAGAGAATGTCTGAAAACATCAAGTTTAATCCATGCTTAATTCAGCTACAGTTGTAACACATTAATTTACATGATATTGAATTTTTGATCAAAAAAAGCTGTTTCATTCAATCATAGAATCATAGAACAGTTATTGCACAGAAAGAGGCCATTTAGCCCATTGAGCCTGTGACGGCTCGTTGTAAGAGCAATCCAGCAATCCAGTTAGTCCCATCCCCTGCTCTTTCTTCGTAGCCCTGCAAATTTTTTCCCTTCAAGTATTTATCCAATTCCTTTTTGAAAGCTACAATTGAATTTGCTTCCATCACCCTTTCAGGCAGCGATTCCAGATCATAAACACTCGCTGCGTAAAAAGGTTTTTCCTCATGTCGTCATTGGTTCTTTTGCCAATCACCTTAAATCTGTGTCCTCTGGTTCTCGACCCTTCCGCCAATGGGAACAGTTTCTCTTTATTTACTTTATCTACATGCTTCATGATTTTGAACACTTCTATCAAATCTGCTCTTAACCTTCTCTGCTCCAGGGAGAACAATCCCAGCTTCTCCAATCTATCCACATAACTGAAGATCTTCATCCCTGGAACAATTCTAGTAAATCTTTTCTGCACCCTCTCAAAGGCCTTCACATCCTTCCAAAATTGAGGTGCTGAGAATTGGACACAATACTCCAGTTGTGGCCGAACCAACGTTTTATAAAGGTTCCTTGCTTTTGTACTCTATGCCTCTATTTCTAAAGCCCAGGATGCCGTATGCTTTTTTAATTGCTTTCTCAACCTATCTTGCCACTTTCAAAGATTTGTGCAAATATACCCCTAGGTTCCTCTGTTCCTGCACCCCCTTTAGAATTGTTCCATTTAGTTTACATTGCCTCTCCTCATTCTTTCTGCCAAAATGTATCACTCCGCATTTCTGTGTGTTAAATTTCATCTCTCATGCGTTCGCCATTCCACCAGCCTGTCTATGTCCTCTTGAAGTCTATTATTATCCTCCTCACTGTTTAATACACTTACAGGTTTTGTGACATCTGCAAATTTTGAAATTGTGCCCTGTAGACCCAAGTCCAAGTTATTAAAATATATCAAAAAAGGCAGTGGTCCAAGTACTGACTCCTGGGGAACACCACTGTATACCTTCCACCAATCCAAAAATCAATCGTTCACCACTACTCTCTGTTTCCTGTCACTTAGCCAATTTTGTATCCATGCTGCCACTGCCCCTTTTATTCCATTTGCTTAAATCTGAGCCCCTTAAAAGGGGCAGTGGCAGCATGGATACGAAATAGGCTAAGTAACAGGAAATAGAGAGTAGTGGTGAACGGTTGATTTTTGGATGTTCCTGACAAGCCGATTATGTGGCACTTTATCAAACGCCTTTTGAAAGTCCATATACACAACATCAATCACACTGCCCTCATCAACCCTTCCTGTTACCTCATCAAAAAACTCAATCAAGTTAGTTAAACACGATTTGCCTTTAACAAATCCGAGCTGGCTTTCCTTTATTAATCCATACTTGTCCATGATTTAGTGTCACCATCAATTCCTTTTAAAAATTATTAAGCCCTTTTGTGCTGTGGAGTCATGCTGACTGGGAACGGGATTGAATCTGCCCTAAAAAAGAGAGGAATCTTTCATCCCACCAGTCTAAGCTGGAGTCAAAGCCAAGTTATAGACCTACAGTGGCTCAGCAGGTTTCCCAAGTGAGTGTCCTTGTCGACCTACAGTTCTAGCAGTGCAGAACAAATGACCAGGGGTTGGGCGATGGTCAGAGGATATTGGTGAGGACCTGGCTCAGAAACGCATATACAAACACCAATTTTAACTCAGCCATGTGAAGCAGCAGGCACAGCTGCCATCCTCAGGAAAATGAACTCAGCTCTTAATCCCAGTTAGGTTCCTGCCAGTCATTGAGTCAGAACCCAGGTGCACAGACCAGAGGTCAGCAAGTTGGAGAGATGCACCTCTTCCCTAGAAACTTGAATAACATTGCAATGAATGGCATTGTAGGCAATTTCAATTGATTATTTGTCAAACCAAATGATTAGTTTACAATAATTGTGGGGTTCTGTGATTTATTTGGTGGAAGTGATTGTTTTGTTTTAGGGTTTCTTCTGTTATTTTCTTACCATGACTCTTTTTAACCTATTTTAATACAGGGGTAGTTTTTGTTCATTAAGTTGAGAAAAGTCAATGATGAGTATTGGAACAATTTTACACTTTTAACTCCCAGTGTCAGGTTCAGGCATTCCTAAGAGAGGTATGGCTCCCTTCACATTGCTCCAAGAATCTCTTATCCAAATTTCTGCAAAACAGTACTTATTATGACATTTCCATTTCCCAAACCAACGTTCCTTGGGGAACACTTCCTTTGTGTGCCAGGTGTAACAAAATCATATACTTGTTCTTTATAAATAGCTAGCACAGAGGAAACCTGTCCTCCCTCCAGCTCCTGTGCCCACTCTAAGTGAGGACTATCAATATAAGGATAACCTTGTGTTCTGTACTTTCACGCCAAAATGGTGCGATGAAACTTGCCAAAAACTGTTTACTGGGATGGATTCCAAATCTGGTCCCACTCTTGACATCTAGTAACAATATCACTGTAGAAACTTAAAAAGAAAACAAAGTTTTAGTAAGCAGAGTTGAACTGATTCGTACTCACCAGCATGGCTACACTCCATGGTGCCATTTGTGGCTGCAAACCCCTCTGGACAGCTGTCATAACATTTCCCTCGATGCAGGTACAGTCCTTCTTTACATTTAGTACAAAAGTTTCTGCTGAAGCAGGCCTCACAGTTCTCAATTTTGCATTCTGGAAAGACAATGGTAAGGACGTCCTTAACTGGCATTGGAGCAATTTCATGTTTTGTAAGAATTAGAAAGATATAATGCAATGCAAACAAATAGCACGCTGACTTAATATTCTGTGACTGTAATCTGATACACAATCTTGTTTTTTTGACACAAGAAAAACAAATTGCATGCAAAAGCCTGTCTCTTTTTACCATTTGACAGCTTCTTTCTTTTGTAATTTTCAAAGTAATGCCTGCACCCCTTCTACAGTCAAGAGCTGCAAAAAAAGAACCTGTTCTTAATTTCTAAACCGGAATAGGGTATGAAGGAATGGGTCAAGCATAGAAAATGTCTTAATTCATGGAATTTGTTGAGTTAGTGTTAGCCTTGCCAGCGAACTGTTCATTGCAGTGCATGTAAGACGTATGGTTGAAGTTAAAGGGACTGTTACAAATTTTGGGACTATCTTAGTTATTCTCTTGGATTAGTGTCACTGGTCTCTTTGGTAAGCATATCCACCTCCCTCACGATCAGGAGTTTATTTTCATTACCCAATATCTAGACATAGAGTAGGGTGACCCAGGGGTGTAAAATGAGACCCTCTTTTATGAAGTGAATTCCATAATCCTCCACTTGCGTCTTCAGACGTGCTTCTCTAATCTTCTGAAACACGGAACTGATGAATACTCTATTGAGACACGGCCAATGTAAATTCACAAAGCTGGTTTATTTTACAGCACACATGGGCTTGAATAGAAGCATAATTACAGGCTTTTCACTTTTTCTATAATGTTTCCTATAATATACAAAACACTCTATGCTATCCTATTAGAGGTCTAAATGCTCACTTTTCTTTCCATTTTTGTCATCCCTAGCTAAAATCTGACTGGATCTATCTTAATTTCTGGCTGAAGCTGTGGTCTGTCTCTCACAGTAGACCTCACAACTGACCAGGGACATATGTTTCCCTCTTCTTTTATTGCCTGTGTGCATAGAAAGTGGAGGACTTAACCTCCAACTCTTTCCCTGTCCAGGGGTTGGCCATTAGAGCTGCCAATTAAACTGACCACCATCCCAGTGGAGGGCCCTGTCAACTAATTCCTGCTGTGTATGTATGAATTCAGTTCCTCCCAACATCTCAAGTGTGAATGCCGACCAGAAGTGTTTAAAATGTGATAACAAAACAGTCATTGTTCCAGATTGTTAAGGATAACAAGTTTCAATGGTTGGCCCATTAGCTTTTGGGAGAATTACCAATTCACTCTTTGTTCCATCGGCTCGAGCATGAGACTGTGCTGTGAATCTAACCCCCTTTAAGGGGCAAGATTTAGCTTAAAAGCAGCACTTTAATATAAATTATACCAAGATCCCTTCCATGGCAAAATGGTCAAAAATCCTGAAACACCACAGGAACATCACAGTCATTTTATTAAAATATCTCTGATTAATTGCTATCCATTCATTATTTCTTTTTACTTTTCCATTAGTTTATATATTGCTGCAGTTGTGCTTTTACTCATCTGGTTTCTGCAGGAGCTTACATTTAAACCAACAGATTACCTTCCATTGGCTGGCATCACCTCCAAAAAATATCAAACACACACGCCAATACTACGGTTTCTATTATGAAGACACTATCATTCACTAACCAAAATTACCTCTAATAATAGTGGGATTGTCACTCAGTAACCAAAATCACCTCCAGTTATGGTGGGATTGTCACTCAGTAACCAAAATCACCTTCAGTTATAGTGGCCACGAGATGAAAATTTTTTAAAAACTATAATTGAGGCAACCTTTATATTGTGCCTTGCAGTATGCTCATCAGGTTGATAGTTCCATAGTTGTTTTTCATGCTGATGTGGATGAGGATCCCACCAGAACAGCTTCAAGCACAACCCTGGATGTTAAAACAAAACTGGTGGCCTGTCCTAATTAAAAATGTGTAGCAGCAAATCTAAATGACAATATAGCATTTGGAGTTAATGGAACAGTCGCTGTCCTGCGGCTTCCACCAGTCGTGGAAGACTTCAAGCGAATCATTGTACATCGTGCAATCATATTCCATGGTCACATTTCTGGTCATCTTACCCATCATGAACCTGCACATGGCAGATTTCATCAGGTCCAAGAGGAGACCCACCAGGAGTCCTCACTTGCTCACCTTTACAAAAGGTGGCCAAAGAGAAACAGTAATGTGGGGGGAGGGGAAGGGGGACTGTAACCAACGGTTAAAAAGCAGCCCACTCAGATGATGGAATAGAGGCTCAATCTCTGTCAATGTATATAGATATGAAAGGTGTTTTTTTTTCCTGACAACAGAATGGACGCGCAGACAGAACATCTGTAAAGTGACTCAAGTATTGATTTAATGTCACTGTGCTGTGCAACACACTCCATCTAGGGTCCCAATGGTGCCAGGCAGGATCTCCAAATACAAGGTTGATGGTGTCAATGAGCTGACTGCTATCTCTAGTGCATGTGTGTTGGGGCAGGAAGGTAATTGAATGATGTAATAACTAATTACTTACAACATGGCCATTTTTAGCAAGGAGCTTGACTCCACAACCTTCTGACTCAGAGGCTATCACTAAACCAACGCTGATAAGGTTGAAGAAAGACTTTTTAACAATCAACACAGGCACCATACTTCAGGCAGGAAAGCAGCAGAAAAACTGTGAAAGGAGAATGTAAGGAGGCAGAATGCAGCACCAAGCTGCAAGTGGAGAAAATCTGTCCTGGTCAGGGATAGTTCAAGTTTTTTGTAACAGTGCCATGTATCGCACTACTGGGACCATTGTTTATTGTCTCTTCAGAAGATAAGAAGTTAGCTGGTTTACCCAGAATCTGTTAAGTATTAGCTTCATACATTAATTCACCAGTGGCTTTAAACAGGACTCCATAAAGAAGTTCATTACACAGAAAAACTGTGAACACCCAAATTAAAAAAACATTAATCCTCAGCATTGCTAGTACTGACCATTCACTGAAGGCATCCAGCCAATTTAAGCTATAATGAAAAGGGCTGATAAATTACAGGTCACTAAAACAAATAAAAATAAACTGCAAATGCTGAAAATACACAATGGGTCCATCAACATCTTTAAAGAGAAAAACAAGTTAACATTATGGGTATAGACTGTTCTGCCAAAGGGTCCATGTTGGAACACTAATCTGTCTTCTCTTTACAGACATTGATGGACCTGCTGTGTATTTCCAGCATTTTCTGCTTTATCTTGGTCACTTTAACCCTAGGTAACCCTTAAAACTTATCTCTTTGACCAAGCTTTTGGTCAGCAGTCCTAATATCTCTTTATGTGGCTCGGTGTCAAATTTTGTCTGATAACGTTCCTGTGAAGCGTCTTGCGATGTGTTTAACTATGTTAAAGGTGCTATAAAATGCAAGTTGTTGTTGTTGTTGCTATAACTTATGGTGAGGCAATGTAGAATCATAGAATCATAGAAAGGTTTACGGCACAGAAGGAGGCCATTCAGCCCAATGTGTCCACGCCGGCCAAATATGAGCCACCCAGCCTAATCCCACTTTCCAGCACTTGGTCCGTAGCCTTGTAGGTCACGGCAGTTCAGGTGCACATCCAGGTACTTTTTAAATGAGTTGAGGGTTTCTGCCTCTACCACCTTTTCAGGCAGTGAGTTCCAGAATCCTACCACACTCTGGATGAAAAATTTTTCCTCAGCTCCCCTCTAATCCTTCGACAAATCACTTTAAATCTATGCCCCCTGGTTATTGACCTCTCTGCTATGGGAAATAGCTCCTTCCTATCCACTCTATCTAGGCCCCTCATAATTTTGTACACCTCAATTAAATCACCCCTCAACCTCCTCTATTCCAAACAGAACAAACCCAGCCTGTCCAATCTTTCCTCATAGCTAAAATTCTCCAGTCTGCCAACATCCTCGTAAATCTCCTCTGCACCCTCTCCAGTGCAATTACATCCTTCCAGTAATGTGGTGACCAGAACTGTACACAGTACTCAAGCTATGGCCTAACCAGTGTTTTATTCAGTTCCAGCATAACCTCCCTGCTCTTATATTCTATGCCTCGGCTAATAAAGCGAAGTATTCCATATGCCTTCTTAACCACCTTATCTACATGTCCTGCTACCTTCAGGGATCTGTGGACATGCACTCCAAGGTTCCTCACTTCCTCTACACCTTTCAGTATCCTCCCATTTATTGTGTACTCCCTTGCCTTGTTTGCCCTCCCCAAATGCATTACCTCACACTTCGCCAATTGAATTACATTTGCCACTTTGCTGCCCACCTGACCAGTCCATTGATATCTTCCTGCAGTCTACAGCTTTCCTCCTCACTATCAATCCCACGGCCAATTTTTGTATCATCCGCAAACTTCTTAATCATGCCCCCTACACTTAAGTCCAAATCATTAATATATATCACAAAAGACAAGGGACCTAATACTGAGCCCTGCGGAACCCCACTGGAAACAGCCTTCCAGTCACAAAACGCCCGTTGACCATTACCCTTCCTGCCACAGAGCCAATTTTGGATCCAACTTGCCACTCTCCCTTGGATTCCATGGGCCTCTACTTTTTTGACCATCTGCCATGTGGGACCTTTTCAAAAGCCTTGCTAAAATCCATGTAGACTACATCAAATGCACTACCTTCATCGACCCTCCTTGCGAATTCCTCAATCAAGTTAGTCAGACCGAGAATATTATGCGCAATTCTGGGTACCTTAACTCCAAAAAGACACTGGGTTTGATGGAGATTGCGAGCAAGAAGACAATTCCAAAATTCAAACATCAATTTTTTATAAGGGCAGACTGACAGAGTTCAAATCCAATCGGGCCAATTACCGTCCCATCAGTCTACTCTCAATCATCAGCAAAGTGATGGAAGGTGTCATCGACAGTGCTATCAAGCGGCACTTACTCACCAATAACCTGCTCACCGATGCTCAGTTTGGGTTCCGCCAGGACCACTCGGCTCCAGACCTCATTACAGCCTTGGTCCAAACACGGACAAAAGAGCTGAATTCCAGAGGTGAGGTGAGAGTGACTGCCCTTGATGTCAAGGCAGCATTTGACCGAGTGTGGCACCAAGGAGCCCTGGTAAAATTGAAGTCAGTGGGAATCAGGGGGAAAACTCTCCAATGGCAGGAGTCATACCAAGCACAAAGGAACATGGTAGTTGTTGTTGGAGGCCAATCATCTCAGCCCCAGGACAAAGCTGCAGGAGTTCCTCAGGGCAGTGTCCTAGGCCCAACCATCTACAGCTGCTTCATCAATGACCTTCCTTCCATCATAAGGTCAGAAATGGGGATGTTCGCTGATGATTGCACAGTGTTCAGTTCCATTCGCAAACCCTCAGATAGTGAAGCAGTCCATGCCCGCATGCAGCAAGACCTGGACAACATCCAGGCTTGGGCTGATAAGTGGCAAGTGACATTTGTGCCAGACAAATGCCAGGCATAACCATCTCCCCTTGACATTCAATGGCATTAGCATCGCAGAATCCCCCGCCATCAACATCCTGGGGGTCACCATTGACCAGAAACTTAATTGGACGAGCCACATAAATACTGTGGCGACAAGGACAGGTCAGAGGCTGGGTATTCTGCGGCGAGTGACTCACCCCCTAACTCCCCAAAGCCTTTCCACCATCTACAAGACACAGGTCAGGAGTGTGATGGAATACTCTCCACTTGCCTGGATGAGTGCAGTTCCAACAACACTCAAGAAGCTTGACACCATCCAGGACAAAGCAGCCCATTTGATTAGCACCCCATCCACCACCCTAAACATTCACTCCCTTCACCACCGGCGTACCGTGGCTGCAGTGTGTACCATCCACAGGATGCATTGCAGCAACTCGCCAAGGCTTCTTCGACAGCACCTCCCAAACCCACGACCTCTACCACCTAGAAGGACAAGGGCAGCAGGCACATGGGAACAACACCACCTGCACGTTCCCCTCCAAGTCACACACCATTCTGACTTGGAAATATATCGCTGTTCCTTCATCGTCACTGGGTCAAAATCCTGGAACTCCCTACCTAAAAGCACTGTGGGAGAACCTTCACCACATGGACTGCAGCGGTTCAAGAAGGTGGCTCATCACCACCTTCTCAAGGGCAATTAGGGATGGGCAATAAATTGCCAGCGACGCCCACATCCCATGAACGAATTTTTCAAAAAGTTAAAGTAATTTTCATTGTAGATAAGAATATCGAAGGAGAATCTGACCAAGGTCTTTAAATGCTGGACAGCAGGGATAAGCAGGTAATTGAACGTAAACTGTGATCACAGAACAGGCATAAGTACAAATCAGCAAAGTTGAAATGAAATGAGAGATTCGTATTTCCCACAGAATAGTAGATATGTGGAATTGACGCCAATAATAGTCGTGAGTGCCATGTTGATTTAATGCCTTTAAAAGTAGCTGGACAAATATCTGACTAGAAAGATAGTTGAAGCTTACAACAGTAATTATAGATATGGATGATTATAGGTACTAAAGACTGTGATTCCAGTCCTGTTGGGACCATTGACATGGTATATGAGGAAATCTGAGAAATACAGCTGGTCAGGATTGAAAAATGTAGATTGTGAAGTTAGATTGGAATCCTGAACTTGTCTCTGAAATTATCATCAAGGGAAATTTCACATTTTTATCTTTTTGGAAATTTTGGCTGAGAGTTTTCAGGGGATTATATAACTTGGATAACAGTACAAATTACAACATGGTCAATCAATGGGAACATTCTTCATGCACCAAGTGTTGTTTTCTGGTTCCATGGTTCTCAGACCTGCCAAGTGACACTCATTAAAAGTAACAATCACTCAGTTTGATTCAAAATACAGTCCTATGTTATTACAGTAAATCTAAATATGCTTAAATGAGTAAGCAATCTGTTTCACCCTTGCTGATAATGAAAGCCATTCCTTCCATCTCCCAAATGTTGACAGTTCTTATGTGCATGCTCAGGGAGCAAATCTCTCCATTTTAATTTTAAAACTTCTGGCCTTTCCTACTTGAACGCTAAAACATTTGCATTGATTAATTAACGTCCATGTAATTTCTTCTAAAAGCTCAACAGATTAACATCTAACTTTACAATCAACATTAGTCTAGGGTTCAACTCCTAGTCTGAGTTGAGCAAGCCGATCTCAATAGCAAGAGTGCCAAAAACAGCCCCAATGTCCCTCGGTGGGGAAGGGGGAAAAATTGGTCAAGGTTCTTCCTTTTGATTATGATCTGGTGACCTCGGCTGGCAAGTGTGAAAATATGTTTGTCAGGTGAGGGAAAAGCCTTTCATTGTTGAACAGTCTGCTGACACTCATTGTCTAGGCTCATGCTTGAATGGCCAAGTGGCTGAGGTAGCAGAGGCTGACCATTGCCACTGGAAGTGTACCCAGGCAAGGAGTTGAGACCTACAGGTGACCAGGAACGAAGGTGTAAATTTGGCAGAAAATAGAAAGGCAGGAAAAAGATGCATGTTCTAAAAATGATTATATGGTTCTTGAGCTTTAATCTTCATTCTCTGCACTCCATGGCAGATTGCCTCTCAGTCGCAGGTATTACACTAAGCAGTTGAACAAAAAAAGCACAGAAACTCCTAAGGGAGAGAACAGAAAACAATGAAATTCCCATCCCCCCAAAAAAATCACTACTCAGAGTGCTTCCTCCAAAGATCAAGTGAGTGTGAAAAACTGTGGCAGATGGAGTTCAATGTGAGGAAATGCGAGGTCATCCACTTTGGATCCAAGAAACATAGATCAGATTATTTTCTAAATGGTGAGAAGTTAGGAGCTGTGGCGGAGCAGAGAGATTTAGGGGTCCATGTACAGAAACCATTAAAAACTAGTGGACAGGTACAAAAAATAATTAAGAAGTCGAAGGAAATGTTAGCCTCCACCTCAAGGGAGCTGGAATACAAAGGGTTGGAAGTTATGATATTGTTGTATAAAGCTCGGCTTAGCTCTCATCTGGAGTACTGCATTCAGTTCTGGGCACTGCACCTCAGGAAGGATATATTGGCCTTTGCAATACTGGTCAGGAATGCAGACTGAAGTCATGCAGATCAATGGACTGGATGTGGATGGCCCACTTCTTGTCAGAATCCACCAGCTCCATTCTCTTAAAGATGAGTGGCCAAGCTGTCATCTTCAACAACATGATCTATTTCCAAAACAACACTACAATAATGGCTAGATTGTCAGTCACGTGTCATATCTGTGTGAGGGGCATGCACTGCAGATATAATTCACCATGTGAATATCAGTCCAACAAGACCACAAGAAACAGTAGCAATGAAGCTTCACATATGGCTTCTGCTGTTTGTGAAACTCTCTTCCGGTGTTACATTGTTACTCTGACCTTTACATGCAGAAATCAACCTTCACTTGCGGAATCAGAGCTGCTATATGTGTATGAGGAGATGCCAAACTATGTAATGTTCCCATTGGTACAATTCCAAGTACAATTTCTCAAGGTCTTTCTGGCATCCCAATGACCATCAGGAAAATAGTCCTAAAATTGCTATCCTTGTTCGTTAGCTTCAGCTAGGACTAGTCCATACACTCTCCAATGTACAAAACTAGAACGCAACATTTTGAAATGATTTGTTCTGTTTCCTTAAAGCTACCTTGATGCCCTTTCAAGATTTTTTAAGAGGCTATGGTAATATTATATGAGGTGCTAATTTCTTACGCATGCCGCTGACAGTTCCTGTTGTTGTGTGTGTTACGGGTTACCGGATGTCAAAGGAATGCATCTGAAATTAACACTCCATTACTGGGAAACTTTGTTACATTTGATTTGCTGGTGTGATTGATGCACACTGAACAATGTCACTCAGCCACACTAGTCAGGTTATACTGACTGCACACAAATGGGAGCTCTGGCTTCTTCTTAAACTTGGAGCACCAGTGCAAATGTGTAACCAGATGTTGAAAGCAGGAATAAAGTGCAAATGGAATTCGTTATATCATCAGTGCACCAAGAAATATTCTTTCAATCAATTTGACCATATATGCACAAGACTTAGATTGCACACAAAGGAATTTCAATAGTATGCAGCATGAAACAGAATAATTATTAGCTGGATGTGGTTATGAGGTAGTAATCTAATGACGGAGCCGATTGAACAATCAAATCAACTGCTTGAATTGATGCACAACTGCCAATTTATTTGATTTTTATCGCAAGTCACAATTTTAGTCAAAATGTATTGGCCGTTCAGAGATGGGTCAAGCCCACATGATTTTGAATTTCTGTGAGATTTATAGAGTTTTGCCCCTGCTTAGCTCACCCTTTCAATGTATACTTGTTTTTAGTGTGCTGCTTTTGTACTGCAGTGAAGAATGTTTTTTTTAAATTATAATTTTTTAAATTTCCACAAAGTAGCATTCGATTCAAAGATGCAACGCTCTTCCCCTCTTCTGTTGGTTTCTCCATTCTTCTCCGCCGACACGCCGTTCTCCCTGATTTTTGCACCATTGCTGCTGCCTCTAAGCTCAAGTGATTTCTTTTTATTCGTTCATGGGATGTGGGCAAGGCCAGTATTTATTGCCCATCCCTAATTGCCCTTGAGAAGGTGGTGGTGAGCTGCCTTCTTGAACCGCTGCAGTCCGTGTGGTGAAGGTTCTCCCACAGTGCTGTTAGGAAGGGAGTTCCAGGATTTTGACCCAGCGACGATGAAGGAACGGCGATATATTTCGAAGTCGGGATGGTGTGTGACTTGGAGGGGAATGTGCAGGTGATGGTGTTCCCATGCACCTGCTGCCCTTGTCCTTCTAGGTGGTAGAGGTCGCGGGTTTGGGAGGTGCTGTCGAAGAAGCCTTGGTGAGTTGCTGCAGTGCATCCTGTGGATGGTACACACTGCAGCCACGGTGCGCCGGTGGTGAAGGGAGTGAATGTTTAGGGTGGTGGATGGGGTGAAAATCAAGCGGGCTGCTTTGTTCTGGATGGTGACGAGCTTCTTGAGTGTTGTTGGAGCTGCACTCATCCAGGCAAGTGGAGAGTATTCCATCACATGCTTGACTTGTGCCTTGTAGATGATGAAAAGGCTTTGGGGAGTCAGGAGGTGAGTCACTCGCTGCAGAATCGCCAGCCTCTGAACTGCTCTTGTAGCCACAGTATTTATGTGGCTGGTCCAGTTAAGTTTCTGGTCAATGGTGACAGCCAGGATGTTGATGGTGGGGGATTCGACAATGGTAATGCCAATAAATGTCAAGGGGAGGTGTTTAGACTCTCTCTTGTTGGAGATGGTCATTGCCTGGCACTTGTCTGGTGCGAATGTTACTTGCCACTTATCAGCCCAAGCCTGGATGTTGTCCAGGTCTTGCTGCATGCGGGCTCGGACTGCTTCATTATCTGTGGGGCTGCGAAAGGAACCTAACACTGTGCAATCATCAACGAACATCCCTATTTCTGACCTTATGATGGAGAGAAGTGATATGCACTTCTCCGCCTTCACTGACCCTGACCTCAAGAGCTTGCTGCTTTGACAGTAAAACTATGGAGGCAATATTAATCCTGCCCCTAAAATAGCGGAAGGGATAATTCAACTTTTATAGAACATCACCGAAAGTGAAAATCTGGCATATTCTGTAACGGTCGGGGGATCTGCTTAACCACCAAAATGGTGAAGGTGAAAATCTACCCTCCTGTTTCCAGAATTCTCCTCTTTCTCCCCAGTATCTGCCAGGTTCCTGCTCTAAGAGAGCTGGGCCATTTCCTGCTCCCAGGTTTTGCTCAATAAATCCCCCCAATCAATAATAATAAATGGGTGATTGAGGTAGATTTAGACAATTAAAAAAAAAATGTTTTGTTTTAAATCTATGGAGGCAGTTTTAACCAGCAGATACCAGGTGGGTTGGCAGTTAATATCACCCAATTTATTTACCCACCCTGGAGCCACTTAGCCAAGTTCCATTCTGTTGTGGGCAGGCGGGCGGTGGTTTCCCACTGCAATTAAAATCCAGGCCTATATTTCAGCAATAATAGGGATTGGAAACATGTGGATGCCATTGAATCAAATTCCCTATTTGTCATCAATAGAGTTTTATATATATATATATATATATATATATATATATAGAAATAAAAGCTTTTATTAAAAAGTTTTTTAAAAATTCCTTTTCTCTGTTGAGACATTATCAGCTTCATGGGCAAAAAGTAAGGGGGAAAATGGCAAATAGAGGGCACAAAAACAAGGCTCATTATACCAGCCATCATGTATAGTGGGCAAATTGCATTCGCTGAAATGTGTCCGCGGTAAGCGTGGGGACTGTATTGGTTTTCTAATTTTAACAGTTATTTTCCCAATAATAACAGATAACTACTTGGGAAAGAAGTTTTAAGGTGAAGAAAATTAGGAAAATATTAAAGCGTGCCACTTATATTTAATTTTATTTACCATCCCTTAAATCTTTGTATCCTTCCCTCCCCTGTGCCTCACAAGGCATCCAGCACACTTCTCTCAGACAGGAGAAAACCTAAGGAAATAATAATAGATGAACATTACAGAAAAAATCAGTCTCGTGATTTTCGCACTCTGGAGTTTGATGAGGCAATCAGTTGCTAGTAAACTGCTAACTGTATCTTTGTGTGGTTTATGATCCCACCCCTTCCCTTAAGACGTGACTTTAAGCCTTACAGCCAGTCCCTAGTATTTGTTATATATAACACATGTCCTATTGCAGTTTTATGTGTGAGTTTTGCTCTGCTTGAGCCCATTTTTGTAGTGGCTGTCAATGATACCATATGTTAGCTTTGGATGAAGAAGGCTGTTCAGCCCATTTGATCTCATCCTTCTAGGATACCAACTCTACAAACTTCCCATTGCAACATCTAACTGTTTCCTAAATGAGTCCAGTGTTGTAACTTCAACCACTTTTCCTGACAATCCATTTTAACTGTTCATCATCCATTGTGTAAAATAATACTTCCTGGCAATTGTCTGAAATTTACTTTTTGCACACCTAGATCTGTGTCCTCTTGCCCTTCTGCCCTGGTGTATCTGATGCTACTGTTCCTGATTTACTTTCTCTCCCATTAAAGCAACTTGTATACCTCTATAAGGTCAGCTTCCTCATAGTACTTCCCTCTGACACCACGGGTCAGCATCTTTATTCTCCTCAGTACTGCCTCCCAGACCTTGATAGTTTCCTTCTGTCACAGTTACTAGAATTGTATTCCGGTCATGATGATCACATAGGAACAACTGTTTTTATGACAACAGGTCTACCATAAATAAACTCCAACTATGAGAAATTCTAGTTCTGGTAATTATCTGAGTGTTTAATTCTCTGGTGTGTCATGTGTTCCATTATGGCAATAGTGACAGCCAATCCATTTCTAATTGTTAGCTCAGCTAACACTGACTCAGATGAATGGAACAGCAACAGGATCAGTTTATAATCGTAGAATTCAGGTTCAGCAGCTCTTTTGTCCAGTCATAATGATTCTGTCACATAATGATTTTATCTGCAGTTGCTTTGTTTTCAAAACCTATTGATGCCAGTTACCCTGCACCAGTTCATTCCCTCCTCTCTCCATTTCTTTCTCTCCCCTCCCACATTCACCTCTCCCAGCTCACCATCACTTCTTTTCCTTTTTTCTACCATTTTGATCCCTTCCTCTCACTGCCCTCTCTTTTCTTACATCTTTACAGAAAGAAAGAGCTTGCATTCATATATCCTCAGGACATCCCAAAGCACCTCACAGGCAGTGGGTTACACAGCCAAATTGCACACAGCAAGGTCCAACAAACAGCAATGAGATAAATGACCAGCTAATCTGTTTTGGAGGTAGGATAAATGTCAGCCAGGGCACTGGGAAAACTCCCGACTGTTCTTCCAATAGTGTCATGGGGTCATTTACATCACCTGAATAGGCAGCTAAAAGGCAGCTCTCATCTAAAATGCAGTACCACTGACAATATGGCACTCCCCCAGTACTGCAATAAAGTGTCAGCCTTAGTTATGTGCTCAAGTCCTGGAGTAGAGCTTGAACTCATAACCTTCTGGCTCAGACACAACAGTGCTACGCACTGAGCCAAGCTAAAGCTTCTTTATGTTTATGTTCTCCTTTCTCTCTGACATATTTATTCTCTTTCTCTTCCACTACCTCCTCATTCTATCACTCGCTTTCTCTCTGACACACTGGCAGCAAGACTATTTTAAATATGTTCATGTGTAAAATGAATGAATTACTGCTGGAATAAAAACAGAAAATGTTGGAAATACTCAGCAAGTCAGGCAGCATCTGTGGAGAAAGAAACAGAGTTAACATTTCAGGTCAAAGACCTTTTGTCAGAACTTCGATCTGAAACGTTAACTCTGTTTCTTTCTCCACACATGTTGCCTGACTTGCTGAGTATTTCCAGCATCTTCTGTTTTTATTTCAGATTTCCAGCATCTGCAGTATTTTGCTTCTGAATTACTGCAGGACTTCAGTAATTTATTTGTATATGGGCATGGAAATTAAACCGACCAGAGTTCCTACACCTTCCAAAACATAGCTTCTACCAATTTGTGTAAATTCAGACTCCACAGTACAATTACTGTATATTCTGAGCAATGGCACATTTTTAGAAAAAAGAATTTCAGGACTAAAAGTATTTCTGCTAAAAGGTATTTACAAAAAATATATATTTTTGTGGTATATTTGGTGCGGTATTGCTAGTAGATAAACGTTTTTTCAATCAAAAAATTCAAGTGCAAGTTAAACATGCATCACAAGTATGTGCCATTGCTCTGTTCAAGTAGCAGTGAGTGAAACAAGCAAAAAACAGAATAAATATTTTTTCTGTGATTACAAAAGTTATGATTGGAAAAAGTAGAGTTTTATTTCCAACACACGAAACTCTAAGTTTGCGTGATGCAGTCAGTTGTTCCTAATGCATTTGATTCTCTTTCAGGTTTTCCAGTGGCATTTCCTTAACTCTTAGATATCCTGATTTGACACTTGATCTTGGCCTCAGGTTGCTCCAATGTAGCGGGGTTGTCAGCAAATGAATAATTCTTCAGTCAAACACTAAGAAAGAAGAAATTACAAAGTATGCAGGGTTATGGAGAGAGAGCAGGGCAATAGGATTTGTCTTGGATCGCTCCAGCAAAGAGTGACACAGACACAAAGGGCTGAACGGCTTCCTTCTGAGCTGTAAACTTCTTTACTTTGTCGAACAATCAGTCTGTGAAAGCCTCCTCAAAATTTTTCTTTTCAACCATGTATTCAGTCAACTTTCCTAATTCTTCCACTACCAGGTCCATCGTGCCTTGGGATTTTTTATTATGCAATATGAATTTAAGTTGTTGTTATTGATCTGTGAAGTTCATTATAAGAAAAAAGAAGACCCTGGTCATAAGGAGCTTTGATCAAAGTCACCCAAGCCTTGTTGCTACTTACACAAAGTTTAGCCTCAACATTGTGTCGAAAAGCAATGTTGTGGACCAATTTTTTTACATGCATAGCAACAGGAGGTAATGTTCAGAGGTAACTGCTCATTGTTCAAGCAATGGTCAAAAGTAATTCAATTCTTCCATTCATACTTAAAGGACTATCGCTGAATCATCCAAATGTTTCTCCTTAATCAATTAAAGCATATAAGAGAATGCTTGCTTCAGTATTGATCTTTTTGTTGTTTCATTTGTCCTGCCTCTTGGACCAGATGGGTCTACGAGGATTCCACTTTCACCTCGGGTCCACCCATAGGGGATTCAGCAGGCCACCAATGGACATGTTGTTGGGAGAATCAGTCCTGCTGGCAGCCAGTGGAGCTAACATCCTCCACTGCAAATTGGAGTGTGTTGGAAACTGGAAGCACTCTGGCTTAGAAATAACCATATACACAGGGCACTTGACATGTCTGTACAAACTGAGTTGGGTTTGGATTGCCGACTCTTGTCTCTGGCGTCATCACGTCACTCTCTACTCTGTCTGAAGAGAAAGTCCAGGCTCTAAACAACTTCTGTTTAAAACTGAACAGTCCTCCCATGTCTACTTTGCAATACCAATTAATTTCTGTCATTTCATTGACGTAGGGAAAAAGCAAATGTTTTCTCATTTATACTTATCAGAGATTCAAAGACTTCGATCAGAATGTCACCCAAGATAATCTTAAACTTTCCAAAAATTAGTGGGGTTTGCCATTTTGCTGCTCAAGTTCTTTCCGAACTGGTATTCCTGTTAAATACAGACTGCTATTTATAAACTAGTTTTGGAAACAGGAAAACTATAACTGGAAACTATTCAAGTTGGAAAGGGATTAAGACTGGGGTATCCAGAACCTCCTGTTATTTATACAAGATACATATGTGTGACTTGGATGAAATTAACTAAACCAAGGTATTAAAGTTTGCAAATAATACTAAAATTAGTGGCAGCGCAGGCAATGTGAAGCTATGCAACTTGACACAGGAGAAGTTGAATCTTTTTTACATCCAGTTAATGGGAAATGCAATAAAATGTTGACGAGCATAAAATAATTGGTACAAGATCAAGGAACTAAATTAGGGAGCATGCAGGGATTTGAACAGTAACACAGCGGACTGCTCAGCTTAGGCACAATTGTGGAAATATTTTTGAAACGATAAGCCCAGTGGATGCCTGCAATAAAAAGAAAAACAAGCAAGGCACTGGAGACGTTGTTATTGTTTAAGGCACAGGTTAACTCTTGAATGCTGTGTGCAATGTCGGCCATAGGAAGAATATTATAGCCCTTGGCAGAGTGCAGCATAGAACAACCAGGATGATACCCAGTCCCAAGAAATGAAAGCTCAGATTTTAACCCAGCCCAACGGGTTCGGCGAGTCATTAAAATGGTGGTGGGAGGGTTTGCGCCACGTTCCCAACACGTTCCCACCCATCACCAATTCCATGCAAAATGGAATTGGGAAAGCAGCCCAACACAGCCAGCCGGGGGCCGACTTAAGATGTAGAAGGCACGGCCCGATGACAACACAATTTTAACTTGTGAGGCGCGGATGGCAGCAAAACCCTCAGTGAAGCCTGGCAGGATTTAGCGGGGTGGGCAAGGTATGTTGATTCTTGAATTTTTGTTCGGAATCCTTGTGGGCCAGGAGGAGTAGGAGTGTTCCGCCAGGCCCTGCATGGAATCCTTGGGCCTCCCCAGTCCCGGCCTTGTCTCTGCCTACCAGAGCCAGCAGCTCCTTGGAGACCCCTCCCCACCAGCCTAGGGTCCCTGGTGACGTTCGGCTCCCAGGACTATTCCCACTCCTGCCCAATGGCCATGACATCACTCACAGAAGTTGAGAGGGCTTCACACTCACCTAGCACAGATACCTCTTTAAAAAAAGTTTCCTTTTCTTTCCCTTCTGCCTTTTCCCTCACTTTCTTTTCTACTTTTTTCTTCTCTGGGTTACTTCTCCCATTAAATTTTTGTCTTTTACCCCATTTCTTCCTTTCCCCTATACACTTCCATCTCCTTAGAATCATTGAATCAGACAGCACAGAAGGAGGCCATTCAGCCCATTGTGCTTGTGCCGGTTTTTTGAAAGAACTATCCAATTAGTCCCAGCCCTGGCAAATCTTTCCTTTACAAGTAGAATCATAGAATGGTTTCAGCAAAGAAGGAGACCATTCGGCCCATCGAGCCCATGCAAGCTCTTTATAAGAGCAATCCACTTAGTCCCAATCCCCTACTCTTTCCCCGTAGCCCTGCAAATTTGCAGGGGCTGGGTCAGGCAGTAGCTCACCTCGCAGCGGACCATCAGTATATATCCAATTCCCTTTTGAAAGTTACTATTGAATTTGCTTCCACCACCTTTTCAGGAAGTTTATTCCAGATCATAACAGCTCGCTGCATAAAAATCTCCCCTCTGGTTCTTTTGCCAATTATTTGAAATCTGTGTCCTCTGGTCACCAACACTCCTGCCAGTAGAAACAATTTCTCCTTATTTACTCTATCAAAACCCTTCATAATTTTGAACACCACTTTCAAATCTCCCTTTAACCTTCTTTGCTCCAAAGAGAACAACCCCAGCTTCTCCAGTCTCTCCACATAACTGAAGTCCCTCATCCCTGATACCATTCTAGTAAATCTCCCCTGCACCCTCTCCAAGGCCTTGACTTCCTTCCAAAAGTGTGGTGCTCAGAATTGGACACAGTACTCCAGCCGAGGCCTAACCAATTATTTATAAATATTTAGCAAAACTTAACATAAAAAATTACCATACCAGCATCAATGGTGCATTGGAAATGGCATCTAAACTCGGGGCTGATTTGTTCAAGTCCATGACCAAGCTCGAACCCACAACCCTCTAACTCTGAGGCACGGATGCTACCAACTGACTCAAGCTAGCATTGTTACAAGAGAACATTTATCTAGAAAACTGATCAAGTCTCTGCTCTTCAAAAATTACAGGATTAAGATTCCTATGGTCACTAGGAGCTGGAAACCCAGCCCTTTGAGAAATACTAACCATCGTATAAATCATTACAAGAAAAAGTTATGAAGTGACCACTATATGGGGTTAAATTGGATAACCACCGAAAATGGGCAGATTGTGGTCAGTGATTAACCTGTTCATTGCACTGCAGGCAGAACTGCCTGCTGTTTTCAATGATTTCTGCATGAAGCCAGCGCAACCTATGCTGTTGATTGCCTGCGAGCATCAGGAGGGGCCCCAATATCGCGAGTGGTTCGTGCTTTTTAAAGGAAGCCTGCACCTCTTAAAGGGGAGGTGAATTGTGGCTGCAAGAAGTGGTGGGAGTCCTTTGTGAAGTGATTCAGTGCTCTAATACTTTGAAGAATGGCTGAGCCTGGGTGAGATCGTGCAACAAGGTTCTCTGATAATGCACTGGAGACCTTGGTGCAAAAGGTGGAGAGAAGGAGGCACATCCTGTATCCGCAAGGGTGCAGGACGCCCAGCAGACTTATGGGAGGAAGTAGCGGCAGAGGTCAATGCCAGGAACATAGCTCCAAGAACATGGATGCAGTGCAGAAAGAAGTTCAATGATTTAACATGAGTTGTCGAGGTGAGTGAGTGAGTTCAATCTTCAAATGGCATATCGTACCAATTGCACCATCCACTGCTCAATTCACTATACTCCCATCACCCACCTATCAACAATCTCCATCAATCAGTACTCAACCCTTCAATTCATATGGTTCACCTCACCCTCACACACTCAGCACTGTTACAAGCCTCACACCCACAACTCACAGCTCACAGACACTGGCAGCTATTCAACCATGACCGCCACATCACCCAAACATCTTGCAGGACACTCACTGACACACTTCCCTCTTACTTGCAGGAGAAGGTGGCGCATAATAGGAGGCAGCAACAAACAACTAGAGGAGGACAAGTGTGCCTACATGTTTTAACCCCCATGGAGGCTACAATGCTGGCCAACATGGGAAAGGCCATCACTGAGGCCGTGGCCACTGGCAGCACTGGAGGGATCGATGATGAGAGTTTCTGCATACCTAATCCTCCTTCTCTCTTCCCACTTCTCCCTCATCCCACAATCTTTTCTGACTCACAAGCTGCATGAGCAAGAGGAAAAGGAGGAGGAGGAGGAATTGGAAGAGGATGTGGAGGAAGAGGAGGCTACAACAAAGACAGGCCCTTTTTCCTCTCCCCTCATCACAACCCAAACTTTGTCTCTTTGTCATTTCAGATATCCAAGAACTGGAACCTTCCTGTTAGAGGAGGCAGAGGAAGAAGACAATGATGATGAAGCGACACCATCCTCAATCTTACACTCACACCCACCAGCTCAGAGACTGACACTGCACGTACTTTAGAGGCTAGGATAGAGGCGAGATCTGCATGTGGTGAGACACCAGGCATAAGTGCGCAGGAGCCAGGGTGGGGGAACGGATACTGCAGGTGCCAGCTCACCAGAGGGCGAGGTGGCACACTAGTTCTGCTGCAGAGAATTCAGATGAGGACTTTGACGGCCCAAGCTACAGAAGAAGGCTAATGGGTGTACACAACCAAAGGCTGGTACACTGGAAAGTCTGCCAGAAAGCCTGCGTACAATGTCAAGGAGCATGGAGGAGTCCAGCTCCAACTTGGCACCGGGCTTTGTGCAGACCTTGGAGTCCATCCTTTCCAACATGGAATGGGTGGTCACTTCCATCAGCACACCTGTGGAACCCAACATGATGCAGCATCTGATGGCCTATGTCACAGTTTCCATTGCAGCACAAACAGCTTCCATCAAAGGTCTGACTGCTGCCTTGGAAGCTTAGACTGCTGCCAACGTGGCTCCAGGTACCACTGTTGAAAGGGGCTTCCAGGGCATTACAGCAATCCAGCAATCTGTTCTCCAACAGGTCACCAGGATTGCTGAGGTGCTGCCCTGGGAGAGTGGCAGTGTCTCCATGGAAGAAGAACCTGCTCTCAGGATGACAGCATTCCTGCTCCCACCCCTGCCACTTTGCCAGTGCCCTTGTTGTTGCCAGTCAGCCAGCCAGGTCAGACTACTGCAGCCCAGGCTGAGATGGGGCAGTCTGAAGCCAGGCCCTCTAGGCCGAGAGCTGCTCTAGGTCATCCTCCAAGGCCATTTGCAGTCTCCTCAATTGAAGGTCAGCAGCCTTCTACCTCCCATGCTCCAGCCACTTGGGAAGCACCTCGTAGGAGCACCAGGAAAGGAAAAGGTACATGATAGACAGGCACTAAAGGAATGCACAAGGATGAATAGTCTCATTTTGTTTGCATTATTTCATGAATTAATTTAGAAATGTGGATTTGAATTTGCATTTGGTGGTGGTTTTTATTTCTGCGTTGAGCAGTGGGAGGAACCAATGTGTAATCATAAAGAGGATGATTTGATGGTCATGTTGGAGAGGAGAGGTAAGGAGTGTGAGACTGTTGGTGAATGGGGAGGTATAGTTGAGGTTACTGGTATCGCTTATTAACAATCTGATCACGTACAGGCCTGGCAGAAAGGGCCTGTCTTTGTTGTAGCCTCCTCTTCCTCCACTTCCTCTTCCAATTCCTCCTCCTCCTCCTTTTCCCCTTGCTCCTGCTCCTCAGCTTCATGTCTGATAGGCGGTAGCAAGAGCTGTTCCCTCATAATGGAAAGGTTGTGCAGCATGCAGCATGCAGCATTCAACCACAAATCTTGATACCCGCTCAGCTGAGTACTGCAGAGCTCCTCCAGAGCAGTCCAGGCAGCGGAAGCACTGTTTGAGGATGTCTATGGTGTGCTCTATGATGTTCCATGTGGCGGCATGGCTCTCATTGTAGGCCTGCTGTGCATGTGCGTGTGGGTTCCTGACCGGAGTCATGAGCTATTTCATGAGGGGGTAACCCTTGTCACCCAGTAGCCAGCCTTTGACTTGCTGTGGTGGTTCAAATACAGGTGGAAAAGAGGACTGCCATGTAATGAATGAATCATGACTGCTGCCAGGGTAGCAGGCATTCACCTGCATGATGTGCTGCCTGTGGTCGCACACCAGCTGCACATTGAGGGAGTGGAATCCCTTTCTGTTCATGAGTATGTCTGAGTTCAGATGAGGAGCGAGCTAGGCAATATGCGTGCAGTCAATGGCACCCTGCACCATGGGGAAGCCTGTAATCGAGAAAAACCTTATGCTCGCTCCTCCTGCTTGTCTCTGGCACAAGGGATTGAGATCAATATGTTTCTCATTGTACAGAGAGCCTCAGTGACCTCCCTTATACTGCAGTGCACTGCAAACTGTGAGATGTTGTTTATACCTCCAGCGGCTGCCTGAAAGAAGCCAGAGGCATAAAAATTAAGAGCCACAGTCGCCTTGACAGCTGCAGGCAATGTTGTCTTTGCCCTGCTTTAAGGCTGCTGGTTGTGGCTGCAGCAGTTGACAAATTTTAGTCATGACCTCTTTTGTGAACCGAGGGCATCTGATGCACTGGTCATCGCTGAAGTTGAAGTTAGAGAATTGCTCCCTGAAGACCCTCTGCGGATATAGCCTCCTGCTGAGTATCTCTTCTAGCAGCTTGTCCTGCGTGGCCTCTTTTCACTCTCCCAGTCATGTACAATTCCCAGAGGAAGCCCTATCTGTCCACCCATGTCTGGAAGCAACATTTTTCAGCACAATATTTTAAATGCCACTAAAGGTACTACAAAATCAGCCAGTCCACTCACTGCAGAGTACTTACTTAAACTTTAGCCATGTATAGGAAACCTCCAAAAACACGTGCAATTGCATCAGCAGCCAGAAGAAATAATCCAGCAACTAACCTGTAAGTACTTCATGATCCCTTTAAATAGCGCTGGTGAGGGGTCCTTCATGCCGCTTAACATCGTGTTCAGTTGTGCAAGGTTATGACAAGGCATTGGCTGGAGTTTAGAGTTCCAAAATTGCAGCGGTGCCTTCAAATCAGCGTTGCACACTGATTCGGGTCATAATCTCCCGACTCTGCATACTGCCAGCAGTCGTTAGGTGCAAACCCCTTTACCAAGATGGCATCCTACGCACTTCCCATCGGAAGTGTGCGCATACATGTGGACCCCATTTTTGAGGCTTAGTTGTCCACGTAGTGCCTAAAAAACGGGCGCTGCACGGCCCAATTTAGCCTCTTATATTTATTAGTTCAAATTAAATTTGTAGTTCAGAGATACTACAAAGTTCAAAAGGTAACATAAGCCTTCTCAGAAACATTTTCTGATTAGCCAAGCAAAACTGAGATCTTTGTGCACCTTTAAATTTTGATGAGAATCACAATGTTTTAATATGACGGCTTCTTAATGACAAAGAAGCATAGGTCAGCAACTGCTCTAAAGTGTTCTACTTTCCACTCAAGAACTTCAGTTTTGGAAATGCCTGTTACCTGCACTGTGTTCATCTTTCCAATATAAATAAAACTGACAATGGTAATGTACCGGTCTGTTTGTGAGCACTGTTGCTATGAGAATATACACAATACACAAACAGGGCTAAGTGTCAAATATAGTGCAACCTTGTAAGGAATATAGATGCTGAACAACATCCAGCCTGAGTTCTGAGCGCTGGTACAAGTTCAAACAGAAGGCAGAGAAAATGATGGAGCAAAGGAATAAGGAATGTGGTGGAAAAGTGTGGTTTAGTCTGGCCAAGGAAACTAGCAACAGATAGAGTTCAAGATCTGTGATTTATCAAAAACATCAGCACAAATAAGCATAGTTCAAACACGCAACAATCATATGTTTATTGGGGTAAGCTATGAAGAACAGTTTCAATCCCAGACTTAGCCAAAACTTGAACGATTGTTAAAATGTTTTGTTTTGTTCCATTTGGACCATCTGATTTGGAGTCGCCCATCTCTTAAAAAAAAATAATGTTTGGGCACAGTTAGTGAATTGGATAATTATTTTCGTCCGTTCTGCACATGCACAATGCTGTTTTTGAAACAAAACCAGTGGTTTCCAGAAATGATTGTTGAAAATTAATGACTTGAGTAGTTAATTATTATTTTATTTGTTTTATCTAACTTTCTTTTTCCAGAGGGTTTTTTATGGGGTTGTGGGGTGGGTGAAAGAATATTGAGTTCCCTGACAATTTACGAAACACTCCATGTTCTCTCCCCCTCCATGTGAGAATTGAATCATATGAATGTTGAAGGAAAGTGCATTGTCCACACTCTTCATGATGTGAAGAAAAATGTATCTTCACACTCATTGCTGCCTTTTGCATGTTCTCAAACTGCTGTTTAGAAGGAAACTGCGAGCAAATAATTTTGTAGAACTCCTCTGAGATGATATCATAAAGTTCCACTCCAGTGACAGCATGAGTAGAAGTGTTGTCCACAGCTCACCAACTCTGTTCATGATATCAACGGAGATGAATCTCTTAATGTCTCGGTGTGGGGAGGGAGGCACGAGGCAAAATGTTTGCCCTCAGGTTGTCTCTAACTAGTGGTTCTAAAGCATTAAACATAACAAGAGGCAAGTTATGGGCCCTGAGATAAGTGTATAAACTTGTCTCTATAACACAGAGAGATGCTATGAGAATTGGGTGGAATATACTTCCCGTTAACGAGCTAAAAGTCAACCTTCTGAGGGACTGGTCTTGTTCACCATCAGATGGATCAAAACAAAAGGAAAGAAAATGCAAATTCTTCAGGCAATGTGTTGTGAAATTTTTATAATCAGGTGCTTGTGATGCACTGTATTATCGACCACATTCAGTCAGAACAAAAATACCCCACACTAGAGATCATATATGCCTATTGTTTCACAATTTTGTAATCCTATATCAGCAATATAATTAAAATATTGCATTCAACATGTCTCTGTCACACTTTAAAACATCACACATACAAAACCTGTGTCACACTAGCTTCATATATAATCACAAAAAAAATTACTGCTAACTGAATGGTAATATTTCAGGCAATTTGCATCAAAGAGGTAGGAAACCCACCAATCAACATGCGATCTCATGCTGTAGTGACCAATGACTGAGATTCATAACATCATTTGGAGAGGCAGGGACTGATTAGGAACAGTCAGCATGGTTTTGTGAGAGGAAAATCATGTCTCACGAATTTGATTGAGTTTTTTGAAGGGGTAACCAAGAAGATAGATGAGGGCTGTGCAGTAGACGTGGTCTACATGGACTTTAGCAAAGCCTTTGACAAGGTACCGCATGGTAGGTTGTTACATAAGGTTAAATCTCACGGGATCCAAGGTGAGGTAGCCAATTGGATACAAAATTGGCTTGACGACAGAAGACAGAGGGTGATTGTGGAGGGTTGTTTTTCAGACTGGAGGCCTGTGACCAGCGGTGTGCCTCAGGGATCGGTGCTGGGTCCGCTGTTATTTGTTATTTATATTAATGATTTGGATGAGAATTTAGGAGGAATGGTTAGTAAGTTTGCAGATGACACCAAGATTGGTGGCATTGTGGACAGTGAAGAAGGTTATCTAGGATTGCAACGGGATCTTGATAAATTGGGCCAGTGGGCCAATGAATGGCAGATGGAGTTTAATTTAGATAAATGTGAGGTGATGCATTTTGGTAGATCGAATCAGACCAGGACCTACTCCGTTAACGGTAGGGCGTTGGGGAGAGTTATAGAACAAAGAGATCTAGGAGTACAGGTTCATAGCTCCTTGAAAGTGGAGTCACAGGTGGATAGGGTGGTGAAGAAGGCATTCAGCATGCTTGGTTTCATTGGTCAGAACATTGAATACAGAAGTTGGGATGTCTTGTTGAAGTTGTACAAGACATTAATAAGGCCACACTTGGAATATTGTGTACAGTTCTGGTCACCCTGATTATAGAAAGGATATTATTAAACTAGAAAGAGTGCAGAAAAGATTTACTAGGATGCTACCGGGACTTGATGGTGGGACTTGATGGTTTGACTTATAGGGAGAGGTTGGATAGACTGCGACTTTTTTCCCTGGAGAGTAGGAGGTTAAGGGGTGATCTTATAGAAGTCTATAAAATAATGAGGGGCATAGATAAGGTAGATAGTCAAAATCTTTTCCCAAAGGTAGGGGAGTCTATAACGAGGGGACATAGATTTAAGGTGAGAGGGGAGAGATACAAAAGGGTCCAGAGGGGCAATTTTTTCACTCAAAGGGTGGTGAGTGTCTGGAACGAGCTGCCAGATGCAGTAGTAGAGGCGGGTACAATTTTGTCTTTTAAAAAGCATTTGGACAGTTACATGGGTAAGATGGGTATAGAGGGATATGGGCCAAGTGCAGGCAATTTGGACTAGCTTAGTGGTATAAACTGGGCGACATGGACATGTTGGGCCGAAGGGCCTGTTTCCATGTTGTAACTTCTATGATTCTATGATTCTATTCTATCATATCAAGCAGACTGGAGAACTACCAATGGAGAATGAACAGAATTTGCATTTTCTTTCCTTTTGTTTTGATCCATTGATGGTGAACAAGACCAGTGCCTCAGGTGGTTGACTTTTAGCTGGTTAACGGGAAGTCTATTCCATCCAATTCTTGTAGCATCTCTCTGTGTTATGAAGAGACAAGTTTATACACTTATCTCAGGGCCCATAACATCATATCAAGCAGATTAGAGAACTACCAATGAAGAATGAACAGCAAGAAAAAGCTAGCAACTGGCTAGATGAAGAAGACAACCAATGAAATAACTCAAATTATATTTTGAAAATGCTTTCAGCCACCATCTTCCTTTCTCGATAACTGGAGAATTAAAGACCTAAAAAGAAAACTACTGGCATTAAATACATAAAAAAGATTTGCAAAATAAACAGCAACAACAATAACAACTTGGATTTATATAGCACCTTTAATGTAGTAAGACGTCCCAAGGCCCTTCACAGTAGCGTTTTCAAAAAATAATTGACACCAAGCCACATAAGGAAATATTAGGACAGGTGACCAATAGCTTGGTCAAAGAGATAGATTTTAAGGAGTGTGTCAAAGGAGGAGAGACAAGTAGAGAGGTGAACAGGTTATGGGAGGGAATTCCAGAGCTTAGGGCCTCAGCAGCTGATGACATAGCTGCCAATGGTGGATGCGCAAGATGCAAGAATTGGAGGAGCTTATTAAAATTACCATACAGTTATCTCTTTTATGTTTGAAATGTGCCCAAGAATATGTCCCTCTGAAGGTCTGTCCCTCTCTTCGGAGCCATGGGCTTGAGTTTTGCTTTTTCCATAGCTATCACTGTACTAAAATGAATGAAGACACTCAACCAGGTAGAAGTCTGTACTTTCCAGAAAGCACCATTGTTACTCTTTACAAGCACTGTGTGGCCAACAAGCAGCCTCTCTTCTGGGTCTAATGAACACCAACCCACATTTTGGAGCAGGGGTACATAACATACCAGAATCTTTTAAATGACTGACAACAAGATTGGTCATTCAAAAGTTGCTGTTTGCAAGCCCTGCCTCCAGCCCCTCACTCATAATGAAGAAGGACTTATGACGCTAAAACCCAGGAAATCCACAATTAGTGAACACATTAAAGGTAGCTGTTAATTTTTTTTGTACAAAGTTAACAAAACAGCGTAAAAGCTGAACTTTTGAACTATAATCTGAGGTAAGCAACAAAGTATATATAAAAGCTTGTAATATATAATGATGGAGTATTAGTGCAAACATGCTATGTGTCATACTGAATTAATGCTTTCAGCAGCCTGTGTACCCCTGGTTCAGCCACAAGAACACCTCCAATCCCATCTACAGCCTCTGGTATGTCTCAGCTCATTTTAGGCCCTGAAGTTTGATGCTCAGGGTTGCTCAATAATAAGAAACTGACCTTTCTCCAACCTTGTTTCAACTTGGGCCTGAGTTTCTTCTATCTCCACTCCAGCCTCCACTTTGTCTGGCTGTTGTGCTCCCTGGCCCTTTGTTGCATTCCCTGCTAGACTGTATTACTCCGGTCACTTATGCTATGTCTCTTGAAGGGTCTGCATTGCTTTATTTTGAAATATTTAAATCTCATAAAGATTTCACACCGCTAAATTTCACCAGCTTGCTCTCGAAATGTAGTTGAGCTACGTTAATTTCAACCTCAGGGCAAAGCAGGTTTTCTTAATAGGCATCAGATTTATTGAGTTTTGAGCTTTCGGAGAAAGCAAAGGAAAGTATTTTAATGAGAGGTTTTATAATGATTGAGTTTGTAATAATGGGGCTCCACTCGAGAAAAACTGGTGGGCATTGAGGGGCACTAAGGTACTTCATCGCAAAACAGGAGAGTGCAAGGTAAATCATCTCAGGGTTCTCTCAAGTACCTCCTAACAGCTGATATTAGTTCAGCATTGATAAAGACCTCAGAGCAAGTCACGGAATAATACCCAGAAGAGAGTAGAGAGTAGAAAATATTAAATAATTTATAATAACAAAGTGCAATGATTTGATATTTATTAATAGGAATTTGTAAGTTAAAATATCTGTACCAGTATGTTTTTTACTTAAACTGTTCTTGTCCTTAATAAAGGTTGGGAAGCTATTGGTTCCAAAGTATATTAGCTTTATTAAAAAGTTATAACAAGTAACAAAGATGTTTAAAATACAAGAGTACAATTAAGTATGCTGATTAGATTGACACAATCTGGCTTATTGTTCACGTAACCACAGACCTCAGAGTGCACCAGAGTGAACGTTCTTGGGGCACAGGTGGACTGCCCATTAAGATCAGGCCTTTGGTGGTGCACTCTGGGGTCTGTGGTTACGTGAACAATAAATCAGGCTGTATCAATCCAACCAGCATACTTGATTGTACTCTTGTATTTTAAACATCTTTGTTATTTGTTGTAACTTCTTAATAAAGCTATTATTCTTTGGAACCAACAGCTTCACAGCCTTTATTAAGGACAAGAACAACTTAAGTAAAAGACATATTGGTATAGATATTTTTATTTACAAAATTTATGAATTCTAATGACACAGTTTTGCTCATCAAGCTTTAAGACAAGGCTCCAATCTATTCCATTTGTAATCATGTTTGTAGTATGGATTTGAATATTCAGCACAGCACGGCTATTCTCCTCCAGTGGTTTAAAGTAAACCTTTTTACTGTTTCCAGTCTTGCAGCTTGATGATATAAGTCACATTGATTGTCATCAATTGGGTGAAGTCATGACAGAAGTAAAACACTGATACTTCTGGTTCTTCTCAGTCCCCAAACAAAAAAGATTTACCAAATGCTTTTTCAGAATTTAATTTCTCATTATAGTGAAACATTGGGAATGATGTTTTTGTCATTTATGGTAGTTTGCGTGGAAAATATCAATCAAATGTTATGAACATAAGAACATAAGAAATAGGAGCAGGAGTAGGCCATACGGCCCTTGAGTCTGCTCCGCCATTCAATAAGATCATGGCTGATCTTCTACCTCAACTCCACTTTCCCGTCCTATCCCCATATTCCTTGACTCCTTTAGTGTCCAAAAATCTATCGATCTCAGTCTCGAATATACTCAACGACTGAGAATCCACAACCCTCTGGGGTAGAGAATTCCAAAGATTCACAACCCTTTGAGTGAAGAAACTTTTCCTCATCTCGGTTCTAAATGGCCGACCTTATCTTGAGATTATGACACCGAATTCTCGACACTCCAGCAGGGGAAACAGCCTCTCAGCATCTACCTGTCAAGCCCTCTAAGTATTTTATACATTTCAATGAATTCACCTTTCATTCTTATAAACTCCAGAGAATATAGGCCCATTCTACTCAATCTCTCCTCATAGGACAACCCTCTCATCCCAGGAATCAATCTAGTGAATCCCCTCTAGGGCTCGTATATCCTTCCTTTGGTAAGGAGACCAAAACTGTACACAGTACTCCAGATATTAGCTGGAAATGTCATATGTAGATATGAATTAGTGTTTGGCTACAATAATTGCTGCTATTTCTCTACAGACAGTCCTCAGGGACTGAGCGATAACCAAATTATTCAGATAACACCACCACATATCTCTGTAGCGAAAGGTGTTGCATTGAGATAGGGATTTCCATCACAAATTAATTAGTGAACACTGATATCACATGGGAACCAGGACTATCAGTTAAAATGATAAAGGTTAAAAGAAAGAACTTTCATTTATATAGCACCTTTCACAGCCCCAGGACGGCCCAAAATGCTTTACAGCCAATTAAGTACTTGTGAAGTGTAGTCACTGTTGTAATGTCGGAAATGCAGCAGCCACAAACAGCAATGTTATAATGACCAGATAATCTGTTTTAGTGATTTTGGTTGAGGGATAAATATTAGCCAGGACACCAGGGAGAACTCACCAGCTCCTCTTCGAAATAGTCGCATGGGATATTTTATGTCCACCTGAGAGGACAGACGGAGCCTCGGATTAACATTAAGTGTTTCCACATCACAAAAAATACATCCCACACAGTGGATGCAGATTATGGCTGGTTCCAGTAATGTCCTGTCAGTATTAAGCTTCAAATCCAAGGCTCTGGAATTCGTCACCTATTAAGTTATTGGCTGGTCCATCTGTTGCACTTTTAGCTTCTGTTACAACAATGATCGGCGTTCAAAAGCTGAACTTTATCTGTATTGTAATCTCAGTCTTCTGTTACCGTGCGTGTATTTTTACATTGTGTTTTTTTTCAAGTTGTTCTATCTTTCTAGTATCAACAGAAATCACAGTGGTCGTGCCAAAGACATTGAGAAGCACTTCCTATTGTGTGCTTCCGTTTTCAGGATCTAGTTTTCCTTTTATAATAAACTACATATGTTCAATAAAAAATAATTAAAACTAAAAACCAAAGCTGCACCACATACCCAAGCTCGCACGATATTGCGCTTTTGCAATCAGAGTTCATTTGCAGTCCTCCTTCTGATCCAAAGTAAAATGTCAGCCATGCAATCTAAGCTAGCCATGAAGTCTAGCACAGTTTTATTTATCAGCCATCATGGGAAGGCAATCATCTAATCAAAAGGAACTTAATTAAAGAGTATTTTAGTGGAGAGCTGATCAGTTACCTCTTGGAAATGTAACAATTTAGCCTGTTGTCCATTTGATGTTGTTTCAAGGTTTTTCTTTGCATTAAATAGAGTAACAGGGTGCAGAGAATGGCAATTGTAATGACGGTAGACACAAAATTGATTCTGATAGCTGTTCAGAGCACAATAAAGCCTGGAGAAGTTGTGCTAGGTTGCAAAGGAGCAAGGACATGTGCTGCAGTCTAGCATATACTTCAACAGCTTTGATTTAGCAGATGGTGATCAGCTCTTCACTTATACTTCCTTTATGTACAAGGGACACTGGGGTAGACATTGAATCTCATTGTGCCCATTTTACGGGTGTAAAATGGATGCAACAAGGGACAATTTTGGGGACCGACATCCTGCGGCCCAAGGACGCCTAAAAGACGCCCGACCCAATATTGGATAAGGCCATTGTTCAGGTATCCAAGGAGGCCGCCTCAAACAGGCATTAGAGCTCTCAGGGAAATTGGGCTGCCCCGAGCAGGCATCAGGCAGCTCTGCTCCAGTTTTCCAGGCGTGGTTGCAGCCTAGCAAGCAGCCGCTTCCAAAAGCATAAGTGATTTTTTTTGTTTGATGTGGAGGCAAGAGAAGCTCCCAGCTCCACAGCACACCCAAGGGCCGCTGCCGACCCACGATCGGCCTCCCTCACCTGGGACTTACCTACGGCTGTTGCCAGCAAGGCAAGCAGCATGATATTTATCTTTATAAAATGGGCGAGTTGCCCGTGGAGGAGCGACAGGCATCGGCAGTTCGCCCAAATAATGTTAATGAGATCCAAGGCCCAATTCTGGGCCGGCCTCGGGCCTCCCTGTCGGGGCGCACACTCTTTGCACAGCGCACATTTCAGGCCAGAAAAAGGGCCTAAAGTCCTGTAAACAGAACTATCCAGAAAGAGTTTTGCAGGGAAAATGAGTTGTGGAAAGCTTCAGTAATATGGACATTATGGACTGAGTTACCACTATAGCAGCTCTTGAGTTCTTGCAGCAACATGGAGGTCTCGCTTAGTTACATCAACAGTACAATTGGCCATTATTGGATAAATCAAAAACTGGGATTTTTGACTCAGATGATTTCACGTCGCAATTTTATGCACAGCACAGGCTTCAGGTTTCTTTTCAGCTACAATGCCTGTGTGTCAAATGTCTAAAACTCAACTGACCCACCATGTGTCATCTGAAATCCCAACAAATCTGACCTCCAGCCACATTCCAAAGTCACCCACTGAAGATTAATTCAGACTTGGTGCTCAAGCCTACTAGAGAGTATTAGAATTTAACTGGGACAAATGAGCTCCAGTCACTATCCCAGTGACCAGTGCAACTTTCCAAAACACTTCAACTCCCGTAGAATGGCCTACTTCTAAGAAAATCCCAAGAAGCAATGGCATATATGAGTTAGCTATTCATGAGCGTGGAAGGTCTGCAGTTCCTACGTGTAGGTATAAATAAATTATTTGGCTGTTTCACACAAGTTAAATGTCCATATTCATCGTCCCCATGAATGATCTTTTTATTCTACATATTTTTAAACCATTTTAACAATAATGTACGGCTGGATTTGGAATGCACTGCCTGAAAGGGTGGTGGAAGCAGATTCAATAGTAACTTTCAAAATGGAGTTGGATAAGTACTTGAAGAGAAAAAAATTAGAGGGCTTTGGGGAAAGAGCAGGGGAATGAGACTAATTGGATAGCCCTTTCAAAGAGCCAGCACAGGCACGATGGGCTGAATGGCCTCCTCCTGTGCTGTACCTACTATGATACTATGGTTGATATATAAAAGGTAATATTTGAAGTGTCATAATCTGTGGGACCAGATGACAAGCATGAATCAGTACCTTTAACTAGTAGCCCTTGTCTGGTTTTTAAATATAAGTTCATGAAATATCATCTGTGCCCATGCTAAAAATATTTCTTTTACATTTTAGGAGGAAGGTTGTGCTCATCAAGATGAAACAAATTAGTAATAGAAGATGTAACACTTTCCCATTTTGAACCCTCAGTGTCAACTTTAAGCATTTCTAGGTCAGTTATAGCATGCTGAGGTGCAGAGTAAAGTTTCCTGACGCTGTCCTGACAATGTCGTTCAACTTCTACTTCAGAACGTTCTACTGCAAAAATATGGCATTTTCTCCACTTCGCACTATAGCATCTTGTGCCCATTTCTGCCAAATATTTTAATTAAACCTAGAATAAACTGTTGTGTTAAAGGGCAATGCTAGAGAATTGTTAGACAGGCACAGTTCCTGGAGCAGTCAGACATGGGCTGCTGTAACACTGACCTCGGTAAACACAATTTTTTAAAGAAGGAAAACTGTTTGTATTAGCAGTTGTGATTGGTGACAGCTATGTCATTGCATCACAGATCATGCCATTCGATCCTCCTACAATCACACAGCACAGAAGGCCATTCAGCTCATCATGCCTGTGCCAGCTCTTTGAAAGAGCTACCCAATTAGTTTCACTTCCCTGCCCTTTCCCCATAGCCCTGAAATGTTTTCCTTTTCAAGTATAAATCCAATTCCCTTTTGAAAATTATATCTGCTTCCACCACCCTTTCAGGCAGTTCATTCCAGATCATAACAACTCGCTGCGTAAAAAAAATTGTCCTCATCTCCCCCGGTTCTTTTGCCAATTATCTCCTTTGGATAATAATCTGGCAAAGTGTTTCACATTGCCGATGCAGCCACTTTAAATTTCTGATAGCTGCACAAGGAATTACAGGTTGTCAACATTTAGCAGAAATTAATTGCATACACATGTTATAAACAGCACATAACATTGACCCTGTGAGACTCCCCGAATGGATCAGCAAGTTTATCTAGTGAGTAACTGAGCCTTATATGCCAGGAGGAACCCAAGTTCAATTCATCATGCTGTACTGAATCAGCCGATCTCAGCCAAGATAGTTGTAGCGGAATTAAAATCGGATTAGTATCCCTGGGTTAGAGGGGAGGAAATTGGCCAGGGTTCCTTCTCCTGATTGTTATTCATCAATCCCTACAGGAATTGTGTGTATATAAATGCCAGGTGAGGACAAGAACAGGATCAGGTGTGGTGTCATCCATGGTGGAATAATCTGTTGGCATTCACTATCAAAGTTCACACATGATTAATGGCCAATTGGATAAGGTACCAGAAGGTGACTGGCACCGATGGAACTGTACCCAGCAAGAAGTCAATGTCACCAGAAGAGGAAGAGGAAAAAAACCAAAACATTTACCACCATTGTGTCAAATTATAAGTACATCAGATGTCAGGTTAACAAAGCGATGCATTGAGTATGGACTTTCACTTACTGGTGCACTTGTTCATTTCTGGTGTCCGAACGCCAAAGTATCCAATTGGGCATGACGGCAAGCAAATCCCCGTCTGTCTAATGTCGTTCCTTTCCAGAAGGATGAACAATTTAGGCAAACACTTTAGACATCCGTTGTACTCCGAACATACCTCACACCCTTTTGGACAAACTGGGGTTACTTCCGTGCTTACTGGAAAACAACACAAAAAAAAGCAGCAATAAGATACAAGTAATCAGTACAATGGAACCAAATCTAGCGATGCCAGCTTTTCTTTGTGCTCTTCGGGTCAGGGTCAGTGCTGGAGGAAATGGAACACTTTTTCACTTTGGTGTCAAAATCAAGCACTCCCAGGTCTAAACCATGAGACAAAAGGAGCATTAAAAGCCTCCTGCCCTCAGCATCAACATTCCACTTTCACTCCAACCTCACAAGAGCAGCGCCCACTGCACCACTTTCCACTTCCCATTCCACCATTCCTGTGGCCTTTCTGAACGAGATTGACAATTTAGTGCCAAATTACGGACTTTTCTGCCACAGACTACTGAGAGCCGAATTGAGGAAACTGTCAAATCGTTTCTCTTGGACTGAGCAAAGAAAAGAGACTTTCATTCCGTCAATCTGGGTTGGGTTTGAAGCGAGACTCCAGACTTCGTCTCACATGGCAGCAATTCTATCTGTGAGGGGGACATTGTGAAAAAGCCGCAGAGTTCATAACATAAAACTCTCTGATAGTTTTTCACCGTATTTTAAAAATAAAAAAGTATTGAAAAAATAAGATCACAGATTTTATTAATTTCGAAGGTACTTCACAGTTAATGGATTACTTTTTGAGGTGCAGTCATTGTTATTTTTATAGGGAAATTTGCCAGCCAATTTGCACAGAAACAATAATAGGATTAATAACCATTAAATCTTTACATTTAAACCATAAACCATTACATTTTTGATGGTGCTGTTTGAAGTAAGATTGTTGGCCAAGGGACTGAGAGAACTTACTGCTGAACAACCACTTTCCTCACCATAGAAATTTTAAAAATAAATTTAGAATATATGAGACATTGTATTATATGTTACTGAATCTTTAGGAACATGTTACATCTAATGTAAGGTATAACCCTTGCGTCACAAGTGATTACAGATTCTCCCTTTGTTTTCATCAAAGGGATACTATCTCCTTATGCAGCAGATTTTGAGCAGCTCTGCTGTTTATTAATAATCATCAAATGATCAGATTAGATGAGAAAACTCACGCTGGCTCACACTGCACTCAGCATCAATGATGTGATGCAATGGAGTTTTCTTCTCTTTTTTTGGTGAATTTATGTATTCATCATGTAGAACGTCACTGCTGAAGATTTGAATGCTATCCCACATTTTGGTTCTGAGTTTCAGCATTGAGTACTTCCATGTCAGATATCGCAGATGCAATAGAGAGCTTCCTTCAATTTATACCACACAGTGTACCTTAGCCTCAACCCCATTAGAGGTCCCCATCACACTGCACTAATGTGGCATTTTCCACTGCCAAACTATACATCCCATGGCCTCTCTCAGTGAGCCAAGTCTTATGTTGCAGATCAATTACCAGTAATGCCATCAGGCTTACTTAGTACATTGGTACCAATACACTGCAAGAACAAAAATCACAGTTACATAACTATGCTTTAATGTTGTGCCAATACTCTTAATTCATCATCCCAAATTATTCCCATCCCTAGCATCACCAGTAACACAGCTGTTAACAGCAATACTTCACCCTCATGTTATGTAGCTAAAAATGCTTTCTCCAGATAAAAAGTCTGAAAGGTCAAAATCCATAATTACGCTGCTGGGATTTTACAGTTCAATTGGACATAGTAGAAAGTTTCACACATTTCACCATCACACTTTACTGAGATACTGGTGCCAAAACTGATAGCCACAAGGAGCTTGTTTAGAACTGCCAAAGCTGACCTTATGAAAGATACGTACAGACCAGAAGACAATTTCATCCTTTTCAACTGGGGTGGCCTTGAACCCAGGGCCCAGAAGCAAAATGAAAGTGTGCTAACCCATAGCACCACCATTTATAATCCTATAGTAATTAGCAGATTTTTAATCTACTTCAAGCACATGGTATGTCTGACCTCAATGATGACACTGGATGCCAACCGTGAAAATGTGGTCCATTCTTCTGCAACATTGAGATCTCCCTCTCTCTGATGAGCACCAAAATTCAGTATAAATAAAGTATACTCAGGTACCGTTCCCTGCCTTTCAAAACTGCCATCATCACTCCCTCCTCAAAAAAGACCACCTTTGACCCCTCTGTCCTTGCAAACTACTGCCCCATCTCCAACCCCAATCTCCTTTCCAGGATTTAGGAGGCAACAACACATTCAAGAGTCCTTGAATGTGTTATTGCCTCCTAAATCCGTGCCTATCTTTCCTGCAACTCCATGTCTGAATCTCTCTACTCAGGTTCCTTCCCAGCCACAGCACTGAAACGGCCCTAATTAAAGTCACCAGTGACACCCTCAATGACTATGACCGAGATGTACTATCCCTCCTTGTCCTTCTGGATCTCTCTCTGGCCTTTGACATGGTCGACCACATCATCCTCTTCCAATGCCTTTCAGTGGAACTGGTCTCGCTTGATTCCACACTTACTTATCCAAACATAGCCAGAGCATCTCCAGCAATGGCTTCTCTTCCAGCCCTGTACCATTATGTTTGGAGTCTGCCAAAGATCATCCTTGGCGTTCCTCCTCTTCCTCAATTACACACTGCTCCTTGGCGATATCATCTGAAGACATGGAATCAGGTTCCACATGTACGCTGACAACTCCTAGCTTTACCTCTCCACCACTTTGCTTGACCCCTCCACTGTCTCTCTGTTGTCAGACTCCTTGTCTGACATCCAGTTGTGGATAAGCCACAATTTCCTCCAGTTAAATATTAGGAAAACCAAAGCCATTGTCTTCAACCCCCCCAACAAACTCTGTACTATTGCCATCAATGCAATCCCCTTCCTTGGCCACTGTTTCAGGTTGAACCAGACTGTTTGTAATCTTGGCATCCTATCTGACCAAGAGCTGAGCTTCTACCCCCACAGCCTCACCATCACAAAGATCGCCTACTTCCACCTCCATAACATCGCCCATCTCACCTCCTGTCTCAGCCCATCTGCTGCCAAAACCATTATCTATGCCTTTGTCACCTCCAGACTATTTTAATGCTTTCTTGGCTGGCCTCCCATCCTCCACCTTTTGTAAACTTCAGTTTATCCAAAACTCTGCTGGCCGTATCCTAACCCGTACCAAGTCTCGCTCAGCCATGGGCTTCTGACCTATATTGGTGCCCAGTCCCCCAATGCCTCAAATTTAAAATTCTCATCCTCATATTCAAATCCCTTCATGGCTTTGCCTCTCCCTATCTCTGTAACCTTCTCCAGCCCCACAACCCTCTGAGTTCCTCCAACTCTGGCTTCTTGTGCATCTTGTGCATCCCCCACAACTTTAGTCCCACCATTGGCTGCCGTCTAGGCTCTAAGCTCTGTAATTCTCTCCCGAAGCCTCTCCACCTCTCCACCTCCCTCTCCTCCTTTTGGCCCTCCTTAAAACCCACCTCTTCGAACAAACTTTTGATCATCGCTCCTAATATCTCCTTCTTTGGCTCACCGTTGATTTTTGTCTGATTATGCTTCTGTGAAGGCCCTTGGGACATTTTTCCATATTAAAGGCGCTATATAAATGTAAGTTGTTGCTGCTGTTGCTATTGTGGGACCTTGCTGTACTCATATTGGCTGCCACATTTTACAATGTTAAAGGTACTATATAAATGCAAGTTGTTGTTGTACATTACAACAGTGACTACACTTCAGAAAGTACTTAATTGGTTGTAAAGCACTTTCGGATGTCCTGAGGTCTTGAAAGGTTCTATATAAATATAAGTTATTGCTTTTTTTTATTCCCTTCTTCCTTTAGAAAAACATCCCATTGCCTTTTCAATTCATTTATACCAACCGCTTCAATGGCCTTGCATGGTAATTACTTACTCCTTACTTCCTAATTTTTAACTTGTGTTCCCTGGCATTTGAACCCATCAACATATTGAACAGTTTATTTGGATTAGCTTTGTAGAGCCCTGTTGTGATCCTGAAAACTTGAATTAGGTCACTGCAATACTATTCTTTTCCAAAGAGAACAAACTCAACTTAATTAATCCTTCTTCATAACTTAGATTCCAGATAGCTAGAATCATTTTTATTTCCCCTGTACCCTTTGAAGGGCAACAATATCCTTCCTATGATTAGATGACCAGAACTGCACACTGACCTACTGGTCCGGTTGTCTAGACGATCCAGACCTTTTATGATTCGGTTGCACTGTTTTTCATTATTTGCACTGTCTTCTATTTTAGTTTCACCTGCAAATGTGCAACTTTTCCTTATGGCGCCTTTGCCAAGTCTTTTGTATAAAAATAGTATGTTTACTTAAAATAGCAAAAGTCCCAAGACTTGCCCTCGAGGTCTTCATTTATAATCAATTTCCACTTTGAATAATTCCCATTTATGAGCACCCTCTAGTTCCTGTTTCCCAGTTAATTATTTTTTACCCCCTTTTCCATGTTGCCTTATCTTAATCAATAAATAGGCATGTAGAATCTTGTCACATGTTTCCTTGAACCCCAGATAGGAAACTGCATTGTCCACCAGCCATACCTTTATAAAACAGCTGTAGGATAGTGAAGCATTACCTCCCTTTCCTGAATCTATCAGACAAGTCGTAAGATTAGCTTACAGATTTAAATCAATTTCTGGCTTGGGTGTGTGTTTTTAAAGATGGGAAGGAAAAGTGCCAGAGAGCTGTCCATCATGTCAGTTGAACACAGCACCTGCAGCATGAGGACATTTTTCAATGCAAATTAGATCATCAGCACAATATGAATTGCAACATCATGTTGTGTCCTAACAGAGTAAATAAGACTTGTCAATGATTTTATATCAGCAATATGCCCCTTGAATACAGACTCCTAGATTTGTTTGTGATCTTGCCATTCAATTACTCAATTATGATTTTTCTTGCGATAGCTGAGAGTGTGCTTTATGTCCTTGACATGTAACGATAATTGCAAATGAGGTGCAGCTTTGACAGAGTGATTGAATACATATCAGGAGAGGTTATATTGTTGCTCATAAGGCATTAGTCAGGCCCCATCTGGAGGACTGTGTGCAGTTTTGGTCATCTAATCGCAGGAAGGATAGTATTGCCCTTCAAAGGGTCCAGAGGGAAGCAATGCAATTCAATTGAAAGAATTTGTTCTAACCTATCATGTCACCCAATCCTCTTTAGAAAAGAATTAAGATGAACTTTAACATTCTTTTTTCCATCCATTGATTAAATATATTTTAAGCAAGCATGGGATACTGACCTTTCACCTCTGGAATCTTGGTTCAAATCCAGTCCATCCCATCAGAAGAGGTTACATTGGCACAATTCAGACCCTATCTAGAGGACTGTGTGCATTTCTGATCACCTAATCACAGGAAGAATAGTACTGCCTTCAAAGGATTCAGAGAGATGCAATAAGTTATGAGGAGAGATTATTGAAGTCTCTGCTGACTGTAAGAGTCCTATGTGAAATTAGTTTTGATAATCTCAATCCAGTTCTTAGTGGGCATGGCACTATTTATATTAAATTATCAGTCTCATTCAGAGACATCACAGGATAGTTGGTAAGGGAAATGGAAAAATGTCACATTAGTAAAGTATGGGTACTCGTTTGAGGCTGGGGCTGAGGCATGATGTTGGGGCAAAGTACAAGAAGTTTTACCTGACAACTACCCGCTGTATCTGACCTGGTAGTCCTGATACTGACACTGGGTACTTAAAGTGAAAAGTTCCCTGTACCCCTGTGCTAACATCTGTTATGAGCATAAAATGTTGAAAAAACTGTTAGTGCTGTTTGCATCATTTGGAAACTCTCCGCTTTATTAAACAAAAAGATACTGAAGGCACATGATGGAAGGCATGAGATTAAATTTTACATCCCACGAGTGAATTGACCTAATAACTCAGGGGTATTGTTATTGCAAGTGAGATACATTTTGGACCATAAGTGAAATACAGATGGTGTTACCAAAGTGAGGGAGTTGCCCATGCTCAGAGATAAACCAGTTTCCAACTTTTCACACTCAGTCATCTTTAAGCACTCCCAGAACAAAGTTAGTTGCAGATGGTGTTCCACAGCTCCTTAGAGTCAGTTCTGTTTTTACTGAACATTAGGTAAATATTCAAGTTGAAGTAATAAATGTTAGATGTTATAAAATCAATTTTAAATGGAAATTAAACTAGTAGTTGAGTCCCAGAGTGGTTTAACGATGTTTTTTCACAGTGCCATCTGTTGTTAATCATGATGTCATCTCCATGAAACAAAAAGATCTTTCATGGAGCTGACACTATTGCATGTGGTGTAAGCCAACGTTAATTTATTTTTTGTTTTTTGGTAATCATTTTGGGTTTTTTTTCCATGGAGCCCTGAAGGTGACATTCCCTTTTTAAAGCCGCAATTATACTGCATGTTTGGTGCCAGTCCCATATCAAAAATGATAGTATACCAGAGCCAAAAGGACACAGTAGTACTGCCAATGTGAGACAGAGCTGGCACATGTGGCATCACCTCCAAGAACTGGATTCACTTTGTTTTACTTCACCAGCTGCAATAGCAGGATAGTCAGTGCAAGGATCATTTTCAAACTAACTTGGTTTTAGACTTTTTAAAAATAAATTTGGGTTGCCCACTGTACCTGCCTGTCCTTTTCTAAATAACTGAAAGTTCTCACCAGCTATCAGAGATATCAGCATTTAAATATGCATGCAGAGCCTCCCGCTCTCCACAGTAACAGTAGTGGGTTGTATTATAAATGCTCCCCACTCACATTGTTCTGATAGGAAGACTCCCACTTTAAAAGGGTTCTGCAGGCAGCCCTAAAGGGAAGACTCACTCTTTAAAGAATGGCAGTGTAGTGGATGACACTAATACTCATTATACTACGAACATTTGAAAAAGGACAGGACAAGGCCAGCAGGTCCAACAAGCCTGTCCCATTGTGGCATGGTGCAACCTACACACACCATCAGCCGCATCCCAACCTTCCAACCTTGACGCAGTCACACAATCTCCTGGGAAAGTAAGAAAAACAAAGACCTTAGACCAATTCAGGAAAAGCATTCTGGCAAATTCCTCTCCGACCCCCAAAGGTAATCAAGCAAGTTCCAATGACTGGTTTCAATAGTCCCCATTAACCCTCCAATAACTTGAGATGTCCTTCACTCTCATGGACTCACCCAGCTCCCTTCTGAATGTTTGTGGTAAATCCACACTCTCCACATATACTGGCAACTTATTCCTGAGGTCGACGACTCTAAAATCGAATATAACCATATGCTTTTATAACTTATATTGAATTCGCCTAGTCCTCCACTGCTCAAATAACCTATCCACCTGGAAAGAATCCAGTCCCTTCATTATTCTAAATACCTCTGTCATATCCCTTTGAAGTCCTTACATTTCTAAAGTAAAAAGACCACCTCACTAAGCCTATTCTGATATCGAAGGGCCCTTAAATTCAATATCAATCAAGTGGCTCACCTCTGAACCTTTTCCATGGCTTCACTATCCTGCATCATGTGATGGGACTAAAAACGGGACATAGTATTCTAGATGTGGGCAGACCAAGGTCTTCTACAAGAAAAGGATTGCACTTCTAGTTTTACATTTAATTGTCCTAACTATACATCTTAATACCCTATTTGCTTTAGCAACAGCCTCGTGACACTGGTCATTAACCTTCAAAGATTCACAAACTACAACACCTAGGTCCTTCTGCAGTTCAGCAGCTACGTTAGATAGATGAAGAACCGATCTAGCAGTTCAAAACTGGTCATCCATGAGGTGCTGTGGGCCATCAGTAGCAGCAAAATTATATACCACCACAATCTGTAACCTCATGGCCTGGAACATGCCTCACTCCTCCATCACCATCAAGTCAAATGAGCAATCCTGGCTCAACAAGGAGTGTAAAAGAGCATGTTGACAGCAGCACCAGGCATACCTGAAAATTAGATGCCAATCTAGTGATGCTACAACACAGGGCTTTTTTATTATTCATTCATGGGATGTGGGCATCACTGGCAGGGCCAGCATTTATTGCCCATCCCTAATTGCCCTTGAGAAGGTGGTGGTGAGCCACCTTCTTCAATCGTTGCAGTCCATATGGTGAAGGTTCCAGGATTTTGACCCAGCGACAATGAAGGAACAGCGATATATTTCTAAGTCAGGATGGTATATGACTTGGAGGGGAGCATGCAGGTGGTGTTGTTCCCATGCGCCTGCTGCCCTTGTCCTTCTAGTTGGTAGAGGTCGCAGGTTTGGGAGGTGCTGTCGAAGAAGCCTTGGCGAGTTGCAGCAGTGCATCTTGTAGATGGAACACACTGCAGTCACGGTGCGCCGGTGGTGGAGTGGGTGAATGTTTAAGGTGGTGGATGGGGTGCCAATCAAGTGGGCTGCTTTGTCCTAGATGGTGTTGAGCTTCTTGAGTGTTGTTGGCGCTGCACTCATTCAGACAAGTGGAGATTATTCCATCACACTCCTGACTTGTGCCTTGTAGATGGTGGAAAGGCTTTGGGAAGTCAGGAGGTGAGTCACTCACCAAAGAACACCCAGCCTCTGACCTGCTCTTGTAGCCACAGTATTTATGTGGCTGGTCCAGTTTAGTTTCTGGTCAATGGAGACCTCCAGAATGTTGATGGTGGGAGATTCGGCTATGGTAATGCCATTGAATGTCACGGGGAGGTGGTTAGACTCTAACTTGTTGGAGATGGTCATTGCCTGGCACTTGTCTGGCGCAAATGTTACTTGTCACTTATCAGCCCAAGCCTGGATGTTGTACAGGTCTTGCTGCATGCAGCCAGGAACTGCTTCGTTATCTGAGGGGTTGTGAATGGAACTGAACACAGTGCAATAATCAGCGAATGTCTTCTCTTCTGACCTTATAATGGAGGGAAAGTCATTGATGAAGCAGCTGAAGGTGGTTGGGCCGAGGACACTGCTCTGAGGAGCTCCTGCAGCAATGTCCTGGAGCTGAGATGATTGGCCTCCAACAACTACTGCCATCTTCCTTTTATGCTAGTTATGACTCCAGCCAATGGAGAATTTTCCCCCTGAGTCCTATTGGCTTCAATTTTACGAGGGCTCTTGATGCCACACTCGGTCAAATGCTGCCTAGATGTCAAGGGCAGTCACTCTCACCTCACGTCTGGAATTCAGCTCTTTTGTTCATGTTTGGACCAAGGCTGTAATGGGGTCTGGAGTCAAGTGGTCCTGGCAGAACCCAAACTGAGCATCGATGAGCAGGTTATTGGTGAGTAAGTACCGCTTAATAGCACTTCGATGACACCTTCCATCATTTTGCTGATGATTGAGAGTAGACTGATGGGGCGGTAAATGGCAAGATTGGATTTGTCCTGCTTTTTGTGGATGAGACGTACCTGGGCAATTTTCCACTTTGTCGGGTAAATGCCAGTGTTGTTGCTGTACTGGAACAGCTTGCCTAGAGGCGTGTGGTGGGGGCCCATAGTCTTTGCCGTATCAAGTGCACTCAGCCATTTCTTGATATCATGTGGAGTGAATCGAATTGGCTGAAGACTGGCTTCTATAATGGTGGGGATCTCGGGAGGAGGCCGAGATGCATCATCCACTTGGCACTTGTGGCTGAAGATGGTTTCAAACACTTCAGCCTTGTCTTCTGCACTCACATGCTGGGCTCTGCCATCATTGAGGATGGGAATGTTCACGGAGCTTTCTCCTCCCGTTAGTTGTTTAATTGTCTACCACCATCCACGGCTGGATGTGGCAGGACTGTAGAGCTTTGATCTGATCTACTGGTTGTGGGATCGCTTAGCTCTGTCTATAGTATGCTGCTTCCGCTGTTTAACATGCGTGTAGTCCTGTGTTGTCGCTTCACCAGGTTGGCACCTCATTTTTAGGTATGCCTGGTGCTGCTCCTGGCATGCTCTTCTACACTCCTCATCGAACCAGGGTTGATCCCCTGGCTTGTTGGTAATGGTAGAGTGAGGGATATGCCGGGCCAAGAGGTTACAGATTGTGGTTGAATACAATTCTGCTGCTGCTTATGGCCCACAGCGCCCCCCCCCCCCACCCCGGACGCCCAGTTTTGAGCTGCTAGATCTGTTCTGAATCTATCCCAGTTAGCACGGTGGTAGTGCCGTACAACACAGTGGACGGTGTCCTCAGTGTGAAGACGAGACTTTGTCTCCACAAGGACTGTGCGGTGGACACTCTTACCAATACTGTCAGGACAGATGCATCCGTGACACGTAGACTGGTGGAGGACGAGGTCAAGTAGGTTTTTCCCTCGTGTTGGTTCTGTCATCACCTGCCGCAGGCCCAGTCTGGCAGCTATGTCCTTCAGGACTTGGCCAGTAGTGGTGCTACTGAGCCACTCTTGATGATGGACATTGAAGTCCCCCACCCAGTTTATATTCTGTGTCCTTGCTACCCTCAATGCTTCCTTCAAGTGGTGCTTAACATGGAGGAGTACTGATTCATCAGCTGAGGGAGGACGGTAGTTGGTAATCAGCAGGAGATTTCCTTGTCAATGTTTGACCTGATGCCATGAGATTTCATAGGATCCGGAGACAATGATGAGGATTCCCAGGGCCACTCCCTCCTGATTGTATACCACTGTGCCGCCACCTCTGGTGGGTCTGTCCTGCCGGTCGGACAGGACATACCCAGGGATGTGATGGTGGAGTCTGGGACATTGGCTGAAAAGTATGATTATGTGATTATGGCTATGTTAGGCTGTTGCTTGACTAGTCTGTGGGACAGCTCTCCCAATTTTGGCACAAGTCACGTTAGTGAGAAGAACTTTGCAGGGTCGACAGGGCTTGGTTTGCCTTTGCCTTTGTCATGTCCGGTTTTTATTCTTATTATGCCTTTCAGTAGCAGGATTGTACAACTGAGTGACTTGCTGGGCCATTTCAGAGGGCAGTTAAGAATCAGCCACATTGCTGTGGGTTGGAGTCACATATAAACCAGACCGGATAAGGACGGCAAGCTTCCTTCCCTAAAGGACGTTAGTGAACCAAATGGGTTTTTACAACAATCCAGTCGTTTCATGGTCACCATTACTGATACTAGCTTTTTATTCCAGATTTTATTTACTAAATTTAAATTCCACAGCTTTCGTGATGGGATTTAAACTCGTAACTCCAGATTATTAGTCCAGGCCTATGGAGTATTCGTCCAGTAACATAACCACTATGCTACCGTACCCTACATTCATGCTAAATAGCAAAAGCAGCATGTTATAGGCAGAGCCACACAATCCCACAACCAACAGACCAGGTCAAAGCTCTGCAACTCTGCCACATCCAGTTATAAATGGTTGTGGACAATTAAGCAACTAACAGGAGCAGGAGGCGCTATGAAAATCTCCATCCTCAACAGTGGTGGAACCCAGCATGTGAGTGCAAAAGACAAGGCTTAAGTCTTTGCAACCATCTTCAGCCAGAAGTGCCAAATGGATGATTCTTTTAGGCCTACTCCTGAGGTCCCAACCATGCCAGTGTTCAGCCAATTCAATTTACTCCACGTGACGTCGGGAAATCGGTGAGTGCACCGGAAACAACAAAGGCTACGGGCCCCAACAACACCTGGCTTTGCTGCTGACTACCTGTGCTTCAGAAATAGCTGTATGCCCTAGCTAAGCTGTTCCAGTACAGCTACAATACTGGCATCTATGTAACAATGCGGAAAATTGCACAGGTATGTCCTGTCCACAAAAAGCAGGACAAATTCAACCTGGCTAATTATCACCCTATCAGCCTACTCCCAATCATCAGCAAAGCAATACAAGGAGTCGTCAACAGTGCTATCAAGCGATACTTACCAATAACCTTCTCACCAATGCTCAATTTGAATTTCACCAGGATCATTCAGCTCCAGACCTCATTACAGTCTTGGTCCAAATATGGACACTGCATTAGGGTTAGGGTTAAGGTTAGAGCTGAATCTGATATGAGAGTGACTGCCCTTGACACCAAGGCAGCATTCGACTGAGTGTGGGTCCAAGGAGTCCTAGTAATACTGAAGTCAATGGGGATCAGGGGAAAAACTCTCCAGTGGCTGGAGGAAGATTGTTGAGATTGTTGGAGGCCAATAATCTCAGCCCCAGGACACAACTGTAGGAGTTTCTCAGGGCAGAGTCCGAGGCCCAACTATCTTTAACTGCTTCACAATCACCTTCATTCCATCATAAGGTCAGATGTGGAGCTGACTGCCGATGATTGCGCAGTGTTCAGCTCCATTGGCAATTCTTCAGACCGCAGTGGTTCAAGAAGGCAGCTCACCAGCACTTCCCAGGGCAAATAGGAATGAGCAATAAATGCTGGCCTTGCCAGCAATGCCCACATCCTGAAGAATTAATTTAAAAACTTAACAACGCTGCCCAAATACATTACGCTGTGCTTGTCTACATTGGAAGACATCTGCCAGTCCAGGGCCCATTCGCCCATTGTGCCTAGTTTGCCTGCAGACTATTTTTTTCATCCTAGGTCCTAATTCCCACACATATCTTTGCATCATCCACAAACTTGCGGATACTTCCTCTTCATCCATATCATTAATAAAGGTGGTGAAGAGCAGTGGCTCTAACCTATGGGTCTTCATTAGTGAACAGCCCTCACACAGCACCATTACTATTAAGAACTACCCTCTGCCTATACAAAAGCAACCAATTCTTTATCCAACCTAAGATCTGCTTGCTAATGCCACAAGATACAACCTTACTTAGCAACTGTCTGCACAGCACTTTATTCAAGGGTTTTTGAAAATCTAGATACACAATATCAACCAGCCTTCCATCATCCACCAATTTTGTAACCTCCTCAAAAAATTCAATCAAGTTGGTGAGACAGAACCTTCTTATTGCAGAACTACAAAGTGCTTCAGTGTCTTCTGTATTTGTTTTGCAGTTACTCAAAAGTTGCTTTTTCTACTTTACACTTCTGGCCACAGACCATTCCCTAATTTGAGGAAGGTGCAGAAAGGCCTACACTGTGAAGACTGCGTTGCTGGCTGGCATGGATGGACTCACAGCCTGCAACAAAACTATAATGAAGAATTGAAGGATAAAGAAAACTACATCTTTCAACAGTTGATAAAAGTAACAGCAAAACTGACATTAACACTTGGACTTAGCTCGATTCAAGAACCTGAAATTTTGGCTTTTTTATCTAGACTATGGATCTCCAATTTGGAAGTTTGCATTTAGAAAATCCAAAACACAGATCTAGGTTGTCTTAACTTCATAGAAATTCTGGCGATAATCATGGTAAACCACACACTGGTCAAATTGTGCAATTTTTACTTCAGAAATTCCATACAAATCCAACATTGGAAGAAACTGAAAAAAAACAGAAATAGCTTATGAAATGGCCCAAATGAAAATCAGAAAGAAAATTCAGACATCATCACAATTCTGATCTAAAGATATCATTGCGTCATTTGTGCAATGCAAAATTAACAAACATCTCTCTGAGCTTTTACCCTCCCTGAAGCAGTGACAGTTCATCATTAAACCATATGAGGTCAATTTTAGTCACTGTGATTAAAACATAGCCAATTTGAAGTGGTCAACTTGAGGGGGTGGGTCAGCTTCTGAAATGTGACATTGTGAGGCCCTAATAAGAGTGTATAAATACTCATACAGAAACTATATTTCATGTACTTCCTGTACTGGCTTTTTCTTGTCCACATGTTGTTGGTCCAGCAACACCTTTGTATCGTACTGTTCACCCTCCCCACCAACCCCCACCCACATCACATCCAGCTCCTGGGAAGTGACTGGCTTAGCCTAAGACCATAAAGACCCTTGAGAAATTACTCTCAAAGGTCTTTGACTTTTTGGGAGGAGGGATGAACTTTGTGTTTCTGAAACTGATGCATGCAATGGCAAGTGGATCATTGTTTCTACTTTTTACACCCTGCATTTGCATCAAGTATTTCAAAGTTAGCCACAGGGTAGATTAAATGTAGGATAAAGCTCCCTCTGCTCTCCCTTCTACAATTTACTTTACTGCCAACTTCAGTACTTAATGTACTGCTGCAATCTTTTCATTTTCCACAATAACTACTTATATCACCTTTTAGAATAAGAGTAATTTATTGCCAGCTGGTGTCAAATTGGAGGTAGTTTTTTGCTGTCTAGTCACATCCTCTGTGATCTGCATTGATACTGCTCAAATACATTAAATGTGGAACCTTTATAGCTACCAAGCTGGCTGGATTGGAAGTCATATCGCAACAGTGAAAGAATAACATTCAGTGTTTGCATCATGCACCTACTGCATCATTCAATCCTCTGCCCAGTTCCAGAAACTGACATCATGTTAATACTTAGAAGGCATCCATGTCTTCTAAACAGGTGAAAACCCGAGAGGTAACTAACTTTTAAGACTGTGTGTAGTCGTTTATTACTGCCCATGGAAGGAAATCACCTTTCATGCTCTCAGAACGTCCCAAAGCAATTGACACCCAATTAAGTATTTTTGTACTGTAGTAACTGTTGTAATGTAGGAAACACAACAGCCAATTTGCAAATAGCAATGTCCCACAAACAGCAATGAGATAAATGACCACTTAATCTGTTTTTAGTAGTGTTGGTTTAAGGGTAAATGTTGCCCAGGACATTGGGAGAACTCCCCTGCTCTTTTTCGAATAGTGCCATGGGATCTTTTATGGCCACCTGAGAGGGCACATGGGGCCATAGTTTAACATTTTATCCAATAGACTGGACTCTCTCAGTACTGCTCTGAAGTGTCATCTTAGTTTATATGCTCAAGTATCCAGAGTGGAGCTTGAAACCATGACCTTCTGACTCAGAGGTGAGAATGTTACCACTGAGCCAAGGCTGATATATGAAAGGGGGATAAGAAAAGCAACAAAGATATTTCCAGATAACAGGAGTCTAAGATATGAGGAAAGGTTAAGGAACTGAACTTGTCATCTTTTGGGGAAAAAAAGGAGACTTCAAGGCAACCTATTTGAAATCTCCTTTCAAAAAAAATTATTTTGTTCTTATGTTCTTACTCAATACATTTAAAAATAAAGTCTTGAATTATTTCTGGTGTATGTCTTAGTTTTCACACTTTGAGTGATTTAGTTTTATAAACACAATGACAGCAGAATTATGCAATTTTCAGATCAATGCTCTAATTAATTAAAGGTCACAAAGATCACCTTTCTGCTTCAAACCATGTGTTTGTTGTAGAGTATGCCTCCATTAACACATTGTAGTACAACAGTGAAGCATTTCAAATATCTCAGCCTATTCAAGATGAAGAACAGACTGTAAAATGGAATCAGCATCGAAACAAGAAACAATTGCTCCTGAGCCTTGTCGTTTCAGAAAGCAACATTCCAATAACCAGACATGATGGCTTCAAGAGATTTGTATTTTTCCCTGTAGTTCCAATAGTATATCTATCAGTTCGGTACTTAGAACAGGTTTGAAGTGCAGGTATGTGCATCTCCACACAGATATTTCTGGTCTCAGCCATGATTCAGTTGGTAGCACTCTCACCTTTGAAGTCAGAAGGTTGTGGTTTCAAGTCCCACTCTGACATTCCAGTGCAGTACTGAAGGAGTGCTGCACTGTCAAAGATGCCGTCTTTCAGGTAAGACGTTAAACTGAGGCCTCATCTACACTCTCAGATGGACGTAAAAAATCCTACAGCACTATTTCGAAGAAAAGCAGGGGAATATTTATCCCTCAACCAACGTCACCTAAAAAACATTTTATCTGGTCATTATCACATTGCTGTTTGTGAGACCTTGCTGTGCGCAAATTGGCTGCCACGTTTCCTACATTACAACAGTGACTACATATCAAAAAGTACTTAATTGGCTGTAAAGTGCTTTGGGACATCCTGAGGTTGTGAAAGGCACGATATAAATGCAAGTCTTTCTTTCTTTCTGAACAAATGGCATGGCTTTCCCTGGATTATAACTGACAGTTATGGATGGAGCACACTCATAAGATTATCAGAATGCCACAGTGAACTGTGCTCTCTCACTTCAAGGTCTCTTTTATAGCCCATTTTATAGCAGAATTAATTTTAAAATCTAACCTCTGAGTTCCTAATTACTGCCAGAGTAAACAAAGCCTCCCCTGGGGGTGGGTCACGTGCTGATTCAAGTCCCAATTCTTGACCAACACATTTCTCTTCCATTTGTTTGCTACTTGTACCATTTAGTTTCACTTGTCAGCTCCAATCACCATACATAAATTCGAATCAAGCCAATGAAGTACCTCAATGAAGCCTCGGTATAAACGGGCCAGTTCTACTAACCTGCCTGTATTGTTTTTGCTTGCTATGCCCAGATTATAGCACTGAACCTGTGGATAAACAAGGGTGCAGAAAGCCACCGTCTCACTGAGCATTGTATCCAGCCTTATACTACACCAACCTGATGCCCAGAAGTATAAGTGCAATTTGTATTCAACCAAAATATGAAGGTTTAAGAAAGAAAGATCATGCTTTTGGTTTAAAAAGACATGAATCATTTGGTTAATTGCTATCCTGTAAATATTAAACCTCAGGTGTGTTTAGTAATATAGCACTGCTGAATGCAGCGGACAGCCTAAATCCATCATAGTTAGACAATAAACAAGATATTGAAAGCAATTACTACTGCCGCAATCATCTTTCCTTGAGACCTTTCAAAAAGGCAAGTGAGCATCCTGCTCTCAGGCCTCTCTAATAGTACATTTGCATTGCAGAGTGGCTGCTGAAGTTGGGTCTACTGGTGGCAGTAGCACTGTAATGTAAATAAAGCATCATACGTGTCTTCAGCTGCAGGGAATAGTGCAGTAAGTGGTGATTTTTCGCCACACCGCTGGAGGCACAACTCCAACACTAACAAATCCTCAACAATAGCAGAACCCAGCACGTCAGTGCAAAAGACAAGGCACAAGTGTTTGCAACCGTCTTCAGCCAGAAGTGCCGGGTGCATAATTTATCTTGGCCTCCTCCTGAGGACCCCACCATCACAGATGGCAGTCTTCAGCCAATTCGATTCACTCTTCGTGATATCTGCACTGGACACAGCAAAGGCTACGGGCCCTAACAATGTCCTGGATGTAGTGCTGAAGACCTGTGCTCCAGAATTAGCTGCACCCCTAGCTAAGCTGTTCCAGTACAGCTACAACACTGGTATCTACCCGACAATGTGGAAAATTGCCCAGGTATGGCCTGTCCAAAAAAAGGAAAACAAATCTAACCTGGCCAATTATCAACTTTGTCAGCCTACTCCCAATCGTCAGCAAAGTGATGCAATGGGTCGCCAACAGTGCTATCAAGTGGCTCTTACTCACCAATAACCTGCTCACCGATGCTCAGTTAGGGTTCTGCCGGGACCACTCAGTTCCAGACCTCATTACAACCTTGGCCCAAACATGGAAACAAAATCTGAATTCCAGAAGAAAGGTGAGAGTGACTGCCCTTGATACCAAGGCAGCATTTGACCGAGTGTGGCATCAAGGAGCCTTTGTAAAATTGAAGTCAATGGGAATCAGGGGGAAAACTCTCCAGTGGCCGGAGTCATACCTGACACAAAGAAAGATGGTTGTAGTTGTTGGAGGCCAATCATCTCAGCCTCAGGAAATTGCTGCAGGAGTACTTCAGGGCAGCGTCCTAGGTCCAACTATCTTCAGCTGCTTCATCAATGACCTTTCCTCCATCATAAGGTCAGAAATGGAGCTTTTCATTGATGATTGCACAATGTTTAGTTCTATTCACCATTTCTCAGATAAGGAAGCAGTCGAACATCTAGGCTTAGGATAATAAGTGACAAATAACATTTGCGCAACATGAGTGCTAGGCAATGACCATCTCCATCAAGAGAGTGCCTTGCCATCTCCCTTTGACAATCAATGGCATTACCATCGCTGAGTCCCCCGCCATCAACATTCTGAGGTCACCAGTGACCAGAAACTCAACTGGAACAACTACATATATGCCGTGGTTACTACAGCAGGTCAGAGGCTTGGTATTCTGTGGCAAGTAGCTCACCTCCTGACAGCCCAAAGCCTCTCCACCACCTATAAGGCACAAGTCAGAAGTGTAATAGAGTACTCTCCACTTTCCTGGAAGGGTGCAGCTGCAACAACATCCATGAAGGTCGACACCATCCAGGACAAAGCAGTCAGCTTGATTGGCACGCCATCCACTAACTGAAACATCCACTCCCTCCACCATTGTGCACTATGTACAGGATGCACTGCGGCAACTCACCAAGACTTCTTTGGCAGCACCTCTCAAACCTGCGACCTCCACCATCTACAAGGACAAGGGCAGAAGGTGCATGGGAACACCATCGGATCCAAGTTCCCTTCCAAGTCATACACATCCTGACTTGGAAATATATCGCCGTTCATTCATTGTCGCTGGGCCAAAATCCTGGAACTCCCTACCTAACAGCATCGTGGGAGTACCTTCATCACATGGACTGCAACAATTCAAGATTTTCTCAATGGCAACTTGGTTGGGCAATAAATGCCAGGCTTACCATCAACATCCAAACCCTGAAGAATGATATTAAAAAAAATGCAAGTGGCTGTCAGGAAAGCACACGGCCAGAAAGTAAAAGTAGCAATTGTGACTTTTTACACAACTGCGCGTATGGAAAAAAGGACAAAGGGGCTTTACCTGAAACATTAACTCATCTATTCTATCCACAGATGCTGACTGACCTGCTGAGTGTTTCAGCATTTTCTGATTTTGTTGCACATTTGAAAGCCTGCACATGCACAGTTTTTTTTAGTTGCTCCTGGCAACCTGACAAGCTTATGCACGAAGTGTTCTGCTGTTGACACTGGTGGCCTGACTGTGAAAATGGGGAGGATTTCGGAGCATCAGCAGCCAAGACAAACAGATGGAATATTAAACATGCTATAACTGGCTGTTTGGAGGTACAGAAAATGCACAGAAGTAACCTGGCTTCCAATTTCTTTACATTCTTTTGGGAAGGATGGCAATAATTAATGTCACCTGTCACCTTCCCTGAGTTTGAAAACTTGCCATGGGGGAATCACAAGTAAACAGTGCCTGTAAAGAAATCCTCAAAGGTACACACATAATGTTAGTTCATTAAAGGGATGTTTTGAGACCAGAGAAAAAGTTCCCAGGATCATTTATCATGATTTCAATCAAGCTGCATATCATTTGTCATTTCAACTCACCCATTACCGGTGTCCATGGCCTGATTTTTTTTAGTTTGTTTTTGGGAATATTTTGGCAATAGGCAGATAAGGTTATTGTTAAAAGGACCATACAAAATTTAGAAATAATTATGTAAAAAATATTATTTCAAATTGTATTTTATAGTCCTGCCAAAAAATATTATTGGAATAATTAAGCAAAATAAGACTAGAATAATAATTTGAAAATATTTTGTAATATATTTCAATTTCCTCCTAATTATTTTCTGATAGCCGAGTGGCCTTTTGTAAATTACATAAAACCAAATGATACCATTAAACATATTTATGGAATTCATAATGTCCTTTATTTGTTGCCAAATACCTCTGCGAAACAGGACTTGCTTCATCTTGTTTGATTTTTTGATATTTTTGCTACAATTATCATGTCCCAGACTCTTTGCACTACAACGTGTACAATATGGAATAACTCACTGTTATTGAGGTTTTCTTGTTTTATTCCTTCCCCCTCCCTCCCACTTTGTACTCTCCCTGTGACAAATGGAATCCCCAGTGGAGGCTCCAATCCCACCGTGTAACTAGCCACAAGGAGATTCGTAAGAGCAAGTTAGGGTGATAACTCCTCTGATTTATCTTCCCTTCCTTTGGGGAAGTGCCCAGCTTCTGCTTGGTGCCTAGAAAATGCACGTGTGGACATCAGGTGAGGATAAGCATAGGATCAACTGTGATGTCCTCCACAGCCAAATAGCCCACCAACACACACTGTCTTGGCTCTGACATGAAAGATGCACACTTGGCCATGATACCGGAGAGTTGATAGTGCTATTGGAACTATACGTCAGCAAAAGTCAGCATAGGGAGAAAATAAATTGAAAGAAAAAAATTTTCAGGCGAGGAAAAAAAAAATCAGTTTTTCTACTAAAATATATTTAATTATTTGCCAAATAAACAAAATCACTCAAAATTATCGTTCAACATTCAGCTTTGGGCATTAAATCAATCCAATTACTTGTGTCTGGAGAGTAGCTAGTTAATCAATAATTTAGCACAATATCTCTCCACTGAAGTCGATGTTTGTGAATTAAATTTTATAATGCACATTGACTGTATTGTTATATATTATATACTGTGCTATGATATAACGTATGCTGACCAGACAAAGAGAGAATAAGGGAGTAAGTAAAATATGATAAAGAATACAGGTGGTTGCAAGGTTATAAAATTATCTCCAGGTTCCGATAATAGTTCAGTTGAATTTCACTCTCATGGATTACGATGTCATCTGCATGCCTTGATTAGACCATTACTGCCTTGTAATCATTCCCAGGTATGCATTAGTCTCTACATAAACCATTTTTACTCCTCGATTAGATCATTACTGCCTTGTAATCATTCCCAGGTATCCATTCATCTCCACATAAACCAACTGAACCCCTCAATTAGGTCATTACTGCCCTGTAATCACTCCCAGGTATCCATTATTCTGTATGTAACCTGAACTGAATTACATGCACATGGCACAATGTCAAAAATTTAGGATACTAACAAAAAAATCATTAAACTGCCAGATTGCCAGTTTTTAACACAATCTGCTTGTAGTTCATTTGACTCAGGAAAGAATTTGTTCCGTTTGATACCTTTGCCCAAAAAAGGCGGCACGGTGATCATTATTTCTGTCTGTCTGGAAACTTAAGAAAAATGTTTGATGGATTTCAACTAAATTGACATAGGCACAAGTTCGATGCGGGGCAAGATCCAATGTCATATGAATGCTCCCTGGGTGAAGAGATGTCCTTTAGCAATCTCCCCCCACCCCAGCCCCCTCACAATGCTGTTTGTAAAGCCTGAATATTGCTACACAAGCTCCAGAAGCAACATGCAAAAAGGTTTGTAAAAGGTCACAATGTGGGGGGCAACCGCAGAGAGTTCAATTTGTTTGGTGTTGTGATGATGACACATTACACACACATTCTAAGTAGCTGAGTGACTGCACTACCCTATTGCAATGACTTTTTCACTGAACGCGTACGATTAATTGTCGATTATTTATCATTAAAGTTCCCAGAAATTTGGATATATTTAGTGTCCAGTATTGACCATTGCAAAGACGTCAATTTCCAAAGACTGGTAAGGTTGAGTAAGTCTGAAAGCATTTGATGACTCCAAGGTTTATACACCAGTTTAATCAGCACAAAAGATCATGGATAACAATGAACACCAGCTAAGTGCAAGACCAAGTAACCTTCCCATGAGATAGGATTGTATGTGGCATGTGCACAATACAAGAAGTTCATATATCTCTTATGGCTGCAATGGATCCAAAAGGAATTTAAAGCAAAAGCACCTTTAAGAACTCCAAGAATGGAAGTGAATATTTTTTTAAGTGTTTCCTTCAAAAGTGGCTCAGTCACAGAGTCCAGACCAGTCGGAGATGGATTCATACCTACGACTTTGCCAAACAGCATATCCTCCAACTTAGATGGGAGATGCCAGGCAGATGCTGGATATTTCAACAAAGAAAGGGATGGAAATAAAACTCACCCATCAGGATACCCTGATCTATGATTGCACAGGGATGAGGGACTTCAGTTATGTGGAGAGATGAGATTTAACAGAGGTTCTCAATATTATGAAGGGTTTTGATAGAGTAAATACTGAGAAACTGTTTCTACTGGCAGAAGGGTCGGTAACCAGAAGACACATATTTAAGATCGTTGGTAAAAGAACCAGAGGGGAGATAAGGAGAATGTTTTTTTACGCAGCGAGTTGTTATGATCTGGAATGCACTGCCTGAAAAGGTGGCGGAAGCAGATTCAATAGTAACTTTCAAAAATTTGATATATACTTGAAAAGGAAAAAATTGTAGAACTATGGGGAAAGAGCAGGGGAGTGGGAGTAATTGGATAACACTTTCAAAGAGCTGGCACAGGCAAGATGGGCTGAATGGCCTCCGTCTGTGCTGTATGGTTCTATGATCTCCTATCAGCCAGGTACTAACAGGCATTGATTTAGATCTGGGATCAGGTTGCCTGTTGCCATTTTCCACTTGAGGAATGGTATTGGGAGAGACTAAATATATATGTTTTTTAAAAGGAGTTAACAAGTTATGCATGGAACTGGGTTCTGAATAAAACTGAAGAAATAACACTCCTTTCACAAAACTATTGTGTAGGGGCTGGGGGTGAAGAGATTCCAAAAAGGCAGCTCTTCACTCAGGGACCATTCACATGATATCACATCATTGGATCTTGTCCAGTATTGTGCAACGTACTGTCCTCATTACAATTTGGTTGCAATCCATCAAACTATTTTCTTATTCTTTTATCAGCACCACATGTTTCTAACTTGTTGACCAGCTAAATCTCAGCCAGGAACTTACCTAATAAACTTTAGTCTTAGCTCCGTGACTAGCTTTTTCTGCTGTTTGCATATGCAATTGTATAATAGAGCCTTAAACACTACAAAATATGATTTTTAAAAAACTTGCTTCTGGAAGGAAAGATTTATAAATGTAGTGCATCATAGAGGTAAGCACAGACTTTAAAATTGGTAGTTCTCTGGAACAAAGTGATTTGTATTGACATGATGCTTTCTGTTACAAGGAGCTACATTTGGTAAATGGAAAAACTGGCTCAGTTACTTTGAGGATTTGAGGGAACGACCCAAAATATTAAAACGTCTTGTGTTTGTCATCATAAGTGCTTATTTATCTGTTACTTCTGAAAACATGATTGATAGATTTTTATCAATCATATGCATTTACATTATTCATTTAAAACTAAAATAGAAACTATTAAAGTTGCATTGCCCATGTATAAAAGTTAACCATGCACTTATCAAATGTTTATGAAAATGTTAACTTCATATTAGTCTCAAAAGCTTTTGGTTATTGAGATTGTGTAAAGGAGGGGATTAGGTAGCACATGGGGTTACAAAACTGACCTTTCACCTTCCGAACCTGGATTTGAATCCAATCCAGACTTTTCAGCTGAACGTCTGATTTCTCTTGTCGCTTGTACTCAACTTGAGCTCATAGTGGGAACAAGTGCACAGCCAAAAACTCTCCACAGTTTAGCACAAATTGAAACTAAACAGGCAATCTCACACAGAGATTCCATAAGGTTAGATGATGTAGGAATTGGAAATGTCTCATCTTAAACAGTTGCGGCATTTCTTGGCAAATTGGATTTAAAGTTGAGCAGTTTTGCAGAGACTTTTCCTTTGATGTAACCCCTGTACTACCTGACTGGAAACTGCTTGATAAACACAAAATTCACTGCTGCTTTCAAAAAAAAAATGAACAAAAAGATTTGTTTCTATTTGTGTCTGCAGCAGTCTTGCAATCTAGATCACAAGTTGGACACACAGCACATAACACCAGACAGTGTAAACAGAGATTAGTATCTGAACAAAATTTATTTACAAAAATGTCAATAATTAGACAGATTGTTGAGCAGTTTTATCTTGAAAGGCATGAGGCTGTAGTTTCAATAAGCACATAATGTTTTATACTGAGGTTGAGCAGGAGTAATGTGAATATAAATGCTTCTCTCTCACACAGGCAATTTTTAAACTTTCATTTCTTTGAACCTTTTCTTGGAGAAAATGTGAATTGTGTTTTAATTATACTGTGTTGATTTAGGTGTATCCTTATAAACTGTGCTTTTTGAAATATCAAAATATTATTTCAGCCTATGAATGATAAATGCAGATATGGGTATGTCAGTTGTCTCACAAGTTGAACAAAATATCACTGCAAGCTGTAAGTGACAGATTTAAAAATGGGTTTTGAGGGTTGGGTTCAACTTGATGAGGTTTCAAAGTTAACAATCCACCATTTCCTTTATTTGCGTTATGAAAGTTGTTGAATATCTGCACTTCTGATTATTTTGATTGTCACTGCAACTCCATTTCCTCTGATGAGGAGGATAGTGATGAATGATCCAGTTTGAACTGGCCTGCTGCGATGGAGTGTTGCCAGACCTCAAATAACTCGAGTTCTCATCATATTCAATGGATTTAAGGTTGTTTTAATACAGATTTTTAAAAAAAATTGTGGATACAAGGACTAGGTTGATTGATTATATTTATTTTAAATTATGATTATGGTCACCATAGCACAAGAAAAGTGTACAAGAGGCAGGAAGAATACATGGGTTGATCCCAAGTTTGAAGAGGTTGAGTGTGAGGAGAAGCTTGAGCTTTATAGTCTGGAGAGTAGCTGGGGGATGGGGGGGACTTCACTGAACTATATGAAGTATAACATTGTATGGATAAGGCATAACGCATTAATTTCCGCAAAGTAAGCCAGGAAAGGAAGACCAAAGGATAGAAAAGGAAATTAGTGAAAACTGTACTTAAAACAGGTAGCAGGAAGATCTTCTTTGAGTAGAGGCAGCAGAGGCAAAAAGAGTGGCTGTTCAAAATACATTTGGATATGATAATGAGAGAGTTAGGTACTTGAAGGATGAAACTGACTGGCATTTTCTCAGCCCTGTCTTTTATGAAGTATTTTTTTACAGTATGTTTCTGGACCAGTGCTACCACATATAATGCAATCTACCAGAACAAATGTATTTTCCAATATAAGAGACTGTTTAGATCATAAAACATCAATTAATGATCACACAGTTTAATAAAACCAGAGTTCCATTTGAAAGATTTCTCAGTTTTTCTTTGCACAAACGTATTGAGTTCACACACTATCATTTTGAAGTTGCCTTTTCTATATCCCATCAGAACTCATTTTTCTCCCCCAGTTTTTTTGCCTTTCTCTCTGAAGGCAGTGACTCATGCCAGCGATGAGTTCTGTGGGTGTCGACAATCCTCTGTTATCTCAACCAAGTGGTCATAACTCATGCATGAGCCCAGACAGTGAGCATTAGCAGGCCATTTGATCATGGGAGGGGGTGGGGGATCATCAGGGTCATGTCTCATTATTTCTTCACTTTGCATCCACACCTGGGCCTAAATTTTACCCCCACGAATGGGCAGGTTGGGGGTGGATGTGAAGGAAAAATTTGTAAAAAACTAAAACCTGACCCCAACTCACCTCCAAACCACCCACTTCCAGTTTTAATGGAGGCGGGTCGAAGAGTGGAAAACCAACCCGCGGATTGGTCAGCGAAAACTTTCAAGGAGGCTACGGGCCTCCACTTTGACAGCTTTTTCATTTTTAACTCCTGGGGCTGGGATTCCTGGGCCTGCTGCTTCACGCCATGTGACAGGAGGTGAGAAGGCCCTGATCATCAGGTAAGTGCCCTTATTGCACTGCTTGTGGGCCCGGAGGAGCAGGAGTGCTTTCCCCAGGCCCAACAAGCCTATCTGCAGCGATCCCACACATGCAATTGACCGACCCCCCCCACCCCATTGTTCTCTGACCTCCATCCCCACGATCTCCGACCCGCCCATGATTTCCGACATCCCCCCACAATCTTCGATCCCCCGGTGACCTCCGAACCCTCCCCCCGATATCCTACCCCCCCCTATGACCGACCCCCCCCGATGACGCCTCCGATGACCGTCCAATGACCGACCCCTTCCTGATGAACGACTCCTGATGACCCCCCGATGACCAACCCCCCCAATGAGCCCCGGTGACTGACCCCCCCCCCTGATGACCCCCCAATGGATCCCTCCAATGACCTCCAACTCCGAATCCCCCTCCCACCCATGACCAACCCCCGCCCCCCAACTAAGACTTACCTGCTGGCATCCGCCACCTGGCTCTTCTCCCGTCCGACTGACGGCCAGCCTGTCAATCTGGCTGGCCTGTCGGGCGGGAAACCGACAAAAACAAATTAAAAGACACCCTTACGATTTCCTGTACTTCCGGTTTCCCATCAGGAACTCCCCACCCCCCCGCCCCCCGCCCTCTTCCCGGCTCCAGTTTAAAACTTACCCCTTGATCTTTTTTAGCAGAAATCACAGGTACTAACCAAGATTGAGGACACTGACTGATTTTCCCCTCCCTAGCCCTGGGACGCTGATCCTAACTGGGGTTCTATCACTGATATCATAGCTAAGGTTATCTAACTCCGCACAAACAGGGATCAAATCTCGGAATTTCCTGGTCAGTATGGTTCAGTGCAGCACCACACAGTGAATTTCCCATTGGGGAGATCCTTGCAACAAACATTGTTCAGTGTGGTTGACTCATCTGTCGGACAGACAGATGGACAGACAGATAGGATAGATATTAATTAACATGGCGCGATCAACAGATGTCGTCTAATTTTATTTTTATAAGGTAGAAAAGCTGGATGGCTAGGATATGATGAAAGGATGTTTAAAATAGTTGAGATGAATTATTAATATATAAAAGATGTTATAAGATGGATAGCTATCAAAAAACTCTTAACATTATCCTTTGGTTAGAATCACTGCCCTGACAGAAAACGTATATCATATGTTCTTTTACGTTTCATCATTTAATCTCTTGAGGTTTTCAGTATGTTTTAGTGAGGGTAACATTAACTCTCTGTGAGGATTATGCATCCAAACTCTGATATTTAATATTTAATAGAAAATAGATATTTAATAGAAAATCCATCAGTATATGAATCAAAAATCTCTGATGAGATTGGGCTATTGTTTACTTCAATGCTGTTGCTGACTGAACATTCAGACAAGCTCTCAGTGCTAAATCTAATCAACAAATACTAATTATTTATAATCGAAGTGTTGCAGCATCCAGTAAGGGAATTGCACACTTGTGCTTTGTGATTGATACTGTACTTTACCCTGTTGATGACATTGTCTTGTGCGTGATTCAAATCAGTCAAACTTTCTTTAAAAGTCTATTTTGTTGACAGTATCCCAGTCATTAATATGCAATTGAGAAATTCTCGAGACTTGTTAACTTAATTCAAAAATTTGTTGATGGCAAATTAATGTCATGGATGCACAAAAATTAAAATATTTAAAAAGAAATTATCACTGCCTCCACCGTTATTTAAATAAGTATTTTTTCTTTATTGGTTGTAAAATTGTTAATAAAGTGATTTCCCCACTAAAAGCTGCCAATCATAGCCACATACGCCAGCCCTATTGTTTCCCAGTAAAGGATTGATTATGATTTGATAAAACCCACAACACTAACAGCACAGTTATTAATCATTAAGCATGAATAGGATGATACATCAATGACACACAGTCCGACATCAGCGTTTGATATTGTGTGGTTATGACATTGTCTGAAACCATTGAGAACACTACCTTAGAACTATACACTGCTACCCATTACTCTCCATGTAATTAAAAAAAAGGATTTCCAGCCAAGCAATGCACCTTATTTGAGCTTGGATTTTCAGTGGGGGAGGGGGGGAAAGGGGTGGGTAGGGTCTGACTTTTTTTTTTATTCGTTCACGGGATGTGGGCGTCGCTGGCGAGGCCAGCATTTATTGCCCATCCCTAATTGCCCTCGAGAAGGTGGTGGTGAGCCGCCTTCTTGAACCGCTGCAGTCTGTGTGGTGACGGTTCTCCCACAGTGCTGTTAGGAAGGGAGTTCCAGGATTTTGACCCAGCGACAATGAAGGAACGGCGATATATTTCCAAGTCGGGATGGTGTGTGACTTGGAGGGGAACGTGCAGGTGGTGTTGTTCCCATGTGCCTGCTGCTCTTGTCCTTCTAGGTGGTAGAGGTCGCGGGTTTGGGAGGTGCTGTCGAAGAAGCCTTGGCGAGTTGCTGCAGTGCATCCTGTGGATGGTACACACTGCAGCCACGGTGGTGAAGGGAGTGAATGTTTAGGGTGGTGGATGGGGTGCCAATCAAGCGGGCTGCTTTATCTTGGATGGTGTCGAGCTTCTTGAGTGTTGTTGGAGCTGCACTCATCCAAGCAAGTGGAGAATATTCCATCACACTCCTGACTTGTGCCTTGTAGATGGTGGAAAGGCTTTGGGGAGTCAGGAGGTGAGTCACTCGCCGCAGAATACCCAGCCTCTGACCTGCTACTTGTAGCCACAGTATTTATATGGCTGGTCAAGTTAAGTTTCTGGTCAATGGTGACCCCCAGGATGTTGATGGTGGGGGATTCGGCAATGGTAATGCCGTTGAATGTCAAGGGGAGGTGGTTAGACTCTCTCTTGTTGGAGATGGTCATTGCCTGGCACTAATGTTACTTGCCACTTATCAGCCCAAGTCTGGATGTTGTCCAGGTCTTGCTGCATGCGGGCTCGGACTGCTTCATTATTTGAGGGGTTGCGAATGGAACTGAACACTGTGCAGTCATCAGCGAACATCCCCATTTCTGACCTTATGATGGAGGGAAGGTCATTGATGAAGCAGCTGAAGATGGTTGGGCCTAGGACACTGCCCTGAGGAACTCCTGCAGTAATGTCCTGGGGCTGAGATGATTGGCCTCCAACAACCACTACCATCTTCCTTTGTGCTAGGTATGACTCCAGCCACTGGAGAGTTTTCCCCCTGATTCCCATTGACTTCAATTTTACTAGGGCCCCTTGGTGCCACACTCGGTCAAATGCTGCCTTGATGTCAAGGGCAGTCACTCTCACCTCACCTCTGGAATTCAGCTCTTTTGTCCATGTTTGGACCAAGTGGTCCTGGCGGAACCCAAACTGAGCATCGGTGAGCAGGTTATTGGTGAGTAAGTACCGCTTGATAGCACTGTCGACGACACCTTCCATCACTTTGCTGATGATTGAGAGTAGACTGATGGGACGGTAATTGGCCGGATTGGATTTGTCCTGCATTTTGTGGACAGGACATACCTGGGCAATTTTCCACATTGTCGGGTAGATGCCAGTGTTGTAGCTGTACTGGAACAGTTTGTCTCGAGGCGCAGCTAGTTCTGGAGCACATGTCTTCAGCACTACAGCTGGGATGTTGTCGGGGCCCTATAGCCTTTGCTGTATCCAGTGCACTCAGCCGTTTCTTGATATCACGTGGAGTGAATCGAATTGGCCGAAGACTGGCTTCCGTGATGGTGGGGATATCGGGAGGAGGCCAAGATGGATCATCCACTCGGCACTTCTGGCTGAAGATGGTTGCAAACGCTTCAGCCTTGTCTTTTGCACTCACGTGCTGGACTCCGCCATCACTGAGGATGGGGATGTTTGCAGAGCCTCCTCCTCCCGTTAGTTGTTTAATTGTCCACCACCATTCATGACTGGATGTGGCAGGACTGCAGAGCTTTGATCTGATCCATTGGTTGTGGAATCGCTTAGCTCTGTCTATAGCATGTTGCTTCCGCTCTTTAGCGTGCATGTAGTCCTGAATTGTAGCTTCACCAGGTTGGCACCTCATTTTTAGGTACGCCTGGTGCCACTCCTGGCACGCTCTTCTACACTCCTCTTTGAACCAGGGTTGATCCCTCTGGCTTGTTGGTAATGGTAGAGTGAGGAATATGCCAGGCCATGTGCTGGCCCACAGCGCCTCATGGATGCCCAGTTTTGAGCTGCTCGATCTGTTCTGAATCTATCCCATTTAGCACGGTGGTAGTACCACACAACACGTTGGATGGTGTCCTCAGTGCGAAGACGGGACTTCATCTCCACGAGGACTGTGCAGTGGTCACTCCTACCAATACTGTCATGGACAGATGCATTATAGCGACAGGTAGATTGGTGAGGACGAGGTCAAGTAAGTTTTTCCCTCAGTGTTGGTTCGCTCACCACCTGCCGCTAGGCCCAGTCTGGCAGCTCTCTCACTTCAACACTCGGCCAATAGTGGTGCTACCGAGCCACTCTTGGTGATGGACATTGAAGTGCCCCACCCAGAGTACATTCTGTGCCCTTGCTACCCTCAGTGCTTCTCAACATGGAGGAGGACTGGATTCATCAGCTGAGGGAGGTAATCAGCAGGAGGTTTCCTTGCCCATGTTTGACCTGATGCCATGAGATTTTCATGGGGTCCAGAGTCAATGTTGAGGACTCCCAGGGCCACTCCCTCCTGACTGTATATCACTGTACCGCCACCTCTAGGTGGGTCTGTCCTGCCGGTGGGACAGGACAAACCCAGGGATGGTGATGGAAGAGTCTGGGACGTTGGCTGAAAGGTATGATTATGTCAGGCTGTTGCTTGACTAGTCTGTGGGACAACTCTCCCAATTTTGGCACAAGTCCCCAGATGTTCGTTAGAAGGACCTTGCAGGGTCGACTGGGCTTGGTTTGCCGTTGTCGTGTCCGGTGCCTAGTGGTCTGATCCGTCTGGTTTTATTCTTATTATGACTTTTTGTAGCAGGATTTTACAACTGAGTGGCTTGCTGGGTCATTTCAGAGGGCAATTAAGAATCAACCACATTGCTGTGGGTCTGGAGTCACATATAGGCCAGACCAGATAAGGACGGCAGGTTTCCTTCCCTAAAGGGCATTAGTGAACCAGGTGGGTTTTTACGACAATCTGGTAGTTTCATGGCCATTATTACTGATACTAGTATTTTAATTGAATTTAAATTCACCAGCTGCCGTGTGGGGATTTGAACTCATGGATTCTGGATTTTAGTCTAGGCCTCCGGATTACTAGTCCAGTAACATAACCACTATGCTACCATACCCCTGACTGGATAACAACCGACTGAAGCTCAATAATTAGTAAAACTTTAGCCTCCACTTCCACACTCATAAGTACAAAATATTGAGGCAATAATTAAAAGCAATTTTTAACTACAGCTTTATGTTTACTGGTGCGTTCACATTGTTTTATAAAGGCTATCCTCCACTGAAATGTGTTCGCAATAATGCCGCAATATCCCTTCTCCTATATTTGAATTCTCCCAAAGTGACCCTGAAATTAAACCTTCAATTTTATGCAATTACTGAGGGACAGTACGATCAAGTTTGTCATATTTGTTTATCTTCTAGAGCTGTCAGTCAATCATGTGGGTGTGATGAAGACAACAGACTCTACTCTGGCAGTGGCTTGTGGTGATACTCATGCTGCATGGTTGAACGACAGCTCAATAAGGTAAACAAATCTTTCGAAGCCAGTTGTCTCAAAATCATGCCCATATGGTTGACTGATCATTTTTAAAAGGTACAATAAACTTAGCACTAATATAAGCAGTAGATGCTAGCTGAGTTAATAACTTTAATCTGAGGTCGATAGATTTTTGCTAGCCAAGGATAATTAGGAATCTGGAGCCAAGACGGGTGGATGGAGTTAGGCTACAGATCAGCCATGGTCTCACTGAATGGCGGAACAGGTTCAAAGGGCTGAATGGCCTACTTCTCTTCCTATGTGTGAAGCAGTGTTTGGACTGAAATGTTATCCCCTTGTTGCAGCTCCCATTTGCATTCTGGTGTGAGCAAGTGGCACGTATTGATAGGGAAGATATAGAAATGTTTCCACTTGTGAAGGACACCAAAAACTAGGGGTCATAAATATGACAGACACTAATAAATCCAAAGGGAATTCAGGAGAAACTTCTTTACTCAGAGAGTGGTTAGAATGTGGAACTCGCAACCACAAGGAGTAGTTGAGGCAAATAGCATAGATGCATTTAAGGGGAAGCTAGATAAATACGAGCTAGATGAAGAAGGTTAGGAGGAGGCTTGAGTGGAGCGTGAACACTGGCATGGATCAGTTGGGCTGAATGGCCTCCTTCTGTGCTGTAGATTTTATGTAATTCAATGTAAGTCTCAGTAATTATAGTTAATAGACTGAATTCTGTGAATATGAAAACTCTTTATGGGTTTTGTGGCTTTAGAAAAGGAATGCAGAAATGTAATTTTGAGACTTTGCCAGTCCATTAGTTCAGTAATGTATGGTTATCTTCTTTGGGTGGGAGTTACTGTCTTTGTCATAAATAATGGAAAATTCACCATGTACTGCAAGCTACCACCATTTCCTCAATATCTCTGTTCTAACCTCCAAGGGTCACTATAAACTAAAATTGTGTATACTTCAGCTCAGACTCCATAACCAAATCTAATTGATGGATGAACTTTTGTCTGTACAATAAGTACATTTTTTAAAAATATACTATTCGATCTCCCGTTTGCACTGACGATGAGTCAAAGAACATATTTTTATAATAATTACGTTATCAATGAAGTGTGATGCGGAAAGTGTTACAGGAAGTGTAACACATACAGGAAGTGCATGCTACACACAAAGCTTTCAATATATTACGAGCAAATCTGTGGCAACGTTCAAGATGAGTGAGAGGATATGCTGCTTTATAACAATAGGGTTGTTATCAATAAAGTGTTACAGGAAATGTGTGTGAAGTTACAGCAAGTGCACATTACATGCAAGGCTTTTAATTTTATTTTATAGATACATAGGCCCTGATATTTATGGGGAGGCAGGGAAGGTGCGGGGAGGGCAAAAACGACCAGGAATGCGTTGAGGCCAGGGACGCGGAAGTCCTACGGAATTTAACAGCAGGACCTCATTACAATTTTTTTATTCTGTTTCCCTCTCGGCAGCCGGCCAAATTGATAGGCTGGCCGGGTGCTGGGGGGGAAAATCAACGGCAGGAGGCCGCAGCCGGGGACCAGCAATCGGGAGGGGAGAAGCCAGAGATCGGGGCTTGGTGGGGGGCGGCGGGGGTGAGAAGAGAGGGGCCATCACTGGAGGGGGGAAGACCGGAGATCAGGGCTTGGTGGGGGGAGGGAAGAGAGAGGCCATCGCAGGAGGGGGGAAGGCCGGGCACTGGTTGGGCAAGGGGCGGCAGCAATCACGGCAGGGGGTAGAGAGAGGCCACGATCGGCAGGGGGGAGGCTGGCAGCTTCCTGGAGGTGCTGGGGGAAGCACTCCAGCTTCTCCTGGCCCACAGGTCGTGCTGTAAAAGGCACTTATCTTCTCGGGCTCCCGCCTCCCTTTCACTGTTGAGTTTTCCGAGCCCTGGGAAACCCGCATGGCAACTATTAAATTTAAATCAGGCTCCTAATTGCACTGTGGGAGCCTGATTTAAATACATCAACGAAGTGCCCCACCTCTCCACAGCACTACAAACCCTCCGCTGTGAAAACAGTGGCAGGCGTGCATGCAGCGGGCTGGGGTCGTGTTCCCCATTTTTTCATTTTTAACCCCCATCCGCCCCCTACCCCCACCCCGAGGCACTCCCACCCGTCGTGGAGGGGTTAATATCAAGGTCATAATGTCAGTTGCTGAAGAATGAAGTGTTTTTCTGATTTTAGTGCCCAGGCTCAATATTGAGGTAGATACAGAGTACAGCTCCATATACACTGCCCAACTAGTGCCTTTGTGACAAAAACGTACCATTTACCTGGGCTGAATTTTAAAAATTGTATATTTGTACTGCTCGAATCAGCGTGTACGGGGTTAAAAGAGGATTCCAGACAAGCTGAATGAATTAGCTGCAGCGTTTTCATAAGTGCAAATTAATAAGGATAAATACAATGGAAGGTTTATGTTGTCAATTGGCCAAAGATGTTACATTCAATAGTAAGTATCTTATGCGATTGTCAAAGATTTCAGCTGCATTCAATATTGATGAATGGCTGGTTGTTGCAATAAATAATGTGAGAGTTGCAGTCATCTATTGCTTTTGTTCTAGCATGGCACTGGGGGTGGTCTCAAATCATTTGGACATAAATCAAGATTAGGCTCCAGCCTGGGCTAGTGGCTTTGATTGATAGCTGTTTCTGAGATGCTCTGAGATGGGGATGGGTCACTGATTGGCTGAAGTCCTCTTCTTTGACGTACAGCTTGGAGTCAGAGCTCTAATATTACAAAATTATACTGAGAGTCAGCCTGCAGCCAGTTTCAGGCGGTGTGTGAATCTTGCTTTTTGTTTAGCTAACAGCTGCATGGAGGTGTTTTAAAAGTTCCAGTGTCAGCCAGCAGGATAGCTGAGTTAAATCTGAAACAGTAGCCTGTTCTACAGGGTAAGAAGTGAGTCTATATTTTAAAGCCTATGTTTAGAGAGAAAGCAAGTGGCATCTTTAATATATAGATGTATCAAGGAGGGTAGAGAAATATATATTTTACTGCATTATACCATTTGCTACATTCATCTATCGTATGTAAATGAGATCATTTGTTGGCCCAAACCTTGTGTCTCAATTTGGTAAACGTGCAGAATCAGTCCGCCTTTTGAAGAGATGAGAATCACACAGCGGCACATGATACGTTCTAGTCACTAATGCACAGATGCCAATGAGGCCCGGCATTCAGCTTTGTAAAAGGGGCGAGCTGCCTGTGATGGTGCGACAGGCGCCAGCAGCTCGCCCCAATTCAGCAAATGAGGCCCCAGGAACAATTTTGGGAGTGGCTTCAGGGCTTCTGGTTGGGGCATGCGCTGTCGGCGCGCCGTTTGGTTATGGAACTGAAAACAGGACCTAAGTGATTTCTATCCCCTTGTGTACAAATTCAAAAACATGTCTTCGAGGAAAAGCCTTCACTAAAAAAAAAGCACAAATGCAGTTTTCCTGGAGAAAATAAAAATCACTCAAGCATTATTAAGAAGGACTTTGCTACTGATTAATTATAAGCACCCTACAGAGAAGGTAGAAGAATCATTTGCTTTGTACTGCAGATTCAGGAAAACACATCACAGTAACTTTAATTTGTGAAAAAAAGCTTTACTAAATGACTATCGATTGTAACATGCAAAGGGGGAAATGATAGAGTTCGAACTGAAGGTGACATTCAGAGGACACTGACCTTAAAGGAACGCTGTATGAAAAATTATCAGGCAAAACTAGTTTTGTAATCAAACGCATGAAACTTGCTTGACGTACTACTGTGATGAGAGTAATTCACAACCCTTCTGGATCTTCCTTCCAAAAAAAATTGCCAAACAGCTTTTCATAAAGGTTATTGATATTCGCCACACTAGCCCTGCATGGAAGCAGCAATTATGCTGGTATACTTTTGGTTGTATGCTAGTAAGTTTCTCATACTGGTTAGTTATAGGCTTCACTGCAGTAAGCAATACTGTGGTGGTATAAGTAATCTGTAATCTAATACCATTTTCCCTGTCCAGAAATCATTGTCAAAATTATGGCGATTGACAATGAGTTCTTGAATAACAGGCAGGATGGTGCAAATATACAATTCAGGAACAACCACGTTCCACCTACAATTTTGAAAATTGGTTCACTGATTAAATAAATTGCATTTTTAATGCATCAGGGCAATCAAAATTGTGGCATTGTGGCATTAAAAACATTCAGTCACATTGGTTGTGCAACGTAGCTGCAGTGACTCAAATAATGTGGAAAAACACTTACATACTTTTTGTACTTTGTGCTAGCTTGACAGAACAACCATTAGACTAATGTGCTGCATGAGTGAAACTGGCAGATTTAATGGATTCATCCTGTAACAAGTCAAGATTTTAAGTGCAACTTTGTACAGGATCACTTTTTTTTTGTTTCATATGCAGTAACAGTGCAGAGCCTGTGTTTACTGAAACTACTAATCCTGACTCCCCAATTTATTTGTCAGGTGCAAAGACAGTAGTTTCTCTTCCTCCCTCCCCTTCTTTCATTTTTTTCTTTCTTTCATATTTTCTTTCTTTCATCAGGTAGGTGAAATACAGCCATAGGGTGGTGCTAGGCAATGGGATCTGAAGAATGTTGGCATAGGTGGAGCAGCATAAGAAAAGCCACAGATGAGGCACACCTACAGTTTGAAGCTGTAAGCACTTTTTTTGGATAATGTGTCATCAACAGCAGGGGCACAATCCTCCCACAACCAGTGACACAATGTAACATAAAGGAGGCAAACATTGTGACTCCAGCAGCACCAGAGACCCAACTTTTCATGGGGGGTGGTGGTCAGTGAAGGTCAGGAGCATGGCAACCAAGCACCTCTTTCTACTGACCCTCCAACAGGGGCTGCAGCACCTAGATGCAGTGAAAAGGGAAGAGTGGCATTTAAAGGTCACAGTTCACCACTTGAGCACTGCTCACTCAGAGCCCTAACCTTTAATGTAAAGGTGCCTCAAGAACGACAAATCAGCAAATGGGTGCAAAGGATTGGTCAGCAGCCCTTGACAGAATAGTTCCTTGTGACAATTAAAAATGGAAACAAATTAAGTCTCAGGCAGACTGAGAGAATGGAGGCGGGGGTGGGAGGCGGGGGAGGAAGGAGGAAGAGAAATAGATCAATAACTTGCACTCTGATATCACCATGGAAATGGGTTTCAAAATCACACCACTTAGTTGGTCGGGTTCAACCCATGTGGTCAAGCCCTTGTTAATCAACTTACATTTTGCTGGTAAGTCTCAATAACAATCAACATGGAAAGAGGTAATTGAGCGATTGTGTCTGTCTAAGCTCTAAATTGGAGCTATCTACACTTTTCTTGTACCATTTAATATTTTTTCTCTTCGAGTGTTTATCTAATTCCTTAAATGCTGTGATTAACTGTGCTTCAATAGTCACTTGTGTTAATGCATTCCATATTCTAATGACCCTTACCATGAAAACATTTCTCCTAACCTCCCCTTTGTGCTTCATAACAATGCATTAAACATAAAATGGAACATCTAAAAATGTTAAACTTAAGAGGAATGAGAACTTAGCTGATTTTAAAAGTGCACTATTCTGCTTCATTCCTCATAAATTCTTGTCTAGTGGATAACTCCAACCAATCTGACTCAATTGTTCAACCTACTTTCTCAATTCATAATCCTACGTTAGGTATCACAAAGGTGATACAAATGCTCAGACAACTTTTGAGTTTTAATTCTCTCGTCTTTAAAAAAAACCATAATAAAATTAAACAATTTTAATTACTCTGCTCTGATTGGTGCTAAATAATGAAACATTTTTCAACCTAGTGACAACATTGTGTACTCAGAGGTTAGGTACAGCACAAGGTTTATGAATAATTTCTCTCTCTCTATATATATATATATATATATATATATATATATATGTGTGTGTACCAATTAATGAACATTTACCCCAACCTACAAATAAAGCCTCCTAATGCATCAGTGTGGCATCACCATATTCCATACATGTCATTATTCAATGATCTCTGAGCAAGACAAATTGAGGAAAGTTTTGTGTTGTCCTTTGGAAATTAAATTAAGATTTTTGAAATTTATTTACATACAATAGTAGAATTGATCTACGGCAATGTTTTCCAATGAACATATTCATACCAGATTCCCCTCTCTGCTATTTTAAAATCGACTGGTTAATGAGTCCATTAAATTGATGGAAAATATTTTGGTATGAGTTGGTCTAGCATTTGTATGCTAACACCACTGACAGTAATTTCTGCCTTATTGTATCCTTCAACCCAGCAGAGAGAGAAGATTGTCATCTAGCAATCTGGAAACTAGTTATTAGCTCAAAAATCATAGAACCACTGAAGGCCATTTGGTCCATTGCACCTGTGCCAGCTCTCTGAAACAGTTATCTACTCAGTCCCATTCCCCTTGCCCTTTAAATTTTTCTTTTTCAATATGTATCTACCTGCCTTTTGAAAGCTATCCTAGATTCTACTTTCACCAGTGTTTCTGATGGGATATTCCTCATCCTAAGAACCCTCCACATATATTAAAAAAACACTCCCTTCATTCTTTTGGTGATTATCATAAATTTATGCCCTTTAGTTACTGAATCACCGACCAGGGGAAATTGTTTTTCTCTATTTACCTTATCAAAACCTCTTACAATTTTGAACCACCATCAAATCTCCTCTTAACCTTCTCCATTCTTGTAAAAAGAGCTCCAGTTTCTCTCCTCATAACTAAAGCCTCAAATCACTAGTGTTATCTTAGTAAATCCCTTCTACACCTTGACATTCTTTCTAAGGCATGGTGCCAAAAACAGGATACACTATTCTACCTGTAGCCTAACCAATCATTTGCATAGGTCTAGCATTCCCTCTTGGCTTTTGTACTCTACACCGCTATATATAAAACCTAGGATCCCATACAACTTTTTTTCCTACAAATTTATCAACTTATCTTCCCAATTTGAAAAATGTAAGTTTTTATTTAATGCAGCACAGTGGGGAGATTTTCATTCCATTTTATTAATCTGGGCTCTATTGAAACCAGCTGCAAAAGACAAAAGAACAGGATTTTAAAGTGCTGTTCTATCGCGTTCCCTACACTTTTATGTTCCTTGAGGATCCTGCCTTCAATTTTAAAAAACTGCAGGTTTAATACAATCTGTTTTTTGTTTATACAAACATTAGTAAAGAAACAACCGCTTGTTCCTCTTGTTCACCAACATATGCAGAGAAGAGCTTGCTCAAATTAAAACAGGTACTTCTACAGATAGAAACCTCTGCTACTCACTTCGTCTTTGTCTCCTTCCCTTCAAGACATGGCTGCCGGTGTAATCCATGGAGTTTAAAATGATCACCACCAAAAAGAATCCAAACTGCATAGTAATAACTGCACAGCTCTGTCTCTGTTCTAGATGAAGGCTGATGCTGATGAGGGCAGGATCAATTCCAAAACGATATGATGTTTGATACTGGTTCCTAGAGCAACTCACAGAAGTAAGTCTGAACACGCAAAACTCTGTCCACATACACAGACCACAAGTGGGACAAGAGAAAGCATGTTTTCAGGTATAACTCCATGGAGATCGCAACTTGATGGGAAATGTTCTGTCAAAATCCATTCAGATATATGCTACATGAATGTGTTCTCTGGTAGCCACTGTATAAGCTGCTGGAACAAATATGGAAATAATTAGTCTGCATTCTGTGAACGTGGAAGCAGAGAAATGGCGATTAGAATATTTGTAATATTTTTCAGAGTTTGTACTTAAAATTGTCAGAAAAGAAATGCAATGAAAACAGTGCTTGCGTTTTTCTATTCTTATTTAAAGAAGTGACTTTTGATTAACTGGTAGAAATTAATAAGAAATAAAAGATAAGATTCTGAGGAACAACAGTACTTCGCAGAAATTCTTGACATTTCTAAATAAGTCCAGTGCAGCTACTGTAATACAATTTGTCACATTCAGGAATTTGATGAACCTGAACTTGTGATTTTCAAAACTTCCACACTTGAGGATGATGCCCCAAAACCGGGATGCAGGAGGAGGAGTGTTATTCACCCCTTGCACATGCCTTCTATATTCACCTGCATTTGTATCTAAAAATAATCAAAACTCATCCTCATTGAACTACTGTTAAAATTGGGGAGTTTACTGATAAAGCATGAAATGATCGGCTTCAGACAAAACAGTGCCACCCCTACTGGGGAGAAACAAATTATCACAGGCTGAATACCGTGGATTAAAACCGTGAAGGCAAGAAACCAGCTGGAATAACGAGTCAAAAGTGACTGTCAGAAAATATCATGCATTTGTTTTATCTCCCCATTTTTGAAGACCACTTTTCTCTTCCCTCACCACTCCCCCCCACCCCCACTCCATTTTGAAATGAAACAGAAAGTCTGGAACAAATTCTGTACTTAAACTCAGTTTCACAGTGTCAACCAATTTGAAATCAGGCTTTCTTCATTATATTATCTAAATGAGAAGAATATCGGCAAATAGCAATACGTGTAAGATAACGAGGAGTATGTTACAGATTGGGAAGCTCAGATAGTACCGGAATCCGTGAGAGGGAAGCTCAAATATTTTATCAACATCATTCAGTTGCCGTGCTATTTTATTGCAAGGAAACACAATCCAACATACTTATTTTTTCTAATACATACTAGGTTAAAAAGACTTACTGATGTATATGGTTTAATAGAAATTTGGATGGGAAGGAGATCAGGACTGAAATAAATCTCAGAACTACCATGTGACTCAGTCTGAAGGTTTATTCCGCAGTTTGATACAGTGAGATACATTGCCCAGTACAGATTATTAGAGTCAGTTGTTTTCTTCCTTACCTCCCACCCCCCCCAACCTTGCATTAAATACAAACATATTTACATCTCTTACCGCTATGCCTCCAATCACCACTCCGCAACCTTCGGCTAGGATGGGTACGATCCTTGTTGCAGCCACCATTAATACTGCTTTCTGATCAACTGATAGGAGGTGTGTTTCGGGGAGGGCAGTGGGAGGGCACATGATGAGACTGGTTTTGTTAAGCTTTACCACTAACCCATCCTTCCCGCTACTCAACCCTCCCGCCCTTCACCGAGATGGATTGCTCTGCTGCTACACAGTGCTCCATCTAGCAGCCACGCCAAGTACTACCATCACTCACTCAGTGCGGATGGTCAAGCTTGAACGGTATTGCCAGGCCAGGATTGAGCCTTGCAAATCTTAGGACTTGGAAGGTAAAATATTATAGAAGCCGATAATACAATCATGTATTGCTCCTGCAATGATGGATCATGTATTTTTAAATATTTACAGAAATTAATATTATAAACAGGAAAAGTGAATTTTGAGAGATGCATTATTCGGAGGGGGTGTTAATAAGTAGAAGGAGTTATTATTTCTGTAAAGATCTTTGCTTTTAGCTAGTTTATTTATGAAACTCATTACAGATGCCGTACCACATACAGTAGTAAAACAGTCCTTGTATCAATTTGCAGAGTTCATTTAAAGACCAGGGGAAATGTATGCACTGGAATAGTTAAGACATAGTTAGTTATAAAGTGCAACTGATTCACAGAATGAAATAGTAAGCTCAAAGGGTGCAGGTGAAGGAAGAACTGCTTCAAACCTATAGCACTGCCTGCTGTGTGCACAGGCTGTGAAGGTGTTCTGCTTGACATACTCAGTATAAATCTCCTGGAAAAATTACTCCAAATTAATCAGCAATGGAAAAGCCGCAATCACATTTTAATCCCCATGCAATAATGGGCATGAACCACATGCACGTCACTATAAATGGTCTTAGTCTGTCAGTACAAATTAACCTTTAAAACACCAGTCAGTGGGGTAGATTTTCATTTTCATCATCGATTGGACGTAATTTGGCGGAGCAGACCCCCTGCCCAATTTTCAATGGAAGATGACTTGCTCTGCCAGATTACTGTCCAGGCAGTGAAGATAAAAATCTACCCCAGAGTGTTTGCCTGCCCCCATCTGGTCAGCAGAGTTGGGGTTAAGTGATGTGAGCTGGAACTACAATATTTAAAGTGTTAAAGTTGAATTATACATAAGTGGCTTTCTTTTAAAGTGATCTCAATGGTTCTTGCACTTGTTGAAATGGTTGCATTACTTTACAATTTTTAAAGATTTTTTTCTGGGTGGGCAGAGGGGGCGGGGAGGGGGGGGAGAGAAGAGGATCCCAACAACAGATTGTATTATAGAGTAATAAAAGTTTACAGCAGAGTAACAGGCCAATTACCCCATCAAATCTGTGCTCATGTTTTTTTTTCATGATTATGGCATGATTATATGTCTTCTGCTTTGGGCAAATGCATGAGGACACGTACTGAAAGCCCTTCTGTAGAATACATCGTGTCCCCACTTCCACCCCAAATGCTGTGAGGCGCACGCTGTCCTGGTATGCACTTGCCCTGGGAAGCTCCAGCACGATGCACAATAGCCTTATGGAGGCCGTCGACTTTAGCTTATTGGGAGTATTTTCCTTTTACACATGTAGTCCGTCAGTGAATCAACTTGTTTGATAGAATAGCAATTTAGCTGTACAAGACATTTCTGAATTCACTGAAAATTTTCAAAATTATGAAGAGAACAATGACAGAAGGGGGCTCCCATTTCAAATATAGGTGGAAAAAAAAATCAGCATACAACTGCTGTCTGAAAATAGCAGAGCTGGTTACAAGTGGTCAACTAAGAGTTCTCCAGAAAAACTTTGTTGGGCTGGAATAGAGTTGACAAAGTCGCAGATACATCAATTTATTTTTTTCAGAATTAGCCCACAATTTAGATGATGTTAATTGAACAACAGTGTATGTGATAAATAAATTAATGATATAACGCAGAGAAATAGGGTTTCCAGTGAGAGAATGTAATAGGAGAATTCATTCTACACAGAGAGCTGTTTTCAGCTGACTTTGTCTCGTCTGTCTAAAGTGGACTATTGCTCGTTAGTATAAAATTAATCAGCTTAAAATGACTGCTCTGTAACAGATCCCAATAAGACTATAAGTCAGATGGAATATATATTGTTTTAAAAAATATCCATTGTTAAAAAGAACTCACCCACTTGGTGGTTTTGTGCATGTGTGGTGGAACATGGCTTCATATCAACAATCGTTCACACATTAAGTTCGCAGTCTCAGCCACGCCACCATGGTGAGGTGCTAAACTAAGCCTAACCACTTCCCTGTGGGGAGGGAAAAAGCTGAAGGGGAGAAGCCCTTGTGGCTCTTGTGCACCTCCCAGCAGCAGACTTCAGAGTGACATCTGCAGAGGCAGGGAAGCAATTCTACTGTAGACCATGCATATGGTGTAGGAGAAGTAAAGCACCTCAAAAAATCTGAGTCTCAAATTCGAGGGTAAAAAAAAATTGCTCCCCTTAAACATTTTAAGGAAATAACAATATCCTAAAAACCAATATCTGCAGCACCACAGACACATCGACTTCATCTTCCTTTTCTAACTTTATGCAGGTTTTCTTTATTCACACTCCTATCTTTGATTATCACTGTGCAGCATTCTGCAGTATAGGACTTTGTTACATTCGAGCTCAGGGACGTTCCTTTCTTCTGAATGTGGGAAACGTGACTTTACGTTAAAATTAAACTGAAAAGCCATCAACTCCCACATCAGTTCTCAAAGACGCAAACTTTAATTCAACTTACATGTTTTGGAGTGCACAGGCGTGGAGTGTAATTTATCCTGCGGTAACACTGCTTTGTAAAGCAAATATGAGGAGCATTCAAGGCCAGTATATGCAACATTTCTATTATAATTATCATGAACAGAAAATAACTCTCTACAGTCTCAATCTGAAACGGAATACTTCAGTTGAAATAACAAAGTCTCTTACCTGAATATTAAAAGCCTGATGCTATACCATCAACAGGTGTCGAAGAAGTTTCTTTTATTTGTTTCTCACCTAAGTAAAAAACAAACCTCTGGCTATTTATCTCCGTTTCGCTCTCTGTCTTCAGTTGCAAAACTTTTTTTTTGCGTGTTATCTTAGTGTTTCTCAGTCTGTAAAAGTTATGTTAACTTCTAAATTCCCTCAATTTTAGCTTGACAGCAACCATGGCAGCATGTCTGTAATGAAAGGTATGACTTAATTTTACTCAGCTGTTCGAACAGTGTACAGAGGCACCGCGGTACTCAGCACTCCAGAGATATGAATGGGGCAAAGCCACTGGGAATGTGCAGCATCTGAGAACTATAGATGGGATTTCCTCCAACAGAACCTTCTGTCTACTGCATCTCACACAATGAAGCTTCTTAAGAACAATTTAGGTCATTTTGCGCTGCAAGAAATCCAGTTTTTGATTCAGACTCCGTGCTCTCAAAACACTGATTATAGCTCTCAGCTCACAGCATCCCGCTTTGAATAAACATCCAGCTCTCAGCCCTAGCATACACAGGCTGAACACATTTGGTCACACCTCTTTACACTTTCATGCCAATCAGGTGGTCAAAGGGAAACCCTGGACTGGATTAGTATGCACGCATTCTTTATTGGGATTTCTATAGCTGTCCCAAATGGTACACCAGTTCTGCATGAGCCTCACCACTCGCTATTAGACTACTCCTTCCTAAATTCTCTTATGAGTCCTTTTTCTAGTTTTGAATTTGTTTTAAAAACTACTCCTATTGTGCAGTTCTTCTGTTCCTGCAAATAAATATTTAGCATTGAGGCCCCAAGCAAGTGAGAATGGTTTATTTTGAAACTTAACCTAATTAGATTTCTACAGTAACTCTCAAATGTAAGATTGTGTTTTACTGTAAAGATGCACACTGGAACCATATAAATCAGTGACTGCATGTTTTTTTTGAAGGAAAACAAATGCATCAAAACACTCCAAGCATGTACAGCCTCTGGGATACACATGCCATTCATTATTGCCCAGTTATAATCAATATTTTAGAAGGTCCCACTCATAGGAAGAACATGTATTCCTCGACACCAGAGTGTGCACTGAGGATTACTTCATGTCACAGACAATTGCAGCTGAACTCACTTCACATCTTAACTTAATACAGGTTTCATGAAAAAAATGTATTGTTTGCAAATGAAGACGACCCAGAAGAACATGTATAATTCTTGCCACAATGTTGTCACATGCAAATTACACAATAAATTTGTTTGAACACTACAACACGTTCATAAAAAAAGCCAAAAATAAGAGGTTTCATGAAGCCAGTGTCCTGATAAAAATCACCTGAATAGTTATTAAAAGAGTGAGAGTCCTTAATTGCTGTTGCTGAGTGACAGAATCAGGAATATTTTGATTTTGCAATCAATAGTGGGTCCATTGAGAACAGCCTGCACTTTGGTAATCCTTGTTCTTGTAGTTAAGGTAGTTTCTTCAGGCACCTCACAATATTTGATTGATCAACATCTAGCCAGGGACTTGATTCATCCAATATACATATTCTTGGCCCCTACAGTAATGATCGAATATGTCTGGAAACTACTGTTTTCAATATTGGCCTAACATTTAATGAATTTGCATGGCATTCCTCTGTCCACTACTTTAACAGAGGGGTTAACCTGTTTAAAATAAATTAGGATACAACACATCCTCATTTAAAATAAAACAAAGCCTTAAAAAAGTAAAGAGGACAATAATTTCTTTGTATATATATTTGTAACAGACAACTCATAGGGGGTTAAATTCGATAACCCCCGAATCAGGGTGTGGGGGTCACGGTTCGCAATGAACCCGCGCCCAGTCGTTCCGATGCAGGCAGCACGTGAGATTCGTGCTGCCTGCTCACTTACCTAATTCCAGCGTGAGCAACCAGGCCTAGCTGTGTTGTTCAGTGACTTCTCACCAGCAGGAGAGACGAAATATCGCGCGAGTGGCTCGCACCTCTTAAAAGGAAGCCTGCACCTCTTATTTGCTAAAAATAAGATACGGGTCCGCACGAAGTCTGAACGAAGATCAGACATCACACACGTAAAAGACAGATGCCGGTCCCGTCCCTAGGTTTACAAACTGTTGAGTTATGTTAAAACATTGAATAAAGGTTGCGCACTACTTAATCCCACATCCTCCAAGCTGCACTCCAGACCTCACCAATCTGCCAATCTGAGTTTGTACCAGGCCTGCGAAAGAGCATGCACCAAGATTCTCTGGTGATGCACTAGAGGCCATGGTGCAAGAGGTGGACAGAAGGAGGGGCATCCTACATCTGCAGGGGAGCAAGAGGTCCTCCAAACATATGCTCAAGAGGCAGTGGGAGGCAGTAGGGAACAAAGTCAATGCCAGGCGCATAGCACCACAAGAATGGATACTGTGCAGGAAGAAGTTCAACTCTTTGACACAAGTGGTCAAGTTGAGTGAGGTCAACTGTCAAGTGGCATCTCCTACCAATTGCATTACTAGCCGCATCCACTGCTCCACGCACTACACTCCCAATCACCCATCTACCAACAAACTCTTTCAATCAGTACTCAACTCTTCCAACCAGATGTTTCCTCTCACCCTTACACATTGCAACTGTTGCAAGCCACACACCCACAACTCACAGGTCAAACAGACTGGCAGCTATTCAACCACGAGAGGAACACCACCCAAACATCCTGCAGGACACTCACCAACACATGTCTCACTTTCTTGCAGGAGAAGGTGGCGCATAATAGGAGGCAGCAAGTGGCAGTGGCATTTAGCCCCTCAAGCCTGTTCCACCATTCAGTGAGATCATGGTTGGTCTGTGACCTAACTCCATATACCCGCCTTAGCCCCATATCCCTTAATACGCTTGGTTAACAAAAATCTATCAATCTCAGATTTAAAATTCACAATTGAGCTAGCATCAACTGTCTTCTGCAGAAGAACATTCCAAACTTCTACCACCCTTTGCATGTAGAAGCATTTCCTAACTTCACTCCTGCAAGTCCTGGCTCTAAATTTTAGGCTATGTCCCCTAGTCCTAGTATTGAAGTATAGGAGACCTCCCAAAACAGGTACAAATGCATCAGTAGCCAGAAGCAATAATCCAGCAACTAACCTGTAAATCCTGCATGGTCCCTTTAAATAGCTCTGATGGTGGGTCCTCCAGGCCATCTATGACATGTTCAGCTGTTCGTGGTTAAGACAGTGCATTGGTTGGAGCATTGAGTGCCAAAATGGTATCTATCCCTTTAAATCAGCATTGCACACTGATCTAATGCATATTCTCCTTACTTTACATGGTACCGGTGTTCATTATCTGCACGTGTGCATACGCCTTTATCAAGTTGGCGTCTGGAGCGTTGTCAAGATGGTGTTGTGCGCACGCATTCCGGACGCCATTTTGTGACCTTAGAAGGTCGCGTAGCGCCTAAAAAACGGGCGCCGTGTGGCCGAATTTATAGCCCATAGTGTCTTGTGCTGGAATTTAACTGTACAGCAGGTTTCTTCGTCAGAAGATTTTTTAAAATCTGTGTTCAGTTAATCTTGTAACACCTAAATCACACAGTAAACCAGGCCAGGGTCCTTTTGTTATTGTAAAATTCAATCTGCTTTGAGATGTCTCTTTGCATTCTGTCGGGTGCCATTTTCTACTGAATGTAGGATCTGATATTTTATAGACCAATTTCTTTGAGTTAAGGAAGTACTTCTGTAATCTCCTGTGAAAACTAACCTGGTAATAATAGAGGTGTTGTCGTGTGATCCGATATATTTTCAAACCCAGTATTATAAGTCAAATATATCTTCAGGCTGTACATCGTAAAATCACTAATCACCCTCTGTCCTTGTCAGGTGACACTGCATTATCTATGATTGGAAAGTTATCACGCCAAATTCGGACTGCTCTATAAACATGAAGAAAAAATACAAGGCAAACAAAAACTCGGTCAAGATGCTACTCTGCATTCACCAGTGTGTGCATATTGGCTGCCTCTCCAGATCCAAGAATTTTGCCTCTCTGTTGGCCAACTCCTAGTCTCACTCCATCTCCTATTTCACACCTTCTCCTCCTGGTATCTGCCTTTCATACCTTCTCGTTTCACACCTGCCTAACTGCATCATGCCCCATTTGATCCCCTAACTCAACTCTCAATATTGCCCTGCTGATTTTCTGTCCTGCTGCTATCCCAAGCTGCCTTGAAGAGCCCAAAGCTTCCCTTTGCTCCAACCTGGATATTCTTCACCATCCACCATTAGCAACACCAGTCACTGGGTCCCCTATGATCAGATCAGCTATGCAAGCTACTCTATTCCCCTCTACCCACACATATCTCATCCACCACGATCAGCAGGGTCCCCTCATGCCTCCACTGTGTACTGTTCTGCAAAGTGTGCACTCTCTCATAAACAAAGTGCTCCCCATACATGGCGTCATAGTAGAATACACATACATTATTCGCCTCACCAAAAGCTGTCGACTTCATCATCACAAAAAAACCTGTCAACCTCCATCGTCAAGATCACCAAAAACCCTATTCCTATTTACTTCCTTATCTTCTTCACTATCCGTATCTTCTTGCCTACTTCCCAAGAGGTATGACACGGTTTCTCAACTTACTGCTCTCTATAGTAAATTGGCCAGCTTTGTGACCTAAGATCCAAAGACATAGGCTCAAGACCACATGGTTCACAAATAGTCTGATGGTCTACAATCAGTTCTGGGTTAACCGCCTCAAGAACTATTGCTTCTTCCTCTTAGCAACCAAAATGTTCTACTGTGCTAGGATTTCCTTGGAGGGTAAGAACATTGCCAAATCTTTCCCTTACACCACAAATTGCCTCCTTCCACCACCAACATCTCACCTCTGATCACCTGATGCAAGGAGCTCATGAACTTCTTTATATTCAAAATTGAGGCTATCTACTCAGCTTTTTCTGTCTTCTCCAGCCTCACAGCTAACCTACCCTTACTCCTATTAACCCTCAATCCAACAACACTATATAGTTTCTTCTCCATCTCTACTCATTTCCTACGTGATCCATGATTTGCTCCTTTGAATTATTCCTGCCCAGATCGCCACTGCTTCACTATCATAACTGCACCCCATCTCTATATCCCAACACTCAGCAACACCATCAAATATGGGGTTAGCTTCATACGCAAATAAAGATCTTGCATTTATATAGCGCCTTAACATGTCCTCAAGACATCCTCAAGCACTTTATATCATAGAATCATAGAATCTTACAGCACAGAAGGAGGTCATTCGGCCCATTTTGCCTGTGCTGGCTCTTTGAAAGAGCTATCCAATTAGTCCCATTCCTCTGCCCTTTCCCCATAGCCTGCAATTTTCTCCCCTTCAATTATATATCCAATTTCCTTTTGAAAGTTACTATTGAATCTGCTTCCACCACCCTTTCAGGTAGTACATTCCAGATCATAATAACTCGTTGCGTAAAAAAATTCTCCTCATCTCACCACTGGCTTTTTTTGTTTTATCCAATGAATTATTTTTGAAACATAGTTACTATTGTTATTTAGGTAAATATGTCAACAATTTGCACATAGCAATGTCCCACAAACCGCACGGACTGCAGTGGTTCAAGAAGGCGGCTCACCACCACCTTCTCAAGGGCAATTAGGGATGGGCAATAAATGTTGGCCTTGCCAGTGACGCCCACATCCCATGAACGAATAATAAAAAAACAGTAAATTGGATAAATGATCATCTAATCTGTTTTTTGGTGACACTGATTGAGGGAAAAATATTGACCAGGACACCAGAACTTCCTGTTCTTCTCAAATAATGCCATGAGATTTTTTACATCGAAACAGACAGGGTTGCAGGTTAGTGTCTCATCTAAAATAAGACACCTCTGAGAATCTAGCACTCCCTCAGTATTAGGTTACTTGTGCAAATTCCGGAAGGGTACTTGAACTTACAACTTTCTCACGAAGAGGTAAGAGTGCTGCCAACTGATCCAAGCTAACACTTGCACAAAGGTAATACTTAAGTCTGCCTCTCAGTCACCACACTTTATTCCATGACTATTGTTGTGCATCATACTGCCTGCCTAACATCAAGTCCAAATGAGCCAGAACTTTCTTTAGCTCAACAATGCAAGATCTATCCTGTTTGGCTCCCACCAGAAGATTTGTGCATCAGGTGCTGATCCCATCTTCACCTTTAGCTGCTTGCTCAGACTGCACTGAAGATATATAATGTCAGTGTCCTGTTTGACATTGAGCTCAACTTCGAACTCCACATTTGGTCAACTGCCAAAACCACTTATTTCAGCCCCACCACTGTTGAAACCCTTATCCACATCTTCATCACTTCAAGGCTCAATTTCTCTCACACCTCCCTCAGAAGAATCTGCCCTATAAAACCTCAAACTCAATCAGAACTCTCTGACCTGCATTCTACTCTGCACAAAGTCCAGTGCACCAATCATGCCTGTGCTTGATGACCTGCACCAGTTCCTTGCCCCCAGTGCATGAAGTTCAAAATTTTTGTCCTCATTTTCAAATCCCTCTGTGGCCTTGTTGCACAACCTCTGCATCCTACCTCTGCAGCACTTTTATCCCCATGTCCCATCATGCATCCTCCGTTCTTCCAACTCTAGGAGCCAAAATTACGCTACCATTCTGGCAGATTCGTGCCGTAACTCCAACGGAGTCCAGTGGAATGGCAACAAGCTCCACTGGAGCACTGATGTGCTGACTCCAGGCATTGGGTTGGAATTCCGATAGGGCATAGTAAGGGGCAGAACCTCCATCCATCTCACGTCAAAGAGAACGGGGCCGAGGGTGGGGACTCCGAACCTCAGGCCCCACCGGGGTGTGGGGGTCAAGGCAGGATTAGGGCCTGAACCCGCAAAGATAAGGAGAACTTTTTTATTTCATTTTTGAGAGATGGGGAAGGCCAGCACCCCTGCCTAGCCTGTCACTTACTGAGCAGCCTCTCCTAGTAGGTGGCACCCACCCCGCTTCGGGCTTCTGTTTCCTGTAGCTTCTGAAGCTAGGGATTCTAATATCTTTGGACCCTCATACAAAAGACGTCTGATATCTAAACACCATGGAGTCATTTCAGTGTATGCCAAGCAACCTGCAAAGTCTGGTAGTGGCTGCGGAGGAGTCCACAACTTGTATTCTTTTTTGTTGTTGTCCTTACCTTGAACAAATGTCTGAAAGGATTACAATGCAGTCATCCATAATTTATTAATTCTATACCATTTTATACAATGGCTTTAAGGAACTATCAGCACATCAGTGTATAAAACATTAATGTGGAGCAAAAAAAAGGTCTAGCTGTAAAGCAAAGCCTTAGCTGAACGTTGACAGACTTACCACCATCAACAAATGTTGAAGAGACATATTTAATTTTCACCCAAGTTAGAAAAATCTCCCACTCCTTTTCTCTCTCTGCACTTGCCAGTTTTCAGTTGCAATTCATTTTTTGGGATTTTTTTCACCTGGGAGAACTTAGATTAGTTTTTAAATTCCTCTAGTGAAGGACATGGCTTAATTTAGCTCAGATGCTTGCAGCAAACAATGAAACCGAGGTACTTAGGTATTCCAGAGAATGGGATTAACCCACCATGGATGTGCAGTATCTGAGTACCATGGATAAGATTTCTTCCAACAAACCTTTTGTTTATTGCAAATCAGACTCTGCTTTCAATATGCCACTTGTAGATTATTCCACAGCAGAAATCTAAACTGTGGGTTACTCTACCTTCAATGTAGGACAACCACTTTGCCTTTAAGCATCACCTTTAACTTTCATGTAAAGCATGGTGAATTTTTATTTAATCCATAAAAAGTGATAATCTTGTGAGGTTCTGTGTCATTTTGTGTCAGTACTCAGTGACAGGGGTAAAGGGAATATATCCATACAATAGAAAAGAAAATACATGATAGGTGGCAGAGAACTACAAGACAGTTCAGTCACCAGGTTCAGATGACTAACAAAGAGTTCTGAACCCCTCCAATTATATTCCCTTCTGTCTAAAATAGGTAAATGTTCCTTTGCTCCAACGACTGAGGGGGAATGTTGTCTGTGGAGGGCAATGGTTGAATAGTGGAGATGCGATACCACTTTCACTTGCTACTCCTTCACATGCTTTGTGATTCACCCAGTGGTCCCTCCTGTAACTTACTAGCTGAATCCCTGAAGTGGATGAGTCTGTGCTAGTGCTTGCCACAGTTGGAGTGAGCAACACAAGGCACTGTGAGATGCCAGCTTTACATCACAGGTATTAATCTCTGGGTTAGTCGCATCCTGAACATCTATAGAAATAGAAGAGTGACATGTGATAGAATATTAGCGGTAAGACACCTTTTCAGCGAGCTTACATGCCAAGATATTGTGTGTCATGCTGCTGTGCCCTGTACGTCCCTCTTTGTCAGATGGAGAGTGCGTCAGTGAATGAATAAATGAATGAGTGGGGGATTGAGTGCACAAGTAGAGAGAAAGAGTAATAAGCAAAGGATGGTACTGAGCTTGGGGCAGATCTCTGATCTCATCTTCCCCCATTCCTGCCATGGCTTCCCAGCCCAAGATTTTGAGGGTTTTCTTCTCATACGTTATTAATGGCAGGTAGTTACAAGGCCCTCTCCAGCCCACCTCTGATTACATCTGTTATGTGCTGCCTTTTTCTATAAGCAGATACATAGCATATTGATGCCAGAATTGTGAAGAACAGATACACCAACAGCCAAGTGGCCATTGGGCACCCCAACTTGTGTAAGCTCAACATGTGCATGCAATTAGCTTTTGTTGGGTGTGTGCTTACTAGGTACACTTATAAGATGTGTGCATGACATCAGCTACATATATCAGTATAACAGACAACATCTGCCGTGCAGCAATATGGACATTTGTGTGCATGTGCAAAAGAGCAGAATGGTTGCCTGAGTTCTTAGTGAGCTGCGTCAGTGAAGCTGAACCAAATCATGAGTAAACTCTTTGCGGTATGCACAATATGGACATATATTTTGAGTAGGAAATTGTTGGGTACTCTTACCTTGGCACTTCCTGAGACCTCCAAATTTCTTGCTCATTCAGTCCCATGATCTTAGGATGTGGGGGCTCAATATGCCACTTCCATTGCACACCTGTCCCGGTGGAACCTTGTGCAAAAGCATGTCTAGAGTCCTGGAGATCCACGTAAATGGCAGCAGTAGCCTTTATGACCTGCTGCTATGCCAGATATCCCAGCCCCAGAATCAGTGAGCTCCATGCGCCTGCCCCAATCTGCCCAGGGAGCTCTTTGGGAGGATGCTAATGAGCTGACCTTGCAATGTTCAGTGAAGTCAGAAGTCCATGGCAAATGTGAGTGGTACCCTCAAAGGGTTCTGATCCGACTGGCACTGGAGAGTCTTCCTTTTTTTCCATCCATTCCTCTTTATGCAGGCTGATTGGAAAATGGGAATGGTTCTATATCTTTAATAGCATTAAACAGTATGTTTCAATCTGGTATTTCAGGACAGTAGCATGATTTGGTTTATGACAGTTCAGGTACCTTTAACACAGTTCTACCAATCAGGTTCAGTAACTCCATTTAGCCCAAGCTGCACTTAATCTGAGAGTGCTCAGCATTGACACTGAGAACAAAAGGTGGGAACATTAGACAGAAAAGTGAAAAGGAAGCAAATAAGTTAAGCTTTCAAAAATAAATTTTTTAAAAAGGTTTGATAATCCTTTTATTTGTTAGATAGGCCACTAGGCTGTTCCAGATGCTCCTTTTAAAAAAATGTCAAATAATCAATTGATGAGTTTAAATGGTTCACACTGCACAGGGTTTGTTAGTGGAGAGTGCTTAGAATTTGCATGGCCAATGAAACAGGGTTTAGAAAGTTGGTATGTTGACAAAAATGCAAAGCTGACATCAACAAATTCCTAGGAGAATTTTGTGCCTACAAATGGTTACCAAGTCTCTTTTTGTTGCTTGCATAATAAGTATCTTCATGGTATAAGGAGTTTTATTATCGGCAAATTTACTTATATATCTGTCTGAGCCGAATGAAGACAAAACAGGATTAACTGCATAGCAATGAGATTTTTTTTGTCCAGTGGCTCAAAAAGATATATATCTATATCCATAACGTGTGTCGAAGCATTTATGATAATCCACTGCTGAAAAATGTGTGATACAGTGGTAAATAAATGTTATTTTACAAAATTATTTTCACTTTTTAAAAATATAATTGATACACTAGAGATGATAAAGAATAATGAATAGTTTATGATAATAGTTTCATCATCACAAACTATAGAATATTGCAGGTAGGTGGAGCATGTGTGCAAACTTTAGAATTATAGTCAGCGAATGAAGTAAGAAAACATGAACGTCTATTTATATAGGGCCTTATCGTGTCCTCAGGACATCCCAAAGCACTTCACAGTCAATGACTTATGTTTGAAGGCCAATCTGTTATGTAGGTAAAGTATTCAAAAGCATTGACACTGAGAGGAAAGACTTCTTAATTTTGAGTTTCAAAAATTTAATAGCTTCTTAGCAGCCTACTTCAAGCCAACTCAGCAGTATTCAGAAATTCTCATATGAAAAGGAACAATTTATAGTAATCAGCTTTGGAATTTAAGGAATTCTTTAAGAAAGGTAGCTGAGGAGAGGAGGAGCACATACCAGGGAAATGAAAATCAGAGAAAGAGTTAAAGCATTTAAAAAGTAAGTAAGGCGGATCTACTGGTGTATTTCTAACTTTTATAAGCCAAGTGACTTGAAATAACAATGAATTTTGAGAATAAAGACAAATTAGAATGCATGAATATGGAATTTACGTTTAAGTTTATGCAAAAAAAGAATGCACCGAGTCCCAAGAACTTGTTGTGTCAAATTATACAAGAGGTTAAAATAATGATAACTGAATGACAAAATTAAATTTGAAAGTCTTGCAAGAGAATAAAATGTTGTTTCAGGCCATGCGTGCATCCTTAGAGAGCTGTGCTATGCACAGGTAAACAATACGAGATTCCTGGATGGACAAGGAAGTGTTAAATGAAAAAGAGAGAAGATTGACATGAAAAATAATGACAATAAATGACGCAAATGAAAAAGTGCCATTAAAGACTGGCTGTACCTGGACACTCTGATACTTCAGACAGCGAGTATACAGGAAGAAGCAGAAGAAGAAGAAAAAGAAGAAGAAGGACAACAACCACATGCATTTAGAGTTCAGGGAGTTGTAGGGTTGGAGGAGGTTACAGAGATATAGAGAAGTAAGGCGATGAAGGAATTTAAACATAAAAGTTATTGAATTACAGCAACATGGCTCTGTGTGGGAGACAGGGGGAGATGGAAAGAGAAATAACAGAAGGAGAAATATACATAGAAATTTATAATGATGAGGGCGGAAAAGTAATAACTGGCAAGTGACGTTGATCTCCGGCATAAGGTGAATAGGTAGATTAAAAAGCTGTTAAGGGCAGATTTTATCTTTCGGCGGAGGTGGAAACGGCTCTAACTCAGCATCTTGCACTATGGCTGCCCAGCAACCCTAACAGCAATTACTTATATGCACAACCTGAAAACTCCTTCCTCTGCTTTAAGAGCCTCATATTCCCATATCTCTTACTTCACCTCTTCCATGCCACCTTTCCTCCTTCACACTATCTTCTGGCAGGATAAATTGGCACACAATGCCTGCCAAAGCCAGGCCACCGGAGGAAGCATCCCCACCTTTAAACCCCTCACCTCCTTCATGGACAAGGACAAGCAGCTTGTGGGCACTGACTCAGCTCTTGCCATGAGAGATGGTGAGGTTGGCAGCATCTAGCCTGTGCCAGGTTAATAACTGAGCCCCCTGAACTATCGGCCTGGCATCCCTCTGAAGCACGACACAGACAGAACTTTCCACCTCATTTCTCTTTCTCCCTCATCCTAAGGGGGTGATGCTCATCTAATCATTACAGATTGACCTTCCTTTCCTGCAGATGCACCATAGCAACAGGGGCAGAGGAGGAGGAAGGAGATGATGAAGAGGAGGAGGATAGATAGGAATTTTTTCTCACTCTTTGCATAGGGCAATGATGACAAAGAGGATGAGGATCAGCTCACCCACCAATTGCAGCTACTTCATCCTTCTCTGTCTTCCTCTGCCCCAACCCCCTCCAACTTACCACCTGCGGCATTTACTTCCTCCATCGCAGGCACCAGCTCAGAGACTTTCACTTGGGAAGAATTAGATAGTGGTAGTGAGGACATCAATGATTCACAGAGTATGAGGGAATCCGAGGAGTGGGCAATCGGTGAGGTTGTGTGTGTGTTTTTCCTTCACCCTTCCTTTTGTTCTGTTCCTTTTTAAAAGTTGTTCATCTGCAATTTCTCCCATTTCTGATGAAGTGTCTATACCTGAAATTTTTAACTTATCTGTTCCCTCCATAGATGCTGACTGACCGGCTGAGTGTTTCCAGCATTTCCTGTTTTTGTTACAGGTGTGTAAAAGCATTGGCCAAATTTGGAAAGCTTTGGATTTCAGGTTTGGTTTGGTACTTATTGGGGCTCTACAAAATAAAAGGCAAATGTGGCACAGCTTGCAGCTTCTCAATCCTAACTCAAAATGTCTCATCTGTTGTCCTATATTACACAAAATCAAGCTTCAGTCTAACCTCACTCAAACCCTTGCCCAGAGGATAAATTAGTCTATTAAATTAGTCTCTTAAAATCAGAGGTGAGGTGAGGTGAGAGTGACTGCCCTTGACATCAAGGCAGCATTTGACCGAGTGTGGCACCAAGGAGCCCTAGTAAAATTGGGAATCAGGGGGAAAACTCCCAATGGCTGGAGTCATACCTAGCATGAAGGAAGATGGTATTGGTTGTTGAAGGCCAATCATCTCAGCCCCAGGACATTGCTGCAGGAGTTCCTCAGGGCAGTGTCCTAGGCCCAACCATCTTCAGCTGCTTCATCAATGACCTTCCCTCCATCATAAGGTCAGAAATGGGGATGTTCGCTGACGATTGCACAGTGTTCAGTTCCATTCGCAACCCCTCAGATAATGAAGCAGTCCGTGCCTGCATGCAGCAAGACCTGGACAACATCCAGACTTGGGCTGATAAGTGGCAAGTAACATTCGCGCTAGACAAGTGCCAGGCAATGACCATCCCCAACAAGAGAGAGTCTAATCACCTCCCCTTGACATTCAACGGCATTACCATCGCCAAATCTCCCATCATTAACATCCTGGGGGTCACCATTGACCAGAAACTTAACTGGACCAGCCACATCAATACTGTGGCTATAAGAGCAGGTCAGAAGCTGGGTATTCTGCAGCGAGTGACTCACCTCCTGACTCCCCAAAGCCTTTCCACCATCTACAAGGCACAAGTCAGGAGTGTGATGGAATACTCTCCACCTGCAGCTCCAACAACACTCAAGAAGCTCGACACCATTCAGGACAAAGCAGCCCGGTTGATTGGAACCCCATCCACCACCCTTCACTCCCTTCACCACCGGCGCACCGCGGCTGCAGTGTGTACCATCTACAGGATGCACTGCAGCAACTCGCCAAGGCTTCTTCAACAGCACCTCCCAAACCCTGACCTCTACCACCTAGAAGGACAAGGGCAGCAGGCACATGGGAACAACACCACCTGCACCTTCCCCTCCAAGTCACACACCATCCTGACTTGGAAATATATCGCCGTTCCTTCACCATCGCTGGGTCAAAATCCTGGAACTCCCTACCTAACAGCACTGTGGGAGAACCTTCACCACACGGATTGCAGCGGTTCAAGAAGGCAGCTAACCACCACCTTCTCAAGGGCAATTAGGGATGGGCAATAAATGCTGGCCTTGCCAGCGATGCCCACATTCCATGAAAGAATAAAATTAAAATGCAGATTCAGCTACCCTAAGAGGTATGAGACTCTTGTCTCAATGCTTGTAGTCCTTACCCAAGGTCCTTTGCACAAGCAGAACCAATCTGTAATGTTTCACCTTCACTGAGAAGCTTCGGTCAGAACTATTGTTATTGATATGCTGTATTAACATTTAACGTGTACAAGAAAGGGCAGTTTCCCCTCCGGGGAAGATGCTTGGATAAAAACACACAGAATTGAATCAGGCACTCCAGTGCCCTGGATAAATAATAGTTTGACAAGTCCGAGTCTGAACCACCAAGGCCCATTTATCTCAGGATACTGCTGATCTTTTGCAACATACATACTATTCTCTACAACCATGTAAAATGGCCCTGGTCAATGAAACAATTTTAAGTGGATTCTGCTCTGGCTAGCAGTGGTCTTTGCAGAAGTAGAATAATTACATTTTCAGACAGCATTAACAGCGATAATTATTACCGCATGCAATCGAAGCTTCAATTGTTTAAATTAATTACAGTATTGAGTAATTGTGGTGGTGCTTTAAATTCCATGAATAGTGTAATTATTACAAAATTGATGTGTAATTATACATATTATTATGGTCACATTAGCCCTCTAATTCTGCTTCTCAACTAGAAAACAAATTCTTTATATTGTTATAACATCGAGTTACATCAAGTCTACAGCAAACAGGCCATTTGGCGCAACTGGTCTCTGCTGGCATTTATAGTCCACCTGAGTCTCCTTCCACCCCTCTTTATCTAACCCTATCAGCATATCTTTATATTCCTTTCTTCCTCGTGTGCTTATCCAGCTTCCCCTTAAATGCAACTATGCTATTTGCCCTCAACTACTCCTTGGGTAAAGAATGTGTTCACCACAGTTTTATTCTGGAGTGATATCACAATAGTCTCTCAAAGTCTTCAATCGACACAATTTGTTATCATTTTTACTGTTATTGGTGTTTTACATCTGCACACACCTCCTGTGAACTTTGTCCATTATAAATTCCTATGTCCACATTTATGCTCTATACTTCCCCCCGTGAAGGTGCTGCATTGCCACCGCTGAAGGTGGCATGTAATTATAGCAAGACAACTTTGCAAAGGTAGTTAGAATCATAGAATCATAGAAAATTTACGGCACAGAAGGAGGCCATTCAGCCCATCGTGTCCACGCCTGCTGAGAAACGAGCCACCCAGCCTAATTCCACTTTCCCGCATTTGGTCTGAAGCCGTGCAGGTCACAGCTCTTCAGGTGCACATCCAGGTATTTTTTAAATGAGTTGAGGGTTTCTGCCTCTACCACCATCTCAGGCAGTGAGTTCCAGATCCCCACCACTCTCTGGGTGAGATTTTCTTTTCCTCATTTCCACTCTAATCCTTCTACCAATCACTTTAAATCTATGCCCCCTCTGCTAAGAAAAATAGGTCCTTCCTATCCACTCTATCTAGGCCCCTCAGAATTTTGTACACCTCAATCAAATCACCCCTCAGCCTCCTCTGTTCCAAGGAAAACAACCCCAGCCTATCCAATCTGTCATCATAGCCAAAATTCTCCAGTCCTGTCAACATCCTCGTAAATCTCCTCTGCACCCTCTCTAGTGCAATTACATCCTTCCCGTAATGTGGTGACCAGAACCGTGCACAGTACTCAAGCTGTGGCCTAACTAGTGTTTAGTTTTCATTATAAATGTGGACATAGGAATTTATAATGTATGACTTTAAAATGGGAACTAAATTATGTATTTGTACCCCAGTCCAATTATTTCCCCAGCCTCTAACGCCATTTCACCCAAAGATTAATTTTGGTTTTGAGTCCTGCTGTACAACACCACAGGGGATCAACTAGTAATAAATTTAAAATATTACATCTGCACACTTTTCCTTCCCACAAAACCTTACTTCCTGTTAGCAAGTTTTTGTCAACATTTTCCTCATAAATTCCTATGTCCACATTTATAATAGAAACCACCCATGTAAACATGTCACACCCTCCAACCTGTGGTGTTGCTATAGTGCCTCATTTTTGTGTACAGTCCATAGTGCAGAGAAACTACTGTGCTCTAACCAACACTTCTTCTCTGCTTCCCAAATTTTCAGCAGTTTTGCTCTTAAACCATTAGTAATAATAAAATCAGAGTATTATATAAAGATAAAAACAGAATGCATGGCTTAAGACTACACTTAGTTTTGATTCCCCAGGGTCGAAATTGTTATGCTTTGTGCCCATTTTTTGGGCGTAAAATGGCTGCAAAAGCATACCAATTTAACAGAGGGATGGGGTGCAATTAATCTGCACAGGCATTGGTCCTACTGCCAAATTTGTGGGACCATTTTTTAGGCATCCTAGGCCTAAACACCTGTTAAAGAACCCCTTTGACAAATTTATCTCCAATGAGCGAGGCAGCTCAGGATTCTTCAGCGGCCCACCACCACTCACATCTCTTATTGTTTCTACTCTGTGCGCCATGGCCCATATCCTCCCTCCTTACCAAATCTACAAATTTGTCCTTGGAAGCTTCTATGTATGGACAGAATCAAATTCCTAAGCTTTGAAAAGAAGAATAACAACAACCATGCAAGGTGCTTCGCAATAGGGGAAGGGAATGTACACTAAACAACAGTTAGAAGAAGGGACTGAAGGTTTCCTTTAAGAGACAGGCTTTCAGAAGACTTTTGAAAGTGGGTAGAGAAGTAGAAGGAAGGACAGGGGTAGGTTGGAAGAGAATCCCAAGGTGCTGGTCTGTGGTGGCTGAGGACTCTGCTACCAGTGCTGGAGTGGAGGGAGGATGGAACATAAGTCAGGCAAGAGTCAGAAAAGCAAATGGTGTGAACTGAGACAAAGTTCTGGAGGAGGGTGCAGAGATAGGGAGGGATGAGGCAGTGAAGCAATTTGTTAATGAGGATGAGAATTTTCAAAGTTAATGCATTGGGAGATGTCTATCCATGACATCAACATTTGCTGGAAGCCAGTCATGCTGTCTCTGTCCCAGGGTTGTGGAATTGCAAATTGTCATTTAGTTTGAGATTTAAATTTGGATGATATGACCTCAGTGGATCCATTTTGAATGTGAAGACTGAATGACGCCATAATTACACCAATAGTAATTAGTAAATTACTGTAGTGTGTACTCCATATTTACTTAAACCCATCTAGTTTCAGAATAATTCTGATACAGAACAATTTAACAATTGTGCATTGGTTGAAGAATTCATGACAGATTTTCCAGTTTACAGAATTTGGCAAGACCATAACAATTGAATGTATCTCAATAAAATCCACCATTGCACAATTTGTTTATCAAGAACACTGCCTTCTATTCTTCACTTTCTTGACTTTGTTTAATCGACAGGACCAAGGCCAGCACCATTCAAAAGCCACCTGCACTACAAATGTAACAAATTTCAAAAAACATTGCAATTGAGTCCTGGGGGCCAAATTCCTCTTTTCATGGAACTCATAGGAAAGGCCTACTTTTTTAAATAACTATGAACCACTAACAAAAGCACAAGAATACAGAAAATCAAAATGAGCGACTTTTGCAAGAAAAATGTTGTCAGCGGTAATGAATGAATATTAGTCAATCACAATGCACTTGTACACTCCTCAAGTGGTTAACAAGCTACTTCTGATCTATAAATCTCTCAATATTTGTTAATCCAGCTCTGAAGTGCAAAATTATATTAGCAAATGACTCTAAGGTAAGTAAGAAAATTACATATTATAGATGATGTGCTGCAAGCTCTGATAAGCGCTGTAATGGAACATTGTAATCAATGTTTGATAGTTAAGAAAAGACCCCAAAATGCAGACAATGAGGCATGCATGTAGCTATAACAGCCAGATGATGAAGTCTGTCTCTAGGATTAAAAGGATCTAGCAAGAAGAGAGGCTAAATTTACATAACTTAAGGAACTGCTCCAAGGTAAATCCTGATTATCACGATAAAGTAGTAGCAAAGAATATGTACATGCATGTTGGAAAATTACAGTTGTCAAACGAATATGACAATTAAAGCTGTATTGAGAGAGAAATTTTAACATGAGTGTGTTAAGGAGTCTTGAGCCACACCAAGTCAGTGGAGAATGAGAGGCCAAAAAAGTATGAAGTTTAGTTTCAGTGGGCATTCACCCTAAGAGGGAGTTCGTTCTTGGTTTTCTTATAATGGTCACTTTTGTAGAGTTTGATTCTTTTTACGATTTGCTGTGAGTGACAGTTTTTTAAAGTTAGGTACAAAGGGACGTTCGTTCAGGGAACGCTCGTGATGTGCATGAAGTGCAATATGTGGGTCATCATGGATGCTCGGTGTATCCAGGGCAGCACATGTGCACTAAGTGTCAGAAAATTGAGTCCTTGAAGCAGAGTATCTCTGGGCACGAGCAGCAATGCAGCATTAGACAAAGGGTTTCTGGATCATACTCCCCAGAATGTGGTTACCCCAGAGGCAGAGCTGGAGAGCTCAGGACACAAGGATAGTGTTGAAAGAGAGAAATGGGTGAACATCTACAGGGGCAACAGAGGGAGACAGGAATCATAGATGCAGGGAACCCCTGAGTTACTGGAACTTTCCAATAGATATTTAGTGTTGGACAAGTATGAGGTGGACAGTAACAATGATTCAGAGGAGAATGGCCCTGAGCCATATTGTGGCATTGCACAGCAAGGGACCAAGGAGGGTGACAGGCAGGTAGACTACTAAAATATAAGCATGGCAGTAGTGGTTTATCCTATAGTCAGTTGTATAGACAGCCTTTTTTTGCAGTTGCGACCAGAAGTCCATGTTGCTTTCCAGGTGCAAGGGTAAAGGACATCATAGAAAGGGTGGCAAATGTTCTGGAAAGGGAGGGAAAGCAGCCAAAATTTGTGGTCCACTTTGGAACCAATGACATAGATAGAAGTATGTTTAAGATCTCACAGAGTGGGTTTAAGGAATTAGGGACTAGATTGAAAAAACAAGACCTCAAGGGTAATTTCCAGATTGCTTCCTGTGCCACCCACTGGACAGGTTAAAGAGAAGAAGGTTAGGAAAGTCAACATGTGGCTGCAGGACTGTTACAGGAGGGAAGGGTTCACATTCTTGTGGTACTGGAGTGATTTCTGGAATAAGGGGTGAAACCTCACCAACAAAACAGCGCCAATGTCCTTCCATAGGGGGTAAATAGGGCAGTGAGGGCTGATTTAAACCAATATGGCAGGGAGTCAGGAAAGTCTAGGTTTGAGTCTAGAGGAGAACAGGATTAACTGAAATAACTACTGAGAAAATACTATCAGTGGAGAAAGGGAACGAAACAGGCTGTGGAGTTGCAAAGGATTTCAGAAAGGGAGATCGCGCTTGACAATCCTGATAGAGTTCTTTGAAGTGGTGATAGATACGGTAGATGGGGGAAATGCAGTGGATGTGGTGTACATGGACTTTCAGAAAACCTTTGTCAAGGTGCCACACAGGATACTATTGGAGAAGATTAAGCGGCATGGGATTAGGGGGAGGGTAGCAAATTGGATTAAAAACTGGTGAGAAGAAAGGAAACAGAGAGAATGGATGGTTTCTCAGAGTGTTTGAAAGTAGGTATGGGTATCCCACAGGGTTCTATTCTAGGACCTCTCCTGTTCACTGTGTATAGCAATTATTTGGATATACAGCGAGAGAGACTGCTGTCCAAATTTGCAAGTGATACTAAAATAGGAGGCATGGTAAATAATTCCAACAACCAAATGAAACTGCAATGGGATATTGATATGATGATGGAATTGGTAAAAAAATGTCAGATGGAATTCAATACCAGTAAATGTGAGGTGGTACATTTTGTCAAAAAAAAATAAAAGTAATAATTATACTTTGAATGGGGGAAAGCTGGGTAATGCGGAAGAGCAGAGCGATTCGGTTTTAAAGTTCATAAAACATTAAAAGCAGCACTTCAAGTGGATAAGGCCATTAAAAAAATGGAATACTGAGTTTTATGGCAAGAGATATAGAATATAAAAGTCAAGATGTAATGGTAAATGTATGTATAACTTTAGTAAGACCACAGTTGGAGTACTGTGTGCAGATTTAGGCTCCACACTATAGGAAGCATGCTGAAGCAATAGAGAGGGTACAGCGAAGATTCACTCGGATGCTGCTGGAATGAGGAAATGCAAAAAAACCACTTGAAAAATCAGGGCTGTTTTCTTTAGAATTGAGGAGATTATGAGGTGACTTGACAAAGGTGTTTAAATTATGACAGGAATGGCAGATGATATAGAAACAGACTGTTTCCAGTGATTGAAGTGTCTCGAACAAGTGGACATAGATATAAACGATTCAGCACGGAGAGCAGGGGAAACTTTTTTTACACAGAGGGTTGTGATTGAAGTCGAGGCCATGTCAATGATTAAGAATAGGTTAGATCGGTGGTTGAAAGAAAGGGGGATAAAGGGATATGGGAACAGGGCAGGCTAGTTAATAATGCTTCTAACTCTCCAATTTTGTTTTGAATGATATATGCAATCACATACATGCCACTCAATCTTGATTCCAATTTTTGGAACATTGACCCTTATTTTTGTTCCTGGTTTTCTCATTTATTTTTTGATATCTCTTGTACCTTCTATAACAGTATTTTTATTACATAGAATTATATAGCAATTACAAAATGGAAAGAGGCCATTCAGTCCAACCAGTCCGTGTTGGTGTTTATCCTCTCCATGAGCAGTAGTACTAATCTCATATGCCTGGAATGAGAACATAGGTGCACTTCAAGAAGAATATTGAACAATTGTTAAAAACCAGCAGATCTCAAGGTGGACAAGTCACTAGGCCCTGACGACATGAATCCTAAAATGTTGAAAGAAGTCAGAGAAGACAGAGAGGAGATAGCAGAAGCTCCGGACACAATTTTTCAATCCTCATTCAATCTGAAAATTGTGCCGTTGGATTGGAGATTACCTCACATAACCCCCTTGCTCAAGAAGGGAGAGGAGGATAAACCAGTTAACTATAACACACATTCATCAATATGCATGCAGTGACATGTTTATTTTCTGGCAATGGTCACATAGCATTGATATAATAATAATGCCATGGTATTTATGATGGGTGCACAAATGGCTACATGCAGACACTTGGTGACACTCTGCATTTTTGGGAAACTAGTAATTTGATAACCCTTTCAATACCTCTTCTCCTGCAGAGATCTATGTAGATAGGTTTATGGTGAAACAGTCCTTTGGTGATCTCTTGAACATAGTGGCACACTGAAAAACGGCTGAGTCCTGTAACACCCACTATGGATGCCTGGAAGATCTCTGTGACATAAAAGAGATGGGCAGTCATGACATTCTCTGCCACCAGTGCAGTACGGATGGCTGACTGTTAATGCTGGTCTTCTTAGACCAGATGGAGCACCTCTGTCACAACCTCCGTCGCAACCTCCGTCCGAAGCTTAAGCGTCCTCAGACATCATTCCTCCATTAAGTCAGGGTATCTGACTTTGTTGAGATAAAATCCTGATGCACATTGTATGCCTCCCATACCCTATACACTCCTAGGCTACCTGCTCAACCTGCTCCTCCACTAAGGATGGACATCAGTGTGAAGAGATTTCAGCTTTGCACCAACACAAAGCTGGCAGTGTAAATCAGAGTTGAAGCCTAAACTGATTATGGAGTGAAGCAGAGTGAGAGTGCCTGGAGGGAATGGTCTACGCTGCTTCGGTTTGACACTATATGAAGTATAAATCCAGTGCAGTGTCAAATCTGGTTTTCAATGCGGGGGATGTCCTTTTCAACCCAAGTACTTCGTAAACCTTGCTGACCTTAATTTGAATACTTAGAGAACAGAGATTTTTTTCTTTCTGCTCTCCAAACATTTAAATTTCAAACTTTTGGGAAACAGCTCCATTAAACAGGACAGTTAAAGTTCCAGCCAGACAGGAGCCAAGCAATATAAACAAGCCTGGCTGGTTTCCTGGCTGGAACCCAAAGTGGAGCTACCATTCCCAGATCAATAACTGCAGTGTAAATGCACCTTAAGAGAAACAACCACTGCAAAAAAGAAAATCCTCTGTACTATACATACTCTTCTGCAATTGCTGTGCTCATATTTCTGTAAATCTTTGCTAATGCGGGTCTAATCTGACACGTGATGCTCACTTTTCAGGAAATGCTATGTGATTGTGTGAACATTTAGCACGTCTGGCCTCAGCAAACATAAAACTTTTTTATGAAACCTTTTTACTAAGATTCATTGATTTTTTTTTGGAAAGATTGGAATCCTCATGAAGGTGCCAAGCATGGACAAAAATAGTCCATTAGCATTATCTCCAACTATTCCTTTACTTTTTACTCATGGTTACTTTTTTGCTATTTTGCAAAGATGGAAATTTTGCCCAAGATTTTTTATTAAATATACAAAAGCATTCATGGCACATTGCAACTTTAAAGAGAGCCACATCAACGTTGCAGGGATAGCTTATTCTATCTTCAAAGTTATGTGCAACATCAGCTAAAAAGAAGTTTCAAAGAATAGTCATTACACCACTGACAGTTGAGCATCTCTCAGGATCACCTGATGGATGGTGAATTTACAGATTTGTGGTGTCGACAATAAAAGGTTCAATCAGCTCATCCCACAATCTTCTGCCCAATATTTCCTTCTTGGCTCATAACGCTGATGCAATGCTTCTGTAGGACAACAAACTCTAGCACACAAGTCAAACTCTTTAACAAGTGGAAGCAAGATCATTGCACGCTAATCAATGATGAGGTTTGGATGAAATCCTGACAGCAATCTCATGGAACACTATTTTGGTAAAATACCATAGGATGAAAAAAAAATTAACTCAACCACATAATAATGAGTGATTAGTACTGGAGGCAGAGCCGGTTTAGATCCTATTTAAAGTGATCAGAAAGTGAAGTTCCTCTGGGACTTTCAGCAGGCTTATAATAGAATCATAGAATCATAGAAGTTTACAACATGGAAACAGGTCCTTCGGCCCAACATGTCCATGTCGCCCAGTTTATACCACTAAGCTAGTCCCAATTGCCTGCACTTGGCCCATATCCCTCTATACCCATCTTACCCATGTAACTGTCCAAATGCTTTTTAAAAGACAAAATTGTACTCGCCTCTACTACTGCCTCTGGCAGCTCATTCCAGACACTCACCACCCTTTGAGTGAAAAAATTGCCCCTCTGGACCCTTTTGTATCTCTCCCCTCTCAACTTAAATCTATGCCCCCTCGTTATAAACTCCCCTACCTTTGGGAAAAGATTTTGACTATCTACCTTATCTATGCCCCTCATTATTTTATAGACTTCTATAAGATCACCCCTTAACCTCCTACTCTCCAGGGAAAAAAGTCTCAGTCTATCCAACCTCTCCCTATAAGTCAAACCATCAAGTCCCGGTAGCATCCTAGTAAATCTTTTCTGCACTCTTTCTAGTTTAATAATATCCTTTCTATAATAGGGTGACCAGAACTGTACACAGTATTCCAAGTGTGGCCTTATTAATGTCTTGTACAACTTCAACAAGACATCCCAACTCCTGTATTCAATGTTCTGACCAATGAAACCAAGCATGCTGAATGCCTTCTTCACCACCCTATCCACCTGTGACTCCACTTTCAAGGAGCTATGAACCTGTACTCCTGGATCTCTTTGTTCTATAACTCTCCCCAACGCCCTACCATTAACGGAGTAGGTCCTGGCCCGATTCGACCTACCAAAATGCATCACCTCACATTTATCTAAATTAAACTCCATCTGCCATTCATCGGCCCACTGGCCCAATTTATCAAGATCACGTTGCAATCCGAGATAACCTTCTTCACTGTCCACAATGCCACCAATCTTGGTGTCATCTGCAAACTTACTAACCATGCCTCCTAAATTCTCATCCAAATCATTAATATAAATAACAAATAACAGCGGACCCAGCACCGATCCCTGAGGCACACCGCTGGTCACAGGCCTCCAGTTTGAAAAACAACTCTCTACAACCACCCTCTGTCTTCTGTCGTCAATCCAATTTTGTATCCAATTGGCTACCTCACCTTGGATCCCGTGAGATTTAACCTTATGTAACAACCTACCATGCGGTACTTTGTCAAAGGCTTTGCTAAAGTCCATGTAGACCACGTCTACTGCACAGCCCTCATCTATCTTCTTGGTTACCCCTTCAAAAAACTCAATCAAATTCGTGAGACATGATTTTCCTCTCACAAAACCATGCTGACTGTTCCTAATCAGTCCCTGCCTCTCCAAATGCCTGTAGATCCTGTCTCTCAGAATACCCTCTAACAACTTACCCACTACAGATGTCAGGCTCACCGGTCTGTAGTTCCCAGGCTTTTCCCTGCCGCCCTTCTTAAACAAAGGCACAACATTTGCTACCCTCCAATCTTCAGGCACCTCACCTGTAGCTGTCGATGATTCAAATATCTCTGCTAGGGGTCCCGCAATTTCCTCCCTAACCTCCCATAACGTCCTGGGATACATTTCATCAGGTCCCGGAGATTTATCTACCTTGATGCGCGTTAAGACTTCCAGCACCTCCCTCTCTATAACATGTACACTCCTCAAGACATCACTATTTATTTCCCCATGTTCCCTAACATCCATGCCTTTCTCAACCGTAAATACTGATGTGAAATATTCATTTCGGATCTCACCCATCTCTTGTAGTTCCGCACATAGATGACCTTGTTGATCCTTAAGAGGCCCTACTCTCTCCCTAGTTACTCTTTTGTCCTTTATGTATTTGAAGCTAGTTACTATGTTGCCAAAAACAGTGGGGTAGTTTTTAACCTGCCACCCGGGCGTAAAACTGGCATTGGGGAGCAGCCACTCATTGTAGAGACCACCCGATTTTCCTTTCCACTGAAATCAATGTAAATGAAAATCAGGCGGTTTCTATAACGGGCGGCTGATCCGCAGCACCAGTTGTAGTCTGGACGGCAAGTTGAAAATCTACCTAAATATCTCTGTCTGTGTGTTGTAATATTAAGCTTGCTGCATAAATTATAAGTGTGTCATATTCTGTTAGTTGCCCAATATTTCCTGTTAGATGTTTTAGTTTTGCTGATAAAATTAAATTGTGGTGAACAATACATTTTATTGTAAAATATACATCTATGTACAAGTTAAAATGGGGCATCTAACATATGCCCGTCGCTACTCAAACTGTCACACTTGAAAATGTCACAAGTGAAAGGAACACATTTGTGTGTCAGACTTGTACCTGACTGACTCAAATATCATTCACTTAAAAAAAGCAACAAATTAAACTAAGCAGGTTGAGAACCTACCACGAAACAAGCAATACGCAGATATGAAAATTACAGCCAGTGGAGCAGAACAAGACATCTATGCTGCATCATTCTCATCAACATTCTCAAGCCCCAGCACATCTCAGAGGACATTAGGTAATGACTTTAAAGAGGTAGCACTGAGTAAGTCACAGCGCACAGGTGAAGGGGAGCAAGTTTTGGTGCCAGAGGTGGAGCAGCAAACTACTGACTGGATAGATACATTAATACCATAAATGACCCCCTGTACTATGGGAAATCCAGCAGCACCATGAAATTGGGCAGCCAATTCATACTCCTGTTGCTATTCGGTTAGAAAGTAGGTGAAAATGGTATCCCTGATGAACAATGCATCAGGCACTTGTTTGATACTTCTATGGGCAGAAAATTGGCTGATGCTACAAATAATGCATATCCTAACCTGGAAGAAGGCAGAGGAAGAAAAGCTGGGGGAAGAGGTGACCAGGACTCCCACTAGCAGACTTGTCCCTATGGTGGAGGTCTCCTTGAAGGTCTCCTTGAAGCAGGTGGTTCAAATCTACAACGTCCCCATCTGCTGAACCAGAGCCTACAAAGGTAGTGACTGCCAAGTAACTATGCCTTGACCTACAGATACAGTTGTAGCATAATAGTGGGCTCAGACATTATTTAACTTCCTTGCAATACCTTCTTTAATTTTCTTCATCGTCATGCATAAAGACTGTGATGGAGCACTTTTAAAACAAACCCCATATCTTGAAATAAAATGGCAGGTTAAAAAGGAGATAGTTTGCCTTTAAAGGTCCTTTCCTGACTAGAACAATTATTGCTCACCTTTAACATCCATTTCAAGTGAGCAGATTTGTGCTGGGTGGGAAATCTGGGAAAGGCTCCATCGTAATGCCCTCATTTGCATTGTGTTTCACGATCTAAAATGTGTCATGCACTTCCTGTGTGACAGCTAGCAACAGTGGCAGGAAAGCAGGTACAGGAAATTGCACAGTGTACGAACCAGATGGGGAAGAGGTGAGTTCACAAACTCACCATTTCCCTGCCACTGATTGCTCAGTTTCCACCAACAAAAGCACTTTCGTCGCCCGGACTTTTGACCCTATAATGACCAAAAAGTGTTTGTTTCAGAAATACATTCAGGCACTGTTTATCAGAACAGTTTGGGAAACACTCTTGTTCAGATAAGTGGACAATTCTGACGACTGTGTATTAAATCGAATGCCACACTGCATTACACAATATTAATTCAGCATGGAAAGTGATGCACATTCGGAGGAATTAACTACTGACGCCCGCATCTCCAACTAGTTCAATTAACTGGTCAATTCAAATAAATGATGATGAGAACATTAGCATAAGACTGTACTGTTAATTTTTGGTATTTTACAGAAATGGTTTTGCAGTAGTTTCTGTAAGCAGATCTTGTCTGACAACAATTCAGAAGCTGTACCTTATTCAATAATCTTTCCTTCACAGTTGCCTGGCCCCAAAGATTGACAATTAGCTCACCAGCAATAATATGCTTACTGAACTAAATATAGCTTTGTACTGCACTGCACTCTACCTTCAGGCATGGCGCAATATAGAACATGAACCATAGTTTTAAAGTTTAAAGCAACTAAAATATTTATATAGAATTCAATAGAATTTTGAAATACAAAAGTGTTTGCCAAATACTATTGAGTACACTTTCCTTGCAGGTATCCCAAACTCTACTCTACAACCTGTCCAAAACTCCACAGTCAGCATATTACTGCATTCTCCCCTGTCAGTCTTGTTCTCTCCAAATTCCATTGACTCCCAGTTTCTCAGTCTCTCTGCTTCCCTCCGATTCCACCAGAACCTTCAGTTTTCTGGACCCAGGACTCTGAATGTCTATCCCTAAACCCTTTCACCTCACTACATCTCTCCGCACTTTCAAAAGTCTCCTGTGACCATGCCTTCAGTTACCTCCCCAATTCATTGCCTGTTACTATTTGATATCCATTCCATAAATTAAAATAGTTGATGTGCTAAGTACAAATATTAAATGTAGGTATAAGGAGCAAACCCCATTAGTTACCCTTTTTGAGAAAAATCTCTGGATGACAAATTCTGCTTGTCTTTAATTACTTCTCCCCTTTTGTTTGGAGCATTAATTGGAATTGAATTCTAATGTACAGAATACAAGCTTGACATTATGCAGTCCCCTGGCCAATTGAAAAATTCAGAATTAACTTAAAAATCAGTTGGAGCATCAGAGCCATCCGTCCTAGGAAATCTCAAACATTTCTTTTTGCGGCAAGGGGAAATAATGGCCCATCTTATCCAAGTAGTACTTCAGATTATCTTTGCATGCTTGAAGCTGAGTCCTGGGTTCAGACTATGCTTAACAATATTATACTTCAACAAGCAGCTTTTTAGAATATCCATTTAAACAAAGCGTTCTATGCATGCTAAAATATATTTCATCTCCACACCTCCAATCTATTAATCTTACCAGGTAAATACATGGGCCCCCATTAGCTTATTGCAGCAACATGAGATTTTGCTATTTCTATCCGTGTAGCCATTAGTAATTTAAAACACTGATCACCGTCTAAAATGATTTAAACTGACAAGAGCAAATTGTTTATGACACGCCGATCATAGATATGATGTGGCTCAGTGTGTTTTACAAGTTCTTCTTTATAATATTACATAGAAATACAAAAAGTGTACAGCACATAAACAGGCCATTTGGCCCATCTGGTTCATGCCGGTGTTTATGCTCCACACGAGCCTCTTCCCACCCCTCTTCATCTAACTCTATCAGCATAACCTCCCATTCCTTTCACCCTCATGTGTTTATCCAGCTTCCCCTTAAATGCATCTATGCTAGTCACCTCAACTACCCCTTGTGGTAGCGAGTTCTTCATTCTAACCACTCTCTGGGTAAAGAATTTTCTTCTGAATTCCCTATTGGATTTATTAGTGACTATCTTATATTTATAGCCCCCAGTCTTGGACTCCCCCATGTGGAAACATCTTCTCTACATCTACACTATCAAACCCTTTCATAAACTTGGTTATCCCAAGTCTTCTCTTTTCTGGAGAAAAGAGCCCCAGCCTGTTCAAACTTTCCTGATAGGTATAATCTCTCAGTCCTGGTATCATCCTTGTAAATCTTTTTTACACCTTCTCCAGTGCCTCCCTTTTACAATATGGAGACCAGAACTGTGCACAGTACTCGAAGGGTGGTCTAACCAAGGTTCTATATAGGTTCAACATAACTTCTCTGCTTTTCAATTCTATCCCTCTGGAAATGACCCCAAGTGCTTCGTTTGCTTTTTTTATGGCCTTATTAACCTGTGTCGCTACTTTTAGTGATTTGTGTATCTATAACCCCTTTGCTCCTCTACCCCATTTGGACTTTTGTTTTCCAAGGAATATGCAGCCTCCTTATTCTTCTGACCAAAATACACCACCTTGCACTTATCTATGTTGAAATTCACTCGTCAATTGCACATCCATTCTACAAGTTTATTGATGTCTTACTGTAATTTGTCACAGTCTTCCTCAGAATTTACTATGCCCCTCAATTTGGAGTCATCCGCAAATTTTGAAATTGTACTTCCGAATCCCGAATCCAAATCGTTTAAGTAAATGGTGAACAACAGTGTTCCCAGCACCGCCCTGTGCAACACCACTTCCCACATTTGCCAGTCTGAGTAGCTACCCTGAACCCCTACCCTCTGTTTTCTGTTTTGTAACCATTCTGCTACTTGTCCCCTGACTCCACATGCTCTGACCTTAGTCATGAGGGAGCATACAATGCGGTACCTTATCGAAGGACTTTTGAAAATCCAAATATATTAGATCTACTGCATTACCTTTGTCTAACCTTTTGTTACTTCTTCAAAGAATTCAATAAGGTCGGTCAAGCATGACCTTCCTCTTTGAAATCCAAGCTGACCATTCTTTAGTGTATTTTTGGATTCTATATGTTTTTCTATTACATCTTTGAGTGAGGATTCCATGATCTTTCCCAATTCTGACATTAAGCTAACTGGTCTATGGCTTCCTGGACTTGTTCTATCTCCCTTTTTAAATATAAGAATAAGGTTAGCTGTCCGCCAGTCCTCTGGCACTATTCCCTTTACTAAAGATTTTTTTCTGTATATGTAATAATGCCTCTGCTATTACTTCCATAACTTCTTTTTATATGCATGGATGCAATCCATCTGGACCTGGAGTTTTATCCTTTCTAAGTTTGGTTAGTTTATTCATTATCTGCCCCCTTTCTATCTTAAAAGTCTTTATATCTTTTTAGATTTCTTCTTCTAATGTCATTTCTACCTTGTTATTCTCCCTGAAAAATACTGAGGCAAAATAATTATTCAATATTTCTGCCATTTTGCTGTCTTAACAGGTGAGTTTATCTTATGAGTCCCTCAGTGGCCCTACCCATAATATATATCATTAGATATTTGATAGTTATTTTGTAGATATATGAAAGGAAAGCTGTACATTTTTTAAGAATTTGGAACAGTCTTTTGTACTTGAAGGGTTAATGTTAAATTTCAATCAGTACATGGGTGCTCCATCATACTTATTGACACAATGATAGGAAGCAGGTTCATTTTTAATAAAGAACATAATTGGTAGAGGCTTGCAAGCAGGTCTGATAAGTAGTGACATGGTTTTAAAGTTAACTTTTTTTTATTGTTCCTTCCTTTTATTACAGTAATCCATTCCTGGTGTTGTTGTTGGCTGGTTGATTGACATGAAGCAGGGAAAAAGAGGGCAGGGTTACACATGCATGTGTAGGTACAAGCTAAACTATATTCTCTTGATGTGGGTAGCTGTGTTTAGGGGCAAAGTTTAAACCTTTCCTTCCCAGAGTACACGTCCAATACCAATGCTGAAGATGTGAAAGGAAAGTCGAAGAAAAAATCTGAAAATGAAACTGAGTTCAAAATAACAAGCTTTTAAAATCAGAAGAGAATGAGAATCAACATGTCACAAATGTGTGTATTTGCTCTTGTCAGTTTAAAATATAGTCCAGATAGTAGTCGCTGTTTTAAATTGCGAGAAAGGCAGGAACCTAATTGGAGAAGAAAACATTTTTAAAAAGCAAAGAAAGGGAGAAAAAGCATATGACATGTTGTACACCGTGTTGTGTCTCCACTGCTTTCATTCTTTCACAATGTTCTTTATTGTCAGTTTCTCTTTGTCGCCATTGTTTTTCTATCTCATTTTTACCCAAGTGCCTATTTGTCATCTCTGGCTGTCTCTGCTTTTTGTGCCCCTATCCGTCTATTATGTCTCTGGCTCGCAGTTTCTGATCCTGTCTCCATTATAAGATGGAAATTAACCCTCACAGCTTTCAGGTGGATGAGGGGCCGTGGGAGTGGATGAGTAGTTAAAACGGAGCAGCTCCATTTCCTGCCGATCTCCAATTTTAATGCCGCTGGTTTTGGCAGCCAATTAGGTTCCCAACGGATTGAGGCGGGAGCCTCCTGCAAAAATGCCAATGGGGGTTGTATGATGTCAATAGGACCCTGATGGCATTTTAACTGGGGTCGGAGTGGGGAAACTTTATGTAATTCAGCTCCCAGGTACTGCCAGAGTCAGGAACTCAGCCCAGTCAGTGCAAAACAAGATAGAACTACTGAGTTTTAACTGACAAGTTTTTGAACAAACTGATGCTTTTTTCCTTCTTTTAATAAACTGATTCGGACTGCAGAATGAAAGTGTGACATAGATAAAAGTGGTTGGACAGAGTCAAAATTGGACATGATAAGCAGTGAATCACAAAGAAATTAAAAAAGGAATGGAAATGAGAGAGAAAACACAAGACACACACACTCACTTGCACATTCACACTCACGTGCACTCTCACACAAACTCACTCATACATAATCACTCACTCACACATATGCTAACCCACTCTCAAACGTGTTTGTACAGATACTCACAGACTTACACTCACACGCTCATACCCACTCTCAAACACTCACACACACATTCATTCACACACACACATCTATACATACATTCACATTCACACTCGCACACATACTCTCACACAAACTCATTCACACATGATCACTCACTCACACATGCTCGCCCACTCTCAAAGAAACACACACTTGCAGACACTCAGGGGGTGATTTTAAACTCCAAGAACAGGTGGGTTGGGGGCAGGTGGGAGTTGAAAATAGTTGTTTTTTCGGTCGCGATCGCAACCCGGCTTTATTTTGGGGTTTAATGTCGGCACGTAAAATTACAGGCTTCCCACTGGGAATGCAAAGTCTGAAAATTTTGCGGGTGTTCTTGGGGTTTAAAATCACCCCCTCAGACTTACACGCACATGCTCAATCACACCTACTCTCAAACACTCACACATACTCACCCACTCTCACACAAACACACGCACTCACAAACTAAATGTTCTGATTGACTGTCTTTCTTAGTTTGTTGGTAGGATCAGTTTATTAGATTGTTTTGTTGCAGAAAAAAGGCTTTCCTGGGAGGGAACTTTTACAACTGAATCACTATTGGGAGGAAAGGAATGATTATGAGGAAGAAAATATATGGGAAAAGGACATTTGGGAGGTACATGATCTCAGATTCTCACCTTATGGGAATAGTGCCTATAAGCAGTTGACAATGTGGAAACTTTTAAAATATGATTTTGATTTTCACAGATGGAAGACAAAATGCCACAATGGAGTTTAGTGTACATGTAGCAACTTATATATTGCCAACATGTGCTGTGAGCTGAGTGACATTTTCACAATGTTTAGCAGCAAAAGAAATCAGAGTGGGCATCAATTCATAGGTCTTCTGAGAAGATTTTGTAAATATTTAGGGCTGCTATTTTTCAATTTGAAATTTTGGGATAAATCAGCAGTTAAAATTGACCTTTATTAAAATAAATTCAATTTCTTTCAATCTTTCAATTATTTTCAAAGAAACCACTGCCCTACATCAATTTGTACTGCTTTTTCTTTGGAAAACACCATGATAATGCATAAGACTCATTTTTAAAAATAATTACAATTATCACATTTTTAATGGCACTACTAAAAACAGAACTATTCAATTCACATTTGGATGTTTGGACTGTTTTATTTGGTGAAGGTGCACAAAATAGAGAAAACTGCTCTCTTTACAATTGATGGGGCATTGCAGAAAGTACGGAGAATTTTTCAGATTCGCAGTAGTCACTAAGCCTGATGTCTAGCGATCAAAGATCATGTGTGTCAAATCAACTGAGTTTAAGAAAGTACAACAAAGTACCAATACATATCTAAAAGGCACACCACACAAATATTGTGAATGAAGGCCAGTTACAATAGAAATTTAAAGTATGCTACATGATTCTGAGTGCAGGCTAAATAGAATTATCATTTAATTCTACTTTGGCAAGAAAATAAAAGGTGCACCTTCTAACATTGTTTTTGTAGAAACAGCAGACATATGACTGGAGTAAGTACTTTAGTGGAAAATTAATCATCGAGTGATATGGGTGGGTTAGTTATGTAGACCCAACTTGCTGGAGGTTTATTTTTCCACAAACCAGCAAGTTTCATTGTGCATCTTGTTGATGCCAAACATTTGCTGGTTTTACAAGCTTAGTTTTCAAAAATTAAGGCAACATAATATCTTTATCACGTGGAAAATTACTGTTATGCTTCGGGCTTTCTATCAACATTATTTATTTGTGCTCGCTGCAAAAAGAGCTTGCACAGCCAGGTCAACGCTTTCATGCGTGATGTTACTGGGAATAGCATGCCTCTGGGTTAACAATCAATCCTTATATTGCTGAGGTATGCACGTGAAATAGTATGGGTTTTCCACTCTTAATCTCCCAGATAGATGGAAGAACACCATGCTGATAGACCATGTAGTTCAGGCTAAAACTACTAATGAGATTTATTACAAGAAATAAATTAACACAGAAGCAAGTTAAATCAGCAGATAAAATATCAATTATAGTACTCAACTTTCTCTGTGAATTTAAAACATTTTCTAAAACAAAATTAACAAAGAATTTCCAATTTTTAGTCTTTTTTCAAAATCCTTTATATGGAGTCTTTTGATGAGTTTACAGTCAACTATCAGCCAATGGGTTGCACTGTGTCAGCCAATGAGTTGGAGGTGGGGTGGGACTTACGACAGAACTTACAGCAAACAATATATTTTACAGCAAACAAAGCCAGCAGCAAAGCAAAGTTTATTTACTCAGCAAACATCAAAGCTAACAGAGTCTATTTACAGAGTCTATTTAAAGAGTCTGCAGCAATCAGAACTCATAGACCGAAATTGCAGCAACTTCCCCAATAAAAGCATAGTGATTTCTCCAACAAAATGCACTGAGTGGAGGACAGTTACAGAATACAAATTGATTTTTTCTCCAGCAAAATGCAGTGAGTGGAGAATAGTTGCATAATACAAATTATGTGCATAAAATCAATCCCAATCACTTACAGCAGTGCAGTCTTCATGTGTGATTGACGGGCGAATTACCCAATCATCTCTATTTTGGCCAGGAATAGTGGTGTCACCAAATGCTGAAAAAATTAGCCAGAAGAATCAACTACTACTACTACTATTATAACTAAACAACTTCTATATCCATCCTCACAGGAACAAAACATGACCAAAAAAAACATGGCCCTGTGGGGACACTTCGGGCATAAGTTCAGAGCTCCCACCAGCTTCGGTGGTGGGAGCTGTGTTCTGGCCTTCACGGGCAGTTTCCAAGGGACTTTCTTTGGGGTAGAGCCTCAGTCCGCCATGAATATGGTCCCCCATGTCAAGGGCGGGCCATAGCGAAGGGTGTGGAGTCCCAGTCCAGGACTTTCCTCATCCCTGGCCTGAGAATTCATCAGAAGTGAAGGCTGGCTGGCAGATGCGAAGCCCACTTAGGGGTGTTCTTGGGTCATGATCTGGACACCGGAAATATTTTTTAAAATTTGGCCAATTTTCAACCCACTTATAAAAGGGGCCGATGAGGATACTTACAGCATCTTTTTGGGGGCAGTTTGGCAACCCCCGAAGTGAGCACCCTCCACTGGGGCTCCTGGCCTCCTCCAACTTGCAGGTGCTCAAGATTCACTCCTTATGGCATGAGGACTCGCAATTGGTATTGTGATGAGGTGACCTCCCCCGACTCTGTATTCACCAGTGGGGTTAGCACCCGAGGTCACCGTCTGGATGTTGGGCCAGCGGATTTTTTGCCCCAACATTTGAGAACAGCTAGTAAGACACAAAGAGCTGGACACTGCGCAGGAAAGTGAAGGCACAGTCAAGGAGACAGGTTTTTTAGGAGATATTGAAGGCAGTGAGGGCGGTGGCAAGGTGATGATATTTTGGAGAAGTTTGTGGAACTGGGGCATTGTGACTGAACAAACAGCCACCAGTAACCACTTGGCTGCTGTATTTTGAAGAAGTGGTGTGACTTAATTTAGTTTTTGTATATATGTGTACTTTGTTCAGTGTTAAGAACAACTTATCACAATTGATGCTGATATTACTTACCTAAACCATTTTTAAAACCGTGATTTGAAAAGAGTTTGAGTCACAGCGCTCTCTATCATTGTCTCTAGATCTAATACAAATACAGATGTGATCATTGCTTTTGTTCCTTTACCATATATGAAGGACCTTTTTCCTCATCAGTCAAGCTGCTGGACTTTGCCTATCTCGGTTTCCTTCCACATAAATTTAGCTGTTTATAGCTATGCACATGTAACTTCAAGTTGGTGCATGTATTGGCTGCTAAACTGGATCTAAGTTCCCTCATCTCCCTCTCTCCCCATTCTATTTCCATCCACCACCTCCTTTCAAAGCTCCAGCCACTCACACCTTTCAAGCTGAACCTGAAAGGAAAATCCAAACTCTTTGTTACCACTACAAGCCCACTCCCCTACTCTGCCATCCTTACATCTGACATCATTGTGAGAGCTCGTGTCTCTAAAACTAAGGCTAGCTCCTAAGGTACATCAGCCACCTCAAGCCACTCCATGCTTCCAAATCATTCCCCACTTCAAAAGTCCCCACTTCGGACTTGATGGGCCGAATGGCCTCCTTCCATGCTGTAACCTTTCTAAAACTGACCTCAATATTCTATAGTTTCTCACCATTTCCATGTCAGTCCTCACCAGACTCATCTCTTCCACAAGACCCATGTCTTGCTCCCTTGACCTCGTCTCAACTCAGCCCCGACCACTAAACTATTCCTTCTCAGCTCAGTGTTCTCAAACATCATCAACTATTACCTCTCCTCGGGCATTGCTCCCCCATTTCCAAACTGCCATAATCACCCCCCTTTTTAAAAAGCCTAACCTCACCCCCTTTGTCCTCTCTAACGACTGCCCTACTTATGACCACTTTTTCCTTGGGTTCTGCAATATGTCATCACCACCTGACTCTGTGCCCTCCTCTCTCACCACTCAATGTCTCAATCTCTTCAATTTAGCTTCCATCTTGCCCAAAGCACTGAGAATCCACTGGTCAATATCATCATTGACATTCTGCGACTATGACCTTGGTGTGTCATCCAACTTAATTCTCCTAGACTTTTCTGTGGCCTTTGACATGGTTAGCCAAACCATTCTTGCCCACATCCTCTCCTCTATTAGTTTACCATTGTGGCACAGAACTCTCATGGTTTCATTCCCAACATTGCCAGCACAACTCCTGCAATAACTTCTCTTCGCATTTTAAATTATCATCTCTGATGTGCTCCAAGGTTTTATCCTTGATTCCCTCCTATTCCTCAGCTATCTGTTGTCTATTAATAACACTATCCTTAAGCATGGAATATGTTTTAAATGGATGCTGCTGATACCTGGTTTTCCCTCCCCACTACCATCCTTGATTCCACAACTGTCGCCATACTGTTGGACTGTCTGTCTGACATTGAGTTAGAGATGAGCCAGAGTTTTTTGCAGCTGTATTTGATAATGTGTTTTCTCTTCCTGACACTAAAGATGTCAGAACTGAGGAATTCTATTGTGTAAACTTCCACTGGCAAGGGTGCACCCCATCACATCCTGCAAGCTTTAGCACAGAGATGTACACTCAGAGTAGTGATTTAGAAAGGGGGTGACCAGGTAATATATTGGACATAGATGATGAAGGGTAAGTGCGGGAGGCTGAAAAAGCTCCAGATGTCCTGAGACGGAAGTTTTGCCTCTTGACTGGCATGGCAGGGAAGCTTCACAAATCACATCTCCTCCAGCCTGCTTTCAATAGGAGGATGTTATATGATCAGCAACAGACCAGTCAAAGTGCCAAATATTATTCACGTTTTGTGCTTCTCAGAAGGATGCTCTCCCTGCTGCTTTCAAAGCACTGGTAGAAAATCTCCAAGATTCTATAGAGAGTTTGGTGACAAGAAGCATGCAACCATAGAGCTGAATCCACAGTGCCTGATTAATTTAAATGGATTAAAAATCAGGGCATGTCGTTTCCATGATTTCCTGACTGGCAACAGCCATTTCATGCATGGGATGTTTTGTACTGTCACAGAATACTGGGCGCCCTGAGGAATTAGCCTCCAGGTGCTATGCAGCAGTCCATGAACAGGCACCTGTCTCTCATGCCAGCACCAGCACCAAGCTCTGCACTAGAATAGGTGTTCCTGAAAGCAGCAGTCATAAGACAGCCCTAGCACAATTGATGGGCCTATAGTGCCAGAATCAGGCAGAGTTTAGATGCCAGTAAATTCCCAAAGCTGTATGTGTTTTGTGTTGTTGTCGAGCATCCATTGCTAACGGGAATTCTTCACTGCTCAGCTGTTGCAAAGAAACATTTGAATTTCTTTCCAAAATGTCTCAAACTACTTCACACACTCTGAATTACAGCAACTCTTGTTATATAGGGAAATACTGCCACCATTGTGGGTACTAGAACATTCCACAAATAGCAGTAAGATGATAAAATCTGTTTTTTTAGTGTTGCGCTGGTTGAGGATAAAATGTTGCCCAGGACACCAGTAGACATCCTTGCTCGTCTGTGAAAAGTGTCATGGGATCTTTAAAAGTTGAAAGTTGTAACAAGCTTAACTACTATTTAATGCCTGAATATTACTTTGTGAGCTAGTTTAAAGGACTTATTGCAGCCACGCTAATCATTGGCTGCAGAAAAGATTATGACTAGTAACAGAACACATCATGTTGGAAGTGCTGGACATGAAATAGGAAGCAGTTAAAAGTTCTTGACTAAAAGAAAGAATTTCAGTGAGCAATGGCGTGCACATTTTCCTCATGTTAAATGTAAGATCTTGGCCTGTATATGTCTTAGAAAATTTCAAAGTTATCAGTGAGACAACTTTGATAGATTCTGATTTTGTTCATTGATCACATGGGTTGAAAGTGGTAGTGGGTTGTGAGGAGACCAAAGAGGGGAATATAACAGCTAAATTGAGCACTTAAATTGGAATGCAGAAAAGCATTGAGTGCAATTGGAAAACTAGAATTATACTTAAGCCCATTCTGGCAAAAAAATCAACAGTGTCTTCTCGATTTTGTGATGCATAGAATGCTGGGAAACCTAAAGCTATGCTTGGATTACTATAATTTTCTAATTGCATTTGGATGCATTTGTTTTAGCATTGAGAGTTCCTTCTGGAGTTTGCCTGCCACACTGCAGAACCAAAAAGAGTTGGTCAATCAGTTCTGGTGTGCTGGAAACAGTATTGTGTGCTTAACTTCGATATCAGTGCCTCCATCTGTCATCGTAATATTTCAATAAAATCGTCCCAGTGTAACATTTTAATCCAGGTGACAGAAAGTTGTTGGGCATGGTTTGATTTGTTTGGGCTTTGAAAGACATATTTCTTTTCAGGTGGGTCAGTTTCACAAAAAAAGTCGGTGAGAGTTGCCACTGAAATGAAGGCTTTCTGGCTGAATGTCTACATTCCAGATATCCTTCTGGCCACCAAAAGCTAACAGGTAATGCTCCTCACTGCTCAAGAGTACCATAATGGATTAGAAATATCATTAGGGCTCAAGAGAGAAGTATGTTCTATCCTCTCACAACTCAAATGTAGGAGGAAGGAAAAGCATTGCGTGGATCACTCTTTCATCCTCCTACTGACTGGTTCAAACTGGCATCAACCCGCTTGGGTTCAGATCATCCATTTGCATTGCGTGCACCTGTGGAGACAAACCTGGAACTGGTTGGTTACATCCTTCATTCAAATGACAATGTCCCCTTCCTTATCATGAGATATTGTAACCACAAAGTTACAGAATTACATTCAGTAATGCATACCTGGCTCTATATTTTTTTGGCAGGGTTCTGGTGCACCTTAGGAGCATTTCTAAAATCAAAAACAGGTTGTTATGGAAGTTGGAATAATAGCCTGAAGCAGCAATCCAAATTGGACTGATTCTGGTTGATTAATGGTGAAGTTTGAATAACTCAGAATTTTAATCAGTTAGAACCAGTTCATGATCAAAAAATATTGCATCAAACGGAAAGCTTTTTGGATCCCTAGGACGCTGCATCATGGAGTAGCAGAGTGCAGGTTTATGCTCATACTGTTGCACATTCTACGTTCCTCATCTTTGCCATACTACCAATAGGAAGTACCAGAGAGAAACCAAGTATTTCCCAGGCAGGAAGGAGGGAGAGAGCTTCCCAAGGCTGCTCTTGTGTACTGGTGGGATGAAAGTCTTTTGTCTCTGACAACTGCAATCACCCTTCATGAATTGAGTTATTTTCTATATTTTAAAGGGCCTAAAATAGTCATCAACTTAGTGAAATGAGTTTGAGTAGCAAGCTCCAGTCTACAGTACAAAACTGTTCATAATTTAGCCCTGATTGCCTCTAAATTGGCAATCTCCCCAAAGACTGGTGAGGTGGCTGGACAATTGGAGTGGAAAATGTCACAGTGGTATAAAAGGCGTTTTTCTCAAGTTGATATTAAAGAAAGAAAGAAAGAAGAAAGGAAGACTTGCATTTATATTGCGCCTTTCATAACCTCAGGACGTCCCAAAGTGCTTTACAGCCAATGAAGTACTTTTGAAGTGTAATCACTGTTGTAATGTAGGAAATGCGGCAGCCAATTTTGAGCACAGCAAGGTCCCTCAAACAGAAACCTGATAATTACCAGATAATCTGTTAGTTGAGGGATAAATGTTGGCCAGGACACCAGGGAGAATTCCCCTGCTTGTCTTCAAATAGCACCATGGGACCTTGATTTATGTCCACTTGAGAGGGCAAACGTTTAACATCTCATCCGAAGGATGGCACTTCTGACAGTGCAGCACTCCCTCACTATTTTGGCAGTAATGTATAAAAATAGTTTTACCCTGCAGCCATCCCATTCCAAACCTGACCTGAATACGCTCCCATCGTATTTCTTGGAACAATATGAAAAAGTGCCCCCTTGCCCCTAACATTTTTTCTGTTAGAAACAAATTGAATAAAATGGTCATTTATTAGGATGTGGCATTTTAACACCTGCAGTAAAATCCAGTGCATTCATTGTGCCAGTGGATTCTGAATTTCTGCTACTTAAAATGGAATGGGTGGATACAAATAGGGTTAAAAAAAATGAAGCCCTTTTCGAGGCTCAGAAATGTTGAAAGCAGTTTTCAGCTTTTGGTGGGTTGGGGGGCGGGAGGGGAGAATTGGTAGGCGGGAGGGGAGAATTGGTAGGCGGGAGGGGAGAATTGGTAGGCAAGATCAAAAAGACGGACAACACAATGTGGAGGCATGACATGGAGTCTGTAAGCAAATGGTGGAACCTAATTGCTGCCCACCCTCTGTTTGATGAATGATGAAGTGGATATTATGTTGCATGAGATGGGTTAAGGAGGTTTTTTTCTGATTGGCATTATACAGCACCCTCCCCAGAGAACAACAATCCAACATGCCTGGTAGGAGGTAGCAATCAGGCTGAATACTATCTACCTTATCTGCAGTACCTGAAAACAGATACAAGAAAAGGCAGCACATGTTAAGGAAAGTGGCATGGTAAGACTAACCAACAATGCCAAGTAGAGAGCACATGCCACAAAAGTGTAGCCTGTCAAGCTGTTCAACATTTACTGCTTGTCCATACCAACGCCTCAGATAAGCGTACAGCCCTTTCATTGCCTCTCGTGAATATCAGCAGGACTCGCAGTCAAGATGCAATGTACAGTTGAGAGCCTTGGACCTTTCAAGTGCTTCAGGTTGGACACATGTCAGCAATCAGCGACCCCCCTGCACTTTGGGAACTGCACCAATGTGGTAGCTTTGAGTGTGCATGTCATGATGTTTAGAGGGAAAAGAGATAAAAATGCTGGCCATGCTAAGATCAGTCACTTTTTGGTGCACGTGTGGGTAGTACAGTACGTGATATTGCAGGGCTATCTGGGAATGAGCCATAGGAATAAAAGTTGAGGTCCGCAGTAATCTTGCCAACCATTAAGTAGATCTGAATTGTTAAAGAAAGGATCTCTTGCTAAAGAAATGAAAATAGCCCCAATTGCAGTTGTCTCCGCCTCTGTAATGGGTCCAGCACTCACCACCAACTCCTGACGCTATGTTCAGCCAATTATTTTTAGTGCTTCAGCTAAAATAAGGAAAGTGGCTGAAAATACACAATAAAATCAAATTTTACCACTGTTCAACTTTCAGAAATGCCCTGAGCACCTGCGTCAGCACAAATCCAAACTCAGGGAATAAAATCTGGCCTGAAATGTCTTTTTTTTTATTCGTTCATGGGATGTGGGCGTCGCTGGCGAGGCTGGCATTTATTGCCCATTCCTAGTTGCCCTTGAGAAGGTGGCAGTGAGCCGCCTTCTTGAACCGCCGCAGTCTGTATGGTGAAGGTTCTCCCACAGTGCTGTTAGGAAGGGAGTTCCAGGATTTTGACCCAGCGACGATGAAGGAACGGCGATATATTTCCAAGTCGGGATAGTGTGTGACTTGGAGGGGAACGTGCAGGTGGTGTTGTTCCCATGTGCCTGCTGCTCTTGTCCTTCTCGGTGGTAGAGGTCGCAGGTTTGGGAGGTGCTGTCGAAGAAGCCTTGGCGAGTTGCTGCAGTGCATCCTGTGGATGGTGCACACTGCAGCCACAGTGCACCGGTGGTGAAGGGAGTGAATGTTTCGGGTGGTGGATGGGGTGCCAATCAAGCGGGCTGCTTTATCTTGGATGGTGTCGAGCTTCTTGAGTGTTGTTGGAGCTGCACTCATCCAGGCAAGTGGAGAATATTCCATCACACTCATGACATGCGCCTGGTAGATGGTGGAAAGGCTTTGGGGAGTCAGGAGGTGAGTCACTCGTCGCAGAATACCCAGCCTCTGACCTGCTCTCGTAGCCACAGTATTTATATAGCTGGTCCAGTTAAGATTCTGGTCAATGGTGACCCCCCAGGATGTTGATGGTGGGGGATTCGGCGATGGTAATGCCATTGCATGTCAAGGGGAGGTGGTTAGAGCCTCTCTTGTTGGAGATGGTCATTGCCTGGCTCTTGTCTGGTGTGAATGTTACTTGCCACTTATGAGCCTAAGCCTGGATGTTGTCCAGGTCTTGCTGCATGCGGGCTCGGACTGCTTCATTATCTGAGGGGTTGCGAATGGAACTGAACACTGTGCAATCATCAGCGAACTTCCCCATTTCTGACCTCATGATGGAGGGACGGTCATTGATGAAGCAGCTGAAGATGGTTGGGCCTCGGACACTGCCCTGAGGAACTCCTGCAGCAATGCCCTGGGGCTGAGATGATTGGCCTCCAACAACCACTACCATCTTCCTTTGTGCTAGGTATGACTCCAGCCACTGGAGAGTTTTCCCCGATTCCCATTGACTTCAATTTTACTAGGGTTCCTTGGTGCCACACTCGGTCAAATGCTGCCTTGATGTCAAGGGCAGTCACTCTCACCTCACCTCTGGAATTCAGCTCTTTTTTCCATGTTTGGACCAAGGCTGTAATGATGTCCGGTGCCGAGTGGTCCTGGCGGAACCCAAACTGAGCATCGGTGAGCAGGTTATTGGTGAGTAAGTCTGAAATGTCTTCAGTAGAATAAAAAAATTTTTTTTTGTGGTTGTTGAAGATTTACACTGTTGTTGTCTCACCAATGTGAATGTCGTACTTTGAGTGATTTAAGAAGTTATAAATGATCCTATTTGTTGCAAATATAAAATACTTCTCTTAGTAAATTGCCTTTTGGACTGCAGCACAGTTATTTATACAGCCTCCCTCCAATGTATCAAGAAATGTGGAAAATGAGTCTCACTCTTTGCTGGAGTACAATGGGTTTAACTGCGATTTGTCTTGAGCATTTGTGTTTTAAAAGAAAACTTTGCTGTTGTCTTAGTTTTTGCAGGTAATGAAATATGTCACAGGGATTCTTCAAAATGAGTATAAGTGGAAATGTGCTAATTAACTTGACGTTGTGTCACAATGAGAAATTCCATAAAGCACAATGCACATTTTAAGTTCTAGATCTAGTACATTCACTCATAGGTTACATACTCTAAAAGTGTGGTATATTAGTTGTGACTTTACCTTCATGTCTGTGTTCTCTAAAAACAGGAATGCAACTTATCTTCTGATCCAGTTTTACAAGAAGTAGTCATATACTTTTAAAATCAACAGAAATTGCTGTAAATTTTACCAACTATAAAGACGTCTGTTCATTTTCAATAAAATCCTTTAAAGGAGAAGCTTGAGTAATCTTGAAAAGTAGGCGTCAGATTTTACCATTTTTATTGTATCTGCAGGAGAATGTTGACATCTTGCCAGTACCTTGTGAACTTATTGGAAGACCTCCTAGGCTTTTTAGACTACTAACGTTCCTTATATCTATCTGGCAATCATTTATCGTAAGCAGTTTATCAATGTCCTCTGACCCCTATGTATTTTTCTAAAATAAAGCATACGTCTTGGCCAGGCATGACATTTAATAAATATTTGGCCAGCCTAACTTATGAAGATAAGAGGGAAGGGAATTTTTAGGATCAGGAAGGGTCCACTTGGCCCATAAACTCCCTGTCCTGTTTGATTGATCGTGACCTAATTCTTGGGTCTTCTTACCATTTTCTCAGATACTTCTCTCCAAAAGTGCATTTTGTTGCCTCTTGAACACATTTAACCCGTCTGCTCCTTAATGACTTATTCCATAATTCCATTACCCTTTATGTGAAAAAATTCCACCCGACTTTCCTTCTTGCTCTTAATTTCTTGATTTTCAACTTCTGTCCCTGACATTTGAACTCTTTGGTGCAGGTACAAAACATTTCTTGGTGAGCTCCATCATTACATTTCACAGTCTTGAATATTTTAAGTAAACTACCTCAAAGTGGTTAACCTCGGTGGTGGGGAAACTTTTATAAATGATAATCCGGGACAAAATTAACAGTCACTTGGACAAGTGTGGATTAATTAAAGGCAAATCATGTTTAACTAACCTGATTGAGTTTTTTGATGAGGTAACAGAAAGGATTGATGAGGGCAATGCAGTTGATGTGGTGTATATTGACTTCCAAAAGACATTTGATAAAGTGCCACATAATAGGCTTGTCAGCAAAGTTGAAGCCCATGGAATAAAGGGGCTGTGGTAGCATGGATATGAAATTGGCTAAGTGACAGGAAACAGAGAATAAAGATGAACGGTTTTTTTTCAGACTGGAGGAAGGTACACAGTGCTGTTCCCAAGGGGTCAGTACTAGGATCGCTGCTTTTCTTGATATATATTAATGACTTAGGCTTGGGTGTACAGGGCACAATTTCAAAATTTGCAGATGACACAAAACTCGGAAGGGTAGTGAACAATGAAGAGGATAGTGATAGACTTCAAGAGGACATAGACAGGCTGGTGGAATGGGCGGACACGTGGCAGATGAAATTTAACGCAGAAAAGTGCGAAGTGATACATTTTGGTAGAATGAGGCGAGGCAGTATAAACTAAAGGGTACAATTCTAAAGGGGGTGCAGGAACAGAGAGACCTGGGGGTATATGTAGACAAATCACTGAAGGTGGCAGGACAGTTGAGAAAGCAGTTAAGAAAGCATATGGGATCCTGGATTTTATAAATAGAAGCATAGAATACAAAAGTAAGGAAGTTATTATGAACCTTTATAAAACACGTGTTGTGTCCAATTCTGGTCACCGTGCTTTAGGAAGGACGTGAAGGCCTTAGAAAGGGTGCAGAAAAGATTTACTAGCATGGTTCCAGGGATGAGGGTCTTCAGTTATGTGGATAAACTGGAAAAGTTGGGGTTGTTCTCCTTAGAGCAGAGAAGGTTGAGAGGAGATTTGATAGAGCTGTTCAAAATCATGAAGGGTCCAGACAGAGTAGATAGAGAGAAGCTGTTCCCATTGGGAGAAGGGTCGAGAACCTGAGGACACAGATTTAAGGTAATTGGCAAAAGAACCAAAGGCGACATGAGGAAAATCTTCTTTAAGCAGCAAGTGGTTATGATCTGGAATGCACTGCCTGAAAGGGTGGTGGAGATGGATTCAATCATGGCTTTCAAAAGGGAATTGAATAAGTACTTGAAGGAAAAAATTTGCAGGGCTACGGGGAAAAGGCGGGGTAGTGGGACTATCTGGACTGCTCTTGCAGAGAGCCAGCATGGGCTTGACAGGCCGAATGACCTCCTTCTGTGCTGTAACCATTCTATGATTCTAAGTCTTCTCTTTTCTAATACAAACAAGCCAAACTTCCATAATTTTTCCTCATAATTCAAATTTATGAAACGTGCAATCATCTTCATTGCTCATTCCTGTAACATCTCAAAGATAATCACATCTTTCTTATGTTCAGGTGACCAGAAAAATACACAATGGAGTCTGACCAATGCCTTGTACAGCACTAATAGAAACCTTTTTAAAATTGTGCTCTGTCCCTCTGCCACCGTACCTTAGTTACTTATTTGTCTTTTTTGCTACAGCCAAAGATTGGGTTAATCGTCTCAAAAATTGGATCAGTTTGGCAGCAATCTCACCCAAGTCAAAAGATTGTGGGTTCAAGTTGCACCCGAGGACTTCAGCACATGAAACAGTCCATTACTGTACTGAAGAAGTATTGTGTTATCAAACATGCTGTCCTTCAGCTGAGATATTAAACTGAGGTTCTGTCTGCCTGTCCCTGTGATTCAGCTGAATGTTAAAGATCCCATGGCACTGAATAGAAGAGCGTTCTCCAAGTTTCCTGACCAATGTTCGTCCCTCAACCAACATCACCAAACAAGATTAACTGGTCATTTATCTATTTACAGTTTGTGGGATCTAACTGTGCACAATTTGGCTGCTGCATTTGCCAACATAACAACAGTCAATCCACTTTAAAGCAATTCATTGTATATGAAGTGCTTTGGGACGTTTCTGAGACTTTATAAGGTGCGATATAAATACAAGTTTTTTAAAAATTTAAGTGATAGATGTACTACACATTATGGTATGTGGTGCTATACATTGGACTACTCACGTATGGCATAACAAAGCTTTCATTTCCAATATCGCTGAGATACCTATCGTGGCTGGGCCGCCATGGCCAAATTAGAAGGAAAGTTATTATTAGGTCACTATAACAAGTGTCTTTACAGGTAAGACTTGTAGGAGAAAAACAGTGAGATTTCAGTCTCAGAAAAAACATGAACACAATGAGTTATTTTTGTCTCACAGTATTCACTGTATTACGAGATATTTTATTGATAATGAGCACAATGTTTTTCAGACTTCTCACTTCAAATTTTATATAGCAAAAAAGGTACAGTAACACCAGTAATATATAGTATAGTGTACCAGCACACATGAACAAGATGGAGAGGTGACTGTAAATTTGTTGTTAGCCTAACATCACCTTTCACAGTGGCAGATCTCGCAGTCATTCAGAAAAGTTTCTAGTTCAATTATTGCGAGTTAGGAATTTACATGTTTTTCCAAAGTTTTCATCTTTACTGCCTATTTTAAATTACGCTATAGACCAGTGCTATATCTGGAATATCTATGTTCTGGTTCACTGCAGGATTTTTTTTATTCCTCAGTGCTTACCTCAAAAAGTGTGAGAGCCTCCACAAAACTTAATTTATGGTCCATGTTTGAGCATCTAGTGTGAAGCAGGAAGCTTTCAACAAAAAATGTTGAAAGGTGTCACCATGAAACAAGGCCAAACCATCGCCATTGAATTGTTTTGCGAACGCAACCAACAGCGCTTTCATTATTGCACTTGTGAAATCACTGGTTAGTGCCACAGCCTTGTTCTAATAGCACGAGATGGCATTCTACTGGGCGGATTAATTTTTTAATTGTTTTTTTTTTGAGATCATGAAATCTGATGCTATTTGACATCCTTCTAAAATTGATGACACCCCTTTGCACTCGTTGGATCAGAATCATGCTGCCTTCAAGATGTTTACCTTTCTAACTGAAAAATGGCATTCCACAAGACAAATTATACATTTCCTGATGATACCCAGTGATATATTTCATACTGAACAGTATCTACCAACTGAAGTGATTTAATTTAACATTGCAATAATAGTGTTATGTTGAGACATCTTCCTGGTTGCCCAATTTGTTGATATTTCTGTTGATGGTATCATTGCAGCAAAACAGAAAGAGGTCACACTGAATTAAATTTCTTGTTTCCCAACCGTACCTACCTAAATAAATATGGAACCTCTAATCTGGCATTGCTGGTGAACTCATTGATGCAGTTGATATAATGTGTAATCTGATAGTCTGGTGGTGCACTCAATGTACCAACATGTGGCATGCAGAGGTAGGACAGGAATTCTCCCCTTCCCAATCCAAATGAGTTACTAATTTCAGCATGCTATTAATAGAGGTGCCAAATGGAGGGTCTTCTCCAAAAGGTTGAAAGGGTGTGTTCAGATCATACATCCTTTAATGTTTGGTTACAAAACAGAGTTGGAAAAGCACTAAGAAACAAGACCCTCACTACGCTCTCAGCTGAGGATTGATGTATGGCGCTGTGAAATCTGAACGATTGAAAATTAAACCATTTATTGGGTGATAAGACAAAAACCGAACGATCTTACTGCTGACAGAAAAATAACATTGTAATGGAACACTTCTGCTGAGTAAGAATATAAACACAAGGTAATGATGACCGCCTGTAGATGGGAGCAGAAAGTTGAAAAGGGGCATTGATAGATTAGGTGAGTGGGCAAAACTGAGGTGGAGTTTAATGTGGGAAAGTGTGAGGTCATCCACCTTGGACCTAATTAAGATAGATCAAAGTATTTTCTAAATGGTGAGAAGCTAGGAACTGTGACTGAGCAGAGAGATTTAGGGGTGCAAGTACAGAAATCACTATAAGCTAGTGGATAGGTACAAAAAATAATTAACAAGGCCAATGGAATGTTGGCCTTTATCTCAAGAGGTCTGAAATACAAAGGGGTGGAAGTTATGTCACAGCTATACAGAGTTCTGGTTAGACCCCATCTGGAGTACTGCATTCAGCTCTGGGCACCACATTTCAGGAAGGATATATTGGCCTTTGAGGGGGTGCAGTGCAGATTCATCAGAAAGATGCTGGGGCTAAAAGGGTTAAATTATGAGGACAGATTGCATAGATAAGATTTGTATTCCCTTGAGTATAGAAGATTAAGAAGTGATCTAATTGAGGTGTTTAAGATGATTAAAGAATTTCTTAGGGTAGATAGATACTATTTCCTCTGGTGGTAGAGTCCAGAACAAAGGGGCATTACCTTAAAATTAGAGCTAGGCCATTCAGGGGTGATGTCAGAAAGCACTTCTTCACACAATGGGTATTGAAAATCTGGAACTCTCTTCCCCCAAAAAGCTGTTGAGGCTAGGTCTATTGAAAATTTCAAAACTGAGATTAATAGATTTTTGTTAGGCAAGGGTATTAAGGGTTAAGGAACGAAGGCGGATAGATGGAGTTGAGATAAAGATCAGCCATGATCTAATTGAATGGTGGTACAGACTCAAGGGGCTGAGTGGCCTACTCCTGTTCCTATATTCATCTGTACAATTGTGTTCCAGTTATCTTCACTACACGAATAAAGCACCAACATGGAATCCCTCCATAACCAACTTGGCCAACACACTGTAGCTCAGCCAGCCATAAATTACAGTGAACACATATCAGAATGTGGTTAGCATTCTTTCACTTCTGGGATCTGGGTTCAAATCCAGGCCTGACTGATAGGAAGAAAGTATTTTCTGTCTCTTCACTGGAAGGGCTCTTTGTGAAATGAGATTTGTCAGTTTCAGCCCTGTTCCTTGTAAATGTGTACCAAAAGCACAAAATTACCTCGAATGCTTTTGGAGTACAGTGACTTTTGTTATGTAGGCTACAATGAGAGACATTCAGTGCCAATACGTTTCACACATAACAAGGAATGACTGGATACCTTTTTTTTCCGGCGGTGTTGGTTGAGGGAAGGGTGTTGGCCAGGAAACCAGGAGATCTCCCTGCTCTTCTTTATGAAAAGTGTCATGGTTGGTTGAATTTTACTCTTTACATTGGTGTTCTTGAGGGGGATTTCTACCCCATCCCTCCAACATATTCACAACCCCAACCCATTTTTCTGGGTCAGGTTTCACATTACTCATGCACAACAAGCTCCCAACGAGATACCTGCTGCCAAAAGGGAGCCTGCCAGTGAGCTGAGGTAACTCCGCTAAGAGTGCAATGAGATCAATTTTGAGTCGGGTAGCGAAGAGAGTTCAGCCTGTTATCTTTAACACCCACCTAAGTGGGCTGATGGGACCTTAGTTTAATATCCCATCAGCCATTAAAAGGATGGCACCTCCAATAATGCAGCACCCCCTCTGTACTGCGCTGAAATGTCAACCAGGACTATGTGATGATGTGGGTCTCAACCTGCAACTTTCTGATTCAGAGATGAGGGTGCTATCAACTGAGTCAACTGAGTTGGTGTCGGATGTCCACGTGGAAAAATTCACAATGGTGCAGTAGGCATTTTCTTCAAGGCACATTGTTGGTGCTGAGTCGAGGGAGCTTTACTCTGTAGCTGACTGCTATATGTGACTTGAGAGTGTTTGATGCCGACATTGGGTGTTCCACTGTCTGCCACTGACATCCTTCATCTTGATGAGGTTAAAATTCAAGCCCATCAAAAAATTAATTCAGGACTGGTTGCCTTCCTTACCAAACAAATTATAAAAAGCAAAAATATAAAAACTGAAAATATTGTAAAAACACCACTGATTGGTATAGGTTTCAGACTCTCAGACAGATGTCCACACAACCTCAGTCATAACACAGTTAATAATGTTATTAAAATGTGGTTATTTCAGGACATGTTCAAAAACAAGGGAACTAGTACACAGGTGCCTATTATTAAATTGTTATTCATCCATTTCACATTAGCACAGTGCCTGTTTTCATGTCAAGAGAATTGCTTTGCATGTAGCATACCACAGTGAATTCAGTAATGTTCACATTTGAAGCAATGGCTTTCTGTAGGATACAAACAGTAGCAGCTGTGGCAGTAAACAAAGTGATGGGTGTAGGAGTATAGTAGGCTCAGATGTGCAAATGTTGGCCCTGATTCCAAATCTGGACATTCAGTACTTTCTTTTTGCAGATTTCCAAAAGTTTCAAAAGGGTCTAATGCACAAGCCTATGATGATATTTTAATCTATTTACTTGCATATTTCACTTTGCTTACATAGCCTGAAATGGGAATATCATAAATTTTCCTAAAAATGTATCTCTAGCACTAAGCAGGGCAATGTGTTCTCTTCAAAGGATCTCATTAAAGTACCTATGTGTTATTGTAATGTGGAAGGGTTGAAGGCTTCAAACTGTCTCTTAAGCGCTCTTTTAACTGAGTAGGTCCTACCAACATTTAATTATAGTTCTCGAAATGACCAGATGAGCTTTCACTACTTTCTGAACCAGAGACTTATGTTCAAACACCAGTCGTTAGAGTGAGAAATCTACACTAGTATAATTCACAGCTTTTCACGTGCACACTAAATGACTACCTTTCACCCCCTCCTTACAACCTTCTGCTACACTATTACAGTCTTCATTTTAGGTCAGGCCAATGTTTGTTTCATTTAGTACTTGTTCATGCTAAAAACTCTTGTTCGCTGTTTCTTTTGGAAATTGAAGTGTTGATATCTTCTAAATGCATATCTTACAAAAGTGAGAGAAACATTGAAGAAGTTGTACAATGTCAGTTTGGTAAAGAATTATTCTCACTGAATAAAATATTAGTATTGTACCCTCGTAGGAAGAAAGCATTCGGATTTTGGATTCAGAAGGTCCAAAATTTGAAAGGTAAAGTGATATACCAGATAAAGAAAAAGCTGTCACTGCATCACATCAAATCAGATCATATACAAACCACCTCTGAATCACCAAGGGTTGAATGCATATGAACACTGAGCCAGAGAGCATCAGTGCATACGAACAGTGGCAGTGCAGGAGCAGAGAGACCTGGGGTGCACATACACAAATCTTTGAAGGTGGCAGGACAAGTTGAGAAGGCTGTTAAAAAAGCATACGGGATCCTTGGCTTTATAAACAGAGGCGTAGAGTACAAATGCAAGGAAGTTATACTAAACCTTTATAAATCACTGATTAGGCCCTTGCGGGAGTATTGTGTCCAATTCTGGGCACCACATTTTAGGAAGGATGTCAAAGCCTTAAGAGAAGGTGCAGAGAAGATTTACTGGACTGGTACCTGGGACTTCAGTTACATGGAGAGACTACAAAAGCTGGGGTTGTTCTCCTTAGAGCAGAGAAGGTTAAGGGGAGATTTAATAAAGGTGTTCAAAATCATAATGGGTTTTGATAGAGTAAATAAGGAGAAACTGTTCCCAGTGGCAGAAGGGTCAGTAACCAGAGGATTTAAAGTAATTGGCAAAAGAATCAGAGGCGAGATGAGGAGAAACATATTTACGCAGTGAGTTGCTATGATCTGGAATGCACTGCCTGAAAGGATGATGGAAGCAGATTCAATATTGGGCTGGAAATTGTTTTAAAAAGCTCAACAGTGGATGAGTCTGCACATGCGCGGTCAAACATGGAAATATGGAACTTGCTCTTCCTAGTTCGCTGGCAATCTGACATGTTCACCTTAAAGAGATATCGCCAGCTACATTCAACAGAATCAACGGACCAGCGCCAACTTGCTCTTCTGCCCAGCTGGAAACTAATATCGCCACAAAATAGGTATGCTTAAATATATCAGGCCTAAACTAAGTTTTAACAACTCAGGAAGTCTTAATGACTGCCAAACAACTAAAAATTAACTTTTAAAAATGTGAAATCTCGTTAAAAATTATTAAAATAAGGAGTAGGTTTTTTAATGACCAAAAACTAACAAATTTAAAACTTTAAAAGAAAACTTTTTCCTTCTGTCTCTTTTAATTAATTTGATATTTCTTATCCTCTCTTTTTTGCTGACTATAACTGTTTCTACAAATGATTTTATTGTTGTAGCTTTCACTTCCTGGTTTTTACGTTGCAGCTTGTACGTCAATGTTTTGACTCTTCGCGGCTTTTTAAGAATGCTGCAATCTGATTGGTCAAGGGAAGAGATTGCTCCTCTTCCTTCTCCCATGGGTCCTAACAATAAGTATATAATCTTCTTCAAAAAAATCTTGCTGTTTTAATTAATGATCCAATGAAAGGGAAGAATGGGAACATTGATGAATAATACAGGGAAATTAGTGGGAAATATTACTTGATGACTACCATTATTCTTGGAACTGATTAAGGGTGGAATCAGGAAGCAAGACATCAAGTAGCAATTAAGTATAGATACAGGAAAGCTCCTCTGCCTGGTAACAGGATTGCAGGGAGGTTAACAAATAAAAGATTTTGCCTATGCCTTCTTCCTGACCATTAAAAGCAGCAGAACGTAGAGAGGTTGAGAGGTTTAGCGCCTGGCTGTGCTGCATGGTAGAATCAATGGCACCCTGTTAAGGTGAGTTAACTGCTTGTATATGTATTCTATACTCCCAACAAAACCGGGAGAAAGGGTTACATGTATAACATAACTCTGTGAGAATCCTGTTTCATTCTCAAACTTCTAGACTACCAGAGGTTGGACACATGGCCCAATAGTTTCTGTAAGGACAGGCAGATACTGCAGTCCTTGTCTGTGTATCAGGAATGAGAGCTCTAGATGCAGGATTAAATGAAGGTACTCACAGACAATACCCCAAAACACAGGACGATGCTTTGCTGTAGAAGATCATATGTTACAGTCATTGAACTCAACTTTCTAAATCATCTTCCAGCTCACATTATAATCTCGCCCATTTTTATATCTTTCTAACATTTCATGAGCTTAATACACATTGCACCAGCTCATGCCATTCTTTATTGAGATATTCTAGGCTCTCTAAACACCTATCGTCTGTGCTCCCAGGACCTTGCGGGAGCTGCTGGTTTTTAGATTAAGCAAAGCATAGAATGTACCTATTGTGGCTATATTACAGGTAAGTTAGCCTCTAAGCATGCATAAATTGTGAAAAAGTTCATATCTAAATGTGTTGTTTAACCTCAAGATTGGGCTGTTTGTGCCCTCTGTGAAGACTGCCACTGTCAGCAAAGTTCTGCAGGTTTTTAATCTTAGGGGCTTAATGCAAAATGGATTCCTCACTTTCTCTCGATCCCTTAACAGGTGCTCGCTAGTCAATCTTTGGATTGTTCCAGCCAATGATAGATCACCTTTATTTGGACACAGGTCCAAGCTTTGCTGGAATTTCTGAAACTTTGAAAAAGGCTAAATACAAATGTTACACTGTAACTGCATGGACCTGAAATCCTGCTACTGGAAAAAGTAATGTCTTAAAGGTTTTATCAATTGGTGGCATTCACCGTGATGGAGATGAGAAACTTTTTATCCCCTGTGCAGCATTTTGCTCTCAAACCTTTGCCAATAACACTCCAATTTTACCCTTTATGGGGTCGGCATCACATGTGCACCTGCAAGTTCAAGGACAGTGCTGTTATTCAGTAAAGAATTTAATGTCCTCCAAATCATTGTACAGAATACACATTCACACCAAAAATTGTTAATCCTGACCAAAAAGAAAGTTTTATTTCATTGTGAAGAATCTGGAAGCTACTGAACTGTCACTAAAAATTGCTTGATGCACAGTCCAGTCACCGAATATGCTGATGTTTATTTTCTTATATATAACAAGACCTGCATGGTTCCATAGTTAGAGGAGTTATGTGCCATTATTAAAACTTTGCTGGTTTCGGATATAGGCCCTTAGAAGAATATATTTTAAAGTTTTAATTACAGTAGTTCATTTATTAAAAATCGGGTTTGGGGGGCTAGGTCATTAAACACTGACCTTTCATCTCTGGAACATGCATTCAAATCTAGCCCAAACTGATGGAATAAAAGTCTTCTATGTTTACTGACTGTAAGGCAAATGTGTGTAGGCATTCTTAATCAAGTTTCTTGTGAGCAACTGCCTCTACTTTGACAAAAGAAATTGATAATCTCATTCAGAGAAGCCACGGGATGGCTTGTGTAGAAAATGGAAACATATCACAATGGTACAGTAGGGGGGTGCTCTTCTGAGGGTGAGATTGAGGCATAATGTTGGGGGAGAATAGAAGAAGCTGTTCAAGACATCTCTGCTCTACCTGAACTTGGAGTGCTTAATGCTAACAATGGGTCCCCAACTACTGCATCTCCCAGAACGGACATACCTTATTTAGGTGCACATAAAATTCACACAAAACAAAATCATAAGAAATTTCTCCTGATATTGTCATGACGACCATTTCTAATAAGGAGTCCAAATAGCTGTGCAATCCTGTTAAGTATTTGTTATAACCTACCAATAGCTTCTTTCTTAAATTTCAAAATTGATTTAGAAAGATACTGAAAACATGCTGCTGAAAAATGGCAAACGTGTGCCATGCATTGCAGAGATTTCTTCAGTTAAAAAGGCATTAATGACATGCAATCCCCTTTAATATTATAACATGTACTGCTCTACTACTGTCCGTTTAGGGCCAGCACACTCAGTCTCTTTTAGTGATGGGTTAAGCGGACTTGAACGCTTGGCCAATTAAAACCTTACATTTATTCATCTGGATAAAATTTGTGGAGAACACACAGGTGCAAAAATAAGAATGAAGAAACCATATGAGCATTTGGAGAGTTTGAAGCAGCAATCTACCTGGCCACTCATTTGCACCATTATAGCAGCACATGTGCTAGATGACACGTAATCAACATATGTGTGTCATTCGCTATGACACTACTAATAAATCTCCAGCTGTTGAAGGGGGAACAGCCGTTCAAAGAAACACAAACTATTCAAACTTTAGATATACAGCAAGCCTTCAATCCATTCCTAATGCAGTTGTTCCACTGTATCCTTAAAATATACTTCCATGGAGGAATAATTGTGTTTTGACAGATCCCCTATCACAGTGTATTGCACAATGGTGAATGTTGAAGTAAGTTATGCACTCAAGTAATAGAATATTTATTCTACACCATGAACTGTGGTAATATATGGCTGCAGCTCTACTGGAGGGTAAGTGTGATAAAGAGGCTGACCTGTGATATGCACAGGGTCAGTTAGATTAACAAGAGCTGACATGACATCATTGCATCATAGATGTTGTTTAGAGTTACTGCTTTGTTTATTTCCTTTTCAATAAAGGCAAAGCTTAAAAATATACAAATCCAGGTGGCAGTGGGGCAACTATAATTATCTTCAGTGTCCCTGGGCAAAGGACGGGGAAAAAAAATCAGCCAGTGTTCCTGCCTTGATCAGGCACCAGAGACCATTGCTGGAGGCACACCTGTGTGGTCACTGGGTGAGGACAGGTTCAGGCCCAGCTGCGATACACCCCATTGTCTTATAGCCTTAATGCCTGGCCTCTCGCATGAAGACTGGCTTATCGAATTAAGTCCATAGAGCTGCTAGTGCCTGTGAAACCAAAACCCAGCTGAGTGTATCTGAAGTGACCATTCTTCATGAGGCCAGACAATTAGTTTGAAGATGCTACTTAACCACAACGTGCATCACAGCAGAGCTCAACCTTGAACTTTTATGCCATCTTTTTAGCAGGGGCCATCACATGGTGATCAGGAGCAGGAACCGGGCTGAGTTCTATACCCTCTGTAATCCATGAGCATTGAGACCAATTGTAGCACCTCAACCACCACTGTGGCTTGGACCAGCTTCCTTAGCACAGACCATGGATCAAACCTGACATCTTTAAGACCTACATGGCTCAGCACCATCTCAGATGGCGTATTTATCCTCAGAGCAGTGGAGCCAATTAACATATAGCAACAGTTAATCACTTACCAGTTTACAACCTACCTTCCATAATACCTTCAACTGTTCCAATCCTATAGGAGACTTTGATGGGAAATTTGAGTCACTGGCAGAGGAAGAGTTAAGAATTCTACCCAATTGCTCTACATATTCTGCCACCATTATGGTTTACAATGAATGGAATTCAGTTTTAGGACAACAATGCACTGTACAGGAAGTGTTTACTTTGGAAAGAGAAAAAAAATCCTCCTGGACTATAAATTGTGGGGAGCTTTTATTTTTTTTATAGAAATATCAAGTGGATTGGCTGTGGTTGTGGCCTGGTATGTGCCACTGCATCTCATTCCGTGGCAGGAAAACATATCGTAATGGCTGACGCTGCAGTCTTCCGACAGCATCGGAGAAACACAATTGAGCAAAACAAAGCACTGTACAGACACGTTAATCCATCTGCAATTGTATTGTTTCCGATGGTATTAATAGATCAGTGATGGTCTGCAAATCGCTTTGCAACATTAGCAGAAACGCTAATCTTTTCAGAGCAAGATTGTGGGGATTATACATGCATACACACACGTCAGTTTTGTTCTAGGATTTTGCTCTGTAATGTTGTGCGGAGATGCTGACGTTCCCTAACTTTAATGAGGCAGAGGTCAAAGGTGAGAACAAATTCTGGTGATTCGGTGAGTGGCACAGCTTTCTAACAAGAAACTCATTCCTCTCATCTTTCGGAACCCAGCTACCCTTGAACATGACATATCTTCAGCATTCCAAGGTATCCTGAGTAATCTAGAAATGTCGTTGAAGTATTGTAGCCTGCAAGGTGAAGCCAATATTGATGTCCTACTTCCACTCCAGTGGTGAAGGTTCATCCTATCAGCAAAACTGTTACTGTAATGTCCAGGGTGCGGAATTTAAAGGTACCATAAAGATTGCTAACAGGCAATCCACTTTTGTCTTCTCAATGAGCTCAACAATGCTTTCTGGTCCATAAATTTTCTAGGTTGTGGAATGGAACTGTGAAGTCCATTCCTGAGTTACCTTATCTCTTTCAGTCAGTATGAACACGTTATTAATTTACTTTTGTGTCATTTACAGAAACCAATGAGTCAGAGGAAATTTATGTTATGACAACTCAACTTTGCAGTAAAAACAGAAAATGCTGGAGAAGCTCAGCAAGTCAGGCAGCATCTGTGGAGAAAGAAACAGAGTTAACGTTTCAGGTCGAAAACCTTTCGTTAGAACTGGAACTTTACAGCCTGGCCTCTGGGGCATAAGTTTAACCTCAAAGAACAGGCAGGTGGGAGGTTAAAACAACAGCTTTTTGAAGTGCAACCACAACCCGGCTCCAACGCGCCCGCTTCCAGGCTTAATGTGGGCGCGTGCTCAGCCGAAACCTGGACGTCGTGTCCTCAATTAATGCCGCTGGGTGGATAAAGGGGCAATTTACCTAATTAAAACACTTGAGGTGGGTAATTTTTTGTTGATTCTGAACCTGAAACCAATGTTACTTCAACTGCACGGGTTTCCCATGGCTTCTAAATCTCGCCATTGAAACGGAAACAAGATGCAGCCGAAGGTGATTTGGCCCTTTAAACCTGTGAATGATACATCTCAGTAAAAGCTCAGGCATTGCAGCTGGTCTCTCAGTTCTCCCAGGCAAATGTTTGGCTGAGAGTTCTTGTGTTAAGACTGAGAGTTCTTTGTTGAGACAGCTATAGGAAAACCTTGGAGCCTCTCAAACTGACAAGATCAGGATTGGGGGTGAGGGGGGGGTGGTGCACAATGGATGTATTCCAGAGAACATCTGAGGAGGAGGAAAATGACCATCCACGGCAGCCATATCATTCTGTGTTGGGATCTGCAGATGCACGAGAGAGATGTGCATCAAGGAACTGGAGAACAGCAGAGAGGGGAGCAACAGAGGGGCCGATGTTGCATGAGGCACTACCCACGTGAGAGGGTCTACAGGCAAAGGCTGAGCTTCCTGTACCTTTCTGAGGAGCAGTGCCTACGCAGGCTCAGATTTATTCTCCAGGTGGTTGCAGACATCTACTGCCTCCTTCAGGAAGGGTTTGTTCCCCCTGGACCTTGTGGCCACGCATTGCCCGTCGCAGTCAAAGTAACCACTGCCGTCAATTTCTTCACCTCTGTGTGATTCCAGGGCACCACAGGTGACATCTGCAGGGTGTCTCAATCATCTGCACATAAGCGCATAAGGCAGGAGATGGATGGGTTCTCTCCCAGGGCGTTAGATTATGTGAACGTGCCCCGTGACAAAATCAGCCAGAACGAGCAGGCAGTGGGTTTCGCCTCTCTGGCTGGCTTCCCATGGGTGCAGGGCGCAATCGATTGCACACAGGTGGCAATACGAGGACCATCACATGAGCAAGGAATCTTCATAAAGGGCCCCATCAATGCACAACTGGTGTACAACAACAGGAAGCGATTTCTACAGGTGTGCTCCAGATTCCCTGGCAGCTGTCATGATGCATTCATTCTGCAGCAGTCCAACATTCCAGACCTCTTCCAAACAGGAGGCAGACTTAAGGGCTGGCTCGTTGGAGACATGGGATACCCCCTTCAAACTTGTCTCATGACACCTGTGAGGAACGCCAACAGTGAGGCACAAGAGCCATAGACCAGAGCCTCATGACTACCAGTTGTGTCACTGAACAAGCCATAGGCATATTGAGAAGTGTGAGCACTTTGAGTGGAGTTCTCACCTCCATGTCCTCTTTCGCCATCATCCCTCTCCTGGGCCAGTGCCACATCACTCCTACCACTCTGTTGGACAGCAGCTTGGTGAACACATGTGCCACGTTGTAAGGCCACGGATAAAATATCTGTCATCCTGTTTAAGGCAGCAGACATGCTGGCTTCCAAAGTATGCATGGCTGCGGTCATGGCCTGCATACTCATTTGAGAGCCGTGCTTGAAGGTCCACGTTTTCCAGTACCTCGCAAACATGCAGCTGTACCACAATCAACCTGATTCTCAATGACGGTCCCGAGGTGTCTTATGAGTTGTGAATCACCAGGTGGCAACCCATCTATCTGGCTAACATGACCCACCGAAGTGCGAATATCTGCGCTACTGCATGGCTTCACATCCTGTGACGGTGCAACCTCAGAAGGAATGAAGTCCTCTGAAGAATCTGTCTTCCATCTCGCCACATTCTTCTTGTGCGCGTGAAGACCCTGGAAGACAACAGAAAGCGATATAAATTAGTCACTGGCAAAGTAACAATCTTGCCAATCACCATACTCAGGTCTGTCAGAGTTCAGCCATTGATGAAATAAAGTCATCATGTGTGTGAAAGATGTTTAAGTTCTGTCAGCAGGCATCTGCGGGTTCCTCTCCGATGGAAAGGGATCAAGTTGTTCCACTTATCTCCACGGCCTCCTCCTCCACATCTGTGAGCTGGACTATTTGTGATGGTCCACCTCCAGTCCTCGTCCTCTCCTTTGCGCTTTGCGCTCTCCTCTCCTACAAGAGGTGAAAACACAGACCTGCGAGTGACTAAAGGTGCCGTATTCACCCGATGGATGCAGTGCATTGGGTGAGGCTGACTATCAAACAGGTGCATCACATTGCATCAGGACTGGGGTGTGTGGCAGTGGTGGGTGCATAAATGGGGAGGTGAGCAAGTGCATAGAAAATGAAGGATGGTTGCTGCTGAAACTTAAGTGGGTGTGAGGAGTAATATGATGGAATAGGCTTGTCAACACAGAGTGAGAGGGGGGGGATGTTGTGCAACGTAGGATGTGGGTGGATCAGCGAATGTACTCACTTTTCTGACCTGGTTAGGTCATTAAAATTCTTCCTGCACTGCAGCCAAGACCTGGGCACAGTGCTCCTGCTGCTCACCTCTTCTGCCTCCTTGAGCCACGCCTTCTTGGTGGCAGAACCAAGTTTCATTCTCCCATCGCTTGGGTAAATGACCTCCCTCCTGGTTCTCAAAGCACCCAGCAGTACTTCTGAGAGCCTGGATACTGCCTTTGCTCTGTGAATCCATACCTCACGTCCTCCTTTCTCCTCCAAAATCTATTTTTGTATAGGCCTTTAAATAGTGGACTTCAGGTCACATCATTCGGGTGTGCAGTGCGTCTGCTGCACAGCTTGGAGACGCGAAACGCGGAGGTAAAATGAACTGCCTTCAATTGAGTTGTGACTGCAGATTCTGACACGCTCACTTTACTTCCGGGTTTCCCATGTGAAAATCTACCCACCCACTGAGTTCCCGGCTCCAGGTAAAAATCAAGCCCCTGTACTCTGTCCTAAAATGCAGAGAGGTAGCTGGTCTGGTCTGTTTTAACACCTTTTTATATCCTCCTGCAGGGTATGTAGGCATTACAGCAATGTTCCATCCCTGATTCAGATTGGTGTCAGTTCTGAATATAATTCTATTATCAGTGTGAGGCTGGAAACCCGAGCACCACACAAACATGTGGCATTGAACAAGATTATATTTGCTGGTAGGAGCACTTACAGAGCGTTGAAACTTCAGCAGGATCTAAAACTACAAGGTGCCAGCAGAATGGTTTTAAACCTGCATGACAGAGTTGAGGAACTGTGTTCTCATTTCAGGGTCAATTCCACAATCCTGTGCTTGTCGGGGAGCCACGCTCGTGGGAAGCGCAGGTTAGAGACAGAGAGCTACTGTGTTCCAGCCTCATCTCTGTACCGTGCTCACTGTGAGAACAGCTTCCCTCCAGGGAGTGTGGGATCAAGGAAAACGCATCCCTTATGATACAACTCTCTCTAAGGACTATTATAAATATTTCACAAATCAAATCATCCCTCATTACCGTATGAAATTATTTTTTACCAACCTCCAGCCATTTTTTTAATGCCATTCATCACCATCTTTCTCTCCTGCAGCTGAGAGGATGGACAGATGATTTTCTCCTAGGCCTCTCAGACCTGCTTCCTTTGATCTAAGGTTGCCAACCCTCCAGGACTGCCCTGGAGTCTCCAGAAATTAAAGACTAATCTCCAGGACACTGCTGTGAGCACTCCAGGAGAAAAATCATAGGGGGCAATAATAAATTGTGTTATTAAAAAAAAATTCTTCGAACACTTTGGTTGTTAGTTATAAAAATATCTGAGATTGGATAAAAGGCTGTTTGGCTGACAAGTCAAAATTCATTCAATCAGGTAATTACGAATCTATTCGCTTTCCGGTTGGCACAGGGAGGTGCTGCACCGCAAGCATTGTTGGTTGACCAATGGCAGAAATGTGGGGACAGAGTGGTTGGAGGCAGGAGGTCATGTGATGACACCTCCAAAGTTGGCAACCCTATTTTGATCCAGTGAGCGGGAAGCACTCGACTGGGATCTTGAATGCCTCTCCCTCAGATTTTCCCTTGCACAGCAATGTGGAGAAGAGCTGGACCTCAGCGATATGGAGAAATTAAGACGGCCTCTCACCACTATTTAGCATCGTGCTTTGAAGCCTTGACACACTGCGCCACCACACCATCTCCTGGTCATTGGTCAACAGAACACACAACTCCAGCCATGGGGATGCCGCATTCTTTTTCTTGAATGTGGATCAAGTATAGGCGTCTAAAATTTCAGACTTCCATCGCACAAGGAATGATTTATAAACTATTCTGAGATTTAATGACTTGTAAGAAAGATGACAGTGTACCAGCCAAAAACAGGAATTCCTTCAATTGTAAAAATAATCACATCAGTGAAACAAAATAGTTGACCCATGACTAAGAATTCCTTTAGTTTTACCTCATCAGGTCTCAGTTTTTAACGTCTTCTTCGCCTTGAATCTCAATGAGGCAGATGTTCAGAGGTTGCTAAACCATTTTTTAGTCTTGTTTACATGTGTGAAATTTTTTTAGCAAAATATGTTAGGTAATTCTGATTCCCTATAAATACAGACACTTGATGGTAAGGGAAGTAAATAAAAACTTGTGGCAGAGAATTCCCTGTTGACACGGATGTACTAAAGTTGGCGCCTGACCTGACACCAGAGAGGACTTCTGGAATAGACCATCTCACACCACTTGAGTTTAACACCAAATGGATACAACTCCAGTGCTGTATCAAATCTGGATAAGAAAGTGTTCCAGCAGTCCGAAAGATGCTTTGTTCGCATTCTCAAACCAATTCTAATGGTCCAGAATGGAGCTCTGTGGATGAAAAGAGCACTCTCCCAGTCAGAAGAATTCAAATTGAAGCTAGTCAGGACCCAGACAGTATTAACAAAGTACTGCCTGGCTGGAACCTATGTTGTAGCTACTATACATTGATATCATATAAAACTAAATGATAGTTCCCTTTGCTCAGAGTATTAGAGATATATGTTGAAGAAAATTGGTAATTATTAAATTAAGCACCTCTGTCGTAGTATTTTTTCAGATGGTCATAGTGGTGGAATGTGAGTTTTATCTCCCACTCAGTCAATCCTGCATCGTCCTCCTCACTAACAAATGGTGGTCGGTGCTCAAGTTAGGAGAGCTGTCCCACAGACTAGTCCAGCACCAACCTGACATCATCATACTCACAGATTCATATCCATCAGCCAACGTCCCAAACACCTCAATCACCATTCCTGGGTATTTCATGTCCCACCGGCAGGATAGACCCACCAGATGTGAGGGCACAGTGATATAGTTAGGTGGAGTAGGCCATGTATTCCTCAACATTGACTCTGGACCTCAGGAAGACTCATAGCTTCAACGGCATTACCATCGCCGAATCCCCCACCATCAACATCCTGGGGGTCACCATTGACCAGAAACTTAACTGGACCAGCCATATAAATACTGTGGCTACTAGAGCAGGTCAGAGGCTGGGTATTCTGCGGCGAGTGACTCACCTCCTGACTCCCCAAAGCCTTTCCACCATCTACAAGGCACAAGTCAGGAGTGTGATGGAATACTCTCCACTTGCCTGGATGAGTGCAGCTTCAACAACACTCAAGAAGCTCGACACCATCCAAGATAAAGCAGCCCGCTTGATTGGCACCCCATCCACCACCCTAAACATTCAATCCCTTCACCACCGGCGCACTGTGGCTGCAGTGTGCACCATCCACAGGATGCACTGCAGCAACTCGCCAAGGCTTCTTCGACAGCACCTCCCAAACCCACGACCTCTACCACCTAGAAGGACAAGGGCAGCAGGCGCATGGGAACAACACCACCTGCACGTTCCCCTCCAAGTCACACACCATCCCGACTTGGAAATATATCGCCGTTCCTTCATTGTCGCTGGGTCAAAATCCTGGAACTCCCTTCCTAACAGCACTGTGGGAGAACCGTCACCACACAGACTGCAGCGGTTCAAGAAGGCGGCTCACCACCACCTTCTCAAGGGCAATTAGGGATGGGCAATAAATGCCGGCCTTGCCAGCGACGCCCACATCCCGTGAACGAATAAAAAAAAAATCAAATAAGGGCAAGGAAACCTCCTGCTGATCACTTCCCCCACCCCGCCCCATAGTTGAACATCATTTCAGTCTGTAACACCTTAACCTAGTACTAGATAAGCAAAATTAGTTATCAATTTGGATATCGGAGACGCTATGACAAGAGTGTGAACTCAAAATCCATCCATCATTTTATTAGTTATGTTTTATTTGATCTCAAATATCCAACCAAGTGATCAGGCTTACACACATCTATCATCAGGTCAAGGTGTCAAAAGATATGCTAAACTCAGCAGCAGCAATATAAATCGGTAACATTAACACTCAATAGGCATGGCTCGCTAACCCATCCTTGGACTGGGCCTGAGAATACAGGTACTATTTCCACTATCAAAATTTAGTACAGCAATTAAAGCAGTACAGCAATTTAGTCAAGGCATTACAATTCAGAACTGCATTAAAATGACTAAAGCTGCACCTTCTACTGTTAGTGTGACAAAAACAATTATGAGGTTAAATAAGCTGGTTTCAGACACAGGAAGGATTAAACTGCATACATTAACATCTGCATAAACATTAAAGTATAAAGGAGGCTAACTCTAATTAATTGGCACAATGGTATGTTCTCTCTCCACTAAGTCAGTATTGTCCTATACCTTCGCCACTAGCCATATGTGGCTAATTGGAAATCCAGATGTGGCTAATTGCATTTCTAGTTGGTAACTGAAAAATGAGTAAGAGACTCATGTTGGGCATGTGATCTCAATACTCATTTTCGCATGGCATATGAATGCACTTTAATGTCTTTTGTGCATTTGTTGGTAAAACAGCAAGACAAAAAGCAGAGTGCGCGGGTTGTTGTGAGTGCTTTAATTCCTTGGTTACTGAAAAGTTGGCAGATGTTTGATAAGTAAATATAGACGTGAAGTATATTTCCTTGTATTGTGTGAGTGTGAAGTGTTTTCCACTAAAATGAGTGCATGCTAAAATGGTGTCGCTATAGACACACCTGTGACTAGTCAGCAATTTCTACTGGCCAACACTGCACTAAGTTAATAGATGTGGAGATGCCGGTGATGGACTGGGGTGGACAAATGTAAGGAATCTTACAACACCAGGTTATAGTCACTCACTCACCTGATGAAGGAGGTAAACTCCGAAAGCTTGTGATTTTCAAATAAAACTGTTGCACTATAACCTGGTGTTCTAAGATTCCTTACTAAGTTAATAGACTTAGACTTCAAGAAATCTGAAGTTCGTAGAGTGCTGCACAATTACAGCTTCCTTCACTAAGCTTTAGTAACAGCTAATTAGCTTAACAGACATTACTGTCTATGTCTATCCTATTAGTTATATTGTAAACAATTTTACAACACCAAGTTATAGTCCAGCAATTTTATTTTAAATTTATTAGTTATATAGTCACAATATGCATTCTACAGTTTAGCAAAATGAGTAAGTGCATTCCAGTTTCCAAAAAGGGGGCGTTTATTAGTTGAGCTCTTTATTTTCAATTCGTTTTTATTTCAGAGAACTTTTTTAATTCAAATGAAAATAATTTCGCGAAGCAAAAAAAAAATGAATGACACTTTTTGGAGTAAAAATTGAAGGAAAACTTAACGCCTCAAGGACTCAGTAAAAACTTTTACACGTAGTATGTTCAAAATACTTTAACACGTTATTTTAAACATTATAATCATCACTCACGTAACTTATTTTTGAAAGTGTGTTTGAGGAGGGACAGAATGTGACGACCCGCACCACACGCTCGCTCCACGTTCAACTGAGACCAAATCTCACGAGAATGAAAGTGGAAAAAAAGGACACGATTCCAGCAAATCAAGTCAGGTGGAAAGTGTGAACATTTTTCATAAAAATCAGTTTTTAAAAAAAAATTATAAATAATTTTTAAATCAAGGGATTTAGTCATAAAAATCAACGAAAGTCAAAAAAACAACTTTCATTCAACATTTTATTTTCTAATTGTTATCTCCAGTAGTTTAATTTGAAGTGCGTATTACTTTATAAATAAAAATAAAAATCACCGTTTGCGATGTTAGCGTGCAGACACTCTGGCTTCGTTTGATACTGCGTTCGCAACTTTAATGGACGTGCTAACTCTTTGAACGGATTAACATTTCCATTGGGTAGGGCAATGACATTTAAATGGATTAAAATCTTCACTCGACTGGGGAATGTCATCCGACGGTAAGTGCTCGTCTGCTAATACTGCGAACAGTCATTTCTAGGCCCTCCTCCAAGTATTGCATGAAAAAAAAACTTTTAATAAAAAGTTGAAGTGGTTTTCCTCGGCTAGGTCAACACTTCTTTCCTCCACTGTTAAGCAGCCAAAGTGACATTGTTACATCTTGTGTGCAAAATACAGACGTGCCGTTTTTAAATAAATATTTACTCCATGGTCCCTGAATATGCGGCCAATAAAATGCACCAGATTTTAATTTTGGCTCGATCTATACTGGTGCTGTCTTTGTTATACTATGTTTTATAAACAAAATAAACACTCCAGAAGGAGCGAATATCTCTCACGCAACCATCAGAGCCAATCTCATAAATGTCTGCTCTCGTTGCTGTTGCCTCTAGCCACACCTTTTTGTTATTTAATAAAAATAGAATGAAATAGTCCAGAAGGTACTAAATGAGTAACAGGCTTGATATATATTTTACCAGGAGCGTGAAAAAACTGGTTAGTTTATACTTAGAGATATCCCCGTTGTAGTAAAGGGCCTTTATTTTACTAGATAAACATTTTTTTTATTATTCATTCTCGGGATGTGGATATCGCAGGCATTTATTGCCCATCCATGTTGATTTTTCCCTACAACAGGAGTTGACCTTATTGACTTACTGTATGATCAGGACTTAGCAGCATTGCCATGCTGTCAAGAGTTGAACCACATTAACTTGCTCTAGAATCAAAATTTGGTGTACATTGAATTTATTGTGCAGTCAGGGTTTGGTTCATGTTGTCTAGTATGATCAGAGGTTGGCCCATGTTGACTCTTGTATGATCAGGCAGCCACCCTGTTGACTTGTATGATCAGGGGTTGGGCCATATCAAGGTGTTGTATGATCAGAGGCTGAACTAGGTTAAATTGCTGTAAGTTTTTTTTCTGACACTTCATGAAAGGAGGTGTTTTCCCATGACTGCAGGTGGAGATTGTGGATATCCGTGGTACCTTCTCAATATTTCTCATTTAATGTGTTGGTGTAAATGTCTCCATCTTTACAATTATCTCATTACTTTGCTTCATCAAACCAAATACTGAAATAACTAATTAGACCCTGACCACCTTAAATTACAATTGCAAATGTGTTATGTTTTGCTCTAAATAACATTTGTATTGCATCTTGACTGCTCTGTAATTTTACATAAGTTCTTGTTACATCTGTGAAATCTTCTTTTGCTGCCTCCTGCATGTACTTAATCAGTTCATGTTTGTGGTGTTAAAAATTCATTTTTTTAAATGAAATTACAATGTCAGTATTGGTGTGGATTACCCTTAAACAATTGCACTAGCTAGCCTAACTGCCATTTGCCTGACAAAAACATAGGAACATAGCCAAACATGTTCATACATTATTATGTGGTGACCATCATCCATGTCAAGATGTGACAATGAATCAAATGCTATTCATGTTAAGACCAGCAAACCTTTCCTCTCGTAACAGTTCTCATCCCCGAAACACTCCAGGATCTTCCAAATGTTTCACTCAAGCAGCCTGAAAGTGTAGATATGCACACATGGTGCACACCACACACCAAATACCAAGAACACGATATTGTGATTACACGTGGCAAACAAAGCATCTATATAATGAACACTCTTTCTGATTGGAAAGGTATTTGTTTTAGCCGATAAGAGTACTTTTCACTGTCATTTTTCTACTTCACTACACAGAAAACATTTTTATGAAAAACTGACAGTTGCCTCACCCTGATGAGGTCCTACATTTACAGATTCTTGTCCAGTCCACACTGTAGTCTCCAGCTTTATGGACAAGCAACTTTGGTGGATTTTTTCTTTTCTTGTGGTTTCTGATTGTGATTTTTTTTATTTCATTGAAAGTTTAAAAGCACAATTTTACATTATTATTCTATGCTCCTGGTGTTGTGGAATCTGTCCTGTTTACAGAGCAGGCTGGATTCCATTGCACCATAACATTAGAAGGTATAATGTTGTTTTGAAGTCACATTTTGCTACTTTGTTTTCTGTCCCTTGTACTTTTCTGAATGGCTATACAGGGCAATAGGCAAAAAAAAAACACCACTAGATTCAACAGGCACTCCAAGCTGTCTATCCTTCAGGAGGCCAGAAGAGATAGCAGCTTTTGCCCTAACAGTAATGTTGACCAGTAGCGGTGCTTCTTCTTCCAAAGGCACTGATATAAATCACTACTCAGTAAGCTCTGGAGGCAGCAGCATTACCTCATTTATTCATCAACCCTGCCATCACAATCAGGGCTATTAAGTAATTGCTTTATATACAAAAGTTGTTTGCTTGATTCTTATTTATGCATTTTCTCATTCTCTGCATTGTTTGTGTATTTGGAAAACTAAAAAGGCCTATTATCAGTATTCACTGAGTTACAGTTGGGTGGGGTGGGTGGAGGGGGGAAACCAGGAATTTCTCAGGAATAATATGCTATGAAACACAACAATAAAATATGTGAATGCATTGTCATCATCCTCCTGACAACAGAATAAATACACCAATTGGAGGTGTGGAACTTCAGCAACGGCTGCCTGCATCTTTTGCTGTCCACCTAGCAAGGGCTCAAACCTGCTCTGGTCAGTTGTTAACTGGCCAGTTAACAATCTTTGTGGGGGGTGCAAGAGGTAAGCAAGTTCCCTTTGGTGCCGAGTTGGCTCCAAGATGATGAGATGGGGGGAGAGGCTCCACGTCTGGTGATGAAAATTGGAACCAAAATCAACCATTTGCGGCAGATTTGAAAATCTGATACCTGAGCCAAGTGGGTCCTCAGTACTTCATAGCATTAACAATGATTGGTTAAGTAGCCTGGCTTAAAAATTGGACCTGGAGTGGGATGGACCTTTCACTGGAAGCGGAGATTTTTCACACTCCGCTCCAGATAACTTTGCAAGCTAAAGGAGTAGGTTTGTCCTGGGTAGACTAGCAGCAGGGAGCTTGCCAGTCCAGCGTACGACAAGTTGCATCATTTTAGATAGTTGAAAACCAGCAGCACCCTGAAATCTCTAAGCCATGGTTCTTGCCAATCTGCACTGGGGGAAAAAGTGTGCACTTTATGGAGATGATTTTCATCATTTGCCCATATCAGGTCAGCAGAAGTTGGAGTGATTGCACCACCCGTCCGATACTAGTAGCGGGAGACACAAACTTTTTCCAGAAAAAAAACTGTTAAAGGGGTGAGAGGTGGAGGTACTCCGGCCACAGAAAACAATTTAATGGCCGTTTTGTGAGTGGCCCCTTTAAGGACCGTTGGTTAAGTTGTTCAACGCCTGGTACCAATGGGCAGAGCGTGCACACTCTGCCCATTGCAAACAATGTCCTGCAACTGGCTTAGGACCCCAATGTGCATCGTCAAGTAGGCTCCCAACTGTTGCAGGTTCGCAGTAGGCAGGTCTCAGGTGGCCAAAGGGAGGACGATTTTTAAAAAAATTTCCAACTCCTGTTTTCCAGCGTAAACTGGGTGAAAATTGCCCCCCATATCTCTACCTTGCGTATTTCTCAGTAGCATGGTTTGAAAACTTTTAAACATGATGATGGGTTTCCACTTGTGTCAGACTGACCAAAAATATGTTATTGGGGGAGGGGCTGCCATTGAACTTTGCTTTTCCTGCGAAGTTTCCAGGAGCATGCGGGTTAAATTATAAAATGCTCCCTTTTTTTATTTTGGCACAGTGATTTTGGCGCACAAATGATGCATTGATGCAGTTGGAGCCAAATGCGTCACAATTAGACAGCAACAAACAAGAAGGCATGCATATATCAAAGGTTTTACTACATCATTGATTATTTTGGCATAAGACTAAGCTGACGGCTAAAACAAACACATCCCTGGAGTAAACCACATTGTATTCCCCTTCTTAATCATTCTCATACGCCATCACTAACCTAGAAGGAAAAATTGTTTTAAAATTACAATGTAACAAATTATTTACAACATTACGCAGCGAGTTGCAATGATCTAGAATGCATTGCCTGAAAGGGTGGTGGAAGCAGATTCTGTAGTAACTTTCAAAAGGGACTAAATAAATACTTGAAAGGGAAAAAATTACAGGGCCATGGGGAAAAAGCACGGGAATGGGACTAATTGGATAGCACTTTCATAAAAGCCGGCACAGGCATGATGAGATGAATGGCCTCCCACTGTGCTGTACCTACTATGATGACTGCAATGCTAATTGATGTTTAACCATGATGTGGAGATGCCGGTGATGGACTGGGGTTGACAAATGTAAAGAATCTTACAACACCAGGTTATAGTCCAACAATTTTATTTGAAAATCGCAAGCTTTCGGAGGCTTTCTCCTTCGTCAGGTGAACGTGGAAATCCTTGAACGTTTCGCATTTATATTCAGAGAACAATACCTGTTGATTACAGATAATCTTTCCAACTGCCCGTTGTCAAGGCAATCAAAGTGTTCAGACAGAGAGGTGTTACCTACAGGACCACCGAATATACAAACGGCCAGAACACAAAACAGAGAGAGAGAGGGAGAAATATCCGAAAGGAAGAGAAAGACAGAAAATGACCCGTTGTATTAAAAACAGATAACTTTTATTCGCTGGTGGGGTTGCGTGTAGCGTGACATGAACCCAAGATCCCGGTTGAGGCCGTCCTCATGGGTGCGGAACTTGGCTATCAATTTCTGCTTGACGATTTTGCGTTGTGTGTCTCGAAGGCCGCCTTGGAGAACACTTACCCGAAGATCGGTGGCTGAATGTCCTTGACTGCTGAAGTGTTCCCCGACTGGGAGGGAACCCTCCTGTCTGGCGATTGTTGCGCGGTGTCCGTTCATCCGTTGTCGCAGTGTCTGCATGGTCTCGCCAATGTACCATGCTCCGGGGCATCCTTTCCTGCAACGTATGAGGTAGACAACGTTGGCCGAGTCACAGGAGTATGAACCATGCACCTGGAGGGTGGTGTCCTCTCGTGTGATGGTGGTATCTGTATCGATGATCTGGCATGTCTTGCAGAGGTTGCCGTGGCAGGGTTGTGTGGTGTCGTGGACGCTGTTCTCCTGAAAGCTGGGTAATTTGCTGCGAACGATGGTCTGTTTGAGGTTGGGTGGCTGTTTGAAGGCGAGTAGTGGAGGTGTGGGGATGGCCTTGGCGAGATGTTCGTCGTCATCGATGACATGTTGAAGGCTGTGGAGAACATGGCGTAGTTTCTCCGCTCTGGGGAAGTACTGGACGACGAAGGGTACTCTGTTGGTTGCGTCCCGTGTTAGTCTTCTGAGGAGGTCTATGCGATTTTTTGCTGTGGCCCGTCGGAACTGTCGATCGACGAGTCGAGCGTCATATCCCGTTATAACGAGGGCGTCTTTCAGCTTCTGTAGGTGTCCATCGCGTTCCTCCTCGTCTGAGCAGATCCTGTGTATTCGCAAGGCCTGTCCACAGGGGATGGCCTCTTTGACGAAGTTAGGGTGGAAGCTGGAAAAGTGGAGCATCGTGAGGTTGTCCGTGGGCTTGCGGTAGAATGAGGTGCCCGTCTTTGGGGATTCGTGTGTCCAAGAAAGAAACCGATTCTGAGGAGTAGTCCATGGTGAGCTTGATGGTGTGATGGAACTTGTTGATGTTATCGTGTAGTCTCTTCAGTGATTCTTCGCCGTGGGTCCATAGAAAGAAAATGTCGTCGATGTATCTGGTGTATAGCGTTGGTTGGAGGTCCTGTGCAGTGAAGAAGTCCTGCTCGAACTTGTGCATGAAAATGTTGGCATATTGGGGTGCGAAGTTGGTCCCCATGGCTGTTCCGTGTGTTTGGGTAAAGAACTGGTTATCGAAGGTGAAGACATTGTGATCCAGGATGAAACCTCAACCGGGATCTTGGGTTCATGTCACGCAACCCCACCAGTGAATAAAAGTTATCTGTTTTTAATACAACGGGTCATTTTCTGTCCTTTTCTTCCTTTCGGATGTTTCTCCCTCTCTCTCTCGGTTTTGTGTTCTGGCCGTTTGTATATTCGGTGGTCCAGTAGTTAACACCTCTCTGTCTGAACACTTTGATTGCCTTGACAACGGGCAGTTGGAAAGATTATCTGTAATCCCAGGTATTGTTCTCTGAATATAAATGCGAAACGTTCAAGGATTTCCACATTGGCCTGATGAAGGAGAAAGCCTCCGAAAGCTTGTGATTTTCAAATAAAATTGTTGGACTATAACCTGGTGTTGTAAGATTCTTTACAATTGTCAACCCCAGTCCATCAACGGCATCTCCACATCATGGCTACCATCGACACCACAAACTGCCGGCTCACATTGGAAAGGATATCCAAGAAGATCGCGCATATAGACACAGACATCAAGTTTTTACAGAGCTGCAAGAAAGCAGACAAGATCCCGAAAGGACTACAAATCACGAACCCACTCAAGTCGACATACAACTCGGATTACGCTGAGAGACTCTGCCGTCGTACCTCTCGCACACTCCGCAACCATGTCATACACCAACTCTACAGCAGACGCCGCAACCTCGAAACCAAGATAGAGTCCATACTCTCAACCTGTACTCAGGACACAGCAGACCAGCTACGAGAGACCGCCAAACAGACGAGGCAACGGAACTATGCTGCCTACATGAAAACCAAGAGCAGGAAGCTTGAGAAACTCGGCATCACCACCAGCATCAACCAAGCTTCCCCTGGTACCACGGTTGCAACCACAGGGAAGTCTATCGTCAATTTGTCCGACCACACCCTTCAACCAGACGAAATCGAAGTTCTCAGCCGAGGGCTCATTTCTGCCCCACTACCAAAATGGACCCCATTGGTCTCACGGCGGACACAGAGGAATTCATCAGGAGAATGAGGCTCCGGAAATTCTTCCACAAATCCCAAGATTTCAGCAGCGAACCCAATGGGACAATCAACGATCCGGAACAGCAGACAGAGGGATCTGCGGTACAGCAACCGAAGAAGAAAGAGTCAAACTGGACTCCTCCGGAGGGTCGCTGCCCTAAGCTTGACATGTATGCTCAAGCTGTCAGGAAATGCGTCAATGCCAGATTCATCAGCCGCACTCACAAGACAGTCCAGAATGTCACCCGAGCACAACGCAACGCCATCAACGCTCTCAAGACCAACCGCAACATCGTCATCAAACCAGCGGACAAAGGAGGAGCCATCGTCATACAGAACAGAACGGACTATTGCAAAGAAGCATACCGACAACTGGACAACCAGGAACACTACAGACAGTTACCCGCAGATCCGACCAAAGAACACACCCACCAGCTCAACAAACAGATCAAGACCTTCGATCCAGACCTTCATAGCATCCTACGCGCTCTCATCCCACGTACTCCCCGCGTGGGAGACTTCTACTGCCTCCCAAAGATACACAAAGCCAACACACCCGGACGTCCTATCGTATCAAGCAACGGAACCCTGTGTGAGAACCTCTCTGGATACGTCGAGGGCATCCTGAAACCCATCGTACAGGGAACCCCCAGCTTCTGTCGCGACACTACAGACTTCCTACAAAAACTCAGTACCCACGGACCAGTTGAACCAGGAACACTTCTCACCAAGATGGACGTCTCGGCACTCTACACCAGTATCCCCCACGATGACGGCATCGCTGCGACAGCATCAACACTCAACACCAACAACAGCCGATCTCCAGACACCGTCCTACAACTCATCCGCTTCATCCTGGATCACAATGTCTTCACCTTCGATAACCAGTTCTTTACCCAAACACACGGAACAGCCATGGGGACCAACTTCGCACCCCAATACGCCAACATTTTCATGCACAAGTTCGAGCAGGACTTCTTCACTGCACAGGACCTCCAACCAACGCTATACACCAGATACATCGACGACATTTTCTTTCTATGGACCCACGGCGAAGAATCACCGAAGAGACTACACAATAACATCAACAAGTTCCATCCCACCATCAAGCTCACCATGGACTACTGCTCAGAATCGGTTTCTTTCTTGGACACACGAATTTCCATCAAAGACGGGCACCTCAGCACCTCACTCTACCGCAAGCCCACAGACAACCTCACGATGCTCCACTTTTCCAGCTTCCACCCTAACCACGTCAAAGAGCGGCGGGAAACAGCGAGAGCGGAGCGGGGATAAAAACAGCGCAGAGCGAGAGCTCACCAGAGCGGCGGGAAACAGCGAGAGCGGAGCGGGGATAAAAACAGCGCAGAGCGAGAGCTCACCAGAGCGGCGGGAAACAGAGAGAGCGGAACGTGGATTAAAACAGCGCAGAGCGAGAGCTCACCAGAGCGGCGGGAAACAGCGAGAGCGGAGCGGGGATAAAAACAGCGCAGAGCGAGAGCTCACCAGGGCGGCGGGAAACAGAGAGAGCGGAGCGGGGATAAAAACAGCGCAGAGCGAGAGCTCACCAGAGCGGCGGGAAACAGCGAGAGCGGAGCGGGGATAAAAACAGCGCAGAGCGAGAGCGGACCAGAACGGCGGGAAACAGTGAGAGCGGAGCGGGGATAAAAACAGCGCAGAGCGGGAGCGGACCAGAACGGCGGGAAACAGTGAGAGCGGAGCGGGGATAAAAACAGCGCAGAGCGAGAGCTCACCAGAGCGGCGGGAAACAGAGAGAGCGGAGCGGGGATAAAAACAGCGCAGAGCGAGAGCTCACCAGAGCGGCGGGAAACAGCGAGAGCGGAGCGGGGATAAAAACAGCGCAGAGCGAGAGCTCACCAGAGCGGCGGGAAACAGCGAGAGCGGAGCGGGGATAAAAACAGCGCAGAGCGAGAGCTCACCAGAGCGGACCAACCGGGTTCTGATCAAAAAAATCAAAGAGTGACGTCACAGGTAAAGCAGGTGGGTGGTTGGTGGTGAGTATTTCTTTTTCATAGAACTGTGGGCTAGGTTACAATAAAACCATGTAACATAACCACATTTATAATTAACTAATTAACTAAACTTAAGGTCTGCAGGTTTTATAGCAGGTAGTGTTTTTTTTTTAGTGAACCTAGGTCCCGAATATAGTTAACATTTTCTAATTTCAATGTAATTTAAAAGGGGTAACTAAGCTAAGGCAAGTCATGGCAGCAGACCTCGCACCTGTGATATGCCCCTCCTGCAAGATGTGGGAAGTCATGGACACTACCAGTGTCCCTGCCGACCATGTGTGCAGGAAGTGTGTCCACCTGCAGCTGCTGACCGATCCTATCTCGGAGCTGGAGCTGCGGGTGGATTCACTGTGGAGCATCCGCGATGCAGAGAATCTCGTGAGTTGGTCACAACTGCCTGTAAAGGGTGTACAGGCACGAAGTGAATGGGTGACCAAAAGGCAGAGTAAGAGGTGCAGGCAGGTAGTGCAGGGGTCCCCTGTGGCCATCCCCCTCTCAAACAGGTATATCGTTTTGGATGCTGTTGGGGGAGATGGCTCACAAGGGAAGGTGACAGCGGACAAGTTCATGGCACCGTGGCTGGCTCTGCTGCACAGGAGGGCAGGAAAAAGAGTGGCAGAGCTATAGTGATAGGAGACTCGATTGTATGGGGAATAGACAGGCGTTTCTGCGGACGCAACCGAGACTCCAGGATGGTATGTTGCCTCCCTGGTGCAAGGGTCAGGGATGTCTCGGAGCGAATGCAGGACATTCTGGAGGGGGAGGGTGAACAGCCAGTTGTCGTGGTGCATATAGGTACCAACGATATAGGTAAAAAACGGGATGAGGTCCTACAAGCTGAATTTAGGGAGTTAGGAATTAAACTAAAAAGTAGGACCTCAAAGGTAGTAATCTCAGGATTGCTACCAGTGCCACGGGCTAGTCAGATTAGGAATGACAGGATAGCTAGGATGAATACGTGGCTTGAGAGATGGTGCAAGAGGGAGGGATTCAAATTCCTGGGCCATTGGAACCGGTTCTGGGGGAGGTGGTACCAGTACAAATTGGACGGTCTGCATCTGGACAGGACTGGAACCAATGTCCGAGGGGGAGTGTTTGCTAGTGCTGTTGGGGAGGGATTTAAACTAATGTGACAGGGGGATGGGAACCGATGCAGGAAGTCAGTGGGAAGTAAAGTGGTGACAGAAACAAAAGGCAGTAAGGGAGAGTGTACAAAACATGACCGGACAGATGGTCTGAGAAAGCAGGGCAAAGACCAAGGGAAGTCTAGATTAAACTGCATTTATTTCAGTGCAAGAAGTCTGATGGGCAAAGCAGATGAACTCAGGGCATGGATGGGTACATGGGACTGGGGTGTTATAGCTATTACTGAAACATGGCTAAGGGAGGGGCAGGACTGGCAGCTCAATGTTCCAGGGTACAGATGCTATAGGAAAGATAGAGCAGGAGGTAAGAGAGGAGGGGGAGTTGCGTTCTTGATTAGGGAGAACATCACGGCAGTAGTGAGAGGGGATATATCCGAGGGTTCGCCCACTGAGTCTATATGGGTAGAACTGAAATATAAGAAGGGAGAGATCACTTTGATAGGATTGTACCACAGACCCCCAAATAGTCAACGGGAAATTGAGGAGCAAATATGTAAGGAGATTACAGACAGCTGCAAGAAAAATAGGGTGGTAATAGTAGGGGACTTCAACTTTCCCAACATTGACTGGGACAGCCATAGCATTAGGGGCTTGGATGGAGAGAAATTTGTTGAGTGTATTCAGGAGGAATTTCTCATTCAGTATGTGGATGGCCCGACTAGAGAGGGGGCAAAACTTGACCTCTTGGGAAATAAGGAAGGGCAGGTGACAGAAGTGTTAGTGAGGGATCACTTTGGGACCAGTGATCATAATTCCATTAGTTTTAAGATAGCTATGGAGAATGATAGGTCTGGCCCAAAAGTTAAAATTCTAAATTGGGGAAAGGCCAATTTTGATGGTATTAGACAGGAACTTTCAGAAGTTGATTGGGAGAGTCTGTTGGCAGGCAAAGGGACGTCTGGTAAGTGGGAGGCTTTCAAAAGTGTGTTAACCAGGGTTCAGGGTAAGCACATTCCTTATAAAGTGAAGAGCAAGGCTGGTAGAAGTAGGGAACCTTGGATGACTCGGGAAATTGTGGCCCGAGTCAAAAAGAAGAAGGAGGCATATGACATGCATAGGCAGCTGGGATCAAGTGGATCCCTTGAAGAGTATAGAGATTGCCGGAGTAGAGTTAAGAGAGAAATCAGGAGGGCAAAAAGGGGACATGAGATTGCTTTGGCAGATAAGGCAAAGGAGAATCCAAAGAGCTTCTACAAATACATAAAGGGCAAAAGAGTAACTAGGGAGAGAGTAGGGCCTCTTAAGGATCAACAAGGTCATCTATGTGCGGAACCACAAGAGATGGGTGAGATTCTGAATGAATATTTCACATTGGTATTTACGGTTGAGAAAGGCATGGATGTTAGGGAACTTGGGGAAATAAATAGTGATGCCTTGAGGAGTGTACATATTACAGAGAGGGAGGTGCTGGAAGTCTTAACGCACATCAAGGTAGATAAATTTCCGGGACCTGATGAAATGTATCCCAGGACGTTATGGGGGGTTAGGGAGGAAATTGCGGGTCCCCTAGCAGAGATATTTGAATCATCGACAGCTACAGGTGAGGTGCCTGAAGATTGGAGGGTAGCAAATGTTGTGCCTTTGTTTAAGAAGGGCGGCAGGGAAAAGCCTGGGAACTACAGACTGGTGAGCCTGACATCTGTAGTGGGTAAGTTGTTAGAGGGTATTCTGAGAGACAGGATCTACAGGCATTTGGAGAGGCAGGGACTGATTAGGAACAGTCAGCATGGTTTTGTGAGAGGAAAATCATGTCTCACAAATTTGATTGAGTTTTTTGAAGGGGTAACCAAGAAGATAGATGAGGGCTGTGCAGTAGACGTGGTCTACATGGACTTTAGCAAAGCCTTTGACAAGGTACCGCATGGTAGGTTGTTACATAAGGTTAAATCTCACGGGATCCAAGGTGAGGTAGCCAATTGGATACAAAATTGGATTGATGACAGAAGACAGAGGGTGGTTGTAGAGGGTTGTTTTTCAAACTGGAGGCCTGTGACCAGCGGTGTGCTTCAGGGATCGGTGCTGGGTCCGCTGATATTTGTTATTTATATTAATGATTTGGATGAGAATTTAGGAGGCATGGTTAGTAAGTTTGCAGATGACACCAAGATTGGTGGCATTGTGGACAGTGAAGAAGGTTATCTGGGATTGCAACGGGATCTTGATAAATTGGGCCAGTGGGCCGATGAATGGCAGATGGAGTTTAATTTAGATAAATGTGAGGTGATGCATTTTGGTAGATCGAATCGGGCCAGGACCTACTCCGTTAATGGTAGGGCGTTGGGGAGAGTTATAGAACAAAGAGATCCAGGAGTACAGGTTCATAGCTCCTTGAAAGTGGAGTCACAGGTGGATAGGGTGGTGAAGAAGGCATTCGGCATGCTTGGTTTCATTGGTCAGAACATTGAATACAGGAGTTGGGATGTCTTGTTGAAGTTGTACAATACATTAGTTAGGCCACACTTGGAATACTGTGTTCAGTTCTGGTCACCCTATTATAGAAAGGATATTATTAAACTAGAAAGAGTGCAGGAAAGATTTACTAGGATGCTGCCGGGACTTGATGGTTTGACTTATAGGGAGAGGTTGGATAGACTGAGACTTTTTTCCCTGGAGAGTAGGAGGTTAAGGGGTGATCTTATAGAAGTCTATAAAATAATGAGGGGCATAGATAAGGTCGATAGTCAAAATCTTTTCCGAAAGGTAGGGGAGTCCATAACGAGGGGACATAGATTTAAGGTGAGAGGGGAGAGATACAAAAGGGTCCAGAGGGGCAATTTTTTCACTTAAAGCGTGGTGAGTGTCTGGAACGAGCTGCCAGAGGCAGTAGTAGAGGCGGGTACAATTTTGCCTTTTAAAAAGCATTTGGACAGTTACATGGGTAAGATGGGTATAGAGGGATATGGGCCAAGTGCAGGCAATTGGGACAACTTAGTGGTATAAACTGGGCGACATGGACATGTTGGGCCGAAGGGCCTGTTTCCATGTTGTAAACTTCTATGATTCTATGAAAGAGGCCATCCCCTCTGGACAGACCCTGCGAATACACAGGATCTGCTCAGACGAGGAGGAACGCGATGGACACCTACAGACGCTGAAAGATGCCCTCGTCAGAACGGGATATGACACTCGACTCGTCGATCGACAGTTCCGACGGGCCACAGCGAAAAATCGCATAGACCTCCTCAGAAGACAAACACGGGACGCAACCAACAGAGTACCCTTCGTCGTCCAGTACTTCCCCAGAGCAGAGAAACTACGCCATGTTCTCCGCAGCCTTCAACATGTCATCGATGACAACGAACACCTCGTTAAGGCCATCCCCACACCTCCACTACTCGCCTTCAAACAGCCACCCAACCTCAAACAGACCATCGTTCGCAGCAAATTACCCAGCTTTCAGGAGAACAGCGTCCACGACACCACACAACCCTGCCACGGCAACCTCTGCAAGACATGCCAGATCATCGACACAGATACCACCATCATACGAGAGGACACCACCCACCAGGTACATGGTTCATACTCCTGTGACTCGGCCAACGTTGTCTACCTCATACGTTGCAGGAAAGGATGCCCCGGAGCATGGTACATTGGCGAGACCATGCAGACACTGCGACAACGGATGAACGGACACCGCGCAACAATCGCCAGACAGGAGGGTTCCCTCCCAGTCGGGGAACACTTCAGCAGTCAAGGACATTCAGCCACCGATCTTCGGGTAAGCGTTCTCCAAGGCGGCCTTCGAGACACACGACAACGCAAAATCGTTGAGCAGAAATTGATAGCCAAGTTCCGCACCCATGAGGACGGCCTCAGCCGGGATCTTGGGTTCATGTCACGCCACACGCAATCCCACCAGCGAATAAAAGTTATCTGTTTTTAATACAACGGGTCATTTTCTGTCTTTCTCTTCCTTTCGGATGTTTCTCCCTCTCTCTCTCTCTGTTTTGTGTTCTGGCCGTTTGTATATTCGGTGGTCCTGTGGGTAACACCTCTCTGTCTGAACACTTTGATTGCCTTGACAACGGGCAGTTGGAAATATTATCTGTAATCACCAGGTATTGTTCTCTGAATTTCAATGTGAAACGTTCAAGGATTTCCACATTGACCTGACGAAGGAGAAAGCCTCCGAAAGCTTGTGATTTTCAAATAAAATTGTTGGACTATAACCTGGTGTTGTAAGATTCTTTACATTTGATGTTCAACATTAGTTTAAACAAGAGTGACAAATCAGGCACATTGATAATGAGAGAAGACTGGCAATTCGACTACATATTTGTTTAACATGTATTATGACACTCAAGAAGCTCGACACCATCCAGGACAAAGCAGCCTGCTTGATTAACACCCTATCCACCACCTTAAACATTCACTCCCTCCACCACAGGGGCATCGTGGCTGCAGTGTACCATCCACAAGATACACTGCAGCAACTCGCCAGGCCTTCTTCGACAGCACCTCCCAAACCCGCGACCTCTACCACCTAGAAGGACAAGGGCAGCAGGCGCATGTGAACACCACCGCCTGCACGTTCCCCTCAAAGACACACACCATCCTGACTTGGAAATATATTGACGTTCCTTCATCGTCACTGGGTCAAAATCCTGGAACTCCCCACCTAACAGCACTGTGGGAGAACCTTCACCACACGGACTGCAGCATTTCAAAAAGGCAGCTCATCACCACCTTCTCAAGGGCAATTAGGGATGGGCAATAAATGCTGGCCTTGCCAGCGACGCCTACATCCCGTGAATGAATATTTTTTTTAAAATGGGTTAATGCTTCTGCGAAAACAGCAGACAAGGGAATTTTATATGAAAGCGGAAAGCGTTTGTACACTGTTATTGCACAGCACTCGTTCTGTGTTCTCCTAGCTTTTTGTTTGAATTGCACTATTTTTGCCTCTCCATGTACGCCTCACACACCATTCCATTTTCCACAAAAAAATTACAAGCCCTTTTTTCTGAAGATAGCGCCCCAGCTCACATCTGTCTGCGAGTTGCCACAAACATACAAACAAACACACATTTAGCAGGCTTTAAAGGACCATTTTTTTTCCAAAGGTCCTGCTGCTGGTGGGGAGCCGTGCACACCGATGGCACATATCAGGAGGTCATGGGCACATTGCTCATGATTTTTCATTCCTAAAATTGTAGGCAGCACGCAGGCAATTCCTCAACATGTGCAGCCAACCAGTGAGACTCCTCGCTGGTAGCATGTATTTGGAATATCAAACCTCAGGAGTATTCATAGAAAAATTCCAAATCACAACATACACTCATACCAATTTCTGTCAGTGCAATTAACCAAACTCTATCATGTGAATTTTGATGTGGAGAATAAAGTTATGGCAATGATCAATGACAGTCTCGTAATTGTAGATTTCTGTTGTATTGCCTGATGCCAGAACTGCTATTTGGGTGAACTGGTCTAAACCACAGTCTTCCAGGCAAAGAAGTCTGTAAATCATTGCACTAGTGAATTATAACTTCAAAAATGCTGCAACAAAATTTGTTGGACAGTTCGTAGTTATATGTCTCACTCCCATCTATGCTTCTTCATCTTAGCTTGAACTTTGAAACTGAAAGGAGAAAAAGATCTGTAATGAACACAGTTCGGTACCTCTCGACTGATTTTATCCGAATTCCACAGAAAGTTTCAAACCTTGTACTGAATCTTTGTTTAATTCTGCCTGCTAGTCTGTTGTCTATTGTAAAAACAAATCCATGATTATCAAATCTGGCATCTTGATCAGCCAGAAGCATCTTGGTGAGCTTTATCCGTCCTCGTAAATTCTGTAATTTCACAATTGGAGTTACAAAACCTAAATCCGTTGGAAAGAAACATTAACTGCTGTCTTCCTGCCTCTCCAACATCTGTCCCTTCTAGTATCTTTCCAGAGCTGCCTTTCAAAATTTCTGTAAATTGTTTTTTTCCATTTTTTTTCCCCCCTGATGGTTTGCTTGCTAGCTCTTTAAAAGAGATCATGGCCCTTAATTTCCTTCAGGGTTCCGATAGAAAAAGGCAGGGACACATCAAGGGCTGGACCCAGGACAGAGCCTCCCCCAAACTGGGAGTTCTTTCTTCTCCAGTTCAGTGTATTATTGGAGGCCAGTACAGCAAGTGAGTTGAAGCACACCAGCCTCCAGATGGGTGCAAGTGTGCCCGACCAGGGTGAGGAGGTCCTGTCCAAGGAAGCAGCTTTAATCCCCAAAGAAATTGTTTGTTGGAGTGGCAGCAAGACCCCTGTAAATTAGGTGCCCTCCCACTGACCCTGTAAACTTCAGTGAATTCAATGCTGGATGGCACCAGCAGGCACAAGCTCAGTATACCTGTCAGGATCACAGGCTGTGGGTTTTCAGGGCCAGTAGACTTTTTAGGAGTACTTTTCTCCTCTCGGTATAATGTTCTTTTTTCTTCCATTTATCCCTACTATGCCTGTTAGATAATACCTTTGGTCTCCTGCTATTCCTCTTGTCCTCAAGATATGACCCTCTGAACTTGCCCCTCTCAAAGATGTATCTGCAGTCTCTTCTATTCAACTTTTCCTCTTCTTGGAAATGTGCTTGTGTGCATGCTATCCTGAGTGATGCATCTTACCCTTCAACTACCATTTTATTGCCCTTGTATCTGTAGTTTTTAAAGTTAATTTGCTGCCTAGTCTAAAATCATCTGTCACCTTGAAAATTTGCCACAAATACATGATCACCATTGTGGTTTTCAGCATGGCTGTTCATCTGGTGTAAACAAGTTACAATTATATGGTTGTCCACCAAAATGATGTTTGTGGCCATCCAGTTTCCCCTTAAATTGCTCCATCTGCATTTCAGTTCATGGTTTGTCCTATGACTTCTTTTCCATCAACTTGAGATTCTCTAGGCCTCTATTCTCATTCCCACTCTGTTCATTCTCCATATCTGTGACCTCATCCACTCATTATCCAACTCTATTCACTCTTTTTTTCTGATAACACTTCTCTACATTTATGCTGTGGGAGAATAGCGTATGAATGTTTAATGTGCTTGTCTGAAACTCCTCTCTGGCATTTTTGTAGCCAAGTTAACCCATATAAAAATCAGTGTCGTATGATGAACTAAGTGTGGAAGTAAATTACAAAAGAAAATTGGCAAGAACTGACATGCCTGTTTTCTTCATGATACAGGACAGTTTCAGCATCAAATCACGTCAATTCATTGAAGTAGCAAGCATTTTGAGCTTGACAAATATTAACACCTGTGATGTATTTGTATATTTGTTATATTTGATGTAAGACGTTTGACAAGAAACCTTGAAGATGTACAGAGGGCTAACACCTGCAAAATCCTCTCACTAAAAACAGATGTTAACAAAACTGAAGCATGCTTCTCCCAGTGGCAAGATAGTTACCTCTGTGAGCTGGGTGCTAATCCAACCCAATCTGATGGGATGACCAGCTTCTTGCTCTTGTGATTATAAAGCCCTTCGTGAAAGGAGGTGGGGAGCATTAAATTTGTTCCTATTCGCAGATATCCACTCCACTAAACTAATTCAGTGCAAATTAATGCTGAATTCGCTACAGAGATGTATAATGAGAGATGGGCACGTCACATTGATTCAGTGGTAGGTGCTTTTCTGAGACTGGGGTTAAGGCATATTTTTAGGACAGAATACAGCGTGCTCAACTCAATCTGCCCATGTTATACCTAAGCTCGGAACACTTGAAGCTCAGATTGCAGAATGGAAAAGTGTTTCATCCTTCTCAAGTTGACACCCTTCACTTTGAGCACAAAAGTTATCTCAAAAATCCAACTTAAAAATAAAAAGCTCCATATCCTTGCCATTGATTCTATCCCCCTCCTTGGTCACTGAGACCGAATCAGACAGGTTGCAGCCTCAGCGATTTATTTGACCCTGACTTGTATCCTCTCCATCACAAAGTGCATTTACTTCCACCTCCGTAACATTAGCCGGCTCCGTCCCACCTCAGCACATCTGCTGCTGAGACCCTCATCCATGCCTTTGCCATCCCCAGAATCGACCATTCCAGTGCTCCCCTGGCTGACCTCCCATTCTCCACCCTCCATAAACTTCAGCCCATCCAAAACTCTGCAGCCCATATCTTATCCCTCAACTAGTTCTGCTCACCAATCACCCATGTCTTCACTGACCTACCTTGTCTATTGATCCCCCAATACCTCAAATTTATAATTCTCATTCACATATTTAAATCCCTTCATGGCCTTGTCCCTCCCTATCTCTGTAACCTCCCCCTGCCCCTTAACTCTCCCTTCCTCTAACATTGACCCCTTCCATCGTCCTGCCATTGGCAAGCTGCGCCTTCAGCCACCAAGGCCCCACATTCTGGAATTTCCTCCCTAAACCCTTCTGCCTCTACATCTTCAGGACGGTCCTTAAAATCTACCTCTTTGATCAAACCTTTGGCCAACCCTCCTAATATCTCCATCTTCAGCCCGGCATCCATTTATTTTGATTACACTTCTGTGAAACACCTAGGGACGTTTTTCTACGTTAAAAGTGTTCTTTTAATGCGAATTGTTGTTGATAATGGCTGTACACAAGTGTGGCTTATGTTTACTATTGGTCAGAATCGAGAGCGACCCCCCATAACCTGCCTAAATCTCACTCATAGTGGGCAATATAAAGATACCAGACATGGTTCTGGCAAAAAGAACACTAGTGGTAGATTTTCATCTTCATGGCTTGGTAGTAATCTGGCGGAGCAGATTGCCTGCCATTATAGAACTGTTGCAATATGATGGGGTGATCCAAGTGTTCAATGTGGACATTCTCAATAATCCTGGAGGGCAACACGGGCTTAAGCATTTTATGGCAAAGGCACATTAGATTTATAATTTCGACCTGAAGATATATCAGGTCACAAGATATGGCCTGAGGTATTATGTTTTAGCAGATTGCAGAAACCCTCACCGTCTTGTACCTTGTAAGGTCAGCTATTGACAATATTGAAACAGGAAGTCAGAATTCAGTAAATTATGATCAGTCTCACTAGTTGGAATTAAAATTTCTTTTCGTCACCCTCCATTGTGTGTATTACTTATAATATTTATGCATTTAATAATGAAACAATTTATTGAGTATTTTAGTAAGAATTGTTACAAGCACTGAGGTCACTTTAATATTTTCCATTTTGCCATCTGGATTTCCACACCACACTTCTGAGATCAAGCTTACAAAAAAATCACTGCTTACAACGTTTGGAATGCAAAGCTACAAACACTAACATAAAACTGTCATTTAAACAATTGATCAAAACACAGAGAAATTTGAGATGTTTCAAGTGAGATTATGAGAACAGCCTGACTTGGCAAAACTCACCAGGAGCCAGTGAAACCTGTCATATGTCAATCAGTCACTATAACCAGGCTGGCCATGGATATCATAGGGCCTTACTGTTGCACTCTTCCCTCTGTCCTTCGGCCTCGCACAGTCTTTTCCAAGCTGGGACCAATTCAGTCACCTTCTGAGGATGTCGATGTTCAGCAATATGTCACGCTTGTCCTGCCCATTGTAATCTTACTATACGTGTTCCATTTCTTCAAAGACATCAGTCCTTCTGATTACTTCAGTGTTGGTTACTCTGGCCTTCCGGCTGCTGCCCAACATCTTCTGTGTACAACATGTCCCACAAGCATCAGAGTCTGCTCTGTGCAGACCTGAGTGGTGAGATAAAAAAAAGTCGAAAAGTGATGTCACAGAAGAGTGCCAAGGGTAAGTCAGTGTATGTATTTAGTTTATTGATAAGTGTTTTTAGTGGATGTTGTGTTTAGTGGTTAGTGTTTTAAGTGGTTGGTGTGTTAGTGTTAGTTAAAAAGCCTTAGAGCTAAACAGAGCGGGAAACCAGAGCAGTTCGACAAACCCAGGAAAAAAATCTCAAAAGATGACGTCATAGTCAGCACAGCAGCAGAACCCAAGGAAATTAAACTAAGTTTTTAATTTACTGGACACACTCTATCTTTAACTATAAATAAAGTTAAATTAATAAATATTTAGCTGCATTTCCAGCCGCATCTGCTGGAAATGACTCTGCCTTGAGTCACTACAGCTCGGAGTCCTTGTGCTGGAGTGCGAGTTAGAGACACTCCAACATAGCTCAGTAGGATAAGGGGAATTAAGGGGAGGTAGGGAAGGTAGTAGGTAGATAAGAGAAGTAAGCGTAGGGGAACATTTAGGCAATAATGATCATAACATAATAAGGTTTAAAATTGATGGGTTGGAATTTGAACCAGCTGAATGTTGCAGTCAAGCGACACAGCATGACAACCAAGTTTCAGTTGAGACAAAGTGATTAAGCATGTGGAGGCAAGGTTAAAATTTGCAGAACAATCGGGTTACGAAGTAGCAACTGTCACATGGGTGTATGCAGGGTATATTTGATTAACCTTTGAGCCATGTCCAATCACGAGTCACTGACTCAGATCGGCCAAAAGCCACGATATAGCAAAAATGGACCCTACTATCCAGATAACTGGATAAAAGACAGAACTAAAAGAAGGGGTTTAGCTAACGATGTAAAGTTATAATTAGGTTGTTTTTGAATGTTGCCACGGAGCCGGATTGGCTAAGGAATAAGTAATGTAGTAACTGCTATTGTGTGCTCCAGTCTTGTACTGTATATAAACTTGTGAATTTTGTTGATCGGGGAGAAGGTGCTCGCACAGACCGCGGGGTCAGAGACCCTTCTCCCAGAGCTCTGTTTTAATAAACTGCACCTTTTACTTTACCACAGATTAGATGTGAATTTATTTTCACCCAACAAAATAATGATTGAGAAAGGCGTAAGTAAGACAAAGACCAAAGTAATAGAGTGGAAAAAAGCTAATTTTGACGGGATGAGAATGGAACAAGGGCAAGCAAACTGGAAAAAAAATTTGACAGACAAAGAAATAGAACAGCAGTGGGAAATATTTAAAACGGTGATAAACAGAGTTCAGAAGAAGTATATTCCTCTAAAAAGCAAGAACAGACCAGCCAATAATGAAACACCATGGATGAATAAAGAGATATGGATAAAATTGAAACTAAAGAAAAAGGCATACTCTAAGTACATAGACAACAAAGGAGAGGATGAGAAAAGGGAATCCAAAGAGGTTAGGAAAGGGAAGTCAAAAAACAATTATGAAAGCAAAGAGAAACTACAAAATGAAATTCTCAAGTGACAAAGTATTCTGCAGACATATAAATAACAAAATAAAAATTAGAGCAGGGATAGGGGCAATAAGGGATGCACAAGATAAACTTACAGGTAGTGACAACTTAGTAACAAGTAGGAAGGGAGGTGGCTCGTGTGGGCAGAAATATTGAATAGTTACGTTGCCTCTATAAATGCCAGGGAGACAAACAAGATGAGCATGACATTAGAAGAAGAGATCAAAAAAGATATTAAATCATTTAAGATAGAAAGGGGGGAGATAATTGATAAATGAATCAATCTTGGGGAGGATAAAACCCCTGGGCCGAATGGATTGCATCCACACATATTAAAAGAAGTTAGGGAGGAGATAGCAGAGGCACTATTACTTAAAAATAAAAAATCACTGGAAAAAGGAATAGTGCCAGAGGACTAGCGGACAGCTAATGTTATTCCTATATTTTAAAAGGGGAGATAGAGAACAAGTCCAGGGAACGACAGACCAGTTAGCTTAACATCGGTGGTAGGAAAGATAATGGAATCTTTCCTCAAAGATGTAATAGAAAGACATCTAGAGAGCAAAAATATAATAAATAGTCAGCATGGATTTCAGAAGGGAAAGTCCTACTTGACCAATCTTATTGAATTCTTTGAAGAAGTAACAGAAAGAGTAAATAAGGGTAATGCAGTAGATGTAATATATTTAGATTTTCAAAAGGTCTTCGATAAGGTATCGCATTGTAGACTCATGGCTAAGGTCAGAGAATGTGGAGTCAGGGGACAGGTAGCAGAATGGATAGCAAGCTGGCTACAAAACAGAAAACAGAGTAGGGGTTAAGGGTTGCTACTCAGATTGGCAAAAGGTGGGCAGTGGTAATCCACAGGGATCGGTGCTGCGATCACTGTTGTTTACAATTTACATTAACAATTTCGATACGGGAATCGGAAGTACAATTTCAAAATTTGAGACGACTCCAAATTGGGGGATGTCGTTAATACAAAGGAAGAATGTGTCAAAATGGAAGAGGACATTAATAAACTTGCAGAATGGATGTGTAATTGGACAATTAATTTCAATATAGATAAGTGTGAGGTAGTGTATCTTGGGAGGAAGAATAAAGGAGGCCACATACTCTTTGGAAAATAATAGCCTAAATGGGATAGAGGAGCAAAGGGATGTAGGGGTACAGATGCACAAATCACTATACGTAGTGAAGCATATTAAAAAGGCCCTCAAAAAGGCAAATCAAGCACTTGGGTTCATTTCTAGAGGGATAGAATTGAAAAGCAAAGATCTTATGTTAAACTTATACAGAATCTTGGTTAGACCACATTTGGAGTATTGTGCACACCTCTGGTCTGCATATTATTATTGAAAGGATATAGAAGCATTGGAGAGGGTACAAAAAAGGACGATACCAGAACTGAGAGGATATCCTTATCCGGAAAGGCTGAACAGGCTGGGGCTCTTTTCTTTAGAAAATGGAAGGCAGAGAGGTGACCTGATAGAGGTCTTTAAGATACTGATAGGGTTTGATCAGGTAGATGTAGAGAAAATGTTCTCACTTGTGGGAGAGTCCACAACGAGAGGTCATGAATATAAAATAGTCGCTAATAAATCCAATAGGGAATTCAGGAGAAACTTCTTTACCCAGAGTGGTGAGAATGTGGAACCCACTACTACAAGGAGTAGTTGAGGTAAATAGCATAGATGCATTTAAGGGGAAGCTAGATAAGCACATGAGGGAGAAAGGAATAGAAGGGTATCCTGATAGGGATAGATGAAGTAGGAAGGGAGGAGGCTCGTGTGGAGCATAAACGCCGGCGTAAACCATTTGGACCGAATGGCCTGTTTCTGTGCTGTAGTTTCGATGTAACTTGATGAGATGTCAGTTCAACACTTGCTGCATCGATTCTTCTTTTCACATCCCAGAATTTAATCCTCACAATATTGAAAACTCGTTTACCAGGGATTAAACATTTAATACAAAGTAACTCCTTGCCCACTCAATACCAACTGTTTCAAACTTCAATTCTTGGATATAACATACAGTAAAAAAATCTTGATAAATTCTGTACACCGGGCTGTAAGTGCAGTGGTGCTGTTCTAAAGCAGCTGAACACAAGCGAAAGAACAATTGTGTGGACCTCCATAGCAGGCTGTCTCACATGGGAGCTTGTTTACCGAGTATCTGAGAAAAGTCCTAATGCAAAAGCATTCAGAACGCACAAGTAGACCCCCATCTCCCCAGCAAAATACACTGGATTTAAATTTTGGCTCATTTTGTGCTAGTACAGTGCTGGTAATAATTATGAAGCTTCTTCATCAGCACCTCCCAAACCAACAACCACTACCACCGAGAAGGACAGTGGCAGCGGGTGCAAGAGAACAATATCGCTTCGAAGTTCCCCTAAAAGTCACACACCATCCCGACTTGGAAAAATACTGGCATTCCTTCAACATCGCTGGATCAAAATCCTGGAACTCCCCACCTAACAACAAGTGGGAGAATTTTCACCGCATGGACTGCAGCAGATCAAGAAAAAAGCCCACCAACACCATCGTAACGAGAACATAGTTGGGCAATAAATGCCGTGCCTGCAGGCAACACCCACATCCCGAAGAATGATAATAAAAAAACAAATGCAAGTGGCTGCTATGGACAGCAGAAGGTGAAAGCACCAATTGTGACTTTTTTTTATTCATTCATGGAATGTGGGCGTCGCTGGGAAGGCCGGCATTTATTGCCCGTCCCTAATTGCCCTTCAGAAGGTGGTGGTGAGCCGTCTTTTTGAACCGCTGCGGTCCGTGTGGTGAAGATTCTCCCACAGTGCTGTTAGGTAGGGAGTTCCAGGAATTTGACCCAGCGACGATGAAAGAACGGCGATATGTTTCAAAGTCGGGATGGTGTGTAACTTGGTGGGGAACATGCAGGTGGTGTTGTGCCCTGTGCCTGCTGCCCTTGTCCTTCTAGGTGGTAGAGGTCGTGGGTTTGGGAGGTGCTGTCGAAGAAGTCTTGGCGAGTTGCTGCAGTGCATCCTGTGGATGGTACACACTGCAGCCACTGTGCGCCGATGGTGAAGGGAGTGAATGTTTAGGGTGGTGGATGGGGTGCCAATCAAGCGGGCTGCTTTGTCCTGGATGATGTCGAGTTTCTTGAGTGTTGTTGGAGCTGCACTCATCCAGGCAAGTGGAGAGTATTCCATCACACTCCTGACTTGTGCCGTGTAGATGGTGGAAAGGCTTTGGGGAGTCAGGAGGTGAGACACTCACCGCAGAATACCCAGCCTCTGACCTGCTCTTGTAGCCACAGTATTGATGTGGCTGGTCCAGTTAAGTTTCTGGCCAATGGTGACCCCCAGGATGTTGATGGTGGGGGATTCGGTGTGGTAATGCCGTTGAATGTCAAGAGGAGGTGGTTAGATTCTCTCTTGTTGGAGATGGTCATTGCCTGGCACTTGTCTGGCACGAATGTTACTTGCCACATATCAGCCCAAGCCTGGATGTTGTCCAGGTCTTGCTGCATGCGGGCACGGACAGCTTCATTATCTGAGGGGTTGCGAATGGAACTGAACACTATGCAATCATCAGCGAACATCCCCATTTCTGACCTTACAATGGAGGGAAGGTCATTGATGAAACAGCTGAAGATGGTTAGGCCTAGGACACTGCCCTGAGGAACTCCTGCCGCAATGCCCTCGGGCTGAGATGATTGGCCGGCAACAACCACGACCATCTTCCTTTGTGCTTGGTATGACTCCAGCCACTGGAGAGTTTTCCTCCGATTCCCATTGACTTCAATTTTACGAGGGCTCCTTGGTGCCACACTCGGTCAAATGCTGCCTTGATGTCAAGGGCAGTTACTTTCACCTCACCTCTGGAATTCAGCTCTTTTGTCAATGTTTGGACCAAGGCTGTAATGAGGTCTGGAGCCGAGTGGTCCTGGCGGAACCCAAACTGAGCATTGGTGAGCAGGTCATTGGTGAGTAAGTGCCGCTTGATAGCACTGTCGATGACACCTTCAATCACTTTGCTGATAATTGAGAGTAGACTGAAGGGGCGGTAATTGGCCGGATTGGATTTGTCCTGTTTTTTTGTGGACAGGACATACCTGGGCAATTTTCCACATTGTCGGGTAGATGTCAGTGTTGTAGCTGTACTGGAACAGTTTGGCTAGAGGCGCGGCTAGTTCTGGAGCACAAGTCTTCAGCGCTACAGCCGGGATGTTGTCAGGGCCCATAACCTTTGTTGTATCCAGTGCACTCAGCCATTTCTTGATATCACGTGGAGCGAATCGAATTGGCTGAAGACTGGCTTCTGTGATGGTGGGGATATCGGGAGGAGGCCGAGATGGATCATCTACTCGGCACTTCTGGCTGAAGATGGTTGCAAACGCTTCAGCCTTGTCTTTTGCACTCTCGTGCTGGACTCTACCATCATTAAGGATGGGGATGTTTTCAGAGCCTCCTTCTCCTGTTAGTTGTTTAACTGTCCACCACCATTCATGACTGGATGTGGCAGGACTGCAGAGCTTTGATCTGATCCATTGGTTGTGTAATCGCTTAGCTCTGTCTATAGCATGTTGCTTCCTCTGTTTAGCACGCATGTAGTCCCATGTTGAAGCTTCACCAGGTTGGCACCTCATTTTTAGGTACACCTGGTGCTGCTCCTGGCATGCTCTTCTACACTCCTCATTGAACCAGGGTTGATCCCCTGGCTTGTTGTAATGGTAGAGTGAGGAATATGCCCGGTGATGAGGTTGCAGATTGTGCTGGAATACAAATCTGCTGCTGCTGATGGCCCACAGCGCCTCATGGATGCCCTATTTTGAGATGCTAGATCTGTTCTGAATCTATCCCATTTAGCACGGTGGTAGTGCCACGCAACATGTTGAATGGTGTCCTCAGTGTGAAGACAGGACTTCGTCTCCACAAGGACTGTGCAGTGGTCACTCCTGCCAATACTGTCATGGACAGATGCATTTGCGACAGGTAGATTGGTGAGGACGAGTTCAAGTAGGTTTTTCCCTTGTGTTGGTTTTCTCAACACCCGCCGCAGGCCCAGTCTGGCAGCTATGTCCTTCAGGACTCGGCCAGCTCCGGTGTACCAAGCCACTCTTGGTGATGGACAATAAAGTCCCCCACCCCCAGAGCACATTCTGTGCACTTGCTACCCTCAGTGCTTCCTCCAAGTGGTGCTCAACATGGAGGAGGACTGATTCATCAGCTGAGGGAGTGCGGTCGGTGGTAATCAGCAGGAGGTTTCCTTGCCCATGTTTGATCTGATGCCATGAGAGTTCATTGGGTCCGGAGTGAATGTTGAGGATTCCCAGGGCCATTCCCTCCTTACTGTATATCTCTGTACCGCCACCTCTGGTGGGTCTGTCCTGCCGGTGGGACAGGACATAACCAGGAATGGTGATGGAAGAGTCTGGGATGTTGGCTGAAAGGTATGATTCTGTGAGTATGGCTGTGTCAGTTGCTTGTCTAGTCTGTGGGACAGCTCTCCCAATTTTGGCACAAGTCCCCAGCTGTTAGTGAGGAGGACTTTACAGGGTCGACTGGGCTTGGTTTGCCCTTGTTGTGTCCCGTGCCTAATGGTCCGATGCCGGGTGGTCCGTCTGGTTTTATTCTTATTATGACTTTTCGTAGCGAGATTTTACAACTGAGTGGCTTGCTAGGCCATTTCAGAGGGCGATTAAGAATTAACCACATTGCTGTGGGTCTGCAGTCACATATAGGCCAGGCCAGATAAGGACGGCAGGTTTCCTTCCCTAAAGGACATTAGTGAACCAGGTGTTTTTTTTTAACGATAATCCGGTAGTTTTAAGGCCACCATTACTGATGCTGTTTTTTTTATTCCAGATTTTTATTCAATTAATTGAATTTAAATTTCCCAGCTGCTGTGGCAGGATTTGAACTCATTGACAATATTGCCTCTGGATTACCAGTCCAGTAACATAACCACTATGGTACAGTACCCATGTTACACATTACCGTATGCATTTTACACAACTATGCCTACAGTAAAAAGGACAAAGGGTCCATGCATGAAACATTAACTCACCTATTCTCTCCACAGACACTGACTGACATGCTGAGTTTTTCAGCACTTTCAGTTTTTGCTGCACACATGAAAGCTTGCATATGCACTGTTGTTTTATTTTAGTTGCCATTGGCAACCTGAAAAGCTGACACACGCAGTGTTTTGATGTTGCCACTGGTGACGAGAAGAAGGCTCACCACCACCTTCTCAAGGGTAACAAGGGATGGGCAATAAATGCTGGTCTTGCCAGTGGCGCCCATATCTCAAGAATAAAAAAAATACATTTCATCCCAGCCGTTTATTATATCTGCAAGCCTATTATCTAGACCTAGCAATTGAAGAGGCAGATAAGGTGTTTATGTTGGTTGGCAACTTCACTAAGTTAACTGTAGCCCACATTGAAGTCGTAATGGGTATATGTATACTTCGGTTAATGCTATAGGGAAAAAAAAAAAAATCTAAATTTAAAAAGCAACAGAGCCGATAATGGAGGGGACAAGCAGTGAAAGGAACAGGAGGCAGAAAAATACAATGGTTGATACTGCTTGAGTGGGGAAGGGAAATTTGATGCCAGGTTATGCTGGCAATGTGCACAGTGCCATTCAAGTTGGAACCAGTAGGAAAGCTATCCACTTTGAGCCAAGTCAAATACATTTTATAGTTCAGGCAGTTTATAGTGACAAACCAAGCTCATATCTTGGATGAGTGTAACCATGACTTGGTGATATAAATGGATATGAAAAGCTGTCTTGTAAATAAAGTATGCAAAATAATAAACAGGTTTTCACAATACTCATTACAGCACGTTATTGCCCAATCTTCAAACATTTGCAAATCTCGAATTAATTACCCATCTAAATGGGTAAACATAACACCTCATGATTCAGTAACTACAAGAATTCAGTTAGGGTCAGTATCACACTTACGAGTCTTTTGAAACTGCAAAACCACATAGTGCCACCAAACTGCTTGTCAAATAATTCCAAGTGGAAGAGAAAGAATAATGTACAAATCCCTCTAATTATTTTAGAAAATAGCATACAGTGTTGTATATCAGCTTATGAACTGTCAGTCGACTATGTGTGCATAACTCAAATTATCACCAGGCGTGGCAAATCCAGAATTTGAGGAATCCTTTTAAGAAGGAAATTCCATAAGTTCCTAATTATAAAGGAAATGGAAGGACATAGACTAACTGAATGGCTAGTCACAGGTCCAGAAAATAAGATATCAGTTGGAGAAAGCTGGATAGGATGTAAAATTTTGTTTCCATTTTTTTAAAAAACATTCACTGGATCCTGCAATCACTATCATTCCTGTTTAGTTGATTGATAACTAAAGAAGTAAAAACTTTACTCAAGTCATCAATTTAGCAAGAGAATTGGAAACTGATCTAAGTTAGGTTTGTTTTTGTACATGTTTAAAATTAAATGAAGAAAACACAAAATTGCAGCTTTAAATTTTCCAGTAAATACAAAAACAGTATTTTTCTCACTGCAATAGTTTGCTATATTATATCTTTCAAAATCAATCTTAAATACTCACTTATTGACTGCCCTGCTATAACTGACAATCAACCTCTGCCAATGGTCTGCAAGATGTCCACAGCTAGTTTTTCTGTCTTGTCAGCATCAAGGGAATAGCTAACCATTTCTTGCTTCAACTGGTACAATCAACCACAGTGATCTTGACAGCCTACCAATGTGTCCTGGCAATGTGGGGCAATGATGATCTGCCAACAGACATCAGAAAGTCAGCAATGGTACATTATTAAAGAGAAAGCTAAAAGAACAGCATACATTTTCTGGAATTTGTGGTTTCCAGCCAAGTCACTCAAACATGGTAGTGGCAGCATACTACATTGGTTGGTCATTTGGCCTAGGCCATTCAAACAACAGTAAAGCCATTTAGCCATTGCTCTATGTCATCATCCTTTCAGTCATAAAACCCATATAATATGTACCAGCAGCTTTTCCCAATTCAGAAGCACTGCTTAAAAAACATAAGATTGTCTCGACATATTTAACCAGACAGCAATTGGATTCTGTATGAAAAGCTTTGAAGCCAAAGTATGAACATCATCTTCAATTGTATTATCATAACAGTATCTTGGCAGTTCACCAACAGCACAGGTAGAGTTGCCACATTGGCTTGCTGTATGCTGAGAAAATGACTTTGAACTATTATCCTGTCCCTGAGCCAAAATCTTTCTGCACATCAGCATCTTGATCAGAGTGGCATTTGTGGGATCCTGTGATTAACTCACCTGTGTGTATTCTTGGTTGCAGGAAGTGCATGGTTATTGGAGACCATAAAGAAGAGAAAAAAACCTTAATTAATCAATCAATGCACTACTTTGTTAAAATTACCTGAATCTAACTCACTTGGACTTATTCCTATAGATGCAGTTAGAATGGTTTGGACATGCTGCAGACACCTATAGAGATTCGCCATTAATGCAACTTAACAATGTCAATATATCATGGACGTGATATGTTGACATTGTAGTCTACCTTCACTACCTGGTATGAAGGTGGACCACCAACCAGACTATCTTGAAGGGGCTTTGGTGTCTCACACTGACACATTGTGCTACATTGTTGTTGGTGCATTATCCAACTAAGTTAGAATAGGATATGGGTAGTAATTGCAGTAGTACTAGTAGTAGGAACCGTTTATGTGATGCCTGCTCCACACTCTACACTAAAGGAATTCAAAGTTGAGGTTTAGGAATTTGCCTTAGACTTCATTTGGTCAAGGCTGAGCACTTCCAGCCTTTTGCATCAAACAGCCAGAGTTTTGAAACAGAACTCAGCTTTGGACCATCCATCAAAACCATGGCTATCCATATAAAACAAATTGTAGAAACATCATAAAATGAGCATTCTGTATCTATCTCTTGTTTTGAACACCCTTTAAATAATTATTATGAATATATAAGTTAAATGTAGATATTTGATCATGTAAAGTGTATAAGATAAAAGTTGTATGCAATAGGAATTCTGTATGTGAAATGTGAGTTTTAACATGCTTTGCTTAGTCTGCAAGGAGGAGGTACAGAGATAGGGAGGGATAAGGCAATGATTTGAACATGAGAATGAGAATTTTAAAATCTAGGCATTGGTGGACCAAGAGCCAGTGTAGGTCAGCGAGCACAGGGGTGATGGTGAGTGGGACTTGGTGCGGTTTCGGAGATACGTGCTGCAGAGTTTTGGATGAGCTAAACATAGAAACATAGAAAATAGGAGCAACAATAGGCCATTCGGCCCTTCGGGTCTGCTCCGCCATTCAAAATGATCATGGCTGATCGTCTAACTCAGTACCCTGTTCCCGCTTTTTCCCCATATCCCTTGATCCCTTTAGCATTAAGAAATATATCTATCTCCTTCTTGAATACATCTAATGACTTGGCCTCCACTGCCTTCTGTGGTAGAGAATTCCATAGGTTCACCACCCTCTGAGTGAAGAAATTTCTCCTCATCTCAGTTCTAAATGACATACCCCGCATCCTGAGACTGTGACCCCTGGTTATGGACTCCCCAGCCATCGGGAACATCCTCCCTGCATCTAGTCTGTCTAGTCCTGTTAGAATTTTATATGTTTTGATGAGATACCTCTTATTCTTGTAAACTCTAATGAATATAAGCCTAGTCGACCCAATCCCTCCTCATACGTCAGTCCTGCCATCCCAGGAATCAGTCTGGTAAACCTCCGTTGCACTCCCTCCATGGCAAGGACATCCTTCCTCAGATAAGGACACCAAAACTGCACACAGTACTCCAGATGTGGTCTCACCAAGGCCCTGTATAACTGCAGTAAGACATCCCTGCTCCTGTACTCATATCCTCTTGCAATGAAGGCCTACATACCATTCGCCTTCCTAACTGCTTGCTGCACCTGAATGCTCGCTTCCAGCGACTGGTGTTCAAGGATATCCAGGTCTCGTTGCACCTCCCCTTTTCCCAATCTATCACCATTCAGCTAATAATCTGCCTTTCTGTTTTTACAACCAAAGTGGATAACCTCACATCTATCCATGTTATACTGCATCTGCCATGTTCTTGCCCACTCACCCAACTTGCCTAAATCATATTGAAGCCTCTTTGCATCCTCCTCACAGCTCACATTCCACCCCAGCTTTGTGTCGTCTGCAAACTTGAAATGTTACTTTTAGTTCCTTCATCCAAATCATTGATATGTATTGTGAATAGCTGGGGCCCAAGCACTGATCCCTGCGGTACCCCACTAGTCACTGCTTGCCACCCAGAAAAAGACCCGTTTATTCCTACTCTCTGTTTCCTGTCTGTCAACCAATTCTCAATCCATGCCAGTATATTCCCTCCAATCCCATGTGCTTTAATTTTGCACACTAACCTCTTGTGTGGGACCTTATCAAAAGCCTTCTGAAAATCCAAACACACCACATCCACTGGTTCTCCCCCCATCTATTCTACTAGTTACATCCTCAAAAAACTCCAGTCAACTTGTTAAGCATGATTTCCCTTTCATAAACCCATGCTGACTTTGTCCAATGCCGTTAATGCCCTCCAAGTATTCTGTTATCACATCTTTTATAATAGACTCCAGCATTTTCCCCACTAATGATGTTAGGCTAACTGGTCTGTAATTCCCTGTTTTTTCTCTCCCTCCTTTTTTAAATAGTAGGATTACATTTGCCACCCTCCAGTCTGTAGGAACTGTTCCAGAGTCTATGGAATTTTGGAAGATGATCACCAATGCATTCCACTATTTCCAGGGCCACTTCCTTTAGTATTCAGGGATGTAGATTATCAGGCCCTGGGGATTTGTCAGCCATTAGCCCCATTAATTTCCCTCGCACTTTTTTTTTACTGATACTGGTTTCCTTCAGTTCCTCCCTCTCACTAGACCCTTGGTTCCATAACATTTCTGGCAGGTTATTTGTGTCCTCCTTTGTGAAGACAGAACCAAAAATATTTCTGACTGTAAGGGACCTACATTTGTCTTCACTAATCTTTTTCTCTTGACATATTTATAGAAACTTTTACAGTCAGTTTTTATGTTCCTTGCTAGTTAACTCTCATAGTCAATTTTTCCCCTATTACTCAATCTCTTTGTTCTCCTTTGCTGAATTCTGAACTGCTCCCAATCCTTAGGCTTGCCGCTTTTTCTGGCAATTTTATATGCCTCCTCTTTGGATCTAATATTATCCCTAATTTCTTTTGTAAGCCATGGTTGAACCATCTTTCCTGTTTTATTTTTGTGCCAGACAGGAATGAATAATTGTTGTAATTCCTGTGCACGTTCTTTAAACATTAGTCATTGCCTTTCCACCGTCATCCCTTTTAGTAAAGTTCCCCAATCTATCACAGCCAACTCGCACCTCATACTTTCGTAATTTCCTTTATTTAGATTCAGGACCCTAGTTTCGGATTCAACTACTTCACTCTCCATCTTAATGAGGAATTCTATCATGTTATGGTCGCTCTTCCCTAAGGGACCCCACACAACAAGATTGTTAATTAATCCTTTCTCATTGCACAATACCCAATCTAGGATCGCCTGCTCTCGAGTTGGTTCCTCAACGTATTGGTCTAGAAAACCATCACGTATACACTCCAGGAATTCCTCCCCCACAGTATTATTGCTAATTTGGTTTGACCAATCTATATGTATATTAAAGTCACCCATGATTATAGTTGTACCCTTCTTGCATGCTTCTCTAATTTCCTGTTTAATGCCCTCCCCTACATCTTCACTACTGTCTGTGATGTAGATTATCAGGCCCTGGGGATTTGTCAGCCTTTAGCCCTATTAATTTCCATAATGGAGGGTGGAAAATGGGAGGCTGGCTCGGAGACATGGGAATAATAGAGTCTGGAGGTAACAAAAGCATGGATGAGTATTTCAGCAGCAGGTGGGCTGAGGCAGGGGCAGCCCTCCCAACAATGTTGCGGAGGTGGAAGTGGGTAGTCTTTGTGATGGAGAGGATACGGGTTTGGAAACTCAGCTTGCGGTCAAATAGGATGCCGAGGTTACGAACAGTCTGAGACAGTGGCCAGGGAGGGAGATGAAATTGATGGCGAGGGAATGGAGTTTGTGGTGGGGACCGAAGATAATGTATTTGTTCTTCCAAATGTTTAGTTGCGGCTCATCCAGGGCTGGATGTTAGATAAGCAGTCTTTTTGTTTTATTGGTTCATGGGATGTGGGCATTGCTGGTGAGGCCAGCATTTATTGCCCATCCCTAATTGCCCTTGAGAAGGTGTTGGTGAGCCGCCTTCTTGAACCGCTGCAGTCCATGTGGTGAAGTTCTCCCACACTGCTGTTAGGAAGGGAGTTCCAGGATTTTGACTCAGCGGCGATATATTTCCAAGTCGGGTTGGTGTATGACTTGGAGGGGAATGTGCAGGTGGTGTTGTTCCCATGTGCCTGCTGCTCTTGTCCTTCTAGGTGGTAGAGGTCGCGAGTTTGGGAGGTGCTGTCGAAGAAGCCTTGGCGAGTTGCTGCAGTGCATCCTGTGGATGGTACACACTGTCTGACAGCAGAGAGGCAGTGGAAGTGTTGAGAAAGGTGTTGGCGAGATAGAGCTGGGTGTCGTCAGCGTGCATGTGGAACCTGACATCATGTCTTCTGATGATGTCATAGAAGAGCAGCATGTAGATGAGAAATAGAAGCGGGCCAAGGATAGATCCTTGGAGGACTCCAGAGATAACGGTGCGGGGCAGCAAGAGATACCATTTCAGGAGATTCTCTGGCTACAATTCGATAGGTAACAGTGGAACCAGGCAAGAGCAGTCCTGCTCACTTGGACAACAGAGGAGATGTGTTGGAGGAGGATGGTGTGGTCACCTGTGTCAAAGGCTGCAGAGAGATCAAGAAGGATGAGAAGGAATAGTGCACCATGACCACAGCCACAGAGGATGTCATTTTTGACGTTGATTAGTGCCGTTTCATTGCTGTGATGGGGCGGAAGCCTGATTGGAGAGATTTAAACATGGAGTTGCGGGAAAAATGGGCACGGATTTCAGAGGCAATAACACGTTCAAGGACTTTGAAGAGGAAAGAGAGTTTGGAGATGGGCAGTAGTTTCCAAGGACAGAGGAGTCAGGGGTGGGTTTTTTGAGGTGGGGGGTTGGCGATGATGGCCGATTTGAAAGGGAGGGAGACAGCATCTGAGGAGAGGGAACCGTTTACAATATCAGTTAACATGGGGGCCAGAAGGGAAATTAGGTGGTCAGCAGTTTAATGGGAATAAGTTGAAAAAAGCACGAGATGGGTCTCATGGACAAGATGAGCTTGGAGAGGGCTTGAGGAGAAATAGGAAAGAAACAAGAAAAATATGCGAGTTCAGGGCTAGGGCAGGAGGGAACTTTGAGGGTAGCGTGGCTTGGTGGGCAAGGGGAAGGGTGGGATGTGGCAGAGGCAGCTGAACAGATAATCTTAGTGACAAAGAAGTCCATGAGCTCCTTGCACTTGTTCTTGGAGGTGAGGGTGACGGGGGCAGGGGAGAGGGGTTTAATGAGACAGTTGGTATTGGAGAAAACAAACCAGCAGTTATCTTTGCATTCCATGATGATCCTGGAGTAGCGAGCAGTTTTGGCAGGGCAGAGCACAGCAGGGCCTGATCGTGCTTGATGTGGTAGTATTATATTTAATGATGCATATGTTTTAGTATAATATTTCAAAAGCTGCTCCACATATTAGCTTTTAGAGTATTACTACAGCCAAGAAAATGATATGTTTGTAATTGCAAATCCAAAAAAATTTGAAATGAGAGATAGTTTTACAGCTTCAAGGTGTTTCTCTGCGTGCATTTTGATATCAGGACTGTTTTTCTGGAATACATTGTGAGGTGTTCTTACATTGGAAAGCTCGCCTGTGTTAGAGGTGCCAAGTGCAGTAGAATCATAGATAAGCTGATAAAGAAAGTAAACTGATTCTATATTGTCAGAACTTTGCTGATAGTGCTGTAATAACCGCCAAAAACTCATAATTAAAATTTCAGCACAGCAGGATTTTCACAATCTCAACATCTAGCTGCAACAAGAGTATTCCAACTGTGAACACATGAGCACATGGATGATGACTGCGGCACATTGAGTTAGTGCCAGACAAGCACCTACAGGACAAGTTCCAATATACTACAAATGTGTCTGCATTAAGGTAAGAAACTAATATTCTCTTATGAGACTATTCCTATTATAAAACTGGATGAGAGAATGAGACCAATAAATTCAGGAACTGTGAACAAAGGGGAGGATACTCCCATTAGAACAATGAGAAACAAAGCAGCATCCAGTAAAATACACATGACAAAACACACACAGCTTGTAATCGAAAATGGTTTTGAGAAAGTCATCTATTATACCACAAGTTTCTTTGACACAGGAGGAAGACAGAGAAATATAATACAGAAACAAAGCGTGAAAACATGCTGAGAGGTTAACATTCAAACACTGTTCCTAATCCAATATCACACTCTGGATAAAGTGCATTCTCTCCACAAAACGATGTTTCATAGAAAATAAAAAAGCAACTTTCTAAATTGGCTTAGAAGGGAATGAGGTTTAAATTAAGTGGTAGAGTTTGTCCGCATAATTAACTGTTTCAATGTTGTGCATTTTGAGAAATTATTCAATATGAAAACATGCGATAAATTTCCCTGACCCTTGCCCCTGGGAATGCCCATTTTCCTGGTCAGGAAAAAGAGGCAGAGATCCATTTTCCCATGTCTTTGTCCCTTTCTTGTTGCCCACAGACTTCCCGGGGGAGGGGGAGTGTGATAACTTTCCCAAATTTAATCAAGCAGATTTCAGAATATTTGCCAATCTCCACTGTTCATTCCTGACCTGCTATTCCCCAACAGATAACAATCTCTCTCCGGCTAAGTAGCTCATGAACCATCGGGTCTGTGAAATATTTCATATCCTTAGCCTAAGCCTATCCCTGTAACTTCCAATCCCATCTCCAGATATTTATCTTTTTTTTGAAGGAGCTAATGAAAGCAGCATTGACTTCTTACTATCCAATATTCTAAGGGGAAAAGAATTTCTTCTAATCCTCAATCTTACTTGAAGCTTGTTAACTTTGAACCTGTGCCCTCCAGTTCTGTACTTAACAGTCCAAGGTAAATAGTTTGCCTGCAGCTATATCATCTACATTATATCTTTCAATATTAAATAAAAGAATGCAGACTCCTACCCCACAGCCAGCCAGATTGACAGCCTGACTGGCAGGTGGGAGCGCAAATAAGCGCCAGGAGGCTGCAGCCAGGGACCCGTGGAATTGATCCCCGACAGTTCGTGGAGGTGCTGGCTGCAATCGGGGGGAGGTGAGGTCCAGTTACTATAAGGGGAGAGGAGGGGTCTAGTCGCAATCAGAGGGGAGGAGGGGTCTAGTCGCGATCGGGGGGAAGGGGAGGCACTGGCTGCACTCGGGGGAGGGGGATAGTCCGGTGGAAGAGAGGCCCAAGGCTTCCTTGTGAGGCCTGGAGGAGCATTCCTGGCCCACAAGGTAACCTGAAAAATAAACTTACAACTTACCTTCTGGCCAAGGATCCGGCTCCCGGCAGGTTTAGCCTGATGGGGAGCTAACATTGCCCCCAACTCAGGCCTCAGCTTGATATTGCAGATCGGGTCCCGATGACATAATCAGATGCGAGATGCATATTTAAAGTAAGACCCCGCTTCCTTCCTTCAGGTGCCCTGCCTGCCTAAAAGAGCAGGTTAATATGGGGACACGTCAGGAAGGAAGTGGGATTGGTGGGGTTAAGTGGCTCTCGTTATTTTAACTGCCTCCGCCCCGGCCCGGTTACCATCAGACGGGGCTAAAATCGGGCCCATAAAGTCAGGATGGCCGCCTTAATTTTGAGAAAAGCAGGAGATAGTTTCGAGTGACCCAAACCCTGGGGAGGCATTAGCTCGTTTAAGTGACAACCCAGAGGACAATCGCCAGACAGGAATTGGTTAAGAAATCAGCTGTTAAGTTCCTGCCCAAGAGGAATAGGGCAAACAAACGTGCATATGTGTGCAGTTCAGTTTTGTGTAAGATCTGGAAAGGGTGTCAAGAGGCCCCCTCCCCCTCTATTTAAGTGAGAGTCAACTAGGCTTAAACAGAGCTGGTAAGATTAAGCAATGAGGATGAACAATAATAGCTAAGTGAGCCCGCTAAAAGGTCAGTGTGGTGTATATTTATTATTTTTCTTGTTCACGAGGAAGGAACAGAAGCTTATTGGATTAAGGTGAGATTTGATTGTAACTGTTACTCTGTCCGTTCACTTGCTACCTGTAAAATAAAGCAGCTGAATGATTTACATCTAGCATCATCTTACTAAAGCCTTTATCAATCAGTAGAGAGGTGCACTTTCGTGTGAAAGACACAAAATCCAATTCAGATCACAAGGGGGTAATATTCTTATGCCCCTGAGTCACTGTAATGTATGATCAGATCTTGGGCAGTACAGGCGCACTCCTGAATATAAAACACTTATAGGAGCGACCAGCGCTGTTGAACCCAAGAGAATATCTAAGGCCGACCCGAAACTTGTAACAGACCCTGGTGGTGATCAGTTATTTAATGGGGCTATTACCACATCACTGTTTGTGTCAGCAGTCAACATTACGTGACAATTTTTGGACAAACCATTTGAGAGACTCAGTTGCAGTTAGGCTGTGTATTTATTTTTGTGCCGTAAGATGAACTCATTCTGTGTTTTCTTCTTAAAGTTCTGCAACAACGTAACCTAAAGCATCAGTTTCTGTGCTTGTCATTACAGCCTGTAAAATATTAATAACATGCTCAATAACAGCACCTGCAGAGTGAAACTAAATATTGTGGAATTTTACGCAATAAATCAAGTCAATCAGACAGTTCTAAAGCTGCTAAAAATTCATTTGTAGATTCTCAGGTATAGCATGTTCTTAAGCTTGACATTAACCAAATATCCTTGGCATAAATACAAATATGCAGAGCTGCACCTGAAAATGTTTATGTATATTAATAGAAAGCTAGATCTTGACCTAGAAATAAAAAGGTTGAAAAAAAAGCATTGTTTGGTGCTGAAAGATTAGCCCAAAACATGAAGAGATTAAGAAATATTTAAACTGGAAGGTAAGTCAGAAATAAAAGAGCACAATTTATCACAGATTGCGCAAAGAAGAAAAAGGTTCTTAAGCTAAGGAAGGATCCACTAAGATAGAGAATGGAAGGAATAAGCTTGAGAAGAGAATTACTGGATAAATAAACTATTCTAGAGGCAAATGAGTACACCCAGAGGAGAGGGTATTGCATTGAATGAAAGTGGTATAAATCAGGAAATTAAGTAACAAGAGGGCAAACGTTCCTGTCAACATAGGCACTGGAGGGTCGAGAAATTGGATGAAGATCAACCTCTTTGCTGCATGCAAACTTCCATTTGGGCCTTAAAACAGGGCATGCATCAGTACTCATGCATCACTGTGGGCCCCTGAACATAATTCTATTACCTTCTGAAGCTTCCACACCATCAACTTGCAGATCATTTGTGACCTTCAGTATAGGATAATGCAAGTGAATACAATCATGGCACATTCAATTTCAGGCAGTCCACTGTGCCAGGATTATTTGAAGAGGGCAGACAGAAAAAATGGCTTCCAGGAGACCAAAGCTACATCCTTCAACCATTCAGTCAGCACCAACAGCAGCTGTGCATAGATACATAGATACAAGGTCCATGCAGCATGGGGTCATTATTAAACACATCATCGGTATCTTGAAGTAGTGTTTCAGATGCCTGGACAGATTGGGGGCATCTTGGATTACAGCTGCATCAGAATCTCCCCGATCACCATAGTCTCCTGCGTGCCCCATAATTTTTCTATCAAAACGGCATAAGCATGGAGCAACTGGAAGATGAGGACACCCACCCGCAGCTCGGAGCTGAGCAAGACAAAGGTGAGGAGAACAGAAGAGATTCCTACTAAACCACTATAGCAGGCAGCACAGACCTTACAGAAGTCTTCTATTGACCCGATCCTCACCCAAAACATGAATAGTCCTCTCTAAATATGCACAGTGCATTGGCCAAATGTACCTCAGTAGCATCCGCTGCATTACCATGGATAGCTTTCCTTTCTCCTACTATTAACTTATTCCACCTTAATTCAAGAAATCTGCCATGCACAGTTCAAATAACGTGCAACTAAATGTAATACTATATAAATGATTTGTGTCTTTGACCAGCATTTCTTGTCCCAGTGTTTCTATTTGGTGATGGTGTATGTTTTGGGAGCCCGCGAACTTAACCTGGTGGCAGGAGTAACTGAGGTAGGTGGCTGCTGGGTGTCAGTTAGGATTGAGATGGCCCTTAAATTGTCTTTGTGACATCCACTGCTAGGCGGCTACCTCTTATGCATGCTTTCTGTCGCATGTCCTGTCGTTGGAGTGAGATGCTGCAGGGGGATTGCTATGAGAGGCAGCAGCCTCATCAATAGTACTCCAGCCGTGCCCTTGCTACTGGATCTGTGTGCCACTACATCCCTGGGGAGCAATGAGGTCATTAAGTCTTCCATAGTGACTTCCTTTATCTGATAACCCAGCATGTTGAAGCTAGAACCCAGAACCTCTACAGCAACATTCTGAGCATTCACAAGGGATAATCCAGCTGGGCTTAGGACCTCTGTCACCAGGGGCTTGTCTGCAGATAATCAAAGGGTTACCATGCACTCCATACTGGACTGCAGTTCCAATAAATCCTCATTCACTCAACTGGACCATCCACATAAATGTCATAGCTACTGGAGCAGGTCAGAGGCTGGGGGTATTCTGCGGTGAGGGGCTCACCTTCTGACTCCCCAAAGCCTCTCCATCACCTACAAGACACAAATCAAGAGTGTGATGGACTATTCGCCACTTGCCTGGACGGATGCAGCTGCAAAAACACTCAAGAAGCTCGACACTATCCAAGACAACGCAATCCATTTGATCGGCACCCCATCCACCACTTTAAACGTCCACTCCCTCCATCATCGGCACACCGTGGAGGTGGAAGTAGGCGGTCTTGGTGTTGAAGCGGATATGTGGTCGGAAGCTCATCTCAAGGTCAAATAGGACGCCAAAGTTGCAAACAGTCTGGTTCAATCTCAGACGGTGGCCAGGGAGAGGGATGGAGTCGGTGGCTAGGGAACTGAGTTTGTGGCGGGGACCAAAGACAATGGCTTCGGTCTTTCCAATATTTAGTTGGAGGAAATTTTTGCCCATCGGACAAGCAACGTGACAAATGAGAGACAGTAGAGGGGTCGAGGGAGGTGGTTGTGAGACAGTGCTGGGTGTTGTCAGCGTACATGTGGAATCTGACATTGTGTTTTCGGATGATGTCGTCAAGAGGCAGCATGTAGATGAGAAATAGGAGGGGGCCAAGGAAAGATCCTTGGGGGACTCCAGGGGTAACGGTGTGGGAGTGGGAAGAGAAGCCTTTGCAGGTGATTCTCTGACTACGACTGGATAGATAAGAATGGATCCAGGCGAGCGCTGTCCCACCCAGCTGGACGACGGAGGAGAGGTGTTGGAGGAGGAGGATGTGGTCAACCATGTCAAAGGCTGCCGACAGGTCGAGAAGGATGAGGAGGGACAGTTTACCATCGCCACAGTCACATAGGATGTCATTTGTGACTTTGATAAGTGCCATTCCAGTACTGTGGCAGGGGCAGAAACCTGATTGGAGGGATTCAAACATGGAGTTGCGGGAAAGATGGGAGGTGTCAACACAGTCAAGGACTTTGGAGAGGAAAGGGAGGTTGGAGATGGGGTGGTAGTTTGCAAGGACAGAGGGGTCAAGGGTGGGTTTTCTGAAGAAGAGTGTGATGACAGCAGATTTGAAGTAGAGGGGGACAGTACCTGAGGAGAGGGAACTGTTAACAATATCAGCTAACATGGGGAAAGGAAGTTGTGTGGTCGGCAGTTTAATGGGAGTAGGGTCGAGGGAGCAGGAGATGGGTCTCATGGTCAAGATGAGCTTGGAGAGGGCATGAGGCGAGATAGGAGAGAAACTAGAGAAAGATGTGAGTTCAGGGCTAGGGCAGGGGGAACCGTAGGGGAAATTTGGCTTGGTGGGCTAGGGGAAGGGAGGGAAACGGCAGAGGGAGCTGAACAGATGGTCTCAATCTTAGTGACAAAGAATTCCATGAGCTCCTCGCACTTTTTGTTGGAGGTGAGGGTGGAGGGGGCAGGGGAGAGGGGTCTAAGAAGATGGTTTGCAGTGGAGAAGAGAAGCCGGAGGTTATCTTTGCATTCCAGGATGATCCTGGAATAGTGAGCAGTTTTGGCAGAGGAGAGCAGGACCCGATAGTGCTTTATGTGGTCCAACCAGATCTGGCAATGAATGGCTAAACCAGTTGTCCGCCATAAACGTTCAAGTCTGCGTCCCTTGGATTTAAGGGAGCAGAGATGAGGGCAGTACCAGGGTGAGAGAGAGTAATGGTTTCAATGGGAACAAGAGCATCAAAGGTGGAGGTGAGGGTGTAATTGAGCAGATTAGAGGGCCAAAGGCTAGACAGTTGGGAATTTGAAAGTGCCGTTGTAAGTGACCTGGGAGAGAGATTTTTCCGGTGGCGGATACAGAAGGAAGTGGGATTGGGAGGGGGAAGGGGGATGTGGGTGGAGAGGGATACAAGGAAGTGATCAGAGATGGCCTTACCTGTGATTGAAACGATAGGAATAGAGAGGCCACGTGAGATGGCAAGGTCAATGGGGTGGTCGTGAATATGGGTAGGGGAGTTTAAATGGCGGAAGAGATTAAGGGAGCATAGGAAGGCAGTGAACTCAGAGGAGAGAGAGCATGATGAGTTGAGCTGGAGGTTGAAATCACCAAGGTTGAGAAGTCATTTGGTGCAGAGGCTGAGGGAGGAAAGCAGTGAAGGTATCTCGGTGAGAGACTTGGCGTGGTACTTGGGTGGATGGTAGAGAACGAGCATTTTAAGAGAGGCGAGATGGGTGGAACAAGTTGAGATGCTCAAAGGAAGAGAAGGTGCCAGAGGAGTAGGGAGACAGACCAAGGTGTGATTTGGTGAAGGAATGCTCCCCCGGCCCCTTAAGCAAACCTGCCCTCGATCTCCAGAGCACCCCCCACCCGCCCCAGCGATCAGCTGACCCCAACCCCGTGATCGGCCGACCCCAACCCCGTGATCGGCCAATCCTCCCCCGTCCGTGCAATCGGCCGACCCCTCTCCCCCCATGGCGCGCGATTGGCCGACCACCCGCAATCGGCCAACCCTCTCCCCAGCAATGACTCTCTCCATACCCCTGCCGTGATCTCTCCATCCCCATGCCGAATTCCCCCCACGATCAATCTCTCCCTCGCTCCACCCCACCTCTCTGATCCCCAGCTGCGGCCTTGTACAGCAGGCTTTCCCACACGCCAGCCAGCCTCTCAATCTGGCCAGCTGCCCTGTGGGAGACTTGAGTACAAAAATTCAAATGTGGTCCTGCTGTTAAATTCGGCAGGACCTCTGCCTTTTCCGTATTTCCGGTTTCCCGGCCGCTGACAGTTGCCCCTGCTCCCTCCCTGCCATCCCGTAAATATTGGGGTCACACAATCTGATGTCTGTTGTCCCCAGCCGTGAACCAGTCTAACCAACATTCTGAATGACTTTAAATGTTACGTCAAAAAATAATGTATCTCTGGGAGTTAACCCTCTGTAAGATGATCTAATCTTTATAGCAATATCATAACATGAAATAAAACAAAATCCCTTCTACGTCAAATAGATGAAAATCACAAAATGTTTCACGAGGGTTGGAGATTAGTTACAGGTGACAGTCACGGACCAAATGGGCAGATTGAATATGTTCCTCTGAAGCGTTTTAGTAAATAAAGAATTTGGGAAAAGGATAAGACTCAAGTACAAGTGATTTTACTATCTAGAAGTAAGCTGGTTAGACCTGGAGTAGGGAGCTAAGTTAAGTAAGCTTGTTCAGGGCTGTTTTTGAATCACCATCTGAATTAGAGCTTCAGGAACGATCTGGTATTCAGCAACAGATTGGCCTGCAACTTAGACCGTAAATTTTGCCGTCCAGCGAGCTGATCTCGCCATTGGTAATTTATTCCAGATTTTCCTGTATTTCTAATTAGAATACACCGCAGCAAATCAGAAGCGGCACAGCCATTGGCCAATCGTACTTTCTGTCTCTCCATAAACGATTCCTGATACCTTCATTTAAAACTGTCCTGCCGACGCTTGGTTTTGCCCGCCTCAGATGAAACATTTGTACACATATCGATACACAATTGTTGAATTGTCTTTTTTAGGCATTAACAGTCCCCACCGCTTATAGCGGGCGCTTGGTGTTAACGTGATTTGCCCGCTGTACACGGTGCATGGTGAAACCAACATATTTTTAAAAATCAGGAAATCTCACTTAGCAACTGCCTCTCCTAATTGTTAGCAATTGTATCCAGAATCTTATCACAAAGGTAATCGCACTTTAACGAGGTGTGAACTGCTGGTGGAAACTGCTTGAAGACCCAACTTTGTCTGAACTCAGCACAGCCTTTTAAATCGGTCAGTACAATACAGGGAATTAACAAGGTGTGAACAGCTGATTGAAACTTTGTCTGAAATCTAAGGAGTCTTACAACACCAGGTTATAGTCCAACAGGTTTATTTGGAATCACAAGCTTTCGGAGCTTTCCTCCTTCGTCAGGTAGCTTGTGATTCCAAATAAAGCTGTTGGACTATAGCCTGGTGTTGTAAGACTCCTTACAATTGTCCACCCCAGTCCATCACCGGCATCTCCACATCTTGTCTGAAATCAGCAAAGCTTTTTAAATTGTTAAGTACTTATTGTACTGCCCAAAATAGTTGGCGTGCTTAATACATTATAAGTGGCACTTTTGTAATTGACTCCAATGATAATGGCAAACAGTTAGTGCCATTTGCCTGATATAGGCGGCTGCCTATGCCAAGAATGGACAGTGTAAGTGGTGGAGACTGTATTTATTTTCGAGGGACCTTTCAGCTAAACAAACTTGTGAAGTAGCAGATTAGCAACAATAAATGTTTAAAAAGGAAACATAGTTTTAAAAAAAACTTGAAAGAAAAGAATCATTTTGTTGACATGACAATGCAATGGTTTAAGAACCTGTCTTTCAACAAATCCCAAACAACAATCGCACGGGAACGTCATTTAAATGCAAACAGAGAATGCATTTCAAGTTAATCACGCCACTGCCAGGCCTCCAGTTCCACTTTTTCAGTCTAAGTGGCAGCGACATAAAAACTGGCTTAAATGCAGGACAATCACGATCGCCATTGATTTTAATGGTGGGCGAAGCTACGTTAATTACCGTCAGTTCTGATGAAAGGTCATCGACCTGAAACGTTAACTCTGTTTTCTTTCTCCACAGATGCTGCCTGACTTACTGAGTATTTACAGCATTTTCTGTGATAATTACCTTCTAACTGTTTGCGGCGAGGGTAACAGTGGATCAGCTCAAAAGGCCCAGGAAAATATGGAGTGGCATAATTAATGACGTAAGTCACTCACATCATAATTTCCTCTTTTTTTTTGCGTCGTCCATGGGTCCCTATGCCGTAGATGCACCATTACAATGACGCAAGTCCCCAGGAAAATCTGGGCCACTGCAACTGATCAGTTACCGAGAAATGAAGGAACAATGGAGAAGTGGCAGCATTGAAAAAGGAAATTTGATATTAAGATATTTGAGATGAAATCAAGAGGTTTGATATGAAACTAAGAAGCAATACGATAATAAGTAGGTCAAACCTAAACTGGTTAAACAAGGCAGAAATATTTTTAAAAAGCAAAAGGACAGACTAACAACATAAGAAATCTGGAAAGGAAAAATATGCACTTCAATGTCAGAGTTTGTTGAAGATTGCTGAAAATAAAAATTATGAAACAAGAGAAAATTTGGATTGGAAAGCAGGTTGGATCCATCCATTGTAAGAAAGCATGGAATGAGAAAAGGTCATTGGGGCCAGTAAGCCTGTTCTTTCACAAACCATGTTTATCCTATCATGGACTTTGCCACCTATTTAAGCTCCATAAAAATGTTCTACATGTATATTCTATGATTCCCAAAGATAGTCACGCTTAACTCTAGAATATCTATCCACCCCCTTCATCATCACTATTCAAATGTAAGGAGTCTTACAACACCAGGTTATAGTCCCAACAGCTTTATTTGAAATCACAAGCTTTCGGAGCTTTCCTCCTTCGTCAGGTGAGTGTAGGATTCCATAAAGGTACAGCATATATAGTCAGAGAACAATGCCTGGTGATTACAGATAATCTTTCCAACTGCCCATTATCACCCTCGGCAGAGATATAATCAAAAGAGATATAACCAAAAGCTTGTGATTTCAAATAAAGCTGTTGGACTATAACCTGGTGTTGTAAGACTCCTTACATTTGTCCACCCCAGTCCATCACCGGCATCTCCACATCATCACTATTCAACCCTGACTCGTTGTCCTCCATGGGCAAGATTACAATCCCCCTCCCCGCAGCACAGGAAACATCACATCCCAGGAAGCATTTAATTATTGTAGTCTATACCTCCTGCCATAATATTATGTGCATTAGAAACTAACTGTGAGTTCAGAAAATGGAGCTGTTTTTTCTATTCATGTGTCGGCATGCATATTCTCTACACGTGCGTAGGCACCTACATCCAGAACATTGAAAATATGGCTCAGACATGGAAACCTTTATTGACTAGCAACCTGTTGCTCCTCAACTTTAGAGTAACAGATACATTGTTAAACCCTGATAAGCTCCACATTTGAACCTTCTGGATGTAATTGCAATGTGAGATGTCTGCCTAATCACTCATTGTGTGGAAGAAGCCAGTTGCAAAGAATTTTCAAGCCTGACAGGCAAATAGCTTAACAGCTGCAGGTAATGCAACATCAATCAAAAATGGAAACTCAGGTCTGTATGTAATTGATGACATGTCAATGAGTACAGCTCTGTCGAGATGAAAATGAAACAAGCATTGTGATTCTATGAATACCAAATACTTGCTTCTTTGTTGGTAAATTCTTTGAAAGGATAATGACTCACCTACAGATTTTCCTTCCTCTATTCTGTGTCTGCTGCTCCTCCACAATGCCAAATGACCATATTTATATGCACTTTTCAATAACATTTGAGTTGTGACTCAATGCGCATTAGTCACTGGTTTCGATACAGAAAATTACCCTTCAGTAATTGGTTTAATTATCATTTGAGTCAGTGTCTGGTGATACATAATGGTTGTGCTTAACTCACTGCAGAACAGCCGTGTTTGTATTAATTATATCAAAGGCATTATCGCTGGCTAGTAGTCATTTTGCTATAAGTAATACATTGTGTGCAATATCAACTCAGACAGGACAATTCCACTCTAAAAGGGATAAGTACATAAGGAATTTGGAAATCATCGCATAATTATTATACAACTCATTAAGAACAGGGAATATACCCAAAAAAATCAAAAGTGGTGAACACAATTCGAAACCGAAGAATTAGACTATATAGAATGTGTTTCTAACTTTTAACAGCATGATGATGGGAATTATAGGCTGCTAGTTTACAATCAAAAGTAGTAGAGGCAAGTGAATATTAAATAGTACACAGTTGAGGATTGCATATTGAGAATGGGTGCAATCATTGAAGGTCAGCCCAACCATCTTCAGCTGCTTCACCAATGGCCATTCCTCCATCATAAGGTCTGGAGTGAGGTGATTCACTGACGTTTCAGCTCCATTCACAATACCTCCAATAATGAAGCAGCCCATGCCAGCTTACAGCAAGCCTTGAGCAATATCAGGGCTTGGGCTGACAAGTGACAGCTAACATTCGCACCACATAAGTGCCAAGTGATAACCATCTTCAAAAAGAGAAAGTACAACCAGCTCCCTCTTCCCTTCAATGGCACCACCATTGCCAAGACCCCCGCCATCAGCATCTTAGGGGTCACCATTGACCAGAGGCTGAACTGGAACAGCCATATCAACACAGTGGCTACAAGAGAAGGGCAGAAGCTGGTTACCTTGCTGCGAGTGACTCACAGCATGACCCTTCAAAGCCTCTCCGCTATCTGCAAAGCTCAAGAGAGGAGTGATGGAATTCTCATCACTCGCCTGGATGGATGCAGCTGTAACATCACTCATAATGCCCAGCAAAAAGCAGTTTTCTTGATCAGCACCATTACCAGTGGACACAACATCCATTCCCTCCATCACTGGCTGCAGTATGTAATATCTGCAGAATGCACTGCAGCAATTCATCATGGTAAACTTCAGCAGCACCTCTCAGCCTTGCAACCTTTACTGCCAAGAAGGAGAAGGGTACCGATATCATGGAGTGCCAGCACCTCCAAGTTCCCGACCGGATCACACGCAATCCAGACTTTGACATATATCATCTGTCCTTCATTGTCACTGGGCCAAAATCCAGGAATTCCCTGCCTAACACCATTGTGGAAGCACCATCACCACAAGGACTACAGCAGTTCAAGAAGAATTTGCTGATGATACAAAGATAGGTCGAAAAGCAAGTTGCGATGAGGACACAAAGTGTCTGCAAAGGGATATTGACAGGTTAAGTGAATGGGCAAAAATTTGGCAGATGGAATATAATGTGGGAAAATGTGAAGTCATCCACTTTAGGAGGAAAAATAAAAAAGCAAAATATTATTTGAATGGAGAAATCTTACAAAATGCTGCGGTACAGAGGGATCTGGGTGTCCTTGTACATGAAACACAAAAAGTCAACATACAGGTGCAGCAGGTAATCTGGAAGGCAAACGGAATATTGGCCTTTATTTGTCGGGGGATGGAGTATAAAAGCAGGGAAATCATGCTACAACTGCACACCTGGAGTACTGCATACAGTTCTGGTGCCCTTATTTAAGGAAGGACATACTTGCATTGGAGGCAGTTCAAACAAGGTTCACTAGGTTGATTCCGGGTGTGGAAGGGTTGTCTTATGAGGAAAGATTGAACAGGTTGCATTTATACTCGTTGGAGTTTAGAAGAATGAGAGGAGATCTTATTGAAACATACAAGATTCTGAGGGGACTCGATAGGGTAGATGCTGAGAGGATGTTACTCCTCATGGGGGAATCTAAAACTCGGGGGCATAGTCTCAGAATAAGGGGTTGCCCGTTTAAGACTGAAATGAAGAGGAATTTCTTCTCCCAGAGGGTCATGAATCTTTGGAATTCTTTACCCCAAAAAACTGTGGAGGCTGAGTCATTGAATACATTCAAGGCTGAGTTAGACAAATTTTTGATCAGCAAGGGAGTCAAAGGATATGGGGAAAAGGTGGGAAAGTGGAGTTGAGGTAAAAATCAGATCAGCTATTATCTCATTAAATGGTGGAGCAGGCTTGAAGGGCAGAATGGCCTACTCCTGCTCCTATCTTTATGGTCTTATGGTCTAAGAAGGCCCACGACCACTTTCCCAGGGCAACTAGGGATTGGCAATAAACGTAGTTGCCAGCCTTGCTCATGTCTCGAGAACAATTTTTTAAAAAGGAATAGACTTTTAAGAGATGTATTTAAGTTAGTGAAGCGGGGGTGGGGGGGAATTCAGTAGATGCTATATATTAGGGCTATAAAAAGGAATAATAAATTTACAGTGAAAACAATGTTATATTTCCTATTCATATCTGACTGTGAACAGGGTGAATTGAGATCAACAAAAATAAGGTGATGCTTAAGCTTCCAATGCAAAATTTGCACTTGTAGTAGAAAATTATCATTGACACAGCTTCCAACAGCTGGCTTCCATTAACAAAATATTTAACATTGGGCATATTATGTGTTTATCTAGACCTTGAATCCGCACTTTATTTCATTAATGGCTATATATATATATCCTGAATGGGCCCCATTTCCACAATTTTTTGTTATATTGTAAGATTTATATAAATATATGTGATCCACACAATTTAATATTTATACGTTTTGTGTGAGCCTATTGTGTCACTCTTGCCCTCAGGGTAGCTATAATAACTAACACTTTGACTTGTTTGAATTTACCCTACATTAAGAGCTCAAAAAGTGTCAACCCAGTTCTAATTTTCTTGTAACACTCCTCAGTTCATCTCCCCAGTTATGCAATCTTTTCTTTCTCAATGCTTTGCCCTATCTCTTTCTTCCTGTATACTTTTCTTCATTCTTATTGAGGGTGAGAGGCTGAGCTGCTGGCTGATACTGTTCTACTGCATCTTCTCCCTTTGATATATATTCAGTCCTGCTGCATGAATCGATCAACACCAAAAGAACAGGAAACAAAATCTTGATGCCAGCAGCCTGGCATTGCAATTATACCAGAGCCTGACACAATATAAATTTTGTGATGTACATCAAATTGTTTGTGACTTTTTGCATTATAAAATACTGCAACGCCCCATGCCAATTAAGGGCATTATTTTCCAATTAGGTGGTATTACAACATTTTGGATCTTTTCTAACGATCACCCGGAAGGCAAGGCAAGGGTTACAACAAAAAAGGACTGATTATCTTCAATCATACTATGGTAACATCTCAGATTTAGTCGAGGTGAAGAAAGGATTAGCCTATCAGTGTAGGTTGTTTGAGTGAAGACCATTTAGCCCTTTGTCTGGTGGTGCTAAGAATACTTTAATTGTCAGTATGATTATATGCTGAGGATTTTAATGGTGGTTTTCTTTGGAGAAACATTTGTTTTGCTCAAAGAATATTGAAAGCTAAACTTAGTTACAAGAACAGTTGCTTTTTTTTGTGTGCATTTACAACAAAATTAGATACCAAATAACATGGTGGCACAGCCCATTGGTGTTTTGAAGAATGACAGAGTGGTAAAGTATGGTTTCTACTCGCTGACCCCCTCAGCAGGTTTCTGATCATAGATGTATTATCTCCAGGAGTGGAGATCAGCACCTCCCCACATGGGTGAAATGCAAAATACTATCATGAGCTACTCATGCACAACCACCTAACCATGAACTTAAATATGGTATTACCATTTACCTGCCCTTTCCATTGAGGAGTGATGCATAGAGTTAGGGTGGTGTGAAACTAAGACAGGAAAAAACTATTTTAAAAGAAAATAAATGTTTCAGTATTAAATAAAACTAAAATCTACAGGAGATAGTAATTGATGAGCAAGATTATGGCCCCCAAATAAGCGTTTGCCCTGCCCCCAATGAGTAAGATTTCAGCCCCCCTCCCTCTCCCAATGAACATTTGAACCCTTTTGTTCTCTAGCTGGCTGCATTTACTATTTCAATCTCCTACCCTCCCTCTCCCCTCACCGCTGCCTGACAACCCCTTTTCCCCCACCCCCCCCCAACTGGTTGAAGTTGCCCCTCACAAGCTAGCATCATCCTGCTTAATGTCTCCTTTTGCAGTAACCCCCATCCTAGTCTGCATTTCCCATCTACAGCACACCCCACATCACCCCTCCCCATTCCACATCCCACCATTGGCTGTATTTCTCCTTCCCCCCACAACGGTTGGCTGTTCCATGCTTCAATCCCTCTACCCCCATTGATCTGATTTCCCCTTCTCAGCACATCCTTTCTCTCCCCCTCCCTCTTCTGTTCCCTTTTCTCACCTCTCCTCTCCACCTCTGCTGTCTTCTGCCTCCTCTCCCACTGTCTTCTCCCTCCCGATCCTCTTTCCCTCTCCACTCGTTTCCCCGTCTCTCCTGCCACCTCTTTTCCCCCACTCTATGATCTGGCTTGACCTGAAACATTCAAATTGGTCTTGACTATCTGTGTGCAACACCATGGGAGATTGACTATAATATAAAATTCTGAGTATAATGCACAGTTCCTGTAAGTGTCACACTTTTCCCATTTACATTTGGTTCATAGTGCTGCTATTGTTATAAAACAATTGAACCTCCAACACCACCGCATGAGCAATGCCATGGGAAATCTGCCATTGGGCGCCTTTGTATATATGTCTTGCATATAATGCACTGTTATCACACATCAGATGCCAAACTTTATTATAGATGCAAAAAGACCTTAAAATTGACCTGAGACTAAAATTCATAGGCACTTTTCAACCTGCAATTTCCTCACGAATAACCATTAAGCTCTGATTGACCTGAGACTATTTTTACTTGACCACAAGTACACTTTGTGGCCTTTAAAGAACAAAATATCTTCACAGAGAATAATATATTGTGTATTACGTGGTATAACATTCCTGTCCTTGTAAAACAGCGTATTATTCGGCTCATGGAGCAACATCATGGGAGACTCTATTCATTTTAGAAAAACGTTTGAGAGTCAGCGCAGAGAGTGTGCTGAGAGAAACCAGTGATGTACTTTTTTGTAAGTTCTTTATAGAAACACCTCAAACTATACAACTTGAATATGTTAAAAAAAATGCTGTCTGAAATTAGTAAGCAACACCATAGTATGTTAATGTGAAATTCTTTTGTTTCCTATTTCAACAAGGACGCTAATCCAGTCATCCTAAATGATTAAATTCTTTCCTTAAAACAGTGGGACAGTGGAATGGTTGTTACTTATATCAACCTATAAGCATCAGTCTCTTCAACTGTTACTACAAAATATAAAATGCTAACAACCAATTTAGTTGAACCAGCTGCAGGGTGAAATTAAATACTGTAATAAAAAGTAAGCAATACTGGTTCAGGTAGCAATAAATTAAGTCATTCAGACGTGTTGTAACTGCCAAAAATTCATCTCCAAATTCTCAGGTGTAGCATGCCCAAAAGTTGACATCAACCAAATATTTTTGGCAGAAACATAAACACGCAACGCTAACAATTGCCACATCAAACCTTAAATCATAAAGACGGAGAATGGAAGAAATAAACAAAAGAGGGAAATCAATGGATAATTTAGCTATTGTACAGGAAAAACAGGAATGTATTAGGATGGATCAGAGTGACTTGAGCTGAAATTGAAAAGAAAAGAGGCCATGAGAGGAAAAACAAGAAAAGCACAGGTGCAGTGCAGAGAAACTGGAATCTTGGCAGCTATGGAAGATGTATAAGGAATAATAGGATGTAACTCAAGGTTGATTAGAAATTATGGAAAGATCAATCATATCTGGCTCAACTCGGATAAATGTAAAGATGAACAAAAGGTTTATACAGCAGATTTTAGAAGATTTAGAAATTACTGAGGTAAGGTTTGGTTGGGAGGTATGTTTGTTGGTCAGGGATGGTCTAACAACCAGTGATTGGGCAGACAGAGGGAATGAAGTGTCTGAATCAGTTCTATGCTGACAAGTGTAGGAAGCTAAGGTCTGGATTTTCCTTGTAGTAACCTCAAATTTTCAGGAGCTTTAATAGAGGTAGTTGAAGGAAAATGGGACGGTGAGGCAGTCTAATACAACCCTACCCAAAAACTACCCACCAGGATTTTGCTCCCATGAACCTGCTAGTGACCTCTGCCTGGTTACATGTTCCCCACAATTTCCCTCGGTTTGCTCCCCTATACTGCCCCAGGAACCAATACTATTACAAAGGTGGTATTATGGAGGCCATTGTGGTGGCCTAGAGATGATCGAGCAGAGTGCAGCATTATCTTCAGGCAATGCTTTAAACTCACGGTCTTTTATAGACTGACAAAGGTCTGAGATCTTTTGAAGCCGTTTTACACCTTGGGCACTTCACTGCTACTTCATAACTTCAGAGTGGCTACTAAAGGAAATCTAAAGCATTTTGGGAAAAGTATGGATTTCCCAATGGAAATACCCTTGTTTCTGCTTTAGATGTGAAGGAGAATGGTGAGGATATGGAGGAAAGGATGGAATTAGGGATAGTGAGATATCATGCAAGGTGTCAACATCCAATCCATAGAGATACCCACTTTGTAGGGTCTACTGATCTTGGTGGTCATTCCGTGACTTTTTTCAGAGACAGTGCGTTAAAAAGCAAACTTGCAGCCCAAATCAACAAGGGGCACAGTGTTATCAGTAGCTGTTAACATGACCATAGTGCCAAAACTTTAATCTACCAGCCTCAAGTGACGTCAGTCATGTCAGCCAATTCATTGTGCACCACTCTAATAAGAAGATCCTAGCTACCCTGTTAAGGCAGGCGTCCCAATTTATCACCTCCTCAATGGTCCCTGCCAAGAAGAGAGCGTGAGCAGTCAACTTTACAGACCAGCAGGATTCCCCCAGGTACAGGGTGTCATTAATGGTACTCAGGCATTGTACTGTATGAGAACCCCCTCAATTTTATCAACAGAAAGGGTATCATTCTATTAATGTTTAACTAGTAAATGATATCAATCAAATAATTTTAGATGTGAATGCATGGGTCCCAAGAAATTGCCATGATTCATTTTTATTTTGCCAAACAACATTACCTGCATTGTTGAGCCAGAACATTGGTTGGTTGATTGAAGATCAGGGTTATCCCCTGCAGCCTTGGTTGATGACATCTCTCTGGCATCCAAACTCAGTATCGAAGAACACGTATAATTAGGCCCTCAGAATCACCCGTCTTGTAACAGAGCAGACAGTCAGAATTTTAAAGTCTCCTTTCAGGTGCCTTGATAGCTCTAGGGGAGCCCCACAGCACAGCCCGGTCAGGGTCTCAAGAATTATTGTGATGTGATCTGCGTCTTGCACAACTATACCATTCAGAAAGGATTGGTCTTCCAGGTGAAGACGAGGCCAAAGGCAGGGGGGTGGGCGGTGGGGGTGCGAGGAAAGAACACACCTTCCATCATCTGATCATGGGGAGGTTGCCCAGGAGGGTGATGAAGTAATTCAAGAAAACCCATTGCCAGCAGCTCGAGAGAAATGAGATTAAATTATTAATAACTGCCTGCAATAAATATTACTCATGGCATCCATCTAAGTCCATATCCCCTGGATCTAAGACCATTACATCCAGAACGACCCCCCGCAATTGCTTAATATTGATCATTATTCCCCAAAGCAATAAATTTTTGACTCTTTCAGGGAGAAGCCCTTCACTCACAGTATAATCATAAGGAACAGAGAGCTGCTTACTCAGACATTAAAATACACAAGACCGACTTCTTTCCAATTTACTTGGAAGAAAAAGAATCTTTTGCTTTTTAGTCAGGCAAAAGCATATAAAAGTATACTGTAAAAGAATTGATCTAACAACAAAAAGGCACACACTCGCACTGAGCTGGTCTACTAGTGTTTTATTCAGATTGTGATGCTACGTATTGCATTATTATATAGCAGCGCCTCAGGAGGTAATTGTGTCTACAGTCAGGATTTGGAGATGGCAGTAAACAATATGCATTAGGGCATAGGGTAGACACTTCAAACTGAAATTAGCATGATGTGTCAGAACATTTGGATCTTCAGGATACTTTTCAAAGATAAGTAAAATGAACCAATTATTGTGCATCACCTTGTACAATTAGTGAGAGATAAGGAATGCAATAACCTACAGCCATGTGTTGGGCTCCATAAACATTGCAATGCATACTTTGCAGAAACATCACTGAGCTTAGAGCAAAAGTGTCTTACAAGCAAATAAACCAGATAGGCTTTTGAATATAAAATTAAAACACTACATCATAACACAGAGACATTGCTGTATTTATTCCATCTCTGCATGTGTGGTGGTTCAGGCTTCTGACTTCCTTTTCACTAACCGTTTCGTAGGTCCTGCTCAGTCAGTCACATGTTGATATGTACATGTGCTGTTAGAAATACACACAATTGCTGCACAAAATTGAATCACAATTTACAGCAGAATCTGTTTCCGATTCCCCATTTGCACTTGACTTTTCCATGGACACTAAATAGCCCCTTAACTGCTGCTGTTGCATATACTCCATTTTACACAGTTTATAGAGTTCCCCCTCTCAAGCCCCTGTATAAGGGACCAAATCAACATAAAAATCTACTTACCTGCCTTCAGGGGTCCAAGCTGCTTGCATAGCCTGGACCTCTCCCATCCATTCTCTGCTGTTCTTTGGTGGGTTGTGATCCTACCAGAGTTGCAGTGGGAATTTGGTGGAATGGCTGAGGAAATTTGGGGCCAATGGTCTTTATGGACTCATATCCAACAAAAACAGATGTAAAAGAACTTAGTGATGAAGCCTTTCAATGTTCCAGAACATTGCACCAAATCATATATTGCAAGATCTCATCTACTATTCCCCACATTGTAATTTTCCAATCAAATTTTGTTGTTACAGTAATTAAAAGGCAGTCATTTGCTTGCTTTTTTCCCCCTAATTATTCTCTCTTGGTCTCCTGAAGGTGCAAACTCATGCTGTGGTATGGTTCTATGGCTGCCAGCAGAATCCTTCCCCCACACCCCCTTCCCTGGTACTTTGCTTGAATAACTGTGAACCTAGATAATTTGTACACTGGCTGGCAATTTGGCAATGAGGGGCATTTCAGCTGAGCCTAATAATTTTATCTGCTTCTGACCACATACGCGGATGAGACATTAAACTGAGGCCCCATCTGCCCTCTCAGGTGGACATAAAGATACCTTGGCACTATTTCGAAGAAGAGCAGGTGAGTTCTCCCCGGTGTCCTGGCCAATATTTATCTCTCAACCAACATCTCCATGACAGATTATCTGTTTGTGGGACATTGTTGAGTGCAAATTGGCTGCCGCGTTTCCAACATTATGACTGTGACTACACTACAAAAGTATTTTATTGGCTGTAGAGCTCTTTGGTACTTCTTGAGGTTGTGAAAGGCGCAATATAAATGCAAGTCTTTCTTTCTCTTTTTCTCGCCCAAAGGGTGCTGAGGCCAATTGGGGCAGTCCTATTGCAGCTGAGCTCACCCACATTAGTACAGAATATGAATTTGGTGTCTTTCTGTTCTGTAAGACCCAGTACCACACCAGGCAGTGAGTTAACACGCTGAGTTATCCCTGGTCAATTGCAGAGGAGAAATGGTGGTAATTTGAAATAAAAATGGAAAATGCTGGAAATATACAGCAGGTCAATTTGCATCTGTAATGGGAAAAGAAAGATTACATTTCAGGACCAGAACCCTCATTGGAATTGGAGGCTGGAAGAGAAGAATGAAGAGAGGACTGAACAAAATTAAGATGGGAGGGAAGAAAAGATTGGGAAACAATTGCAGTATATTGTGATCAGAAGCCGAAGATGGGACAATTTTCATTGTAATCACTCGCACTCATTCATTCACTCACCGTGATATTTATCAATATCTTATGACATCAGTAACAGAAAAAGTAAATCTGTGACCTAGCACATGACCTTTACTCGGAGCCGGGAACCCAGCGGGTGGGTAGATGTTCACGTGGGGAACCCGCAAGTCAAGTGAGTGCGTCGCAATGGGGCTGCCTGTTGGGAGGGAAAGGAGCCGCGAATCGGAGAGGAGAGAGGGAGGGAGAGATCGTGGGCCGTGGAGGACATCGGGGGCAGGGAGGTGATCGGATCGGCAGTTGAATGAAAGGTCGGGGGGATCTACTATCGAGGGGCGGGGGGGGGGCGGTGTTAGCTGATCTCAAGGGTACATTCACGCTAGGTGAGCTTGTTGGGCCTGGAAGAAGCACTCCTGCTCCTCCTGGCCCACAAGCAGTACAATAAAAGCACTCATCACCTGCTTTCACCTGACGAGAATCAGAAGCCATGGGAAACCCATGCAAGTGAGCTTAAATTGATTTCAGCTTTAGAATCCACAAAAAAATTAAGTACCTTAACTATTTCAATGAGGTACATTGCCCCTTTAACAATCCGTCATTAAGTGGGGACAGGACTTCCGGGTTTCAGATGTGCGCACATCCAAACACACCTGAGTTAAACCCGGAAGTGGTGGTGTTGGAGCTGGGTTGCAACCCCACTTCAAAAAACTGTTACTTTACCTCCCACCCGCCCCCAACCCACTCGTTCTTTGGGGTTAAAACTACCCCCATAATCATTGCACTAATGGTGTAAATCAGCACATCACTCTGCATATTATATAAACTTAATTAAACAGGAAAAAACTGCAACAAAATGTTTAAAGTACATTGCAAACTGGTCAGGTTCGCAGACAATACTGCACTGGGGGTGGGGGAGAGGAGGGGGAGTGCAGTTGAATCTGAAGAATCAATCAAGAACCTACAAACTGAGTTAGATAAAAGAGGTAAGTGGGTGGCACAATGACAGATGAAATTAATATGGAGAAGTCAAAGTATTGCACACAGGAGGAAAAAATGGGTGACAGATGTATTCCATGAACTGTGTCAAAACAGCTAAGGGTGAAGTTGAAAGAGATCTAGGAGTGTTATTAGACTCAGCACTTAACATTTCCAATCACTGTAAAGCATCAATCATTAAAGCAAGAAAAACACTCAACTCTACAGCCAAAATAGCACAGTCTAAGTTGGAGGAAGCAATGCTTAAACTGCACAGCGCTCTGGTCAGACCACACCTTGAGAACTCATCCAGTTCTGCTTACCAAACACAAAGGAGGCATTCAAGCCCCGGAGGCAGTGAAGAGAAGAGTCACGAGACTGATCCCCAGTGTCAGAGGATTGAGTTATGAAGAAAAACCAAAGAAGAGAGCTGAGAGGGGATTGCATAAAGATATAAGATAGTAAACCGCACAAAAAAAAAGTGAATCCAGGACACAATTTGAAATTAAACCATGACTGTAGGATGATGGGGCAAAGGTTCAAACTAGTGACTGGCAAATTTATAACTGATGTCAGGGACGTCCTCATCAATACATGGAATGGACAGGTAGGGTTGTGAAGGTAAAAATCATGGAATCACTTAATGATGCTCTTACACTGTAGGAGTACAGCCAATTGAAGATGTGTGGGCCTCCCTCCATCAGCTACACTCCATAGTGTACAAGAGCACAGGTTCCAGAATCAATGGCATGGCACACCCATTAAAATGTGGATCTACCATTCTGTCATCAAGATAAAGTTGACAATTTTCGTAATGTAAACACAGGGATTTGCTTTCTGTGCGTCTTACATTTCCTCAACCCTATTTGCCTTGTGATCTTGCGAATTGTATATGAAAAATAAATGCAGCCTACAAGTGTCTGTGGGTAATTCGATTAAGTTAAATAGGAAAAATGATGTCAGCCACTGTCAGTTTTAAGAGTACCCATCCAAGACACTCAATTCCAGCATGTGCTGATAAAAGGCTGTTGTTTTGTCCTGTGTTGGAAGATAAACTTGTTTTATGGGGTTATTCTTTTCTTCAAGATTTCTGAGACAATACATCCTGTACCTGTCATTACAGCCTACAAGTTTTTAGTAACTTGATTAAATAACACCAGCTGCAGAAATGAAACCAAATACTCAACCAGGTAACAATCAGATGAGTCATTCAAACAATTTGACCTGCCAAAAATTTTATATCTTTAGGTGTTGCATGTACATGAATTTGACATTACCAAATGTTTTTGGCATAAATGTAAACATGCACAATTGCACTCAACATCCAAGAAATATACATGCAAATATTAAGTGTTTGGCCTTGAAAAGAAAACCATCAGTGTTTTGGGGGCTAGCAGATTGATGTAGAATATGTCATGATTATTGGGAGTTGTTCAAACTGAATTTGAGAAAGTGGTACAAAATGAAGGGTCACAATTTGATATTTCTGTAAATTGATCGGACTGGAAAAAGACATTCAGAATTAGGTAATGGGAGACAAAACCAGGGATCCATTAAGATGCAGTAAAAAATTGCTTGCCAAATAAATTAATTTTGAAGAAAAAGAAATAGAAGGAAGCATGTTTGAACAATTATTACATGAATCAAGAAGTCAAGTAACAAGAGGTTGTAAGAGAATAAAAAACAAAAGTATAGCATTAAGAATCTACTGTTGATAAACGAAGCAACTATTTGCAAAATAGAAGAGAAATAATAATAACTAATGGCTGGGGTACCTATAATGAGACTGATCCAGCATAACTACAATATGACTGGCTTGAGGTTCAAACAGTAAATTCTATTAGATTCAGAAATTATAGTAATAATAACAACAACTTACATTTATATAGTGCCTTTAACGTAGTAAAACATCCCAAGGTGCTTCATAGGAGCATTATCAGACAAAATTTGGCGCCAAGCCATTTAAGGAGATATTAGGACAGCTTGGCCAAAGAGGTAGGTTTTAAGGAGCATCTTAAAGGAGGAGAGAGAGGCAGAGAGATTTAGGGAGGGAATTCCAGAGCTTGGAGCCTAGACAGCTCAGCCACCAATGGTGGAGCAAAGGAATTCACATAAAGCCAGAATTGGAGGAATACAGAGTTCTCAAAGGTTTCTGGGGCTGGAGGGGTGAGGCCATGAACACAAGGATGAGAATTTTAAATTTGAGGCATTGCTGGTACAATCACAAGCCAGCAAGCTAAAATGTGGAGCAGATTAGCTCAATGAAAAGGCTGGAAGAGAAATGAGTTGTAGGTACAAGTTGTAGAAATAAAGTGGTTAGAACTAGAGTCAGCTTGGGAAAAGGAAGATAACTTCATTTCATTAGTTTAGGGTTGCTTCTTTATTGAATTCTCAAGAAAGTATATTCACATATAACAGCTAAAAATCTGCAGGACTGCACCAGAAGGGCTGGAAATTAGGCCGCGCCCCACATTTGCTCAGTACGTACAAGACCGATAGTGTAGGAGAGGTTGGAGCCGGTGTAGGAGAGGTTGGAGCCAGTGTAGGAGAGGTTGGAGCCAGTGTAGGAGAGGTTGGAGCCGGTGTAGGAGAGGTTGGAGCCGGTGTAGGAGAGGTTGGAGCCGGTGTAGGAGAGGTTGGAGCCGGTGTAGGAGAGGTTGGAGCCGGTGTAGGGGCTCCCACTGCCTGGAGTTCCCACATCCCTAGTTCTCAGAGGAACCCAATGTAATCATCGGTGGTGGTATGCCTGGTGAGGTGTACTAGGTTAACAAATAGTAATGGGCCTCTTCTGGGGAGAATCATGGACTGGATCCCCATAGAAAGTGCAGCCCCCTTACAAAGCTGAGCCATTTCCACATTCTTTCTAGGAGGGGGTTGGGTGGAGACCTGGACTGGCACGTGGCACCACAGTTTATGGCCTGTGGGTTAAGACAGGCACCCTAGATGTACCTCTAGAGGCACAGGCACCTGCCACCGACCTTACAAATAAAGGGTCCTCCCCCTGACCCGGTGAACATTGGCGGTGTCAGTGATGGAGGTTCCAGGCAAGAGTGATCAGGCATTTATGTCGGGGTACTCCCCATCATGGATTTTTGGTGCCATATACTTTATGTAAATATATTTTTGCATATATATTTTGTGAAGCTATTGTACATTTCAATTGAGTGGTGCTTGCAGGAGGAGTGGCTTGGTACATCCAGGTTTCTTGGCGTGGCAGGGTTGAGGCAATCTGTTTTGTCTTGGTTTCTGGAGATTCTTTGAGGGAGGGGGTGGGGTAAATGCTGTGCATACTAGTGGTTATGTGGATTGGGATTGTTTTCCTTCATAGTCAGTACTATTGCTGTTCTGGTGGGACAGCTTGTGCTGAGCGAGCCTCCAATAATGGGCCAAAAACTGCTTGGTTCTTCTCCAATTCCAGGTAAGGCCAAACGTCACTTGTTCTGATTGGGATATGTCCCATATGTGCTACAGCCACATTTGTTGTGGAGAGGGCTGTCCTTCACAGAAGCAGGGAGGATGCACTTGCTGGCAATAAGTAGTAAGAATCGTGCCAGCCTGCTAATTGGGTAGGCCTAGCCATTACTGAGCTGGATCCCCTGACATGTGTGAGGCAGTACATGCAGGAGGGATGGAATAGAAATTATGCTGATGACTGCTTATTAAGACAGTCGAAGCTCCAGGAAAAATCTGACATTTAGGGACGGATTGTAACTTATATGTTAGCTGGAAATAAAAGAACATTTAGTCCCAGTGGTCATATTATTGTGGTTAGATTGTACATCATGGTGAGGATACATGCCAAAGGCAAGAGAATTACTGTGTTGGGACTATCACAAAAGAGGAGTACAGTGCATGGCGGGGTGACTAGGAAGGATTCATTTACAGATTATTGCACAAGGGAAAATAGTATTCTAAAATGAAGTTTCAGTAGATTATTTGAAACATATACTATTGAGAAGTAAGGGAATAATAACAAGGCCTCATCCAAAATCACTTGAGTTGAGAGGTTGAAAAGATAATGGCCTGGAAATACCTAGACCTTTGCTATGCCAGCATAAGTGTGGAAAAGCCCTACTTATACCCACTGAAATCAAAGGAAGTTGACCCCGTCAGATATTCTTGCTCCCATAAATGGTGCAAATCCAGATTTAAAACCTCCCCCAACCCAGGAATTTTGAGAACAATGATGTGGGAATGAAAAGTAGTGAGTGGATGGAATTCAATATCAGGCAGCTGTGCAATTTTAACCAAAATTAAAAGGAAATATGGAGAACAGGTTGTGATGGACATTAGGGGAAACAAGAAAATAATTTGGATCAAAAATTTGGTTTGATCTTGGTAGGAGAAGGTTTTGCATATCGGTTTTGCAAGAGTGTTGTGGGAGCATTACAGATCATTTTCAATCCTGATAGCCTAGAAATCACTGTTGGTGCACTATTCAAGGACTGACTGTGAGTTAATGTACAATTTTGCTGCTTTCAGCCTTTTGGCTCAAATGTGAGTTATATCTCCGACGCACCAGGTCAGCCAATCAAATAGGGGAAGCACTAATGAGCTGTGAACAGCAATTAGGAAGCATTTCAAAACCTGAAACAGCACCAAGGCAGATGTTTATTCAGCAAAATTGCGGTGGAATTGTGCATCACAGAGCGACAGCTAATATTACATGCCGGGCATTGCAAATCCCACTGCCTGGAATATGAGGGCAGAGGCTAGAATTTGTGGGCCTGATGGATATCCCCCCAATAGGAAGTCATGATGAACCTTTATAAAACACTGGTTCGACCACAACTGGAGGAAAGATGTGAAGGCCTTAGAGAGGGTGCAGAAGAGATTTACTAGAATGATTCCAGGGATGAGGGACTTTTTTTTTAATTCGTTCATGAGATGTGGGCGTTGCTGGCGAGGCCAGCATTTATTGCCCATCCCTAATTACCCTTGAGAAGGTGGTGGTGAGTCGCCTTCTTGAACCGCTGCGGTCTGTATGGTGAAAGTTCTCCCACAGTGCTGTTAGGAAGGAAGTTCCAGGATTTTGACCCAGCGACGATGAAGGAACGGCGATATATTTCCAAGTCAGGATGGTGTGTGACTTGGAGGGGAAAGTGCAGGTAGTGTTGTTCCCACGTGCCTGCTGCTCTTGTCCTTCTAGGTGGTAGAGGTCGCGGGTTTGGGAGGTGCTGTCGAAGAAGCCTTGGTGAGTTGCTGCATTGCATCCTGTGGATGGTACACACTGCAGCCACAGTGCGCCGGTGGTGAAGGGAGTGAATGTTTAGGGTGGTGGATGGGATGCCAATCAAGCGGGCAGATTTGTCCTGGATGGTGTCGAGCTTCTTGAGTGTTGTTGGAGCTGCACTCATCCAGGCAAGTGGAGAGTATTCCATCACACTCCAGATTTGAGCCTTGTAGATGGTGGAAAGGTTTTGGGGAGTCAGGAGGTGAGTCACTCGCCGCAGAATACCCAGTCTCTGACCTGCTCTTGTAGCCACAATATTTATGTGGCTGGTCCAGTTAAGTTTCTGGTCAATGGTGACCCCCAGGATGTTGATGGTGAGGGATTTGGCGATGGTAATGCCGTTGAATGTCAAGGGGAGGTGGTCAGACTCTCTTGTGGAGATGGTCATTGCCTGGCACTTGTCTGGCCCGAATGTTACTTGCCACTTATCAGCCCAAGCCTGGATGTTGTCCAGGTCTTGCTGCATGTGGGCACGGACTGCTTCATTATCTGAGGGGTTCTGAACACTGTGCAATCATCAGCGCACATCCCCATTTCTGACCTTATGATGGAGGGAAGGTTACTGATGAAGCAGCTGAAGATGGTTGGGCCGAGGACACTGCCCTGAAGAACTTCTGCAGCAATGTCCTGGGGCTGAGATGATTGGCCTCCAATAACCACTACCATCTTCCTTTATGCTAGGTATGATTGCAGCCACTGGAGAGTTTCCCCCCTAATTCCCATTGACTTCAATTTTACTAGGGCTCCTTGGTGCCACACTCGGTCAAATGCTGCCTTGATGTCCAGTCACTCTCACCTCACCTAGTTACATGGATAGACTGGAGGGGCTGGGGTTGTTCTCCTTGGAACAGAGATTGAGAGGAGATTTGATAGAGATATTTAAAATCATGAAGGGTCTAGACAGAATAGATAGAGAGAAACTGTTCCCATTGGCGGAAGGGTCAAGAACCAGAGGACATAGATTTAAGGTGATTGGCTAAAGAACCAATGGTGACATGTGAAAAAACTTTTTTACATAGCGAGTGGTTGTGATCTGGAATGCACTGCCAGAGGGGGTGGTTGAGGCAGATTCAGTCGTGGCTTTCAAAAGGGAACTGGATGAGTACTTGAAAGGAAAAAATTTGCAGGGCTACGGGGATAGGGTGGGGGAGTGGGACTAGCTGGATTGCTCTGGCATAGAGCCGGCACAGACGCGATGGGCCGAATGGCTTCCTTCCATGCTGTAATCTTTCTATGATTCTATGATTTTATGAATATGCCTTCTACAAGGAGCACGGGAGCAGATGGCTGAAAGCAGGCAACACCAACCAGTCACCGCAATTACTGAGTCAATAGAGTCCTAGAAATGGGCAGGCCAGTGAGGTCGAGAGCAACCAGGATTGCATCAGTTTGTCTGTGAAATCCTGCCACCAGCTAACACACTAGGGAATCACTCAGAAGGAGTGGTAAGTTGCATGTCACCCACCTGAAACAAAGTGCTAGCACCAAAGGCAGCACCGTGTGAACTCAAGCTACCAACATTTGTTTATAATAGTTATTGGCCATTGGTTCCAATATAGGAGCTGCCCAACAGAAGGTAGCAATTAATGGTATTTGAAGAACTGAACATGAATGTATAGGACAAGATGGTTTGGGCCGGATTACTTGGTAGATATTGTTTGCCCCTTTAAGAAAAGGTTTGGGATGAATATCCTCGGAGCTTCTCCCACTGTGTTGGAGTTGAAAATCGGACGGTTTCTATAACGGGCAACTGATCTGCAAAGCCAGTTTTATACATGGGCAGCAAGCTGAAAATCTGCCTCATAGAAACAGGAATAAGCCACTCAACCCATCACGCTTGCTCCATCATTTTAGCTAGGCATGGTAGCTCTTATCTTTTCAATCTCAATTGCTTACTTTTCCTTCATACTCCTTAACGAATTGGTGGAATCCATTGTCTTGAATTAGTGAATACATTTGATATAAATTATCCATGTTCTAGAAGATTCTGATTGTTCCGAAGATAAATATTATTAATGACAAAAACCAAAAGATGTGCATTGTAGTCATAATTATCTCATCAACTATCTGTGCAAATGCATAGTGTATTCATTATTAGTCCTGGCAAGGTACTGCACCATTGACAGGTAAAGGCGCATCCCAAATAATAAGGGAGGGACAACATTTTCCAGGGTGTTATCCATTTTGGAACTTGCATTGTGCCTGTTATAGTTAAAAAACGGGCCTTAGAGAGTCCCCACCCATCATCAATCAAGTATAGTTTTATGCCATACACCACCAATTCATAGCATTTTCCATAACCCTTTGAGTACTGAGATATTTTCAGTTACTGAAATGTGCACATCTTCCCTATCATACAGCATCTTGCAGAACATTTCTGAATTCTAATTATTATTTGGTACAATTACTGATTGTATAGAATCAGTGAGAATAGTTAAACTCACAATATAGTTTTGAGAAATGTGCAGCTTTTCAGACTGGAGGGAAATCTGCAGTGGTGTCCTCCAGGGATCGGTTTTGGGACCACTGCTCTTTTTCATATATGTAAATGACCTGGATTTGGGTATATAGGGCATAATTTCAAGGTTGCAGATGACACGAAACTCAGAAATGTAGTAAACAATGTGAATGTAGTAAACAAAGACTGGTGAAATGGGCAGACACATGGCAGATGAAATTTAACGCTGTGAAGTGATTCATTTTGGTAGGAAGAATTAGGAGAGGCAATATAAACTGCATGGTACAATTTTAAAGGGGGTGTAGGAACAGAGAGACCTGGGGGTGCACGTGCACAAGACTTTGAAGATGGCAGGACAAGTTGAGAAGGCTGTTAAAAGGCATAAGGGATCCTTGGCTTTATACATAGAGGCATAGAGTACAAAAGCATTGAAGTTATGCCAAATCTTTATTAAACACTGGTTAAACCCCAGGTAGCGTATTGTGGCCAATTCTGGGCACCACACTTTAGGAAGGATCTCAAGACCTTAGAGGGGGTGCAGAGGAGATTTACTAGAATGGTACCGGGGATAAAAGATTTCAGTTAAGAGAAGAGATTAGAGAAACTGGGGTTGTTCTCCTTAGAGCAGAGAAGGTTAAGGGGAGATTTGATGGAGGTGTTCAAAATCATGAAGGGTTTTGATGGAGTAAATAAGGAGAAACTGTTTCCAGTGGCAGAAGGGTTGGTAACCAGAGGACACAGATTTAAGATAATTGGCAAAAGAACCAGAGGCGACATGAGGGAATAAAAATTACACAGCCAGTTGTTATGATCTGGAATGCATTGCCTGAAAAGATGTTGGAAGCAGATTCAATAATAACTTTCAAAAGGGAATTGGATAAATAATTGAAGTGGAAAAAATTGCAGGGCTGTGGGGAATGAGCAGGGGGGATAGAACTAATTGGATAGCTCTTTCAAAGAGCCGACAGAGGCATGATGGGCCGAAAAGCCTCCTTCTGTGCTGTACCATTCTATGATTCTATGGAAATCCACTGTACCACAAAGGGTTAATCGGAAAACCAGTGTAATAACTATGAGAGGCTGTCATCTTTATAAAAGTGAAATGAGCCCACTGGTGAAGTCATCCCTTCTGTTACATTAGTCACTTTTTCCTGCATTTAATTATCTTTTCTCTAATGTCATATTACTTTTGCCAGATAACTGTATTAAATTATTTATGCTTTCTGGGTTGCCATGACATCTTTTTTGCCTGCTATGAGTTCTGAGCAAGAAATGTCACTGACAACTCAAGTCATGTGCGAGGCTTACCCCACTATGACAGCAGTTTCATTACCATGGCTGTAACTAGAATTGATCCAAACGGAGGTGACGACCCCAGTAAAAATGTTGCATACCAAAAGGAACTATCTGTGAAACTGATTCTCTGCTGCTTTAGGAGAATAAAGTAGAAAATGAAAGCTGTAGACAAGAAAATTAGAAAATAAAACAGTATTCCAGATGAAGATAAATAAGGTAGAGGACCAAATGATGTTGGGACTGTGAAAAGAGATATAAATGGAAAAATCCAGAAAGAAGAAAATCATTTAAAGTTGTAAGTGGAAATAAATAATAAGTATCATCTAATTGTAAACCAGCCCATTAATTTTCCTGATATCAAAGTTAAAAACTTAGCAGAGAAATAAGGCTGTGCAACAGTGTGTTATTTCAACAAGCTGCAGAATAAGAACGGGGTAAAGAACACCAGAATTTGAAGCATTGGGTTAGTTTGATAGGATCAATGAAGAATACAAAGCATTTTCGACAGATGAGCTATGTTGAAGAGGGTATATAAGCTATTGGCAGTGGTCTTGTCATGACTGACAAAGACCACAATAATCAGTGGATGTTGGATATGGATTTGATGATGCTCATGAGTGCTGAAATTAGTTATGAATATAACACATGGCATGTACGCATGGTCATACTCTGCAATAGATTGGAAGCTGGTCTTAGTGATAAATTCTAGCTTTTCTTTTTGCTTACTTTTCTGATCAATCAGTCGGGCCCAGCCTTTCAAAGCTGAAATATTACCATCTGCAATTATTTGAACCATTATCCCATTCTGAAATTGGTGTATAATTTAGATTAACTTACCTGCCCAACCAAATTTGGCTAGAAGTTTCTCACCTAAAAGTTTTAAAGGTCATAATTTGGTCTACAAAGACACTGCAGAGCTCCATATTTTGTTTGTGATAAAATGTTGGATCTGCCTGACTATTAAAGCCATGGCCCTGAAAATCTGCAAGGGTTCTGCCACTCTCCTGCAGTAACTCTAGTTGCATGAGGCCATTTACAGGATTTTCCAGTACGATTAGTAAAGGGTGGAACCTCCATCTCACCTTTATAGGTCGTCAATATCGTCGGAGGGACAGAACATGGAGCAGGTATTCTCTGCACCTGGATTTCCCACTTCCCTGGATCACTTGGTACCTTCGATAGTACTGCAGGCCAGTACGTTGAGTGAAATAAGGCATACTAGTCTCCAGCTGAATGGAAGTGGGCCCCAAAACACCAAGCAATAGACCTGGATCCCAGATGAAAAAAGCCATTTGAAAAAAAATACATTGATCAGCCCATTATATAAGGGGGCGAAGGGGAGTTAGCTGGGAACTGTTGGGGAGGAGAGCCAAGATTTTCCGTCGACATGGGACAAGCGGATACCAGAGGTGTGCCTGTCATGGCACTTGCACCAACCTTCCCTCTGCAAATCAGATGCAAACTCTGATGAGGTCAACACTGGAGGGCATCAATGGGTATTATCCCAGTGTAACCATTGGGATTGCATCTTGAGGATTTTTGAGGCCCATGTTAAAAGGGTTTTGGGGAAAGTGTAAGATTATCCGGTACTGGATTTTGCTGAACCCTGTCTAGGCTTCTGCAATAATGTGAGATGGTTGACTAAGAAGGCCGCTGACATGTGCAACCCATCAGTTGAATGTGTCACCTTTGTTATGGTCAGAATACCTAAGGGACATGTGTCAGAGATGGCAGGAGAGTTTCAAGGTGTCATGAAAATTGGTATGATGCTGTTCAGCAGAGAACTGAAGCTCTTCTGCTTTCTCGTTACCCCAGTATCTTGTAATTTCATAAGTTTAGACGGCAGTTGATTTCTGAGCATAGTGGTTTTCTTAGATATTGAACTGACCATTAAATCAATCGAGAAACACCTATTACAGTTTGGGCTTTCGTCTAACACTTTTTTGCTCACAGCCTCCTATGAAACTTGCATCCTTATATGAGCTATGAGTGTGATAGAATACCACAGGACTAACAGTTCTCTATATAATATACTAGTGATTACATAGTATGCCCATCACATTCTTTCCTTCGAAAAGTGGAAAATACCATACATTAAGATTAATACGTACGGGCTAAAACGAATAGATTTATTTACGGTTAGAATCGTTCACAGAAGCAGTAAGACACAGCAAGATACAGAGAGCATATTACTTGGAAAACAAAAAAGGGAGAATTAGTCCACAGTAAGTCAAAATACCCATCTTACAACGTATTTCTTACACAGCTTAATAGGACTTTTCATAGATCTTCACAATGCAGTGCTGTACTTGCGTGATGCAACTCCCAGTTGACCCACAGAGTTCAGATTCCCCGTTGGAACTAAAGATGTGAGCAATCTGCACCGTTATTTGTGTCATGGGAATTGTTTCATGTTGCAATCTTTGAAGTCGGCTGTAACACCTTGTGAGGTGAGGTTCTAGTTACTCCTGCATACATTTTGCTTGAATAGTTCAGCAATCAGAGAAATTAAATTTTTTATTCCAAGGATTATCAGTTTGTATCTATTAACTTTTCATTTAAGTGTCTCTCGCAATCTAAACAACTTTGTTTTTGATTGAGTTGATTCCTGAACAAAGATATAGATACAAACAAAGAGAACCCATCCAAGATAGTCATTCCTCACTGAAAACACTGTAGGTCTGGCCAGTTGTCCACATTAGTCAACAGTGGCACAATGAACTATAGATACACCCAGCTAATGCTTATAATGGATTTATCCTATCTATCTAAAATATTACACATAAAATGCAGAAATCTGTCTATTTTGTCACAATGCTATGAACCTCTCATTCAAGAGTACCTCAATAACTGTGGCACGTTCACTGAACCAGTCTGGGTAACATTGTTTAACAGTTCTGATTGTTTTTGCAAGGCCTGATAAGTTGTGTTCCTGAATATATTCTACTCTTAGATTATGTGATGCCTCTCAGAAATGATTTAGAGCATTCTGCTCATTTGCAGGCACTCTCGCTTCTGAGTCAGAAAGTTGTGAATTCAAGTCCCAAATCAGCACTGCAGTTCTTAAGGAGTAATTTTACAAATTTGCCCTCCCGGTATGGAGCCTTGCCCACCATCATTGCTTGTCAGGAAATCGTATGCATGCTCCCCACGAATTTCCATCTGTAACAGGTGGAAGCATGTGCTCAAATTTTTGGTATGCACTCCCAGCAGGCGAGGCTTCACTCCAGGACTGTGATTTCATAAAATTATCCCAATAATAATTTGGCCTGGAGTTTCCTCCTTGGGCACAACCCAGAAGTCAGACCCAAAGATGTGGCTAATGTCACGCCCATTTTGCCGATGTCAAATTACACACAAGTATCCTCCCAATTTCATACGAATACGCCTGAACTTAAAATGGGTGTAAATGGGCATAAATCAGCATAAACAATCAGGGCCCAAGTAAGTGGCAAACCCATACGAATATTTCTTCTTTGAGTCTTAAAATTTAAGTTTTGACTCATTTAACCATCATTCATGCACATCAAGCACAGCATGTTTCAGAACCTACAATCGGGGATGCTATCCAATTTTAACGTGATTTATACTTATGCCATAAAAATGCATTAAAAGAAACAAAAAATACAGCACAGTTTCAGTGAGGTTAATTTTTTTTAAAACCAGTCAAAACATTACAATTAAAAGACCAGAAAAATGACTTTGTTTCCTGCTGAGGCTGAAAATCTAGTCGCAGTGAACATAGGAACATAGGAACAGGAGTAGACCATTCAGCCCCTCGAGTCCGCTCCGCTATTTGATAAGATCATGGCTGATCTGTTATCTAACTCCGTATACCAGCCTTTGGCCCATATCCCTTAATACCTTTGGTTGCCAAAAAGCTATCTATCTCAGATTTAAATTTAGCAATTGAGCTAGTATCAATTGCAGTTTGCGGAAGAGAGTTCCAAACTTCTACCACCCTGTGTGTGTAGAAGTATTTTCCAATCTCACTCCTGAAAGGTCTGGCTCTAATTTTTAGACTGTGCCCCCTAGTCCTAGAATCCCCAACCAGCAGAAATAGTTTCTCTCTATCCACCCTATCTGTTCCCCTTAATATCTTACAAACTTTGATCAGATCACCCCTAAACCTTCTAAACTCTTGTCATGATGTGGAGATGCCAGTGATGGACTGGGGTGGACAAATGTAAGGAATCTTACAACACCAGGTTATAGTCCAACAGTTTTATTTGAAAATCACAAGCTTTCGGAGCTTACCTCCTTCGTCAGGTGAGTGAGTCGAGAGAATACAACCCCAATTTGTGTAATCTCTCCTCGTAACTTAACCCTTGAAGTCCGGGTATCATTCTAGTAATCCTACACTGCACTCCCTCCAAGGCCAATATGGACTTCCAGAAGATGCGGAGCCCAGAACTGCTCACAGTACTTCAGGTGTGGTCTAACCAGGGTTTTGTGCAGCTGCACCATAACTTCTGCCCCCTTGTTCTCTAGTCCTCTAGATATAAAGGCCAGCATTCCATTAGCCTCATTGATTATTTTCTCCACCTGTTCATGACAATTCAATGATCTATGTACCTGAAACCCTAAGTCCCTTTGGACATCCACTGTTTTTAACTTTTTACCATTTAGAAAGTACCCTGTTCTTTTTTTTGGTCCAAAGTGGATGACCTCACATTTGTCTACATTGAATTCCATTTGCCACAGTTTTGCCCATTCATCTAATCTATCAATATCCCTTTGTAATTTTATGTTTTCATCTTCACTGCTTTCAATGCCACCAATCTTTGTGTCATCGGCAAACTTAGATATGAGACTTTCTATGCCTTCATCTAAGTCGTTAATAAATATTGTGAATAATTGAGGCCCCAAGACAGATCCCTGCGGGACTCCACTAGTCACATCCTGCCAATGTGAGTACCTACCCATTATCCCTACGCTCTGTCGCCTTTCACTCAGCCAACTTCCTAACCAAGTCCGTACTTTTCCCTCGATTCCATGGGCTTCTATCTTAGCTAACAGTCTCTTATGTGGGACCTTATCAAATGCCTTCTGGAAGTCCATATAAATAACATCCACTGACATTCCCCTGTCCACTACTTTAGTCACCTCTTCAAAAAATTCAATCAGGTTTGTCAGGCACAACCTACCTTTCACAAATCCATGCTGGCTCTCTCTGAATAACTGAAAATTCTCGAGATGTTCAGTCACCCTATCCTTAATTATAGACTCCAGCATTTTCCCCACAACAGACGTTAGGCTAACTGGTCTATAATTCCCCGGTTTCCCTCTCTCTCCTTTCTTAAAAAGCGGAGTGACGTGCAATTTTCCAATCGAGAGGGAGGGTTCCTGAATCTAGAGAACTTTGAAAGATTATAGTTAGGGCATCTGCAATGTGCTCACCTACTTCCTTTAAAACCCTAGGATGGAAACCATCTGGTTCTGGGGATTTGTCACTCTTTAGTGCTATTATTTTCTTCATTACTGTTGCTTTACTTATGTTAATTTTATTGAGTCCCTGTCCCTGATTCAATATTAGTTTTCTTGGGATTTCCGGCATGCCATCCTCTTTTTTTACTGTAAATACTGACGCAAAGTAATTATTCAACATGTCCACCATTTCCCCATTGTCAATGACAAGATCCCCACTTTCAGTTTTTAAGGGGCCTACACTGCTCCTGACCACCCTCTTTTTCGTAATATAACTATAAAAGTTCTTCATATTGGTTTTGATATCCCTTGCAAGTTTCTTTTCATATTCTCTTTTTGTAGCTCTTATTATCTGTTTTGTGACCCTATGTTGATCTTTGTATCTTTCCCATTCGCCAGGATCTGTGCCATTTTTTGCCTTTTTGTATGCCCTTTCCTTATGTCTTATACTGTCCCTTATCTCTTTAGTGTCCATGGCTTTTTTTTTTGGCAAGTAGAGTTCTTGCCCTTCAGGGTATAAACCAATTCTGTATCACGTTAAATGTTTCTTTAAACATTTCCCACTGATCATCAGTCGTTTTACCCATTGACAGATTTTCCCAGTTTACTGTGGACAGTCTCTGTCTCATCCCATTGAAGTCGGCCTTACCCAAGTCTAGAATCTTAGCAGCTGATTCACCTTTTTCCCTTTCAAACACCACCTTGAACTCAATCATGTTATGATCGCTATTGCATAGATGTTCACGCACGGTTAAGCTGTTAACTAAATCTGGTTCACTACTCATTACTAAATCTACTATGTCTTGCCCCCTTGTTGCCTTTAGGACATACTGCTGTAGAAAACTATCCCGGACACACTCAAGAAATTCACTACCTTTCTGACAGTCGCAAGTCTGCTTTTCCCAATCTATGTGAAGGTTAAAGTCCCCCATTAAGACCACTATGCCTTTGTTACACGCTTGTCTAATCTCTGCATTTATACAATCTAGCACTTCAGAGCTGCTGCCGGGGGACCTATACACAACTCCCACCATAGTCTTAGATCCTTTCCGATTTCTCAATTCAACCCATAAGGTCTCTGTTGGCTGCTTACCCCTTGTTATATCCTCCTTTATTATTGAAGTGATTTAATCTCTAATCACTAAGGCTACTCCTCCCCCTCTTCCATTTTCACTCTCTCTCCTGTGGACCTTATAACCTGGTATATTTAGTTCCCAATCTTGACCATCCTGCAGCCGTGTCTCAGTAATAGCTTTCATGTCATACCCTCCAATTTGAATTTGTGCCTGTAGTTCGTTTAATTTTATCCTTATACTCCATGCATTTGTATATAGAACTCTTAGATAGGCCACACACCCTAGCCTGACCTTCAGCTTTGATGCTGGGTTAATCGCTTTACACCTTCTAGTTTTCACTTTATCTGTAGTGCCTAAAGTACACTTTCTTTCTGCTGCTCTACGCTTTTCCCTTTCACTTGTTCTTGAACAACTATTTGTACTATTTGTATTGTAAATTTCCCCTGGGTCCTCCCCTATCTTGTTGCTTTCAACTTTACTCTCTTCTGACTTCCCGCTCAGGTTTCCATCTCCCTGCCACTCTAGTTTAAACCCTCCCCAACAGCAGTAGCAAACCCCCCTGCGAGGATATTAGTTCCGGATCTGTTGAGGTGCAACAGTGTTGAGAGGCTGCTCCCCCCTCTCCCCCCGCCCGGAACAAGGGCAGTTGGAGGATACTCGAATTTCGGAGTCGGGGGCGTGGCCAATTTTATGGGTGGGGATTCATTTGGATGGAGGGTTTGGTGGACGGAGGTAAAAGATTGAGGAGACTCGGACGTTGTGTAGTTACGCATGTAACTCAATTACATCCAAAATTCCACAATCTTTTAAGCCATGTAACTTATTTGTGCACAGATTACAGGTGTATCTCGGTGCAAATGTGCAGGAAACTCCAGGCCAAGAGCTGACACTTCAGTGCAGTAGTCAGGGAGTGTCAGCCTTGGCTCAGTGGTGTAACTCTCACTTCTGAGTTAGAAGGTCATGGGTTCAAGCTCCACTCCAGAACTTGAGCACATAATCTAGGCTGACACTTCAGTGAAGTACTGAGGCAGCGCTGTACTGTCGGATATGCTGCCTTTTGGATAAAATGTTGAACCGGGGCCCCATCTGCTGTCTCAGGTGGACATAAAAAAACCCATGGCACTATTTCGAAGAAGAGCAGGGTAGTTCTCCCAGTGTCCTGACCAACAATTATCCCATAATCAACATCACTAAAACATATTATCTGATCATTATCACATTGGTGTTTGTGTGAAAATTGGCTGCCGTGGTTCCCTACATTCCAACAGTGACTGTACTTCAAAAGTCCTTCATTAACGGTGAAGTTACACTGAAGTTATGAAAGGCGCTATATGAATGCAAGTTCTTTCTTTCCTGCTTTATTGTTGGCAGTGCCATCTTTCAGATGAGATGTTAAACCAAGCTCTGTCTACCCGATCAACTAGATGTAAAAAAATTCCAATTGCGCCATTCAAAGAAGTGCAGAGATTTCTCCTGCTGTCTTGGCCAACCTTCCTCTCTCAACCAACATCACCAAACACAGATTATCAGATCATCCATCTCATTTCCTGTTTGTAGGATCTTTCTGTGCATAAATTGGCTGCATCGTTTACCTATATAACAACAATAACTGCAACCCAAAAGTAATTTATTGGCCATCAAGTCTGTTGGAACATCCTGAGTATGTGATAAGGTTCTATACAAATGCAAGTTCTTTCTTTCCATTCGGTGAGCTGTTGACAGTAATCTGTGTAGTGAACACTTCCAATCCAATGAGAATCCCATGGCATGGATGGTGATGCAGTCTTGTGCAGAACCCTCCACAATTCACGCTGACCCCGACAGATCTTCCAGGGTCAGGATCATTATTTGTGGCAGGTTCCTGGGGGCATTTTGTGGCTGTGGTGGGGAGCCCATATCTGGGAGAGGGTGAGAACTATCACTGCTGCAGGCCTGGGCACTTGCAGCAATGGATCAAGGCCAGCCACTCCAGGGGCAGCTGAAAGAAAGCTTATAAATTTTGCGAAATGTTGAACTTCTTGTGCTTGCTGAGTGTTATTGATTGCTCCATAGCCGATTGAACTCAGCTTGCAAGCCATTTAAAATTTAACTCCTTCATGCTGCTGCCTTCTTCGCAACGCTGGACACTAGGAGTGCAATGCATTCCTAACGCCTGGCATTGCTACAGTGTAAATAAAAATAATGTACATTTAATGCTGTATTTCTGTCATTGCCATTTAATTTGACTATGCCCATGAGTATATTCAGCGTCCACTCTCACTTCTGGTGGGAAATTCCAGAAGTAGTGGGGGAGGCTGTGGAGCAGATGCAACAGCTCCTCCCTACATTTTGTGCGCCTGCCTGACCAGGAGGAGGTGTAGAAATGCTGGAAAATCAGGCCTTGTATTTTTAAGGTGTTTGACAACAAAACACAAGGATAATTTATGAGCCTAAATTCTTTGGTGGAATGCCATAAACAAGAGCGTAGATTGAACCATTCAATGATCTGTCCAGCAGTTGGCTTCCTGTGTGGCTTTAGTGAGTCGGGGTCCTGAATGTTTGTACAATGACAAAATCAGAGAAATGTCACTGTTTGGAATGATGGTGTATCCAAGTTGTTCTGTATTTGTCAGCCAGATGTAATAGTGTGTTACTAGTTGTTAGTTGATGATCGGCGCAATTAATTAAAAGCAGGATATCATTGCTGTTGAGGTTTGTAATACCATTACTGCTGCTGACTCTGAAATGTCGAGTGGTCTTTGCCAACATGGGCACTGAAATTAGCTGGCAATATCATAAGAATGTAAGGCAATCCAAAGTGAGAAAATGCCATTCAGTGCATCAAGCCCACTCCACTTGGAGTTCATGTATGATAATTTTATGTAGGACATCCCTCCCACACCACCTATTGATCCTCTACTTTAGGTAGCAGTAATTTACTTTGCCTCTGTCCCCTCAAAAAAAAATCAAAGAGTGTTATTAAATATCTCTGCAACCCTTAATCCTGCATTTCAACAGATTTCAACTCAGCTTATTATTAGAGGTGCAAATTGACCACAAATCAAGTTCCTTCTCTGGGAGTTTGTTCTACAAATGTTCACTATTCTGTGGAGAAAATTCTTTTATTTCAATCTCTAACACTGCTTGAGGCTTGTGACTTTTATACTTGTGTTTCTAGCCCTTTGCTCATTGTCCAAGATACGTTTACTTCATTGTCATCTATACCTTTCATTATTTTCAAGACCTGTAACATGTCTCCCCTCCGATGAAAATCTGCAGTATGACTTCATTATTTATTCCTTTGAGGCCTGGAATCATCCTGGTCACTGCTCTCTGAACCCTTTTTAATGCATGTATATCTTCTCTGAGAAAGGTTGAATAAAACTGCACACCAGAATTGACTATTGATTTGTACAATGTCAGTGCAACTTGTTATGAATTGTAGTCCAATTCCCTCCAGATGCAACACGTGCAGTACCTTTTTAATAACTGCCTAACATTGACTAGATACCTCCAGAGTGTGATGGATGATCACACATAAATCCTTTTCATTTTTGGCCTCTGCTAATGGATACCTTTTCAAATTATACATATGTTTACTGTTACTCGTTCTTGTATGTATTACCTTGCATTTATCCACATTAACAATCTATCCACAAAAGCTCAGTTCATCTACATAATTTGTCCAAGTCTCTCAAGATAGTTCATCTTTTTACTCATTACCTTCCCACAGAGATTTGCAAATTTCATGATGATACTGCAGACACCTTGCACCATGTCATTCACAAATATTATAAATGGTAGGCATCCCAGAACAGATCCCGACAGAACTGTGCTGATTCCTTTTTCCAGCCACAACATTTTCTGTTAAACACTACCATCTGTCTTTTGTTGACAAGCCAGTTCTCAATCCATCTCGACAATCTGTCAACTATTCCATGAGCTTTTAAGCTTCCTTACTAGCGTCACATATGGAACTTTGTCAAGTGTTATTTAATCTTTCCAGTTTGTACACACCACTTTCTTTCCATATATGCTATGGATCACTTTGCCGCATTTACTATAATGGAATTTTTCTGCAGTCTTCCTTTCTGGAAACTGATGTGAAAAATCCATTCAACATATTTGCCACATGCTGATCATCTGCAGTAGTTTTACCCGATGAATCCTTTCATGGACCCACCTGCTCTTTGACCTTCGACTATTAACATAGCTGTAAAACTTTTTTGGATCCCTCTTGCTGCCTTCTGTGATTTATCTCTCTACTTATTTATTACTTTTTCTCATTCTTAATTGGCTGTCCTGAGTTCCTATTTGTAGGAATCCCAATCCTCCCTATTTTTTCATATCTTCTGAAGTATTTCTGTTTGTTTTTATATAATCCTTCTGACCTCCTTATTAAACCATTGTGGTCTAGACTTTGTTATGTTCTTTTTTTAAAGGAATATATACTTTTTTCCCTCATCCTGTGCAATAATCATTCATCTGGATATCAGTAAGGAACAGTCTTTTGCCATGACTGTGGAAGAAGAAAGAGACCAAAAGTTATGCCAAGAGAAAGTCAGCCAGGATTAGCATGGCAAGTTCAATAAAGAATAATTTGTGTTAATAAAAATGCCATCACGTTCATCCTCTTATTCCATGACACTCCAGATTACTAGCCAGTCAGTATTGAGAGAAAGGAGACAAGATATGTATTCTTTCTACAGCCATCTGAAAGTAACAAATTAAGGTACTGTGTATGTCAGAATGTGCAGTGCTCCTACCTCAGTGATATTTTAAAGCATTTATTATCAGGTATCTAAAATGCCTGAAAGACAGTCCCTTCATTCTTTCTAGATTAAAAAAGAAAAATCTTACAGACACAAGATGGAATCGCCATGCATTTTTATGGAACATGGAACAAATTCATGAGTTTATTTTTCCCTTTCATTTGAAATGGTAGATACCACCTTGGGCAAGAATTTGGAAGTATTCTTAAGCCTCTTAAGCCAAATGAGCTGCATCTCTGCAGTTCAGAAGGGAGATATAGTTGGTCATAGCTGATATCCTGGTAAAGTTTGATCTGAGATTTTCTATTTCATCTAAAAATGGAGCTTTGTTGGACAGAAAGTTTGGATTTCTGTTGAACACGTTTTGTAAATAAAAGAACAGATGAGATTTAATGGAGATAAGTATTGCACAAAGGAAGGATAAACAGTGGACAAACATATTCCACGAATAGTGTTAAAATAGCTAAAGATGAAGCTGAAAAAGACCTTAATGGACTCAATGCTCAATGTAGCCAAATAATGCAGAGCAGCATTCAATAGAGCCAGCAAATAGAATGTTGACATACATAGCCAAAACTGTTGAATACAAGTCAGGAGATGTTGTGATCAATCTGTACAGGTCTCTGAGAAACAAGGGAGACACAAATGCACTGGAGGCAGTGCAGACCAGAGACATGAAGTATCAAACGTCTGTGTTATGAAGAAAGATTGGAGAGTCTTCAGCTTTTCAGCCTAGAAAGGAATAATTTGAGAAGTGATGTTACGAAGGTATAGAAAATAGTTAAGGGAATGGAAAAGGTAAATCTGCAGTATGACTTTAAATTAAATTACAAAATTAGGAAAAAGGGACACAGGTTCAAACTAGTAAAGGTAAATTTAGGACTGATATTCGGAAGATCATCTTCACACAAAGAATGATCAACACGTGGAATGGACTTCCGGCTGTGGTAGTCCCTGGAACTAAGGCGTTGTTGCAATCTTTGAGTTCCGAAGTGTTATCTTGGGGATGTGAACAAAGATGATGTTAGTTGAACCTGTGTTTGATAGGAACCTAAGAACAGGAGTAGTCCATTTAGCCCCTCGTGCCTGTTCTGCCATTCAATGATTTCATGGCTGATCTATGACCTAACTCCATATACCCGCCTTAGCCCCATATCCCTTTATACCTTTGGTTAACAAAAATCTATCAGTCTCAGATTTAAAATTAACAATTGAGCTCGGATCAACTGCCATTTGCAGAAGAGTGTTCCAAACTTCTACCACCCTTTGCGTGTAGAAGTGTTTCCTAATTTCACTCCTGAAAGTCCTGGTTCTGATTTTTAGGCTATGTCCCCTAGTCCTAGACTCCCCAACCAGCGGAAATAGTTTTTCTCCATCTACCCTATCAGTTCCCCTTAATATCTTGAAAATTTCAATCAAGTTACCCCTTAACCTTCTAAATTCCAATGAATACAACCCTGGTTTGTGTAATCTCTCCTCGTAATTTAACCCTTGGAGTCCAGCTACCATTCTCATAAATCTACGCTGCACTCCCTCCAAGGCCAATATATCCTACTATGGTGCAGTGCCCAGAACTGAACTCAGTACTCCAGGTGTGGTCTAACCAGGACTTTCTTTAGCTGTTGCATAACTTCTACCCCCTTGTATTCTAGCCCTCCAGATATAAAGGCCAACATTCCATTAGCATTTTTGATTATTTTCTGCACCAGTCCATGACATTTAAATGATCTATGTACATGGACTCCATAGTCTCTTTGGACCTCCACTGTTTCGAGCTTTTCACCATTTTAAATTATTCTGATCTATCCTTTTTAGGTCCAAAGTGGATGACCTCACACTTCCCAACATTGAAATCCATTTGCCACAGTTTTACCCATTCACTTGATCTATTAATATCTCTCTGTAATCTTATGCTTCCATCTATACTGCTTACAATGCTGCCTATCTTTGTGGCATCGGCAAACATGAATATGTGGCTCTCTCTCCTGTCATCTAAGTCGTTAATAAATACAATGTATTGTTGAGGCCCCAACACAGATCCCTGTGGACACCACAAGTCACATCCTGCCAATTTTAGTACCTGCCCATTATCCCTACTCTCTGTCTCCTGCTGCTCAGCCAATTTCCTAACCAGATCAATAATTTGCCCTCAATTCCATGAGCTTCAACTTTAACTAACAGCCTCTTATGAGGGACTTTATCGAATGCCTTCTGGAAGTCCATATAAACAACATCCATAGACATTCCCCTGTCCACTACTTTAGTCACCTCTTCAAGAAATTCAATCAGGTTCGTCAGGCATGGCCTAAACTTTACAAATCCGTGCTGGCTCTTTTTGATCAGCTGAAAATTTTCAAGGTCTTCTGTCACGCTCCTTAATTATAGACTCTAGTAATTTCCTGACAACAGATGTTAGGCTAACTGGTCTATAATTCCTTGGTTTCCCTCTCTCACCTTTCTTAAATAGCGGAGTGATGTACAATTCTCCACTCTAAAGGAAAGGTTCCTGAATTGAGAAAACTTTGGAAGATTACAGTTAGGGTTTCTGCAATCTTCTCACCTACTTAAAATCCTGGGATGGAAACCATCTGATCCTGAGGATTTGTCACTCTTTAGTGCCATTATTTTCTTCATTACTGTTAATTTGCTTACGTTAATTATGGTGAGTCCCCGTCCCTGATTCAAAATTAGTTTCTTTGGAGTGTCCGATATGCTATCCTCTTCCTCTACTGTAAATACTGATGCAAGGTAATTATTTAACGTGTCCACCATTTCCTTATTTTCATTTACGATATCACCATTATCAGTTTTTAAGGGGCCCACAATGCTCTTGACCACTCTATTCTTCCTGATATAATCGTAAAAAAATTTTGTGTTGATTTTGATATCCCTTGCAAGTTCATTTTCATACTCCCTTTTTGTAGCTCTTACCATCTGTTTTGTCACCCTTTGCTGTTCTTTGGATCTCTCCCAGTCGCCAGGATCTGTGCTATTTTTTGCATTTTTGTATGCTTTTTCTTTTAGTTTTATGTTGTCCCTTACCTCTTTTGTCATCCATGGCTGTTTTTTTTTGGCAAGTAGAGCTTTTGCCCATCAGGGGTATAAACCTGTTCTGTATCACTTTAAATTATTTTTTGTACATCTCCCACTGATCTTCTGTCATTTTACCCATGAATAGATTTGCCCAGTTTGCAGTGGATAGTCTCTGTCTCATCCTGTTGAAGTCGGCGTTGCTTAAATTTAGAATCTTAATAGCTGATATGGGTTTCTCCCTTTCAAACACAACATTGAACTCAATCATATTATGATCGCTATTAGATAAATGTTCACACATCGTTAGGCTGTTAACTAAATCTGGCTCATTACTCATTATTAAATTTAATATGGCCTGCCCCCTTGTTGGTTCAAGGACATATTGTTACAGAAAGCTGTCCTGAACACACTCAAGAAATTCACTACCTTTCTGACACGAGCTCGTCTGCTTATCCCAATCAATATGAAAGTTAATATTCCCCATTATAAACCACTCTGCCTTTGCGACATGCTTGTCTAATCTCTGCATTTATACGTTCTGCCACTTCATAGCTGCTACCAGGGGACCAATGCACAACTCCCACTACAGTCTTAAATCCTTTTCTATTTCTTAATTCTACCTATAAAGTCTTCTCTGCCTGCTTACCTCTCGTTACATCCTCTCTTATCATTGAAGTAATTTCATCCTTAATCGCTGAGGCTTTTCCTCCCCCTCTACCATTTTTCCCATTCTTCCTGGAGACCTTATAACCTGGTACATTCAATTCCCAGTCCTGACCATCTTGCAGCCATGTCTCAGTAATAGCTACCATGTCATACCCTCTAAGTTGAATTTGCGCCTGCAATTCATGCAATTTGTTCCTTACACTCCGTGCGTTTGTATAAAGAACGCTTATTTGGGCCACACGCTCTAAGCTGTCCTTCTGCTTTAATGTTTTTTTCTTATTTCTCTCTCCTAATTTAATTACTTCACATCTTTTAGTTTTTCCTATACCTGTAGTGCCTAAAGCATTATATGATATATTCTTCTTTTATCTGGCAATATGCTTTCAGTGATCAACAGATTGTAGAAGGCATCCTCTTTCACATCTTTATTCTCCTGTTCTGTATCTCCTGTTTTCCAAAAATTAATTTCCTTTTTTATTCCCTCCCCGTGCTGTATGTCATTTCCAGATGTTAAAAAAAGCATCTAAACACCTGCTTTCAGTTGCTGTGACATGTCTAAGAATACTCAAGGTAACACATCCTCCCTCCATCCCAGTCTGCAAGATCCCAGCTGGTGTTGTGTGCCTCCCCCTGATGGACTAGTGGAGATTGGAAATTTGTTTTGTGGGGAGGTTGGTTTATTAAGCGCAATGTGGCATTTATTCAGTATTGTATTACTTCGTCAAAATTGGCCACCTGCATTATTAGCAAATGATTTCTGTTGCATTTTTAAAAGGTTTTGACTTTATTAACAGATTTTTAAAACCAGAAACAGGAGCATTTTTCCACAGCTATTATTATTCAATGTTTAACCACAATATTTGGTTCTATTAGATATGTTTTCCTCCCTACAATGTTTTAAAAAACTTTTTTCTTCAATTATAACTGTTTTCACTGTCGAGCATCTTTTGCTGGCAGCTTGAGCTACAAAGTGTTCTGCTGACTTTTCCAGAACTTTTAAACATTGGTGTTATCTTTCTGTCTATGAGATATCTTTCCTCAGAATCTCTTCTTCCTGAACTCAGTATGAAACAAAAATCCCAGACAAATCCAGAAGGCTTTTGACAAGGTGCCACATCAAAGGCTACTACATAAAATAAGAGCTCATGGTGTAGGGGATAACATATTAGCATGGATAAAGGATTGGTTAGCTAACAGGAAATAGAGAGTAGGCATAATGGGTTGGCAAGATGTAACGAGTGGAGTGCCACAGGGATCAGTGCTTGGGCCTCAACTATTTACAATCTGTATCAATGACTTGGATGAAGGGATCAAATATATAGTTGCTAAATTTGCTGATAACGCAAAGGTAGGTAGGAAAGTAAGTTGCAAAGAGGACATAAGGAGTCTGCAAAGGGACATAGATAGGTTAAGTGAGTGGGCAAAAATTTGGCTGATGGAGTATAATGTGGGAAAATGTGAACTTGTCCACTTTGGCAGCAGGAATAGAAAAGCAGTATATTATTTAAATGGAGAGAGATTGCAGAACTCTGAGGTACAGCGGGGTCTGGGTATCCTAGTACATGAATCACAAGAAGTTAGTATGCAGGTACAGCAAGTGATTAGGAAGGCAAATGGAATGTTGTCATTTATTGCAAGGGGAATGGAATATAAAAGTAGAGATGTTTTGCTACAGTTGTACAGGGCATTGGTGAGACCACATCTAGAATACTGTGTGCAGTTTTGGTCTCCTTATTTAAGAAAGGACATAATTGCTATGGAGGCGATTCAGAGAAGGTTCACTCGACTGATTCCTGGGATGAGGGGGTTATCTTATGAGGAAAGGTTGGACAAGTTGGGCCTGTATACACTGGAGTTTAGAAGAATGAGAGATGATCTTATTGAAACATATAAGATCCTGAGGGGACTAGAAGGAGTAGCTGCATAAGGGAGGTCACAGACGCACTGTACCACAAGAGGAACAGGTTCATCACCTTCCCTCTACACAGAGACAAGCAGAACGAGCGAGCACGGGGGTTCGCCCACATTGCTGGCTTCCCCATTGTGCAGGGTGCCATTGACTGCACACATATTGCCCTGCGTGCCTCGCACATCAACTCAGCCGTCTTCATCAACCGAAAGGGCTTCCACTCCCTCAACGTGCAGCTGGTGTGCGACCACACGCATCGAATCATGGAGGTCGATGCCCGCTACCCTGGGAGCAGTCAGGACGCCTTTGCCATGCGGCAGTCCAACGTGCCAGCTATCTTTCCCCCGACTTGGCAAGTCAAAGGCTGGCTACTGGGCGACAAGGGCTGTCCCCTCACGCCGTGGCTCATGACACCAGTCAAGAACCCACGCACACGTGCACAGCAGGCCTATAATGGGATCTATGCTGCCACACGCAACATCGTGGAGCACACTAAAGGCCTCCTCAAACAACGCTTCTGCTGCCTAGACCGGTCTCGAGTAGCCCTGCAGTACTTCCCTGAGTGGGTGGGCAGATTTGTGGTGGTATGCTGCATGCTGCACAAGCTCGCCATCATGAGGGACCAGCCTTTGACACCAATGATTGGAGAAGACCCTGAATCAGAGGTGGAGGAGGAGGAGGCTGAGGGGGAAGAGGCCGAGGAGCAGGAAGAGGATGAGGAGGAGGAGGAGGAGGTGGGGGGGGGCGGTGGAGCAGGAAGTGGAAGTGGAGGAAGGCGCAAGGGTGCAGCAGGAACCACACGCCTTGTCTGCCAGGACTCTGCGTGCTCACCTGATCCATGCCCGCAATCGATAATTTGAACTACATCCCCCAACTCACCAACAGCCCTACACTCGCCACCTTTCCGCTCCCAAAAGACAATCAAATCACTCTCCATCTGATTAAACATTGGTGTCCCTCACAGCTCATTGCATAAATAAAAACCACCACCAAATGCAAATCAAAGTCTCATAAATGAAATTGTGCAAACATAACAGAACTATTCACCCTTGTACATTCCCTTAGTGCCTTTTGTTTGCGTGCCTTTAGCTATACTAGTGCTCCTACGAGGTGCATCCCCAGTGGCTGGAGCCTGGGTGGTGGAAGGCTGCTGGCCTTCAATGGAGGAACGTGCAGATGGCCTTGGAGAACAACCTTGAGCAGCTCTGGGCCTGGAGAGCCTGGCTTCAGTCTGCACCATCTCAGCATGGGCTGCAGCAGTCTGGCCTGGCTGGCCGATCGGCAACAACGGGGGCACTGGCGGAGTGGCAGGGGTGGGAGCAGGAAGGCTGTCGTGCTGAGAGAGGACAGCAGGTCCGACTGCCATGAAGCCACTGCCACTCTCCCAGGGCGGCACCTCAGCAATCCTGGTGATCGGCTGGAGAACGGATTGCTGGAGTGCTGTGACGCCCTGGCAGCCTCGTTCCACAGTGGTCCCCAGTGTCACGATAGCAGCAGTCTGAGCTTCCAAGGCAGCAGTCTAAGCTTCAAATGCAGCAGTCAGACCTTGGATGGCAGATGTTTGTGCTGCAATGGAAGCTGTGACATCAATCATCAGACGCTGCATCATGGTGGGATCCACAGGTGCGCTGATGGAGGTGACCACCCGTTCTATGTTGGAAAGGATGGGCTCCAAGCTCTGCGCAAAGCCCTGTGAAAAATTGGAGCTGGACTCCTCCATGCCGCTTCTCATTGTGCACTTGCTTTCTGGCAGGTTTCCAGTGCCCCAAGCATTTGGTGTACGCCAATCAGCCGCCTTCTGTAGCCTGGCCCATCAAAGTCCTCATCTGACTCCTGTGCAGCAGAACTAGTGAGCGACCTCGCCTCCAGCGAGTTGGCTCCTGTGGTATTCGTTCCCCCCGCCCTAGCTCCTGCGCGCTTGTGCTCAGTGTCTCACCACGTGCAGATCCCTCCTCTAACCTAACCTCTAAAGGACGCACATTGTCAGTCTCTGAGCTGGTGGAAGCAATTGTCAGATTGAGTGACAGTGTGGCTTCAGTGTCCACCTCCTCCTCCTCGGACGGTGTCACCACGTGTTCTTAGGTATCTGCAATGACAAAGGGAAACGGGTTGAATTGTGGAATGGGGAGAGGAGCAAGTAAAACATGTGTGCTCTCAGCATGTGCAGCACGTGAGTCAGAAAAGATTATGGGAGGAGGGAGATGTGGAAAAGGAAAAGGAGCATTAGATATGCACAGACCCCCATCATCGGGACCTCCAGCGCGGCATGTTGTGACAGCTCCAGTGACGGCCTGCCCAATAATCCTAAGTACTGTCTCCTCTGCGGGGGGGGGGGGGGGGTGGCGAGGATGTGTAAACATGCCTGTCCACCCTCAGGTACTTCCTGCTGCCGGCTGTTTTGCGCCACATTCTCCTGCAAGTCAGAGGACAGTGTGTCATTGAGTCATTGAGTGTCCTGCAAGGTGTGTGGGTGATGTGCCTGTCATGGTCAAATAGCTGCCAGTTTGTGTGACTTGTGAGCGGTGGTTGTGTGGCCTGCAAGTGTGGTACTATGTGCGGTTGAGATGCAGCATGCCAAGTGCAGCATTATGTATGGATGGGCAGTGTTTGTTGGTGGGTGGGTGACGGGAGGTGTTGTGCATGGAGCAGTGGTGCAGTTGGTAGCATGTGCCACTTGACGCTTGCATTCACTCACCTTGACCACTCATGTCAAATCATTCAACTTCTTCCGGCACTGCACCCACGTGCGTGGTGCAATGCTCCTGCCGTTTACTTCCTGCACCGCAGCCTGTCAATGCCTGCGGAGCTGCAGACTGGAGGATCTCCGGCTACCCTGCGGGTACATGTCGGCCCTCTTTTCGTCCATGCCTTCCACCAGGGCCTCTAGAGCATCATCCGAGAAGCATGGATCCCTCTCTCGTGCCGGTCCAGCTATTCTCTTGGCCATCTTTCCCTCCTGCAAGTAAGCTGTGCACCTGCCATATGAAATGTGCACCTGCACCTTTAAGTAGAGCAGGCTGCTGATGACGTGTGCTGTGCACGCCCCATTTCCAACTTCCTCATTCTCCGTGCTGCCTCTCAGCAGCGCAGGTTGCACTGGCTGCACGGAAATATCATGGTAAGTAGCAGGCAGCACGAAGTTCACGTGCAGTCTGTGTCGGGTCCGTCAGGCGCAGGGTGCTGGCGCATCGCCCTACCCCCACCCGAAACAGACCCTTATCCAATTTTTCCCCCAACATCACTTGGTATGGCTTTATCCAGGAATGCATTACAAATGTGGACAAAAAAGGATTTTAAAGATCGTGAGAGTTTTACATGCCAATGATATTTAGAGCTGGCGTTTTATGCGTGTTAATAACCAATGTATAGAAAGGCTTCTTGACTACAGTGAAAAAGAACAGACTGCCTGAATAATTGGTCTCAGGTGCATCGGAGGGTATCTGCATGAAGAACGATTTATTAAGAAAATCAGATGCCTCTTGGCACGGGCTCATAGAAAGCAATTGGAGAATGGGATAAATCATGAATTGGCAGTCAGTATAATCTAATGTAAATTACACAAGCCTTTCCTCATTTCTTTAACATAATCCCTGACATACAAAATTCACATAAATTCCATATTAATTTTAGTCCAAAATTGCATTGGCAATAAATATAAATCAACCTCCAAAATACAAATTTACTCATACATCAAATCAAACCTTAATCTTGCCATAAAAATCCATTTACTCAACAATGGAAGAATCCCTTTACTGTGGCAGTTTCTGTCACGGAAGAAACATCCCATTTTCTCTCCATCATTGTAAATCAACACCATTAAAATTAACAACAGCAAATTCATCATCTTCAAAGCAGAGAGAACAGGGAGACCACAGTTTGTCACAGATGGCCTGCATTTCCACTTGTTAATTTTGCAGAATAAGGCATTCTCTCTGGGTGGTGCAACTGTAGGCCAAAGAAAAATGGATCCAGATAAGAAATATCGATCAGATTTCAAGTACTTAATTTTATGGGACAGAAGAAACACTAGCCAGTATTTCAGGAGAATGGAAACAAATAAGAGTATAATGAATAAGAGAACTGGCAAAAATTACTTGAAATTAGAGAAAGCAGGAAGTAAAAAAAAATGCATTTTGAATATGCATAAAAATGAGGCATTTCATGTAATCTTAATTTTTGACTCAAAAATTCAATATATATTTAGTTTCAACTTGTGTGAAATCAAACATTACTCTCTCTACAAATCATAATTCTTATCAACTATAACTTTTTTAATTTGTTCTTGGAATGGGGGCAATGCTGGCAAAACTGCATTTATTGCCCATCCATCGCTGCCCTGAGAAGGTAGTGACAAGTCTTCTCTTTGAACCACCTCAGTCCTTGTGGTGATGGCTGCTCCAGTTCAGCTTCTGGTCATTGGTAACTCCCAAGATGTTGATAGTGGGGGACTCAGTGATGGTGGTGCAATTAAAGATTGAGGGAGATGACTGAGATTTCACTTTTTGGAGATGATCATTACCTGGCACTTATGTCAGCCTAACTCTGGGTATTATTCAGGTCTTTCTGTAGGCTGGCATGGGCTTCTTCATTATTAGAGGAGTTATGAATGGGGCTGAATAATATGAAATCATCAGTGAACAGCCCAACTCCGAACATTATGATGGAGGGAAGGTCATTAATGAAGCAGTTGAAGATGGTTGGGCCATGGACACTTCCCTGAGGAACTCCTGTGATGGTTGTCCTCTGATGTCCATCTTCCTTTGTGTCAAGTATGACTCCAGCTACTGCAGTGTTTTCTCTTTAACATCCTTGGGTTATCTTCTTTGGGCTGTATGGAAATGTTAAAAAGTGGCCATTGATAGCATCAGCAGGGAAATCTGGACCGGAGGGGCTAATCATCCTGGCAGCGTGAGTGAGCTGTTAAAACACGCATAAGTGAAATGATAAGATTGCTAAAGCACTGCAACTGACGCCTGGGCCTATGTTGATATTTCGGCTGCGTCACACTGTTTGGTTCAGCAACACTTCCAGGCAGCGACATCAGAGCTCGCCATTTATTAAGTATTTGAGAAAAGCAACAAAACAAAAGAACATTAAAAGTTAATCATAATTTGGCTCAACTGGGATTTAAAAATTGGTATTGAGTGTGATTTGACTTTTAATTATATCTAGCACAATGTGAATTCTGTGAAAATGCTAATAACAATACTAGAGGATGTTCAGTTAGGCTGTGTGATGCTACTTTATCCAGAACACACTGTGGAAAGAGAAAAGAATGGAGCTGAGCAGATGTATAGTTACACCTGGCTCTCTGTACAGTACAGCAGGGAATGGATTAGGCTATTTAGCAGAAAATTTTATTCCCAAAGTAAACCATTCAGATTTGTTATATTTTTGAAGATAATTGAGTTTGATTTTGAGGTTAAATAAATGGCACCTGGTTGATTTCGTATTGCGCAGGTTAATGCATTGTCCTTTTACTGCTGGCGTCTGGATTTTAATCCAGCCCAAACTGATGAGGTAAACGTTTCTTTTTCTTTCAACTGGTTTGAAGGGACCTAAGTGAAGTCCCAGCAGGAGTAAGCCCACAGCACAAAACCGCTGATAATTTGGCAGTAATTGATAGGACATTGACAATGTCACTCAGTGGGCACAAGAATGGCTAATATGGGAGATGGAAAATTCACCTTGGTGCACTGGAGTGCTTTTCTGGGGATTGGATGGAGCTTCGCCCTATCTCTAAGAATAGATGTTGACAATCGATGTTTAAAGTAGAAAAAGATCAAGTTCCTTGTGTTGACATTCCTGAACTTGAGCATGAGATTCATCGTGTTACCCCCTACCCGAAGAACTGTCTGATTGATTGTGGAATATTTTTAGGGTTCTTAGATAAATAGTGTTCTTATACGAACATGCGAAAATGACAGGCAGTAAAAGACCAGTTGGTCCATCAAGCCTGCCCCATGCTCATGGTGGCTGGATCATCGTGACAGGACACATTTCACCCCCCCTCCCCCAGCAGCCATGTAATCTCCTGGAAGAGGCAAAACAAAAACAGAAAATAATCCATTTGAATGGATTCACTTCTTAAGATTTGCCCTGTATGCAGACTAAAAAAGTAGTTGTCAAGAAATATACCTGGTCAGGGAGTGTAATTGTCCTGGTCTGGGTCAGCCCTGCCTCCATGATACAAATGGCCCAAATGTGGAATGATGGAACATTTTCTTCGTTCAAAAAAGAAAGATTTTTTAAAATGGGACAACTTTTGAAAAAAATTATATCTAGGTTTCCAATTTGATTTTTGACGTGGTCGCGCACCCAGAGAGGAAGGGGGAGCTGAAGTACATCTGCCAGCAACCCACAGGAGAAGAGAATGCCGGCATGAATAAACTAGTCAGGGTCGCGGTAAAGATTAAAAGTAAGCAATAAGTAACTACTAATGGAACATTAAACACACAGTATTTATTTATTATTTAGCAAAGCAGCATCAAACTGCAATCTTTCCAGATGTTTTTTTGGCTGTGTTTACTTTTTTGACAGAACGCAGAGGAACATTTTTAAAGCTGGATAGACTCCCTTCCCCCTTTCCTAAAGCAGGCAGCCTAGCACTGCAGAGAAGGAAGCTAGTGATACTTAATAATGAGGGATACTTGAAAGATTATTCTACATTACAACCAATCGAAAATTGAATTTTAACATAAAATACAAATTTTATATTAAAAATCTTAATCTTTGATCCCACTTTATAAGTTCAGTACAGCATGCTGACATTATCAGAGGTAAAGGTCTGATGTAACATCCCAGAAATTGTACTTCCCATAATCTTTAGACCATCAAAGAGAGTTCAGAGGCTGTTTTTCCAACAAGATCTTTTATAGCACAGGCATTGTTCACAGCTTTTACGATGGCGAGTACTTTATTCGTATGAAGGTACAGGTAATAATACACCAAATGCTGCTGTTGTAGGAATGTATCTAAATTGCTTTAGCTCATCAATTCCTCCAGCTACATTGAAGAAAACAGACTTGTACTTAGGTAATCTCTCTGAGTGTCTATTGACCCCACTGTGTCAGCCAGTGAGTTGGAGGTGGGGCGGGACTTATGGCAGGACTGACAGCAAATGATGTATTTTACAGCAAACAAAGTTTATTTACTCATCAAACAACAAAACAAACAAAGTCTATTTAAAAAGAGTCTACAGCAAACAGGACTCATGACCGAAACTGCAGCAAATTCTCCCGATAAAAGCACAGTGATTTCTCCAGCAAAACACAGTGAGTGGAAGAAAGTTACATAATCCAAATTATTTGCGGAAAATCAATCCAAGTCACTTACTGCAGTGCGGGCTCAAGGCGTGATTAACAGAGGAATTACCTAATCATCTCCATCCTATATGCAGCCATAACCCCTTATAACATCTCTTAGACATATCTCAAGGTGCTTCATTTACAGTAAATTACTTTAAAGTTCAGTCACTTGTAAGGAAACACAGCAGTCATTTTGCCAAAACCAAGACCCCCAAAACAGCAATGACATGAATGACTGGTTAAACAATTCTTTCGCTGGTGTTAACTGATGGAGGAATCCTGGCCAGGAAACTGCGAGAACTCCCTACTCTTTTTCATTTCATGCCAGAGGATTTTGAATATCCACCTAAAGAGACAGAAGAGACCGTGGTTTAACATTTCATTAAAAAGGGAATGGGCCTTAATGGATAGCTCTTTCAGAAAGCTAGCACAGGCACAGTTGGCCAAATAGCCTCCTTCAGTGCTGTAAAATTCTATGAATACCGTGTTTCATATGTGGTAATTTTCATTGTTGATGAAAGCATATCATTATTAAAATACAACACTCCCAAAGCACTGTATTGGGTACTCAGCTTAAATTATATGCTGAAGTTCTAGAGTGGGCTTGAACCCACAACCTTTTGAATAAGAAGCACAAGTGCGAACAACGAAGTCAAGCTGACACTTGACATTTTCCTCATAAAGATTGAGGTAATTGCTCTGCTTATACACCAGATGGTGCTCTTCTGGGAATCTATATCCAAACCAGCTTCTTCAGCACAACTATTTACCTTGCTCTATCAGCATGTGTACACTGAGACCTACCCTGAGCATAACTTTGGATATTTCTTAGTTAGCATTTATAGAGTTTTATGGTCCCTTTTGCAGCCTCTTGTTCTGCTGAAGCAGGAACAGAGTCCAGCATGCTTGGGAGGAACAGGTGACTTTGGACCTATGGTTCCCAAAGCTCTCCACCACTGGGATTTTCCTCATGCGATTTCTGGGTCTGTTGTAGACTAGTTGATAGAGATTGATTGCTATGATTAGTCAACAACTCCATTATTGTTGTATCATGCCACTACCAGGTTGGTAGAAGGCGAACTAGATGGACCTTGGTCTTTTTTCGTCTAGCAATTCCTATGTTCCTATGTACCCCCTCCCAACCAAGAATATATGCATTGAGAAGCTCTGGGGCATTGCCATATCAAACCAGATTGTACAGAGCCTCTATCTGACATGATTGTTACTCACAGATATTGACAAGAGCCCTGGAACTAACTTTGGTTCCTTTATAGTAAGATGAAAACGATGAATCAACTCAATCGTTTTTGTCCTTAGGAAGACCTGATCAAAATACAGAGGAATACTTATTTTATGATCATCTCCATGAATTTACCAACCTATGTATACTAGTATCACCAAGCTTAACTTAAGGCTGATAAATTAGGCTCCACACAGACTCATTACTCATGGACTAGTTTGTGAAACTCCATGCAACTCTATCTTACCAAGTCCATTATTTTTCTACTACATAAATTCCGATCAAAACCAATAATGGAAAAACATACAAATGATACTACAATAAAACTTGTGGACACGGGGTTGTGGTGGCGGGGGGCATGAGTGGGACTGGGGGGTTAAATTCTTAAAAATGTGAAACCCGATCCCAACCTGCCGTGAACGTGTTTTCCTCCAGTTTAACTGGGGTGGGTTGGGGGTCGGACAAGTAACCTGCTCTCAGGAGGCGGGTCAGTAATTTAAATATGTTAACAAGGCTGCGAGACTCGGATTTTAGCAGCTATTTAGATTTAACGGCTGTGGGTCAGGTTTCCCAGGGCTCAGGAAACCCATGAGCTGAAGGGAGGCAAGAACTGCCAGATCCAGCAAGTAAGTGCTTTTTATAGCACTGCTTGCAGGCCAGGAGGAGCAGGAGCGCTTCCCCCCGGACCCCCAAGCTAACCCCCCACGATCGGCTATCGTCTCCATGATCAGAAGACCACCCCCCCGCCCCCCGCTATCACCAGGCTGACACCTTGGCGAACTCCAGGCCGACCCGCAATTTTCTCCCACCCCGACGCGATCAGATGCCCCCCCCTGCCCCCTGTCATCTCTCCCTCCCTTCTCTCCAGTCCCCAGCTACGGCCTTGTACTGCAGGCCTTCCCACCCAACAGCCAGCCAGCCTCTCAATCTGGCTGGCTGCTGGCTGGGAAACAGAGAAAAAAAATTCAAATTAGCTCCCGCCATTAAATTTGTCAGGATTTCCGCGTTCCCCGTAGTTCTGCGTTTTCCAGCCGCTAAAAGTTGTTCCCGCCTCCCAGTAAGTATCAGGGCCGTAGATTCAATTGGTGAGTCAGTATCAAGAGGACATAAATTTAAGATGATCACCCAAAGAACAAAACGTGAGGTTAGAATTTTATTGCTGCAAGAACAGTGGTGGAAGTAGAATCCATAATATCTTTTAAAAAGGAAGTGAATAAATATTTGAAAAGGAAATATTTAAAATAATATGGGGAAAGGGCTGGGAATGGCACTAAGCAGATAGTTCTTTCAGAGAGCTGGCACAGACATGATGGGCCAAATGGCCTCCTTCTCTGCGATAAAATTTCCATGATTCTTTGATTTTGTGAATTGTACTTGGTTTGTATCAAAGAAATGCATTGCTGTTATAATTAACAATGCAAACCTATGGACTCTCCTTTTTACATTGTTGTAGCACAGCTATGCAGAGCATTACAAAGGCAGAACAGAGTTCACTAATGTCCTTTAGGGAAGGAAACCTGCTGTCCTTACCCGGTCTGGCCTACATGTGACTCCAGACCCACAGCGATGTGGTTGATTCTTAATTGCCCTCTGAAGTGGCCTAGCAAGCCACTCAATTGTACAATCTTGCTAAAAAAAAGTCATAAGAATAAAACCGGACGGACCACCTGGCATCGGACCACGAGGCACCAGACACAACAAAGGCAAACCAAGCCCAGTCGACCCTGCAAAGCCCTCCTCACTAACATCTGGGGACTTGTGCCAAAATTGGGAGAGCTGTCCTACAGACTAGTCAAGCAACAGCCTGACATAGCCATACTCACAGAATCATACTTTTCAGCCAACATCCCAGAATCTTCCATCACCATCCCTGGGTATGTCCTGTCCCACCGGCAGGACAGATCAACCAGAGGTGGCGGTACAGTGATATACAGTCAGGAGGGAGTGGCCCTGCGAGTCGTCAACATTGACTCCGGACCCCATGAAATCTCATGGCATCAGGTCAAACATGGGCAAGGAAACCTCCTGCTGATTACTACCTACCGTCCTCCCCCAGCTGACGAATCAGTCCTCCTCCGTGATGAGCACCAGTTGGAGGAAGCACTGAGGGTAGCAAGGGCACAGAATTTACTCTGGGTGGGGGACTTCAATGTCCATCACCAAGGGTGGCTCGGTAGCACCACTACTGACCGAGCTGGCCGAGTCCTGAAGGACATATCTGCCAGACTGGTCCTGCGGCAGGTGGTGAGTGAACCAACACGAGGGAAAAACCTACCTGACCTCGTCCTCACCAATCTACCTGTCGCAGATGCATCAATCCATGACAGTATTGGTAGGAGTGACCACCGCACAGTCCTCTTGGAGACGAAGTCCCACCGTCGCACTGAGGACACCATCCGACATGTTGTGTGGCACGACCACCATGCTAAATGGGATAGATTCAGAACAGATCGAGCAGCTCAAAACTGGGCATCCATGAGGCGTTGTGGGCCATTAGCAGCAGCAGAATTGTATTCCAGCACAATCTGTAACCTCATGGCCTGGCATATTCCTCACTCTGTCATTACCAACAAGTCAGGGGATCAACCCTGGTTCAATGAGGAGTGTAGAAGAGCATGCCAGGAGCAGCACCAGGTGTACCTAAAAATGAGGTGCCAACCTGGTGAAGCTACAACTCAGGACTACATGCATGCTAAACAGCAGAAGCAACATGCTATAGACAAAGCAAAACGATACCACAACCAACGGATCAGATCACAGCTCTGCAGTCCTGCCACATCCAATCGAGAATGGTGGTGGACAATTAAACAACTAACGGGAGGAGGAGGCTCTGCAAACATCCCCATCCTCAATGATGACAGAGTCCAGCATGTGAGTGCAAAAGACAAGGCTGAAGCGTTTGCAACCATCTTCAGCCAGAAGTGCCGAGTGGATGATCCATCTCAGCCTCCTTCCGATATCCCCACCATCACAGAAACCAGTCTTCAGCCAATTCGATTCACTCCACGTGATATCAAGAACGGCTGAGTGCACTGGATACAGCAAAGGCTATGGGCCCCGACAACATCCCGGCTGTAGTGCTGAAGACTTGTGCTCCAGAACTAGCCGCACCTCGAGCCAAAATGTTCCAGTACAGCTACAACACTGGCATCTACCCGACAATGTGGATAATTGCCCAGGTATGTCCTGTCCAGAAAATGCAGGACAAATCCAATCCGGCCAATTACCGCCCCATCAGTCCACTCTCAATCATCAGCAAAGTGATGGAAGGTGTCGTCGACAGTGCTATCAAGCAGCACTTACTTACCAATAATCTGCTCACCGATGCTCAGTTTGGGTTCCGTCAGGACCACTCGGCTCCAGACCTCATTACAGCCTTGGTCCAAACATGGACAAAAGAGCTGAATTCCAGAGGTGAGGTGAGAGTGACTGCCCTTGAAATCAAGGGAGGTAATTGGGGCGGTAATTGGCCGGATTGGATTTGTCCTGCATTTTCTGGACAGGACATACCTGGGCAATTTTCCACATTGTCGGGTAGATGCCAGTGTTGTAGCTGTACTGGAACAGTTTGGCTAGAGGTGCGGCTAGTTCTGGAGCACAAGTCTTCAGCACTACAGCCGGGATGTTGTCGGGGCCCATAGCCTTTGTTAATAAAGGAAGGAATCACTGTAATATAGAGAAATGATATTGGGACAAAGGATCAGGATAATGAAACAGTTTGGGTAGAGATAAGGAATAATAAGGGGAAAAAAACACTAGTGGGCGTAGTATATAGGCCTCCTAATAGTTGCAACTCTGCTGGAAGAAGTATTAATCAGGAAATAGTCGGGGCATGCAATAAGGGAACAGCTATAATTATGGGGGATTTTAACTATCATATTAACTGGACAAATCAAATTGGGCAGGGCAGCCTTGAGGAAGAGTTTATTGAGTGTATTAGGGATGGATTTCTTGAGCAGTATGTAACTGATCCTACAAGGGGGCAAGCAACCTTGGACCTGATCCTGTGTAATAAGCCAGGATTAATTAATAATTTCCTAGTTAAGGATCCCCTTGGAATGAGTGACCATAACATCGTTACATTCCATATCCAATTAGAGGGTGAGAAGGTTGGTTCTCAAACAAGCGTACTGAGCTTGAATAAAGGAGACTATGATGGTATGAGGGCGGAATTGATTAAAGTGGACTGGGAAAATAGATTAAAGGGTAAGACGGTACATGAGCAGTGGTGTTCATTTAAGGAGTTATTTTACAACTTTCAAAACAAATATATTCCACTGAGGAAAAAAGGGTGTAAAAGAAATGACAGTCATCCGTGGCTAAGTAAAGAAATTAAGGATAGTATCCGACTAAAAACAAGGACATATATGGTAGCCAAACTTAGTGGGAGGATAGAAGGTTGGGAAGTCTTCAAAAGACAGCAAAAAGTAACTAAAGGATTGATTAAGAAAGGGAAGTTAGATTATGAAAATAAATTAGCAAAAAACATAAAAACAGATAGCAAGAGTTTCTATAGTTATATAAAAAGAAAAAGGGTGGCTAAGGCAAACGTCGGTCCCTTAGAGGATGAGACCGGGAAATTAATGGTGGGAAACATGGAGATGGCAAAAATGCTGAACAAATATTTTGTTTCAGTCTTTACGGTAGAGGACACTAAGAATATCCCAACACTGGACAAACAGGGGGCTCTTGGGGGGGAGGAGCTAAATACGATTAAAATCACTAAGGAATTGGTACTTAGTAAATTAATGGGACTCAAGGCGGATTAATCCCCTGGAGCTGATGGCTTACATCCTAGGGTCTTGAGGGAAGTGGCAGTGGGGATTGTGGATGCTTTGGTAATAATTTTCCAAAATTCTCTGGACTCAGCAAAGGTCCCGGCAGATTGGAAAACTGCTAATGTAACACCCTTATTTAAAAAGGGTAGTAGGCAGAAGGCTGGAAATTATAGACCAGTTAGCCTAACATCTGCGGTGGGTAAAATTTTGGAATCTATTATTAAGGAGACAGTCGCGGAACATTTGGATAAACATAATTTAATAGGACAAAGTCAGCATGGCTTTACGAAGGGGAAGTCATATCTAACAAATTTGCTTGAGTTCTTTGAGGACATAACGTACAGGGTGGATAAAGGGGAACCAGTAGACGTAGTGTATTTAGACTTCCAGAAGGCATTCGACAAGGTGCCACATAAAAGATTATTGCTCAAGATAAAGAATCACTGGATTTGGGGTAATATTCTGGCATGGGTGGAGGATTGGTTATCTAACAGGAAGCAGAGAGTTGGGATAAATGGTTCATTCTCGGACTGGCAACCAGTAGCCAGTGGTGTTCCGCAGGGGTCAGTGCTGGGTCCCCAACTCTTTACAATCTATATTAACGATTTGGAGGAGGGGACCGAGTGCAACATATCAAAGTTTGCAGATGATGCAAAGATGGGAGGGAAAGTAGAGAGTGAGGAGGACATAAAAAACCTGCAGGGGGATATAGACAGGCTGGGTGAGTGGGCGGAGATTTGGCAGATGCAATACAATATTGGAAAATGTGAGGTTATGCACTTTGGCAGGAAAAACCAGAGAGCAAGTTATTATCTTGATGGCAAGAGACTGGAAAGTACTGCAGTACAAAGGGATCTGGGGGTCCTCGTGCAAGAAAATCAAAAAGTTAGTATGCAGGTGCAGCAGGTGATCAAGAAGGCCAACGGAATGTTGGCGTTTATTGCTAGGGGGATAGAATATAAAAACAGGGAGGTATTGCTGCAGTTATATAGGGTATTGGTGAGACCGCACCTGGAATACTGCATACAGTTTTGGTGTCCATACTTAAGAAAAGACATACTTGCTCTCGAGGCAGTACAAAGAAGGTTCACTCGGTTAATCCCGGGGATGAGGGGGCGGACATATGAGGAGAGGTTGAGTAGATTTGGACTCTACTCACTGGAGTTCAGAAGAATGAGAGGCGATCTTATTGAAACATATAAGATTGTGAAGGGGCTTGATCGGGTGGATGCGGTAAGGATGTTCCCAAGGATGGGTGAAACTAGAACTAGGGGGCATAATCTTAGAATAAGGGGCTGCTCTTTCAAAACTGAGATGAGGGGAAACTTCTTCACTCAGAGGGTGGTAGGTCTGTGGAATTTGCTGCCCCAGGAAGCTGTGGAAGCTACATCATTGAATAATTTCAAAACAGAAATAGACAGTTTCCTAGAAGTAAAGGGAATTAGGGGTTACGAGGAGCGGGCAGGAAATTGGACATGAATTTAGATTTGAGGTTGGGATCAGATCAGCCATGATCTTATTGAATGGCGGAGCAGGCTCGAAGGGCCGATTGGCCTACTCCTGCTCCTATTTCTTATGTTCTTATGTTCTTATTTGACTGAGTGTGGTACCAAGGAGCCCTCGTAAAATTGAAGTCAATGGGAATCAGAGGGGAAACTCTCCAGTGGCTGTAGTCATACCTAGCACAAAGGATGATGGTAGTGGTTGATGGAGGCCAATCATCTCAGCCCCAGGACTTTGCTGCAGGTGTTCCTCAGGGTAGTGTGCCATGCCCAACTATCGTCAGCTGCTTCATCAATGACCTTCCCTCCATCATAAGGTCAGAAATGGAGATGTTCGCTGATGATTGCACAGTTTCCAGTTCCTTTCGCAACCGCTCAGTTAATGAAGCAGTCCGTGCCCACATGCAGCAAGACCTGGACAACATCCAGGCTTGGGCTGATAAGTGGCAAGTAACATTCGTGCCAGACAAGTGCCAGGCAATGACCATCTCCAACAAGAGAGAGTCTGACCACCTCCCCTTGACATTCAATGGCATTACCATCACCATCACTACCTCACCATCAAAATCCTGGGTGTCACCGTTGACCAGAAACTTAACTGGACCAGCCATATAAATACTGTGGCTACAAGAGCAGGTCAGAGGCTGGGTATTCTGCGGCAAGTGACTCACCTCCTGACTCCCCAAAGCCTTTCCACCATCTACAAGGCACAAGTCAGGAGTGTGATGGAATACTCTCCACTTGCCTGGATGAGTGCACCTCCAACAACACTCAAGAAGCTCGACACCATCCAGGACAAAGCAGCCCACTTGATTGGCACCCCATCCACCACCCTAAACATTCACTCCCTTCACCACCGGCACACAGTGGCTTCAGTGTGTACCATCCACATGTGCACTGCAGTAACTCGCCAAGACTTCTTCAACAGCACCTCCCAAACCCGTGACCTCTACCACCTAGAAGGACAAGGGCAACAGGCACATGGGAACAACATCACCTGCACGTTCCCCTCCAAGTCTCACACCATCCCAACTTGGAAATATATCGTCATTCCTTCATCGTCGCTTGGTCAAAATCCTGGAACTCCCTACCCAACAGAACTGTGGGAGAACCTTCACCACACGGACTGCAGCGGTTCAAGAAGGCGGCTCACCACCACCTTCTCAAGGGCAATTAGGGATGGGCAATAAATGCTGGTCTCGCCAGCGACACCCACATCCCATGAACGAATAAAAAAAATAAGCACTGAAGGTCCTGCCAATAAGGCAGTTATTCTATTCATGCTGTTGTTATACAGAAGGTACCTTTTTCAGCAATGCACTTGCTTTTGGAGCAGTGAGAGCCAGCAGCACCAAATTATACTGTTAGCTCTGCATCAGTTTCAATTCAGGGAAAAGGAGGAGCACTGTACATGTGTAATTAAATTCAAGTGCTGAACTTTGCTAACCGTCATCCGAATCGCAGAAAAGGTTTTAATCTTCATAAAAAGCAACTGTGTTAGATTATCTATTGGTTTCTTTACTGCTGGCCACAGATGCACATGGGGTTAACATTAGTTTCTACTGGCTCTTTCTGCAAACCACAGGAATATATGCTGATATCTATTGAATGCAAAAGCATTAGTGTCAATCTGTTGAGTAATGTCCTTGATGGCTGGCTGGACAACTGGTTAATTTTTAGCCATTATAAAGTGGTTGGGACAAACATCCTCAGGTGATTGACATCCTGTTATAATGTTTTTGATTGACAGTTGTGCCTTGTGTGCCCAAGTCTGGGTTTATATTTGCCTGCTTGGGCTAGTAGGCCAATCTAAATCTAGTAAAGAGAATGACCTTGATCTGGTTCTGTGGTGGTGTTTCACCACGTAAGAACTGAGCAACCATGTTATGTTTATATTAATAGATATCGTGGGAGAAGCATCTATTGTTTTGACATTGCCAAGAGGATAATAAAGTGTCTAAATTACTGTAAACACACTTTTTACCGAATACTGTTCATTTACAACCTCCTGAATGTGCAATTAATACAATCTCACAACTCAGGCCAAAACCCGAACTCGTGCTGCTCCAGCTGCAGATATCCACTTAAAGTAGTGAAACTGGTATGACCATGTTAAATGGTGAACTGGTATGTATGTGCCTTAAAACAAATTAATGCAGCCAACTCACATTGAGTCAGATGCTCAAAGTGAGTTGCTTTTTCAATCACTCCTCACCTCCTTATAAGGCATCGTAGGGAGCAATATAAAAAGTGTGTTACAATAGGGGAGCCTTGTAAAAGAAGTGCTTTCTTTGAGCCCTATATTAGTGAGGGGATTGTAATAATGTGTGTTATATCAGAGTGTACCCACAGAGACACCCACGTGCTTCTGGACCAATTTTATTGCAATACCTACACTTTCGCTGTAGTGCAAACAAAAAATAATTATTATGGCATCATTCTCATCCCACAATAAAATACACATCTATAACTTATGCTGTAAAAGTAAATAGATGGATATATTTATTGCAAAAGCTAATATTGCAAAATCTTTGAAAACCCCTAGAGGAACTTGTAAATTATAACCAACATTTTTGTATGGTTTAATGTGAATTATTGTTCCGTCAGTCATAAAGACATATTGTGTTTTTTTAAAAAAAACTTCACAGGCACACATATGTTGCGATCCCAGTGGGAAAAACCTTGTGAAGCTTGCCATTGGGAGGCCAGAGAAGCACTGCATGAATGCTTCTCTTAGTCTGCATTTGATACTACCATGGTTCACTGAGATTATGTTGAAGCCAAGAAACTCTGGGGAACCAAAGGGTAAAAGAATCAGCTAATGTTGCTGTTGGAAGCTTCAGCCTGTGTGAAACTACACTATCAACTGCACATGTTGACGTCAGGCAAAGATGGGAGGGCTATCTGAATTGGCTGTGAAGCCCTCTCTGAAGGAATAGCCTGTTGATACTCAACTGTCAAGACTTGCACATGAATAATGGCCACTTGGACAAGGCATTGGAGGGCACCCAGAACCCATGAAACTGTATCTCAGGAATGGATCAACACATTCTGGGGAGGATAGAAAAATGGCAATGTATATTTTTTAAACTCAATGCTTTGCTGCTTTACACAGAAGAAATCAGAATTGGTGTACTTCCCTCATTTGTTTAGAACCAAGAGCCCAGCAGTTTCTTGTGATTCCCCAAAGGCAGGAAAGTAGTTGATTTGTATGAGATTTTTCCCAGTATGTTCCAAGCACTTAGTGCAGGAAAGTGCACAACAGGCATTTTCCATCCAGAAGCCCTTAAGCAGTGGTTGCCTCTACTTGCTGCTATTAATACATAGAAATGACTTGGAAAAATAATACATTGGGCAGTGAATGCTTCCTTCTAGTGCACTAATGTGAAATGAAACACCAGTGTTCATCCATACCCTGCTCTGCGCTAAATTGTAAATCATAGGTATTGTGTTACATTGCATGTCAGCTTGTTTCAAGTACACAGCTGGAAATGTATTCCGATTTGTAGAAAAAAGAGATTGCTTTGCTCAGCACTTCATTATCGTTACTTCACTGCTTGCACCTCCAGGAATGTGATACCTGATTTATTTAATACAACGTTAACTGTTGAAACTCGTCAAATTAGTAAAATCATGTATAATGGAGGTGCAGAACTATCGAGATAAAAATATAATGCAGAAAATGCACAGCAAGCTCAGCGTCTGTAAGAGAAAGCTGAGTTAACATTCCAGATGGGATCCTTCATTCGAACTGGGACTATTGTGCTCTAACAAGGTTTTTGGAGGGTTTCCCTTAAAAGAAATTAATTTGCTCCACTCTGCTGTGCAGTTACTTCTCTGATGGTGCATTGAAGGGCATCGACAATATCCGAACAAATGACCCTATGACATCAATCTTCCTGATCCAATAACTCTGAATAGGGATTGGGCACCAGCAGGGTTCACCAGAGGAGATTTGAAGAATATCTGACAGAGGGTTAATCATCACTCTCATTGTGTGAACATTTGGAACATTTTAATCTGTGCTCTCATGCCCCATAAATTGTAAGATTAAAGAAAGCTTGTTTTAAAGCGTTTGTTTTTCTACGATATCATAATCAGGTAATGTGTACTTACACAGAGACTATTGTCTTTTAGCCTCTGAAAGTTTCCTCTTTCTGGCAACTTCAAGTCTGAAGACAATTCAGCCTCAGCTCAGTTCCTACTAGACAGGGGCTGTGAACTTACGGCACAAAATCATCCATAATTCAGTGCAATCTTTTTCTCTGAGAATGACAATCAGGATAGCTGTTATGGGGAGTGCAAGTGGAGTTATTCATTATTGTATAGTACAGAGAGTGGGAGGGGACCTAATTTGGAGATCCTACAGTGGCAGGTGTAGGAATAGGAGACAGATAATCACTGGTCAAAATAATTGAGGTCACTTCAAAATACCATTATCAGCTTAACTTTTTAAAGGAGGAAGGCATCTGCTTTGTGAAAGACCAGGCCAGGGGTCAGGTAGGACATAAGCAGCTTGCTTTGTGAATCTCTCTCACTACTAACAAAATACAGAGAAGACCAAGACTAAAAGCATTTATTGGTAGCCTGATAGAGAATGTGTTATATCATGCAAAAAAATGGATTAGCTGCGGAGTCTTTTTCTTCTCTTATCCTTTTTGGTTCCTATGACAGTGCCTCATGCTTTATTCAAACCTCAAAATGTTGAAAACAAATGCTGAACATTAAATGTTGCATGGTAATTGTTCTTTTACATTACAACTTATACATTCTTTGTACTTTCTTCTCTACCTCCTGTAGCATTGTAGAATATTCACTCAGTGCTTCCCCTCAGACAATGTCCCCCTCCAATTTGAAAACTGCCATCATCGTCCCACCCCCTTAAAAAACACCCTTAACCCCTCTGTCCTTGCAAACTATCATTCCATCTCCAAACTCCTTTTCCTTTCAGAAAGGCTTTGAACGTGTTGTCACCTCCAAAATCTGTGCCCATCTCTCCTGCAACACCCTGTTTGAATCTCTCCAATCAGGTTCTTGCCCCTCCCACAGCACCAAAATAGCTCTAACTAAAGTCAGAAACTACATTCTCTGTGACTGTGACCATGATGTATTGTCCCTCCTCGTCCTCACCAAAATCTCTGCAGCCTTTGAAATAGTCCACCAGACCATGGCACAGGCACAACGGGCTGAATGGCCTCCTCCTGTGTTGTACCTACTATGATACCATCTCCTCCATTGTCCAGCTTGATTGGATTTCCCTTGCTTGGTTCCACTCTTATTTAGCCAATGGTAGCCAGAGTATCTCCAGCAGGGGCTTCTCTTCCAGCCTTGCACCGTTACCTCCAGAGTCCCCCAAGGGTTTATCCTTGGTCCCTTCACCTCTTAATCTACATGCTGTCGTTTGGTGACATTTTCACAAACACGGGATCAGCTTCCGCATGTACACTGATGACATCCAACTCTACACCTCCACCATCTCTTGCCCCCTTCACTGCCTCTGTTGTCAGACTGCTTGTCTAGTATCCAGTCTTGAATAAGTCACAATTTCCTCCAGTTAAACATTGGGAAAACTGAGGCCATTGTTTTCAGTGCTCGCCACAAATTCCTTACCCTTGCCACCAATTCCAGGCTCCTCCCTGATCACTGTGTTAGGCTGAAAAAGACTGTTTGCAACTTTAGTGTCCTACTCGACCTTGAACTGAGCTTCCAACTTTATATCCTCTCCATCACAAAGACTCCACACTTCCACCTCCATAACACTGTGTACCTCAGCCCCTACCTTAGCGCATCTGCCACTGAAACCCTCAACCTTATCTTTATCACCTCCAGAGTCGTCTATTCCAATACTCTCATGGTGAGCCTCCATATGCTTCAGCTCATCCAATCTCTGCAGCCGGTATTCTATCCCCGCATCAAATCCTGCTTGCCCATCACCCACGTCCTTGCTGATCGACATTGACTCCTGGTCTCCCAATGCCTCAAATTTAAAATTCTCATACTCACATTTAAAATTATTCATGGCCTCATCTCCCCTACCCAATCTTTGTAACCTCATCCAGTCCTACAGGCCCACCCCCACCCCCTCTGAAGTCTCCATTTTTCTGAATCTGGCATCTTTCCCCTTTTACTTTGCCTCACCATTGGTGGCTATGGCTTCAGCCACCTAGGCCGCACCATCTGAAATTCCCTTACTAAACCCCTCCAGCTCTCCACCTCCCTCTCCTCCTTTAAGAACCTCCTTAAAACTCACCTCTTTGACCTCACCACTCCTGTCTCCTTCTTTGTCTATGTGTCCATTTTTTGATTGTGCCTCTGTGAAATGCTTTGAGATGTTTTTGTACATTAAAGACACTTTATAAATGCAAGTTGTTATTGGTTCCTCACTGCCCTGACCTGGTGTAAACCATGTCCAGGAATTGGCTCATTTCAGCACAATCAAAATGCAACGGCATTGTTTGAGATGCGCTACTTTTTGCTTTTATTTTACACCTTTAAGTACATAATTCTGAAAAACATAAGCTGCTTAGTTGTTTAATAGACTAAAATTGCTGAATATTCTCACATTATTCCCAATGAAACCATAACTATTTATTTTGCATAGACTATTTCAGTAGGCAGAGCCTTATAAAAGTGCAAATTAAATATGCCTTGTCCATCAAAACACTGTCTAATAAACCAATTTGCATTAACACACTTAAATAATAAAAAGTGCATTATCACAACAGAATTAATGATCAGCTTTTCCACTATGTCGTTTCCCCAATGGCATTGACACTTTTAATAATATTTAGTGTTTCAGGTTTATCCTTATCAATTTGCATGGTTCTGGGACCGATCACTATCAGCAATGATCTGATAAAAAAGGTCAGAGGAATGGGTCATTTTATGAGTAGCAATAAAAATTAATTTTCCAATGCCTTATTTTGGAAATGAGGTCATATATAAGAATGTAAATAATGTTCCAAAGAATTACAATGTGAAACTGATCCTGCCCTTATTGTTTAATTGTGCAATCCATTTAATTGTACAAGTTGCCTGTCCTAATGTTAGGCAATTAAAGGCAAGATATTGCCAGATTATTCAGTGACTATTGGCCTTATACAAACCGAAGTGATAATGGTTGTTGTAGGGCATTTTGATCATTAGCCTCATCGCAATGTACTCGGAGATGTGCGTTTCAATGAATTTGATACTAAACTGGAGAGGGGGAGGCCGTTGAGATGCACAAAGCAGTAGGAACCTACAAAAGGGGCTAGATAAAATCTGCAATTGGGCGGAACAGTAGCAGATAAAATTCAGTACCAAAAAGTGCAAGATATTCCACATTGACAGGAAAAATGTATGTCATAAGTATACTGCGGAGGGTATAGAATAGCAAAAAATGAAGCAGTATGTAATCTGTGAATGGTAGTAAATGCAGTACTAATCTGTCAAATCACTATTAAAAAACTAAAGACTTGCGTTTATATAGCACCTTTCACAACATCAGAACGTCCCAAAGTGCTTTACAGTCAGTTGTACTTTTGTACTTTTGATGTGTAGTCACTGTTGTAATGTAGTAAACATGACAGCCAATTTGCGCATAGCAAGGTCCCTCTAACAGCAATGTGAAAATGACCAGAAAATCTGTTTTAGTGATGTTGGTTGAGGGATAAATATTGACCAGGACACCAGGGAGAACTCCCCTGCTGTTCTTCGAAATAGTGCCATGGGATCTTTTATGTCAATCTGAGAAGGCAGACGGGGCCTCGGTTTAGCGTCTCATCCGAAAGACAGGACCTCAGTCAATGCAGCACTCCCACTGGACTGCACTGGAATGTTAGCCTAGATTTTGTGCTCAAGTCTCTGGAGTGGGACTTGAACCCATAACCGTCTGACTTAGAAGCAAGAGTGCTACCACTGAGTCACAGCTAACACATTAAAAATAGAAATAGAGTGGTAGGTCTGTTAAATATAACTTGGAAGGTGTTATGCTAAAACTCCACAGTGCCTTTGTCAGATCACACCTTGAGCGCTGTGTTCAGTTTTGTTCACTAAGACATAATGAAACATTCAAGCCATGGAGGCAGTGCAGAGAAGTGCCATGAGGCTGACCGTTAGTGTCAAAGTATTGAGTTATGATAAAAAACCATGGAAACTGGGACTCTGTTGCTTTGAAAGAAGATGACTGAGAGGGGACCTTCTGGAAGTGTATGAATGGAATGGGCATACAGGTGACAGATGCCCCTTAGTATGGATAAGTTTGAGATTCTGCATGTTGGGAGGAAAAGCAAGGAATGTAAGTAGAAACTCAATGGGAAGATGAAAGGAGGAGCAGAAAGACTTTGTGGTGGAAATACATGAATCCAAGAACAAGCAAATGTAAATAGATAAAGCCATATAAATAGGGGTATAGAGTACAGTCACAAACATAAATTTTGCACAAGGCACTGGTTAGGCCACAGTTACAGTACTGTACAGTATGATGTCCCATTGTAGAAAGTACACTAAAGGCTTAGACAATATGCGGCATTGAGAATGCACAGCATAGCTTGACCAGAATGATGCCAAGGATGACACAATGTAGTTAGGAAGGGAGACTTGTGATACTGGGACTGTGGTCAAGTTCACATAATGTTAAGTCGCCTGTTGTTATAATCCACATAATGTTATACTGTCCTGGCTATGTCTTGCACACATTTGAGTTCGCGTATTGTTATAGCTGTGTAATGTTAGCATTTGTTATATGTTATGCAAATTTGCAGCCCTGACAACAACCAACAACAACTTGCATGGTGGAGATTAGAAGAGACATGTTCTGAACATAAACAGAGGACCTTCTCCCTTACTCCATACAAAGAGTGATTAACACCTGGAACGGTCTTCCTCATAGAGTAATAAAGGTAAGAAGCTGAGAATAATTCATCAGTCAGTTCAATGACATGATGGGGGAATGTAGATCTTTTGCTTTATCTCTATCTGCTTTGTGATCTTGTGAGGAAAGAGTGTTAGTGGGGGATTTGGCTTCCACCCCTCCTGTAGTTTGATGTGTCAGGTGAAGTCATGTTTTGTGATTGCTTCTGCTGGAGCATGCAAAGAGAACTTCTAGCCCATGAATTGGATATTTTAGAGACTGATGGTAGTCATGGATTTTTTTTTTCTCTGAGGCACTCCTCGCTTAGAAGAGCATCTCAGAGTAAGGGAGAAAAATGTGTTAAAATAGAAATCATAGGGAGGTACTACACAGAGGAAATGTGGTTTCAATGCCTAAATGGGACAGGGAAATAATTTAATCAGTGGGTTGATTTAAACTAGGAGACTAATCATAAAGTATCACAGATAAGGGAATCTCTGAATTAGATGAAGAAATTATCATGTAGCAGCGAAGAGCACTGGAGGTGAAAATGAACAATTGTGCCTAAGGTTGCAGCTTTAGGACAAGATTTTCCAAAGTTTGTTATGCAAAACAAATGCATCTCAAAATGTAATGAGATCATCCACATTATCCACACTTACAGCATAGGAAATCTAACAAATACAAACAAATAGATGAACCAATCAATGCTCAATATTGAAGTCAGATTGCAATGATACCCACTTGCATGTTTGCCAATATGGCAAGGCAGATTATCAACACACACAATGTATTGCAATGGAAGCAGAAAGGAAATTTTCTGTTTTTAATGTGAATGAGTACCATGCCTATTAATATGATTAGGTGGTTCTGTGAAAATTGTCATTGCAGAACAGACTGCACAGCTAGCTACAAGGCCAAATAGATTCCTCCAGGGATAGAATAAAGACAGGCTGTTCTCTGTGCCATTATTTTGTTAACGAAAACATAACAAAAACAACCTCTGTTTGTATAGCACTCCTTGCTTAGAAGAGCATCTCAGAGTACTTTATAAGGGAGAAAAATGGACACTGAGCAGGAAGTGAAAGAGTTTAGAGGAGAGGATTTAAAACATGGTTGAATAGAAAGATTTATGCCTTTGAAGGTAGGGAGAGAGGTAGCAAAGCCAAGCAGTTTTGGAAATGAAGTCCAGAGAGCAGGTGCATAGTGGTTGGAAATCTGGTCTTTGGTGGTAAAGCAGAGGAAGTAGGGAACAAGCAGTTATTCAGAGTCAAAGGAACAGAGGATGTGGCTGGTACATATGGCTGAACAAGACTTCCCAGACAGGATGGAACAAGGCAGTGGAGGGGTTTGAAGATGACAACGAGGATCTTGAAAGCAATTCATTGGAGTACTAGGAACCAGAGTAACTTGTGTAGGAGTGGATTTGAGTCATGGTTTTCTAGATTAACTGAAGTTTGTGAATGGTGAAGGTGATGAGTCTGATGAAAACATTTGATAATTCAATCTTGAAGTTGGTAACGGTTTCAGCAGCAGTGAAGATGAAGTAGGACAAAAGCAGGTAACATTGGAAGCGGGATAAAGCAATCTTGAACACAGACCAGGCCTGGGATTTAAAGCTGCACTCAGGGTTGAGCAGAATTCAAAGATTTCTCACCAGTAAATTCAGTTTAGTGTGGATAATCAGGGAAGCTGATGGAGTTACAGCCAGAAGCACATAGTTGTTGATGAGATAAGTTGGCAGATTGAGAAAGCACAGGGGTTAAAAGTAGCCTTTTTAAGAAGGTGGATGATGACAGCAGTTTTGAAAAGGGTGGGAACAGCGTCTGAGGATAGGTAGAAATTGACAATGTCGCCAAGTGATGAGAGGGGGAGGTTAGGAATTGGATCACAAGAGGGTCAAGGGAACACGTGTAGGGCATCTCAGATGAAATTAATATGATGAAAAAGTGAGTAAGATGAAGGAAAGAAGAGAAATGGGGAAGAAGCTGCAAAGCGTCCTCAAGTCCTATTGGCCTAATTTACTTTGATGTAATATTCTGGGTTCATCTTATTGATACCACTTAATATTTTGTATACCTCAATGAGGTCCCTCCTTAACCTTTATAGAATTGGAATCATACTTAGTTCTCTTCTTTGCATCCTCGCTATTGAATTTATGCCTCTTCTGAAGCATTGCACACAGTATTCTAAGTGTGGTCTGATCTAACCCTCAGCATAACTTCTGTAGATGTCCACTTCACTGTTCTGATGATGTATTGCCAATTTTCTATTAGATTTTTCAATTGATTTTCTGCAAAGCCTTCACATTCTGTATTTAATGTTATTCACAGGTCCATAAGTCTTCCCATTAATTCTATTATGTTCATTTTCTACAAAATATATAATAGTCTATTTTTTTTAGTATTAAATTTAATTTACAGTTTGCCTACCCAGCTGCATAATTGATCTAAAATCGTCTGTAAATCATTATCTATATCCTTTATTACTACTGTTAGCTTAATTTTTTTGTATTCATTCTCGGGATGTCAAGGATGTCAAGGCCTTAGAGAAGGTGCTGAAGAGATTTACTAGAATGGTACCAGGGATAAGGGACTTCAGTTATGTGGGGAGACGGGAGAAGTTGGGTTTGTTCTCCTTAGAACAGAGAAGGTTAAGATGAGATTTGATAGAGGTGTTCAAAATCATGAAAGATTTCAATAGAGTATTGCATAGAATTCCATAGAATGTACAGCACAGAAACAGGCCATTCAGCCCAACAGGTCCATGTTGGTGTTTATGCTGCACATGAACCTCCTCCCTCTCCACTTCATTTAATCTTACCAGCATATCCTTCTATTCCTTTCTCCCTCATGTGTTTATCTAGCTTCCCCTTAAATGCATCTGTGCTAGTCACCTCAATTACTCCTTGTAGTAGTGAGTTCCACATTCTAACCACTCTCTGGGTAAAGAAGTTTCTCCTGAATTCCCTATTAGATTCATTAGTAAATAAGGAGAAACTGTTTCCAGTGGCTGAAGGTTCGGCAACCAGAGAACACAGATTTAAGTTAATTGACAAAAGAATCAGAGGAGACAGGAGCGAGTTGTTATGATCTGGAATGCACTGTCTGAAAGGGTGGTGGAAGCAGATTCAAAGGAACTTTCAAAAGGGAATTGGATAAATACTTGAAGGGAAAAATTTTGCAGAGTTATGGGGAAAGAGCTGTGGTGTGAGATAGTTCTTCCAAAGACCCGGCACCGAAATGATGGGCTGAATGGCCTTCTTCTGTGTTATATCATTCTGTGATTCTATGTGGACATCGCTGGCAAGACCGATATTTATTACCTATCCCTACTTGCCCTTGTAAATGGTAGCCATGATGTGGAGATGCCGGTGATGGACTGGAGTTGACAATTATAAACAATTTTACAACACCAAGTTATAGTCCAACAATTTTATTTGAAATTCACAAGCTTTTGGAGGCTTCCTCCTTCCTCAGGATAACATCAACAAGTTCCATCCCACCATCAAGCTCACCATGGACTTCTCCTCAGAATCAGTTTCTTTCTTGGACACACAAATCTCCATCAAAGACGGGCACCTCAGCACCTCACTCTACCGCAAGCCCACGGACAACCTCACGATGCTCCACTTTTCCAGCTTCCACCCTAACCACGTCAAAGAGGCCATCCCCCATGGACAGGCCCTGCGAATATACAGGGTCTGCTCAGACGAGGAGGAACGCAATGGACACCTACAGACGCTGAAAGACGCCCTAGTAAGAACGGGATATGACGCTCGACTCATCGATCGACAGTTCCGACGGGCCACAGCAAAAAATCGCATAGACCTCCTCAGAAGACTAACACGGGACGCAACCAACAGAGTACCCTTCGTCGTCCAGTACTTCCCCGGAGCGGAGAAACTACGCCATGTTCTCCGCAGCCTTCAACATGTCATCAATGACGACGAACACCTCGCTATGGCCATCCTCACACCTCCATTACTCGCCTTCAAACAGCCACCCAACCTCAAACAGACCATCGTTCACAGCAAATTACCCAGCTTTCAGGAGAACAGCGTCCACGACACCACACAACCCTGCCACGGTAACCTCTGCAAGACATGCCAGATCATCGACACAGATACCACCATCACACGAGAGGACACCACCCACCAGGTGCATGGTTCATACTCCTGTGACTCGGCCAACATTGTCTACCTCATACGTTGCAGGAAAGGATGCCCCAGAGCATGGTACACTGGCGAGACCATGCAGACACTGCGACAACGGATGATCGGACACCGCGCAACAATTGCCAGACAGGAGGGTTCCCTCCCAGTCAGGGAACACATCAGCAGTCAAGGACATTCAGCCACCGACCTTCGGGTAAGTATACTCCAAGGCGGCCTTCGAGACACACGACAACGCAAAATCGTCGAGCAGAAATTGATAGCCAAGTTCCGCACCCATGAGAACGGCCTCAACCGGGATCTTGGGTTCATGTCACGCTACACGTAACCCCACCAGCGAACAAATGTTATCTGTTTTTAATATAACGGGTCATTTGCTGTCTTTTCTATGTTTCTGCCTCTCTCATTCTCTTTTTTTTTTGGTGGTTTGTATATTCGGTGGCCTTTTAGGTAACACCTCTCTGTCTGCACACTGTGATTGCCTTGGCAACGGGCAGTTGGAAAGACTATCTGTAATCACCAGGTATTGTTCTGTGATTTATAAATGCGAAGGGTTCGAGGATTTCATTTCCACAACATTCACCTGAGGAAGGAGGAAACCTCCGAAAGCTTGTGAATTTCAAATAAAATTGTTGGAATATAACTTGGTGTTGTAAAATTGTTTACAATTGCCCTTGTAAAGGTGGTGGTGAGCCTTTTTCTTGAACTCCAGCAGTCCGTGTAGTGAAGGTGCTCCCACAATGCTGTTATGATACTGAAAAAAAAAAGTTTAGCATCCTTTGTTGTTGGATGGCTATAGCAGCAGCTTTGCAAGAAGTGGGTAGGGTTTTCTTTTCCTAAGAGTTGTTTTCCCTCCACAAATTAAGTGTCGGAGCACTTATGGAACCTGTAGGCAAAATGACCTGGGAGATGAGTCCAATAGGATACCATCCTAACAGCATTGAGGAGGACATTGTGAGTGTATCAGTGACAGGAAGACTAAGTGCACATTTAAATATAAGCTCTAACTAACATCATTCTGCAGTAAGATGCTTATCTTTGGGTAATACAAGGGGCGTTTCTGTCACATGCACACATACGCTCACAAATAAAGATATCACATATAAACAGATGGTCCTTGCAGATGGTAGAGAAAATAGCCAGATTCCCTCAAAATGACAAAGACAGCAAAAACAGTATGGGATAATGTACAGCTGGAAGTGGTTACAAGGAAATAATTTGATCAAGGGCTTCTGATGTTGAGATAAACCATGAGAATCAAGCTCAAGCTAGACATTGTAGTCTTGTAATTAGATCATTGATTTTTAGGTGTTTCCTTCTATCTGTTTTATTATTTTTGTTTTCCCAAAGATGTCTGTCTCAGTATTCTTAGTAATATTCGCAAAATCAGAACTATAGAGCGGAACAAGTTTTGCATTCCAATAGAATACGACCTGATCTCCTGCAAAGTTGCTCGTGGATTGGGCTCTTCTCTCTCCCAATTTTTGTTGAAGAGCAATGCTCAGCATTTCACAATTGGAAGTGGAGTCCTTGTTATCCCCCAGCTTACTCTGTATGTCTACAAATCTTTCTTCTTTGGTAAGTCCGTTCCCTGCCTCCTCTCTCTTACTGGTGTCACTATTTTGGTTCATAATTCCTCCTCTCCAATGTCACAGCTGTTACCCTGGATACTTGTACTACTTTCAGCCTTGTCGCTACGCTGCTCTGCTTTCCAGATTTTCCCACAAAAAACGCGCTTGAAAAAATAAAGTTGTGAACACAGCCGGCGCTATAATGTGCTCCCAACTTCAATTATTTTTCTGCAGCAAATAATCTAAGGTCGGTGCAAAATCCAACATGATTGCCTTGCTTGGTTTAGTGGGAGTCTCTGGTCTGTGGCCTCACGTGATCAAGATAAGCCAATCAGCAATGCTGGAAACACTCTACAATAATAAATATTACATTCACATAGACATCAAGCTTTTAATAATAGAATGTTGTAATTTGTGAGGTAATTTTGTTTCGCAAATGTCTTTTCCTGGTATTTTAGAGTGTGTTATTTCACAGCTGCAGTAATCCCCTGATGATTTTCTTTGTGAAGTTTCATGATTTGTGACACAATTAATGAAAATTTATTGAAATTAAATCTTCAATTGGCAAAAAACAAAATGAGAAATATATTGTGTAATAGAATAACGGCATCATGGAATATTATGGCCTGACTTTGTGAAGCTCCAGTTCTCATTTACACTCTTGACAACTTTTGGACCCTGTGAACCTGGTTCTAATCACTTTGTTTTTCTCCTCTCTGTGATTACGGAAAATGTTCTTTCATAAAAATAACACCATCTGATGGAAGTACAGATGTATCAGAGGTTTTAAATACAGTTTGCACGTATTTCCGTGATACAGTTTGAAAAACTATGAACTTTTGGGAATGAAAATAGGTTGCGAGTGCAAATCTATGACACCTTTGAGATATACATCTCAGATGCTTTTAGAACCTGTCTCTTAATGTCCCAGGTGATAGTGAAGCAATGACCCAGAAATGATCATTCCTTGATAAATCGCCTGTCACTTGTAAGTATTGTGGAATGTGAACTTCGATTATTTATGCACCCTGTCTGGTTTAATTTTTTTAAATATTTGGTCAGCATTACAGATTAATAGTGCAATAGAATCATAGAATCATAGAAGTTTACAACATGGAAACAGGCCCTTCGGCCCAACATGTCCATGTCGCCCAGTTTATACCACTAAGCTCGTCCCAATTGCCTGCACTTGGCCCATATCCCTCTATACCCATCTTACCCATGTAACTGTCCAAATGCTTTTTAAAAGACAAAATTGTACCCGCCTCTACTACTGCCTCTGGCAGCTCGTTCCAGACACTCACCACCCTTTGAGTGAAAAAATTGCCCCTCTGGACCCTTTTGTATCTCTCCCCTCTCACCTTAAATCTATGTCCCCTCGTTATAGACTCCCCCACCTTTGGGAAAAGATTTTGACTATCTACCTTATCTATGCCCCTCATTATTTTATAAACTTCTATAAGATCACCCCTAAACCTCCTACTCTCCAGGGAAAAAAGTCTCAGTCTATCCAACCTCTCCCTATAAGTCAAACCATCAAGTCCCGGTAGCATCCTAGTAAATCTTTTCTGCACTCTTTCCAGTTTAATAATATCCTTTCTATAATAGGGTGACCAGAACTGTACACAGTATTCCAAGTGTGGCCTTACTAATGTCTTGTACAACTTCAACAAGACATCCCAACTCCTGTATTCAATGTTCTGACCAATGAAACCAAGCATGCTGAATGCCTGCTTCACCACCCTATCCACCTGTGACTCCACTTTCAAGGAGCTATGAACCTGTACTCCTAGATCTCTTTGTTCTAAAGCTCTCCCCAACGCCCTACCATTAATGGAGTAGGTTCTGGCCCGATTCGATCGACCAAAATGCATCACCTCACATTTATCTAAATTAAACTCCATCTGCCATTCATCGGCCCACTGGCCCAATTTATCAAGATCCCGTTGCAATCCTAGATAACCTTCTTCACTGTCCACAATGCCACCAATCTTGGTGTCATCTGCAAATTTACTAACCATGCCTCCTAAATTCTCATCCAAATCATTAATATAAATAACAAATAACAGCGGACCCAGCACCGATCGCTGAGGCACACCGCTGGACACAGGCCTCCAGTTTGAAAAACAACCCTCTACAACCACCCTCTGTCTTCTGTCGTCAATCCAATTTTGTATCCAATTTTATATAACAGTTTTATTTCCAATTTTTATATCCAATTTTTATATAACAATTTTATATAACAATCCAATTTTATACAACAGTTATTTCATCTGTCTGCCCGCAAACCAAGGAGGAAGAAGCTTCAGCTCTTCAAACCCACAAGCTATTCATCTGCTGGTCACGAGTAAGTTTTTGTGATGATTGTGCTGTTGTTATTTCTGATATTTTCGTTCAGTAGCATGTCAATACGGGGAGCAATTTTAATCTAACACACCCGTTAAGAAACTGACGGGATTAGGTACAATGTTGGTTTTACATTCCGCCCGATTTTGCTCTCCATTGAAGTAAATGGAGACTAATTTTGGGTGGGGTGTAAAACCAGCATTCCACCCGATACCGTGGGTATCCCGCCCGGGGAGTTAGGTTAAAATTAACCCCAGTTTATCTCAGGATGATGATTTAGAGAGATTGGGTAACTCTTCCTCAGCACTGAGTTCAACTAAAAGATATTATGTGGTTCAAGAACGATGTGTGGCACCGAAGGATCATAGTGCCTGCTAAACTATGGATTGTGGAATCACAGACTCATAAAATCTGGAAAGGCAGCAAGATTCATTGCTTAGTTTGAATTCTAAGCTTTCTGAATAATATGGTGAATGAATGAGGTACCATCGTACATCATATAAAACTGGTATCGACACATGCATGAGTCTTAAAACAAAAAGCTGGTATTTGTACATGAAAATTGTCCCGCGTGTCTGAGAGATATATACCATTGATGTGGCTGCCATACCTATTGGACTTGCTAAACATATAATTATTAGAAGATTGTAGTTTGTGAGGTAATTTTGTTTCCCAATTTGTCTTTTTCTGGTATTTTACAGTGTGTATTTCACAGGTACAGAAAGCCCCAGATGATTTTCTGATGGATTAATGAATTGTGCAAATAATTACTGATAATGTAGTAAAATTTAATCTGCACTTGTCAAGAAATAACTTATGTAATATATTGTGTAATAAAATAACACTATACATGGGAGCATTATGTCTGAGAGAAGGTCCGTTCCTTATTTATACATTTGACAACTTTAGGACCCTCTCTGTGATAATGGGAAATGTTCTTTTTGAAAATAGCAATGTCAGGTGGAAGTGCCGGTTCCATCAATATTTCAGCAATATTGGCACTTCTATTATAGTCATACAGTTGTTTACAGCACACACGTAGAAAAAAAAGAACTTGCATTTTATATAGCACCTTTTACGACCCCAGGATGACCCAAAGCACTTCACAACCAATAAGGTGCAGTCACTGTTGTAATATAGGAAACACGGCAGTACAAATTCCCACAAACAGCAATGAGATATTGACCAGATAATCTTTTTTAGTTATGTTGTTTGAGGGATAAATATTGGCTATGACACCGGGGAGAACTCCCCCGCTCTCCTTCAAAATAGTGCCGTGGGTTCTTTTACCTCCACCTGAGAGGGCAGACGGGGCCTCTGTTTAACGTTTCATCCGATAGACGGCACCTCCAACAATGCAGCACTCCATCAGTACTGCACTGGAGTGTCAGCCTAGATTTTGTGCTCAAGTTCCTGGAGTGCGGCTTGAACACATGACCATCTGACTCAGAGGCGAGAGTGCTACCAACTGCGTCATGGCTGGTACTGAGAAGGCGGTACTGAGGCATTCATTCAGCACACAGTATAGATGCGTTTCGATAGTTAATTCTACCTGTTATGCACATAAATACCTGAAGGACATTGTTTTAACATAAATTTGTTTTTGAGTTTTGCACCTTTTCTTTTTGTACTCATTGGGGTTATTGACAGGAAATAGAACATTTTCTATTTCAGGCACCCAGTGTTAATGTCAAGTATTCATGTTAGGTACTGCACGACTGAAGGAAGATTGAAAATCCATCTACCAAAAATGTGCCTCAGTTCCAATCTCAAAAGAACATTCCTACTTCATCGATATGCCATTTTTCCATTTCCCATAACAGCTACCTTGTAACCTTTTCAAGTGAGATTGCCTAATTATTGCAGAAGATAGAGTACTGTGTGCAGTATTGGGTCCCACTTTAAAGGATGGATATTGAGGCTTTAGATAGGATAAAATACAAATTCACTCGGATGCTGCCTGGTATAAGGAAGTACAAATATGATGAGAGACTTGGAAAATTGGTGCTTTTTTCAGTTAGAAAAATGCAGATTACTGGGCGATATGATAGAAGTTTAAAATTACGAAACGATGGTATGGGATAGTTAGAAGCAGACTGTTTCCAGTCGTTGAGGGGTCAAGAAAAAGGGGCCATAGATACAAGATTAAATGTAAGCAATTTAGAACAGAGGACAGAAGAAACTTCTTTACACAGATAGTTGTGAGGCTGTGGAATTCATTTCCAGGGACTGTGGTTGAGGCAGAAACTATGTCAACATTCAGGATTAGATTGCATTGGTGGATGAAGGAAAAGGAGTTTGTAAGGACATGGGAACAGGCCGGGTTAGTGTGAGTAGAACTATTTGCTCACCTGGAAGGTGAACGTCAACAAGGATTGGTTGGATTGGTTCGATTGAATGGCCTGTTTTCATGTTGTAGCTTCTATGTATTTCTAAAGGCAGTTTTGTGCTGTTAGCCTATGCCCAGTAGGAGCTAGATTGAGATTGGCCAAACTCGTTTTATACAGGATCCTTACAATCTTACAGTCAACAGACAGAGAGGACTTTCATCTCATCAGTTTGGGCTAGATAATAACCTGTGTCCCAGGAGTGAAAAGCTACTGTCTAGCCCACTGCACCACCCAGTCCCCGAAACTTTTCATTTTTACTCCTGCCGCCACATCGACAGCGGTCCCCACACCCAAATGTGGGATTTAAAAGGGGAACATTTACAGGATTACTAACTGCAATTATTGCATGAATCTAAGTTGGCTTTTTATTTTTATTTTGTTCATTGTCCATTTCAATTAAATATTAAAGTGTGTGTTCACGAAGTGATGTTGATGTTAACTCCTAGTTGAGGAGGAATCCAAGAAAGGATGAATATCCTAATCCAAAGTATGGTTCTATATGGTAAAGGGATATCAGTGCCTATATCAAGGTTACAGAATGGTGAACAAGCTGAATTTTATTTTTTTTGTTTGTTCCTGATTACATTGCAAGAATCGTCTAGATTGATAGAATCATGGAAATCTACGGCACAGAAGGAGGCCATTCGGCCCATCATGTCTGTGCCAGTGGAAAAAGAGCTAGCCAGCCGAATCCCACTTTTCAAGTTCTTGGTCCATAGTGTCCGTAGTGATGTAAGTGCCTAAACTATATTTCAGAAGTGCTTTTCATGGCATAATGGACAATTGAATGGACATGGGGGGAATTTGAACTCTCCAGGACAGGCGGGACAATGGTGGGGGGGGGGGGGTTAAATTGTTAAAAATGGGAAATCCGATCTCAACCCTCTGCGAACGTGCCTATTTCCAGTTAACCCACGGCGGGTTGGGGGTCAGGCAAGTAACATGCTCTCATGAGGTGGGTCGTTAATTATAATATGTTAATGAGGCTCCGTGCCTCAGACTTTGGCAGCCATGTGGATTTAACGGCTGTGGGCCAGGTTTCCCAGGGCTGGGGAAACCCGGCAGCTGAAGTGCTGGAGAGGAGGATGTCCTTGAGGGGTCAAGGGCAGAATCTATTTGGTTGGAGTTTAGAAACAATTGGTGCGCCATTACATTACTGGGTGTATTCTGTAGACCACCAACTAGTGGGAAGGATATAGAGGAGCAAGTTTGCAGGGAAATTACAGAAAGGTGCAAGAACTATAGAGTAGTGATAATAGGGGATTTTAACTATCCTAATAAGGACTGGGATGGTAATAGTGTAAAGAGCAAAGAGGGGGAGAAATTTCTGAAGTGTGTTCAGGAGAACTTTCTCGATCAGTATGTTTCAGGCTTCAAGGGCAATTAGGGATGGGCAATAAATGCTGGCCTTGCCAGCGATGCCCACATCCCATGAATGAATTTTTAAAAAAGGCCCAACGAGTAAGCAGGCATTGCTGGATCTGGTTCTGGGGAATGAGGTGGGTCAAGTGGAGCAAGTGTCAGTGGCGGAACATTTAGGGAACAATGATCATAGTGTCATAAGGTTTAGATTAGTTATGGAAAAGGACAAGGAGCAATCTAAAGTAAAAATACTTAATTGGAGGAGGGCCAATTTCAGTGGTGTGAGAATGGATCTGGATTCAAAGATTGGTGGGCAAAACTGTAAATGAACAATGGGTGGCCTTTAAAGAAGAGATGGTTCAGGTACAGTCTAGGTATATTCCCACGAGAGGAGAAGGTAGGGCAACCAAAGCCAGAGCTCCCTGGATGACGAAAGAGATAGAGAGTAAGAGGAGCAAAGTGAGTAAGAGGAGCAAAGTGAGAGTATGAGAATAGACTGGCAGCTAACATAAAAGGGAATACAAAAGTCTTCTATAGGCATGTAAATAGTAAATGGGTAGTAAGAAGAAGGGTGGGGCCGATTAGGGACCAAAAAGGAGATCTGCGCCTGGAGGCAGAGGGCATGGCTGAGCTACTAAATGAGTATTTTTCATCAGTCTTTACCAAGGAAGAAGATGCTGCCAAAGTCACAATATAAAACAGGAGATAGTTGAGATACTGGATGGGCTCAAAATTGATAAAGAGGAGGTACTAGAAAGGCTGGCTGTACTTAAAGTAGATAAGTCACCGATCCGGATGGGATGCATCCCAAGCTGCTGAGGGAAGTAAGTGTAGAAATTGCATTGGTACTGGCCATAATCTTCCAATCATCCTTAGATATGGGGATGGTGCCAGAGGACTGGAGAAATGCAAATGTTACACCCTTGTTCAAAAAAAGGTGTAAGGATAAACCCGGCAATGACAAGCTGTTCCAGTACAGTTACAACACTGGCATCTACCCGACAATGTGGAAAATTGCCCAGGTATGTCCTGTCCAGAAAAAGCACGACAAATCCAATCTGGCCAATTACCGCCCCATCAGTCTACTCTCAATCATCAGCAAAGTGATGGAAGGTATTGTCGACAGTGCTATCAAGCGGCACTTATTCACCAATAACTTGCTGACCGATGCTCAGTTTGGGCTCCGTCAGGACTACTCAGCTCCAGACCTCATTACAGCCTTGGTCCAAACATGGACAAAAGAGCTGAATTCCAGAGGTGAGGTGAGAGTGACTGCCCTTGACATCAAGGCAGCATTTGACCGAGTGTGACACCAAGGAGCCCTAGTAAAATTGAAGTCAGTGGGAATCAGGGGAAACTCTCCAGTGGCTGGAGTCATACCTAGCACAAAGGAAGATGGTAGTGGTTGTTGGAGGCCAATCATCTCAGCCCCAGGACATTGCTACAGGAGTTCCTCAGGGCAGTGTCCTAGGCCCAACCATCTTCAGCTGCTTCATCAATGACCTTCCCTCCATCATGAGGTCAGAAATGGGGATGTTCGCTGATGATTTCACAGTGTTCAGTTCCATTCGCAACCCCTCAAATAATGAAGCTGTCCGAGCCCGCATGCAGCAAGACCTGGATAATATCAGGCTTGGGCTGATAAGTGGCAAGTAACATTCACGCCAGACAAGAGCCAGGCAACGACCATCTCCAACAAGAGAGAGTCTAACCACCTCCCCTTGACATTCAACGGCACTGCAATCGCCGAATCCCCCAACATCAACATCCTGGGGGTCACCATTGACCAGAAACTTAACTGGACCAGCCATATAAATACTGTGGCTTCAAGAGCAGGTCAGAGGCTGGGTATTCTGCGACGAGTGACTCACCTCCTGACTCCCCAAAGCCTTTCCACCATCTACAAGGCACAAGTCAGGAGTGTGATGGAATACTCTCCACTTGCCTGGATGAGTGCAGCTCCAACAACACTCAAGACGCTCAACACCATCCAGGGCAAAGCAGCCCGCTTGATTGGCACCCCATCCACCACCCGAAACATTCACTCCTTTCACCACCGGCACACCGTGGCTGCAGTGTGTACCATCCACAGGATGCACTGCAGCAACTCGCCAAGGCTTCTTCGACAGCACCTCCCAAACCCGCGACCTCTACCACCTAGAAGGACAAGAGCAGCAGGCACATGGGAACAACACCACCTGCACCTTCCCCTCCAAGTCACACACCATCCTGACTTGGAAATATATCGCCGTTCCTTCATTGTCGCTGGGTCAAAATCCTGGAACTCCCTTCCTAACAGCACTGTGGGAGAACCTTCACCACACGGACTGCAGCGGTTCACAAAGGCGGCTCACCATCACTTTCTCAAGGGCAATTAATGATGTGCAATAAATGCCTGCCTCGCCAGCGACGCCCACATCCCATGAACGAATTTTTTAAAAGTCAGTTTAACCTGCAAATTTTGCAGGTGGGGAAGCTTTTACAAACGATAAACCGGGAAAAAATTGATGGTCGCTTGAACAAGTATGGATTAGTAAAGGAAAGCCAGCATGGATTTGTTAATGGCAAATCGTGTTTAACCAACTTGATTGAATTTTTTGATGAGGTAACAGAGAGGGTTGATGAGGGCAATGCCCTTAAAATGATGTTGTGTATATGGACTTTCAAAAGGTGTTTCATAAAGTGCCACATAATAGGCTTGTCAGCAAAATTGAAGCCTATGGAATAAATGGCGCAGTGGCAGCTTTGATATGAAATTGGCTAACAGGAAACAGAGAGTAGTGCTGAACAGTTGTTTTTCTGAGGAAGGTATACAGTGGTGTTCCCCAGGGTTCTGTACTAAGACCACTGCTTTTTTTGATATATATTAATGACTTGGACTTGGGTCTAAAGGGCACAATTTCAAAATTTGCAGATGACACAAAACTTGGAAGTGTAGTAAACAGTGAGGAGGATAGTAATGGACTTCAAAAGGACATAGACAGGATGGTGGAATGGGCGGACACATGGCAGATGAAATTTAATGCAGAGAAGCGCGCAGTGATACATTTTGGCAGAACGAGGAGATGCAATATAAACGAAATGGTACAATTCTGAAGGAGGTGCAGGAACAGAGAGACCTGGGGGTATATGTGCACAAATCTTTGAAGGTGGCAGGACAGGTTGAGAAAGCAGTTAAAAAAGTACACTGGATCCTGGGCTTTAGAAATAGAGGCATACAGTAGAAAAACAAGCAAATTATGTTGAACCTTTATAAAACTGGTTCGGCCACAACTGGAGTATTGTGTCCAATTTTGGGCACCGCTCTTTCGGAAGGATGTGAAGTCCTTAGAGATGGTGCAGAAAAGATTTACTAGAATAGTTCCAAGGATGAGGGACTTCAGTTACGTGGATAGACTGGAGAAGCTGGGGTTGTTCTCCTTAGAGCAGAGAAGGTTGAGAGGAGATTTGATAGAAGTGTTCAAAATCATGAAGAGTTTAGATAAAGTAAATAAAGAGAAACTGTTCCCATTGGCGGAAGGGTTGAGAACCAGAGAACACAGATTTAAGGTGATTGGCAAAAGAACCAAAGGCGACATGAGGGAAAACTATTTTACGCAGCGAGTAGTTATGGTCTGGAATGCACTGCCTGAGAGGGTGGTGGAAGCAGATTCATTTGTGGCTTTCAAAAAGAAATTGGATAAATACTTGAAGGGAAAAAATTTGTCGGGCTATGGGGAAAAAGCGGGGGAATGGGACTAACTGGATTGCTCTTACAAAGAGCCGGCATGGGCTCGATGGGCCGAACAGCCTCCTTCTGTGCTATAACCATTCTATGATTCTAAAGGGAAGTGAGAACCGCCCGGATCCAGCACTGCTTGTAGGCCAGAAGGAGCAGGAGTGCTTCCCCCAACCCCCAGCCTCAAGCTAACCTGCCACAATCTCACCCTCCCCGCAATCTTGCGCGATCCCTCCCTCAACAATCCATTTTTCCCCCCATTATCGTCGGAACCCCCCTACAATCAGACCCCCCCCCCCCCCCCGCAACACAATCTCTCCCCTCCGCGATCTCTCCTTCCTTACCACGATCTCCCCCCACCCTCCGTGATCGCTTCCTCCCCCACCCCCACCGTGTGATCTCTCCCTCCCTCCCTCCTCTCCAGTCCCCAGCCTTGTACAGCTGGCGTTCCCACGCGGCAGCCAGTCAGCCTGTCAATCTGGCTGGCTGTCGGGTGGGAAACTGAGTATAAAATATTCTAATGCGGTCCTGCTGTTAAATTTGGCAGGACCTCCACCTTTCTCGTATTTCTGGGTTTCCCATCCACTGACAAGTACCCCCCTCCCTCCCCGCCTCTCCGTAAATATCGGGCCTATCATTTTCTACGGTAACTATGTTTTCTTATTTTATGTTTTTCTAAGCGTTGCGGTTTAAAAAAAACAAAGTATATCCTTGATAGTCTTTCCCCTCCCTCCCTTAAAGCCATCCACCTTCATTCTTTCCTGCATGAAACTTTATTCTAAAGGACATATTTTGACCAAAATAAATGAGGCTTGAGTACTATCTAACGAAGGTGCCAGCACGCTGGTAATTTACAGTGAGTATCATAAATCACTTGCGATTAATTGACTGAAAGTTATCCTTCTCTTGTGTACAAAATCATTTTCATCTTATATTGGAGCCTATATTGATGATATGTACACAGTATCAATAAATCAAGCCAATGCAGTGGATCTATTTTCTTGTTCAACTTTTTTTTTGCGAAGAAGGAAATTAAAATCGGACGGTGGTTTTAAAGAGCCTCCATCACCTTGCTTATACGTTGACCTACAGAAAGCATGGACCCGCAAGCAACCCCCATTCGTAATTGGAAACTGGCACTTTTATAGAATCGCACTGTGAATGCCTGAATTTCAACTAATGGCACATAACTGGGTTGAGTGTCTGGCTGCAATGCTTCAGAGGCCAAAAGACTGCTCTGGTAAACCAATACCTCTACAACGAATAATGATCGTATTGTTCCAATTCTAATTGCTTTCAGCATAGGGATGGCACTGCTCTCTAAGAGACCACAGTTCATCATAAACAATTGCACTTGTGAGAGATGAATATGTTAACAGTGACCCCAGATGGAGTATATACTAAGAATAATTTATTGGATCAGTGAAGGCTGAGAGACAATGAAAATTGTTAAAATACCATATACGCACATATATATTGTGCAGAGAGCACAAAACAGTTTTTTTTTAATTCATTCATGGGATGTGGGCATCGCTGGCCCGGCCAGGATTTATTGCCCATCCCTAATTGACTTTGAGAAGGTGATGGTGAGCTGTCTTCTTGAACCACTGCAGTCTGTTAGGTAAGGAGTTCCAGGATTTTGACCCAGCTACGATGAAGGAATGGCGATATATTTCCAAGTCAGGATGATGTATGACTTGGAGGAGAACATGCAGATGGTTGTGTTCCCATGCACCTGCTGCCCTTGTCCTTCTCGGTGGTAGAGGTCGCGGGTTTGGGAGATGCTGTTGAAAAAGTCTTGGCGAGTTGCTGCAGTGCATCTTGTAGATGGTACGCACTACAGCCACGATGTGCCGGTGGTGGAGGGAATGAATGTTTAAGATGGTGGATGGGATGCCAATCAAGCAGGCTGCTTTGTCCTGGATGGTGTCGAGCTTCTCGAGTATTGTTGGAGCTGCACTCATCCAGGCAAATGGAGAGTATTCCATCACACTCCTGACTTGTGCTAACTGTTCATGTTCAATGGCAGGTTCAGTGTACCAAGTGTCCTTGGGCATTTGGTACTTAATGTTATGTTGTGTCCTTGTGTATCCCCAACAAATTAAATGGTTTCAATGTCATCTCTGGAGCAATATCAGAAAAATTTCTATACTCAGAGAGTGGTAAGAATGTGGTATGCACTACCACATGGAGTGGTTGAGGTGAATAGCATAGATACATTTAAGGGGAACCTACATAAGTAAATAAGGGAGAAAGGAATAAAAGGATATGCTGATTGGGTTAGATGAAGTCGGATGGGAAGATGCTCGTGTGGAGCATAAACTTATTGGGCCATATGGCCTGTTCCTGTGCTGTAAAATTCCATGTGATTCTATGTAATGATCGGGGTGAGTCCAGGTAAGCCTAACATTTATTTCACTCCTGTTGAAAGTATTTCCGCAAGCCATCGTTTTCTAATGTATCAGAGTCATAACGTGGCCATGTGAATCGTCCACCAGTACTTGTATTCTAGCACATCACATTGCCACATATCGGGGCAGAACTTGCTCCCGAGATAACGGAGGAGCTCAACACCGCTCTCTGTTCTTAATGGTGAATTTGAATGTGCTCACTAAAACGCAGAAATTGTGAACTTGCGCCTAGTGGTTCGCCGGCGATTTGACAGCTTCGAATTAAAGGGCCATCGCACGCTGCAATCATTGAAATCATTGAAAAATCGCAAACTTGCCCACCTGCCCAGCTGGAAAGTAACTAATTATACCACCAAACAGGCACGCTTAAAAATACCAGGTCTAAACTAAATTTTAAAAGCGCAGTTAGTCTTCCTGACTGCCAAACAACTAAAAATTAATTCTAAAACTGTGGAGTCTCATTTTACTCCTTATTTTAATAGGTTTTGGTCATTTAACAAAGAATGTTTAAATTTTAAAAATTAATTTTTTTTTAACTTTTCCCTTCTCTCTCTTCAATTTAATTCAATTATCTCTTTGGCATTTTATTAAAAAAAATTGTAATTTTTATTTACAATGACTTCCAGAATGCAAACTTTAAATGAATGAAGTCTGCTTGCCTGCTTGTGGGCGGGACCTCTCTTCCTGACAGATTTTGTGGACGTGTCTTCCATTCTCACAGACAGTTCAATGCGCATCACATTATGCTGCTCAGAGGCTGAGTTCATAGCACACAAATTTTTAAAAGTTCAAAATCAAGCAAGTTGATTTAATTTGCAGGAGCTGCAGCGAGCGTTGCCAAGTCTCTCTGCGCAAGTTCTGGCCTAATATGTTTGTTACATGATGACATTCCTAGTTATGATAATGTCAAAAGTTCACTTTTCCGTGGGAATCCCGTATTTTACTTGAAAGATTACCTGTGGACCAGGTCAGGTGGAAAATGAGGAAAGTTGAAAATCTGCAACAAGAGAGCAAGCAACAAATGATGTCCTAATGTCCTGTTAATGGCCCATCAAAAAGCTGTAGCAATTTTAAAACATTGATAGTACAGGCTGTATGAACCAGATCGAGCAGGACATGTACATACTCTATGGGATGTGTTCATTGTATGGACCAACTATGGAAGTGGCATTTGTGGGTAAAATGAAGCAAATGAGCCTCAACCAGGTGGGACTATTGTGCTTCTTTGCCATTTAGCAAAATATCACAACAATTTAATTGTCTCCATAGTTTTCTGAGGTCTATTTTTTTCCACTCCCAATGACTTGTGCTGGAATAAGGTTCTTCAAGTACTGGCAGGCCTGCAGTAACTTTTGCAAGTTGCCATGCCTCCTATCTGAAACTAGGCAGTGAGTGTTGACCGATTATTTGACTGTGGCATGCAACACTGCTGAGGCAGATGCTGCCCTTATCTGACATCCACACAGATGTACTTTCCAAGGTGAGTCATCAGGTAGCAATATGCAACGAGGACCCAGTCAGAAATCAGCTCACTCAGCACTGACGGCGGACAGAATCCGAGACCTTCCTGGCCTTGTATAGTTCAGTACCACAACATCTGGTATATGTAAATTCCATACTTTTTTGTTTTATTTTCATCGTCTTTAGCACGCAAGATAAAAACAAAATAAGAAAACCATTAGGGAATTACAGGAAAGAAATATGTAATTGACAGGAAAAATCTGATTATGATCTGGGAATTCTGAGGTCCTTATTCTTTAAAAATACTTAGATGGATGTGGTTTGTTGTTTCCTGGATACCAAGGAACCTAGTTGATGCACAAAAGTGTTTGACTTCTGTTATTGTCACTAGGATATTGAACAAGAGGTGTTCACTGGTTATCTAACAGGCATTTGGGTGCCAGATATAATGACCCATTGATATCCGAAAGGTGTCTCATTTCATAGAAAGTAAGGGCACTAGTTGACTTACCATCACAAATAGATCAGGGTTCCTGTCCATGGGACTTTCTAGATCCAAGCAATGTGTTGACTTCTATCTAGACTAAATCAACAGGGGGCCAGTTACTGTATTTGGTTCTGGAATGTCACTGTGGGATGTTATACTCTGTACTCGGAGTAATTATGCTGCCACTTCCTTCTTCCATGCAATCTTCTCCTTAGAAGTGAAAAGCTGTTCTCTGTTTTTATTGACTATTATAGCCTGACAGTTACTGGTGGCATTAAGCCTAATGCCTGTGGCATTGAAGTGTTATTGTGTTGTAAGTGTGGGCTAAACCGCGCTCACTAAATTACTGTACCAGTTCAGGAATGGCGCTGTGGGCTGTTTGGAGTAATTGTGCTGCAATATCCTTCTTCCATACAGCTTTCCAAGAATAACTACCCTGGTACTAGGAACACGTGTCAGGCTAATTTAGTGAGTGGTGTTGAACCCACATTCACTGCCCATGGCTATGGCTACGTCTTCTCCTTTCTCTTCTGGCACACGAGGTAACCCGTTTATTCCAACTGCTTTTACGTCCAGTAATTTGTGCTCTGAGTTGTTTCCATAACGGAGACCCTTTTTTAAATGTGGACAGCTCTTTAACCTGACTCACAACCCCCTGCCGGGAGGAATGGCTATAGCGTATATGCATCACATGTGTGATGTGTTGTTAACCCTGATATCGAACTCTTTTTGCTGCAAAGGTTGCAGCCTGAGATCCGATCGGTGCCTTGGGGAGAGAGAGATCGGGACCTTGGTGTGGAAGGAGGGGAGGGAGATCGGGGGTCGGAGGGATCACAGTCGGAGGGGAGAAGGGAGGTCGGGGGGAGGGGGGAGGGACATCAGGAATCGGGGATCTCGGGGCTGGTAGTGGCAGCATTCGGGATGGTGATTGTGGTAAGTAACTTACTTTTTTTTGTGTAAGTGATCTTTAGGGCTGGTTTCCCTGAGTGCAGCCAGCACTGGCAATCTTGCAGTGGGGACTTGAAGCAGGCGTTAGGCCCCTTATTTGCTTATGCAAATGGCCTAACGCCTGCTTCAAGCATGGGTAAAGGATTCCTCTTGTTTGTCCTTACCGAATATGGCCGGTGTCGCACGCACACGCTTCCGGTTGAAACTGTGCATGCATTTCCTGCCAGCCATTTTGGGCCTTAGGTAAATAAGCACTACGTGGCCCAATTTAACTCCCTCTAATTATTAACAGCCACCAGACACAGAAAGACAAACACAGATAGAGAGGGGGAGACAGATGAAGACAGAGGTCATATTTTGAGTTCCTTTTTCAAATTAGAAAAATAAGTTGAATTTTGAAAACAAACAGAAAATCTCTAATTATTACCTGTGTTTTGTTGAGAGTTAACACTAGTGTGTTTACTTTTTCATTTGGTGTGAGACAAACAGAAAGAGGAGGAGGAAGAGAGTCAAAGGGAGGCAGACACAGATGCACATTCAGGAACCATCACAAAACACGAAATTTAACGTTTGCGGAAGTTCAACAACAACAACTTGTATTTGTATAGCACCTTTAATATAGATAAATGTCACAGTTGCTTATCAAGTCAGAAACCAGCGCTGTCAGGCGTAGCATCCTCTTTCTCCCTGCTCCAAGACACAAGGAATCGTTCAGTGAGCCATAACTCATGTTTCGCCTTCCATTTTGCCGATCCTCAGATTTGCCTTCCATAGTTTTGCCATACCTCAGATTCCTCTCCACGGTTTTGCCAGACCAAACGACATACCCCAGCAGGTCCACCGCACTACTGTCAAACTCTAGGATCACAACCCCAATCCTGCCAAGCCCCAGCCCACCTCAGTTTCTACCAAAGCCAGGACTGTCCTCAAGTCCAGTTAAACCCCACTCCTTTTCCCCAGTACTGCTAAATACCGCAATCTTACTGTGTATTCTCAGCTTTGAAAATGGTAGGGGATAAAAATTCAATGCAGAGGTATAGGAATATAATAAAACACAGGCCACTAATTTATAGTTTCTACAGAGTTGTGAAATTCAACCCCAAGGCACTAGTAAAATTCTAGAATAACATTTGATAAAAATGGAATTTGACATATTCAGTTACTGTAGATCAGTGGCCCTGCTGTTATCCCCCTACATGGCATAAAACATCCCTATTGTTGTAAAACAGCATGCCCCCTGACTCACCCTGAGCAATATCATGGAAGATCTACTCATAGAGTTTAAAATTTCCAAGTTAGAGGTGACATTTTTGAGATGCTATTCAATCTCTCTGTGTGTTTTCTCAACTCCTCCAAGATCATGTTCTTTATAAGTGCTCGTTCTATGCCCTACTGTCTCTACATGCCTGCAGCATAACAATTCAGTAATGCTTTGTAACTGTCTGCCACTCATCTTATCTAATATGTATCATTGTTAGCAATGTCTTACAGTTCTTTGGTAACACTGCAGTGCCAGCAGACCTTGTTGATTGTTCTGATCAACATATTGTGCGGCTTCACTTAAAGGGCTAGTTTAAGCAGGCATGGCAGTTTCAGCCACCAGCTGTTAGACTAGGAGTAGCAAGAAGATGTACGTATGGAAAAATAGAATGCCTTTCCTTAAGTCTGAACTTTAAAAATAAGTTGTTAAGCCATTTTCTGAAAAACTGTTTGTATTTAGAAGGTGACAAATAGTGTTTAATATACTTGGAGGCTTGGTGTTTGACATTTTGTTAGGCCTGGATAAAGTTTTTGAAAATGAATCCAAATTAAACTCATTTCTGCAAGTGATGCTTTTTTTTTCTCTCCCTCTAAACTAAGAACAGATGGTTGAATTGGTTGATGGATTAAAACCATCTGAAATAACTTTCAAAGTCATTTAGTAATAAAATCAACTTTCAGCACATTCTCTGGAAGTGTTTGTACAATGTAAAGAAGACTTGAGTTTCCTGATGTGGTGTAGTTTATAATATCCCTGGACGATTTATAATAAAACTATTAGCAGTAACATAGGAACAAAGGAAAAGAGGTGCCTTACAAAATGAATTCTAGAAATGCAACTAATTGTTTGGAAAAAAAAGCTGCCCTTGTTTTAAACTCGACCTCATTCTTATAGAAACATGAAATTTGAAACGAGAAAAGCCTATTCGACCCTTCAAGGCCCCTCCCTCCAACGGACTATTTACAATGTTCATTGTCATGGACATTACCCAATACATTTAATCTCCTGAGTGAAAGCAATAGCTGCTGATAAAACATTCAAGAAGAGAATTCTGAAATTTCTTGCTGACTTCCAAAAATAATGGAATGAAAGCTAAAGGATATAATCCTAAAATGTCATTCTGTATTATTCTATCTGCTGAATTTCTCATATCAGCCTTTCATGTTCCCAACATGTCCAGAATCATGACATTCCAGAACGTATTTGATCATCTAAGTCTATACATATCCTTATAAGCCTCAACCAGATATTCATCCAACTCTTCTCTGAATGAATTACTGACCTAGCATTAACTACTTCAGAAGGTCTCTAACTAGAGCGTGTTATGGGTTTGGAAGTTTGCCAGAGCTTTGTAAATGCAAAGACAGAATCCAGCAGAGATCTAAGAGAACAATTTGCAAAAATATTAGTGAGGATGCTTCAAAATGAAAGTCCCCTCTCTGTGGAAAAATACACTGCTGTCAATATGGTCATTTATTTTAAATAAAAACAGAAAGTGCTGGAAAAACTCAGCAAATCAGGCAGCATCTGTGGAGAAAGAAATCGAGTTAACGTTTCTGGTTGATGACCCTTCGTCAGGACTGGAAGAAGTTGAAGATTAAACAGCTTCCAGCATCCGCAGTATTTTGCTTTTGGTCATTTATTTTGTTCGGTCATGACCAGATCTTGTGGACGAAAGAGAAAGCTGCTATCTGGACTTGTGTTCTGGCGATAGAGGCAGCATTTTGTAAGTAACTTTATAAGAAACCGTGAATGAGAATTATTGGAAGTCATACGCTTCTCTTAAAATCTCACTGTCATTGTAAACTGAGATCATCTTTCAAACAAGGTGAGCACTTTAAAATTTAGATTCAAGACACCTTTCTTGGACTTTGATGTAAAATGACCTTTACAGCACAACGTAATTTGGAAGAATAGGATGTAACTCTTCAGGATGCAGATGGCATTAATAAACTGCTTAAGTTTTATTCTTGCTGTTTGTGCTGTCATTGCAACTACTAAACAGGCCTTATAATGTGATTATATCGTGAAAATCATCAGAGCAGCTCAATCAAATTACTGCCTTATGATGATTTCGATATATCCATTATGTTATTGATACAAGCTACCAAAACGCCTTAATTGGACCACTGCTTTGCAGTGACTCCGATTGTTATCTATGTAAGCCATCTCCTCAATTTAGATTACATCTTTCCTATCATTCCCAGGTAGCTATTGTTTTCTGCTGCCTTGAAGTCATGCCATGGAAAAATAGCACTCAAATGCTTATCATATTAATATGAAATTTCTTCCATCACTAGCTTAACGCAGGTCTTGATTAACTACCAGCTTTAAAAGGATTTCTCAGGCACTACAGGCCATGCATTGCGGTAAAATGTACACAGAAGTAAGGCAACCTGCAGAATAGCTTTTTGATTATTCATGAAATAATATTCCATGTAACTAATTCAAAAACAATGGGTGCATTTTCCTCCATGAGCTAAGATTAACTCCGAAACATATTTGTGTTAACTGGAGAGGAAAACCATAAGAAATCAACAATGGAAAACATAAGAAACCATTACTAACCTACATTTTTGGGTTTCCTGCCTGCCTAGAAAATGAAACCAAAAAAAAACAGGCTTATTCAGGGATTGTTAAAGGCCAATCAACTGCAAAATACAGAGCCTTCTTCAAGTTGAGTTAATGAAGGAAATTCAGCAATTTAGACTCAGCAGGCCTCAGTTAATTTTTGTAGAGTAGGGAAGAAGCTTCAGAGTTTCTGTGCAGCACTGCTGGAACTGAATAATACAAAATTATTTTCATTACCACAGCCAGGTCTTATTAGCTGGCACACACTCATGTCAGCAGTATTGGACACCTTTACTGAATTCTATCATTGCACATATTGTCTGTGCTCTGCAGTGTAGCACCATAAAAGTACATTATCTTTAATAGCAGCAATGGGGATGTTCATTGCTCTATCTGATCAGTTCCTTTACCTGACTTTCTAGGCAGAAGAAGTGATTTAAATAACACATTTAAAGAACGACAGATTACAACATCTATTGTAAGTGACAACATTTTATTGCGTGAAAAACAATGCTTATGATGTGTGTGCATGTAATGTTGACAAGTGAATGTAATTGTTATAAAAATGTAATGGGTAAAAATAAGAATGTTTGATCAAAAAAAAGGTTAACCTTAAACCATTTGCCTAAATGTAACCTGACTTGTACCATTGTCAGATTGAGATTTGTTCATTTACTGGTAATGGGTTTGCACTTAGTGCTGAGATAGTTTTGGCCTTTATAACTTTATGATGCTGCCAGAGACAACAATAACATCGACGGACATCACACAAAATTAACAATAGATTTGGATAAACTGCATGGGTTTCCCACAGCCAGGTAGTGTACGCTGCAACAATCCAGGTTCAGCGGTGATGCTTGATTTCACATTTAATATTCTACACACAAGGGACAGAGTTCCAGGACCATCCAGGAGAGAGTTCCATAGACAGGAAAAGAGATGTGCAAAACTTCACTGCTAGCATTCCGTGCAGACGTTTTGGATCAATACAGAATATTGAAATATAGCAACAGCAGCTCTTGAATCTCTACCATAAATATGGAGTGTTAGTTTACGCTTAAGCACAAGCAACTCTTGTGGCCATAATCTTGGAGAGGACTGAGAGCCTGATTAAGGTTTCTGCTGTAGTAGAGAATGGACTTTGACAAAGAGAAAGCCATTCTAATCCTGTCGACATGGAAATGTTGAAAGCTTCTTTACTGGTTTTGCACTGAGCAGCAAGAGAATCACCCAACTTTTCTGGCATCAAATTGATCAGTTTGTCCTGAAGCCAAGTTGCTCACCAGACAGCAGGTTGATGTGATTGAGGTATTACAATAATTCTCATTCACTTTGGTTTCCAAAACCTTTGATACAGTTGACAAATGGAATACTGCTCTATAGTTGTCAGAGTTGTACTTTGATCCAATCTTTGATACTTTCTAGTCTGGTGGAACAGTTCAAAATACATGAGTCATGAAGAGCAACTGTTCTTTTAAAAAGGTTTTGAGAACCTCAGCACTTATGTCATTAAGCTTTGCCCTGATTGACACTTCGAAGGAGACGCTGTCTTTCTTGTGCTTTGGATGATTGGGTTATTGCACATCAGTGTAACTTCTGGTACCTAACTTTGGATTTCAGATGCCTTTTCACTAAGGATGTGCCAACTCTTTTTTTTCCCACAAATGTGGCTAACTTGCTTCAGGTTGGAGCCTATGTGAGATGAGTGGTAGGAAGGTGGTGATTTGTAGAAACCCTTTTTTGCAAGAGGGTCATTTATATCCATCATGGGGTAATGTCTTTAATAGGAATAGAAAGGCAGAACTTCATAGGCTCAATTTTAGGGGGAAATTGTGGTGCATTGGGGGCGGGGGGAGGCTCCGAAAATCACGGAAATCCCGTTCGGGTTCGGAAGCCGACTCCAACCCGCCGGCTTCCGAGTTTCCCAGGGACCCACCTGTGTGCGCAGGCGAGTCGAAACCGGAAGTCCCGCCGGCAATTAAAGCTGGTGGGATGACAGTTAAAGAGCAATATGTAAGGCACTTTACCTGTGACAGATTAAGTGATTGTAATGATTTTTAACTTACCTGGGCGGCTTGCCCACCGCTTCTGATTCACGCCTGGTGAAACTGGGCGTAAAGGGCCGGATCAGGGAAAAAGAAACAACATAAATTAAATTAAAAAACCATAGAAGGAAGTTAAAACACAAAATGAACCTACCTTTCCACCGTGCTCCGACGTCCCCCTCTTCACCACCCCACCCCCGATATCCTGCCGATGTCCCCTCTTCACTTCCCGATGTCCTCCTCTTCACTTCCCGATGTCCTCCTCTTCACCCCCCGATGTCCGCCCGATCTTCCCCTCTCTCTCCCCGATCTTCCACTCACCCCTCCCCCCCAATCTTCCACTCTCTCCCCCTCCGTCCCCCACCGATCTTCCGTTCCATCGCCGGATGACGTCTCGCCCTCTCTCTTTCTCTTCCCCCCTCACCTCGCGTTGCAGCTTCTGACGGCAGCCAGCCTGTCAACCAGGCTGGCTGCCGGGCGCAAAACCTGGAGAGGACGTTAATCATCAGCAATCACCATGCAATTGCGTCGGAAACTGTAAGTTTTGTTTATGTGGGTTTGGCACCTTCACCACACTCTTTCCCCCCCCCCCCCGCTGCCAACCCGCCACCATTGCAAAATCGACCCACATATGAGGGGATTGCCAGTGGTAGTCAGGTTACTTCCCTGCAATGGACTGATTTGCAGACTTCTGAAGCCTCTGGCTTGTTTACAATTGATGGAATTATTAGAAGCAAATAACATGCAGATAATCCCAGGACTAATATTAAGAATATGTGTCTGTATCATGCTAGACCATGTCCTTGTGTGAAATAAACTATTTGGTTCTTATCACTGTTCTTTTCACTCTGAACACAAACACTAAAGGGGGTGATTTTAAATCCCAAGAACGGGTGGGTTGGGGGCAGGTGGGAGTTGACAACAATTGTTTTTTGGGTCACGACCGCAACTCGGCTTTATTTCCGGGTTTAACGTCGGCGCGGAAAAATACCAAGTCCAAAATGCCAAGTCCAAAAATTTTGCAGTTGCGACCCAAATAAGCAACTGTTTTCAACTCCAACCCGCCCCCAACCCACCAGTTCTTGGGGTTTAAAATCACCCCCTAAACATTTAATGTAACTCATCCATTAAACTTTTGTTAAAATATTTGAAATGACAGAAGTCAGACGTTCGTGAATTAACCATTACCCAAGTCATGGTCTTGTTTCCTACGATCAAGTTATTGATAAAAATATCTTAATAAAAACAACCTGCAAAATCATTTTGCCCCTGAGTAAAAAGCCTGGTGAGGAAATAAAATAAATTCAGAATGAGCTGCCCATCTGCCTTTTAAAAAATATCATAGGTGAGGAGTGGAGGCTGAAAAAGAAATGTTTTTCCAATGTTTAACAAGTATTTGGACTGATCATAAGCACCATTTGTGGAAGAGAAGCAGGATTCCCAATACATTGGGAAGAACAAGACTTCACTGTACTAGATAAAAAATGAGATCAGTCATTTAAAACTACACATCACAGTTTCAAGTATAGCTTTAAAAGGAACTGTGTGCCACAATTAAAATGACACAAGCTGTCAATAACTGCCAGAACTGCGTTTAAATTGTCGGGTTTTTTTGGAAGGCTTTTTTTTGGAATAACTAGCCTTTCCCACAATAGCACTGCAGTAACAATGTTTTAAATTATTATTTTGTGTTTTTAAAATCATTCATTAAAAAGGTTACTGAGAAAATGGAATCTGCAGCTGGAAATGGAGGTGTTGGAATATCTCAGTGATTCTTTCAGTTAAAAAAAACTTTGTTAAGACATAGTTGTGCCAGAAAAGTACTTTCAAATATACTCCCTAATGTTCCTTACCACACGTTGCTTGAAGCCCATTGAAATGTGTTGTCACAGAAACTTCCTCCATATACTTTACGAGTATGTGGCACCAGCTGACTGAACTGTTGTGTCTGAGTCATAATTGAATAAAAGTCTCTCCGTCCTGTCCCATACACTGATTATATCAATGTGCAGAATTCTATTTGTTTTCATTAAAATTATAGAACGATGTTCTATCCCAAAAGTCCTTGCAGCAGATCATGTTTGATCTACAATACTATGTTGTAATTTACAAAGAAGCATTTTGGAAGCCACTGACTTCCTTCCCCTGCCAGCTGGACTGATTCAATAGCCCGTAAAGCACAGTTGTAATGGATTACAATACTTCTGTATCATTTTTCCATGCTTTTGAAATTGGTTTCTTTTGTGATTGAAGTTGTTCATGTAACCCAATGGCGTGACCAGAGGCAAAGCGTTACTTTCTTTGTTCCTGAAAACTAGAGACCATAAATATCTAATAAAAAGTTGGGAATAATGATACAAAGAATGCTTTAAAACCTAGTGGGGGGTAAGATTCAACTGTAGATGGGGTACAGAACCAGCAGTGGCAGACCAGCCAGCCGTTATATACCCCGCCCGGTTTTCCTTTCTATGGACCGCTGCCTTTACACCTCCAACGGAAGTTGAATTTCACCCCCGTTGTCTCCAAATCAAGGAGTCCTGTTACCAGCCATTACACATTGAAATAACGCATCTTATGGGCATGTGGTTTGCTGAGATTTTTAATTTAGGGACACTGAATTCAAAATCAGGGGGGTGTTGATGAACCTGTACAAGATATTGGTTAAGCCACATTTAGAGTACTATGTTCAATTCTGGGCATATAAAAAGAAGCCATAGAAAAAGTACAATTGGGGTATCAGGAATGAAAGGATATCATTATGATGAGATACTTGGAAAAACTAGGACTGTATTCACTGGAGCTGGGAATCTAACAGAATTGTTCAAAGTTTTGAAAGGGTAAATGATGGTGCAATTGCACATTATTAGTGCAATGGCCCAGAAATTGCTAGGAGCAGCGAACCAACAGTGCTCGCCACTCCATAGATTTATACTAACCCACTAACTTACTGCGGCCTTTACTGGGTGCACTTCATCTAATAGGAAGCAGAGAAGATCCCAGCATTAGCTACAGCGAAGCTAGGATCCATGGGAGAAGCGAGAGGATCACCCTCTCCCCTCGACCCATCAGATTGCAGCATTTTTGACAAGCTGCGAAGAGTTTCTGCAAACTGGAACATAAAACCCAGGAAGTGAAAAATCATTTATAAAAACAGTTAAAGACTGTGAAAAAAAGAAAGGGTAAGAAATAATGGAAATAAATAAAAGTGACAGAAGGGGAAAGTAAAAAAAAATGAATTTTTGTTTTCGTGACCAAAAACTATTAAAATAAGGAGTAATGAGACTCCACATTTCTAAAAGTTAATTTTTAGTTGTTTAGCAGTCATTAAGACTTAAATTTAGTTTACGCCTGGTATTTTTATGCGTACATTTTTTGTAGTGCTATTAGTTACTTTCCAGCTGGGCAGAAGAGCAAGTTGGCGCTGGTCCATTGTTTCCACTGATTCTAGCCGGTGATATCCTTTTAATTCGAAACTGTCATATCGCCGGCGAACCAGGAGGAGCAAGTTCTGGATTTCCGCGTTTCACTGCGCATGTGCGAACACCAGAACTTGCTCCTCGATTTCGCCACTAACAGTGGGGAGTACTGTTGAGCTCACTGTTCCTTTTTAAGCAATTTCTGGGCCAAGGTCAATGGCAGATCAAAGCGATCTGTAGACCCAACTGTCTAACCCCAGCACCTCGTGGTTTGAGACCAATCCAGATCTCATACAATTGTATAAACCTGGTTGTCAACTGTTGGCTTAACAGCACCAAGAAGAGAAAACTTTGTAAAATTTTGAAGATAAAATCATTGCCCAATTGGTTGTCTCTCCTGGCGATAAAGTTAGAAATAGTTTTATAAGGTAAAACATTTAACTAAACAGTGTTGTGTGGAATGCATCATGATGTCACAGCAGCATCACAAAATGAACCGCGATGAGCTCAGATTTGGTTTGGAGCTCCATGTTTGAATGGAGCTTCTAGATTCAAAATGAACTTGGAAACAATTTGCCCTGAAGTTCCATTGATGGAGTATAAACACGCAATAAGTGAAACATTGGGCTTAATTTTAGAAGGCAGTTGCGGGTGTGTTGGGGGCGGGGGAGCTCCAAAAATCGCGAAAATCCCATTCAGGTTCGGAAGCCGGCTCCAACCCGCCGACTTCCGAGTTTCCCAGGGACCCACCTGTGTGCGCACGGGCGACCCAAAAACGGAAGTCTCGCCGGCTTATAACAGTTAAAGAGCCAAATATACCTCATTGAGGTACTTAAGGCACTTTACCCGTGACAGAGTAAGCGATTAGAACGATTTTTAACATATCTGGGTGGCTTGCCCACATGCTTCTGATTCACGCCGGATCTACCCCTCTCCCCCCGGAACTTACCCTCTCCCACCGGATCTTCCCCTGTCCCTCCCTGGATCCTCCCCTGTCCCCCCGGATCTTCCCCTCTCCCCCCCAATTTTCCCCTCTCTCCCCCCCCGATCTTCCCCTCTCCCCCCGCCCCCCCGATCTTCCCTTCTCCCCCGGATCTTCCCTTCTCCCCCCCAATCTTCCCCTCTCCCCCTGATCTTCCCCTCTTCCCCCGATCTTCCCGTCTTCTCCCAAAGGGTGGTAGAAGTTTGGAACTCTCTTCCACAAACGGCAATTGATACTAGCTCAATTGCTAAATTTAAACCTGAGATAGATAGCTTTTTGGCAACCAAAGTTATGAAGGGATATGGGCCAAAGGCAGGTATATGGAGTTAGATCACAGATCAGCCATGGTCTTATCAAATGGCGGAGCAGGCACGAGGGGATGAATGGCCTACTCTTGTTCCTATGTTCCTCCCCAGGATCTTCCCCTCTCCCCCCCCGATCTTCCCCTTCCCCCCAGATCTTCTACTCTTCCCCCCCGCCCCGGTCTTCCTGTCCAGTGCTAGATGTCGTCTTGCTCTCTCTCTTTCTCTTCCACCCCCCCACCACCTCACGTTGCAGCTCCTGACAGCAGCCAGCCCATCAGGCTGGCTGTCAGGCGCAAAACCCGGAGAGAATGTTAATCATCAGCAATCAAGATGCGATCGCGTCGGAAACGGTAAGTTTTGTTCATGCGGGTTTGCTACGCGCACCTTCAACCCCCGCTGCCAACCCGCCACCATTGCAAAATCGACCCCATTATTTTTATTGATCGGTGAATCAGTACCAAGGGAGCATTATATAACCTTTAGAAAACACTGGTTAGGCCTCAGCTGGACACTTTAGGAAGGATGTCAAGGCCTTAGAGAGGGTGCGGAGGAGATTTACTAGAATGGTACCAGGGATGAAAGACTTTAGTTGAGACATTAGAGAAGCTGGGATTGTTCTTCTTAGAGCAGAGAAGTTTAAGGGGAGTTTTGATGGAGGTGTTCAAAATCATGAAGGGTTTTGATAGAGTAAATAAGGAAAAACTGTTTTCAGTGGCAGAAGGATCGGTAACCAGAGGACACAGATTTAAGGTAATTGGCAAAAGAACCAGAGGCAAAATGAGGAAAAAAAAATTTCCGCAGCAAGTTGTTATGATCTGAATGCAATGCCTGAAAGAGTGGTGGAAGCAGATTCAATAATAACTTTCAACGGGAATTGGATAAATACTTGAAGGGAGAAAATTTGCAGGGCTATGTGGAAAGTGCAGGGAAGTGGGACTAATTGGCTAGCTCTTTCAAAGTGCCGGCACAGGCACGCTAGGCCAAGTGGCCTCCTTCTGTACTGTACGATTCTGTGATATCTGACCACTCCCCAACCTGTCTTTGTCCTCCTGCATTCTTCCTCGTTGTTTGTCATGCTGCAAATTGTTACATTAATACCTTTATGCCCACATCCAAATCATTCATGTAAATGAAGAACAAACGAGGCCTCCACACATGACATCAAGACATCTTGTCAATCTGAAAGACGTCTACTTACTCCTGCTCTCTGCATTCTATTCTTAAACTCTCCAACCATTCATGCTGTCGTTTTATCCTTCGTTTTTGCAACAAGTCTCTTGTTTAGCATTTTATCAAATGCTACATGAAAGTTCAAATATACTGCATCTGCTGCATTCCCTTTGTTCATTCACTTGGTAATTTCTTTGGAGAATTTGGTTATATTAGTCAAGCATGACCTACCCCTTGAAGATCCATGCTCTTATTGCCTCTGGCTGATGGAAACCCAAATCTGAATTTCCAATTATTTTTATAATCATTAAGCATATCCTTAAACACTTTCTGTACATAATTATATTTTTATATTAGAATACATTATGAAGATTCTTGGGATATGATTTGTATCTTGAGACTAATCGCATCTCGCCTATTGCTTTGTTGCTATTGAGGTATAAGGTCAGCCCAACTGTGTGATATGAATCATTGCACATAATTCTTGATATAACTTGATCTTCTATAACTCTTGTACAGAGCTACCAAGGAGTATAAAATCACATGTCCGCAGATAAGTCACCAGAATGACAAAGGCACCACGAACTGTTAGCTTTCTTAAGCTGCAAAAATATCCAGCAAAATTCAGTTAATTGACTGTGAAACCTTAATGTGCAGAGCCTCATGGAGATCAACATAATAGTCACCTAGAATGTTCTTTCCCAATACTCTATTTAAATGTTGTTTGTACTAAAGATAGTTCTTCCTCTGTTCCTTCTTGTTTAACGTGATTCAGATCCATCAGGATCCATTTTACTCAGATCTTTGTTGTTATTGAGGAGTTGACATGGTTCTTAAACGTTGCATGTTTAAACTTTGCATTTTGAGGACTGTGACATCATCTACATTATGAAATATATTGTGTAAAGTAATCTGATTTTATTGTAATTTTTCAAAATGGGGTGTATTATTTTCATGTTCATTCCATTTGCCTCACCAATGGCAGCATAGCCTTCAACTGCCTGGGTTCCCCTCCCTAAATCCCTCCATCTCTCTCTCTCCTCCTTTAAGAACCTCCTCAAAACTCAGCTCTTCAACTTATCTGTCCTCCTTGGCTCGATGTCCATTTTTCTCAAGCCTTTTTGAAGTGTCTCAGGATGTTTTCTACATTAAAGGTGCTGTATAAAAGCAAGTTTTTGTTGAGGAAGAGGATGAATAATGGAGGAATGAAGTGTGTGTTTCTCCAGCACAAGCAGGTCAGGTGTAAAGAAAGAACTTGGATTTCTATAGCACCTTTCATGACCTCAGGATGTCCCAAAGCACTTTACAGCCAATGAAGAACTTTTTTTGAAGTGTAGCCACTGTTGTAATGCAGGAAACGTGGCAGCCAATTTGCGCACAGCAAGCTCCCGCAAACAGCAACATGATAATGACCAGATCACCTGTTTTAGTGATGTTTGTTGAGGGATAAATATTAGCTCGGACATCAGGGAGAACTGCTCTGTTCTTCTTCGAAATAGTGCCATGGGATCTTTTACATCCATCTGAGAGGGCAGATGGGGCCTCGGTTTAACATCTCATTATTGACACTCATAGGCTGACACTCCCTCACTGTCAGCCTAGATTTTGTGAACAAGTCTCTGGAGTGGGGCTTGAACCCACAACCTTCTGACTCAGAGGTGAGAGTGCTATCAACTGATGCACAGCTGACACAGGTTACATGTAGAGTAAAGCTCCCCATCTTCATACCTTTGCTAAAATATCAGAAAAGCACTCATTCAGAAATGGGGAGGGGGATTGAAATGGAAAATGTGGTGGTTCAAACTTAAATTTATTGTGTATTAACAATTGGGGATAATCCTTTCTCTAGAGGACGGTTAGTGCCTTCAGGAGAGAAGAAAAAATTGAAGTGAAAATAACCTATTTTCTTAATAACTGAGGAAGTACATTTCTGGCCATTAAAGGGGTTCAAGCTTTAATATAAAGAACTGGTTTGCCACCCCCAGAGTTCAAGGACCATCATTCTAACAAGGCTGGGGGTGGGGCAGAGGGAGACAGATCACACAGCTTTTAGTAGTGTACAGTGTACAAAGAGAACCTCTCAGCTCTCATGCCAATCACTCATCGCTTAACACTTTGCAGGACAAGTTTATTTCTTTTGCCAAGATGCAAATACCATGTTCAGTCATTTATACTGAACAGTATATGTTTAAACGAGCAACCCACCACTCTTCACTTTATCCAGATTAATAAATAGCTTTGTCAAACGTTTTGCCTAATGCTAAAAGAACAGCAGCACAGATTTCTGAAATTTGGTGCCTTCTGTTTCTAATCAACCTCTTTTTTAAATTAATGAACTGCAGATGGTTCTCAGCTTATAACTGTTTGCACTGGTGATGCAAATTAATGATATGTTATATTTTATTATTCATTTGATAATATACTGCAACTCCCCAAAACCCAATAGTCAAACTTCTAGCCTGCTCCACAAATGCTGGCTTGGTGTGCCATTTTCCTTATATGGTAATGTCAAGCTCATTAAAAAGCTAATTATAACCCAAATACACTTATGTGTTTTAAGTGGTCTCCCTGAAGGTTTCCCCATCTGATTTCAAAGGATTAGATTTGCAGCTGCCTTCTTTATTGTGGGATGGAGAGAAGCTGTACATTGGAGCTGCCAGATTACTTTAACGTAATGATATATGGAAGATGGAGGTTTAACCTCCACAGACCCAAAGGACTATTATCTGGCATCCATATCAAGTCTTTGTTACACTGGTTATATCACCCCAGTCCCCCAGGACCAGCACCAGTTGTACTGGGTATTCAGTAGGTTCAGGTAAACCCTTCATGTTCCTAAACTTTGCTTAGTATTAAAAGGCTTCCAGATGTTATACTCAGCACTGTTCAGTGGGCAGTATGCCAGACCTTTTTGATGGTCTCACACAGCATATGTTGTGTTCCTTGGATGCAGATCCTCTCCTCATTATGGATAATGCCCCAAACCGACCACACTGAAAAAAAGCAGGTATGAAATCTGGGTCAAATTTTGAGTCATACTTCAAGCCTTTTCCTGAGTTTCTTGCTGGGATATTCATTCTCTCCGTGGGGCGTTTTTTTCTTCATTTCTTTTAAATGAGGTCAGTAGTCTACAAGGGTAACTAGGACAGTTCACCATCTCCAAGTTATAGCGAACTACAGACATTTTAACTGGAGTAAAAAGTTAAACCCCATTTTGTTTTATCAGCTCATTGGATTACAGTTTTAAAGCACGGGCACAGCAGCAGCCCTGAAATCATCATTTCACTCAGATCATTGCTGCCACATCTTTCATGACATCTCCAGCCCAACAGCCACTGGTCGTGAAAGACGCTTTTTAAATTCAAGCCCTTTCTTTCTTTTCACGGACAAAGGTACCTTGATTCATCTGTTGTGTATGTGCTTGGATTTTGTAAGAAGATCGTTGCCAATGACAGAAAGCTCAAATACTTCCATTTTGAAATCAGTGGGACTGTTCTAAAATGAAATCTTGTTTGGCAAAATTTGGTTTGACTATCAGAGAAGGACATCTTGAGTGTTACTGACCGACAGTTTGATAAAGCAAATAAATTATTACTTTCAGGTTCAGTTGCATGGAATAATTGTATCAACTTGAAATGGCTGCATTCTTGAAATTGAATAAAAGAATCTAATTCAAAGAAGATGCTGGATTTTCTCTCTTTTTTAGTTCTAAGCTTATTATCAAACTAATTTTATACATTGCAAAAACAAAATGTGATTCTGAGACTAACAAGCCCATTTTAAATTAAATGGGTTACTGCCAGGATAAAAATAGCAGCAATCTGGAAATCTCGATTACAGTCTCCTACACTTGAACTGGAATGAGAACTTCTATAAAGCATAATTTAGAGAGTAATTCAATGTGCAAACAGAGAAACATTGGTGGGAAGGGGTGAGATTTCCTTTGAAAGCTATGTGTGGTGAATTTTGTTAGTGGTTTCTATGTAAACTACACAGAACACACAAAGAAAACCTTTCCCCTGCATGATTAGTATTCATTGTCCTGTGAGATTTCTACCATTGCTTCTAAAGAATAGAAGATTAATGTTGTGATGTTCACTAACACAAGAGTCACATTCCATTTAGTTACAGTAGGAATTGGACAAAAGCTGATAATTCTCACTTCACAAAGTACAGATGAGGGAGGTCATTTGGTCCATCTAGCTCATCCTTCAATGGAAACCTGTAGTGTCTCCCTACCACCACCTCACCATCACAGCATCTAACTGCTTCTTGAATGATTCCTGAGTTTTTTCTCCTCACTATGCTACCTGGACAACCATTCCAAGCACTAATGACTCTTTGCATGAAGGAGTGCTTCCTGGCATCAGTCCTGAACCTGCCTTTTGCTAGTTTGTGCTTATACCCCCTGTTCCACAATCATGGTTCAACTTAAAATACTGTTGTGATTATTTTTTTCTATTCTACTTAATATTTTATATACCTCTATAAGGTCTCCTCTCATTTGGCTCCTTCAAGTCTGAAGAGGCCAAGTTTTTAAAAAAATGTTTCCACATTACTCAATTCTCTGACACTGGGGATTGGCGTTGTAACCTTTCCCTTCACAGCTTCTAGATTGCGAATGTTTCTCTTGTGCCTCAGTGACCACAACTGAAGTCTAATATTAGGCAACTCAAACTTATTTGTTGCTTTAATGTCATCTCCTAGGTATATATGCTGTATAATAGGGATTGTATTCCCACCATTGCTGCGAAGTCAACATCTGAGAGCTGATTTGGTGTGCTGATGTTCGAGAAGCAGGCAATTCATTTGTCCAGCATCTGAAATAGGAGCAGCTATAAATTGTGCAAGTCTACCACACAAATGATGCATGCATCACTAACTTATAGAATGCAATGTATGTTATCTGGCACAGTTACACAGTATTTTGGATCATACACTGTAAGTGCAAAAATTCTATGTGGTATATAGATTATTGTATAGGATACATAATATACACCGTATGGTATGTTTTGAGGTAATTTGCCATCAGATAAACCTATTTCGCAATTTATAATGTGAAGATATACAGCATCATGTGACAGTGTACACCTTCAGCTGGGCTCTGTTGGTAGTGCAAGGTGATACATTTTGGTTAAAAAAACAACAATAATTATACTCTGAATAGAAGTAGGCTAGGTGCTGTGGAAGAGTAGAAGGATTTGGGGGTACACGTTTGCAGGACATTTTAGCACCTCATATTGATAAGGACATTAAGAAAGCTAATGGAATTCTAGGTTTTATCACAAGAGGTGTAGAATATAACAACCAAGAGGTAATGGTGAGTCTATATAAAATCTTAATAAGACCTCAGTTAAAGTACTGTATGCAGTATTGGGATCCACACTACAGGAATGATATTGGGGCTTTAGAGAGGATTTACTGGGATACTGCTTGATATAAGGAAATACATATGCAAAGAAAACTTGAAAAATTTGGGGTTTTTTCATTAGAGCATCACAGGTTGCAGTAGACAATCTGATAGAAGTGTTTAAAATTATGAAAGGCTGGGACAGGATTTCCAATAGTTGAGGGTTATAGAACGCGGGGCCATAGATACAAGATTAAGTGTAAGAGATTTAGAACAGAGGGCAGGAGAAATTTCTTTACATAAAGAATTGCGAGGCTGCGGAAGTCACTTCCAGGGTTAGTGGTTGAAGCAGAAACTATGTCAACATTCAAGATTAGATTGGATAGATAGATGATGGATAAAGGGATATGGAACAGGGCAGGTAAACGTGATTAGGACTGTTTGTTTACATGGAGGGCAAATGGTGACAGACAGGTTGCACCAAGTTTTCTGTTTCCTTGTCATTATTGTGTATTTCTTTGTAATATTTCTTGCCTCTGAGTCAGAAGGTTCTAGTTTCAAAACCCACTCCCAGACCTGAGCAACAGTGCAGCATGAGGGAGTATGGCATTGTCTGGCACAAAATCTAGGCTGACATTTCTGTACAGTGCTAAGGGACTGCTGCACTGTCAGCAGTGGCATTTTTCGGATGAGATGTTAAATCGAGGCCCATCTGCCCTCTCAGTTGGCCGTAAAAGATCCCATGGCACTATCTCGAAGAGGATCTAGGGTGTTCTCCCCGGTGTCCTGTCCAATATTTATCCCTCAACCAACAACTAAAGCAGATCTGGTCATTTATCTCATTGCTGTTTATGGGACTTTGCTGTGTACAAATTGGTTACCGCGTTTCCTACAGTACAACAGTGACTACACTTCAGAAGTGCTTTAAAGCGCTTTGGGATGTCTTGGGGTCATGAAAGATCTTTCTTTCTTATGTATCTCACTGCCAGGCACCTATTGGCACCTGGTAGTGAGGTACAGATAGTGGAACCTTTACTTAAAGATGTAATAGAAAAACATCTAGAAACCAAAAATATAATAAAGAATAGTCAGCATGGATTTCAAAAGGGAAAGTCATGCTTGACCAATCTTAATAAATTCTTTGAAGAAGTAACAGAAAGAGTAAACAAGTGTAATGCAGTAGATGTAATATATTTGGATTTTTAAAAGGCTTTCAATAAGGTACCGCATTGTAGACTCATGACTAAGGTCAGAGTCAGGGGACAGGTAGCAGAATGGATAACAAGCTAGCTACAAAACAGAAAACAGAGTCGGGATTAAGGGTAGCTACTCAGACTGGCAAAAGGTGGGGAGTGGTGTTCCACAGGGATCGGTGCTGGGACCACTGTTATTCACAATTTACATCAACGATTTGAACTCGGGAATCGGAAGTACAATTTCAAAATTTGCGGACGACACGCAAGGGGTGTAGTTAATACAAAGGAAGAATGCGTTAAAATGCAAGAAGACATTAATAAACTTGCAGAATGGGCGTGTAATTGGCAAATGAATTTCAATATAGACAAGTGTGAGGTGGTGCATTTTAGTAGGAAGAATAAGGAGGCCATATATTGCTTGGATAATAAGAATCTAAATGGAGTAGAGGAGCAAAAGGATCTTGAGGTACAGATACACAAATCACTAGAAGTAGCGACGCAGGTTAATAAGGCCATATAAAGGCAAAGCGAGCACTGGGGTTCATTTCTAGAGGGATAGAATCGAAAAGCAGAGAAGTTATGTTAAACTTGTATAGAACCTCGGTTAGACCACACTTGGAGTGCTGTGCAGAGTTCTGGAGTCCATATTATAAAAAGGATATTGAGGTATTGGAGAGGGTGCAAGAAAGATTCACAAGGTTGATACCAGAATTGAGCGGATATAGTTATCAGGAAAGACTAAACAGGCTGGGGCTCTTGTCTCTAGAAAAGAGAAGTCTGAGGGGTGACCTAATAGAGATTTTTAAGATAATGAAAGGGCTTGATAGGGTAGATGTAGAGTAAATGTTTCCACTTGTGGGGAGTCCAAAACCAGAGGCCATCAATATAAAATAATCACTAATAAATCCAATAGGGAATTCAGGAGAAACTTCTATACCCAAAGAGTGGTAAGAATGTGGAACGCGCTACCACAAGGAGTAGTTGAGGCAAATAGCATAGATGCATTTAAGGGGAAGCTACATAAATACTCAAAGAAGAAAGGAATAGACACTGATAGGGTTAGATGAAGTAGGGAGGGAGGAGGCTCCTATGGAGCATAAATGCCGGCATAGACCAGTTGGGTCGAATGGCCTGTTTCTGTGCTGTAGACTCAATGTAACTCAATATATTATCCTGTATGTATCTCACTGCCAGGCATATATTATTCTCTGGTGGTTTTTCAACTAATAAGTATTAATACATTAAAGCTGTCCAGACTTTTTAATGATCATATTTGAATATTCACAGAACAAAGCAAGGAAACAAGTATTTCAACATATGAAACACATTCTATCATGACACTCAGTTTCTGAGTTTCCTGGTGAATTTTTTATATTCAGCTAGCCTATCAGTTGCAGTAAGATATTTTTTTAAGTGACTAGCCACCTTTAATAAGTAGATATTAAAAATTATTTGAAATGTGACAAAACTTCCAATTCGTCACACTTGTAAGTACCTCCGTGCCAGGCGCCAGCTAAATTTATAATTCATGTCAGAAATATGTTGTTGTGTACATAACTCATTCCCAAGCACCTATTATCAAATAATCACCTTATTATCCAGCCATGTATTATTTATGTGTGTTTTCTGTGATTTGTCACTCAAAACCAGTAGCAAACATTTTCCTGTGTAAACCCAGCAGCTTGGATTTACCTCCAAACTGGTTGTATCATGTTTCCAGTGCAAATACAATCCACATAGCTGATTAGATGGTAATTAGGTGCTAATTGGACATCTATCGTGATGCAGGACATCCACTGTTTTGTGGCAGTGTCTGTCTTGTTAACCACAACTAGAAACTGAAGAGCGAATGTAACATTAGACACAAGCACTTGTGGCAAAGTTTTCTTTTACCTGAATTGAGTAAAGAAAATGTATTTTGCTCAGTAGCTTTGTATGAGGTACAAAAATTCACATTCTTTGTACTGATGTGGCTCGGTGTCAAATTTAGTTTGATAATGCTCCTGTGACATGCCTTGGGGTGTTTTACTATGTTAAAGGCGCTATATAAATGCAAGTTGTTGTTGTTGTTGATGATGATTATTAATGGACATTGAGCAAGCTGCATTAATACCAGCTCTCATTGTCCAGCTCTCATTGTTACCCTAAGTGATACTGCACAATCTTTTTAGGACAAAATCAAGATCTTGAATTGTATTAATATTGCACACATGTTTCCTGATGTTGTTCTGCAATTCCAACTGAAGTGCCAATTGCTGTTGAAATGGTCAGTATATATATATATAAATACACACATATGTAGCATTTTCTATAGGGGCCTGATCCACTTTAAAACAACAGTATGCGTTTGTAAAGAGCAATTATTGCCTGGGGTCAGATTTTCCTATGATGACTGAGGAAAGTCTGTTTAGATCAGTAACCAACCTATATGTGGACGAGTGTGAGTGCCTCACCCACTTAGTATGCTGGTAGCCAAATATCATGGCCACCTCTGCCTCTGATGAAAAGCTTTGGATACATTACCATCAAAGGCAGCATTGTCATTTAAGGAATGGGCTGAAAACTGAGTCTGGTACAACATTACTTTAGATTACAAGAGGCCTCATGTTTGCTCGTCCTCAACTAAAAGCAGCAGCTCTACCCACCTCCCCTCCTCCACAACATAACTCAAGACACTAATTTCTGCCACAGGGAAGTGAATATTACAGCATTGGCCTTGGACCAGGTTGCCCACCTGCTCCAGCAGAAGTCCACAAAACAAAGCCTGCTGTCGAAAGGACTGAGCATTCCCCTTGGGCCTGCTGAACCCTTGATTTAAAAAAATCTATACATTTTAACATCTCTGTCATATGTACGAAACAGGATCATTAATATTTTAAACTTGTGCGAAGCTCACTTTTAACCAAAGCTTCAAACTGCTCCTTTGGTTGTGGCTTTTAGACACAGTGGTCCTCAGACAGCCTTAAGATTTCATGACAGATTATCAAATTGTTATTTGCGATAAAGACTGAGATGCTTTCAGGCTCAGATTGTTTTACTTAACAAGATGAGACATTAATGTGGTTTGTTGATTTAAGAACTGAATACCTTTTTTATTAAAAAAAAATCCTTTGAGTAAGTTCCAGTCTTGCTTGGGATAAAAATGTGGCGAGGATTACAAACATAAATTAAACACTGATGTATGAATCTTTTGCATGAGACTGTTCATCTAAATTCAATTAGTACAAAACTGCGCTACAAACTCTTTAAAGCTTACAATTAGCCATGTGGTTTTAAAAACAAACACTGAACCAAAAACCTAAACCACATTTCTACCAATTTAAATAGAAGTCGTTTGGTCCTGGATTGTAAAATATTTGTGTTAACGATCAAAGACCTTTGTGATTCACCACTTGACTTTTATGGGGGTCAGCATCAGAATACGCTAGGTACACTGACTTGGTATCTGTAGTAACAGAGCCCTCCAATCACCACACTGTGCTCAATATGCCAGGCACCATTGCTAAGCAAGGGGGAATTTCTCAGCACTCTGCATAACTGTTGTTTTTGAGCATGTTTTTGCATTAACAAATGGAAGCAAAAGAACTTTAGATAGAGCACAGCATCTAATATACACCGTTCATCTTTAAAAGTGAACTTTCTCTGTGTATAGCAAACCTCTTTTCCAAAGGCAGCTGAAAGGATTATCCAGCAGTTAAAAGGGAGTGATTAGTGCAAAGAAGAAAAGATTAACTCCTGGCTCTGGTCTGTTCCCCCCCACCACCTTGTTTATGATTGTCTGACCATCCTGGCTGTGACCCCTCAGTTAACTGACCTTTAACCTGCTGCAGTGTTCCCAAGGTAGTCCTTGGAGTTAGGAACTGCTGACAGGAAAAGTTCAGCCCTAGGCAGCAACCCTATCACAAACCTGCAGCCACCAGCGTGTAACTGATCAGTTCAGTATGAGGTAGGGTTTTCCACTGTCTATGTTGCCAGTTTATCACTGCACTTCAAAGTGTTTTATTATGCGCAAAGTGCTTTAAGATGTTTCTGAGAGATGCGGGAATGCGCTACACAACAACAGCTTAACATTTATATTGTGCCTTTAACATAAAGAAACATCCCAAGGTGCTTCACAAAGAGACAGAGAAATGGACACCAAGCCAGGAGGGGAGAGGTGATTGAAAGCTTGGTCAAAGACATGGGTTTTGAGAAGATTTTTAAAGGTGGAAAGAGACGGGATTTCCAGAGAATTGGAGCAAAGCTGGTGAAGGTTCTCCCACCAGTGGTGGGTTGGGAAGTGGTGGGATGCACAGAATAAGATGCACAGAAGACTGGGCTCAGAGGAATGAATAAGACTAGTCTAATCATTCTTTGCTGCCTGTTGTTTCACATAACATTCCCACATGCCCTCCCCTATTGCAGGCATTTCTCAGTCTGGGTTTAAAATTTTTCTGCTGTACCTTTTGCTGCATTTATGCCAGCATTCAGTGACAGCACTGTCATGTAATTGAGGTGGCAGTCCTGCCATAACTGGTGCAGAGCACCTTAAGTATTCACACTGTAGCCTGTACTGACCTTCCCCAGCAGTTGTGGAAGGCTGTTGATAAGAAAACAAAACTATTGATTGTGACTTTCTAAAGAAACTACAATGCTTAAGATCACTCTTGTGCTGCTCTGGAATTCCGGAACATGCTGTAAAAAGGGCAGATTTCACAACTTGGATGTGTGGACAAACAGAGCTACTTCACATCTTCACTGATCTTTCTGTTCCACCTTTTAATACTGTCAAATCCGGGACTAGGCAGTCTCCTTCACTTCATGAAGGATATATTGGCCTTGGAGGGGGTGCAGCGCAGATTCACCAGAATGATACCGGAACTAAAAGAGTTAGATTATGAGGACAAGTTGCATAGACTAGGCTTGTATTCTCTCAAGTATAGAAGATTAAGGGATAATATAATTAAGGTGTTTGAGATGATTAAAGGATTTGATAGGGTAGATAGAGAGAAATATTTCCTTTGGTGGGGGAGTCCAGAACAAGGGGGCATAACGTTAAAATTAGAGCTAGACCGTTCTGGGGTGATATCAGGAAGCACTTCTTCACACAAAGGGCAATGGAAATCTGGAATTCTCTCCTACAAAGCTGTTGAGGCTAGGTCAACTGAAAATTTCAAAACTGAGATTGATATATTTTTGTTAGGCAAGGGTATTGAGGGATATGGAACCAAGGCGGGTAAATGGAGTTAAGATACATATCAGACTTGATCTAATTGAATAGTGGAACAGGCTTGAGGGGCTGAATGGCCTACTCTTGTTCCTATGTTCCTCTGGGTAGCTTAATTTTAGGGACGATATACCTACGCCCAACCATGACACTTGCATGAAGCCTTCATGTGGCAATAAATTTATTGCCAACCAGTTTTGGTTGGTGTAACAGCTGTTCATTAGATGATGCAATCTAATGGCAAAGGGTAATTTTTTTTATATTGCGCTCAGAAAGTGGCAGCTTGTGTTTAACTGTTGTTAGTGAGTCATAGCAACTGGGCTCCAAAATTACTCTCGACAATGAATTCGAGAGGCCAACTAATGAAAGTGCTGGATCCTACAATTTTGCAATGTACAAATACTGCAAAAATGGATTTTTTTACCTGAATCAAAAAAATAGCTAATAATGACACACTTGAAATAAGAAAAAAATGATAATAAAATATTGTGCTTTTCATGTCCTCAGGACGTCACAAAGCTCTTTACGGCCAGTGTGGAGTCATTGTTGTAATGTAAGCCAACATGGCAGCCAAATTGCTCACATAAGATCCTACAAACATAAAGGAGGTGAATGACCAATTAACCTGTTTTGATGGTACTGGCTGAGGGATGAATGTTGGTTAGGACATTAGGAGAACTCCCTGGTTTTCTTTGAAAAAGTGCCATCTTTTACATCCATCTGAACAGGTAGACTGGGCTTCAATTTAATGTCTCATCCAAAAGACAGTATCTCCAACAATTTTCTGCACCCTCAATACTGTGCTGAAGATTATGTGTTCAAGTTCGAAGTGGGTCTTGGATTTACACCTTCTGATGCAATAATGATCTCATAATATTGCTGGAACAGGTAATGAGCCAACTCATCAATATTAATATCCAAAACTTTATTGATCCAGCTGTAGACTGTTCAGTTCTGGGTCAGAGTTGCTGAACGCCAGTGGAACCCTCAAACTCTAGCAGAGAATATTGAGCAATGACTTGGTGCTTGAAGGACGACATTAGATGACCTGGGTCATGACACACTGGTGTGACATGGTTGTCTGAACTCCAGTGTGCTAGTGAGAAAATAGCAACACCAGTGGCATTTATGCAAAGTGCAAATATTCTAGAAGTATTCCTTAGCAATGCTTCCTCCGTTGCTATGGAGGTTCTTGTGTTGACAATCCAAGAGCAATCATGGCTAGCTTTGAATATAGTGAAGAAAAGATACAGGCAACCATGAGGAAGGGGTTTAGACACCTCATATAAGCTCATTGGTATATGAGATAGGTGAGTGATCAGGAGCTGGTCAACACTCAAGTCAGTAGCAGTTCTGTGGTCACCACTTAGCCCCTGCAAGTGACATTAGGTGCTTCTGAGAGCAATGAGCCCAGAGCGACTGCTGTAAAAGATACCCCTGGCACGAATGTAAGTCCAGTACGGTTCATTGGAAATGCAGAGAAATTACCTTCTGTGTTCCATGCAGTAACCCTCCACTTTTGCTATTCCTTCAAATTAGAGAGGACATCATTATGTACAGAAGTCAAGGCACTCAAGTGGAAAATTCAACTCCAGAACACATTAAACTTGCACTAAAACACAATACAATTCATTCCATTTCACTAGACCTTGAGGTCTCTCATTTTTGTTATACAGCAAGTGTCAGATGTGCAAATATAACAGAATATGTCCAATAAATCAAAGAGCATTTCTATGATTACAAATTAATTAAGTAGAAAATAATAGTATCAGATTGTAGAGTTTTAACAAACTGGGCAACAAGATGCTCATACAACTGTCTCGCTGCCTGTGGTAGCTTGGGGCTGCGGCACACTATTGTCCTCCTGGTTTCCATGTCTTACTGCTGCTCCTCATGTAATTCCATGATGGGTTGTCTGTGAATGCCAATATTGTGCAGCTAGACATTTTATCATATGAATCTGGGCATTTTGTGCAGTACAGCAATGAAGCAAGAGTTTTTTCTTGAAGTTCTGATTCAGGGAAGATGTACCAAGACATTTCCATCCAGATTTTACAGATTAGAGACCATATGGTAGTGTGGGAAGATTGGAGCACGTGCATGAGTTTTCCAGATCCCTGCAGAGCAACCAAGAGTCTGGCTAGACTGAAGTGCTTACATACAGGTGAACAACAATTCACCAGAAGTCAGGTCCACCAGGTCAAGACTGGTCTGGAAAGTATACGTGTGTTGCTTTGTCAGTGTGCTGCTTTGCATTCTCCATTGCCAGCAAAACCTTTGCTTATTCTCTCATCTCGTGTGTGTATATCTTTTGCCAGAGATCTGAAGTGAACTACAGATGTTCCATTGCTCCTGACTGAAGCTGTGCCAACCACAGATTTTATTTAGGGTGGCTCGATAGCTTACCAGCCACAATGGAATCTAGTGGAATTTTTTCCAACAACACCTAAGAGTTGACTTTATTAATGTTTAAATTACACATCCACTTCTTCTTATGTGTATCGTAAGCAACACTAACACAATATTATAAGTAGTTTGCTGCAGCTGGCCACTTCCCCATATGTACTCAGAAGCTCCCTGTGGACCTTTGAATTGAACTATAGCTTGCCTGACAGTAAGTGAAACGTGCATCAATTAAACTCCAGGCAGTTCCACACGCAAGCATGGAAACCTTGACTAATCCAGGTCTCCAGAAAATGAGGATCAGAATGCATGCAGAATGATTTGCTGCTACGAGCCTACAGCTGCAATAAAAGAGAACTACTCACAATCTGTTTTCCTACGGCCACCATGTTATACAAAATGCTATTTCTCTTTGTTGCTGGTGCGGCATGAGGCCTTAATCCCATCGCATAAAGCTGGTTGGAAAATAGTTGCACACACTGAGGGAGTTGGTTTTTTTGCTTCTAACTTGGCAACGACTGCAACTCTAAACCATAATTTATCCACCAGACAGCTCCAAATGTGAGAGTTAGCTGAGACTGTCAAGATGCAATATTTTTTTTTAATAAGACACCACACAGTAGAAAAAAAAGTGAGCAGCTTCAGTCATAGCCACTGATGTACATAGGGTTCACGGCCTGATCCTGAAGTTGGAAATATTGATCTTTTGGTTGGAAAAGACAGATTTAAAATGTGTCATCTTTTCAGGCTGAGTTAAATCCTTTTAAAAAGATGATAGCCCCAATTTTGACCTAACCATCCTGGCAGGAACGGGAGGGATTCAGGTCAGAGGCCCGTTTTATGTCCTGCCCGATTATAAAATGGACGTCCAACCCAAACTCGCCCCATTTCCACTGGGTGGGTTGGGTTAAAATCGGGACCGATGACTCAATCAGCCTGAAAACCACAAGCAGGGATGCCAGTGCTGGAGAATGGATACAAAGCATGGAACCCCCCTCGGCACATATCACTGAGGTGTTTCTGTTACACAATTTCACTCAGCAAATGGACCTACAAACGTACGAAAAGTAATGGACAGGAAGAGACCCACTTGTCCATCCAGCCTGTTCCATATAATTGTGATGTCTGATGCTTCACAATATAGACACTCCCCACCCTACCCGGAAGCCATGTAATCTCCTGGGAGAAGCAAAAAATGAGGCCAAATAGGGGAAAAAAATCTGGAAAATTCCTTTCTGACCCCCAACTTTAGGTGATTGAAGCTAGTCCAGGAGAACACTCTGGTCCTGATTAATGTTATACAGTACCTACCTCTTTTACAAGGTGATCACCAACCCAGCCAGAAACTGGTCCAGCTCTCGCTTGAACATACGAACATAAATACAAATTAAGAGCAGGAGTAGGCTATTCGGCCCCTCGAGCTGCTTTGCCATTTGATAAGATCATGGCTGTTCCGATTGTGACCTCAACCCTACTCTCCCGTCTACCAACTATAGCCTTTGACTCCCTTGTTAATCAGGAATCTATCTAACTCAGCCTTTAAAATATTCATGATGTGGAGATGCCGGTGATGGACTGGGGCGGACAAATGTAAGGAGTCGCACAACACCAGGTTATAGTCCAACAGCTTTATTTGAAATCACAAGCTTTCGGAGCTTTGCTCCTTCGTCAGGTCCTTCACCTGACGAAGGAGCAAAGCTCCGAAAGCTTGTGATTTCAAATAAAGCTGTTGGACTATAACCTGGTGTTGTGCGACTCCTTACATTAAAAATATTCAATGACCCTGCCTCCACCGCTCTCTGGGGAAGGGAGTTCCACAGACTCACGACCCTCTAAGAGCAAAAATTTCTCCTTATCTCCATCTTAAATGGGAGACCCCTTATTTTTAAACTGTCCCCCAGTTCTAGTCTCTCCCACAAGGGGAAATATCCTCTCAGCATCTACCCCTTCTGGTCCCCTCAGGATCTTATATGTTTCAATAAGATCACCTCTCATTCTTCTAAACTCCACTGTATACCTGCCCAACTTGTCCAACCTTTCCTCATAGGATAACCCCCTCATCCCAGGAATCAGTCGAGTGAACCTTCTCTGAACTGCTTCTAAAGCATTTATGGCCTTTCTTAAATAAGGAAACCAAAAGTGCACACAGTATTCTAGATGTGGTCTCACCAATGCCCTGTACAACTGTAGCAAAACATCTCTACTTTTATATTCCTTTCCCCTTGCAATAAATAACAAATTCCATTTGCCTTCCTAATCACTTGCTGGACCTGCATACTAACTTCTTGTGATTCATGTACCAGGACACCCAGATCCCTCTGTACCTCAGAGTTCTGCAATCGCTCTCCATTTAAATAATATACTGCTTTTCTATTCCTTCTGCCAAAGTGGACAAGTTCACATTGTCCCACATTATGCTCCATCTGCCAAATTTTTGCCCACTCACTTATCCTATCTATATCCCTTTGGAGATGTCTTATGTCCTCTTCACAACTTACTTCCCTACCTACCTTTGTGTCATCAGCAAATTTAGCAACCATACATTTGGTCCTTTCATCCAAGTCATTGATATAGATTGTAAATAGTTGAGGCCCCAGCACTGATCCCTGTGGCACTCCACTCGTCACATCTTACCAACCTGAAAATGCCCCATTTATGCCATCTTTCTGTTTCCTGTTAGCTAACCAATCCTTTATCCATGCTAACATGTTACCCCCTACACCATGAGCTCTTATTTTGTGTGGTAGCCTTTGATGTGGCACCTTGTCACATGCGTTCTGGAAATCCAAGTACACCACGTCCACAGGATCCCTTTTATCCACATTGCTTGTTACTTCCTCAAAGAACTCTAATAAATTAGTCAAACATGATTTCCCTTTCACAAAGCCGTGTTGACTCTGCCTGATTGCATTGAGATTTTCTAAGTGCTCTGCTATAACCTCCTTAATAATAGATTCTAGCATTTTCCCTTTGACAGATGTTAAGCTAAATGGCCTGTAGTTTCCTGCTTTCTGTCTCCCTCCTTTCTTGAGGAGTTACATTCGCTATTTTCCAATCAGATGGAACCCTTCCAGAATCTAGGGAATTTTGGAGAATTAATACCAATGCATCTATTATCTCTGCAGCCACTTCTTTTAAGACTCCAGGATAAAGTCCGTTGGGACCTGGGGACTTGTCAGTTTTTAGTTCTAGTAATTTTTTCAGAACCCTTTCCCTGGTGATTGTAAATGTTTTAAGTTCCTCCCTCCCTTTCACCTCTTGATTCACAATTATTTCTGGCATGTTATTTGTATCCTCTACAGTGAAGATGGATGCAAAATATCTGTTCAATTCATCCTCCATTTCCTTATTCTCCATTATTAATTCCCCAGACTCACTCTCTAGAGGACCAACGCTCACTTTACTTACTCTTTTCCTTTTTAAATACCTGTAGAAACTCTTACTGTTTTTATATTTCTAGCTAGCTTTCTCTTGTACTCTAATTTCTCCCTCCTTATTCTTTGCTGTTTTTTATATTCTGTCCAATCTTCTGACCTGCCACTAATCTTCGTGGAATTATATGCTTTTTTTTTCAATTTGATACTATCTTTAACTTCCTTAGTTACCCACGGATGTTACGTCCTTCCCCTAGAGTCTTTCTTTCTCACTGGAATGTATCTTTCCTGAGTGTTATGAAATATCTCATTAAATGTCTGCAACAGCATCTCTACTGACCTATTCCTTAACCTAATTTCCAATTCACTTTAGCCAGCTCTCTCTTCACGCCCTCATAATTGCCCTTATTTAAGTTTAAAACACTAGTCTTAGACCTACTCTTTTCTCCCTCAAACTTAGTGCGAAATTCAATCATATTTTGATCACTGCTACCTAGAGGCTCCTTTACAACAAGGTCATTAATTAAGCCTGTCTCATTACACATTACCAGATCTAGAACAGCCTGCTCTCTGGTTGGCTGTAGAACGTGCTGCTCTAAGAAACTGTCCCGAAAGCACTCTATGAACTCATCTTCCAGGCTACTTTTGCCAATCAGATTCTTCCAATCTATATGTAGATTAAAATCACCCATGATTATCACTGTTCCTTTCTGACAAGCTCCCATTATTTTTTCCTGTATACCCTGTCCTACAGTGTGGTTACTGTTGGGCAATCTATAAACTACTCCCACAAGTGACTTCTTGCCTTTACTATTTTTTATCTCTACCCAAACTGATTCTACATCTTGCTCTTCAGAACTAAGGTCATTTCTCTCTATTATACTCATGTCATCCTTAATTAACAGAGCTACCCCTCCACCTTTTCCTAGCTTCCTGTCCTTCCGATATGTCAAGTACCCTTGAATATTCAGGTTCCAGCCTTTGTCATCTTGCAGCCATGTCTCTATGATGGCTTTCAGATTGTACATAATCATTTCTATTTGAGCTGTCAATTCATCCATTTTGTTATGAATGCTGCGCACATTCAGATACAAAGCCTTTAGTGCTGACTTTTTACTATTTTTGCAACCTCTAGCCTTATCTACTGGCACACTTTTAAGTTTGCATGCTGTCTCTTCCTGCCACTCTCTGATTATCATTTCCCTTATTGCTACCTTGCTCTCTTGCCTTGTCTTCTTTCTTTAATTTATCACATCTTCCCTTACTTGATCCCTCACCCCCAGTATTTAGTTTAAAGCCCTCTCTACTGCCCTAGTTATACGATTCGCCAGAACACTGGCCCCAGCACGGTTCAGATGAAGGCCGTCCCAACGGCACAGCTCCCACTTCCCCCAGTACTGATGCCAGTGCCCCATGAATTGAAACACATTTCAACCCACACCAATCTTTGAGCCACAAATTCAACTCTCTAATTTTATTTACCCTATGCCAATTTGCTTGTGGCTCAGGTAATAATCCAGAGCCAGACAACAGTCAGTTGTGATAACCAGGCTGCACATAGGTCCAAAAAATGTTAGCATGGCACTCTCCCCTTCTCAGCCATCTGTAGCTGTTTGTTGTCACAGTTTTCAACAGAGGAACTCGTAACATTTTATTACTTTTTGATAACATTTTTGAGGCACAAAATTTATACAGTACTTGCCCAGGAGCAAGTACTTAAAGCTTCACAATCCTCAGCCATGGCATTTCCTCCTTTTGAACACTGCATGTTCGACGGCAGGGTCTTTATCAGATTCTGACACCACACCAGGTTGATAACAATTTCAAATAACAAGAAGAGAGGGTCTGTTGAAAGAAACAGTAACGCATTACATTTTAGAGAGATAACTGTACAATGGTACACAGTTCACTAATCTCTGCATATTTATTCGCTCTGATACAGAACCTGAAGCCTGTTAATCCTTTTTCATAAAATAAGTTGTTTCTGCTCGTGTTACGAAACAGTAGTCTCACTGTGAGGTAATGATTGAAATCAGGAGTTCTCGGGAATCAACAGAGTAAGTTAACAGGTGGCAAATGGGAGACTCCATGGGGTAGAACACCCCCCTGACACCCCCGCTGACACCCCCCCGCCCCCATTCAAATCAACACTGCCAAGACCGACAGGAATTTCCAGTAACCTGAGCTGGTTGCGAGACCCCTTTTTATTTTCTCCCTATTTATCCCATGTGTCTCAATCTTATAGTTATTGTCTTTTATTTTATTGCATCTTCCCCATTCCCAATGCACTTCATTTCAGTTTCTCAGCATAAGTTCAACTTTTTCAACCTATTCTTTCCCAGGAACCCAAAACTGTGGAATTCCTTAACTGCCTCAGTACCTTGTACAATCTACACTCTTTTGAAATCCAAGCTTGGCATCACTTAACTGTTTATTATTCTTCTCTGCTACCCTTCGCAATGCACGATGAGCTATGACCTTAACCTGGGTATCTCTTTTTTTAAAGCAGCTTCAACTTTACCTCCATGCTTGTGTTTTTGTGGCAGGAACAGGCAACCTTATAAAGACATTGTAGATAAAGAGGAAACGAGTTGGATATAATATTTATCCAAAGAACAATGCAAGAGTGCATGACAAGCCTCCTGTTTAGGAACATAGGAATTGCTACAGAAACAAAAACAAGATTCATCTCGTATGCTGTCTACCATCCTGGTAGTCACATGATACAGCAATAATGGAGTTGTTGACTAATCAAGGTAATCAATCTCTATCAATTAGTCTACAACAGAGCCAGACATGAGGTGAGGAAAAGCCCCAGTGGTGGATAGCTTTGGGAACCATGGGCCCGATGTTAGCAGGGCTGCGGGTTCTCGGCGGGGGGGGCTATCGGGCGCGTAGGTAACGCGCCCGGTGAAATTAGTCAGCTTCCCGCGCGATCGTAGCATCCAATCCACTAATTGGATCCACTTACCTTGTCCTCCGGGTTCCCCACTGCTGATCTGCGCATCGGGCGGGCTGCACATGCGCAGTAAGATCTGTCAGCTGGAGGAGCTCTATTTAAAGGGGCAGTCCTCCACTGACAGATGCTGCAACAAATAGCAAAAATTACAGCATGGAGCTGCCCAGGGGGAAGGCTGCTCCCAGTTTAATGATGCCTCACTCCAGGTATCATTAGATGGGGTGAGGAGGAAGAGAAGGACAGAGATCATCCCCCCGGCGGGCGGGAGGAAGCGGCCTGCCTCTGCCACCAAGAAGGCCTGGCTCGAGGTGGCAGAGGAGGTCACCAGCGCAACCAACATATCGCCCACCTGCATACAGTGCAGGAGGCGCTCCAACGACCTCAGTAGGTCAGCCAAAGTGAGTACACGTAGTCTATCCCCTAAAGTCCATCTGCCACATCACCACCCCCACCCCACATCTCCTTCTGCACTGCCAACACTACTCTGTCACATCACCCCTCATACCCACTCAAACCTCATCCTCATCTTACCTGCACCGACTCACCTCGCCTGTACTCATCCCGCCACTACCACTCAACCCAATCCTCATACAATCTCATGGTTCTCTCTCATACTCACCCTCTCGTGCATCTCTTTCACGGCCAGCCTCATTCAACCTGCCACCACCTGTGCTGCAGCCACAGGTCATGCATCACATATGTGCAGTAGGCAGCGTAAGGCAAACGTGTCGTGAGCATGAAGGGGATGCACAAGGGTGTTTGAGGGTTTGTCATGGGTGTTACTTATATTGAATTTCTGAGCAACTCACATTACATATTATATTGGCACCACGACTGCCATGTCTTCGCGAATCCTGTCTGGTTTGTGCAATAATGCCCTCTCCTGAGGATCACTATGAGGACCCACAACTGATGCCACCCATTGTGTCACTGCAGAGTGGGTGAAGGTGTATTTGCAGGGCTCTTTTGCGCAGACGACTGAGAGACGTCGGCGATGTCCCCGGTTCCACCCTGGAAGGATGCGGAGGAGAAGTTGTTGCGGGCAGTGGTGACTTTGACAGCGACAGGTAAGAAGATGGTGCTCGGGCCAGCCAGGAGCAGCTCGGCATGAAGGAGGCTGCAGATGTCCACGACTACATGTCGAGTGACTCTGAGCCTCCGTGTGCACTGCTGCTCAGAGAGGTCCAGGAGGCTGAGCCTCGGTCTGTGGACCCTGTGCCGAGGGTAGTGCCCTCTGCAACGCATCTCTCTCTGCGGTAGCCCTCCCTCCTGCTGTACAGGTGGATGTGTCACAGCACTCTGTTGTGGAGCTTCACGTGTCAGAGGTGGACGGCGTGGATGGCGAGGCTGGTGAGGCTGGTGATGCTGTTCGCCCTCCGAGGAGGTCATGACTGCAGCTACGGCGGCCCCCATCCGCAACATCTGAGGGGGTCCGCAAGGTAGGTACATGTCTCTGGACCCCGGGGTAAGTGTGCAGGTTGGTGACTTTGAATGTCAGGAGAAGGGTGGTGGAGGCCAAACTTTGTCCCAAGTGACAGAGTGGCCTCCTGCAATGGGTGAGGGTCTCTCCCCCCCACCTGTCAAATGGACCTTTGCAGCTGCCACAGGCTGACAGCTGCAACATGTCCATTTGACCTGGGAGTGTTTCCCCCAGTGTGGGAAACAGTCCCAGTTTGCTCTAAAATCCCACCCCTCCTCACATAATCCCTTAATCCGGTCAGTTAATGACCTGAAATACTAAATAAATACTTTCAAGTGGCATCCCGCTGCCTTTAATTGCCTGCGGGATTCCCACCAGCGGGGGCTGCGCGCGCACGCCGGCGCGTCAGCGGGGAACCCGGAAGTGCGCGGGTTCGGGGCAGGCTCCGGTCCCGCGCCGGGATTCTCCGATTTTTGGAGCCCCCCCGCCAGGAACGCACCCGATAGCAGGTGCTAAAATGACGCCCCATAGATCCAAAGTCACCTGTTCCTCCCAAGCATGCTACACTTCCCATATGTCACATCTCAAATTACTCAAATACTGTAACTCAAAATACTATTTTTTGAAAGAAATCTATCTCATTTGCATCTGAATGAGTCAACACTATCTGCTTTCACCATCTCCCTAGGGAGTCTGTTCCATAGACTTACATTGCGGAAAATGTACCAGCCAGCAGTCCTAGTGTAGAGCTTCACACAACAGGAGTGCTAACTCATAAAATTTACCCCATTATTGTTTCAGCTTCGAATAGTTCAGAAAATTCGGAATGAAAGTGAGCGTAAAGGTGATCAAGCACTTAGAAACATCATGACATCACAGAAGATGAGCCATCATCCCAAATTAGCAGCAGAAAAGTCCATTGGTTCTGTGGCAGTTGTCAGTGACTGTAAGTTGCACTTCCAATTGGTTAGTTTAGGTCATGTGTTCACTGGCAGCCGTGTGGTTGCAAGGGGAAAATATTTGTTGACCAGCACAAGCTTTGCCCATGTCCGTGTGAAGGGTGAAGATCTGTAAACAGCAAACTTGTCCAAATATGGAACAATAAACATTTCAGTATCTCATGGTGTTATCTCATGCGCTGAACAATGGAGTTCACAGTATAAAAATAAAACTTAATCAAAATCTGAGTTTAGTACTTTCCCTGCCAGCATTTTTCTGTGATGGGCCTGTTCAAGATTTTATTTCTTCAACTCCTATGGAGGTAAGTTATCAACCAATGGCCTTGGATTTGGGAATATGTATGTTGTGGGCCTGGTCCACTTATGAACTGGTAAAACTCATCCGATGGGGATTGAGCTATGGTACTTGAACTTGCAGCTTCTGGGCCAGGGAATCCACTGCTCTCCAGTTACAGGCCTGCCTTGCCTATCAATAACAACCTTTTGAACAAGATATATTAATGCAGAAGAGAACACCAAGCTTGAAAGCTTTTCAACTTACTTGCATTTCAGAGCAAATTCTGAAAATTGCCTGCAAGCAGGTGCATTGTCAACAGAGGAAAATCATTGGAAACGTGTAAAGAATTGGAAAGGGAACGAGGAGAGAAATGCCATTGCAAAATGACTTTTGCCCTTAAGACATATTTGGTACCATTTCAATGCAATGTCCCCACAATTTAATGAAGCACACCCACATTTTTGTTCAGGGATTTAAGTGGTCTGTCTTCTATACCTCTACCATGATACAAGCACACATTTAGACAATATGAAGACAATGGGCCCGATATTAGGAGGGCGGCGGGTTCACAGCGGGGGTCCACGCGCCCAGTGAAATCGGGGTGCTCCGCACGCAATCACAGGCTAATTGGAGGCACTTACCTGTGCTCCCGGGTTTCGCGCTGGAAAGCTGCGCAGCGGGCGGACTGCGCATGCGCAGCATAGGCTGTCAGCTGGAGGAGCTCTATTTAAAGGGGCAGTCCTCCACTGACTGATGCTGCAGGAAATATGAAAAATTACAGCATAGAGCAGCCCAGGGGGAGGGCTGCTCCCAGGTTTAATGATGCCTCACTCCAGCTCTTATTGGATGGGGTGAGGAGGAGGGGGAGGACAGAGATCTTCCCCCCGGCGGGCAGGAGGAAGCGGCCTGCCTCTGCCACCAAGAAGGCCTGGCTCGAGGTGGCAGAGGAGGTCACCTGCACCACCAACATATCGCACACCTGCATACAGTGCAGGAGGCGCTTCAATGACCTAAGTAGGTCAGCTGAATTGAGTACACTTACTCATTCCCCTACACTCTATCTGTCACATCACCGCCCCCACCCCACATCTCCTTCTGCACTGCCAACACTACTCTGTCACATCACTCCTCACACCCACTCAAATCTCATCCTCATCTTACCTGCACTTACTCACCTCGCCAGTACTCATCCCGCCACTACCATTCAACCTCAACCTGCCACTACCTGTGCTGCAGCCACAGGGCATGCATCACATATGTGCAGTAGGAAGCGTAAGGCAAACGTGTCGTGAGCATGAAGGGGATGCACAAGGGTGTTTGAGGGTTTGTCATGGTATTTACCAATATTTAATTTCTGATCAACTCACATTACATATTATATTGGCACCACTACTGCCACGTCTTTGCGAATCTTGTCTGGTTTGTGCAGTAATGCCCTTTCCTGAGGATCACTATGAAGACCCACAACTGATGTCACCCATTGTGTCACTGCAGAGTGGGTGTAGGTGTATTTGCAGGGCTCTTTTGTGCAGATGACTGAGTGACGTCGACGATGTCCCCAGTGGCACCCTGGAAGGATGCGGAGGAGAAGTTGTTGAGGGCAGTGGTGACTTTGACAGCGACAGGTAAGAAGATGGTGCTCGGGCCAACTGGGAGCAGCTCGGCATGAAGGAGGCTGCAGATGTCCATGACTACATGTCGAGTGACTCTGAGCCTCCGTGTGCACTGCTGCTCAGAGAGGTCCAGGAATCTGAGCCTCGGTCTGTCAACCCTGTGGCGAGGGTAGTGCATTCTGCGACGTATCTCTCTCTGTGGTTGCCCTCCCTCCTGCTGTGCAGGTGGATGTGTCACAGCACTGTGTTGTGGGGCTCCACGTGTCAGAGGTGGACGGTGTGGCCGGCGAGGCTGGTGATGCTGTTCGTCCTCCGAGGAGGTCATGACTGCAGCTACAGCAGCCCCCATCCGGAAGATGTACATTTGAGGGGGTCCGCAAGGTAGGTAAATGTGTCTGGACACCGGGTAAGTGTGCAAGTTGGTGAATTTTATTGTTCGGAGGAGGGTGATGGAGGCCAAACTTTGTCCAAAGTGACAGAGTGGCCTCCTGCAATGAGTGAGGGTCTTCCCCACCCCCCCAACCTGTCAAATGGACCTTTGCAGCTGCTACACGCTGATGGCTGCAACTTGTCCATTTGAACTGGGAGTGTTTCCCCCAGTACGGGAAATAGTCCCAGTTGTTTGGAAAATCCCACTCCTAAAATATTATGTTAATCAGGTCTCTAAACGACCTGAAGTACCTAAATGATTTCCTTAAGTGGCACCCTGCCGGCCTTAATTGCCGGCGGGAGTCCTACATGCGGGGGCTGCGCGCGCATGTCAGCGCGTCACTGGGGAACCCGGAAGTGGGCGGGTTGGCGCCGGGCTCCAGACCCGCCCCGGGAATCCCCGATTTTCGCAGCCACCCCGCCACGAACGCATCCGCTCGGGAGTGTGAAAATCGAGCCCAATATGTGAGGGGAATGAGGGAAGTAGCAATAGCAAGCACAACCCTTGTGCCCAGCTTCCCATCTCCTGATGACCTTGGGCACTTACTATTGGACAGGACAAATACACTCCTGTCTAAGGCAAATCAGCCATCAAATGTAACATAAAAAATATTAGGGAATAAAAACTTTTCAAATGTCACAGTTAGAGGAGAGGCTTTTGTATGTGTGGAATGTCCCATTCCAATCTTGTGTGTAACTTGCATTTATAGTCATATTTGCACCAAATCTCAAGTGGCATTTTTTCACATTTCTGTATTTGTATCACCTCATTAACAGTGAAAAAACACATGCTATAAGCCAGCTCACAAACTCGGGTGCACATTGACGACAGACACAGTGATGTTTGTTTCCCGTAACTTTGTGTTTGAGATGACAGAAGGGGAAATGCAGGAGTCGAAATATGACCTTCAGTGCAAACAGAAACAAGGAACATTTTTAAATCTGTAAATACAATGGAAAAGTTGGAGTTCTGTAAAAATCAATGTGCAGATAAATGGTAAAGGATTTACTCATAACATTGTACAAGTTTTTTGTCTTTTAAAAAGCATTTGGACAGTTACATGGGTAAGATGGGTATAGTGGGATATGGGCCAAGTGCAGGCAATTGGGACTAGCTTAGTGGTATAAACTGGGCGACATGGACATGTTGGGCCGAAGGGCCTGTTTCCATGTTGTAAACTTCTTTGATTCTCTGATTCTATAAGTTCCATCCCCAAGTACACAGATCATTAAAGAACCTAAGTGAAGGTGCAACTTAGCCACAGTATTTCATAAGAACAAAAGAATTCTATGATCTTTTTTGATCATTGTTGCCACTGAATAAAAATCAAACCCCATTTTTACAACATTTGTTATTTTAAACCTCTTATTACAAGTTTATCTCCAATCCTGGTCGAAACCCTATTGCAGTCACTGGAGGAAACCAAACCTCCATAGGATGAACTTCAAACATAGGAACAGGAGAAGTTCACACACCTCATTGATTTTGCTCTGCCATTTTGTTTGTCAAGGCAGCTCTTCATCTTTTCAATCCCATATCTTCCTCCATATCTTTTAATACCTTTATTTCTCATGCAAATATCTATCTCCCTTTTAAACATCACAATTGATTCTGCCTTTATGGCCATCCGAGGCAAGCAGTCCACATTCTCACAGCCCCTGTGCGAATAAACTATCCTTCAGTTACTTAATCCCTGTGAAGACGAGAGGTTCTGCCAGGCAGATGAGTTTGGAGAGATGCAGTTTAACTACTTTAAGGATTATTGTAAATCAGCATGGCCCGACTGATTTATTTCTTGTTATTTTTTCTTGATTTGCGGTATGAAAGACTTAATATTTTTGGATGATGCAGCACTTTAATGCAAGTTCAATGATGCTGAAAGCGAGTGGAAAGTCCAGTTTGCTTTAACTATTAAAGGCAACAAAAAGGTTCCATTGGCAGCTGTGATCCATTACAGTTTGACCATGCAGGTCCCAAGGAACAGATTACTGGAAACAGTCAAGTGCCCCGGAGCATTTTTCTGATTGAGGCTTCAGAGTAGGAACAAAACTAAGCTGTTTTTTTTCCCAAAAGATATATACTTGGCACCAATAATGAGTTGCATTTTCGTGGTTTTGAATTCAACTTTGAAACTCCAGAATCCAGGTTATTTGAGAAATGAAATATCAAATCTGATGTTTGACACCACTTTGAGTTGTGTTACATGCATCAGAAGAACCCACCACTACTTTGAGGTCATGGTTCCTCTCCCAGCGAGATTAAACTAACTGGATCATGCAGTGCACCATTACCACCAGCCTTATCCACCTCTTGCACTAAGCCACCTGAGAGTATACAGTTACTCTGAAACCATAAAGTCACCCGTCAACCCCCAACTCCTGCCTCTCTTCCTCTGACCTCAGACCAGCTTGGACACATACTCTACGAGAAACTGAATTTTCATACATTAGAGCAACAGGGCCAAGAGTGGGGGAAAACACCATTGTGGTTGTTCTGTATCCAGCTACAAATAGGGATGCTCATGGGGAAATTTCCAGCAGAAAAAGCTAATTGACAGCATGTTCATCAGAAGACCTTTTTATTCACTTCTCATAAGAACCAATTTCTAAAGGGTTGGGCATCCAGAGGCTGGAGCAGTCTGAAATGGATGAAATTGTGAAAAAAACCAATACTCAGTCCTGCTTAATATACATTGACTGACTCTGTTGCTCCAAGTACATCTGCTTAGTGGAATAGAATTTTAAAGAGGCTACTATCCCATTACTGTAATCCACTTGCATTAGAGGCAGTCTCTGAGGCCATTATAAATGTCAGTATTTTATAACCAACTGTGCTTACTCAAGTGTTTGTCTCCTCAGTGATAGCATACAATTCAGGTCTATTTATAAATGCACATTTACCACCAGCTGTAGCTTAAATCATCCAGTGAAATTAGGTGAAGATGATCAAATTAAACAGTCTAACAGCTGAAAATCAACAACCTTAACATGTCTAACTTACTTTGTGCTGGACCTCTGCGTCCCATGTATTTCGGGGTTTCCTGGCTGCTGGTAGTCGCCTCCTCTCCCCGTCTTCCCGGAAATATCGGGGTCAGTGTGTGGTGTACGAAAATCTAAAAGAAGGAGAACCAAGTGAATGATCAACACAGTGGATAAGTTATTCTCTCTGTTATATATTCTTATTTAACTGCATAGGAATCATAACAAATTAATATTACTAATATGTAAGGTCATATGCTGCACTGTTGGAGGTGCCATCCTTTAGATGAGACGTTAAACCGAGGCTCTTTCAGATGGGCATAAAAGATCCCATGGCACTATTTAGAAAAAGAGATGGGGAGTTCTCCCTGGTGTCCTGGACAATATTTATCCCTCAACAATCAACAGATTATTTGGTCATTATCACATTGCTGTTTGTGGGACCTTGCTGTGCGCAAATTGGCTGCCACGTTTCCTACATTACAACAGTGACTACACTTCAAAAGTACTTGATTGACTGTAAGGCGCTTTGGGACATCCAATGCAAGTCTTTCTTGTTTTTATAATATCAATACCAATTTGTGTTCTTTGATTCCTGGACAATATGGAAGAAATGCTTTCATTCTGCAGCAATTCTCTTTCATTAGGCAAAGTATTGGCTATGAACTCACACTCTATCCCCTGTTAAAAGCAAAATATTCCTCCTGTTATTCCAAATATTCAGTATTTTTAACTGCTACTCAATGTTTGCTTTCTGCCTGATAAATTCCAGATGTCCAAACATAGGTAAACCTGGCACAGGCACTTAACTCCATGTTACAACGGGTAACTTCAGATTAACTTGGAGCCAAGGGAGAGAATTCGTGCAAAAATAGCAATAAAATTGCACTGGGGATATGTTCCATGACTTAAGGTTCACAGGAGGTTTATTGTAGGTGGGTTGTGTTCGGTATGAAGCAACACTTGAAAGGATTCAGTCATAAAACCTTAAATCCATATGAGATTCTCCAGGAACCATTTGCAGCAGTAATGGAACATTATAATGTGAGGTGCCCGACACAGATCATGTAGTAATGTGGAAAGGGGGAGGGGGCAACTTTAATTATTCATTGCAAGGCACATTATGGACTAATGATGTGGAAGTGCAGTGAGAGATCTGTACAATAGCTTCAAGCTGCAGAACTCCCAGACCTTATACATCAGACACAACTTGGTAGCCACCATATAAAACAGTGCATGTTGTATGTTGTGGTAATTTTACAGGGTCTTATATTCAGGAGCTCACTGCCTGGATTCTCTGACAAGTCCAAGTGTGTGCTATAGTACATTAAAAAAAAATTCTCTTTGATATTTCAAGTGTAAATATTTTTAAGGGGTAAACTTAACTTTTCTGGATATTATATATTTTGTGCTTTTCTTGTTGTATTTATGTTTCTGCTTGTCACTGCCATCCATCGACAGGGCCTCTCTGTAAACAAGCCATTGGCTCTTAGGGCTTTCATCCTGTGTAAATAGTTTACAGTCAGCTCCACTTAAGAGAATAGCCGATAAGTAAATGTCTCTGTTAATTGAACAGAAATGGAAGATCCTGAACTATTTTTTCTCTCCACCCATTGTACTCACATCTGTTAAAGGGGACATTTTAAAGGGGATACTTTGTCTTGAGGAAAAGAATATGTGTTCATTTTTTTTTAAGGGAGGCAGAAATGCTGGAAGAACATGTCATTTTTCTTTCGATAACATTGTGCACAAGTGACGTGATGGTGCATTTTGATGTTGAGCTAATTACTGTTTCAGCCGTGATCTTGTTTCTCCAGGTCCTTTACAGCTTTGCAGAATGGCTTCCACCACTGCCACTTCTCCAACACAAACAGCTGTAAGGACCCTGCAATGCTGTTGACATGTTGAAGGAGGTGGCTGGCTGACACTCTGTTACAGGTTGCCACTCTCAGTCGGCCTTTTCCCTCTCAGTTCAGCTTGAAATATTTTACTTCCATCACAGAAGATTAGACTGGAGGATCCCTTCACATGTTGCGATTGCACCATAGAAAAATTATGCCATGACATCACCCAATGACTAGCTTCCATTAAAGCGGCACCATGTTCATCACAGCTGAGGCCAATCTTAATCTTACCTGATGTTGACATCTGCACATTTCCAGTAGGGGTTACTAAACAATGATTGGGAATTGGGATCCTGGCCAGTTATCCCCTCCCACACCAAAGGGCACTGAGGCCAGTTGTATCATCCCGACCAACATCAACTAATTTGGCACAGCCTTGAACCTTCTTGGTCCGCACCGATCGGCCTATCATTGGATAAACATGAAGAACTACTGGGGGAACCTTAGCAGACTTATTATTGTCACCACTGGTGAGTTAGGAAGTCAGGGACAAGTAGTTATCAATTTAAAATTGTCATTAAGAGAGTTAGGAGAGAGGTTGGGAGAATTTTTTTTATGCAGAGAGTTGTTAGAGTATGGAATGCTTTGGCACAGTTAGTAGTTGAGGCAGTGACCACATCATCTTCAAAGGAAGAACAGATAAACATGTTGAACAGAGCAAGATAAAGGGCTATGGGGAAAGAACAGAACAGTGGGATTGTTTTGGATTGCTCTAGCAAAGAGACGGCCCAGACACGAAGGATCGATTAATCTCCTTCTGTGCTATGAACTTCCATGGTGCTATGGTTGTGATACAGTCTAGTTCATTAAATATAAATCTCAGCCAAGAATACTACTTTAACATAAAGTATTCAGCTCATTAATGGTGATGGTTAATGCACAGCAGGAAAACAGCAGCTGTTGTATATGTGGATGTAAATGAAACTCAGCAAGCAGCAGGAAAAGAGTAGGCTTTCACACAGATATCAGCAAATAGTGGACAAGCAAACAGCAGTATTTTATACCTCACACCTGCCTGGAAACTCTGGAGATCATTTTCTTATCTCCATATTTGTAATATAATAAAAAGATATTAAATATTAAGTATAAACAGAATATTGTGCCCAGCACTGATATATGACAAATGTCTCCCATTAACAAATTGAACATCTCACGTGCAGTGACGCATTCTTTTTCATGGATGATTAGGACATATCCTCTGTTTATATTCTGTGTGGATTTTGTAGCAATAGTTTAAATGTGTTGGTTTATGGGTCCCATTGGCATTTAAGGAACTATTTGCAAAGTTACCATGCATGTCCCAGATCCCAACTGTTTTGCCTGCCTATCTGGCTTGTTCTGCTCCTGCGTGTACCTGTCTCTCTGCAGGTCCCTCCATGCCCTTGTTCCCACCCTCTTTCTATCTATCTTTCCTTCCCCAGTGTTTCTCCACTCCACTTTCAATTTCCAATGCTCTTTGATGTGAACAGTGAAAATCAGTAGCGAGATCGATCGCTGACAGAATAGAGCACCAATGGTATTAGCTTGTCAATGATCCCACTTCCAAACAGCACAAACCACCACGAAAATACCCTCCACCATAACTCGTGCCTGTACTAATGTTCTTAAAACAAAGATACTAGGGCAAATGGTATAAGTGAACTATTACAGATTATAGAAAATTAGTTGTGTGGGCCATTCGTTCAACTTATTTTCTGTGGTACATCTTGTCTTCCGATGTGTATTGTTTGTGCAACATTGCTTTAAACTTTGTTGCAACATTCTAATAAGTAAAATGTGGTCTGTATTTTTTTCCCATATCCATTGAAGTGCATGTAAACAGCCAGTGCGGTTACTAACAGTTGTATGCTGACAAGAGCATCCCATCTTAACTGCTAAAATCAAATATAAATGTAAGAAACATTGCACAATATCGTCTACCCATCTCCCTGAAGGACACTACTTGACAAAAATTAAAGTTCAAAATCTGTAATGTTTACAATAGTGCATTTTGTGAGTTTTTTCTCATCATGAATTGGCTACATGTACTTGAAAAGGAAAAATTTGCAGGGCTATGGAGAAAGAGTGGGGGAGTGGGACTAATTGGATAGCTCTTTCAAAGAGCCGGCACCAGCAAGATGGGCCAAATGACCTCCCTCTATGCTGTATGATTCTAGGATTCTATGATTGTACAAACCCACTCGTAGCAGAGGGTAAGCAACTGAATACTGTGCTACCAATGTGCTTGAGGGTGTAATGGCATGAGATAGGTTGCTACTCTCGTTACACTCCTGTACTCCTGTAATAATTAACAGAAACGCCACAGATGGGAAGTCAAAATTTAAATAAGCATAGCTTTATAATAGTAATGTCTAAAAATATTGTGAGATCTCCCATGGGTACAGCCCTTCCTTTGCTATTGAAGAATTCCTTTGCTAGGTGCACCATACCCGGATGGGTCTGGTGGTTTAAAGACAAACATCCAAGTTGCTTCTGTAGCCACCTGAGTGTATGGCCTCTGCGTGTATGAATAATAATGGTCAGCTGACTGCTGTGTCACGCATAAAGGAGATGGAAAATACTTGCACGTTGAATTATTTACTTCAAGTTACTTTAACAGGGCTGCTTATTTCCAAGTTGACTGCTGCAGGGAGACATTTAAAGGCACTACAGGGTGTCAGTAGGTCCCAGATAAAACATTCTATTTAAAAGGCCATTTTCTTCTTGGCAAGAATTTGGTGCACTTTTTTAAAAGCTGGGTAAGAGAAGAGCATCACTTTTTGTTCCACAAGTGACTCGCTAATGCATTTTCTCATTGCATCAGGTAAGTATAAATCAGAAAGATTTGCCAAAGTAACCTTATCAAAACATTTAAATCCTACACCATTGTTGCCAAAATATGCAGACGTTCCCAGTTGTCAATGGGAGCTACCATCAGCATCGCCATTGTCGGTCTAGTCCAAAATATTCAGTTCAAAATGGCTGTCAGATTCCTCACTGTCCTATTTTTGTGTCTGGTATGTAGTTGCAAGGCCCTGGCACATCATCCAAAACCTATGCATGGTGCACCGAGCAAATGAATTCTTCAAGGAGGGGCTGTACCCCAGGAAATCTGGCAATCTTCTAGACATTACAATTATAGTCACGTTTAATTAAATTGCAGCCTCCCACCTGTGGGACTTCCTTTCCATGGGACGGATTTTGCTCTGAAAATAACAGCGAGGCTAACAGGGCTCATGTTATTTCTGTGCATCTGGTACAGCTATTTTCGGCGACCGCACATGCGCAGTCAAATGCGGAAATCCAGAAGTTGCTCTACCAGATACCCTGCTCCTCCGAAAGCTTTACGAGAACTGCATCTTGCCGGCTGACTCACCGTTCAGATGAATGAAACAGTGTGAAATTCCTGCACTGACCCGATGGAAACAAACTAATCTTGGCCAAACATGGTACGTCAAGTTACTTAAGTCTAAGCACACATTTAAGTCTTAATGACTGCCAAACAACCTCCCTGGCACTGAAAATTAACTTTAACAAGTGTGGAGTCTCAATCCTTCAGATTTTAATTATTGTTGGACATTTAATAAAATTTTTTTTTTTACTTTTTCTTTCGTTCTCTTTTATCTCTGTCTTTTAATTTAATATTTTTTACCCTCTCTTTATTTCATGTTCTGTACCTGATCCGACTTTGAATTCACTATTCTAACTTATACTTCCTGGTTCTGCTTATTAACATCTGAGTGGTTCAGGGGATACACAGTTGCTTGACCCATTCACACAGGTCCCAGATGCCCTGTAGAGGGTGCCATGTTGGATTTAGCATCCAATGAGAGGAACTTGCTATAAAAAGAGGAAAGTTTATGGGTAAGTGCAAATCTAACGAGCAGTGGGCGCCATTCGTTCACCGCTCAGAGGAAAATCCAGAAATCATTATTTCTGAAGCTGAAACCAAAAATTTAAAATCAGAATTCCAATCTATTCATTTTTCTGAGAGAATATCAAAATCCATTTTCTGCCTTTGATTTGAAGCAGTTGCTCTTTAATTCTGGGATGCCTATTTAAATCATTAAGCTGCATCTTAAGATATTGGAACCAACTTCAACTATTTTTAATTGAGTATAGGTCACGCATTCCAGAATCTGTGAACTCAATTAACCAGCTGAAATGGATAAAACGTCAACATCAGTTCAGGAGGAAAGAAACACAACCTGCTAGAAATATATTTCAGATTTTTTTTTCTCTTCTTTCATACCTAAGTGCGACCCCCAGTTCAAATCAGCTTAAGTCAATGTGTAATAAGGGAAACTGCAGCTCAAGATACTGCAGCACTGAATTAGTTTAGTGCACAAATTAAATCAGAGAACTAGGGAAGACTAAGCAAAAATATTATTCCACTTGCAGAACAAAGTAGCTGGAATTTAATTAAGGCTACCGCTGCTATAAGTGGGGGAGGGGAGAGGGGGTTAACTGTGGCTTGTCCAAGGGTAGATTTGCCAATGGATCAAATTTAAGATTTCCTACACGTACACACACACACACACAGACACTCACCCACCCATCCTCAGGAGTCTCAAAAGGACCAATTCTAAATAGTATTTTGTATTTAATCACCATTGGTCATGTATTGTGAAGGATTTGTTAGAATACAGGAACTTTTTTTTTCAATAGGTTCCCTGACAAAACCCTAACCACACTGGAGAACAGGGGGAGGGGAAGAATTGGCCCTGAAGGTTATGTGAATTTGTCTCCGTCAGTGGGGGTGGGAGCCTTAACCTTTCAGAAATACGAGTCACAGAGAGGGGCTTTAACTCTTCTGAAGGTTATGTAGTTGTTGTAGGGTGGGGGGGGAGGTGGAGACAGGAGCTCCAGTATCCCAAGAGCTGTGTGTCTGGGCAGGGGGTGGTTCTCAACTCTCCTGAGGACTGTTTGTATCTGGCTCTACGATAGGACGGAGGACAGATACAAGGGGCATGATTTCTACCTGGAGCCAGGAACTCAGCAGGTGGGTAGATTTCCGCGTGGGAAACCCATAGGTGAAGTGAGTGCGTTGGAATCTGCGATCGCAACTGAATTGAAAGCAATTAATTTTGTCTCAAAGCTGAGCAGCAGGCGTGGTGAGCACCCGCATGAGGCACTTTGAAGTTCACTATTTAAAGGGCCAATGAAAAATGGATTTTGGAGGAGGAAGGAGGAAATAGAGGAATGGATCAAGGAGACCAAAGGCAGCACCCAGGTTTACTGATGCTTCACTAGAAGTACCGCTGGGTGCAGTGAGAACCAGGAGGGAGGTAATTTGCCCAAGTGATGGGAGGAAGAATCCTGGTTCTGCCACCATGAAGGTGTGGTTAGAGGTGGCAGGAGCGGGGAGCAGCAGGAGCACAGTGCCCAGGTCTTGGCTGCAGTGCAGGAAGCGGTTTAGTGACCTAACCAGGTCAGGAAAAGTGACATATCCGACAGGTGCATCAGAGGGTGACCATCAGAGGCAGTCTTCAACATATCCCCTTAGACAGTTTCAAAGATTTGGTTGGTCTTTACAGCAAAATTCCATTCAATTCTGGAAATCAAAAATGGGCAGGAAGCAAAGGGAGACCACCCCCACCCCAAACACAAACATTTGCTGATTCACCTACATCCTGTGGTGTACAACACGCCCCCTCTCACTCAGTCTTGGCAAGCCTATACCATCACAATACTCCCCATGCCCACTTAAGTTTCACCACAACCATCTTTCACTTTCTATGCGCTTGCTCACCTCCCCATTTATTCACCCACCACTGCCACTCACCCCAAATCCTGATGCAATGTGATGCACCTGATAGTCAACCTCACCCAATGCACTGCATTCATCGGGTGAATACGGCACCTTCAGTCACTCACAGGTCTGTCCTGTTGCCCCTTGCAGGAGAAGAGAGCACTAAAAGCAAGGGAGAGGACAATGTAGACCTCCACAAATTGTGCATCTCACTGATCCGGAGGAGGATGCCACGGAGATTTGTGCGACACCTGCATCCCTATCCATCGGAGATGGAGAGACGGGAACCCGTAGCTACCTAGTGACAGAACTTAAACATCTTTCACACACATGATGAATTTATGTCATCAATGAGTGAACTATGAGAAACCTGAGTATGGTTTTTGGCAAGATTATTACATTGCCATGACCAATTGATATTGCTTTCTATTGTCTTTCAGGGCCTTCACACATAGAAGAACAATGTGCCGAGGTGAAAGGGGACATGGAAGTGGGAACTCCACTCAAAGCGCCCCCCGTCTCCACCCTCAATCAGTACCCAAAATGCTGCCTCCTCTCCCGCTGGCTGAGTCTGACCTTGCACAAGAGCAGGTGGAGCAGTCTATGGTGCGGCCCTCACGGACTCCAAAACTCAGAGGTCATCGGCCAAGAGTATCTCAGCAGTCAGGGCAGGGACCTGAGCAGCCTGCCTCTACCTCTGCTGAAGGCACAGGGGATACACCACGTAGAAGCAGTAGGAAGCTTAACTTTAAGCAATCATAATTCACCAAGGATATGCATAAGGGTGTATGAAGATGTGTTAGTAAGTCTCCTTTTTTTAATATTGGCACATAAAATTTTTGATTATCCCCACTTCCACGTCTTGGCCACTATTGCATCCCGAGTGTTAATTCATCGTTTCATTTGCTTCACGATGAAGGCCAATACATGACGATAGCCATTTTGCAGTTGTGCAATGGGTGTATGCGTGGTTGAAGGACTGTTTTGTGCAAAGGCGGGTGGGGGGGGGGTGGTGCAGGGGGGTTGGTGGTGGCATGAGTGGTGGTTGTGCCAGGCGGCCTGAGCATCTCAATTTCTTTAATTTGCCAATGGTATTATGAGAATCCGTAAGCAATGAGGGCATCCCTGGCATCTCAGGCAGCAATGCGCGCGGATGGTCTGGCGATGGGTGCCCCATCTTCATATTCCTCCTCCTCCTCTTCTTCAATAGAAGATGATCGACGAGCACCTTCGTCCTCCTCCACCTGTAATCGAGGTGTGCTGCGCTATGTTGTGCAGGACACAGCACACCTCGATTATTCTGGAGACCCTCACTGGCGAGTACTGAAGGGTGCTTCCAGATCTATCCAGGCACCTGAAGCGCATCTTCAACATGCCTATGGCTTGCTCAGTGACACACCTGGTGGTCATGTAGCTCTGGTTATTTTGCTCTTGTGCCTAGTTGGTGGGATTCCTCTCTAGTGTCATGAGCCAAATTTGCAGGAAGTATCCCTTGTGTCCAACGAGCCAGCCCTTAAGTCTGTCTCCTGTCTGGAAGACATCTGGAATGTTGGACTGGTGCAAAATGAAGGAATCATGACAGCCGGCGCACACCTGCAGAAATCTCTTCCAGTGGTCGCACACCAGCTGTGTGTTGATGGAGTTATAGCCCCTTCAGTTTATGAAGACTCCTGGCTCATGTGGTGGTCCTCGGATTGCCACGAGTGTGCAATCGATTGCCACGAGTGTGCAATCGATTGCGCCTTGCACCCGTGGGAAGCCAGCCAGAGAAACGAAACCCACTGCCCGCTCATTCTGGCTGATGTCGTCCCGGGGGAAGTTCATGTAATCGGATGCCCTGGCAAACAACCCAACCATCACCTGCCTTATACACTTATGTGCAAACAATCGACTTATCCTGGAGATGTTACCCATGGTGCCCTGGAAGGACCCGGAGGCAAAGAAACTGAGGGCAGTGGTTACTTTTACTGCAATGGGCAACGCGTGGCCACCAGACCCAGCACGGAGCAACTCTTCCTCAAGGAGGTTGCAAATGTCTGCAACCACCTGCCGACTCAATCTGAGCCTGCGTAGGCACTGCTCCTCAGTGTGGCCCAGGACGCTCAGCCTCTGTCTGTAGGCCTTCTCACTTGGGTAGTGCCTCCTGTGACCTCGGCCCCTCTGTTGCTCTGCTGTCTGCTGTTCTCCAGATTCTTGTTGCGCACCTCTGTCTTGTGCACCTACAGATCCCAACACAGCACGACATGGCTGCTGTGGATGGTCACTTTCATCCTCCTCAGATGTCCTCTGGAATACATCCATTGTGTCCCCTATCCTGATCTTGTCAGCTTAAGAGTCTCCAAATTTGTGATAAATCTGTCTCAACACAAAGAACTCTCAGCTAAATGTTTGCCTGAAAGAACTGAGAGAGGTGCAACCCCTGAGCTTTTACTGAGATGTATCAATCACAGGTTTAAAGGGCCAAATAACCTCCGGCTGCACCTTGCCTCCGTTTCAATCACGAGATTCAGAAGCCATGGGAAACTCGTGTAGGAAAAGTAAAATTTGTTTCTGTTTAAGAATCCATTAAAAAATACTTATTTCAAGTAGGTAAATGGCCTCATTAACGATCTACCCGCCAGCATTAATTGGGGATACGACTTCTGGGTTTCAGCTGTGCGCGCATTCAAACGTGCCCACATTAAACCCGGAAGTGGGCGCATTGGAGCCGAGTTGCGGTCGTGCTGAAAAAAAATGACATTTTCACCTCCCACTCGCCCCTAACCCACTCGTTCTTGGGGATTAAAATTACCCCCAAGGCATCAATTACACAGGAGAAAAAAAATGCCTTATGAACAGAGGAACGATGAGGAGAATTTTTTTTATGCAGCGAGTTTTTGTGATCTGGAATGTACTGCCTGAAAGGGGGGTGGAAGCAGATTCAAGAGGAACTTTCGAAAGGGAATTGGATATATACGTGATCAGGAAACATTTGCAGGGCTATGGGGAAAGAGCAGGGAAGTGGTGCTAATCGGACTGCTCTTTGAAAGTGCTGGCACAGGCACGTTGGGCTGAATGTCCTCCTTCCGTGCTGCAGGATTCTATGATAATTGAAACTGTACCGTGACACAAAGGGTTTTATTCCATTGAATATTCTCTTCTAGTTGAACCATTAGTCACTGACTCACACTTGGCTTCGAAACTTCATCAACTTGATGTGAATGATACAGAGGACGCAGTTATCATTAGGCATGTGTGTGTGTTCCTCAGTGGAGTACCAGCCAGTAAAGATATTTCCAAACAAGGAAGATGAGCTGTCTTATGCCAATGTTTTGTTAAAGGAATAAACAGAACATATTGTCCTACCATATGATAAAGACTCTATTGTAATAAACATAGGTCATGTTCATCATCAATTTGCCATTATAAACTGATTTACAAGCCCCTAAACCAAAACCACCTCCAAGTTGATGTATTGTCAGTTAAAAAATTGGCAGCAGTCTTGTGACCTAACTGCTTGGTTTTATATCTAGACCCATAGAATGCATAAGTAAGCTGGTAATGCTGAACTTGTACAAGGCCTTTGTTAGGCTGATGTTGGAATATTGTGTACAGTTTTAGGCACCCCATTTTAAGAAGGATGTAAAAGCAATGGTAAAGGTGCAGTGTAGATTCATTAGGATGTTAACCAGGATGAGGAGTTACTGTTATGAAGAAACTCTTGAGAAGTTAGGGCTTTTTTCATTAGAGCTGAGAAGGTTAAGGGGTCAAGACTTTGTATGAAGGGCAACCATAAGGAAAATAGTGATATTGCTTCGACAGGTTGGTATGACGACAATGCAGGGGTAAAAATTTGAGATAAACACAAAAAGAATTAAAGGGGAGGATAGGAGAAACTTTCTTCACACAGAGGGTAGTTAAAATGTGGAATTATGTGCTATAAACCATTGTTGAAGCAGAGTTCACAGTACTTTTAAAAAGGAAGTTGAAAGTTGCTTGAAAAACAAGAATATTAAAGCGCGTGGGGAATGAGCAGGAGGGTGGGATCAGCGATTATGACTCATGCAGAGAAAAACACTCTTGCAGACTTGATGGCTTGTTTCTGTACTGCGACGAACTCCACCTCCCCACACTGACCAACAAATTCTTCATTCTCTGGGTCACTGAATTCTCGCCATCACTCACTTCCTCCCTGTATAAATCATCACTTCTGCTTGCTCACCGGTTAAACAAAAATGAAATGTAAAAAATTTGTCCACAGTGTGCCTCGTAATTTAAGCTGAGGAAAATGGGCTCAGTTGCCGAGCCAAGTCAAAATATAAAAGGAAAGATACTGTGACCCTCTGAGACGCAGATGCTGTGCACCAAACCAACCTCAAGTACACAGGGTGCCTAAATGATCGACATATTTCTACTGGGCTCTTTCTGAAAAGATGTATTGTTTATATGTTTGGTCTGTTCTAAACCACATAAATGTTAAAGTAGTTAATACCATGTATTTTTCTCCTCAAAACCACTCAAAACCAATCAGCACTCAATGTTACATCACCTAACCACAACTTGCAAAGAAAACAGTGTTCAACACATTCTAGAGGCCTGTAGGAACATTTCACAGGACTGTCAGTCACTGTACACTTTGTAGCAAACCTTGCCAGTTACAAGCATACAGCTGAGCGTCACCAGTTTAGTTTATTCCCAGTTAAAAGAACATTTGTGGTCTGAAAAATGCAGCTTATTACACCACTGATTCCAAATCTAATCCAAGGTCTAGCCAAGCCGGCTTCAAATATAAGTCAACTAAGAGCTCCCTGGATGACAAAAGAGATAGAGAGTAAAATGAAGCAGAAAAAAGGGGCGAATGACAGATGTTAGGTTGATAATACAAGTGAGAACCAAGCTAAATATAGAAAATTCAGAGGGGAAGCGGAAAAGGAAATAAGAGGGGCAAAGAGAGAGTATGAGATTAGACTGACGGCAAACATAAAAGAGAATCCAAAAGTCTTCTCTTGACATGTAAACAGTAAACGGGTAGTAAGAGGAGGGGTGGGACCGATTCAGGACCAAAAAGGAGATCTATGCATGAAGGCAGAGGGCATGGCTAAGGTACTAAATGAGTACTTTGCATCTGTCTTTACCAAGGAAGAAGAAGCTGCCAAAGTCACAGCAAATGAAGAGGTAGTTGAGATACTGGATAGGCTAAAAATTGATAAAGAGGAGGTACTAGAAAGGCTGGCTGTACTTAAAGTAGATACATCACCCGGTTCAGATGGGATGCATCCTAGTTTGCTGAGGGAAGTAAGGGTGGAAATTGCTGAAGTACTGGCCATAATCTGCCAATCTCCTTAGATAGGGGGTGGTGCCTGAGGACTGGAGAATTGCAAATGTTACACCCTTGTTCAAAAAATGGTGTAAGAATTAACCTAGCATCCACAGGCCAGTCAGTTTAACCTTGGTGGTGGGAAACTTTTAGAAACAATAATCTGGGACAAAATTAACAGTCACTTGGACAAGTGTGGATTAATTAAGGAAAGCAAACACGGATTTGTTAAAGGCAAATAGTGTTTAACCAACTTGATTGAGTTTTTTGATGAGGCAACAGAGAGGGTCGATGAGGGCAATGCGGTTGATGTGGTGTATATGGACTTCCAAGAGGCGTTCGATAAAGTGCCGCATAATAGGCTTGTCATCAAAGTTGAAGCCTATGAAATAAAAGGGGTAGTGGCAGCATGGATACGAAATTGGCTAAGTAATAGGAAACAGAGAGTAGTGGTTAACGGTTGTTTTTCGGACTAGAAGGAGGTGTACAGTATTGTTCCCCAGTGGTCGGTACTAGGACCATTGCTTTTTTTGATATATATATTAATGACTTGGAGTTGGGTGTATGGGGCACAATTTCAAAATTTTGTAGATGACACAAAACTTGGAAGGATAGTGAACAGTGAGGAGGATAGTGATAGACTTCAAGAGGACATGGACAGGCTGGTGGAATGGGCGGACATGTGACAGATGAAATTTAACACAGAAAAGTGTGAAGTGTTACATTTCGGTAGGAAGAATGAGGAGAGGCAGTATAAACTAAAGGGTACAATTCTAAAAGGGGTGCAGGAACAGAGAGACCTGGGGGTACTTGTACACAAATCGTTGAAGGTGGCAGGGCAGGTTGAGAAAGTGGTTAAGAAAGCATATGGGATCCTGGGCTTTATAAATAGAGGCATGGAGTACAAAAGCAAGGAGGTTATGATGAACCTTTATAAAACACTGGTTCGGCCTCAACTGGAGTATTGTGTCCAGTTCTAGGCACCGCACTTTAGGAAGGATGTGATCGCCTTAGAGAGGGTGCAGAAGAGACTTATGAGAATGATTCCAGGGTTGAGGGACTTCAATTACGTGGATAGACTGGAGAAGCTCGGGTTGTTCTCCTTAGAGCAGAGAAGGTTGAGAGGAGATTTGATAGAGGTGTTCAAAATCATGAAGGGTTTAGACAAGGTAGATAGAAAGAAACTGTTCCCATTGGCGGAAGGGTCAAGAACCAGAGAATGTAGATTTAAGCTGATTGGCAAAAGAACCAAAGGCAACATGAGGAAAAACCTTTTTATACAGTGAGTGGTTATGATCTGGAATGCAGTGCCCGAGGGGGTAGCGGAGGCAAATTCAATCGTGGCTTTCAAAGGGGAATTGGATAAGTACTTGAAGGGAAAAAATTTGCAGGGCTACAGGGATAGGGCGGGGCAGTGGGACTAGTTGGATTGCTCTTGCAGAGAGCCAGCACAGACTCGACGAGCCAAATGGCCTCCTTCCGTGCAGTAACCATTCTATGAATCTATGATTCTAAGTGGTTCTTCTGATGGCTGACCGTAAAATAATGTCCCCCACCATAAATGTAAGGAACCACTTATTGGAATACAATTCCCTCCTTCCATTATTCATCAGCAACACCCAATTTAATAGAGTGGGATAACAATCTAAGGGTGTGAATACTATATAACCTGATGTGAAAATGCAGTGTGTATATCCTGAAACATAATAATTCCCAATAAGTAGTGACAGCTTGGCTCAGTTGATAGCATTCTTGCCTCAAAGTCAAGATTCAAGCATACAATCTAGGCTAACAGTTTCAGTGCAGTGCTGAGGGGGTGCTGCATTTTCGGAGATGTGGTCTTGAAGGAGCTGTTGTCTTTCAGATGAAATGTTGAACTGAGACCCCCATCTGCCTTTTCAGGTAAATGTAAGAGATGGCAGTATGCTAAGAATAGCAAGAGTTTAGGTGTGCTGGTCAAACATTCCTCCCTCAACTAACGCCAGTAAAAACAGATTAAGTGCTCATTTGTTGTTTGTGAAACCTCACTGTGCACTAATTGGTTATGATGTGGAGATGCCGGTGATGGACTGGGGTTGACAATTGTAAACAATTTTACAACACCAAGTTATAGTCCAGCAATTTTATTTTAAATTCACAAGCTTTCGGAGGCTACCTCCTTCCTCTTTTCCGCATCGTTCACCTGAGGAAGGAGGTAGCCTCCGAAAGCTTGTGAATTTAAAATAAAATTGCTGGACTATAACTTGGTGTTGTAAAATTGTTCACTAATTGGTTGCCACACTTGTCTAGGTGAGAACAACAGCACTTCAAAAACAATGTCTTGGTTGCAAAGTGTTTTCAACTGTAAAAATTTACAGCACAAAGGAGGCAATTTGGTCCATTGTGGTCAGAGTCCCCACCAATTTTGACTCCCCCCGCCCCGCCCCGCCCCCCACTCCGTTGCAGTGATGTCATTCCCGCCGGACTCGGCCTCCTGATCCCCGTCCCACTGTGAAATTGGTAATGTACCCCATTTATTCCAGGAGTCAGAAAGAACTCATTACTCAGGAGCAACAAAATCATGAGCAGATTGTGAAGTCCTTCCTTCTAGTTAGAATTAATTGAGCACTGTATTGTTCAGCATTGTGTATTCAGCTTATAAAACACATGTTAGGGGATTTGTTGGTGCAATAATTAAAGCATTGTCCTGCACCTCTACAAGCTGCGTTCAATTCCAATCGAGACTGATGTAATTAAAATCACGATTCTCTGATAGCCGTGGTACTAATCTGGGTAATGTTGACCATATTTTCATTGGGTGCTTGAATCCGCAGTCCAGAATTGCTCGTAATTTAGAATTAACGGTCACTTAAAAATTGGCAGTCTCACTCAGAATGCATGCTAGAATAACTGAGATGGAAAGCATGGGTACGTTTCTACAATTGGGGGTGAAGGCACATTCTTCAGCTGTTAAATGCAGACAAAGGCTTTTCTTTTGTCTAAATGTAACATTTCACTCCAAAGTAATTAATTGTATTTGAAGCACTTTGAGACACTTGTGAGAGACATAAGGCTCTATCTAAATGCAAGTCTTTCTTCTTTTGGTTAGCACTGACAGTGTGGGGGTGATTTTAAACCCCAGAAACGGATGGGTAGGGGGTGGGTGGGAGTTGAAAATAGTTGTTTTTTGGGTCGCAACCGCAAAATCTTTGGACTTTGCATTCCCAGTGGGAAGCCTGTACTTTCCCGCGCCAACGTTAAACCCAGAAATAAAGCCGGGTTGTGGTCGCGACCCAAGAAACAACTATTTTCAACACCCACCCGCCCCCAGCCCGCCCGTTCTTTGGGTTTAAAATCACTCCCCCGTGTGTCTGGATTGGAACAACAACTTTAAGGGAAGGACAGGAGGGCACTGAACTCAGAAGAGAGTGGGTAAGGTGAGTTGAGGTGGAGATTGAAATCACCAAGGCTGAGAAGCTACTTGGTCGACAGACCAAGGTGAGATTTGGTGATAAGGGCCACACCATCTCCGCGATGGTTTGGGCGGGACAGGTGGTGGAAGGTATAGCCAGGCAGGGCTGCTTCAGTAAGAGGGAAGGTGTCATCACCGGTGTGCCAAGTTTCCATCAAGGCTATGATGTCAATGCAATCATCTACAATAAGGTTATGGATGGCAAGGGCCTTTCCTTTCACCAGTGCTCACACCCTTCACCTCAAAAAAATTTAAACGCTTCTGTTTTTAAAAACACATCACCTGCACGATACTAATAATAACAGTAACAAGTTTAATCTTTAAAATAATTTTAATAAGGGGCATGATGATTTTGGAGAGTGCTCTGATATTCTCCTTGAAGTTATCTCATCTGCTTTTTCCTACTCTCCACAAATGACTTGCAGCCATCTTGAAAATCCTCCAAGTGGAGATTAAGCTTTGGATTGACACAGCACGCTGAGAATAAGCTCTCCTATTATTAGAGTATTATCTGTTGCATCAGTGAGCCATAAAAGTTTAGCTGAGTGACTCGAACACCCAGAAATGAACATATATCTTTTTTAAGATTCATCGGCTGCTGCGTGAAAATTCATTCTGGTATGTCCAGCCAATCATCAGGGCTGTTAATCTCATGAATTTGACAGATTTATAGAAATTATATTGCATTTATGGCCTGCTGGTTAGGAGAGAGAGAGAAATATTTTCGGTTGTAATGTGATGTGATGTAATCAAAGAACAATACGATCAGAGACGTTCATGGTAAAATAAAATTTGAAACACATTGGCCCCGATATTTACTTGGAGCCGGGAAGAGATTGGGAGCGAAGTTTTTCAGACGTGAACCCCAGAAGTGAAGTTAACGGGTCAGATTCTGTGATCGCAACCTAATTCATTTTTTCTTCCGGGTTTTGTATCTCCAAGCCGTGCAGCGAGTAACGTGCACCCACTTGACGCAATCTGAAGTCCGCTATTTAAAGATAGTGCGACTGGAGGTGGCTGAGGAAGTTAGTAGCAGGAACATTGGATGCAGTGCAGGAAGTGCTTTAATGACCAAACCAGGTCAGGAAAAGTGAATAAAGTTGCTGATTCACCTACATCCTGTGGTGTACAACACCTCCCCTCTCACTTTGTCTTGCCAAGTGTCCTCCATCACATCACCTGTGCAAGCTAGACGAGTTGCACCTCAACAGGACCGGGACCAATATCCTCATGGGGAGGTTTGCTTGTGCTGTTGGGGAGGGTTTAAACTAGCTTGGCAGGGGGATGGGAACCTAAGCATAGATTCAGAAGGGAGAGAAGCAGAGCTAGAAATAGAAGGCAGAAAATTAGTAAGTGAGTTTGGAAGGCAGAGGAAACAAAGGTTAGAAACTGGACAACAGAGGAGTTTGGCAGTACTTAATGGTATATACCTCAATGCAAGGAGTATACTGAATAAGGCGGATGAGCTAAGGGCATGGATAGACATGTGAAAGTATGATATCGTAGCTATTATAGAAACATGGCATAAACAGGGGCAGGACTGACAGCTCAACATTCCTGGTTACAGGGTTTTCAGATGAGATTGAGAGGGGGATAAAAAAAGGAGGGGGGTGTCAATATTGGTTAAAGAAACAATTATGACTATGAGGAGGGATGAAAAAGGGGCAGTCACACTGCTGGGAGTGTACTATAGACCCCCAAACAGTCAGAGGGAGACAGAAGAGCAAATATGTAGGTAAATTTCTGAGAAGTGCAAGAACAATAGGGCAGTAATAGTAGGGGATTTCAACTACCCTAATATTAATTGGGATACAATCGGTACAAAAGGTATAGAGGGTGCAGATTCTTAAGTTGCATTCAGGAGAACTTTTTTAGCCAGTACGTCGCAAGCCCAACAAAAGCTGGGGTAGTTCTGGATTTAGTTTTCGGGAATGATGCTAGGCAGGTGGAAGGAGTATCAATGGGAGAGCATTTTGGTGGTAGTGATCATAATTCAGTTAGATTTGGCGTTGTTATAGAAAAGGACAAAGATAGAACAGGAGTAAAAGTTCTAAATTGGGGAAAGGCCAATTTTACTAAGCTGAGAAGTGATTTAGCAAAAGTGGACTGGAATCACCATGAGTTCAATACTGCAGAAAGCCTAGAGGAGTATACAAAGTGCAGGGGCAAAATTAAAAAGGAAATTAGGAAAGCAAAGAGAGGGCATGAAAAAATACTGGCAAGTAAAATTAAAGAAAACCCAAAAATGTTTTATAAATATATAAAGAGCACGAGGATAACTAAGGAAAGAGTAGGGCTGATTAGAGACCAGAAAGGTAACCTATGTGTGGAGGCAGAAGATGTGGGCATGGTTCTTAATGAATACTTTGGGCCCAATTTTAGCACCCGGTCTCGGCGGGGGGGCCTCTAAAATCCCGAAATCGAGGAGCGGGACTGGATCGCGCCTCGATCCCGCCCACTTCCGGGTTCCGCGCTGACGTGCGGGGGTGCGTGCGCAGCCCCCGCTGGTGGGAATCCCGCAGGCAATTAAAGCCAGCGGGGTTCCACTTGAGTGTATTTATCTAGCTATTTCAGGTCATTAAATGACCTGATTGAGCTGTTTTTTTAACAAGTGTGGGATTTTACGGTGAAATGAGACTGTTTCCCATACTGGGGGAAACACTCACACTCCCAACGGACATGTTGCAGCCAGCAGCCATTGGCAGCTGCCAAGGTGCATTCCACAGGTGGGGGGGGGGAGAGCCTTCACCAACACAGGAGGACACTCTGTAACATTGGGCAACGCCTGCCCTCCACCACCCTCCTCCAAGCAAGAAGATTCACCGGCGTGGAAGGGCAACCCCTGTGCGAGGACACACTTTTCTACCGTGCACAACCCCGCAGACCTACACCTGCCAGATGGGTGCTGCGTTGACATCCTCGGAGGACGAACAGCATGACCAGCCTCAGCAGCCTCGCAGTCCACGCCGTCCGCCTCAGAGACATGGATCCCCACAACACGGTGCTGTGGCACATCCACCTGCACAGCAGGATGGAGGGCAACCGCAGAGAGAGATGCGTCGCAGGAGGCACTACCCTCCGCAAAGGGTCTACAGACCGAGGCTCAGCTTCATGGACCTCTCTGAGCAGCAGTGCATATGTAGGCTCAGAGTCACTCGCCAGGTAGTCGCCGACATCTGCAGCCTCCTCAATGACGAGCTGCTCCCGGATGGACCAAGCAGCATCTTCTTACCCGTCGCCGTCAAAGTCACCACTGCCCTCAACTTCTTCGCCTCCGGATCCTTCCAGGGTGCCACGGGGGACATCACCGGGGTCTCTCAGTCGTCTGCACACAAGTGCATAAGGCAGGTCACTGATGGGTTGTCCCGCAGGGCCTTAACCTACATCAATTTCGCCATGGATGAGCACAGCCAGAGGGAGAGGGCAGTTGGATTCCATGATGTGGCTGGCTTCCCACGGGTGCAGGGTGTAATCGATTGCACCCACATAGCAATACGGGCACCTCCACATGAGCCAGGGCTGTTCATCAACAGGAAAGGGGATCACTCCATGAACGCCCAGCTCATTTGTGACCATCGCCAGAGATTCCTACACGTGTGCGCCAGATACCCTGGCAGCTGCCACGATGCCTTCGTCCTCAGGGAGTCCACCGTCCCGCCCCTCTTCCACGCACCCAACACCGGCAACGGCTGGCTCCTCGGCGACAAGGGATATCCCCTGCACACGTGGCTTATGACACCTCTGAGGAACCCCATTACCGAGCCGCAGCGTCGATATAATGACAGCCACATTGCTACCAGGTCTACAATTGAGCAGGCTATAGGGCTGCTCAAGATGCACTTCAGGTGCCTTGATCGTTCCGGGGGAGCGCTCCAATACACGCCACTCCGAGTGGGACAAATTATAGTTGTCTGCTGTGCCCTGCACAACATGGCACTAAAGAGAGGGGTGCCGCTGGAGGAGGCCCCATGCACACCCGCCACCCACATTGAGGACGACAATGAGGAGGAGGAGGAGGAGGAGGAAGAGGAGGAGTACGAGCGAGAGGAGGAGGAACGACCCATGGCCCGAACACTGGCTCACCTGCGTGCTCGTCAGGCCAGGGAGGCACTCATATGCCAACGGTTCTCCTAACATCACACTGTGTGAGGCGTTCACATGTCATAACGTGCACAGACGAGGGTCCATACAGGCTCCCTCCACAGAAGAGTGGTGCCTGTACACCTGCACCCATTGTATTATGCCCAATGGGTGGGACGGGGTGGTCGTCGTCATGATGAGGCGCACGGAAGGGACATATTGCAGAAGCCGCAGAATTATGGACAAGAGGTGGCAGCATTGGTGAGAAAAAGTGACTTTATTTCGTGTTGCCATTCAAAGACTGGAAATAAAAAGATAACAAATAGACAAACACCCTGGTGCAATCCCTGTGTGCTCACGGAACTTTGGGTTTTCGTTTCCTGGTACCCCTACGTGGTGCTACCCCTGTGGCTCCAGCAGAGGTGGTGGCAGGTTGCTCCTGTTCATGCCCTGACCTGGTAGATGCTTTGGGCCGACGTCCCCTGGGTTTCGGTGCCCGTGAGGGCACCTCCACAGCCTTCCAGGCTGCAACCGGGGACATCTCCGGTGTCTCTCAGTTGTCTGCGCAGATGAGCCCTGCAAATACACCTTCACCCACTCTGCAGTGACACACTGGGTGGCATCAGTGGTGGGTCCTCATAGGGATACCCAGGAGCGGGCATTATTGCACAAACCGGACAGGATTCACGAAGACATGGCACTAGTGGAGCCAATATAATGTGTGATGTGAGTTGTTCTTTAATTCAATAGAAGTAAGAACCATGACAAACCCTCAAACACCCTTGTGCATCCCCTTCATGCTCACGACACGTTTGCCTTACGCTGCCTACTGCACATATGTGATGCATGCCCTGTGGCTGCAGCACAGGTGGTGGCAGGTTGAGTGAGGCTGGCCGTGAGAGAGATGCACGAGAGGGTGAGTATGGGATAGAGCCATGAGATTGTATGAGGATTGGGTTGCGTGGTAGTGGCGGGGTGAGTACTCGCGAGGTGAGTAGGTGCAGGTAAGATGAGGATGAGGTTTGAGTGGGTATGAGGGGTGATGTGACAGAGTAGTGTTGGCAGTGCCGAAGGAGATGTGGGGTGGGGGCAGTGTTGTGGCAGGCAGAGTGTTGGGGAAAGACTACGTGTTCTCACTGTGGCTGACCTACTGAGGTCATTGGTGCGCCTCCTGCACCGTATGCAGGTGGGCGATATGTTGGTGGCGCAGCTGACCCCCTCTGTCACCTCGAGCCAGGCCTTCTTGGTGGCAGAGGCAGGCCGCTTCCTCCTGGCCGCTGGGGGGAAGATCTCTGTCCTCCCCCTCCTCCTCACCCCATCTAATGATACCTGGGGTGAGGCATCATTAAACTGGGAGCAGCCTTCCCCCTGGGCTGCTCCATGCTGTAATTTTTGCTGTTTGTGGCAGCATCTGTCAGTGGAGGACTGCCCCTTTAGAGCGCCTCCAGCTGACAGATCTTACTGCGCACGCGCAGCCCGCCCGACGCACAGATCAGCAGCGGGGAGCCCGGAGGAGCAGGTAAGTGAATCCAATTAGTGGGTTGCCTGCTGCGATCGCGCGGGCAACCCACTAATTTCACCGGGCGCGTTGAAAATGCGCCCGCTGGCCCACCCGCCGGGAACCCACACCCCTGGTAAAATCGGGCCCTTTGTGTCTGTCTTCACAAAAGAGAGGGACGATGCAGAAGTTATAGTTGAGGAGGAGGAGTGTAAAATATTGGATGCGATAAACATAGTGAGAGAGGAAATATTAAGCGGTTTAGTATGTTTGAAAGTAGATAAATCGCCAGGCCCGGATGAAATGTATCCCAGGCTGTTAAGAGAAGCAACGGAGGCTCTGACAATCATTTTCCGATCTTCCCTGGCTACAGGCGTAATGCCAGAGGATTGGAGGACTGCTAACATTGTACCATTGTTTAAAAAGGGAGAAAGAGATAGATCGAGTAATTATAGGCCGGTCAGTCTAACCTCGGTGGTGGGCAAATTATTGGAATCAATTCTGAGGGACAGCATAAACTGTCATTTAAAAAGGCATGGGTTAATCAAGGACAGTCAGCACAGATTTGTTAAGGGAAGGTCGTGTCAGACTAACTTGAATGAATTTTTTGAGGAGGCAACAAGGAGGGTCGATGAGGGTAACGTGTTTAATGTAGTGTACATGGATTTTAGCAAGGCTTTTGACAAGGTCCCACATGGCAGACTGGTCAAAAAAGTAAAAGCCCATGGGATCCAAGAGAAAGAGGCTAGTTGGATCCACAATTGGCTGAGTGGCAGGAAGCAAAGGGTAATGGTAGACTGGTGTTTTTGCAATTGGAAGGCTGTTTCCAGTGGGGTTCCGCAAGGCTCACTATTAGGACCCTTGCTTTTTGTGGTACATATGAATGATTTGGACGTAAATGTAGGGGCATGATTAAGAAGTTTGCAAATTTTACAAAAATTGGCCATGTGGTTGATAGTGAGGAAGAAAGCTGTAGACTGCAGGAAGATATCAATGGAATGGGCAGGTGGGCAGAAAAGTGGCAAATGGAATTCAATCCAGAGAAGTGTGAGGTAATGCATTTGGGGAGGGCAAACAAGGCAAGGGAATACACAATAAATGGGAGGATACTAAGATGTGTAGAGGAACAAAGGGACCTTGGAGTGCATGTCCACAGATCCCTGAAGGTAGCAGGACAGGTGGATAAAGTGGTTAAAAAGGCAGACAGGATACTTTCCTTTATTTGCCGAGGCATAGAATATAAAAGCAGGGAGGTTATGCTGGAACTGTATAAAACATTGGTTAGGCCACAGCTTGAGTACTGCGTACAGTTCTGGTCACCACATTGCTGGAAAGATGCGATTGCACTAGAGAGGGTACAGAGGAGATTTACAAGGATCTTGTCAGAGCTGGAGAATTTTAGCTATGAGAAAAGATTGGATAGGCTGGGGTTGTTTTCTTTGGAACAAAAGGTGGCTGAGGGGAGATTTAATTGAGGTGTACAAAATTATGACCCAACTAGATAGAGTGGATAGGGAGGACCTCTTTGCTTTAGCAGAGGGGTCAGTGACCAGGGGGCATAGATTTAAAGTAATTGGTAGAAGTATTAGAGGGGAGCCGAGGAGAATTCTTTTCACCCGGAGGGTGGTGGGGGTCTGGAACTCACTGCCTGAAAGGGTGGTAGAGGCAGAAACCCTCAACTCATTTAAAAAGTACTTGGATGTGCACTTGAAGTGCCATAATCTACAGGGCTATGGAACAAGTGCTGGAAAGTGGGATTAAGCTGGATAGCTCTTTTTTGGCCGGCACAGACACGACGGGCTGAATGGCCTCCTTCTGTGCCATAACGTTCTATGATTCTAATACTAATTTAACAGAAGTATAATAGAAGTACTCCTTGTACACTCATTCCCAGTGTTATGCTTTCTGCCAGGTTCCTAGGGCTTTGTTATGACAAACGATAAACCATTCGGAGAAAACTGGTATCTAATAAACTGCACAGTTTCCTTTGCATATTGTGGCGGGGGCAGGGGTAGCAGGGGATTTAAACAGAGGCAAGGAACTACTTTTGAGACTACTACATTTTCACTCTTTTAAGTCAGTTTTGTTTTGATGTAAATTTTTTATTTTAAAAGTAAGTTTTTATTCATAACACATAAGGCTAGATAAATGATATTTTTCAATGGGCAACTAAATACATACATTCAAAAAAACATCTTATTATGTTAATTAAAGGCCACTTGATTTTACACGTTAAAAAAATCTCCTTTGGCAAAGAAGACTTATACCAAACGTAGTGGTTCTGCAAAATTCATTTTGCATGTGCACTTTTGTCTGATTACACCTCTGTGAAGTGCCATGGGCCGTTTTTCTATGTTAAAGGCTCTATATCAATGCAAGTTGTTGTTGTGATTTTTACAATCAATAGGACAACTTTGAACAGTGCCCTGACTAATGAACCTGCCAATGGCTGAGACACAACCAATAAGAATTGGTGAGCAGTAGGGTAGGCTCGGAGCAGCTAACTGGTCACGAACACATCAGCATAACCAAAGTCATGGCTCCTGATCAGGAGACTACCTACAGGTAAGTATATTTTCCTTATTCATTTCAAAGTATTTGGAAATGACTTCAACTAAAATTGTTCAAGAAAAATATGTTTTTTTTATTCATTCATGGGATGTGGGCATCGCTAGCAAGGCCAGCATTTATTGCCCATCCTTAATTGCCCTTGAGAAGGTGGTGGTGAGCTGCCTTCTTGAACCACTGCAGTCCGTGTGGTGAAGGTTCTCCCACAGTGCTGTTAGGTTTGACCCAGTGACGATGAAGGAATGGTGATATATTTCCAAGTCGGGATGTTGTATGACTTGGAGGGGAACATGCAGGTGGTGTTGTTCCCATATGCCTGCTGCCCTTGTCTTTCTAGGTGGTAGAGGTCCCAGGTTTGGGAGGTGCTGTCGAAGAAGCCTTGACGAGTTGCTGCAGTGCATCCTGCGGATGGTACACACTGCAGCCACGGTGCACCGGTGGTGAAGAAAAATATGTCAAGATAAAGTAACCAGAGAGTTGGAGTCCTGTTTACTCCCAGACTTGCAAGGATGCTGGGTAGGTCTATCAGCTTCCATTGGCCTGTTATTGAACAAAAGATACATAAGTAGGCCCCATCTGGTTTAGTTAGTTGAGTGATAAACAGGTACATCGTAATGATTTTTTAACTATTATTTTTAAAATAGAAAAAAATGCCCCTTTAATTCTTCATATATAACCACCTGAATTGTTTGTTGAACTTGTTTATCAGTAAAGCTGTCAGTTGTCTATATGCTCAGGCCATAGGACCATGACCACCAAGCTGGCAGCTGCTTGTGGAGCTGAATATGCCCAGAATAGCTCGTGGACAGCTCCAAAGGAAAAACTAATTTGCAGCTCACGATATCTCAATTATTAAAAGGGATTCGTTGGATGGGCTTCACCTTCAAATTAATGGTGTTCTGGGCAACGAATTACGAATGAAATTTCAAAAAGATATGCCCTATGCAGTAAGTAAAGCTCTTTTTAAAATCTTGACGCACATGGATCAATACTCGCTAAGGATCTTGTTGAACCTAACTTGCCGTCAGAGCTTAGTTTGTGGGATGCTCTGCTGCGTAATACATCTGTCTGAAAAGATGTTAATGATATCCTGTTTATAACACAGCCCTAGTATCGGCACCTGTTGTTGTGGTGAGAGTTTGAAAAAGAATGGGACACATAATGTGGTCCTCATCCTGCTGATGAAACCACAGTGGATATCGGTAAAGAAATAAATACCCATAATAAAATCTCCTTTGGCAACGAAGATTTATTTATGTGGTACGACACATGGAAACACTTAGCTGGCCTTCAGACAGAGGAATGCACTCAATCTGCTTTAAATTTGTGATCCTTTTTGCACATGTTAAATTATATTCAAGACGGTATAAGTTTGACAGATACAGATTATTAAAAACAGTGTTTTAAAAGCAGGGCTTATATGTTTTACTAAAGGAAGATGTTTCAATCAACTTTCATCAATGTTAGAGAATATTTGATATCAGCTACTAGCTGTGACATGAAGATACTGGTTTAAGTAGCATCCTGTTCAGTAGAGAAGGAAAATTGAAGAAGTCAAAACTTCTCTGAATAATTTGTCACTGAATACTATCTTTTGTTTTCAGTTTTTGTCAAGTAAATTGTAACTTTTATCCATTTTCTAATCCCTCATGGATCCTAATTTTAAGTATTATTTTCTTCTGTCATTGATTAGCTTGGTAAATATTTACTGTAACTTTATCATTTGTCTGTCAATTTTGTACTTACTTTTTACTGGAGGTCTGTGTGTTAACTAAATATACTTGTGCTGTCATAATAATAATGGTAGCTTATTAAGTGAATTTCAATAAAATCTGCAGTTGTAATGCTTTTTTGTTCTCCTGCTTTTAAAACCCATTTTCCATCTGCTTCCAAGTGCCAGACCCAGGCCATGAAGTCAGGCAGGCATCCCGCTCTCCAAGCCTTACGCTAATGCCACAATGTAGCGCGTCACTGGAATGTGCATGTGGAATTTTTGCACCTCCTCCCCACATTTGGGAAAATGCCTCACCTCTGTACAGTGCCTTTCTTTCATGCTAATATCCCAGCTGAGATCTAAAACTGTACCACGTCCTCCCCCCACCCCACCTCACTGCTCCCCAGTGCATCATAGGGGCAACCATTATCCTGCTCAGTGGTACAAGGAGTGGCACAAACACATCACACCACCAGAACTAACATGTTATTTCCAAACAATTTCTTCAGGTTCTTAACTGTTTCTGGGTTGACAGTTCATCTCATTATATGGAAACCATGACTGGCTCCATTTCATGATAAAAATACGTAGCGGTTATCCAAAATGGCTCTCCTAATTTTCAGGATATAGAGAAAACAGCTTTACTTTACTGCAACGTGAAGTAAATTTTTTTAAAATCCCAAGTATGTAAAGTTAGCAATCAGCACAAAGTGACGCTTTTTACAATGATAACAAGTATAAACTGCGATATGGCTCGAAATTCCTTAATGTGATGGATTTATCTCATGGGAATTTCTTGCCATTAATAGATACCAGAGTGGGTACTCCCATAATCTGCTCTGAAAATATACTATTAAGACTATGGGGCCCGTCCTATACCTGAACGCACGTGTAGGAGCTCCATCAATAAATCAGTAATAGCTAAAGCTCTGTTGCATGATATTAAATGAAAACAATCGCAATCTCAGAATCCACTGACATAATCAGTAAGGTTTCTCCTTAAGGAGTGAGTTTCATAGATTTGGCCCAGTCATTTGAAGGAAGAAGGAAGATTAACATGGAATGGGAGAGGCTGCTTTCCATGTAGCTCAGATGAGTTTCTTATCAGTTGTCTGTGAAGTAATATTGGTGACCTTCATGGACACATCAAGAGACTGCACCACCCGCCTTCCTTGTTGAGGAGGATAGCATGGCTCGTGGGATGGAAAAAATGTCCAAAAGCAAGTAATAAAAAAAAAGGGAGTAAAAGAACAGAAAGGGACAATAATGCGCCAAAATGCCTCAAGTTTTAATAGAACAGGTTGTGAACTTTCTTTTCACTGAAGATGTACACAATTAAGAAGGATGAAAATCATGTGAAATTATCTGCTGCTTCTTTCGTTTTGGTTCAGTCTCAATCAGATAAGCTTTTTATAGAAAACATAATAAATGAAAAGAAAATGGCAGGATTTGCACTTTTCAAGCCATCTGGAAACTCACTTTTGCTGCCAAAAAACTGCTGACCTGTCTGATGAGTAGTTCCATCTTATGGTTTGACAGTCTGAATAATTGTCACAGACAATTGTGCTAACAGAGTGAAAGTAATGCTGGAAGGAGGTTATGATAATATAAATTGCTTTACAGCCACACTAAATCTTGTGTGCAATACTCTGGGGGAACAGATTCAGAAGCCAACATCCATGTACATTTCCATCATTGTGAAATTCTCATTCCAGCAGGAACAGTATTAAAAAAGATCACTGAGTAGGAGAACAATGTCTGATATGGAGTGTTAAACTCAGCAGGGGTTTTCTCAACAAATGCTACTGCTCTCAAGCTCCTGTATTGTAGGAGGTTTGTCAAGTGCAAAGGAGCAAGTAAGCACCAGTTAAACATATCATTCTTCTACCGTTGAGCTTAGTGGTTATTTCTCATGCTAAGATTTGTAAAAAACTGCTTATTAATTCTGAAGTTTTTATTGAATTTAAGTGCTCACTGAGATGAGAATGAAATATTTTTCCATTTGAACCCAGGATCAAGATGAACCAGTCCCAGGTCAGGTACAACATTGGTCAGTTGCAGGGTCACACCCTTTCTGCACCACCCAAGAATGTGTCTACTTACTGGTGTGACATTTTCACCTCCCCCAATATGGTCCATTTGTGGTCCATTTCAGAGAAACTGCTGCTTTAGTCCCATGGCTAGTTTTGTGCTGTGGACTTGCGTACTCCAGGAACATGATTGTGGTTGACCCAAATTCAATTCACTTGGGGTCACAATGCCACCAAGTGAGAGGCAATTTTAATCCCATTAAGATCTTTGCTGGATTTGAACCAGCCTTCCAGAAGTACCCCACCAAACATAACCAACATTACACTGCATTTACTTCTGAGCTTGCCAACATCTATTATTTGGATACAGATGACTCCAGTTTACATTCACACATGATCCAAGTATAGAATTCCAATGTACCAAATTGTTCCCCATTATCTCCTATTATATAAAATTCTTGATAAAATCTTGATCCAAACAAAAAAAAACTGCTTCCAGATTATCAACTACTTTCAATATTTGGCATATTAACTGTGATCAATCTACTACTACCTATTGTCAGTAGCAAGGTTTGGAAATGTCATCACTTCTGTATAAAATGTGGCTTGGTTTAGTGTTTATTGTGGATATTGTTTACATTGAGTTACTGAATAACTAATTAAATAGCTATGATACAAAGATTTTAAAATCGGCTGCTTTTAATCTAGTTTGTAGAAAAACTGATCTGGGCATAACTCTGATTCAAGCATAACATTTTCTGGCAAACCTGCTATGCCTTTATCATTACATTAAGATTGCATACTAATGTAAAAGGAATATTCTCAGAAATGCTTTGATCATAGCTTTACTCCTCAAGTTTCAGTGCACAAAATACAACTCCCTTGTTTTATAAGGGGGGGAAAAAAAGTCAGTGGTTTACTTCCCAATTGGAGCTGTCATTTCTCTCACCCTGTTTCTGAAGCCTGTCTGATGTTTTAGCAGTTAATCCTTGGCTGCTATCACCACCATTCTCCTCCTTTCTAACAGCTCATTAGTTCTGGAGGAGCAGCAGGAGGGTAATGGAAGCCAAGTCTAGATAGTAAAGGCATGTCCTAGCATTCCAAAAATGGTGCGAAAAAGCCTCCTGGGAATTGGAGACCAGTCATTATGCAAAAATAACTTGAAAATAAATTTCTAAATTAAAAATATGCTTAGCTGTATTTTGTCCTAAGCCAAAAAGTAATGTTTATCTGCAACATTTTATCTGAGAGATTTTACGGCCTTGAAAGTCCAGAATATAATTGTACTTGCCACAGTTTTCCCCAGGTCCTAGTCAAGCTCAAGCTGAGCTTCCGACCCCATATCCTCTCAATCAGAAATGTTACCTTCTTCCACCTCTATAACATTGCCTGCCTCCACCCCTGCCTCAGCCCATCTGCAGCTAAAACTCTCATCCATGCCTTTGTCACCTCCTGACTTGACTATTCCAATGCTATCCTTGCCAGCCTCCCATCCTCCATACATTCAGCTCATTCAAAACTCTGCTGCCAGTATCCTTTCCTGCAACTGATCCCACTCACCCATCACACCTGTCCTTGCTGTCCTACATTGGCTCCCAGTCCCCTACACTTCCAATTTAAAATTCTCATCCTCATGTTTAAATATCTTCATGGCAATCTACCCCCTCCCTATATCTGTAACCTCCTCCAACCCTACACCCATCTCCTCCCCCCGAACTCTGTTCCTCTGATTCTGGCCTTTTGTGCAACTCCCCTCTCTTCACCTCACCATTGGCTGATGTGACTTCAGCCATCTTGGCCCCATACTCTGGAATTCCCTCCCTAAAGCCCTTCGCCCCTCTAACTCCCTTTCCTCTTTTGACCCTCCTTAAAACCCACTCCTTTGACTAAGCATTTGGTCACCTAATAGCTCCTTCTTTGGCTCGGCATCCATATTTGCCTGATTACTCCTCTGTGAAGTGCCTTGAGGTGTTTTTCAATGTTAAGGGCACTATATAGATGCAAGTTATTTTTGTTAGTTGTTTAATGTCCAGATATCCTTCCTGGTGGGGACGGGAAAGGTAAGTACAGACTCTTTAGGATTGAAACGGCTTTGAAATGACGTACCTGCTGTTCAAAATTTGGAACTAAGTCAAGCCTCTGTGGTAGCCTAAGTAATTCAATAGCTGAACTAGGCAGGTCCGCAGCACTACAGGGTACTATTGATAATTAACTAACTAGACTGGCTCACTAATAGAATCTGGAGGGGTAGAACCATCACTGTAGGTTGCGATTCTCCCCACTTGACTCCAGACAATCCTGGAAGCCAGTGCCCTAACAGGTGGGTGGTACTATCTGGATAAATAGCAGGAAGCTTGCCAGGGGTTTTCACTGGTTAAACTTCAGCAGTACCCCTGCATAGCTCTGTGTACCTGCACTGAAGGTCTCTAGACTTAGCTAAGTTGGGTGTGTCCTGATCGTAGTGGCCATGGGGCACACGTACAGTGATGCTGAACCCAAGAGAATGTCAAGTGCTGACCCAAAATTTGTAAAAAGTCATTATTGACCTTCAAGGAACTGGGTTTTGCTCAAAAATTTCCAAAACAGTCAGGAATAGCACATGGTGAAAAGTTTGTTTTACAGCACCCATTTTAACAGTCAGAAAACCTGCATGGTGACAAACTGCTGCAAAGTGTTGTGATGTGTTTGTAAATACATTTTTTCTATTAAAATGTTCAATTCAGACACAACTGGTAATAGGAGTTGGGTTGTTAATTTTATTATCATCACCTCTTCTCCCCCACAACCTTCTCAGTAAGTACTGTAATTACTGATATTTGTATTATCAGGTACAAGATAATTTTGCTGGGCAGAAGGTTAAATTTGCTTAAACATCAGGCAGTAACTTGAATGGCAAAAAGAAAATCTAGACCATCAATGTTTACAATTTCCTTTTAAAAAGTGTCAAAAAATGCTTCTAGTTTTTAAGCAGGACTAACGATGATTATTAAGGCTCTGAGGTGTTTAATAAACTTAGAGTGCTTTGTTTAAACATACTTTTATTGCCTGTTATGATTACTGTCTGGTTATACCCATTGATGATCAGATTAAATTACTCATTGTTTTTTTCCTCCGACTCACATAAGAGTAGGACACTAATTTACTATTAATGTGGTTTTGTCTTTCTGTATCTGGAATCATGCAAATGTTTCCCTTTTAGAGTTTGTTTCTTACTTATCTTACTGGTGAATCAATGGCATCCGATACCTGGCAAAAGCTAAGTCTTCATCAAAATTAACTGCAGATATTTGTTGAAATATTAGCTGCCCATTTGAACTTTGTCTCCTCAACTCAACGGCCCTGGCCAGAACTTGTTTATAAAAGGAATATTTAATGCATGCAACAGGCAGTATTTTTCCAGTGTCACGCTGAGGCTTTGGGGGGATTTTTAACTCCCCCCGGCGGAAATGGAGTGGGAGACTTAGCCGCTGGTCTCCTGCTGTCTGCAACTTTAAATTGCAGGCGCCAAGGACTCCCGAACCAAGCCGTGGGGCCCTTGTTTAAATATGCAGATCGGAACCCAACTGCAGGATTAACCCCAAACCTGCACGGGAAAGCTCTCGTGGCCTGCCAGGAACAAAAGCTAGGGCCAGCAAGATAGGTTTATTCAAATTTTTTGTAGTTGCCTCATATGCAAGAAAAGCAGGAATGCCTTGGGCCTCCCTTGCCCCGGGCTTCTCTCCCACTGTCCTGTCCATGATTGGCCTCCGGAACCCCCTCCCCCCGACCACTTACCTTATGCTGGGGACCATTCCCTCCAGTCCCAGGCAGTAGCCTCCAGCTGCCCCAAATCCTGCCCTGTACGCTGGCCTCCTCATCATTCCTGCCAGGTTTGGACGGAAACCTGTCCTGCAGAATGGTAATGAAGCTAAAATCGCTGGGCCTGTCCAATGCCTGATCCTACTGGCCCCACAAGGATAATTTTTAAAAATTTAAACTTACCTTTTGGGACCTCTTCTGGCCCCGATCCAGTTCCTCACTGGGTAGGTATGGCAGGAAACTCACTGCCATTTCCCACTCAGACCTACTTGTAAAAATTACAGTCGGGTCCCAATGATGTCATCAGGACCTGACAGGCATATGTTAAAAAGGACCCCACTGGCTTTGGGCAGGTGTCCTTGCTGCCTGGGGTGAAAATTTATTTTCCAGGGCTGCAATAAGATATTGATGTGGGTGACTTGGATCTCTCTATCCCCAGGAGATAATGCTTTGCTTTCCATTTTGAACTACTGATATTCTGACTGTTTTATCAAAGCTGTCTGGCTGTGTAATGAGCGACAGCCCGCCAAACAACATGACCTGGACTGCCTCACCTGCTATAAACACTGTGGACTCTTTTGTATACTTGGACCCAAGAAACTGGTATTTCAAAAATAATGCCTGAGATACTGGGGAGGGAGCTAATCTCAATTCTCCTAGGCTCGATCTGTGACAAAATTCAGTTAGAGGTGGAAGATGGCCTGTCCTCTGCCTCCTTCCATTCATCCCTCCACATGAAAGGAAGTGGGATTCAATCTCTCTATGTCTTCTGGTTTGGAGATCAATTATTCAACTGAAGAGTATACTTAAAAGCTGTTTGGTGAAAGACCTGAAACCCTTGAAACTGGTTGAAATAATTCACTTCCATTAGAAGATATTTCAACACATTTCTAAGATCTTTAATATCCTCCCCATTCAGAGTTTGAAGAGTCTCTGGTTCCTGAATCTAAATATTGACGTCTTCCAGAGTAAGACTAAAATTTACAGTGGGTCTATTTTCAATATAATGCATTTCACTCACAACAAATTGCTTGGGATGGAAATCCATGTCAACCACATCTGTCTTCTTACTCTGTCTACCCTAATACAGCTCCTTTTACTAGCTAGCAACTACAATTAAGGAAACCCACTTTAACATGCAGGATCTGAGAACAAGAAACTCTTATTTCATTCCTCCATTCAGTTTGCCTGCAGGGTTTTTCCTGAAAAAATTGCAAAAACCAGGCACTCACCCAGATCCAAAACTGCACAAGAGTAGTTCCAATCAGCCAAAGGATCTTACCCTGCACAACAATATTTAGGGCACCCACTGGAAACATATATGATGCATTATTGTCAGAAGAGAAAGAACAGTTTCTGCTGATACTGTGCAACAATTTGGATGTTTCTTGAAATCTGCATGTGCGTAAAGCATGTGACTGGCTCCAAGGTCCTGTGGAAATCAATTAGGATAACTGTTTAGAGCAGAGGCACAGCCAAGCATCATCAGCAGAACCCGAACCAAATTAGGATTTAAAACAAATGCCAGCACTATTGTGTTAAGTCTTGTTTTGTTTAACTCACAAGAGTGCCTATTCATTTGTAAGTTTATTTTGTTCAAAGTGATAAAGTTTTCTCAATGAAGTGTGTGTAGTTCTATGTTGGAATTTTCACGGAACCAGAGAGATAGCAATTGCCCTTTTTCAAGACCGATAATACTTAAAATCCTCATACAAGGGGTCCTTTGCTCACATTACCTCATAGCATAACCTAGATGGAAACCTTTTTTTAATTGGCTCATTGGTAATATTCTTGCCCGAGTCAGAAGGTTGTGGGTTCAATTCCCACTCCAGAGACTTGAACACATAACATAGGCTGACACTTCAGTGCAGTACTGAGGGAGCGCTGCATTGTCGGAAGTGCCATCCTTCAGATAAGATATTAAACTGAGGCCCCGTCTGCCCGATCAGGTGGATGTAAAATGGTGTCCTTGCTGGGTGCAAATTAGCTGTAGTATTTCCCGACAATACAACAGCGCCTACACAGCAAAAGTATTTCTAAAGTACTTCATTGCTGTGAAGCACTTTGGGACATCTTGGGGTCATGAAAAGTTCTCTCTGAAAAGCAACTTTATTTGTTTTGACATTTTCCTTTTATATCCCGGAACCCAGGCATATCCATTTTGATGCAGCTTGGGATCCATATCTTTATTGGGCTGTGCCATATCTACTTGGCTTAGATTTTGCCTTTTCTTTCCCACAGAAATATGTACTCAACATATTGTAAAGAGATGCTTCCACTATCAAGTTTTATGTTTGATTTCATATAGATGATGCACTGATTTCCTTCATCACTCTTTACTATAATGTAAATTATCTCTACTTAAAAATGCTTCTATCTGCTTTTATGTGTGTTTTCTGTGCATAATATCTAATAAAACCCAATATTTGCAGAAGAATAACAATCCGATGGAACGATTTCTCTGTCAGTAGCCTTCTATGAAGGTTGGGTTTGAAAGGAGTTGGAGAGACCATCACTGATTCTGGTAAGCATCATTAAGGTACAGAGAGATGTAAAAAATACAAACGCTGGGAATCTGACATAAAAACAGTAAATATAATAAATAATAGTAACAGGTCTATGAACATCCAAAAAGAGAAAGCACAGGATAAAAGAAAGATAGAAAGACTTGCATTTATATCATGCCTTTCATGACCTCAGGAGGTGTCAAAGCACTTCACAGCCAATGACGGACTTTTGAAGGGTAGTCACTGTTGTAATGTAGGAAACACGGCAGCCAATTTGTGCACAAACAGCAATTTGATAATGACTCAGATAATCTTTCTTAGTGATATTAGTTGAGGGATAAATATTTTCCAGGACACCGGGGAGAACGCCTCTGCTCTTCTTTGAATGATGCCATGGGATCTTTTATGTCCACCTGGGAGGGCAGACGGGGCTTTGGTTTAACGTCTCATCTGAAAGACAGCACCTCTGACAGTGCAGCACCTCCGACAGTGCAACGCTCCCTCTGCACTGCAGTATCAGTCTGGATTACGTGCTCAAGTCTCTGGAGTGGGACTTGAACCCACAACCTTCGATACTCAAAGGTGTAAGTGCTACCAACGGAGCCATGGCTGACACCAAAAGGATGAATGCAGTGACCCAGTGCTCACAGCGAGGTGCAGTATGTCTGAGAATTTGCAGTCTTGTCGCCCTAACTCTGACCCATGCTCACTTCAAGTACAGCTCGCCGCCGGGAACACATGAGCACTTAAAATTTCAGGTAGAGATTCTTTATTAGATTTGGAAAAAAAGAACACAGAAGATCCCCATTAAATTTTAGGGATTTTACTCTAGATATTTTTCTCTAATTTGATTTATCTGACCACTCATGTAGGTGATTCCTTATGCCTGGAGTGTGACCATTACCTGTCCAAAATCTAGGTAATTTGTAGTGAGCCCAGAGATAGAACAGAAAACCTTAATTACAGTACCTCAGCTGCTATGTGCCCTCACATGATCTCCCTTGACTTTGGTCGGCAGCAGAATAAACACTTCATTGGAATGTAGCTTAAGCTGACAAATATATTAAGTAGTAAATGGATATGTGAACAGAAGCACTGACGTGCTACAGACTTACAGTAGTTACAGGCTTAACTATCCTTCCATGATGACAGAAAGATAACTAACAGTTGCACCTGCTATGCCAAGCTATAATGTAAACTGGACCAGACGCAAGAGACCCGATTTTAACCTAGCCTGCCCAGTGGGAATGGGTGGGCTTGGAATGGATGCCCGTTTTATACCCCGCCCAATTTTATGCTCCAATGAAGTAAAATGGGCATCTGACTCAAATCCGCCCACTCCCGCCAGACAGGTTAGGTTAAAATCGGGGCTACGGTCCCTGAGTGTTAACATGGGAGGTTTGCTGACCATCCACAGAATCTCTCTTCTTCTTGATGGCTTCAGAAAGACTACCAATGTGAACAAGATAGGCTGAGAAATATTTAAAGAATGATATATACAAATAAAACCCACAATATATTTGTATTTAAATTGAATGTCTTGGCCCCCCCCTTGGCTACACGACCAAATAAAGCATTTATGTTCTTTGCCTTTGTGTGTCAATACAAGCTGGGTCATTTTTCTATTAGTGTGTCTGGTTTTTAACCTGTGATAGAAAGAAATACCACATTGCAATGCAGCAAAAAGATGGGTTAAGAGGATGAATTCTACAATTCTGTGCGCATCTCCAAATCACTGCTGTAGCCCTGTCTCCAACCTGTGCTCCCATTGAGGGCACGTCCATGCTAGGGGCACAGGAGCACTTTGACTCTGAGATAGAGAGCTTTCCTTAGAATTGGGAAAAGAAAGACAATGGGCTTGATTTCCGCACCCCCAAGCGGGTGTGTTCGTGTCGGCGGTGGGGGGGGGCTGTGAAAATCGGAGATTCCTGGGGAGGGTCTGGAGCCCGGCTCCAGCATGTGGGACTCCCGCCGGCAATTAAAGCCGGCAGGGTGCCATTTAAACTAATCATTAAGGTATTTCAGGTCGTTTAGAGACCTGATTAACATGACATTTTAGGAGGGGTGGGATTTTGCAAACAACTGGGACTGTTTCCCGTACTGGGGAAACACTCCCAGTTCAAATGGACATGTTGCAACCATCAGCCTGTGGCAGCTGCAAAGGTCCATTTGACAAGGTTTGGGGGGTGGGGACCGTCACTCATTGCAGGAGGCCACTCTGTCACTTTGGACAAAGTTTGGCTTCCACCACCCTCCTCCTCACAATAAAATTCACCAACTTGCACACTTACCTCGGTGTCCAGACACATGTAGCTACCTTGCGGACCCCCTCAGATGTACATCTTCCAGATGGGGGCCGCTGTAGCTGCAGTCATGACCTCCTCGGAGGACAAACAGCATCACCAGCCTCGCCGGCCACACCGTCCACCTCCGACATGTGGAGCTGCACAACACAGTGCTGTGATACATCCACCTGCACAGCAGGAGGGAGGGCAACCGCAGAGAGAGATGCATCACAGAAGGCACTACCCTCGCCACAGGGTCGACAGACCGAGGCTCAGCTTCCTGGACCTCTCTGAGCAGCAGTGCACACGGAGGCTCAGAGTCACTCGACATGTAGTCGTGGACATCTGCAGCCTCCCGGCTGGCCCGAGCGCCATCTTCCTACCTGTTGCTGTCAAAGTCACCACTGCCCTCAACAACTTCTCCGCATCCTTCCAGGGTGCCACCGGGGACATCGCTGACGTCTCTCAGTCGTCTGCACAAAAGAGCCCTGCAAATACACCTACACCCACTCTGCAGTGACACAATGGGTGGCATCAGTTGTGGGTCCTCATAGTGATCCTCAGGAAAGGGCATTATTGCACAAACCAGACAAGATTCACAAAGACGTGGCAGTAGTGGTGACAATATAATATGTAATGTGAGTTGGTCAGAAATTAAATATAGGTAAAAACCATGACAAACCCTCAAACACCCTTGTGCATCCCCTTCATGCTCACGACACGTTTGCCTTACGCTTCCTACTGCACATATGTGATGCATGCCCTGTGGCTGCAGCACAGGTAGTGGCAGGTTGAGTGAGGCTGACCATGAAAGAGATGCATGAGAGGGTGAGTATGAGATAGAGCCATGAGATTGTATGAGGATTGGGTTGAGTGGTAATGGCGGGATGAGTACTGGCGAGGTGAGTAAGTGCAGGTAAGATGAGGATGAGCTTTGAGTGTGTGTGAGGGGTGATGTGATAGAGTAGTGTTGGCAGTGCAGAAGGAGATGTGGGGTGGGGGCGGTGATGTGGCAGACGGAGTGTAGGGGAATGAGTAAGTGTACTCACTTCGGCTGACCTACTTAGGTGATTGAAGCGCCTCCTGCACTGTATGCAGGTGCGTGATATGTTGGTGGTGCAGGTAACCTCCTCTGCCACCTCGAGCCAGGCCTTCTTGGTGGCCGAGGCAGGCCGCTTCCTCCTGCCCGCCGGGGGGACAATCTCTGTCCTCCCCCTCCTTCTCACCCCATCCAATAATACCTGGAGTGAGGCATCATTAAACCTGGGAGCAGCCTTCCCCCTGGGCTGCTCCACGCTGTAATTTTTCCTGTTTCCTGCAGCATCAGTCAGTGGAGGACTGCCCCTTTAAATAGGGCTCCTCCAGCTGACAGCCTATGCTGCGCAGCTTTCCAGCGCGAAACCCGGAAGCACAGGTGAGTGGCTCCAATTAGCCTGCGGAGCACCCCGATTTCACTGGGCCCGTTACCCACGCGCCCAGTCGACCCCCCACTGAGAACCCGCCGCCCTCCTAATATCGGGCCCAATGGATCCCTTTTGTAGAACTGAGCAAAACAAAGAGCGATTGGCTCATATTTTATGATTTTGCCAGGACATGTTCTTATTGTGCAGATTATTGGAATTTGCATTCTTCCTTTTCCAAAATATACAGCAAACCAGTATAGGCATGTCAGTCACTCCCATAAGTTGATCCCATTGTCCCTTATATCCTGGAGCAGACTCACATTACTCATTGGGCCGGAACTTGCTTGGCAAGGCTGTCCGCACATCCTGTGGACAAAGACTACGAAAATACTTACCTCGTCGTCTCCGACGTCCACTTGCTCCGTTTTAAATTTTTTCTCAGTTCAGCACTGTGATATCAGTGCAGGTTCCTCCGTACCGATAGACTCTGTGAGAATGGAAGCCACGCCCACAGAATCTGTCAAGAAGAGAAATCACGCCCACAAGCAGGCAAGTAAAACTCATTCATTTAAAGTGAAATTCTCTACGTTAGCGTAAATAAAAATTTAACATACCTTATTATAAAAAGTCAAGCAAATGATTTAACTTAATGAAACTTACAGAAGTTAAAAATAAAAAAAAATGAAAAATATTTTAATTAAAAAAAATGTTAATGATCAAAAAATATTAAAATAAGAGTAATTTGACATTCCACATTTTTAAAATTTAATTTTTTGTTGTTTCGCAGTTATTAACAGTCACTGCGCTTTTAAAAAGTAGTGTAGGGCTGGTATTTTCCAGTCTACCTTTTGGTGGCGTAAGTATCTTCATCCCAGCTGGGCAGATGGGTAAGTTTACAAACATTTAATGATTTGATTGATTGCAGCTTCGGTGGCCCTATAATTCAGACCTGTCAAAACTTCGGCGAACCAATGAGAGCAATTTCGGGATTTCGGGGTTTTACTGCACATGTGCGCATTCACGAACTTGCACAATCGATTCGCCAGCGGTTGGAGAGGACACCATTATGGGACAGTGTCCTCAGGTGAGTAATTTCTGGCCCAATATTTATTGTATGCTATCATAATCTAGAGGGTGTAACAATGCATGCCTCTTGACATGCCAACCGGACAGCATGTCTTTTGCATGTGCCCTCATGCATGCTTTTCCAATCTTTCAGTGGTTGGATTGTTTACACTTTAGTGAGACAAGGCCAAACTAAAACATTAAGCTGTTTATTTCTCAGACAGCAAGTGAATATACAAAGCAACATATATTATCAGACTCACTTAACTCAATCAAAGCAGTTTGTCTTTTTGTAATAATGCAAAATAATGAACACACTTCATTTGCCCATGTTGGTGGGTTGTCTTGCTTGACTTAAACCAAATAACTTTTAACCTGAATCCTAACCTCTGTGTGGGCAAAATCCTGCCCTTGCAGCTTTCTGTTTAAAAACCTGATAGTCGGTGTGTGTTTCTGTCCCTATTTTATCTCCCTGTATCCACAGCCAAATGGGAGAGCCCATGTCAGACAACCCCTGTATAGCACTTAGACCAGTGACATCCCAACACAGTGGGTATGAGGTGTGAGTGCTTATTGTTTTTGGTCTGTGAGGAAACACTCTCATTGCCTATCACATTAATATTTTTACCGCCTTTCATCTCAGTCCTTTTTTTCGACTTGTGCGAGTACAGTTGCTTTAAAACCTCAAGATTTAAACGTCATACTTTTCCAAATTCTTTCTGTGGAAAAATGGTGAAAAATCCCAAAATCCACTTATACTTTTTGTTAATCTCTCAGAAAATCTTGAAACAAGGCACAGTCTCTTGATGGATGATTGTGTTCCTTATTGTAGATTTGTTCTGCATGGATTTCGGGATCATACAGGGATATCATCAGCCAGGTTTCAGGATCAACTCATGAGTAAAGAGTCAATTGTAGAGTAAGGGAAATTTCCAATTACCTGTTGGATGAGATTTTGGTGATGACATACTTTTTTTAAAAAATTGTCCTGGGATGTGGGCGACCCTGGCAAACATTTATTACTCGTCTTTAGTTGCCCTGAAAAGGAGAAGGTGGTCTTTCTCCTTCAACTTCTGCAGTCGTTCTGCTGATGATGCTCCACCAATGGTGTCAGGTAGGAAATTTCAGGATTTAGATCCAGTAATCATGACGGAATGGCAGAATGAGTCCAAGTCAAAACTAGTGGGGAAGGGGATGGATATTGGGTCCAGTGGCAGTGGTGCAGATCAAGCCACCTGCTTTGTCCTGAATGGTGTTGAGTTTCTAGAGTGTTATTGCAGCCACACCCATTCAGGTGAGGGCTGAATATTCCATCTTACTTCTGATTCAAACCCGGTAGAAAGTGCTGAGGCTTTGAGAGGTCTGGAGGTTAGTCACTTGTTGCAAAGTACCTAGCCACCTCTCTGTAGCCACATTATTGATGTGGTTGGTCCAGTTGAATTTCTGGTCAATTATGACCCCCCCAGGATGTTGATAATGGGAGACTCGGAATAGTGGTGCCATTGAAGGTCATAATAACCAAGTGATATCTCTTCTAGTCGTTGGTACCCCAATGCATTGTGTCTGGGTGCCTGTTTCTTCACCTGAATATTATCATTGAAGTTCAGAGCCTATGAAAATGCAACAATCACCACAAAACACTTTTTCAGTAGCTGTGAAAGTAATTGCAGCCTCTAATTTCTCTGCCCTCTTCAGTATTTAGATATTGTTCTTTGAATATTGGAAAATGGAGACATCTGGATGACCATGTTACCAGTGTATCCATGACCTCCTGACAAAGTTGGATGCTGTGGACTGAGCAACTCCAGTATAAAACTTTACTGATTCCTGAAAGGAGCTTGTGGTAGAGAAATTAGAAGCTGCCCTTACCTTCACAGCTAGAGGCTTTGCTCTTACCATTGGAGAACAGAATGGCAGATAGCCATTCAGTCTGTGACCCATGTCAGTGAGCACACATCTGCTTAGATTAGAACACAAGAACAGTCATGGAATGAGAAAAGTCCATTTGACTTTGCTGATCAACTTTCTAGTCACTGGTTCGCCCATTACATTATCCAGGTGTATTTTGAATATCCCTAATATTTTTGCCTGTAATACCTCACCTGAATTATTATTTCAAACATTTGTCCACTCTTTGAGTAAAGAAGTTCTTACTAATATCTGTTTTAAATTTACTTTTCAGTAATTTAAATTTATGTTCTTGGCTGCTCATTTAAGGCAAAGTAGTTGGTTCTTGGTCTGTAAATCCTCTGGAAAGAATTATCTGTGCTCCAGATACTCCTCATTCTTCATCTCCCTTTGTTCTGTCTCTGCTGTTGTAAAGCTTCACTGAACAAAGTGAATACTGCATTCACATGAGACATTTCCAAAACAAATGTAGGAAGATTGAGTATTTGGTAGTGACATTTTTTGAAATGTGGAAAATACCATGCTGATTTATTTTAGTCAGAATTAACCTTAATTGGTATTTCGGTCAATGTGCAGTAATCTATTACACCTGTGTTTAGCAGTGTGTGGGAAATGCAGACTTGTAAGGATTGCATTACTGCACGTGGTAATGTTGTCCAATATTGGCTGGTTGTGCAGACATCGCACCACACAGTTCTAGCACAAACTACCTATGGTTTAATATATTATATCCAAAAAGGCCATTGATTTGTTTTTATGTTTTATGTGCCACAGCTGTGAATGGGGGAAGTCAATGTTACACTTTGTTTAAATTCGAGAACTTCTGTAAATGAACAAGTGAGAAAACGAATGAAGGAGCAGACGGCCAGTTTGAGTGCGGTAATACTACTTATATTTATTTTCCAACCCAACAAACATACTGATGATAAATTACTTGAAAATCAACCAGAAAAAGTTAAAATTGCCCTGTCATAAAGATTTTCTATATTACACAGGCAGACTCAATCTGCCATCTGCATTTAATGAGGGCAGCAATGTGCAAAGGAGGGCAAAGGAAAGCAATATGACTTTATTAGCAAGCCAGGTTGCAGAGTCATTTGCAAAAACAGTGATTCTAGTACTGTGCGTGTGTAAAGCAACATTGTTCTTAACTCTAGATATTGTTCCCTGAATTGGATTGTTGGCAAAATCACCACAGCAGAGGTCACTTAATAGGAATGTCAAACAGAACATTACCTTTCTCTGCCTGTTTCATATTGTGCAAGCACCAATAAAAGTATATGGACTGCTGTTAACTGGCACCCATGTACGTGCCTTTTAAGTAGCCAAGAACTAAAGTCATTAAACCATCTCTAACAGCAGGCTTACATTAGTTGACTAGAAGGTATACAACTGCTTTATTAAGTTCCTGAATCTGTTCTGTGGCAATAACAGGAGGTTAAACAAAATACGCTCAAGCAATCAGGCTAGATATATTATTTTTTTTATTAAAAACCTGGGGTTATATTTTCCTCTGGTCACTAATTTAGCAAAAAAAAATGACATGAGTAAAGCATGGTGGAATGTCGGTGTATCGTGCTGACAGACGTTTTGCCCATATCGAGCAATGTTCTGCAGATTCCTACACCTCCAAGGATGAAACAACAATAACAAGTGAATAAAAACTTGTTTTTTTTTGCTTTAACACCATTAAGGATGAACCCATTCAGCATTCCACAGCAGCGCAGTCAAACCAAAAAGTGACTTTTAAAACTTTTTAGACTTGGCGTTTACAAACTTGATGAATGTGAGTGTGCACAGCTCACATTGGATCAATCACAACAGAGTCAGTCATCTGAGGACATATAGGCAAGGCAGTGAGGAAGTGATTGAAGTGTGCCACTGGTCCACAAAGATCTGCAGGAACAGTCGGTCATCTACAGGGCACTATCTATGGTGGTGAAGGACACATCTGCCCTCAACTTCAATGCCACAGGTGTCATGTCCGAATAACCACTCATATTGGTGTGGTAATAACTTAACTGCTTTTTTTTTAACTTCCAGACTCTCCAGAATCTTCAATCAAAGAATAATAAAGGAATACAAGAGCAGTGTAATTGCTACGATGTGCTTACACCCATCAGGGGACCATCTAGTTAACAATATGCAAGTACCATCCATATCAACAGGGATCTTCCAGGTCGCCACAAGGGACATCTCAGTCACTTTCTTTGTTTGCCTTTTGGACAATTGGTGCTCTCTTCTTGACAGACTGCAAGATAGGTAAAAATTATTTAATTTTACTGAATTGTGCATTGGTGGTGATGTACGTGTTTTGCTGGAGCATTTGCCTCCTGCGTGCCATGAACTTCTCATGCTGGTTGTCCATCTATATTTTTACTAAGTGGTGTCCTAGTTAAATGAGCAGCACTGGCTGCATAGCCAACTGCAAGATGCATGGGTTACAGAAGGCCGTGTACCTGCAACTAACCCTGATGCATCTGTTTTAGTGCCGGGGATCTACTTTGCTGGAGTCACAGTGGATTTTTTGATTTCAGAGGTAATGCCTCATCTCACTTTTGTAAGGGTATGTGGTGGCACAGAACAGCTGCTAAGTTGAATACCAGTGAGGTGCTCGTGCCTGACAAATGCATACTGGAGGACATCTCCCCATGAGATCTGTCTGAGCTTAGTGCAGCCAGTATCAGTAGCATCCCAGAATCCCTCCTTCGTGGCAGTCTGTAACTGTTTTCCAAGAGAATTGAAGATGCTGTTTGATGGACTCAGTGACAGCAATGTTGACAAGTGTGGCTCCGTTACATCACTCGTGGGAGATAGCGGCACATATCTGGATGTTGTACGTCTCTGCACTACTCAGACCACTTTGCATTGACTTGTGCATGGAGGAAAGTGGCTTCTCAATACAGTGTGCTGAGCCAACCTCCAGAGGAAAGTCGACTCACTGAGCTCTGTATCATCACGCAAATAAAGAGGGACCTACAGCACCCTGGTCCAAACCAGCTGATCCTTCGTCAACCCCTTCCCCAACAGTACTCAATGACCTTATGTTTCTCCCTCAACATGAAAAGCTATTTCTTGCATACTGTGTGTGTCTGTATTGGTGTCTGATCCTAGTGGGGGGGTTGACAGTTGGTGCCTTGCTGAATGGTATTCTTCAGATTTAGTTGGAGGGTAACTGGCTTCTCCTTGTTTTATGAAGTGAGCAGATAGCACATAATGAGTAAATAAGCACACTTATCCGTTAGGGTATTGTACTGTTATTAAATGCAATATTATGTACTTGTGTAAATTACTCTGGATACATTGATACAACATATCATACACGTCTTAGAATATCTAAGTAATGTTGTACATATCACACATTCCGCTCCAACTCCCATAGACTCTGAGGCTGAATTTGTTTATAAGGAGTGAGTTGTTTTGTCATGTGGGGGTGAATCCCTCGCTGCCTTCGGTGCCCTTCTATTATTACAACTCATCACACATTCATGCTATCTGATAAACTAAATACAGACTAAGCTCTGACTCTTACTTTTTGTTTGAAGCACTTGGATCAAAAAATGGAACTGTCTAAAACTCGTACCAATAAAGTAGTTCCCACAGTCTAAGGTGTCCCCACAAGCCAGAAATCCCTCCATTTAGAAAGGAATGAATCAGCCACAGCCAAAGTTTTCTTTCAACAAAGATTCTTGTTAAACGTTGTCAAATTAAGAAGCTTTAAAAAACAAGTGAGTCTTTGTACCCTTTGCAAGAATCTTTTAACCACAGGAAAAGCTTTTTGTGGAACTATATGATGTTAAGAAAGATCTTTGACTCTATAGGGCTAATCCCGGGTTCCTGCACTTGCAGGGACGTATGATGGGAAATCCCAAGGATGCTGCTCGTCGTTCTTTTGTTCACTATTGGACAGGAAATCAAGAGCTGAGCATCTGTGATTTCCCATCGTTCAGCCTCTGTGAGTGGCACTCTCTGTTGTAAATAGATCCTTACAGTATAAGTTCAAGCATGTAAAGCCAAACTTGGAGTATTCTGTCTTGTTTTGATGACGATAGCTATGAGGTGACATGGGCCCTGGAAAGACACAGGGATGCTAGCACATGAACGCTTAACGTGTTCACCTGAAATTCCTCTCTCCACTCTTTATGGAGGCATTAACTCATTTAAATAAGTTGACACCTCTACTAAAATAGCAACTGAGAAACTTCAGACAACTGCATTAAACATTAGTTCAGGGTCTTAGAGAATTCAAAGGGCAATGAGGATAGGCAAAAGGCCTAAAATCACTGAACTACGATGACAGATTAAGGGATATAAACTTGTTCTTACTAGAAAAGGCAAGACTTGGGAGAGAAAGACTTGATACACATTTCTAAAAAATCCTGAAGAGAAATAGTAAGGTGGCCTTGTTCTTTGTGCTGAGCTAACAGCTGAGAACTAGGAAACATGATTATAATCTAAGCAAAACAAAAAACCTAATATGCTGTAATAAATAAAAACAGAAAATGTTGGAAATGAGTTCTGATGAAAGGTTAATCTGTCTTTCTGTTTCAGGCATTGGCTGACCTGCTGTTTACTTCCAGCACTTTTTGTTCAGATTTCCAGCATTCAGGAGTTTTCTCTTTATACCTTAGGAACCAGCTTCCTCACTCTTCGAAGGATATTGACCTTCATATGTCCACTATTTTAACAAAGTTGTTGACCCATTTGTTTTAAATGGGTTAAGGCCTCCATTAAAATAGAGGACAGAGGAAGGTTATACAAACACGTTCATAATTTCTCCACCATTATCACAACAGTATGTTCTATCCTGATTAAACCTATGCAATAAACAGCCATCTACTCCTCAGAATGTGGATGATGCTTTCAACACAGAAAAGATGAGATTCTGCAGTCACTGTCAGTTACCTCCTAGTGACTGATTGCAGAGCATTAGGCAGAGGTGCGGGAATAGGCTGCTTGCCTGTTCTCTCAATCAGGGCATGGTGTACGACACAAGGGATTTAAAGAGGAATAATTCATTGGAAATATATCATGGGTAGTGTGGTGAAAATCAGCATTTTTCTTTTACTGCTTTTTCATTGCTTCACTGAGATTATCTTTGTATATTATTGATCAGTTTTCAACTATTTCGAGCCGCTCCAAAAAAGAACATTTGTTGGACGTTAAGCCCACGAACTGCCTCTCTGAGACGGGAATCAGCATTCCTTACTTTTTACCTTGACCTATTGCTCCCCTCCCCCACTTTGTTTTGTTCAGTGCCATAAAGATGTTTGCTTATCTTCCAGCTTCCAGTTCTGATGAAGGGTCTGCACTTGAAACACCAGCCTGCCCTTTCGCTGCACAGATGCTGACTGACTCGCTGAGTATTTCCAGCATTTCCTGTTTTTTATTTCAGATTTCCAGCAACTGCAGTTTTATTTTGTCTTAGTTTTTGTTGGAATTTCTCTTGAAATTGGTAACTTTGTACAGTGCATGCTTTTCCGCGGAGACAAATAAACTGGTTTCCAGTTGGGTCGCACGCTGATTTATCCTGGGTGGGAAAATGAAACAAATTGTCCTGTTGTGAATGTGACCACTTTGTGCTGAGAAATACAATTTGGGCCTTTCAAGTCTGGCCTGTAACAGCGCTCCATGTTTGTTGTTTGCAGATTTGGACATGGCTTATGCCAAAGTTTTGAAGCTCTGCCTGCCTGTTGAATGTTGATTAACACAGTGAGTAGGAAACAGGCTCAAGAAGCCAATCAGTGTCGGGTGGAATAGATTTCGGGACTGTACTGGGAACTGAAGTGACGTTAAGCAAGCTGCACTTTTTGCCACAATTCGTCAATAAATTATATTTATATTTCCAAAACATTTCACTTGATGAATAGATTTTACCCCACAACCTCTTCTGATAGTCTAACCTCTTACTTAGTTTAGACAACATATCGGGTAGTCATTTTGAGTAATCTGATTAGTTGGATGTGTATTGGTTGTATTCTGGGTATATTTGTATTGTTAAGCAACTCTGATATTTTTTTGAGTGGGAGGGGAAAACCAAGGCTAATTTCAAAAAATCGTGTGAAAAATTGTTGTTTGTTTGAGACAAAGCTGCTTTCAGATACCAGTAATGAGACGGTAATGTTTGGAAGGGTCTTGTCGACCCAGAAGCAATGGGAGCTTCCTGTAAATCACCATCTGTAAGCCACTGCTGCAGTAATCCACACGCACTGTATAAATAACTATGACCTATAGACAGTCGCCACGCCGGGAGAAAATTAATAGATCTCATTAACTTTATTTTACGTGTCATTTTCAAAAATTCTTCTCCCCCTCATAAACCCAACATTTTTTATTTAGTTGTGGTCAAGAAAACCTTTTGCAGACTGTTGCAGAATTATTTTTTTCTGAGCAACAGCTGTTTACAAGTAACACTTGATGGGAAAACAAAAGCATTGAATGGAAAACAGTTTGATTCTGCCAAGAATAAAAAGGCCAACAGTATGTGTCCATCAGAACTGAAGAGTGTTATCTACTCCTGTGGGGCGCGATTTAATTAAGGAATATTACTCCATTACTCTTACTGTAGTGCAATTCTCTCCATTAAAACTAGAAAATGTTACGTTATATCTCGATACACTGTAGTTCATTGTAACTGAACCTTTTGCAGCTAGAGTGTAATTATAATTAATTGTTTCTTTCTATGTACAACGTCCATATAAGTGAGATTCCAAATGATAAAATATTGTACATTTTTTATCCGCATTTAATTGTATTCTATGAATGTATTTCATTTTTAAAACCTACAAAGAAAAGTTTGTACATGATGTGACTATCGAAACTTCAGCGATGTTAACATTCAAATAGACATCACACATGGATGGGAACAATCAATGGTAATTGCCCACTTTAGCAGAGAAAGACTCAGCTATAATAAGTGGGAGATTATTTCAAAACCCGTGATTTTCAATTGGGAAATTACCACATTGTTGAAATTACTGTACTCTGGATTACTGTGGTATCCCACCAGCAGGAAGTGACAGGAAATTAAGACGTACAGGCTGCAGGGAGCAAGAATCAATTAGGTCTCTTTGTACACATGAAGATTTAGCACAACAAAAAAAAATTCTCAGTTCTGGGTCAAATTAATGATTAAATTACACACTTCTGGCCTTTCAAATGAACCTGCTGAGAATCTGGTCTCTTGCAAGAATACTGCATAGTAATTCTGCACATTAATAAACACAAATGTCAACTTCCTAAGGTGAGCTTGCTGACTTCACATATCTACTTAATCTTTAGCACTGTTTGACGCCGGACTAATTTTCATTCTTGGCAGCTGTGCTAATTTAGGCATTGCAGCTGATCTCTTTTCCCATCACCTCTCACCGTCTCTATTGCACCGCTTGTCACAAGTCTTTCAATTCTCATGAACAACGTGTCAGCAATGTTTCTCGAGTTGCTTGACATTGTACCAACAGGTTTTTGAAGGGGCCATTTTCTACAAAATCGTGTCCTTCTCAATAAAGCTCGTGTAACTTTACAAATCTTGAAACACAGCTTTCTTCACCTTCCAGCGGCCTCTAAAAATACTAAGAGTGTGTCAGAAAATGGTGATAGCCCAGTAGCTTCAAAGGTGCAACAGTCAAGTCAGGAGGCACCTCAGTCTTGAGAGTGGCCCTCCAGTTTCGCTCTCCTCGGGCACTGAAAAGCTACTGGGGGTGAAATTCAACTTCGACGAGGGCGCAAAATGGACCATCGCGGATCTGCCGCCTAAAATCCACCCGCCCGATTTTCCTTTCCGTTGAATTCACTGGAAAAGGACAATCGGGCGGGTGTATGATGGGCGGCCGATCCATTACTGCCTGTTTTGTGCCTCCGCTGCAGTTGAATTTCACCCCCCCCACTATCTTCAATAAAGATGGGTTTCTGCCCCAAAATAACTAGAAGTATGGTTTTAATCACTAAGTTTCCTGAAGATTCACTATACTGAGGAATGCTTCCCTTGCAAATCTATCTCTGGAACAGAAATATACCTGATTCCCTCCATTACTAACTGATTAATTTGATAAAAGCAGAAGAAACAAGAATCCACAGCTTCATACAAATGGTACAAGTTATATTTAGCCAGTTTGTGCATCAAAAACATGCTTTATTCCCTTGATTTCTACTTATTTATATACTGAGTTTTTATTGCTCCTTTAAGTATTCCCAAGCAGCACATGACTCCAGGAGAAGGTTTTGACAGGTGACCAGTTTCCAGGTCCCTGCTTGTGTTACACTGTGACTCCGTGATGGGGGCCCGAGAAGTCTCATTCAATGATTTTCCCCCGATCACTAAACCAAATATAAAATTCACCCTGTAAGGACTTGAGACCAAAGCCATGTGATACCCATCTGTCACGCACCATGTTTCTACGCCAAGTGGTCACAATTTTTTTTTTCATTTTAATTGCAAACCAAAGAAATCAAGGTTTTATTTTGTAAACTTAGTTATATCCCAGGAGTGAGAATCATATTTCTTTTATCTGTTTCACTACTGTATTTCACTGAAGATTGGGAATAAAAGAAAAAGGAAAGACTGCCTATTTGGCACGTTATCAAAGCTCTTGAGAAACACCTCTGAACTCTTCATGCAATTAATTACCATTTGGAGTGGAGTGACTGTTATGCAGGTAAATGCAGCAACCATTTTGCTCACAGCAAGATCCCATGGACAACAATGAGATGAATAACTAGTTAATCTGCCTCTGGTGGTGGTGGTTTAGTTATTCATCTGGAAGTGAGGCTTGAAGCCACAACCCTTGAATAACTTCTAGATATTTTCTGGCATGCTTTTTTGCTTTGTAATAATGTATTTCTTTTGTCCTTGATCATGTGCATTTAAAAAAAAAAAAATGTGTCAGAAGAAATATCGGTCCAGTAGCACTAGCAATAGCGTTTGGTCTCCCAGGCAGAAGGCCTAAATTAAGCATCTCTGCTTTGGCAAACATTGAAAATTGTTTCCCTGTGAGAAACGTTCAGCAGTTCTTGGCCACGTAGTTAGATGGAGTCCCGTCTAATAATGAGAAGGGGGAGAAGCAAAAATTGGCTGGACCAGTATTCCACTATAGTTCTGTTCTGTTGGTTGATTGCAGAGTGTTCCTGTGTCCCGCCTTCCAGCTAAAGGAGGAAGTGCACAGATTGTGTAAATCTGTTTTTTTGTTGGAAGGAGAGATTGAAAAGGAACATCGGAACATTAGGAGCAGGAGTAGGTCATTCAGCTCCTCAAGCCTGTTCCGCCATTCAATTAGGTCATGGCTGATCTGTACCTCAACACCATTTAACTCCAAATCCCTTGATACCCATATCTAACAAAAATCTCAGTCTTGAAAGCTCCAATTGTCCCAGCATCCACAGCCTTTTTGGGGAGAGGGCTCCAGATTTCTACTACCCTTTGTATGAAAAAGTGCTTCCTGATTTCACTCCTGAATGACTTAGCTCTAATTTTAAGATTGTACGCCCTTGTTCTGGATTTCCCCACCAGAGGAAATAGTTTCTCCGTATCTGTCCTAGCAAATCCTTTTAACATTTTAAACAGCAAAGGCAGATTGGAGATATTAGAAACGGAAATGGACAATGATTGGTATCCCACAATCAATTTTACAAATTGATGACTTCCCTAAGAACAAAAGAATTTTCAGGAACTGGATGAAGCCATTAGGCTAAAACAGCATGTCCCTTTTGGATAGATCAACTCTACCAACTCACCTTTTCGTCATAGCCCGCGTTCCCTTCTTCCTCGAGAAACACATTTAATTGTCTCTTGAGCTTACTGTCCACTTCAAAGGCCTTACGTGGTAATTTATTCCACAGTTTTATTACCTTTTGGTTGAACAGTTCTGCTTCTCTGCTCTTACTCCGAGCTCCCTAACTTTGTAACATGGAGTAAATTTTAACTTCCAAGAACAGGTGAGTTCGGGGCGGGTGGGGAGTAAAAATCGTCCATTTTCAGAGTGGGACCGCATCCCGGCTCCAATACGCCCACTTTTGGGTTTAATCCAGGCAGGTTTGTCTGCGTGTGGAGAGCAGACACCAGGAAGTCCCGTCCCCACTTAAAGCCGGCGGGCCAATACTTAAAAGGGCAATGCCCCTCATCAAGATACTTGAGGTATTTAATATTTTGTGCATGGGAATAATAAACAATTTTAACCTTACCTGTTCGGGTTTCCCATCACTTCCCATTCATGTCAGGTGATAGAAGGCGGGAAGGGCCAGATCCATAACGTAATTGCCTTTATTGCTCTGGTTGTGGGCCCGGAGGAGCAGGAGTGCTGCCCAACAAGCTCACCTGACTGACAAGACCCCTGAGATCGACCTACCCTCCCTCCCCCACCATCCCAATGGTGGACCCTACCCCCCGCCCCATGGTGGACCCCCACCTACCTCCGACTCTTCAGCCGACCTCCAGCAACCTCCAACCTGTTCCTCTGCCCCCTAATCTGTTCCTCTGCCCCCGATCTGTTCCCCTGCCCCCGATCTGTTCCTCGGCCCCTCAATCTGTTCCTCTGCCCCCTAATCTGTTCCTTGGCCCCCTAATCTGTTCCTCTGCCCCCGATCTGTTCCCCTGCCCCCGATCTGTTCCTCGGCCCCTCAATCTGTTCCTCTGCCCCCTAATCTGTTCCTTGGCCCCCTAATCTGTTCCTCTGCCCCCTAATCTGTTCCTCTGCCCCCTGATCTGTTCCTCTGCCCCCTAATCTGTTCCCCTGCCCCTGATCTTTTCCTCGGCCCCCCGATCTGTTCCTCTGCCCTCCAATCTGTTCCTCTGCCCCCTGATCTGTTCCCCTGCCCCTGATCTGTTCCTTGGCCCCCCGATCTGTTCCTCGGCCCCTGATCTGTTCCCCTGCCCCTGATCTGTTCCCCTGCCCCTGATCTGTTTCTCGTCCCCCGATCTGTTCCTCAGCCTCCCGATCTGTTCCTGTGGCCCCCCCCCCCCACCCCCGAATCAAGCTGGCTGCCGGGCGAGAAACTGGACGTGCAATTGATTGGCCTCATTAAGGTCGCGATCCCCACTTACCTTCTGGGTTTCGCACCTGGAAATCCTCCCCCACCACCCCCCCGCTCCCTTCCCGGCTCACTGTTAAAATTTACCCCCATGTGCCCATTGGTATTTTGAATCCTTTACTCTAGTGAACAATTTGCCTGGATCAACTTGTCAGTTCATTTCATAATCGTATTCCATCCGTAACCTCACAATGATCTTAAGCAAATGTTGTGTTGTGTAAAAACAATGCTAATTATTGTAAAATAATGTAATGGCATTACTTAGAAAAAAAGATTACAGCTGTATTGCTGCTATCCAAAACTGACACAGAACTAATCATTAGAATGCAATTTTCAGAACACTTCAAACAATAGTGGCGCTTTCAACCTTACCTGGCATGGCCTTTTAAACCTAAAGAATTGCATCTTCATTCACAGCTACAACATAACAAATTACTACATGTTTCAATTAGACTTTGAGGTTCTTAATGTGCTGTTGTATTTTCATTGATTATACATTATGATGTGGGTAAAATTATAATTTGAATAACTCTGCATTATTTTTTAATAAATTAATTTGTGTGTTTTGATAAAGTTCCAATATCCGTTAATATAATGAAGTTGATAACCAATTTGTTAAAAATAATGCATGAGTAATTTCAACCCCAAAGTGCTTCACTGTTTTAATAAAGTGCTTTCAATTTGTTCACTTTTAATTGTTTCTCACAACCTTCCAGCACGAACGCGGTCCAGGAATAATGTAATTACTGAAACTGACTATTAGCAGCTGCTGTTGTGTTCTGGATGGGTGTCAGTAATGACCCTCTTGGGTATTAAAATTAACTTATTTATAATAATGCGCGTCTGAAACTCAAGTACAAGTAAATGGCCATCCATCCGAACCTTCTTCTCATCTTAGACCTACCTCTAATGTATCAAACTTTTTTTCTTATTAAAAGTGACATACTTAAAGGAGTTTTCACCATCTCGTTATTGAAGTTTCAGTGCTGTATTGGATTCATCTGCCTGTCACAAACGCGACTCATTGCAGCATAATTATGGCACGTTAAATAGGAGCAGACGTGCCCTTGTCACAATTAAGATCTCCTCACAGTCAAACTGGGAAGACGAGCCTTCTCAATTAAGTTTAAGAGCCTCAATAGTAGCTGGTAGCCTAATGCTGCTGAAGCAGAGTGATTTAATTTATTATTAAGTTTTCAGGATTTTTTCAGAAAGTTGACACTTATATAAAAATTAAGAGGTTGTTGTGGGTTAGGAGTTTGTGGGACACTTTAGCCTTAAAGAAACATCACAGAGACTGTGTCTTGGCCTGTTTCAGAAGTTAGGGAACTTTGTTACTTCATCTAATTAGTCTCTCAAAGGACCTGTAGTCCTATGAAGAAACTGGGTACAACATGCCCTCTGATATATAAATTCATGCAGACTTCTTCATTCCTCCTCCTGCCCTTGTATTCCTGATACCTTTATTCTTCTTACCTCTCTCAAAAATTGCTGTGTAATCTCTGCTCACACTCATGGATGCTCTCGTCCCATTTCATTAGTGGCTTCCAATTTCAACACAGTCCACCTGCCCAAACTTCATCTGAGATTAAATCATTGATGCAAGAGATGTGTGGGATCTCGTTGGTGCAATTAAAAACTGAGCAAACAATTACCAAACAGCATTATTATTTTCACCATTTGATTTTGAATTATGTATACCAAATATTTATTTCCTGATATTGCAAAATCTACCAATCAACAGAAAATAAATGTTGTAAGACGACAGATTATGGGTAGTTTGAGGTTCAGACATGGTGAATTGGGCTTCCACGTGTTCCTGACTTCAGGGCTGAAGAGAAATTCTTCCACAATGGGATGTTGAATTAACATATGTTGGAAGAATGTACTTATTGATATATATATATTATATAATCTCATAATGACCATAAAGACTTACAGCTGTATGTAGATCAGTGTACAAAATAAGATAAAATATAGGGTTCCTTGGCACTAGATCTCTTGCCTTGAGAGCGAGAACATTTGTGTAAAAGAGAATAAAGTCTCAGCCCTTATTTTTTAAAGGAAGGCTTTGCTACTGAAGCTGAATAGAAAAGATATGCCCTTAATTGTAGAGATGCTAATTACCTCTAATAGATGCTTAAACAGCTTCTTGAAAATGTGATTGTTAGGTTTTGCTTGGCAGGATAGATGTTGTTGATTTAAGGTCCACAACAACTCGATATATAAACGACAAGCCTCTACAGTTACATTGTGATAATTTGCTCTGTTGTCAGTGTGCACTGTTTCCTGCTGATTTATGTACCTGTTAACTCTACATATACAGTCATTTATTGGTTCTGTACTATATGCCTTACAATAAAAATGAGCATAGCATCCTAACCACAAATATCCTGTCTGGAGTAATGTTGCTACTTGGTTTCCATTTCTAGTAATGTAGTTCATTTGACAAGACCCCTATTTTTGATGAAATTGCTATCAGCTCACTTTTTGCGGTTAGTTAAATATGGTTATAATGGTCAAATATACATTGCTTAAAATACTAATTAGGGATAGCCTAACCAAAATAAACCAAACGCCAATTTTCCATGCTTATTCTGCACTAATAAATGTATTTTAAGACACTTTAAAATTAATATTGACACTTCCCAATCTTTTCCCAAAAGTTTAGCCACAGGTTGCATACATTGTTCTCCAACATATCAAATTGCAGTGATTTACAGAGAACTGGTGAGATTCATGATCATTCACTATGCTGCAACCACAACGGGATTTTAGCATTGTACAGTCTTGAAAACTATCTGAATTGGTTATAGTACATTATCGAGTAGAAAAGTATCAACTTCTAAAAAAAAATCACCCTTGATGTAACTGTTCATGGGTGACTCGGCACACTTTGCAGTATGGGAGCGAGGACATGTAGGATAAAGACCAAGAACACTCCAACAAGTGGAAGTGTTGGGTGCACAACCTCCTCACTGAACAGATTGCACCGTTTTCAATTTGACTTTCTAATTGGTTTTCTGGCAAAAAGGGGAGGAACGCATAAGTAATGAAAAATGAAGTGTTAATCCAACATGCTTCTTCCATTGCTTCTGAGGATTATGTTTTGAACTGGTATGTTGGTACTTTGATACAAAAGTATGAATTATGAGCATATGACTGTAAGATGCATTATCAGGGTAGGATTTTTGAAAGTTCTGCAGAAGATATCAACTATATTTTTACTTACAAAGCTTTATGGCATGTCAATAAATGAGCTCATTTTTATTTAGCTTTTTGTTTATGTGCACTGTATTAGTTTCTCTCTCATCAGTCTAGATTATTCGCAGTTGATAATTTTATAAGATGAATGACGTAATGATAAAGCAAAAAACAGGTACAGTTACTTTTCATTCAGAAATAGTCATTTTCCCCAGTGCTCAGTTCCACATTGGCCCTTACTTTGTAGATTTTTATTGCATAACACTTTCAGTCATGTCATTGTTCTGATCCCACTAATCCTCTGCATCCCTCGTGAATATGGAAATTTTATCAATTAAACTTGAAAAGAAAAAAAACAAAGACTTGCATTTAAATAGCGCCTTTCATGACTTCAGGATGTCCTGAAGTGCTTTACAACCAATGAAGTACTTTTGAAGTGAAGTCACTGTTGCAATGTAGGATTTGCAGCCAATTTGCACACAGCAACGTCCCACATACAGCAATGTGATAATGACTAGATAATCTGTTTTTGGTGATGTTGGTTGAGGGATTAATTTTGGCCAAACACCGGGAGATTTCTCCTGCTCTTCTTCGAAAAGTGCCATGGGATCTTTTATGTCTACCTGAGAGGGCAGACAGAACCTTGGTTTAACGTCTCATTCCCAAAGTGGCAACTCAGATAGTGCAGCACTCCCTCAGAATTGCAGTGAAGTGCCACCCTAGATTATGTGCTCAAATATTTGGAGTGGGGTTTGAACCCATGAACTTCTGGCTAGGAAGCACAAGTGCTACCCACTGAGCCAAGGCTGACATTAAATCAGCACCCACTCAATGTTTTCAGTCCATCCTCTCTGCTTTTCTAAATGCTTCAGTAAGATACAAGGCTCCTTGTCTCTGCATGATTTTTGCCTCAGTTATTGCTGCATTTATATTACACTGCTGCCACCCTCAGCTTCTCCAACTTTGTCAGCAGTTCTGTACTATAAATAAGGCACTAGTACTACTTCCAATTACACAGGGCAACCTCTCAAATGGCAATTTTTCCCTACACTGCCAGAGGAACTGGACCACTGGCCACAATCATAACTGGCTGCTGCCACTGACACTGGACTCCGTATGTTACCAGTTTATTTTACCCATGCACAGGCTGAGCATTCAGACCACCCGTACAGGCCACCAGTGTGATGTTGGTATTGCTTCAAGACCGGGGAAGGTCTGGGGCCAGAAAACGAGACTCCCAGTGGGATTTTTAAACAGCTGCACCCCATAGACCTGAAACTTGCAGAAATGCTTCCATTTGAGGTGATTCTGGACAATATGAAGTTGCCATATCTCACAAGATCACATAAGATAGGCACTGAGGAAGAAGGTCATTTGGCCCATTTTGGTTCATCATCCAGAATAAAAATCTTACATTCCCCCACCACCCGATTTAACTGTATCATGAATTCATTGAGGATTTTTGCTTCCAGTACTTATCCAGAAGAGTCTCGATCACGCCTTACATGAAGATGTTCTTCCTAACAGTGCTTTCACCAATCTTGTCCTATGTTGCCTGTTCTAGTACCTTGACTCACCTTGCAGTGCTTATCTACACTGTTTAAAATCGCATATACTTGCATAAGGACCCATTTCTTAACAAAGGACACTGGGGGCAGTTTTCTATTTCCGTCTCCTGGCAAATAACAATAATTACTCAAGGGTTTGTTGGTAATTTTAGCACTCATAGAATTTTTGATTGCAGATATAAAATTTTAAAAATCAACTTTGATTCACTTGTGTGAAATTACATGTGATGCAACAGCATAGGAACATAGGAACAGGAGTAGGCCATTCAGCCCCTCGTGCCTGCTCCGCCATTCGATAAAATCATGGCTGATCTGTGATCTAGCTCCATATACCTGCCTTTGGCCCATATCCCTTAATACCTTTGGTTGCCAAAAAGCTATCTATCTCACATTTAAATTTAGCAATTGAGCTAGTATCAATTGCCGTTTGCGGAAGAGAGTTCCAAACCTCTACCACCCTTTATGTGTAGAAATGTTTTCTAATCTCGCTCCTGAAAGGTCTGGCTCTAATTTTTAGACTGTGCCCCCTACTCCGAGAATCCCCAACCAGCGGAAATAGTTTCTCTCCATCCACCCTATCCGTTCCCCTTAATATCTTATAAACTTCGATCAGATCATCCCTTAACAGCACCTGGCATTCCCCAATCTATTTAAGATGAGTTGAAAACACTGCACCAGGAGTTGATCACCCACCTAGTAAAGAGAACCATTCACCAGTTACCTTACTACCATCCATTCATTGTTCTATTGGTGTGAGAGAGCATTATAAATCATTCTGGCCCGCAAGGCTCATGAGTTATGGGTCTTTCACACTGAAAATAAATGCCATTCCTCACCATGAGCAGTAAGCAGTATTGTCAGTCACAATAACAGCAACAGTTAAAGAGTCAGGACATCAAAAAGCAGAAACGCAGCAGTGAAACATCTTTAATCATATTTCATGATCAAAATGTGATGCCAAAGATCAGCAAAGTGATGTTTTTTGCACTTACCAAATAAATGTATTCAGTAAAATTAGACTCTTATTGATAAGAAATTCAAAGGTTTTCTGTAGTATGGATTGAAGTAGAGGAGACAGCCCTGTGTAAAGCTGACGTCTGTAATGGTGTAGTCATAGCAGCATAAGGGGAAAGGGGAACAGTTCTCTCAGATTTCGGTTGACTTTTCAGACAAAGGAATCGCTGCAAAAATTCCCATCTTCTCTTCATTACAGTGAGCAGCATGTGGTTATATATGAAACATTGACATGACTGTGAAATCGCAAGAAAGCAGAGGGAAAATGCAATCCTGCTCAAATAGTGGGGGAGTGCCTTGCAGCCAAAACACTGATGTGAAGCTTTTCTTCCTTCTCCGCAGGTATCTGTAACTTAGAACATTCTCAGAGCTGCCGCTTTAATCACTCCTGGAGACTGCGTATGGTAGCAAGTTTTCCCACCGGTAGTCACCAGTTATAAGCCTCCCAGGTCAGTGAAATCCACACAGACAATGTCACGAGTGTAAAAGACAGATGCGTTGGAGGTGCACTAATTGTACGCCTTTGAAATAAATGATTATTTAGGGTGAATAATCAGAAAAGAACCTCTTACCTTTTTTTTTTCTTCCTTTATTGCTGAATCGAGCTTTATTTAAAGGCAATAGAAAATCTAATGAATTCCAGTTGTGTACTGAAGCACTATGATACGGATTTGTTTTTTCCATTTTATGTTATTATTCGTTTCTTCGGACAACCCGTTGGAGCATTTGTTTTAAATAAAGCAATGACTTCAATTCATAACTAAGGGGGTAAAGATTATTCTGGTCACTTGTACAGCCGACGTTGCAAATGACGTTGTGAAGATTTTTGTTCAATATTGTTCAATTATAAACACACTCCAAAAGAATCCCACACACGTTTTCACAAATGTGCTTATGATGTTGCTACATGCAGTGACCAGAATCCTTATCCCTAAATGTTCACAGTGAGGGCAACTATGAATCACGAATTCAAAATAAAAACAGAGACGGTTCAGCTCCACGGACAGTTGCCTTGGCGTGGGCTGAATTTGAGTGCCATAGTTTTAGAATTGATATAGCCCTGAGATTAATGTCCGCAATAACTCTGCGCTGTTGGAGAGTCGTTGAACAGTAATTTCGAGCGTAATTCTCCGAACCGCATCCTGCCATACTGCAGTTTAGAGGAAGTGCTTCAATGCAGATGAAGATATACATTAGAGTAATTAACTTTGCCACTGCCAGCATAGTGCATATGTGGAAAGCATACCATGCTCCAACACTAACGCATTGTGAGTTACTTGCATCCCATATCCAGCCAGCGTCACCGCAGAGGCTACAGTCTGCTTATCCGGCTTTTTACTGCAAGGTGACCCGCTGGAGATTTCAGCCGACACCTACACTGTTTTTGGACACTATCGGGATTGGATTTAGTGTACCACTGGTACTGCAATCGGCAGAGAAGGAAGGGCAAGAGCAGGAAAGCGCTGTCCTTTGTGTGAAGTGGAAATCGAGGTGTACAGTTTGGTCCCACTGCTACACAATAGACGGGGTCTATCATATCAGGGACAGCTATCTGGAAATGACAGAGAAACGTATTTAGGAGGCCGGGGATGTAAGAGGGCGGCTGTCATTTCCTTCTGGAAGGCCTGCAGAAAAGATCGAACGTCCAGGCAACACTATCAGTGCCACCAAAGTCATTGCAGGCTTCAATTGTTGTGCATCAAACTCCTTCCAGGTATGCACTAGGGGCTTTAGTAGTGTTGACCAGTTAGTGTCTGCCAATCCATTAAGGAGTCACAGTTGTAGTTGTCAGCAGGATCAATGACATCATCATTTTTGTCACTGATGAGCAGCAATGTAATAAGATAACACAATTCTACAAGTCAGTTCCCTTTCCCCAGAGTCCAGGAATTCACTGCTTGCACCTATGTTGCCTTTCAGACCCTCTGCACAATCCTGTTCCCTATGTGAACTGAAAGGAATTGTATTCTCTCAGTGTGCAGCCAGCATGCGACCACTAACACAGAACCATGCAGCTGCTTCTCCGAGAGTTCATGCCATGCCTTTACTTTAAGACAATCATCTATGCCACCATTACTTGAAGGGGAAGGAAGATTGAAAAGATAAGCCCTGGAAAACCAAGGCAGGCTCAGGATCCCCATGTGCCAACCACAGACCGAAGCAGAACCAAGCTAAAACTGCATTAATATACGAAGATACCATTAGGATTTAAAGCAAGTTTCAGATGTATCAACTTACAGTAAAAATCACAGGATTTTGCTAATAATTGTCATCAGCTGCAAACTCCCTAACTTCTCCCTGCAAAAAGGTCTCATTATGCAAGTAGAAGAACAGGAGTTGATGGCATTGGCAGAGCAAGAGGGTGAAAGGGACATTGAGGAATTCGCTGTTGGACCAGCAATGCATTGGGCACTAATTCAAAATTCTTTCCAATAAATTCCACAACTACCATTTTTTAAGACTGCAGTCTACATCTACAAGGTAACTGTACAAAAGCCCCCTTCTCTTATACTTTCCTCTGTAGTTCCATCTATTCCCGTTAGTCCTCCTGTTTTAATCCAACAATGATACAAATACTGGGTCAATTGAAATTTTCAAGACTGAGATCGATAGATTTTTGTTAGGTAAGGGTATCAAGGAATGTGAGTAAAAGCGGGTAAATGGATTCAAAGTACAGATCAGCCACAATCTCATGCAATGGTGGATCAGACTCAAGAGGGGCTGAATGGCCTACTCCTGTACCTAGGTACTCAGCATATTGTTCAAATCGAATGCAGTGTATCTATTTCATCCATTGCGTGGTGTGTGAATGTTGTTAGGGTGATTAGCCATGATGGTTTACTTATTGATGCCTAACCTAAAGGGATATGGGAACAGAGAAGGCACATGGGATTAGGACTACTGCTTATGTGGTGGATAAACACCAACACAGACTGGTTGGGCCATACGGCCTGTTTTTGTGTTGTAATTTCCGTGTACTTCTATGTAACCCACAGTTAATTGGATATATACTTGGAAAGGAAAAATTTGGGGAAAGAGAAGCAGAGTGGGACTAATTGGATAGCTGTGTCAAAGAGCTGGGACAGACATGATGGGACAAATGGCCTCTTTCTGTGCTGTATAACAATTAGACAATTAGAACTCTCTCAAAACTTATGTTATCTTCTAACTTAGGTGAACTTTAAAAATGAATCACATAAAAAATGCATTTTGTTTGGGTGATCTGACAAAATGGATGAAGACAAGAGACCACTGCAATATTTACAAGTAAAGTTTGTCCCCATCACCATCTCCAGAACTATACATTGGGGGAAAAGGGTCAGGTTTTGGAAATACATATCTATGATGCTACTTTTAAGTGAGGAAGGAGTAAATATGCTGGCTGGCTGCAGGATTTTGCTGACAGCCTGGTGGGATTCTGCTGGTTCGATTAATTAATTGTGATATGCATTGTAAGCCCCCTGCAGTATTATGGTTTGCTGCCTGATCCTGCTTCTCTAGCACCTTTACTGTCATTCATGGTAACAGACAATGGAGGAAAGGCATTGGAGGAGGATGGTGTGGTCGACCATGTCAAAGGTGCAGAGTTTGAAGAGGATGAGAAGCGATAACGCACCACAGTCACAGTTACTGAGGGTGCCTTTTGTAACTTTGGGGGAGACCATTTTGGTGCTGTGGCAGAGTGGAAACCTAACTGGAGAGATTCAAACATGAAGTTGTGGGACATGGATTTGGGAGCTGGTAACATGTACAAGAACTTTGGAGAGGAAAGAGAGGTTGGAGATGGGGAGGTAGTTTGAAAAGACAAAGGGATTGAGGGTGTTTTTATTTAAGGAAGGGATGATGACAGTGGCTTGGAAAGGGAGGGGGACAGTACCTATGGAGAAGGAACCATTTACAGTGGTCAGCTAGCATGGCGGCCGGGAAGAGAAGTTGGATGGTCAGCAGTTTACTGTAAATGGGGGCAAGGGGAAGAAGGTGGGACTCATGGACAAGGTGAGCTCAGAGAGGACATGAGGTGAGATAGAAGAGAAACTAGACAATGTCGCAGATTCAGGGCTAGGACAGGGGAGAGCCTGAGAGAGGTTTGGGTTGATGGGCAGGGAATAAGGGGAAACAACAAACGCAGCTGAATGGAACTGTTTGAATCTTAGTGACAAAAGAAGTCCATGAACTCCTCACATTTGTTTTTGGAGGTGAGGATGGAAAAGGAAAAGGGAGAGGCATTTAAGGAGATGGTTCGTAATGAAGAAAAGAAGCAGCAGGTTACCTTTGCTCTCCAGGATGATCTTGGATATATGGCTAAACCGAAAAAGCGAAAGATAATTCAAATTACTCAATCCAGTTGATCAAGACAACTTGTGATAACTTGTGTTCCCAAAATGAGAACCCAGATTCAGGACTAATCTCCTCGCTAACTATTGTCCCATCTCCAACCTCCCTTTCCTTTCCTTGAAGGTCCTTGGACATTTGTTGCCTCCCATATTCAATCCCCCGTTTGAATTCCTCCGATCAGGTTTCTGTCTCTGCCACAGGACCGAAAAGGCCCGAACCGTCATCACGTGCGACATTTTCTATGACACTGACTGTGGTACAGAATGTCTCCTCATTCCCCTTGACCTCTCTGCAGTCTTCAACACAGTTGATCACACAATCTTCCAATACCTCTCTTCCTTTATCCAGCTCTATAGAACTGCCCTTGCTTGGTTCCACTCTTGCATATCCAACTGTAGCCTGAGCATCTCTGGCAACGGCTTCTCTTCCCACTCTGCACCATTACTAAATCTACCAAGGATCCATCCTCAGCCCCTCTTTTTCCACATCTATATGCTGCTCCTTGGCAACATCATCTGAAGATATGGAGTCAATGTGTATGCTGATGACACCTAGCTTTACTTCTCCACCACCTTTCTTGACCCCTTCTCCACCTCGGCACTTTCTAAACTGCTTTGCCAACATCCTGTCTCAGGTAAGCTGCAATTTCCTCTGGCTAAACAGTGGGAAGACCAGAGCCATTGCCTTTGTACAAGGGTCATCACTGTCGCTTCTTCATCAACTCACCAAGAGGTGCTCCTGAATGATAATGCATGGGGAATGCTCTAGTGGCAACTTCTCGCCTCAGCTGGTATGGCCAATTGAACCTACATCCTAAAGATTGATAAAAGGAAGTCTCATAGAAGCTTCAGTATATTGGTTTCCCAGTGGCGAGACTGAACTTAGCATTCTAGGATAGCAGTTACTGGTCTCTTCATTTCCTGAAACTCCTTGCATGCAGCTTCAACATTGATATCTTAGTTTGAAGGCACAGCGGCGAAAGAACTAGTTTGAGAAATTTGGTTGCATTAGACGAAATGTGCTTATCAACAGTATTACTCAACTGGGCAAAAACAAGTTTAACATAATGGTTAGTGGTATTTCAGCCCACACACAGCGGGTACATTTGCAGTCAGAGGAATGACCTTTGCTGGATTTATCAGTTTGTTTTCTTCAGCAATATAAAGGGAACTAAGAGCTGTGATAACTTCCTGTTCTGCTATTGAGCTTTGGAGAAAATGATTTTAGAACTTTTAAATTTAACTCAGTTTGTCAGAAGAGCACCTGCTCACCTGAAGGATGAATCATAACGTGAGCTGTGATTTATAGGCTGGTGGGTCAGATGTGCGTTAAAAACAGCTCAAAATCACCAATTGGGTCTTTCACTAAAAATACAGCACAATCTGTTCAGATACACAGAAAATTGGATTTGAACCATGTTAGTGTCACCAATCTAAACAAAAGAAAAACATTAATATAAATTAGAAGGACATCTGGGAGCAGGAGCTCCCCTGACACTAACAATTGCAGATAGTCTAGGCTAGCCGACTGCTAGTCGGAAGTGTAGTTCTTTCACCCAAACCTTCCATTTGCAGCCTGAATTGCCTGCTCCATTGCTTTCTGTAGTTCTTTCAATGGCTGACAGTGCAGAGAATGTGGGGGTCATCTTCTATCCTGCATTATTACTCCTTATAATGCTGTTTTGGGTAAATGAGAGTCTTGCATTGTCAAGACACATTCCATCCATTGCTTTGGACTAAACCTGTTGCTCTCCATAATATCTTCTTTTGGCCCAACCCATACCAATATTGGTTTATCCCTGATCAAATCTTCATAACTTGTGCAGGATTTCCATATATATGGAGTTGAGTTTTAAACTGTATTCTACATAGAGAATAATGGATACCAAGAATGATTTAATAAACGAGGTCCAGGTAACATCAAAACTACAAGAACAAAGCTTAAGCAGTTCATAATCTTCTTCTGAAATCTGGCATCCAAGGTGATAGTTTTGTTCCAATTTTGGTCTGTGTTTTCCTTGGCAGTAAATGTCATAGTAGACTTTGACATTCAGGTTGCGACATGAAGTTCATGTGCAATGATTCCCTCATGTTTAGAAAAGCAGCATGTAATGGAGGCAATGAATCAGGAAGAAAGTCATGATTTCCAATAATCAACTGCAGACTATTTCTCGATAAACCTGCAACAACGACACCACAATTAATTTTTGTGTGTGAATAACATCACGTGTCAAAGGCATGGGGTGAATTGCACATTGACAGCTATGCAAGTGAACTCAAACAGAATGAGAAGGCAGCATAATAGTGCAAGCATACATATCATTAAAATAATTGATAACAGGGAGTGATTTCAAGGTTGTGATATGTAAAGATGATAGCTATAAAGCAACCAAGCTTTGTTCTTTCAGCTGGTTATGTCATCATAACCTCTCAATCAGATTACAGCCTATAATTCACCCATTATTCTGTGTGTAAGACACCTGGCCTATCGTTTGGAATACAGTATATTATTCACTCCCAGGTATCCATTATTCTGCATGTAAACCATTTGCTCACTCCCATGTAACCTCACTCTCAGTTAGTCACTTATTCTAATGTAAGTCCTCCAAACATGGAAAAAAGAGATGAATTCCAGAGGTGAGATGAGAGTGACTGCCCTTGACATCAAGGCAGCATTTGACCGAGTGTGGCACCAAGGAGCCCTAGTAAAATTGAAGTCAATGGGAAAACTCTCCAGTGGCTGGCGTCGTACCGAGCACAAAGATTGTTGGAGGCCAATCATCTCAGTCCCAGGACATTGCTGCAGGAGTTCCTCAGGGCAGTGTCCTAGGCCCAACCATTTTCAGCTGCTTCATCAATGACCTTCCCTCCAACATAAGGTCAGAAATGGGGATGTTCGCTGATGATTGCACAGTGTTCAGTTCCATTCACAACCCCTCAGATAATGAAGCAGTCCGTGCCCGCATGCAACAAGATCTGGACAACATCCAGGCTTGGGCTGATAAGTGGCAAGTGCCAGGCAATGACCATCTCCAACAAGAGAGAGTCTAACCACCTCCCCTTGACATTCAACGGCATTACCTTCGCCGAATCCCCCACCATCAACATCCTGGGGGTCACCATTGACTCGAAACTTAACTGGGCCAGCCATATAAATACTGTGGCTACAAGAGCTGGTCAGAGGCTGGGTATTCTGTGGTGAGTGACTCACTCCCTGACTCCCCAAAGCCTTTCCAAGACACAAGTCAGGAGTGTGATGGAATACTCTCCACTTACCTGGATGAGTGCAGCTCCAACAACAGTCAAGAAGCCTGACATTATCCAGGACAAAGCAGCCCGCTTGATTGGCACCTCATCCATCACCCTAAACATTCACTCCCTTCACCTCTGGCACACCGTGGCTGCATTGTGTACCATCCACAGGATGCACTGCAGCAACTTGCCAAGGCTTCTTTGACAGCACCTCCAAACCCACGACCTCTACCACCTAGAAGGACAAAGGCAGCAGGCACATGGGAACAACACCACCTGCACGTTCCCCTCCAAGTCACACACCATCCCGACTTGGAAATATATCGCCATTCCTTCATTGTCGCTGGGTCAAAATCCTGGAACTCCCTTCCTAACAGCACTGTGGGAGAACATTCACCACATGGACTGCAGCGGTTCAAGAAGGCGGCTCACCATCACCTTCTCAAGGGCAATTAGGGATGGGCAATAAATGCTGGCCTTGCCAGCAATGCCCACATCCCATGAACGAATAAAAAAAAATTAGGTGACACCCTTGTAATCACTCCCAGCTATCCATTATTCTGTTTATTCAATTTATTTTCTTCTTGAAGTTGTTCTTCCCTCACCTCTTCTGAAGGTGTCATTCCATGCTCCAGTATGGATCTATAGCTGAGGTTGTCCTCTGCTACCTTATCCTATTGCCCATCATTCATGTGGATCTTCACTGTTGTTAGCAATGGGCTATTTGACTATAAAAAAGCTACTGCAACCAAGTGCAAACATGTCTTTCGCCCAACATCACACATGTGCACTTCCAGTAGGGACCACTGGGAAGCGATCGTGATCTGGACAATTTTTCCTCTTTCTCATTTGGGGACGTGAGGCCGATTATCGCCAACTCTTCTTCCACCCCAAGTGAAATCAGTGAACTCAGCACAGACAGGGGACCAAATCTGGAGTCTTCCTTTGAATTAATTCTTGCAACTTTATTACCTTAAAACTTGCCATCAAATTGAGAAACTGAAAAGTTTTGTTCCATAATATATTTATTCACAGCTACAATGTTTTTTTCTTTGAGTTAATATGTATCTGCTTTATTGAGTTAAATCACAATACAAATAATTTCAGTTTTCCAATCTGCAATACTTCTTTTCCTGCCTTTTAATATCAGTTTAAAATGTGAAGTTTGTGAAGATTGAAGCCACTATTTTTCTATTGCATGGCTTCTGCTTAATATCTGGTTCACAGATACTTTATTGAAATTTGACATTTGCTTTTGCATGTGATTCCAATTATGCTCCCAGATGCTGTGTTAGGTTTGAATTTAACAAAATATTGGGAAACCACATGTACTGCATTACTTGTTCTTGGCATTAGTATATTGTCTGTGTGTATTTGTATTATCAAAGAGACGTCTGGCAGTGTGGGGGGAATTGTGCATTTTCCCACTTGTAACTGGGCAACAGCATCAAACACTTCTCTGTCAGGCACTTCACAGGCCATAAGCAAAGTTACCCTGAAACTATGTTTAAATTTGAAACCCAATTGAGGCCCACATACTCCATGAGTGCAACTTTTTTTAGTCCTGTACTAACTGGTCCTTTCTGAGTGAGAATGTGGATTGAATGTCCATCAGCACAGGAGTAAAAACAATTAACTTGCAGTGGAAACAAGGTCTGAAGACTAGTCAAACTTTTCAATTTAGATCCAAAGCAGAAAGGAGACTTTTGCCCATCAGTCTGGAATGGATTTGACCTTTGCTGTCAAAGGTGAAATAGCAGTGATCTCACATTGCCATTAATACTTACAAACTATCTCGTTGGCTCTTGGGAGCTGACAAGCCATAATTTCCAGAGGTGACAATTCTAGAACATATAGAAAGCACCTATGAGTTATATTTTCTGGAATATTGTTTTTAGTTCATAATAAAGTCAAGCATATCATCCTCACAGCATCCTATAAAATCAACAGTATGAGTTTCATGTATTGAAATCCTTGAAGTAGGAATTCTTTGATTTTTTTAAAAACCAAAATGACAAACCAATATAGGATTCATATATTGATAATGTGCTATATATAGCAAGTATTTCTTTATTTCTCACCAATCCCCCTTCAGCTTCTTGTGAGTCTGACTGGACAAGCAGTCCGCAATGCCAATAATGAAAATATCAGGAATATCAACAAATATTCTTTAATGGGCTGGCATCTCTCTTTTTGGATAAGTGTTTGTAACTTTATATTCCGGAGGGTGGTTCCATCTGGATCTTCACCTTAGTAGCTTGGGCTTTTAAAATCCCTGAGCTCAAGACTTCAAAATTTGGTCTCATGAACATCCTTAATATAGATGGAGATTTTATCCAAATTAATATTTCTAAGTGGATCACAAACCCATGATTCACACTGCTCAGTAGTAGGTAGTAAATATAATCAGTCCTATTCCACACAACTATCAGAACTATAAAATGAACGACTCTACAGTGTAACATCTGTTCTGCCCAAAGACATCGCCCATTACTTACCTGAAGGAATAATTCCAAGACAAACTCCTACCTGGGTTCTCTCACTTTCAACTAACAAAGCCTTGAAGAAATATATCCCTGACATGATTTCACCAGTTCACAAACCAATTAACTACTTTATGTATTAAAAAAATTATGAGGTCCATTTACCCAATGCCCATTAAATAGTTCAGTCTTACTCTTTATCTGCGCTTATGAACAGTTGCATTCCAGGTACTGAAGCTTACCAAGTAGTCAGAAGAAAGGTAGTGATGGAAAGTTACTATTTACTCATTCCTATTTTGTTAGTGATCTATTTTCTTTACAGGTTCTTATTACATTCCATCTACAGTAGGCATCGTTCCGACCTCTTTCGCAGCAAGTTGTTGAAGCACTCAGCGAGGAGGTCACTGTAGGTGAAGAACTTATCCCTGACTGTGATGAGGTTAGTTGAGTTCCTTGTTTGTAGTATCAAAAAGTTAAGAGACATGCATCATTTCTGATATTAGTCACCATTAATCTCTCAGTTGTAAAAGTAACAATAAGTATTTCCTGAGATTAGTAACAAATGATTTTGAAAGCTAGAACAAAAGACTAAGCAAAAATGTCTGAAAAGAAAATGGAGCCAAGGGAATTTAGTGCTCCAGATTTGTGCAGCACTATCAGAACTACAGAATGCCTTTGTGACTTTGTCATTCATGCAAAAACCTTCTCTGATGTTGGAGATGGCCAATACAATCACCAACAGCAAAAGCATATTACTGGCCTACTTGGGCAAGCTACAATGTCAGCTCACTCGTGGCCAGATCCAAAGGTAGCAGATTCAATGAAAAACACACCAGATTTTGCATTCAGAAGCACTGAGCATAACCCCCTTCAAGGAGGGTTTCTGTACCTCCAACTGCACTGGCACCAGATGGGTTATGCAGGATAAATGAGTTATTAGGGATTTAAGAATCTAAAATTCATGGTATTTTAGGGATGCCAGCAGCAGATGACTAATTGAATGTGTCTGAACAATGGAATGTTATGAGTGTATATGTGAGGTTTGTTATCTGGGAACAAGATTCAATTACAAAATTTGACAAGATGTACTCTGCCAGAAAATGTTGCTTTAGCATCTTTCACTCTGAATTAGAGTGGAAAAGAGCAACTGTGTAATTTCAACAAATTCTTGTTAGGTGAAATTTTCTGTGTAATGTACTCCCAGCCATTTGTTATTCGTTATGCAAAATATGCCTAGTGATTTTTTTTTATTCTGTATATACAATTTTTATTTGGAAACTTCAAATAAATCAGTCTGTAAGCAAAAAACGTACAAGAGACAACATGTAACACACAAATGAAGAACTCGCTTGAAGAGTTTAGTTTAAGAAAGATTGAAGTTAAAGAGATATTTTATGAACTAAATAAATGACAAAGTAATTTGGTGTCTCACTGAAAAAGATGTTGTTTCGAGGGAATAGTAAAGAAACAGCAATCTCTGCTTCAATACAAAGAAGGAAAAGACCATGATGTTTGTACAGTTTTGCTCCGAGATGGCATGATCACCTAATGCTGGGGTTTCTGAGGCAACAAATCTAGCTACAGCACTCAAGATTGAAAATTTTAACTCAATGAGCAGGTGGGTGAATGAACAGTTGGAACGACTACCACAATATCAAATGTGGACAGGGGGCACACCAACAAGAATGCTGCTGACAAGGCAGCAATGGATTTGATGGGTTCAAAATGCACTGCCAGAAAATCCGACAAATGATAAGCTGGTTCTGTCTTACAGAACTATTCTAAATAGTATATTAACTTTTAAATATGAACCTGTAACTGTCAGAATGAAATTTAAAGAACACATATTCATTTTGGTGTGCCATAAATTTAAGTGTGACTGAATTTTTAAAAAAAATATTAGCATAAGTAGACTGTCTAGGTGTTTTGAAAGAACACCAAGGGCCTAATGGTTACAGAAGTATTTTTTATCTGTTTAGCACCTTATTATGTCTCTCAGAAACGTTGTGGAGATGCCGGTGATGGACTGGGGTTGACAATTGTAAACAATTTTACAACTGGTGTTGTAAAATTGTTTACAATTCTCAGAAACGTGTCACAGCACTTCACATATAGTGAATTCCTTTGAAGTTCAGTCACTGTTGTTACGTAGACTAAGGCAGCAGTTATTTTATACACTGCAAGGTCCCACAGATGGCAGTGAGAGACAGGAATATTTGTCAGGATACTGGGAGAAAGATCTGCTCTTCTTCAAATGAACCTTGCACAATGCAGCACTCCATCAGTATTCCACTGAAGTGTCAGCCTAGGTATGGGCCCTGGATTTCCACCAGGCTACCACTGGTCTTCCATCATAACACCGGTGGGCGACTGACAGAAACCCCAGAGAATGGCGTAAATGGTCATTTTCAGCTGTTTCTCTGAGGTTTCCGCCAGAGTTATGACGAGAGACAATGGAAGCCCCATGGAATTTCAGGGTCTATGTGCTCACGTGCTGCAGTGGACTCTACAATCTTTTGACTCAGTGGCAGGAGGCTGCCAACTGAGCAAAGCTGACACTGTATATTGCAAATGCCTTTCTAAAGATGATAATTTTTTTGACTGGTTAAAAGCTTTTGGCCATTGGGAGCTGGACAGTGTGGTGGCTGTATACTGTTCATACACTTCTTGGCTTTGGGTTTATTTGCACCCCAAACTGCTAGGATGAAAACCACTCTCTGCTGATTCTAGAAGGCCTATATAAAATGAGTTTGGCAGTCTCAATCCACTTCCCACTAGGTGTGAGGATAAACATGGAGCTTCCCAGAATTTGGCACATTATTACAATACTGGCAATCTCATTTGATGAGTTTATAAGGATGTCTGCTATAGGAAGTTAATTGCTCTCTATCTGTATGGAGTTCAGTGCATGTATGGATATAATGGCCTGGAATTTCCTGGAACTTTTCGGCGTAACTCCGGCATAAGAGCGGAGTAGCACCATTTTTTCTGATTTGCACCAATTTTACACCAGAGCATTACTGAATTTCCTCAGTCATTTGCACTGCTTACAAGATACGTCTGTCACAGTCCTCTGCCACTCTCCGCCCCCATGCAAAAGACCGGTTCACACAAGTTTCCTGCATTTACGTCAGTAATGCGCTGGCATAGATTTACAGCCAAAAGGAGTGGAAATAACAGCAGAATGGAAAAATAATTTGGGTAGAAATTATTTTCGCTGAAGATAACAAAGTAGTAATTAACAACAATGTTTGCCCACCAGCTCCATATGAATAGGTGAATTGCGAGATTAGATAACTAAGAAAGACACTAAGGAATTGTAAACTGATGAGCGTGGGAGGTTTAATTATCTCAGTATTAAATCAGAAATGTTTACTAATGCAGAGAGAGATTAATACTGGATTCCAGTCATCATTCAATATTCATATTTGATATCATTAAGATAAAAACTAAAGATAACGCATAGAATCATAGTATCATAGAAAGTTACGGCACAGAAGGAGGCCGTTCGGCCCATTGTGTGCATGCTGGCCCAAAAAGAGCTATACAGCTTAATCCCAGCACTTGGTCTGTAGCCCTGTAGGTTACGGCACTTCAACTGCTCATCCAAGTACTTTTTAAATGAGTTGAGGGATTCTGCCTCCACCACTACCAGCCAGTGAGTTCCAGATCCCACCACCCTGCGGGTGAAAAGATTTCTCCTCAGCTCCCCTCTAATCCTTCTACCAATTATTTTAAATCTATGCCCCCTGGTCACTGACCACTCTGCTAAGGGAAATAGGTCCTCCCTATCCACTCTATCTGGTCATGTCATAATTTTATATACCTCAATTAAATCTCCCCTCAGCCTCCTTTGTTCCAAAGAAAACAACCCCAGACTATCCAATCTTTTCTCATAGCTAAAATTCACCAGCCCTGACAACATCCTTGTAAATCTCCTCTGTGCCCTCTCTAGTGCAATCACATCTTTCCTGTAATGTAGTGACCAGAACTATATGCAGTACTCAAGCTGTGGCCTAACTAATGTTTTATACAGTTCTAGCATAACATCCCTGCTTTTACATTCTATGCCTCGGCTAATAAAGGAAAGTATCCCGCATGCCTTTTTAACCACCTTATCTACCTGTCCTGCTACCTTCAGGGATCCGTGGACATGCACTCCAAGGTCCCTTTGTTCCTCTACACCTCTCAGTATCCTCCCATTTATTGTGTACTCCCTTGCCTTGTTTGCCCTCCCCAAATGCGTTACCTCATACTTTTCCGGATTGAATTCCATTTGCCAATGATCTGCCCACCTGACCAGTCCATTGATATCTTCCTGCAGTCTACAGCTTTCCTCCTTACTATCAACCACACGGCCAATTTTTGTATCATCTGCAAACTTCTTGATCAAGCCCCCCACAATCAAGTCCAAATCATTAATAAATACCACAAAAAGCAAGGGACCTATTAATGAACATATGCAAGATTTTGGAACAACAAACGTTACAGCATTAAATGAAGTATTAGGAAGGATTAAATGAAAATAATAGATTGCCACAGAAAATAAAATGTGAGATGAGAAATTGAAATAGTAAAGGACTACCTTAAAGAGAAATTCCACTCTGTGTGGAAGGAATTTCAATAAAAAGTACTCTGCTTGCAAATACTGTGTTTGAAAAAGAAAACCTGCCTGCTGCCTGAATGAAGATATGTCCATTTGTTCCAATCCAAAAGCAGCTCCCTGGAAACTTGCCATTTTGGCTCTTCCCGGTCAGTAGTATCTAATCGATCCATCTCCAGGCAATTGTCACTGCGGTGAGCAGGGATTGACATTCTTCCTACTTCTGAACACTGATGACTGTGTAGCACCACAACTTATAAGCTTAATATTAGACGGAGCTGGAGTCATGGCTGGTCCTGAGCTTTTCATTTGATTTTCAAAATGGATATCCAGAAGCTAAAAGGATGTCAATTCCAGATCTCCTCAACCACATATACTCAGTGATGGACCCATCAGATGGGTCAGCCAAGTGGGTGTTTCTTTAAAAAGGAGACCAACATGACAGGTATCCAGGAGATTGTTTTTGGACAAGAACGAATAGGAAAGCTCCTCGCAGGAAATATGAAACATTTTTACAAATTTTGTTCGGGGGGTGGGGTGGTGGGGAACATGTTCTCCATATAATGCAGAATACACCATGGGCTGATATCAGGAAATGGCAGTTGGTAAATTAATTCATTATATCAACCTTTATAAGTTAAGAAGATTATTGATGCATTCTTGGTTCAGCTAAACTTGTAAATCCGAATTAGAACCATCCTTAACTTTTATCTTCTTCCATGTCTTGCTCACTCCCACACAGGCACGCACACAAATATCACATACGCAGTTATCTTGCAGTGTAAGCTCTGTTTCGAAGGCATGTCTTGAAGACAGCATCTCAATACTTGTTCTTTTCATTTCATTATGTGTCTGGCCAAGCAGCCTGCCAGCACTGCCAGCGGTCCAGAATATGATAGCACATCAGAGCACCCTACATCTCTCATCAACATTTGCAAGTGCCAGTACAGCTACCACATCCCAAAGGTTTCAGCTACATATTAATACATAGAATTCACGCAGAAGCAGGCCATTCAGCCCAATTCGTCTATGCCGGTGTTCATACTCCAGTCGAGCCTCCTCCTACTCTAATTGCCTCTTCCCACCCAGCCCCCATATTCCTCTTTTCCCTTCTACGTCATGTCTGCACCAAGTTTCCCCTTAAATGTGTTGCACCTGTGATAGAGATTCTAATTTACGTGGAATTACGCAGAAATGACAACACAAAAACGGGCTGTTTGGGCCATTACATGGTGGTGAGATTTAGGAAAGAAAGACGAAAGAGCTTGCATTTATATAGCACCATTTACATCCTCAGGATGCCCCAAAGCACTTTAAGGTCAATGAAGTTCTTTTGAAATGTAGTCTCTCTTGTAATATAGGGAAACTTGACTGTTAATTTAGGCACAGCAAGGTCCCACAAACAACAGTCTGGTAATCACCTGCGTTTGGTGATGTTGACTCAGGGATAAATGTTGGCCACGACATTGGGAGCACTCCCATGCACTTTAAATAGTTTCACGGGACCTTTTACATCCACTTGAGGTTGCGGGGGGGGTGCTTGAACCAATGACCTTCAGAGGGAGAGTACTACCACTGAACCAAGGATGACACAAATAACAATTTGAGTTGCCCCGCTCCCCTTTATGGGTCCTGGTAAATTGTTTCAATCTGAAATATTAATTTGCCCCTTCTCTTTTTAGTTGCTGATGGACCAGCTGCGTTGTTCCTGCACTGCTTATTGTTATAGTGACTTCCACTGTGCTTCTGTTCTGGAGGTACTGCACCCCTAACAACTTCCTATTTTCGCTTTCTCCACCTTCTCCCCAGTTCTTTGGTGGTGGTACCTCCATTTAACATACCAACATGAATGGCACTGATATCAATTGAAACCATCTGCTCGGTCTTACTCATTGTTGACACAAAGCAGCTGTAGAACTTACAATCCATATAGACAGCTCTTGTTACATTGTTTACGCATGCTCGCAAATTAAAGCCAATATCATGTTTTTCTCAGATCATGATGGTGGCATTACCACAGCATTACCAGGTTATTTGATTTGATCCACTGTGCGTTCTTTTGCGATGCAGCTGTTTTTAATTCTGCAACTTTGATCTTGTAGTCATTTAATTTCACCACATCCACAGTGTTAATTCATTCACAACACTTAAGGGGTTAGGTTTAATATGAACTTCCTGTTGTTAGTTTGTCTGGTTTTGGAAATTTGAAAGTGTGTGCAAATTTAATTTTACCCCTTTGCTTATTAACAATAATCTGTACTGGGTAAAATCTCTGCCAAATCCACTTTAAACACTGCACCCTCAACATGATCAATCATACTCACATAACAAGCCACTTTCATGAAGCATGTGCAATGGCACTGATGGTGACAGGAGACAAAAGCAATGGTACAAACTGAACAGAGAAAAGACCATAATATTAGATGGCATGATCACAGCCAGGTGTATATTAACAGGGAAGTAAGGAAATATAGACTGATTAAAGAATTGAGCTGGATTGCCTCATCTTCCAATCCAATATTCATAGTGTTCCCCCCCCCCACCCCAGTACGCTACATTCTTATATTTAGCCAGTGTGTAATAAGTGATTATTATTTTGATTTGATACACAGAAAGTCCCGAAGGTTTGTGGATGTTTGGTTACTAGCCAGCTCTGAATTATGAATTAATGAACATACAAAAATGACGGGCAGGAAAATTCCAACTGGTCCATCAAGCCTGCCCCACACTCATGATGGCTGGAGCATCATGATCAGGCATGTCTCCCCCCCCCACCCCCTCGCAGCCATATCATCTCTTGGGAAAGGCAAAAACCAGAGAAAAACCCAGTGCCAATAAGGGAAAAATACTCTGGAAAATTCCTTTCCAACCCCCTCAGGTGACCGAAACCAATCCAGGAGATCACATGAACCATGTGTTACCTATAAAGTCACTTAAAGAAGCCAAATCTATGGAATTATGGGGCAAACCATTATGTCTCTAATTTGGGAAGTGTAGATATTACCAGGTACTGAACTTGACAGCCAACTACAGTAATAATGTTAAGAAAGAATGACCCTTGGTGTTAGAATAAAATTATCTGAAATATATAGTTCTAATCAAATCTTGAGCTGCATATTGAAAGCTGCAACATTTATTGGTTGTAGTACATGTGGAACCCTGTGCAAAGGACTTTTTACAAAATGAAGCCACCAAGAGGGAGCCTACCACGGCCAATCAGCAAAGTTCTGGTAGTGTTGGTGCGGGACTGCCACTGCAGCACTAGAAGAGGTGGGCAGGTATTTAAAGGAGTGATAGAGCCCCATAGAGGAGACGGCAAAAATGTTTTTTAAGCCTTGGTCGCAACAGAGGCTTGAGAAGGTGGGGCTTTAGGAAGAAATGGAGGGAGAGGAAGCCTCAACTTTACCATCTCCCTCCTTCAGAAAACTTCAGGGGACATTACCCCAGGCCTTCTGCCATCTACCACCAGGTGGCCCCAGGGCATAATGGTGAGAAGGGCAGTGGGGAGGAAAATAGGTTGGAACATGGCCCTGCCTCCCCGTTGGCATTTACGTGCATTGGACGGAGAAGGGGAAGCTATCGGTGGTCCCAACAGGGGGAGAAAAAATCCAGGTCGGGTGTTTGCACTGCTTTCTCTCCCAATGTGGAATGAGATAGCAGAGGAGAAGCCATCCACTGAATCTGCTTGTGGAAATTGCTTCTTTGCTGTGAATACAAGTTAAGACTGTTGGGAAGAAGTCTGAATCATCATAACATCTTCAAGAAGAACAAACATTAGCTTGGATTCGGACAAATTATGTTGCCTCAATGTTACTGGAATTTTTAAAAATTCATTCTCGGGATGTGGGTGTCGCTGGCAAGGCCTGCATTTATCACCCATCCTGAGTCACCCTGAGAAGGTGATGCTGGGCCTTCTTCAACTGAATGGTTTGCTAGGCCACTTCAGAGGGCAGTTAAGAGTCCACCACGTTGATATGGAAACTGGAGTGATATGTAGGCCGGTCCAGGTAAGGACGGAAGGTTTCCTTCTCTAAAGGACATTGGTGAACCAATTGGGTTTTTGGGAAAAAATGACAGCTTCATGGTCACTTTCACTGATGCCAGGTTTTAAATTTTTTTAAACTGAATTCAAATTCTCTAACTGCCGTGGTGGGATTTGAATTATTAGTCCAGGACTCTGGATTACTAGTCTAGTAACACAGCCACTACGTCACTATTTCTTTTAACAGTGGCGTTTAAAATTAAAGCAGCTTTGGCGTCCCTTCCACTACTGGCGGTATCTCAGCTCCAGTGCTGTTTGAACAGTCAGAAAAGATTTTCTTTTTGGTGTGGTTGGTTTGAAATTCTTCATAATTTGCTTACCATGAGTGTTTTATGCAAGGAAATTGTGTTTAATGATTACACACACACCTGCAACCACATACTTAGATCCCAGCCTTCGAAGAATATTTCCTACTTCGCGAATATAGAATTTCCATTTCTCAAACCAGCTATCCAAGGGCCCTTTCCAAGTGCTTACCATGCAGTGACACAGTACAAGTACATTGATAACCTGTACTACTGTGCTTTGAGAGTTAGTGAGCCACATATTGGTAGTCCACCCTCAATATTTTACATGTGGAAGGAAGTCACTACTTTTTAAGATGTTGTATTCTGATCAGTGTGGAGACTTAGTTCATGATTCCGTTTGTGTTTCACCCTTCTGTTTGTTTAGCGGCATGAAAGAGGTCATTTTTCAACTCCGTGTTCCCAGTGGAGAAGCATGCCTGCCGAGAGCACATACCAGGAATTCAGGTGGGTTGGAAAATCGTGCGCAGCCCTCACCAGAATTTCCGATATGCACTCTTTGAGGTGAGGCCCTCCACTGGGAGCGCAAAATTAGAAAACGACCCCTCTCGAGTGCATTTCTTTCTTGATTTCTATTTCTTTGTCTGCTTTGTGGCTGATCTTGTATTTACTTTCAAGAAGAGATTTTCGCAACCAATCTGTTAATGGAGGCAGAATGGTTTGAATTAAAATTCTGAGAATTGTTGGTATGTGTAGATTTACTAGATATTTGTGTTGACGCTGTGCGATTTTCATTTCTGGCAGACTTCTGTGCCTAAAAATGGTGGTCAGTAATTTTGTAATACTGTGTTCTGCTGTGAAACAAATAACTCACAGTATGGTGTAAATAAATGTAGGGAACGTGTCCAGGTAATTTTTTATGAAGGTTATTAATATGCCTGTGACATGCAGTTTTTGTAATGTGCTTTTTATGTTGCAATTCTTTATCTAGTTCTTACAAGATGATGGATGAGATCATGAGGTTGTACTTCATACAAGTGGGTGCACTTTAGTTTTCTGTAAGAAATTTTATTTGATCATGTAACGAAGGTGCCAAAGTGATGCTTTTGTGTACACTATGCAATGGCAACGGCAGGCAGTGGGATGTTTGGCATTCAGGTACTGCTACAGTTCTGCTCAAGCAACCATTAAAACTTAACATTAAAGCTTTGAATTTTTTCTCCAGCATACAAGTTCATGCCCACTTTGTACACCACAGTCCCGTGCAATTAGGATATCGACATGACTTGTTGCCTTTTATGGGCATGAATGCTTATGACTTTAGTGCTCATGTGTTATTCGAATGCATTTACATGCATTAATATCAGGTCACACTTGTAACCGTGGATTATCCTCCTGCATAGCTTACTCATGAGGTTATTGTACTGCGGGGATAGTCCAGTCTTCTTGCTTTAAAATATTCTTCTTTAGAGGTGTCCAGTATTATGTTAATGCTGCAGTAAAGGTTCCCTGCATACAAGTTACAGCTTGTTCCCTGTTATTGATGTTAGTTTGTTTCAAAACAATAGGGGGAATTTTAACTCCTAGGTAGAAAGCCAGCAGAACATGAGGACTAACTGCCCAGTAGGGGCTCCGAGAAGCCCCTCTCCTGATTTTTGTTTCCATTGCAGTCAACAGGAAATGAAAGTTGAGAGAGGGATTTAACACGTGACAGAGCCAATATCACTTGTTTTATACGATCGCGCAAAGCCAAAAATACCTCCTAAACCTGATCTTCACGGCACGAGCATAATGAGGAACTTAATATGTAGATAATTAAGTGATGGACTTGTATTCCCACACAGGGGATGCGTCTTGGTGCATGAACATGTTGTACCATCCCTCTGCCTATAAACACTTTGATTTATTTAATATAAATTATATCTCACAGCTTACCATTGGCAATCCTCCCTCTCCATTTCATTATGTTGGAATTTTGGCAGCAGCAATGTGAACGCAATATATACACAGTCAAAGGTAACTGTGCAAACTTCATAGTTAATAAGAACCCAGTTCCTTTGCTGAATATCTCCACAGTACAAAATTGCCCATAAATTGACACAATTAACAGCCTCACTCAAAACAGCTATAAGGAATGGGAAAATTTGCATCAGTTTTTTTTAAGTTTTTTAATTGCATACTCAAGTGTACATTACATATATTTATTTATGGGAAGTATACCTTCACACATATATTTTCTGACTTCACTGTACATTTCCATTGAGTGGTGCTTGCAAGAGGAGTAGATTTATACATCCAGGTTTGATAGTCTGACTGTACTTACACCCGGTGCAGCAATGTGCATCAAGGAGTTAAGGCAACTTGTGTTATTTTGGTTCCTGGAAAATTGTGCTTCCCCATCCCATCACTCCCATCCATTTGACTGCAGTACTGAGCGGGTAGCTTTTTCCTCTGATTTTTTTGCCTCAGGAGATTCTTTTATAGGAGATTGTTTGTCTGGCTGATGGAAGGAGGGCGTAGTGGGGGAGTGGGGGGGTGGTATTGGACGGGGGTCATGTTGTGCATAAGTTGCACCCTGACAGTATGGGACAGGCTTGATGGACCAGCTGGTCTTTTCCTGACCACCGTTTCCATTTGTTTGAGCTCTGCATTGTCAGATGAGATGCTAAATCGAGACCCTGTCTGCCTGTTTAGGTGAGCATAAAAAAATCCCACGATTCTTTTTCAAAAAAATGGGGAAGTTCTCCTGCTGCCCTGGCCAATATTCCACCCTCAACAAATACCATCAAAACTGATGAACAGGTGATTCACCTCCGCTGTTTGTGGGACCTTGCTGTGTGCAAATTGGCGGCTGCATTTACCTACTCCTAAAAAATAACATTCTCAAGATGTCCAAAGTGTTTTCGGATGTCTTGAGAATGTGAAAGGTGGGATAAAAATGCAAATTCTTTCTTTCTTTAATTTTTATAGATGGAAAATCATGAGCTGGGGGTGGGGGGGTGGGGGTTGCGATTTCCTAATGTGTACACCCGACCTGCAGAAAATCTTCCCTCACGGGGTGAGGCAATTTCTGATTTCCTTTTGATTCTCTTTTGTCCTTCAGGCTGTGAAGTGTTTTCGTGTTGCGCTAAGCCCTTTGCAATTTGTAAAGATTGGAATTACATAGAAATTACAACACGGAAACAGTGTTCAGTCCAATCAGTCCATGATAGTGTTTATCATAGGAGGGAGACAGAAAGCAGGAAACTACGGGCCAGTTAGCTTAACATCTGTCATAAGGAAAATGCTAGAATCTATTATTAAGGAGGTCATAGCAGGACACTTAGAAAATCTCAATGCAATCAGGCAGAGTCAACACAGCTCTGTGTAAGGGAAATCATGTTTGACTAATTTATTAGAGTTCTTTGAGGAAGTAACAAGCAAAGCGGATAAAGGGGATGCTGTGGATGTGGTGTACTTGGATTTCCAGAAGGATTTTGACAAAGTGCCACATCAAAGGCTACTACACAAAATAAGAGCTCGTGGTGTAGGGGGTAACATATTAGCATGGATAAAGGATTGGTTAGCTGACAGGAAACAGAGAGTAGGCATAATTGGGTCATTTTCAGGTTGGCAAGATGTAACGAGTGGAGTGCCACAGGGATCAGTGCTTGGGCCTCAACTATTTACAATCTATATCAATGACTTGGATGAAGGGATCAAATGTATGGTTGTTAAATTTGCTGATGACACAAAGATAAGTAGGAAAGTAAGTTGCGAAGAGGACATAAGGAGTCTGCAAAGGGATATAGATAGGTTAAGTGAGTGGGCAAAAATCTGGCAGATGGAGTATAATGTGGGAAAATGTGAACTTGTCCACTTTGGCAGGAGGAATAGAAAAGCAGTATATTATTTAAATGGAGAAAGATTGCAAAACTCTGAGGTACAGAGGGATCTGGGTGTCCTAGTACATGAATCACAAAAAGTTAGTATGCAGGTACAGCAAGTGATTAGGAAGGCAAATGGAATGTTGTCATTTATTGCAAGGGGAATGGAATATAAAAGTAGAGATGTTTTGCTACAGTTGTACAGGGCATTGGTGAGACCACATCTAGAATACTGTGTGCAGTTTTGGTCTCCTTATTTAAGAAAGGACATAATTGCTTTGGAGGCGGTTCAGAGAAGGTTCACTCGACTGATTCCTGGGATGAGGGGGTTATCTTATGAGGAAAGGTTGGACAAGTTGGGCCTGTATACACTGGAGTTTAGAAGAATGAGAGGTGATCTTATTGAAACATATAAGATCCTGACAGGACTTGAAGGGGTAGATGCTGAGAGGATGTTTCCCCTTGTGAGAGAGACTAGAACTAGGGATCACAGTTTAAAAATAAGGGTTCTCCCATTTAAGGTGGAGAAGAGGAGAATTTTTTTCTCTCAGAAGGTCGTGAGTCTGTGGCACTCCCTTCCCCAGAGAGCAATGGAGGCAGGGTCATTGAATATTTTTAAGGTTGAGTTGGATAGATTCCTGATTAACAAGGGAGTCAAAGGTCATAGTAGGTAGACAGGAAAGTAGGGTTGAGGTCACAATCAGATCAGCTATTATCTTATCAAATGGCAGTGCAGGCTCGAGGGGCCGAATGGCCCACTCCTGCTCTTAATTCGTATGTTCGTATGTATCCTCCTCACAAGCAGTCATCTAATCCCACGTACCCACACTGTTCCCATATTCCTTTATTCCCTTTTCCTTCAGCTACCTATCTGATATATTCTTAAATGTTCACATGGTCTCCACTTCAATCACTAACCCCAGTAGTGCCTTCCACAGCCTCATAGCCCTCTGCTCCCGGTCTTAAATCTCTTGTACACGTGTAATCCGATGCTCAGTTTGCAGTATATGAATGCAGTTTTTAGTTTAAACAAAGGTTGATACTGAGTGTGGGTTACAGAGGTTTTTCCAGTGAAACATCAGACCAGAACACCAGCTTTAGCATGTTTATTTTTTGTAAGTTGTGCCAGAGGATTTCTGGTAAGTGTTTAGAGGAAAGCGTTCTTACATGTTATTAAAAACGTTTCCCATCCATCTCGAAGACAATGGATTAAGCAACTGTATACTATACTCAGTAAAATGTACACATAATGGAGGATTTTTATTTCTAAAAGGTTTAGGCTAAATACACTTAGGGGAATAAAACATCCAAGATTTAAATTTAATTGTTTTTGCTCAACTGAGAAACTAAATGAAGGGCTAATAGTCTAGGCATCATCATGTTTGAAAAGAGTAAAAGAGGAGACAAGCTAAATCAGGAAACAAAAGCAAGGAAGTTATGCTAAACCTTTATAAATTACAGGAGTATTGTGTCCAATTCTGGGCACCACACTTTAGGAAGGATGTCAAGGCCTTGGAGAGAGTGCAGAGGAGATTTACCTGAATGGTGCCAGGGTGAGGGACTTCAGTTATGTGGAAGGACTGGAGAAGTTGGGTTTGTTCTCCTTAGAACAGAGAAGGTTAAGGAGAGATTTGATAGAGGTGTTCAAAATTATGAGGAGTTTTGATAGAATAGATGGGGAGAAACTGTTTCCACTGGCAGGAGGGTCAGTAACCAGAGGATACAGATTTCAGATAATTGGCATAAAAATCCAGGGGGGAAATGAGAAGAATTTTTTTATGCAGCAAGTTGTAATGATCTGGAATGCACCAACTGAAAAGGTGGTGGAAGCAGATGCAATTGTAACTTTTAAAAGGAAATTGGATGAATACGTGAAAAGGAAAACGTTGCAGGGCTATGGGGAAAAAGCAGGGGAGTGGGACTAATTGGACAGCTCTTTCAAAGAGCCGGCACAGGCACGATAGGCGGAATGGCCTCCTTCTGTGCTGTATCATTCTATGTTCCCACGAACGTTAGGTGATGCCAGTTTACATTTTCAAAGCCTGTAGATTGTCGGAGGAAGGAAATACTGAGGGATGTCAGGAGTTCTTAGTTTCGAGGTCCCGAGAAAGAATGGGTTAGAGCAGTTGATGAGTCTTGATTTCAGCACTGTGGGAGTGTAGGGAGAAGGACCTGCACGAAGAGGTCAGAACGACCAAGAGAGGAAAGTTCAGAGGGACACACACCATAGAAGTATCAATAAAATAGAGAAAGGCAAGAAAGACTGTGACTGGCACATCGAGCGAGGGAGGTTGGAGGCGAGAGGGGAGAGAGAGAAAGCTGATCAGGTGAGAAGTTTTTTTTTGTATCTCGCCCAGGAATATGAGAGAGGTGCTCAAAGGGTCTCTCCAGATGTGTTAGCAGTTTCTGAGTCTTGGACAAATTTGTGCTTCATAGAGGGAAAAGAGAGTCAAGTCATTGAAAGGAAGAATTTTAATATTGAGTTGATTGCAATACTTGGCTATGTCACAAATGGCACATTAAGACATTTAACATAAGGTTCTCTCCATGCATACTGAATAGATGTGTACAGAGTCCACTTATATCATTAGCAAACATGCTGTGCAAGCAACTTGACTGGCAGCAGTCTGACTGGTAACAATTCCATGCTAAGTGCAGGCATCAGTCCCATCAGCGAGGACTACAAACACGGATGTAGATTACATCCAGTGTTCTTAGGCCCGATCTTCCCAGTGAGTTATGGCATATGTTTTTTTGTTATTATTTAAATGGTCACTTTGCCTCGTGCCATGTCATCAAAACAGCAAATTCAAATTTCAAGGTTAAAAAAATATTTTGATCAATCGCCAGCCGGCAGTGCTGTCCATACTATGCTGCATGAAGGTACTGCATCAATTTCATTCGCCCCCCCCCCCCCCCCCTACTGAGGTGGGCACCACAGTGACAAAGTAAATGGCCTTAGCTCCTGCCCTACATTTTAAATTACCCAGACCCTGGGAAAATCAGCGGGGGACAGGGAAGGGACGGGCAGAAGTTCGGCCCCAGCTTAGATCTGCACCATTGTGGCGAAGAGGGCAACCCAGGCCCTTGTTTCTTTCTGGTTCACTTTTTTCTTTCAATTTTCTTTCCCTCCCCTCAGGCACTAATCCATCCTGGGTACAGTTCCTCAAGGTACCAGACACCTCTCCCAAGTGGCCGTTCTTTGCGTGTAAACCCAGCTAACAAAGAGCTGCAGGTAATGTGGCTGTGTCCTCACTCATTAACCACACGCATGCACCTGGATAACGATCAGAAGCAGAAACATTCCTGTTTCCCCCCTCCCCCTCATGCCCGCCATCCCGCTTCCCCTCTCCTCATGCCCGCACTCCCTTCCCCTTCACACCCACCCTCCCCTCACGCTTGTCCTCCTCCTCCTCACACCCGTCCTCCTCCTCTCACGCCTGTCCTCCTCCTCCTCCCTCTCACGCCTGTCCTCCTCCTCCTCCCTCTCACACCTGTCCTCCTCCTCCCCTTCATGCCCACTATCCCCCTCCCCCTCACTCCTGCCCTCCCCTCATGCCCGCACTCCCCTCCCCTTCACACTCGCCATCCCCTCATGCTCGCCCTCCTCCTTCCCCTTATGCCCGCCCTCCTCCTCCCCCTCATGCCCACCATCCCCCTCACCCTCATGCCCACCCTGCCCCTCACGCCCGCCCTCCCCCTCACGCTCCCTCTCCTCCTCACGCTCCCTCACCTCCTCACGCTCCCCTCCCCCCCCCTCATCCACCATTCCCTACCTTCACACCTGTCCTGCCCTGCCTTGCCCATTCCCCTCGCCCTGCCCCCCCACCTCATGCCCGCCAGCCCCCTCCCCCTCACGCCCACCCTGTTACCCGGGGCACTGCCATGCGTTTACTAAATGAGTCATTGAAGGAACCATTTATGTTTGTGTTTTGTATCTTTTTAGCAAACTACAACATTTGTAATATGTCAGGCTTCATTTACTTAAATAAATACCTTACAGCCATCTTTTATAAGAAATATTAAAAAGGAACAAATTAGTTGAATATAAGCTGTAAATTTTTCAGACATGCCTTCATACTAAATAAATTTATTTTGCCTAGATTACATAAACTGTGTAAACACCTTTTTTAAAAGTGGTTTCAGTTGTCGAGTTAAATACTTTAATCCAAACGAAGAAGCCGTTCCACTTCTTGACAAAGTGGTGTCCAAGGGGATAATTGAACTGTGACCTTCATGTCTGCTTCACTGGACGAGCGTGAGTGAGGTTGATGTCCTTTGAATAATGATGTTTCAGTCCACGACCAGATAGGCTGAAGGATGAAATAGGGGAGAGTGACAGAGGTTTACAGTGTGAGGCGATAACTGACTGCATCTAATCTGCTTATAAGCCCCCTATTTCAAGAATGGTGCATTTCAACCAATAGCCATTGGTTGATGGTTTACAAAGAATCAGTTTCGCATTCATTTAAAAGTTAGTATGCTCCCAGCCAACATGATTGGAACGTGACATTTTACTCAAATATTTGCTGCTTAGATTTTAAAACAAATATGGGCCCAATATTTCTCTTTTAGTGAAAAATGAGCGACATTAATGAACAACAAATGGAATGGTTGGAGCACATGGTTTTGAAACATCCGATTTCTGAGAAAGCAATTTTGTTAGCAGCATCTGCAATAATAATTATTTAACACTTCACCAACGGCCAAAAAGCATAAATATAGAAAAGTTCTAAATTCTGCTATAGTGCATGCAATTTTAGGTGGAAACAATGTCAACTGATAAAAAAGATCAATTTTAGCTGGTAGCGTCCATAATGGAGTGATGCAAATAGATTTTTGTTGGGAACAACATCCACTATTCATGCAAAAGAGGTGCTACGTAGTACAAAGGTCAGACATGAATAATGCCTTAAAATAGCAGCCCAGAAGACATATGGACATGAAGAAAAGTAATAGTGGAAGATATATGCAATAAAGTACTGCGCTGACACAGAGAAATGTTAGCAAGGATATATAGTTACTAAGGTGTTAGGAGGGAAAATAGCAGAGTTTTTCAGATCACATTATACATGCTAATTATACATGAGAATGCACGGTAGAAAGAATTTCCATTGGCCAAATCATCATATTTCACTCCCCACTGTTTTCATGTTTAAAGCCAAAACTCGCACATAGTGCACAGTGTGGTACAGACAGTGAACTGATGGCATTAAATAAGCCATTCAATATAAGAAAGCGAGCAATGGCTGATTTATTTGAAAGGGAGAGTTTAGAAGACTTTGATCCCATGGAAATTGGCTGGTTGCGTGGAATGAGGCTCGTGTGGAGCATAAACGCCGGTATAGACAAGTTGAGCCAAATTGCCTGTTTCTGTGATGTAGACTGTATGTAATGACCAGCTGGCTCCACAGCCATCCCACAGTGCTATTCCCTCAGCTGATGGACCACTTCGGATTTGGCCACATCCAGCATTGCACAACTCAAAGAAATGCATTCATTTTTTTGTTTACTTTACTGTCTTTTTTCCCCAGAAAATAAAACATCTGTTGTCCAAAAGACAAACGCATAAAGTAGTAGACTCCTAAGATTTTGTTTAGGTGCCTGGAGGGAACCTGTGGCATAAAAGTTGAGGGCAGTGGTGACCTTTAATGCCACTGGTAATCCATAGCAAATGGTTAATTGCCACTTCAGGTCCTCATGGGCCAAATTGCCAGTCTATCTCCTAGATGAAGCTGAGCCTCTGTTGCACTAACTGTTCTACGGTGTCCAGATAATCTGGTTCTTTCGTGGTACTGTGGGCAGCACCTGATCCGTCGGGTTCATCCTCCCCCCTCTGCGCTCCTGGACTGCCCATTCCTGTGTACTGTTTATTTCTTTCAGTGAACCTTCCAAATCTTTCCTTCCATTAAACTCACTTGGGCAGATTTTCCTTTCAGTTCCTATGGCAGTACAACCATGGCAAGTTGGGATATGGGACATCCACGCACCCCATGGCTGTACTCTTGACCTTGGTCGATCTCCCAGGATCAGGGTGATTATCATCATTTTAGTGGGCTCCCAGTGATGTCCACTACCCCCCCCCTCCCCCCGGATCACCTGCCTTGGGCAGGGGAAGGGAAACGGCTGTGACGCCATTCATAACAACATGGCATGCGGCCCCCAGCAAAAGACGAAAATTTCTTTCACTTTTTAAATCTCCTGCCTCTCTCTGAAATCAGTTGCATTCGGTAAGGTGGTCCCTTTAAAGTTTAAATCTACTTGCCATTGCAAGCATCCAGCATTCCTATGGCACAAATGACGAGAAGTTCATGGTATAAAGTGTCAGCCGTGACTCAGTTGGTAGCACTCTCACCTCTGAGTCAGTAGGTTATGGGATCAAGCCCAACTCAGTTGATCACATAATGCAGGCTGACACTTCAATGCAGCACTGAGCGAGTGCTGCACTGTCGGAGGTGCCATCTTTCAGATGAGACGTTAAACCGAGGCCCACTCTGCCCTCTCAGGTGGACGTAAAAGATTCCATGGCACTATTTCGAAGAAGGGCAGAGGAGTTCTCCAGGCCAATATTTATCCCTCAACCAACGTCACTAAAAACAGATGATCTGGTCATTATCACTTTGCTTGTGGGACCTTGCTGTGTGCAAATTGGCTGCTGCGTTCCCTACATTACAACAGTGACTAGACCTCATAAAAGTGCAGAATTGGCTACAAAGAACTTTGGGATGTCCTGAGATTGTGAAAAGCGCTACATAAATGTAAGTTGTCTCTTTCTTCATTGTATCTCATTATAGTATCCCTACCCATATTTGGGTGGATGTATTGTACGTTTGCCATCACTTCCGGTGGGGTATTCTGAATGAGACATCAGGTGGTGGGAAGCCAGTGAAACAGCACGTGATTTCCCTCCCCATCCACCCTGGTTTCCCTCTCCCGTTCTCTGCAGTTGCATCGGAGAAGCCAGCGTATCTGCAGAAAATATCTAATCTCCCATCTCCAAGGAGTACCTGAAGTAAAACACTTAATTTTTTTATTTGAATTTGTCATTCATAACCATTAACAAGGCCTTAACAGGTAAAACACCATGACTTTTTTTGCTAGTCTTTTTTTAGACTGTTTTTGAGTAGGACTCCTCAGAGCAGTGTTTAAACAGAGACAAATTGTTTATTAGTACTTTCTCGTGATGTTATACCACATTTATTTTTAACTCAAAATTAATAAACACAGAAATGTCAAATTACAAGTATGAAAGCCCTTTTCAATGAAGGAATCTGGAAACTTACCATTAATATTTTCCAGTGTCGTGATCCAATTCTTCAGAATTTTTAATAAACTTGCTTTTTTTTTATTATCTCAAGTAGGTCATTGCAGTATTACTCCAGCTCCACGATAGGATAGCATAACTGGCTGAAGATCTGATTGGGAAGTGGCAGGGGGTCGGGAACCTGAGCAGGGAGACAGAGGAAAGCGGAACAGGAAGGGACAGAAGGTATGGAGTAATAGGTAAAGTGTTAAAAAAGGAAAAAGCAGGAACTAAGCTTCACAAAACAGATTTGAAAGTTCTTTATCTGAATGCACGTAGCATTCATAACAAAATGGACGAGTTAACGGCACAAATAACTACGTATGGGTATGATCTTGTGGCCATTACAGAAACATGGCTGCAGGGTGACAACGACTGGGAATTGAATATGCCAGGGTATTTAACAATCAGGAAGGACAGGCAGGAAGGAAGGGGAGGTGGGGTGGCTATGTTAATAAAGGAAGGAATCACTGTAATACAGACAAATGATATTGGGACAAAGCATCAAGATAATGAAACAGTTTGGGTAGAGATAAGGAATAATAAGGGGAAAAAAACATTAGTGGGCATAGTATATAGGCCTCCTAATAGTTGCAACTCTGCTGGAAGAAGTATTAATCAGGAAATAGTCGGGGCATGTAATAAGGGAACAGCTATAATTATGGGGGATTTTAACTATCATATTAACTGGAAAAATCAAATTGGGCAGAGCAGCCTTGAGGAAGAGTTCATTGAGTGCATCAGGGATGGATTTCTTGAGCAGTATGTAACTGATCCTACAAGGGGGCAGGCAACCTTGGACCTGGTCCTGTGTAATGAGTCAGGATTAATTAATAATGTCCTAGTTAAGGATCCCCTTGCAATGAGCGACCACAACATGGTTGAATTCCATCACCAATTAGAGGGTGAGAAGGTTGATTCTCAAACAAGCGTACTGAGCTTGAATAAAGGAGACTATGATGGTATGAGAGCGGAATTGATTAAAGTGGACTGGGAAAATAGATTAAAGGGTAAGACGGTACATGAGCAGTGGTGTTCATTTAGGGAGTTATTTTACAACTTTCAAAATAAATATATTCCACTGAGGAAAAAAGGGTGTAAAAGAAATGACAGTCATCCGTGGCTAAGTAAAGAAATCAAGGATAGTATCCGACTAAAAACAAGGACATATAAGGTAGCCAAACTTAGTGGGAGGATAGAAGATTGGGAAGTCTTCAAAAGACAGCAAAAAGTAACGAAAGGATTGATTAAGAAAGGGAAGTTAGATTATGAAAAGAAATTAGCAAAAAATATAAAAACAGATAGCAAGAGTTTCTATAGTTATATAAAAAGAAAAAGGGTGGCTAAGGCAAACGTCGGTCCCTTAGAGGATGAGACCGGGAAATTAATGGTGGGAAACATGGAGATGGCAAAAATGCTGAACAAATATTTTGTTTCAGTCTTTACGGTAGAGGACACTAAGAATATCCCAACACTGGACAAACAGAGGGCTCTAGGGGGGAGGAGCTAAATACGATTAAAATCACTCAGGAGATGGTTCTCAGTAAAATAATGGGACTCAAAGCGGATAAATCCCCTGGACCTGATGGCTTACATCCTAGGGTCTTGAGGGAAGTGGCAGTAGGGATTGTGGATGCTTTGGTGATAGTTTTCCAAAATTCGCTGGACTCAGGAGAGGTCCCGGCAGATTGGAAAAGTGCTAATGTAACACTGTTATTTAAAAAGGGTAGTAGGCAGAAGGCTGGAAATTATAGGCCAGTTAGCCTAACATCTGTGGTGGGTAAAATTTTGGAGTCTATTATTAAGGAGACAGTAACGGAACATTTAGATAAGCATAATTTAATAGGACAAAGTCAGCATGGCTTTATGAAGGGGAAGTCATGTCTGACAAATTTGCTTGAGTTCTTTGAGGATATAACGTACAGGGTGGATAAAGGGGAACCAGTGGACGTAGTGTATTTAGACTTCCAGAAGGCATTCGACAAGGTGCCACATAAAAGATTATTACTTAAGATAAAAAAATCACGGGATTGGGGGTAATATTCTGGCATGGGTGGAGGATTGGTTATCGAACAGCAAGCAGAGAGTTGGGATAAATGGTTCATTCTCGGACTGGCAACCAGTAACCAGTGGTGTTCCACAGGGGTCGGTGCTGGGTCCCCAACTCTTTACAATCTATATTAACGATTTGGAGGAGGGGACCGAGTGCAACATATCAAAATTTGCAGATGATACAAAGATGGGAGGGAAAGTAGAGAGTGAGGAGGACATAAAAAAACCTGCAAGGGGATATAGACAGGCTGGGTGAGTGGGCGGAGATTTGGCAGATGCAATATAATATTGGAAAATGTGAGGTTATGCACTTCGGCAGGAAAAATCAGAGAGCAAGTTATTTTCTTAATGGCGAGAGATTGGAAAGTACTGCAGTACAAAGGGATCTGGGGGTCCTAGTGCAAGAAAATCAAAAAGTTGGTATGCAGGTGCAGCAGGTGATCAAGAAAGCCAACGGAATGTTGGCTTTTATTGCTAGGGGGATAGAATATAAAAACAGGGAGGTATTGCTGCAGTTATATAAGGTATTGGTGAGACCGCACCTGGAATACTGCATACAGATTTGGTGTCCACCCTTAAGAAAAGACATACTTGCTCTCGAGGCAGTACACAGAAGGTTCACTCGGTTAATCCCAGGGATGAGGGGGTGGACATATGAGGAGAGGTTGAGCAGATTGGGACTCTACTCATTGGAGTTCAGAAGAATGAGAGGCGATCTTATTGAAACATATAAGATTGTGAAGGGGCTTGATCGGGTGGATGCAGTAAGGATGTTCCCAAAGATGGGTGAAACTAGAACTAGGGGGCATAATCTTAGAATAAGGGGCTGCTCTTTCAAAACTGAGATGAGGAGAAACTTCTTCTCTCAGAGGGTGGTAGGTCTGTGGAATTTGCTGCCCCAGGAAGCTGTGGAAGCTACATCATTAGATAAATTTAAAACAGAACTAGACAGTTTCCTAGAAGTAAAGGGAATTAGGGGTTACGGGGAGCGGGCAGGAAATTGGACATGAAGCTGAGTTCGGATCGGTCAATGCCCTGTGGGTGGCGGAGAGGGCCCAGGGGCTGAGTGGCCGGGTTCTGCTCCTACTTCTTGTGTTCTTTAGATTTGTGGTTGGGATCAGATCAGCCATGATCTTATTGAATGGGGAAGCAGGCTTGAGGGGCCGATTGGCCTACTCCTGCTCCTATTTCTTATGTTCTTATGTTCTTATGTCGATTTTAACCCCCAGCGGGCTTTGGGTGGGTGGGGGCAGAGTGGGGGGTGGCGGTGGGAGGTGAGTGCAAAATGCACTCGCAGGCCTAAGCTTGAGGCCTAGTATATTTTAACTCCCAGGCTTCACCTGCATGCCACCAGTCAGATGCCTGCCCAGAACAGATGGAAAGCAGCCAGCGGATGCGAATGGGAGTTTGAGCAGCTGGAGGCCGGCAGCCGACACCAAGGGAAGGCTCGCCGACAAGCAGGTAAGTCACGGGAGGGAGAAGGTGAATCCGGAGCATGGGAGGCCATGACTTTCCCTGTGGGGCTCGGAGGAGAACTCTCACAAGGGAAAGTGTTTCACTTGCTCTGCTGGACCTCGTCATCCTTCCTGACACGTGCCAACCTGCCTGCACCAGGCGGGAAGCCGCGGCGACTTCCCTGCTCAAGCCTGGGCTATAAAACAATCGGCGTCCCGTTGCAGTAAGAGAACTCCGATTTGCATTAATTCATAGAATTACATAGAATTTACAGCACAGAAACAGGCCATCCAGCCCAGCAGATCCATGCTGGTGTTTATACTTCATACGAGCCTCCTCCCACCTTATTTCATCTCACTCTATCAACATATCCTTCTATTCCTCTCTCTCTCATGTGTTTATCTAGCTTCCCCTTAAATGCATTCATGCTATTCGCCTCAACTACTCCCGGTGGTAGCGAGTCCCATATTCTAACCACTCTGGGTAAAGAGGTTTCTCCTGAATTCCTTATTGGATTTATTACTGACTGTGTTATATTTATGGCCCTTAGTTTTGGACTTCCCCACAAGTGGAAACATCTCCATGTCTACCCTAACGAAAGCTTTCATAATTTTAAAGACCTCTTACTAGGACTCCCCTCAGCCTTTTGTTCTCATCAATGTAAATCTTTTTTGCACCTACTCTCGTGCCTCTACATCGCTTTTGTAATGTGGAGACCAGAACTGAGCACAGTACTCCAAGTGTGGTTAGAATTCCTGAGGCTCCTGCCTGCTTCTGTTGGGCACTGCAGCTGCCTAACTGCAGTGAGCAGTTAAAATGGTGGCCAGCGGAAGCGAGGTGGTAAGGTAGAACGATTTATTGCGGGGTGGTTAAAATAGACTACTTGGTCATTTTTTGAAAATTAATTCCTTTGAGTAAAAAAGATTGTTAACACAAATTGCTAGGCGGGGTCTTGGTTCAACATTTCATCCAAAAGAAGGCACCTCTGACAGTCCAATGTTCCCTCAGGATTGCACTGAAGTATGAGTCTAGATTATGTGCTCAAGATATGCACACTAAAGCTTCACGCAGACAGCACTGGTACGAACAGTTTTAAACATGCAAGTACAGCAAAAATAATATTCTACCTGTTTCCAATAACCAACAAGTGTGAAGAAAACTGCATAAACAAAATTTCAGCACATGTTTCTATCATGGAACTCCCTACTGCATCTGCCCCTTTAACTGAGCTGCTGCCTTCAAGGCCACAATGGCACCTGGATTTCCTTCCCCTTGAGTCTGCACCCGGTTGTTCTCTGCCATGTGCACCCCCTCAATATGGTAATTAGTTCCTGCAGGAAATTGGGGGTAAAAAATTATCCTTCCAGCAGCACTCATTACTCATGCGCTCTACCCATACTGCACGAGGAGAGCATCCCAAGAGGAAAATCCAGCACTTTTCACTTAAGCTGCTTTACAGAGAAACAGAAAGTTCTTGGTTTTGTTTGCTTGTCAGTTTTGTGCTTATTAAGTATGGGGGATGTCAGTGATGAGCGATGGAACATCATTAACGTTTAAAGTGAATTTAACTTGTGGCCTTGTGGAGACGAAGTCCCGTCTTCACGCTGAGGACACCATCCAACGTGTTGTGTGGCACTACCACCGTGCTAAATGGGATAGATTCAGAACAGATCTAGCAGCTCAAAACTGGGCATCCATGAGGCGCTGTGGGCCATCAGCAGCAGCAGAATTGTATTCCAGCACAATCTGTAACCTCATGGCCCGGCATATTCCTCACTCTACCATTACCAACAAGCCAGGGGATCAACCCTGGTTCAATGAAGAGTGTAGAAGAGGATCAGCATCAGACATATCTAAAAATGAGGTGAAAACCTGGTGAAGCTTCAACACAGGACTACATGCACGCTAAACAGCGGAAGCGACATGCTATAGACAGAGCTAAGCGATTACACAACCAACGGATCAGATCAAAGCTCTGCAGTCCTGCCACATCCAGTCATGAATGGTGGTGGACAATTAAACAACCAACGGGAAGAGGAGGTTCTGTAAACATCCCCATCCTCAATGATGGCAGAATCCAGCACGTGAGTACAAAAGACAAGGCTGAAGCGTTTGCAACCATCTTCAGCCAGAAGTGCCGAGTAGATGATTCATCTCAGCCTCCTCCCGATATCCCCACCATCACAGAAGTCAGCCTTCAGCCAATTTGATTCACTCCACATGATATCACGAAACGGCTGAATGCACTTGATACAATAAAGGCTATGGGCTCCGACAACACCCGGCTGCAGTTCTGAAGACTTGTGCTCCAGAACTAGCTGCGCCTTTAGCCAAGCTGTTCCAGTACAGCTACAACACTGGCATCTACCCGACAATGTGGAAAATTGCCCGGGTATGTTCTGTCCACAAAAAGCAGGACAAATCCAATCTGGCCAATTACCGCTCCATCAGTCTACTCTCAATCATCAGCAAAGTGATGGAAGGTGCCATCGTCAGTGCTATCAAGCGGCACTTACTTACCAATAACCTGCTCACTGACGCTCAGTTTGGGTTTCTCCAGGACCACTCGGCTCCAGACATCATTACAGACTTAGAATCATAGAATCATAGAAGTTACAACATGGAAACAGGCCCTTCGGCCCAACATGTCCGTGTCGCCCAGTTTATACCACTAAGCTAGTCCCAATTGCCTGCACTTGGCCCATATCCCTCTATACCCATCTTACCCATGTAACTGTCCAAATGCTTTTTAAAAGACAAAACTGTACCCGCCTCTACTACTGCCTCTGGCAGCTCGTTCCAGACACTCACCACCCTTTGAGTGAAAAAATTGCCCCTCTGGACCCTTTTGTATCTCTCCCCTCTCACCTTAAATCTATGCCCCCTCGTTATAGACTCCCCTACCTTTGGGAAAAGATTTTGACTATCGACCTTATCTATGCCCCTCATTATTTTATAGACTTCTATAAGATCACCCCTTAACCTCCTACTCTCCAGGGAAAAAAGTCCCAGTCTGTCTAACCTCTCCCTGTAAGTCAAACCATCAAGTCCCGGTAGCATCCTAGTAAATCTTTTCTGCACTCTTTCTAGTTTAATAATATCCTTTCTATAATAGGGTGACCAGAACTGTACACAGTACTCCAAGTGTGGCCTCACCAATGCCCTGTACAACTTCAACAAGACATCCCAACTCCTGCATTCAATGTTCTGACCAATGAAACCAAGCATGCCGAATGCCTTCTTCACCACCCTATCCACCTGTGACTCCACTTTCAAGGAGCTATGAATCTGTACTCCGAGATCTCTTTGTTCTATAACTCTCCCCAACGCCCTACCATTAACGGAGTAGGTCCTGGCCCTTGATCCAAACATAGACATAAGAGCTGAATTCCAAAGGTGAGGTGAGAGTGACTGCCCTTGACATCAAGGCAGCATTTGACTGAGTGTGGCACCAAGGAGCCCTAGTAAAATTGGAGTCAATGGGAATCAGGGGGGAAACTCTCTAGTGGCTGGAGTCATACCTAGCACAAAGGAAGATGGTAGTGGTTGTTGGAGTCCAATCATCTCAGCCCCAGGACATTGCTGCAGGAGTTCCTCAAGGCAGTGTCCTAGGCCCAACCATCTTCTGCTGCTTCATCAATGACCTTCCCTCCATCATAAGGTCAGAAATGGGGATGTTCACTGACGATTGCACAGTGTTCAGTTCCATTCACAACCCCTCAGATAATGAAGCAGTCCGTGCCCACATGCAGCAAGACCTGGACAACATCCAGGCTTGGGCTCATAAGTGGCAAGTAACATTCGAGCCAGACAAGTGCCAGGCAAAGACCATCTCTAACAAGAGAGAGTCTAACCACCTCCCCTTGACATTCAACGGCATTACCTTCGCCGAATCCCCCACCATCAACATCCTGGGGTTCACCATTGACCAGAAACTTAATTGGACCAGCCATATAAATACTGTGGCTACAAGAGCAGGTCAGAGGCTGGGTATTCTGCGGCAAGTGACTCATCTCCTGACTCCCCAAAGCCTTTCCATCATCTACAAGGCAAAAGTTAGGAGTGTGATGGGATACTCTCCACTTGCCTGGTTGAGTGCAGCTCCAACAACAGCCAAGAAGCTCGACACCATCCCGGACAAAGCAGCCTGCTTGATTGGCACCCCATCCACCACCCTAAACATGCACTCCCTTCACCACTGGTGCACCGTGGCTGCAGTGTGTACCATCCAAATGATGCACTGCAGCAATTCGCCAAGGCTTCTTCGACAGCACCTCCCAAACCTGCGACCACTATCACCTAGAAGGACAAGGGCAGCAGGCACATGGGAACAACACCACCTGCACGTTTCCCTCCAAGTCACACACCATCCCGACTTGGAAATATATCACCGTTCCTTCATTGTCACCGGGGCAAAATCCTGGAACTCACTACCCAACAGCACTGTGGGAGAACGTTCACCACATGGACTGCAGCAGTTCAAGAAGACGGCTCACCACCACCTTCTCAAGGGCAATTAGGGATGGGCAATAAATCCTGGAAGCCCACATCCCATGAACGAATAAAAAAAAACTTTTATTTTATTTTCGGGATTGTTTTCTGGAACAATATGTTCTTGAACCAACAAGAGAACAGGCCATCTTAGATTTAATAATGAGTATTGATCCTGAATTAACCAATAATCTAACAGTAAGGGAACACCGAGCTAACAGTGACCATAATAGAATTCGATACTAGATTTGAGAGGGAGAAGGGTGAGTCACAAACCATGGTTTTAAATTTAGGTAAGGCTGACTTTGGAGGGATGAGGCAGAAATTGACCACAATAGACTGGGCAGAACTACTAACTTATAAAACTAAGGATGAACAGTGGGAGGTGTTCACAAAAGTATTTGATGGAACACAAGACCTGTACATGCCCCTAAAGGGCAAGAGCTCTACTTGTGTAATTACACAACCTTGGTCAACAAGAGAAGTGAGAGATAGTATAAAACTAAAAGAAAGGGCTTTTCTGAAGGCAAAGAACAGGAAAGATCCCACAGACTGGGAGAGATATGAAGAACAGCAAAGGGATACAAAGAAAGTGTAAGAACTCAAAAAGGAATACGAGAAAAAGCTTGGGAGGGACTTCAAGGACAACACTAAAGGTTTTTACAAATATGTTAAGAGAAAGAGGGTGGCTAAGAATATTGTGGGCCTTTTAATGACAGACGCAGGAAATATTGTAATTGGAAATCAGGAAATGGCAGACTTACTAAACAGTTACTTTGTATCGGTCTTTACAGTAAAGGATGAGGAAAAGATACCAGAGATGCAAGGAAAACTAAAAATAAATCAAGGGGAGGAACTAACTAGATTCAGTATAAGTAAAAACATGGTGATGGAGAAACTAATGTTGCAAAAGATAAACAAACCTCCAGGACCCGATGGTTTCCACCCCAGGGTATTAAAGGAAGTAGATGAGAAAATTGTTGGTGCGTTAGTCATGATATCCCAAAACTCTCTCGATTCAGGAATTATCCTCTTGTGTAAAATTGCCAATGTCACTCCACTATTTAAAAAAATAAGAGAGATAAACTAGGAAATTATAGGTCTATTAGTCTAATATCAGTTGTGAGAAGTTACTAGAATCTGTTATCAGGGACAGAGTGACTGAGCATTTGGACAAATATGAGCTGATCAGAGAGAGCCAGCATGGATTTGTGAAGGGCAATTCATGTCTAATGAAACTAGTTGAATTTTTTGAGGAGGAAATTAATGTGGTAGATAAGGGAGTGCCTGCGGATGTTATTTATATGAGCTTTCGATAAGGTTCCACATAAGAGACTGTTAACAAAAGTAACAGTGCATGGAACTGGAGGTAACCTATTGGCTTGGATAGGGAATTGATTAGGAGGTAGGAGACAGAGAGTATGGATAATGGGTATTTACTCAAATTGACAGGATGTGACTAGTGGTGTCCCCCAGGGATCTGTACTGGGGCCGTAGCTTTTCACTATATTTATAAATGACCTGGATGAAGGAATAGGGAGCCGTATATCCAAGTTTGCTGACGACACTAAGTTAGGTCTCACAGCAAATAGTGTAGATGGGAGCAAAAAGTTTCAATGGGACATTGAAAGATTAAGTGAGTGGGCAAAACTGTGGCAGATGGAGTTCAATGTGGAAAAGTGTGAGGTCATCCACTTTGGACCTAAGAAAGATAGATGAGAGTTTTTTTCTAACAGTGAGAAGCTAGGAACTGCAAATGAGCAGAGAGATTTAGGAATCCAAGTACAGAAATCACTAAAACCTCGTGGACAGGTACAAAAAATAATTTAAAAGACTAATGGAATGTTGGCCTTTATCTCATGGGAGCTGGAATACAAAGGGGTGGAAGTTCTGTTGCAGCTGTACAGAGTTCTGGTTGGCCTCCATCTGGAGTACTGCATTCAGTTCTGGGCACCGCACCTCAGGAAGGGTATATTGGCCTTGGAGGGGGTGCAGCACAGATTCACCAGAACGATACCAGGGCTAAAAGGGTTAGATTATGAGGACAGGTTGCATAGACTAGGCTTGTATTGCCTTGAGTATAGAAGATTAAGGAATGATCTGATGAAGTTTTTTAAATAATTAAAGAAGTTGATAGGGTAGATAGAGAGAAACTATTTCCTCTAGTGGGAGAGTCCAGAACAAGGGGGCATAACTTTAAAATTAGAGCTAGGCCATTCAGGGATGATGTCAGAAAGCACTTCTTCACACAAAGGGTAGTATTAATCTGGAACTCTCTCCCCCAAAAAGCTGTTGAGGCTGGGTCAATTGAAAATTTCAAAACTGAGATTAATATATTTTTGTTCGGCAAGAGTATTAAGAGTTATGGAACCAAGGCAGATAGATGGAGTTAAGATAAAGATCAGCCATGATCTAATTGAATGGTGGAACAGGCTCGAGGGCTGAATGGCCTACTTCTGTTCCTATATTCCGGCTCGAGGGCTGAATGGCCTACTTCTGTTCCTATATTCCTATGTTCAACAGCAAGCATTCCCAGGCATTCCTTACAATATAACACTGGTCTTACACGGTCTCAACAACATCCATTTAACCCAGTCTTCACTGCACTTTAGGAAGAATGTAAAGGCCTTAGAGAGGGTGCAGAAAAGATTTACTAGAATGGTCCCAGGGATGAGGGACTTCAGTTACGTGGATAGACTGGAGAAGCTGGGGTTGTTCTCTTTAGAGCGGAAGAGGTTAAGAAGAGATTTGATAGAAGTGTTCAAAATCATGAACGGTTTAGATAAAGTAAATGAAGAGAAACTGTTTCTATTGGCAGAAGGATCGAGAACCAGAGGGCACAGATTTAACATGATTGGCAAAAGAACCAAAGGCAACATGAGGGAAAACTATTTTACGCAGCAAGTCGTTATGGTCTGGAATGTGCTGCCTTTAAGGATGGTGAAAGCAGATTCAGTCGTGGCTTTAAAAAAGGAATTGGATAAATACTTGAAGGGAAAAAATTTGCAGGGTTATGGGGAAAGAATGGGGAATGGGACTAACTGGATTGCTCTTACAATGAGCCGGCACGGGCTCAATGGGCCGAATGGCCTCCTTCTGTGCTGTAACCATTCTATGATTCAATCTCAAATGAACAATGTTCCTGCTGGGTAGTCGTATTTGTTGCACTTTTTGAATCCATTATCCATCAAGTGCTCACAGGTCAGTTGACTCTGCACTGCCCCAACAGAAGCCTCACTGAACAAATGTGACACTTCCGTTTCCCACATCAACCTCATTTGCCTCTATTGAGTAAGGAATTAGTAGAGAACTGGGGAAAGGTTTGTGCTGAGAGCTTGTACCCATTGGAAGCTGTTTCAGGCAGCCCAAATTAACTTCACCTTGGTATCCATGTAGCTAACATTGGGAAAGAAAGCTTATCAATATGGACTGAATTTGAAACTAGGTCTCAGTGATTAAAAGCCAGTCTACAAACTAAATATGCTACCTCAATCCTGATGTTATGTGGTCATTGTATTTTTTTAAGAACGGTAGAAAGAACTTTCTTTTATATTGCACCTTCCATGACTTCAAGCTGTCGCAAAGGGCTTCACAGCCAATGAAGTACTATTTGAAGTATTCGTCACTGTTGTAATGTTGGAAAACGTGGCAGCAAGGTACCACAAACAGCACTTAATTAAATAAATAACCAAATAACATGTTTAATGGTGTTGGTTGAGGGATAACTGCTAGACAGGACACCGGGAGAACTCACCTGCTCTTCTTTGAATAATGCCATAGGATCTTTTACATCCACCTGACAGAGCAGATGGGACTTCAGTTTAACATCTCACCAAAAAGGCGACACCTCCGACAGTGCGGCATTGAAGTATGAACCTAGATTATGTGGTCAGGTGCCTGGAGTAAGGCTTGAATCTATGACCTTCTGACTCAGGTGACACTGCCACCACTGAGCCAAGACTGACACCTAAACTGCAAAGTATTTGATTAGGACAAGAGTAGGCAAGGATGGTGCATCTGATTATGGAGAAAACAAAAGACCAACAACACATAATGGTTCTTATCCACATTTCTCAAAACCGATTTGTAGTACATTTTGAAAACCAACAGGATGCCCACTCTTACAATGGGTACAGAACTTACTAATTACCCTAGTTTCTAGAAAAAATATGATTGTAATTTATTGTTGAGTGTGTAATTTTTAAATCAACAGATGTGTTCAGCCTACCATTTACATTATGTGCATATATTGGAGCTGCCTTAGCTAAGTGCTTGTTTTCTGTAAATCGTTGCTTGCCTGCTACCCTTTAGAACATTACACAAAAGGTTGTTTTTTGTACAGGCAGCCACATCCCTTGGTATTTCCCCCTTGACGACCAGCCTCATAAAAATTAAACAGGACGACCAGCCTCATAAAAATTAAACAGAAGGTAAATAGACAACAATGGCTGTTCTGCTGTCCAGCAAGCATGTTCTTCTTCTCGATATGATCGACACAGGAATATTGGCTCCAGTCTGGCAGTGATCACAGTGTGAATGTTGAAGCCTTAGAGAAGTCTGGCTTGCCCTCCAACAACTCAGCACAGCTGTTGCCTATGTTCTGAAACTGACATTGTCACCTTATAACCATCTTGCAGCAGAGGAAAGTTATTTTTATAAACAGCATTTTTCATTGTAACCATAATATATAAAATAGTAGGGAAGGGGATTGATGAAGTGAGAGACTATTGCCTGTGGTGCTAAACTTGTGTTCTGGGAGGGACATGCTCAATATTTGATTAGCATGTGGTGAGCATTGATTGCCTCCTAGCCATTTATGTAGCTGGCAAATATTTCTTCTGATGTGCAAGCTTTGAAAGTGATATCATTGAGCTTTCAATAAGATTCAGTTCTGATATCTTCATTCTGGACAGATCAAACAGCAATTGTCTCCTCCCCAGTGTTGTTGTTCCCTGCTTTTCCACAGTAAAATAATTTATTGAGGCCCCGACTACAACAGAACACCCAAACTAATTCCCCCACGTGCTGCGTACTATTCCAGCTGTTCTATGCTGCATTAGACCAACAAAACCAATTTGTTCTTAAGATCCTCCATTGTCTCAAGTATAAGAATAGATGGTTTAATCTGAGGGTCCAGTCTGTGGTTATTTCATATTCTTTTGTCACTGAAGACACCAATTGACTCTGCTGTGATTTATCCAACAATGAGTTGGTGTCAGGGTCAACATTTCAAGAGATGCCTTTGCAGAAACCCTCCATCACAGGCACATTTCAGTTCATTGTGATGACTTGGCTGATGGCAGTCACCGCGGTGTTGAGTTTCTACATAGATGTACCAAATGTCTTCAGCAAGTTAACCAGTACCTCTTGTACAGATGACTATACCACGATCAATTGCTCTATTTTCTGCTATAAGGACATCAGAACAATGGACCATTTTTTGTAATTTATGCAGTGGTATGATTCCTTCAATTTTCATTTCCCATTCCCACACAACAGAAAAGGCAGTTTCCAGAAGCAGATCCATTTACTAAACTGGAACTTGCAGCCTTATGTGTGACACGAGTGAGATAGCTTGCCACAGGAATCAAAACAATTATCCTTTTAGCAGCAGATTATTCACTGCATACTTCAGCAACTGCTCACCATATTCTCCGGTGCACTCTGAAAGCCAGCTAACATAACACTGTCGGACAGCTAACATAACACTGTTGGACAGCTAATGTAACACTGTTGGACAGCTAATGTAACACTGTCAGACAAATACATTCAGGTTAAAATTAATCATCCAATTTATTTACAAGGAAAAAAGGTGCCTTTCAAATCATCAGGGTATCTCATAATTTTGAAATGTAATCACTGTTTTGTAGGCAAATGCAGCAGCCAATTTGCATACAAGATCCCACATACACCAAAAGAGATAAGTGATCTGTTAATCTGTTTATGGTGGTGTTGGTTGAGGGATAAAGGAGGGCACGGACATTGGGTGAATTCCTCTACTCTTCCTGAAATAGTGCCGTGGGATCATTTACACCCACCTAAACAGGTAGACTGCTTTTGTTTCACATCTCATCCAAAACATGACACTTCTGACAATGCATCACTCCCTCAGTACTGCACTGAAATATCAACATGGACTACGCTTTCAAGGAATTTGAACCACCATCCTCTGATAATTACACAGAAGCAGAACACTGCAACCTAACCAGCTGTATAATACAACAACTTGCATTTATATAGCACCTTTTAACATAGTAAAACGTCCAAAGGCGCTTCACAGGGATGCTATCAAACAAAATTTGACACTGAGTCATATAAGGTGATAATCAGGACAGGTAGGTTTTAAGGAATGTCTTATAGGAGAAGAGAGAGGTGGAAAAGCATGGAGGTTTAGGGAGGGAATTCCACAACCTAGGGCCTAAGCAGCTGAAGGAACGACTTATAAATACTTAAACCGGTCTAAAAAACAATTAAGGGCCTAAAATGTTAATAGTCATCTTCAATAACTGTCAATTGAGTTTATGATAAAATGTTACATGGATGATGACTCTATGGAGCCCCTGTTAATCACTTCAAGCGGAATAAACAGTGCAATGTATGGTACTAAGAATTACAGACAAATCCACAGATCTTATATAGTTTTCTGGGATTCTAAAGGCATATTGCTTCTGAAGATCAAATGGATTCTTCTCAGTGGTCAAGCAGTTAAGTATTAACCATTTCTAGTTCTTTTATACTTGTCAGTGCTTTTGAACAGCAGGAAACCTGACAGTTTAAATTAATAATAATAAATGGATCTCGGCAAAATGGACGATAGCGAATCGGATTTACATCCCACTCAATTTTCTTTTCTGCTGAAGTCAATGGAAAAGAAAATCAGACAGGTGTAAAATGACTGCTGATATTTGCTAAAGCTTGTTTTGTGCTACTGCCAAGACCAATTTTGCCCTCAAAGAATTTCAACTGCTTTTCTCAGTTTATGAACTCACATACATTAACATCTCCAGACACCAAAAAACCTTCTGGCGCAATTAATTTCTGAATATAGGCAAAATCAAATGAGGAAAACCAGCAGGACAGATGATGCTCATTCAAGTGCATCTGAAACAAGAGAGTTTTGTGTATTGCCTGCTTCTGACTCACAGAGACAAAGAAACTCTCTGACAATCAGGCCAGTTCTGTAACAGGTGGGCGATCCACTCTGCCATTAACTGCCCAAGCAGGGATGGCAAAAATTACCCCAGTGTCTCAGCTATAGCTAACTAAAGCCAGTCTTTAATCCATGCCACTAAAGTCATAGTGAAAGTTGATAGAATACAGAATCTTTCCTGTTTGATAGCTGGTGCACTTCTGCTTCTAACACATTTGCCTTGGTTCAAATCTAAGTCCCAGAGACAAAAGGAAATTTTCTCCCCCCAGCCCCATGCCTATCAATGCATTGAAAGAGCATTCATTTCAGAAAGGCAAATCTTGCCTGTAACCTAGAATTGCCCAAATGGAAATTGCAACCAAGATATGAATGCAGTCTTAAAAAATAAATAATAATTATCTATTGACTTGCCACCCATGTGGAGACCATTGACTAGCAGTAACCAAAAGTGAGCAAGGATGTCATGTCGAAACACCCTGAAGTCCTAAAAGTGACGTTCCAGTCCTATCCAGGAATCACTCACAGTTGTTTCCAGTATTTCTTACAGTTCTAATCTATATCATATATATGATGCACGCAATGTAAGTGTTTTCACTAACATTAATTTACAGGTTGATAAATTCCCAGCTGGCACCAATATCTATTTTTTTGGCTTACCCTGCTCTTTCCTTAGGCCTTTTATGAAACCGTGTTCATTACCCAACTGCCCTTTTGTTTTGTCTTTGCCTCTTTGGAAGCATGCAGCACATGAAACAGATGCAATGCATGAGAAATTTAACAGGAATATAAAACCAAACTGTTTTTCAAACAGACAAACTAAATTTCCAACATAACTGCACAGCAACCAGATTTAAATAATCGCTTTTCAGTCTTGCATACAGAGTCTGGAAAAGGTTAGGCACATGTGACCTATATTCAGCATATAAGTTATGGATATCAATACTTCAATAATCTTATTTTTTTCCATATGATATCAAATGTCCAACAACAAAAAGGGTTTCATGAATTTGGAAATTTATATTTTGCTGTGCCTGATGCATTATTATCTCCAGTCTGCCAGAACCTTAAGCCAGAATCTTTTATGATTTATTTTGCGTGCACAAGGGAAATGAACTGGTGATGATCCACTTGCCAAAAAATATTATTTCTAATTCAGTCACAACAGCCTTGAAGACAAAAAAAACTACACTTATGCAACAAAAGTTTAATACAAAGCAAATACTGAAAAGTTATATCCTAAACAGACAACGGTCCTCCCGGGAAACAAAAGCAGATTGTTGTTTTCTATTTACTTGTACATTATACAAAATACAATCTGATGCAATACTGGCATTAAAAATGTGGTTACCTTTTACTTAAAGATATTCCTGTTCACTTAAAACTGTGATTGTGTCAAGACTGACAGTATACTCGGAGGTTATTATGAGACAATGACCTTATTGAAAGGTTCAGATGATGCCATAGACTGCAAGATCTGAGCTGGGCCACTTTAGAAATAACTGAAGCAATAGGAACTGTCCATCCTATATTCCAAGATTCAATTCCTGCTTTGCGATTATTTTATTATATATCAATTATACATTCAAATTCTTTTGTCTGAATGCTCTTCATGTCTACAGAACCTTACTTCCTATTGGCACATTTTTAATCCCACTTTTGTGTCATTTTTTTCCATTATAAATTCCCATGTCCTCATTTATAATGGTAACTGCCTATGTAAACTTGTCATTTTGTAATTATGCTCTCCTGCCAGTGGTGGCACTGCAGCTGTTGAGTTTTGTGTCTCCCAGCTCCTCAGTCTATGCTTCAGAGAAACTCCACTGTTTCCCAAATTGCATTGAGTTTTCCTATTTAACTACCTTAATAATAATAATGGAAAGTCAAAAGTTTATTCTGCTTTTGCGTTTTTGGAAGTGGCAGGCATTATGACGGGCATTCAGTAATCCTTTCCATGCTGTTGATACGTGATGATGTCCAAACAATTTTGATGCATTCATAGCAAATCAATTGAACGAGAATGGAGAGTTGGTTAAATTTTTAATTCTGTTTTCACTCTTGTGGGTGCTGAAAGCTAAGAAAAAAAATTCTAATCTAAATGAAAATTCTAAACATGACCCAGGTATACCGAAATATTCAACAATTCAGAACGACTGCCACTGATGCCCCTCGGTATCTTATTTCTTGTTTACTTCAAGTTCACATGTAAAGGAGACTTATCCCTAATTCTTATAACCTGTGTTTCATGAACCAGAACAAGGGATGATGATTGTGTACTTCATTAAGTTGTAAATCATTACTGTTATTAGGAACATATGAACATAGGAACAGGAGTAGGCCATTCAGCCCCTCGTGCCTGCTCCGCCATTTGATAAGATCATGGCTGATCTGTGATCTAACTCCATATACCCATCTTTGGCCCATATCCTTTAATACCTTTGATTGCTAAAAAGCTATCTATCTCAGATTTAAATTTAGCAATTGAGCTAGTATCAATTGCTGTTTGCGGAAGAGAGTTCGGAACTTCTACCACCCTTTGTGTGTAGAAATGTTTTCTAATCTCGCTCCTGAAAGGTCTGGCTCTAATTTTTAGACTGTGCCCCCTACTCCTAGAATCCCGAACCAGCGGAAATAGTTTCTCTCTATCCACCCTATCCGTTCCCCTTAATATCTTATAAACTTCGATCAGATCACCCCTTAACCTTCGAAACTCCAGAGAATACAACCCCAATTTGTGTAATCTTGCCTCGTAACTTAACCCTTGAAGTCCGGGTATCATTCTAGTAAACCTATGCTGCACTCCCTCCAAGGCCAATATGTCCTTCCGAAGGTGCGGTGCCCAGAACTGCTCACAGTACTCCAGGTGTGGTCTAACCAGGGTTTTGTATAGCTGCAGCATAACTTCTGCCCCCTTGTACTCCAGTCCTCTAGATATAAAGACCCTGTAATTCTACAACTAAAAACCAAAATTAAAGTTTGGGTCACACATTTCAATCTCGTCTGGTTTCTCTAGATTTGTAGGGCAGTTACTGAAAACTATTGGACATTTAGGTAAAACTATGAGATTCTAAATTAAGCATGTCTGCAAATTTAAGGTATCATCTATATTATATTAAAAATGGTACTTAGGTCACAACATTCTGACCAATGTTTGTTAAGTCTTTCGGTCATACTGTGATAGGGCATTTCAAGTGGTTTTAACGTTACATGTTTTAAAAACACATGTGGTAGTGAAGTGTTATTTTGATTGATGAATAACTATCAATCATAATATTTTTTAAAAATTACCTTGTAGGTGGTTTTGTGTTGTAAACCCGCATCCTCAAGGAACTGGGTTCAGACTGTTCAAATTCATTTCACTCAGGATCCTTACAGCAATGGTAATTGGAAATGATCATCCCATCAGTATGGGCTGATTTGAAGTGATCTTAATTATAGCCTTTGAAGGAGAATAATACAGTGGAGAGAAGTATTTCCAAATGAAAATCAACGTTTAACTTAAAAAATATAGATTTGGGAAAAAAAATCTCCTAACAATTGGAGGAAGTTGGTTGTTTGAGTTTAGTAGGAAATAGACTTTTCTCCCAAACAAGTGGGACATCTTCTTTGAGCAGAACTTGTTCATTTCAGATTGGGTCTGGAGAAGAGCTGCCTCAATTTTGCTGTAAGAGGTCATTGATGACTCCACTGAACGTGGTCTCACTGAATATATTTGTATATAATTTCCAACCATTTCTGGTATATATTTTTTCCAAACATCACAATAGTTTTGGCCAAAATCTTGACAGGATAAAAGTAGCTACAGGCTATAAATGAGACCAAAGTAAAGCCCTTAACTGAAAGAATAACTGGAATGTTTACAGTTAATCATGTCTAACAGCAGAATCCAATCTTTGATAAATCACAATGTTTTAAATAAAATATATAGGTTACTGCGGTACTATCCGCAAACATTTGGTGAGAACAACGGGTAGTTTTGGATTCCTGATTCCAAAATGGCGGTTGTCATAATTTCATGGCGAAATCAGGTCCATTTTTATTTGTTTCATTAAGGAGCTACTGTAAGAATGAAGTAATAGGTTGTTCAGGCCAAGTCTGGAGATAGCTTTTAGTGATTTTAGTGATGGCCTTTTAAGGTCTGGTAGAATTCAGATCATTCAACTTGTTAAGAATTGTCCCAACTTGTTAATTTATTAAGTCACTGAAGTCTGGTTTAATGACGTATATTTCTTGAGAGAGATTGCAAAATGAAATATAATATCCTCTCCCTACACTTTTAATTTGAACTTCCAAGGAATTTATAGTTACTCATACTGGTTAAGACTTTGCTCCTCAAAATTCTGTTATTTTTGGATCAACTACATGTAGGCTTTTGACATATTCCCAGTAGAAATACAACCTTTGGCTCTGCGTGCCATTCATCAGAACTGTCCCAATGGCCAAATGCCTGGGTATTGTCTCATCTGTTATGACATTATCCATTCGTTCATAGTACATTCCTCTATGACGTTTCTCAAGTTCTACCAAATGTAACAGTTCCTGTGCGGCCTTCGTGTACCCACGCCATTCCTGTCGCATTAGTCTGCAGATCTATTCAGTCATCTCTGCCAGATACTAAGAAGTGTTTTGTAAATAAACATTGAGGTTAGATTGACTTGCCTTTAATGTACCACTGAGTTGTTATTGCATCATTCAAACAAGATTCCATCCATGTGAATGCAGTTAGCAGGTACTTATCTATGGAAAATCTTAAACAAGTTGATGTTTGTTGGTATAGGTCAGTGGGTGACTGTTTCAGGGATTATTTTAGTGCATTTTAATACAAAGACTCACTCAATATTTGGAAGCCACAAAAAAGGACATTGGTGAGAAGTGTATTACAGAGAGGCTACTTTATATAATTGCAGTATTAGTCAGGGACTCGTAAACAGTGTGTAATAGCAGAGATTACAGGATATCAATGGGGATTATAGTGACATGTGTTATATAGAGGATATTTTATCCTATTGACTGAACCAAACCTGGATCACCAGATGATTTGAGTGAAAAGATTTAAAAGCCTTGTTATGTCTATGATAGATTTTTATGTTCAAGAAAATCTGAGCCTAAAATTACTACTTGAGTCCTAAATAAGAATTCATTGTGCCTAAATTTAGGTTCATGAGCACTATTAAGTACACAGCTGAAGGTGTAAAAATGCTGTTTTTTCCCACGTGCACTAATCTGTGTACTATTGCACTTGCACAATGGAGCGACCAGCCAGATGGTGACTGCAGTCTAGCTTTAAGCAGCATTTTAAGGGTCTTAGTGGACAGTTACTGCATTTTAACAGTATATGCAAGAGTAGCACTTGTTTGTGGCTAATAGGTTGGTAGCATAATTGAAGTGCAGAAGAAGGAGAAAGTGCAGATTTCATGACAAGGCTCTGGAGACATAGGTCCAGGGAACAGGAGATCAATGGAAAATTATATATTGAAGAGAAGGGCAAACCCCATCCTCTTCCCTGGTGGTGCCAAGTTCATCAGGATTGGCAAGAAGTAGTTATGTTCGTGAATGTTGTATCCACCACCCCCAGGCTGTAGAGTGATACAAGGAGGAAGATGGCCGGCTTGAAGAAATCAAGCAAGGTTAGTTGTCAAAGATTTTTAAATTTGCTCTCCAACTATCAGACACTATAGAACTGTGGAACCATAGAAGTTTACAGAACAGAGGAGGCTGTTCCTCCCATTGTTTCTGTGCTAACACTTGGCTAGAACAATCCAAAGCTGATCCCACTGCCCTGCTCTCCTATAACCCTGCATTATCTTCTGCTTCAAAAGTTTATCTACCCTCCCTTAAAAAGTGCTGTGGTCTGTGCCTCAACTACCCCCTGTAGCAAAGCATTCCATGATCTAATAATTCACTCTACAAATACATTTCTTACAACCTCTCTCCTCACTTGGTGACAAATCTAAATTGATTACCAGAGGAAATAGTCTTTCCGTATTCGCCCTATCAAAACCCTTCATAATTTTAAAATCTCTATTAAATCTCCTTTTAACCTTCCCAGTTTCAGTGGAAATAATCGCAGTATCCCAAATCTCTCCTTATTACTATAGATTCTCATCACTGATATCAGACTTTTGAATCTACGCTGCACCCTCTGTTTGATTTTTATGCCCTTTCCATTAATGGAGTAGACAAATCTGTACACAGTACTCTAAATGTTAGCTAATCATTGCCTTGTACAAATTTATTACCTCTTCACTCTTGTAATCCGTACCTCCATGTATAAAATCCAAAATATTATTGACTTTTTTATGGCATCATCTCCCTGCCGAGCCGAGCGGAGGGAGCGTCCGATAAAAGGCGGGATTTCAGAGCGCTGAGAACAGCTGAGAGGAGCCGAGCCGAGCGGAGGGAGGGTCCGATAAAAGGCGGGATTTCAGAGCGCTGAGAGGAGCCGAGAGGAGCGGAGGGAGGGTCCGATAAAAGGCGGGATTTCAGAGCGCTGAGAACAGCTGAGAGGAGCCGAGCCGAGCGGAGGGAGCGTCCGATAAAAGGCGGGATTTCAGAGCGCTGAGAACAGCTGAGAGGAGCCGAGCCGAGCGGAGGGAGGGTCCGATAAAACGCGGGATTTCAGAGCGCTGAGAGGAGCTGAGAGGAGCGGAGGGAGGGTCCGATAAAAGGCGGGATTTCAGAGCGCTGAGAGGAGCCGAGCCGAGCGGAGGGAGGGTCCGATAAAAGGCGGGATTTCAGAGCGCTGAGAGGAGCCGAGAGGAGCGGAGGGAGGGTCCGATAAAAGGCGGGATTTCAGAGCGCTGAGAGGAGCCGAGCCGAGCTGCGACCGAGTTCGAAGTGACGTCAGGAATCAGATCGGGACGCGACACAGGGGAGGCACCTGATTGGTGAGTAGGTTCAGGTGAGTATTTCTACTTATCGACAGTAACTAAAGTAAAAGGAAAGGGAAGGTAAGGTCTGCAGGTCTTATAGGAAGTAGCGTTTATTTTTTAGTGAATCAAGGTCCCTAGTGTAGTTAACATTCTCTAAATTGAGAACAATTTAAAGGAGTAAACTCCTTAAAGGGAGTGGTAAGTAGTTTTTCTTTCCTTTTTTTTTCTCTTGACATTGCAGTTGTTCTTAAGCTAATTTAAGGGTTAAGTCATGGCAGGAGATCCCAGGGCCGTGTCATGTTCCTCTTGTGGGATGTGGGAATTCAGGGCTCCTTCCTGTATCCCTGATTCCTTCACCTGCGGGAAGTGTGTCCAGCTGCAGCTATTGTTTGACCGCTTGACGGCTCTGGAGCTGCGGATGGATTCACTTTGGAGCATCCGCGATGCTGAGAAAGTCGTGGATAGCACGTTCAGTGAGTTGGTCACACCGCAGATAAAAATTACTGAGGGAGATAGTGAATGGGTGACCAACAGACAGAGGAAGAGTAGGAAGGCAGTGCAGGGGTCCCCTGCGGTCATCTCCCTCCAAAACAGGTATACCGTTTTGGATACTGTTGGCGGAGATGGCTCACCAGGGGAAGGTGGCAGTGGCCAGGTTCATGGCACCGTGGCTGGCTCTGCTGCACAGGAGGGCAGGAAAAAGAGTGGCAGAGCTATAGTGATAGGGGACTCGATTGTAAGGGGAATAGACAGGCGTTTCTGCGGACGCAACCGAGACTCCAGGATGGTATGTTGCCTCCCTGGTGCAAGGGTCAAGGATGTCTCGGAGCGGCTGCAGGACATTCTGGAGGGGGAGGGTGAACAGCCAGTTGTCGTGGTGCATATAGGCACCAACGATATAGGTAAAAAACAGGATGAGGTCCTACAAGCTGAATTTAGGGAGTTAGGAGTTAAACTAAAGAGTAGGACCTCAAAGGTAGTAATCTCAGGATTGCTACCAGTGCCACGGGTTAGTCAGAGTAGGAATGACAGGATAGCTAAGATGAATACGTGGCTTGAGAGATGGTGCAAGAGGGAGGGATTCAAATTCCTGGGCCATTGGAACCGGTTCTGGGGGAGGTGGGACCAGTACAAATTGGACGGTCTGCATCTGGGCAGGACTGGAACCAATGTCCTAGGGGGAGTGTTTGCCAGTGCTGTTGGGGAGGGTTTAAACTAATGTGGCAGGGGGATGGGAACCGATGCAGGAAGTCAGTGGGAAATAAAGTGGTGACAGAAACAAAAGGCAGTAAGGGAGAGTGTACAGAACATGACCGGACAGATGGTCTGAGAAAGCAGGGCAAAGACCAAGGGAAGTCTAGATTAAACTGCATTTATTTCAATGCAAGAAGTCTGATGGGCAAGGCAGATGAACTCAGGGCATGGATGGGTACATGGGACTGGGATGTTATAGCTATTACTGAAACATGGCTAAGGGAGGGGCAGGACTGGCAGCTCAATGTTCCAGGGTACAGATGCTATAGGAAAGATAGAGCAGGAGGTAAGAGAGGAGGGGGAGTTGCGTTCTTGATTAGGGAGAACATCACGGCAGTAGTGAGAGGGGATATATCCGAGGGTTCGCCCACTGAGTCTATATGGGTAGAACTGAAAAATAAGAAGGGAGAGATCACTTTGATAGGATTGTACTACAGACCCCCAAATAGTCAACGGGAAATTGAGGAGCAAATATGTAAGGAGATTACAGACAGCTGCAAGAAAAATAGGGTGGTAATAGTAGGGGACTTTAACTTTCTCAACATTGACTGGGACAGCCATAGCATTAGGGGCTTGGATGGAGAGAAATTTGTTGAGTGTATTCAGGAGGAATTTCTCATTCAGTATGTGGATGGCCCGACTAGAGAGGGGGCAAAACTTGACCTCCTCTTGGGAAATAAGGAAGGGCAGGTGACAGAAGTGTTAGTGAGGGATCACTTTGGGACCAGTGATCATAATTCCATTAGTTTTAAGATAGCTATGGAGAAGGATAGGTCTGGCCCAAAAGTTAAAATTCTAAATTGGGGAAAGGCCAATTTTGATGGTATTAGACAGGAACTTTCAGAAGTTGATTGGGAGAGTCTGTTGGCTGGCAAAGGGATGTCTGGTAAGTGGGAGGCTTTCAAAAGTGTGTTAACCAGGGTTCAGGGTAAGCACATTCCTTATAAAGTGAAGGGCAAGGCTGGTAGAAGTAGGGAACCTTGGATGACTCGGGAGATTGAGGCACTAGTCAAAAAGAAGAAGGAGGCATATGACATGCATAGGCAGCTGGGATCAAGTGGATCCCTTGAAGAGTATAGAGATTGCCGGAGTAGAGTTAAGAGAGAAATCAGGAGGGCAAAAAGGGGATATGAGATTGCTTTGGCAGATCAGGCAAAGGTGAATCCAAAGAGCTTCTACAAATACCTAAAGGGCAAAAGGGTAACTAGAGAGAGAGTAGGGCCTCTTAAGGATCAACAAGGTCATCTATGTGCGGAACCACAAGAGATGGGTGAGATTCTGAATGAATATTTCACATTGGTATTTACGGTTGAGAAAGGCATGGATGTTAGGGAACTTGGGGAAATAAATAGTGATGTCTTGAGGAGTGTACATATTACAGAGAGGGAGGTGCTGGAAGTCTTAACGCGCATCAAGGTAGATAAATCTCCGGGACCTGATGAAATGTATCCCAGGACGTTATGGGAGGTTAGGGAGGAAATTGCGGGTCCCCTAGCAGAGATATTTGAATCATCCACCGCTACAGGTGAGGTGCCTGAAGATTGGAGGGTAGCAAATGTTGTGCCTTTGTTTAAGAAGGGCGGCAGGGAAAAGCCTGGGAACTACAGACCAGTGAGCCTGACATCTGTAGTGGGTAAGTTGTTAGAGGGTATTCTGAGGGACAGGATCTACAGGCATTTGGAGAGGCAGGGACTAATTAGGAACAGTCAGCATGGTTTTGTGAGAGGAAAATCATGTCTCACGAATTTGATTGAGTTTTTTGAAGGGGTAACCAAGAAGATAGATGAGGGCTGTGCAGTAGACGTGGTCTACATGGACTTCAGCAAAGCATTTGACAAGGTACCGCATGGTAGGTTGTTACATAAGGTTAAATCTCATGGGATCCAAGGTGAGGTAGCCAATTGGATACAAAATTGGCTTGACGACAGAAGACAGAGGGTGGTTGTAGAGGGTTGTTTTTCAAACTGGATGCCTGTGTCCAGCGGTGTGCCTCAGGGATCGGTGCTGGGTCCGCTGTTATTTGTTATTTATATTAATGATTTGGATGAGAATTTAGGAGGCATGGTTAGTAAATTTGCAGATGACACCAAGATTGGTGGCATTGTGGACAGTGAAGAAGGTTATCTAGGATTGCAACGGGATCTTGATAAATTGGGCCAGTGGGCCGATGAATGGCAGATGGAGTTTAATTTAGATAAATGTGAGGTGATGCATTTTGGTAGATCGAATCGGGCCAGGACCTACTCCGTTAATGGTAGGGCGTTGGGGAGAGTTATAGAACAAAGAGATCTGGGAGTACAGATTCATAGCTCCTTGAAAGTGGAGTCACAGGTGGATAGGGTGGTGAAGAAGGCATTCAGCATGCTTGGTTTCATTGGTCAGAACATTGAATGCAGGAGTTGGGATGTCTTGTTGAAGTTGTACAGGGCATTGGTGAGGCCACACTTGGAGTACTGTGTACAGTTCTGGTCACCCTATTATAGAAAGGATATTATTAAACTAGAAAGAGTGCAGAAAAGATTTACTAGGATGCTACCGGGACTTGATGGTTTGACTTATCGGGAGAGGTTAGACAGACTGGGACTTTTTTCCCTGGAGAGTAGGAGGTTAAGGGGTGATCTTATAGAAGTCTATAAAATAATGAGGGGCATAGATAAGGTCGATAGTCAAAATCTTTTCCCAAAGGTAGGGGAGTCTATAACGAGGGGGCACAGATTTAAGGTGAGAGGGGAGAGATACAAAAGGGTCCAGAGGGGCAATTTTTTCACTCAAAGGGTGGTGAGTGTCTGGAACGAGCTGCCAGAGGCAGTAGTACAGGCGGGTACAATTTTGTCTTTTAAAAAGCATTTGGACAGTTACATGGGTAAGATGGGTATCGAGGGATATGGGCCAAGTGCAGGCAATTGGGACTAGCTTAGTGGTATAAACTGGGCGACATGGACATGTTGGGCCGAAGGGCCTGTTTCCATGTTGCAACTTCTATGATTCTATCCTTAAGCCTTCCTGTTCCCCAGGCCCCTCAGTGTCTTTCTAGCCATTACTTTTTTATCTCCCAAAATGCATCACCTTACACTTCTCTGCATTAAGTTGCAACTGCCACCTGTCTGCCCATTCCACTCACCCTGTCTGCCCAGTCCACTCACTTGTCTGCCCATTCCACTCACCCTGTCTGCCCATTCCACTCACCCTGTCTGCCCATTCCACTCATTTGTCTGCCCATTCCACTCACCCTGTCTGCCCATTCCACTCATTTGTCTGCCCATTCCACTCACCCTGTCTGCCCATTCCACTCACCCTGTCTGCCCATTCCACTCACTTGTCTGCCCATTCCACTCACCCTGTCTGCCCATTCCACTCACCCTGTCTGCCCATTCCACTCACCCTGTCTGCCCATTCCACTCACCCTGTCTGCCCATTCCACTCACTTGTCTGCCCATTCCACTCACCCTTTCTGCCCATTCCACTCACTTGTCTGCCCATTCCACTCACCCTATCTGCCCATTCCACTCACTTGTCTGCCCATTCCACTCACCCTGTCTGCCCATTCCACTCACCCTGTCTGCCCATTCCACTCACCTGTCTGCCCATTCCGCTCACTTATCTGCCCATTCCACTCACTTGTCTGCCCATTCCACTCACCTGTCTGCCCATTCCACTCACCCTGTCTGCCCATTCCACTCACCTGTCTGCCCATTCCGCTCACTTATCTGCCCATTCCACTCACTTGTCTGCCCATTCCACTCACTTGTCTGCCCATTCCACTCACCCTGTCTGCCCATTCTGCTCACTTGTCCGCCCATTCCACTCACCTGTCTGCCCATTCTGCTCACTTGTCCGCCCATTCCACTCACCCTGTCTGCTCATTCCAACTCACCTGTCTGCCCATTCCACTCACCTGTCTGCCCATTCCGCTCACTTGTCTGCCCATTCCAACTCACCCGTCTGCCCATTCCACTCACCCTGTCTGCCCATTCCACTCACCCGTCTGCCCATTCCGCTCACTTGTCTGCCCATTCCGCTCACTTGTCTGCCCATTCTAACTCACCCGTCTGCCCATTCCACTCACCCTGTCTGCCCATTCCACTCACCTGTCTGCCCATTCCGCTCACTTGTCTGCCCATTCCAACTCACCCGTCTGCCCATTCCACTCACCCTGTCTGCCCATTCCACTCACCTGTCTGCCCATTCCGCTCACTTGTCTGCCCATTCCGCTCACTTGTCTGCCCATTCCAACTCACCCGTCTGCCCATTCCACTCACCCTGTCTGCCCATTCCACTCACCCTGTCTGCCCATTCCACTCACTTGTCTGCCCATTCCACTCACCTGTCTGTCCTCTTGAAAACTTTTTACTGTCCTCCTCACTGTTTGCCAAACCGCCAGCAAATACCGTGTCCCCCGTGCCCAATCCGAACCATCTTTATATATCAAGAACAAAAATGGATTGAGCACTGAACTCTGGGGGTCGGCTTCTTCAAACCTTTCTCCAATCTGAACACCCACTTACCCTAACCCTTTGTTCCTGTCCATCAACCAACTTTCTATTCATGCTGCTACATTGATACATCTGGCCTGAATTTTTGTAACAAATGTCCTGTGAGACAACTTAGCAAATTCCTTCTGAAAATCCATGTACACTACATCTTCTGTATTCCTTTTATCTATACAATCAGTCACTTTTTCAAAAAACTATATTAAATTTGTCAAACATGACTTACCTTTTACAAATCCACGCTTGATTGATTGTCTCAGGCATCTGTAAGTGCTTGCTAATTTGAAGTGTAATTTGAATTCTAAGAGTTTGCTTACAACTGATTAACTGGCCAACAATTAACTTGGTTATCCTTCTCTCCCTTCTTGACTAGTATAACTTCAAGTTAGCCTGAACAACATCTTATATCTTGCTGCTACAGCATTCAGGTTAACGTATTATGACATTAGCCATTGCACTTCTGCTAGAAACACAATGGGCCAAAGTATGCGCTCACAAGTACAATTACTATATTATGTGCACAGCAAGATACCTCCCAATCGGACAATTCACCATTAACGTGGCTTTGCACACACAACATTTAAATGCCCACAAACTATGCAGCTCAGTGACATTTTTAATATCTTTTCCCTCTAATATGAGTCTTCCCCTACTTGCAGGATACAATGACATTCAGTGGAAGGGAACAAGTGCACACTGGGGGAGGACTGTGAGAATATAGGCTCCTGAATATGTTCAAGGAGACTTTCCTACATATCGTTGGAAAGAAAACCACTGAAGGAATAAGGGATGCCAATGTTGTGGGTCACCACAGAACCCATGGTTGGTAACCTCATCTATTATGCTTCTGTCATGTCATGCAGCATGATACCATATCAGTGCCATACATCATCGGAAATGTTATGTATCCAAACTTCCAATATACATATGGGCTCCTCAGTCAGAACATTACCTCACTATCTCAAGGGAAGATGAAAAATGAAATGATCTGGCTAACTAGTTGGATACGAAATAGTTAGGGTACCAGTGGGATGAGCTGCAATGGGTGTAGTGGCCTTTTCTGGTCCTTAACTGCTCTTATGTCCACAAACTTTCTGGATCAGGTGCTGTTCCTCATTGGTTAATAAATGGAAACAACTTAATAACGTTTTTGGTTTTTTTTGTTTGTTCTATTCTTCCAATTTCTCCTGTATTTGAGATTATGGACACTCACATGCCATAAATCTAAAGGAGGTCCACTTTCCAGACAACAGGACTGGTAACTTAAAAAAACATTGTTAAAATTAGAGCTAGGCCATTTAGGAGGGAAATCAGGAAGCACTTTTTCACACAAAGGATGGTAGAAATCTGGAATTCTCTCCCCAAAAGGTTGTGTATGCTGGGACAATTAGAGTTTTGAAGACTGAGTTCGATAGACTTTTGTTAGGTAAGGGTATAAAGGGATATGGAGCTAAAGTGAGAAAATGGAGTTGTGGTATCGATCAGCCAGATCTAATTGAATGGGCACGAGGGGTTGATTGGCCTACTCCTAACCCTGTGTTCCTATGGTATTGCTTCCTTTGTCCTCAATCCCTTCTTCCATCCAGTTTCCTAAAGTGGAATACCCTGATAATGCGGAGTGTTCCTTTATTTAGCTTGGCTCACAACGAACAATAGAGGCCAATTTAAATCATTTCCTGACATTTAACATTGGATGTCAATTAAATATGTTTGGATGTCAGTCTAGCGGCAAACGGTTAGTCACTGTTCTAGGAAGCAATTAAAAACCATAATAATTTGATGTAGAAAAAGCTCCTTCTATTGAACTAAATGGCTTGTCTCAGTGGTTAACACAAATTGTCCGGAAGCATGTCATGTTTACAATAACATCTGCATGTGTCTACAAGAAGGCAACACACATTTTCAGAGAAAAGCAGTTAGAAAAGCACATGGGATCCTGAGCTTTATAGATAGCGGCATAGAGTACAAAAGCAAGGAAGTCGTAATGAACCTTTATAAAACACTGGTTCGGCCAGAACTGGAGTATTGTGTCCAATTCTGGGCACCGCACTTTAGGAAGGATGGGAAGGCCTTAGAGAAGGTGCAGAAAAGATTTACTAGAATGGTTCCAGGGGTGAGGGACTTCAGTTACGTGGATAGACTGGAGAAGCTGGGGTTGTTCTCCTTAGAGCAGAGAAGGTTGAGAGGAGATTTGATAGAAGTGTTCAAAATCATGAAGGGTTTAGATAAAGTAAATAAAGAGAAACTGTTCCCATTGGCGGAAGGGTCGAGAACCAGAGGACACAGATTTAAGGTGATTGGCAAAAGAACCAAAGCCGACATGGGGAAAAATCTTTTTACGCAGCAAGAAGTTACGATCTGGAATGCGCTGCCTGAAAGGGGGTGAAAGCAAATTCAATCGTGGCTTTCAAAAAGGAATTGGATAAATACTTGAAGGGAAAAAATTTGAAGGGCTATGGGGAAGGAGTTGAATGGGACTAACTGGATTGCTCTCACAAAGAGCCAGCATGGGCTCGAAGGGACAAATGGCCTCCTTCTGTGCTGTAACCATTCTATGATTCTAACCATGCTATACTATAAAACTCAGCAACCATAATCACAAAGGCAATGGAACAAATGCTGTCTGTAATGCGAGGTACATTTTTTTTCATTCTTGGGATGTGGACATCGCAGGTAAGTCCGGCATTTATTGCCCATCGCTAGTTGCCGATGAGAAAGTGGTGGTGGGCCTTCTTCTTGAACTGCTGCAGTCTTTGTGGTTTAAGTGCTCCCACAATGCTGTTAGCTAGGGAATTCCAGGATTTTGACCCAGCTATATATTAGAATGGAAGGAATGAACATAAGCAAAACCACAAGATTGTGGGAATAATAAACAATGAAAGTTAGCCAGCAATGTGTTACAGGCTACAACACAATTCCAGAACCCTGAAAATTCTTTCACATTTGAGTTTCTTGCTCACAGATCTTATTCTTTTCAAAGCCTTTTAACAAGCATGTGACTGATGCCGTGGTTACAAGAGAAAAACCTTCATCACTTTCCCAATGGAAAGGAGACACCAGTTGGAGACGGTACAGATCTTTTATTGCCTGGTAGTTTCTCAAGAGTCCATCACATTGTGAATGGAGCCCATGTAGCCATCAGGACTCCACATCTGAACCCCAGTGCATACATCAACAGGAAGGAGTACCAACCCACAAATGCACATCTGCTTTCAGCCAGAGAAATGTCATCCTGCACCTCAATGCCACGTATCTCATCAGCCATGATGTTTTATTCTGCAAAGATCCACAGTGCCTGGCATAATTTAACAAGCCCCAGAGCAGGATCATGTGCTTGCTCCAACCTTTGTGGCCAAGGCTGAGGACCCCCAATCAGAAAGCTCCATAACAGCAGCAGACTGCAGATACAATGAGGCCCATCCCACCGCCCGAGATAACGCAGCACACATGATAAAGGTGCTAATACAATGATTCTGTAGTTTGAGAGGGCTTAGGCACGGTGCTACAGTACAATATTATGTTGTCATTTCAGTTAAATCTATGTAATCACCGTCTGCTGCATGCTGCACAGTTTTGCTATCCAAAGAGGAGAGAGCAGCTCCACAGGAAAGGGATGAGGGAGAGGAAGAGCATGACTTGGACAGGAAGGATGTTCTAGCCGGCAGCTCTGTTATGGACAATTGCTTCCAGTATTAGATACCTCTAGTCACTGACAGACTTTGTTTTTTCATATGAACACCCACGCCTAGTAGCCTCCAGACGTGAGGCCCATTCCCTGTACTCAAGCTGACTTTGCATTGAGGTTGCCCTCTCACTGAGGGAATTTTACTGGGCACGAAAAATCAGGGCTAATGTCTTCCCTTTATGAAGATGTCTCTGATAGATTGATTTCTTAAAATATACAATCTGCCTCATTCTACTTCATTGAGATGAAAAATTTGAATAAGTCATCCTTGGTTCTGCAGTTTGAACTATATTCCAGCACTTACTTCCATGTTTTGGCATTTTCTATAAGCAGACCAAGTCACTAATGAACCAAAACCTGTCACCTCATACACCGCTGTGTATGGGCTAGTGCACAGAGGTATAATGATTAATAACTAATTGCAGGAAATCATTTACCGACGAGTACATGGAATGCCCACCATATTCTGCCATCACCCTTGAAGGCAGAAAATATGTCACCAGACCAATGCATACAACAACAATAGTTTATATAGCACCTTTAATATAGTAAAACATCCCAAGGCGGTTCACAGGAGCGGTATCAAACAAAATTTAACACTGAGCTACATAAGGCGATATTAGGACAGGTGACCAAAAGCTTGGTCAAAGAGGTAGATTTTAAAGAGCGTTTTAAAGGTAGAGAGGTAGAGAGATGGAGAGGTCTGGGGAGGGAATTCCAAAGATTAGGGCCTAGGCAGCTGAACGTATGGTCGCCAATGGTGGATCAATGAAAATGGTGGATGCGCAAGAGGCCAGAAATGAAGGAGCGCAGAGACCTCGGAGGGTTGTAGGGCTGGAGGAGGTTACAGAGATAGGGAGGGGCGAGGCCATGGAAGGATTTGAAAACAAGGATGAGAATTTTAAACTCTAGATGTGGCCGGACCGGGTGCCAATGTAGGTCATTGAGCACAGGGGTGATGAGTCAACGGGACTTAGTGCGAGTTAGGATACGGACAGCAGAGTTTTGGATGAGCTCAAGTTTACTGAGGTTGGAAGTTGGGAGGTTGGCCAAGAGAGCATTGGAACAGCCCGCTTGATGGTACCCCATCCACCACCCTAAACATTCACTCCCTTCACCACCGGCACACTGTGGCTGCAGTGTGTACCATCTACAGGATGTACTGCTGCAACTCGCCAAGGCTTCTTCGACAGCACCTCCCAAACCCGTGACCTCTACCACCTAGAAGGACAAGGGCAGCAGGCACATGGGAACACCACCACCTGCACGTTCCCCTCCAAGTCACACACCATCCCAACTTGGAAATATATCACCATTCCTTCATCGTCGCTGAGTCAAAATCCTGGAGCTCCCGACCTAACAGCACTGTGGGAGAAACTTCACCACATGGACAACAGCAATTTATGAAGACGGCTCACCACCACCTTCACAAGGGCAATTAGGGATGGGCAATAAATGCTGGCCTTGCCAGCGACGCGCACATCCCATGAACGAATAAAAAAAGTCTAGAGGTAACAAACACATAGATGAGGGTTTCACCAGCAGATGAGCTGAGGCGGGGCGGAGACGCGCGATGTTATGGAGGTGGAAGTAGGCGGTCTTGGTGGTGCCAAGGATTTGGGGTTGGAAGCTTATCGCAGGATCAAATAGGATGCCAAGGTTGCGAATGGTCTGGTTCAGCCTCAGACAGTGGCCAGGGAGAGGAGTGGAGTCGGTGGCTCGGGAACGGAGTTTGTGGCGTGGACCGAAGACAATGGCTTCGGTCTTCTCAATATTTAGTTGGAAGAAATTTCTGCTCATCCAATACTGGATGTCGGACAAGCAGCATGACAAATCAGAGGCAGCGGAGAGGTCGAGAGAGATGGTGCTAAGTAGAGCTGGCTCTTGCCAGCGTACATGTGGAACTTGACGTGTTTTCAGATGATGTCGCCGAGGGGCAGCATGTAGATGAGAAATAGGAGGGGGCCAAGGATAGATCCTTGGGGACTCCAGAGGTAATGGTGCGGGAGCGGGAAGAGAAGCCATTGCAGGTGATTCTTTGGCTACAACTGGATAGATAGGAATGGAACAAGGCGAGGGAAGTCACATCCAGCTGGACGACGGAGGCGAGGCATTGGAGGTCAATGGTGTGGTCAACCGTGTCAAAGGCTGCAGACAGGTCGAGAAGGATGAGGAGAGATAGTTTACCATCGTCACAGGATGTCATTTGTGACTTTGATAAGGGCCATTTCAGTACTGTGGCAGGGCAGAAACCTGATTGGAGGGATTCAAACATGGAGTTGAGGGAAAGATTGGCCCAGATTTGGGAGACAGCAACACATTCAAGGACTTTGGAGAGAAAAGAGAGGTTGGTGATGGGGTGGTAGTTTGCAAGGACAGAGGGGTCAAGGGTGGGTTTATGAGGAGGGACATGATGACAGCAAATTTGAAGGGGAGGGGGACAATACCTGAGGAGAAGGAACCCTTAACAATATCAGCTAACATGGGTGGTCAGCAGTTTGGTGGGAATAGGGTCGAGGGAGCAGGAGGTGGATCTCATGGACAAGGTGAGCTCGGAGAGAGCATCAGGGGAGATAGGAGAAGAAACTAGAAAAAGATGCAAGTTCAGAGCTAGGGCAGGGGGGAACCAAAGGTGAAGTTTGGCTTGGTGGCCTAGGGGAATGGGGGCAAGCAGCAGAGGCAGCTGAATGGATGGTCTCATTCTTAGTGACAAAGAAGTCCATGAGCTCCTCGCATTTGTTGTTGGAGGTGATGGTGGAGAGGGCAGGGGAGAGGGGTTTAAGAAGATGAAGAGAAGCCAAGGGTTATCTTTGCATACAGGCTAAAACTCCTTGGTCAAATTTACTTAGAGGTGAAATAATATACAGAAGCAAAAAGATATAGTTAAGATACTAATATAGTACTTAAAGGACATCAGAACTAGACTCAGTGCTCAAAGGGTTAACATTCCTTTTTATGATATTGAATTGTACAGGGTCTGACAAGCAGTTGGGTCTCTTTCATAGACCTTCAAGATGGAATGGTGTGGGTGGATGACATAAGTTTCATTTCATCCGTAGACTTTATTACTCTCATATCTGAACTGAAAACTTGAAGCCAGAGCGGCCATGGACATCCATGTTGTTTGAACTAAACAAACCTTTGAAGGTGAGGTGTTAATGGATGGAAATAGCAGCTTCATTCAGTAACTTCCCACCAGACTGAGTTCCACACCTTAAAATGGATTTTCCTCAGTGATCAGAGAGAGAGAGAGAGTGGTCCTGTCTGTCAAGCTTGTCCACAGAATAATTTGAACTTTTGTTCCCCAGCTATCAATAGGATCAAAGGCAATTATTTTATCAGCAATCTGTTTTTCCACAAACTGAACGTATGTCTGGCCATTCTGTGACTTAGCGGCAGTCTCTGTTTTAGACCCAAATATTTAAAACAATGTGAAATAAAAACAGAAATTCACAATTCAGTGACAGGGTGTTTCAACTTACTACTGTTCGTGAGTTAAGGTCGCCAATTTTAACTCTACCCACCCAGCGGAAATCGGTAAAAGGGGCAGTTAAAATAGCCGCGGCGACTTACTCCCTCTGATCCTGCCGTCCTCCTGCACTTTTGAGCAGGCAAGTACATCACTCTTCTTTAAATATGCAGGTCGGGCTCTGATGATGTCATTGGGGCCCAACTGTAATTTTAACCCGAGGTCTGTACAGGGAAGCCATCGTGGTTTCCCCACCAGGCCAACCTGGAGGCCAGCGGATCCAGAGGCAGAAGAGGCTCAGAAAGATAAGCACTTGTTGCATTTTTTTGGTTTCTTTGAGCTGAAGTGCTCCTGCAGACCCCACAAGGAAACCTTGGGCGTCCCCTACCCCGGGCTTCCCTCCCTCTCTCCTGACCGCAATGTCCTCCCAACCCCCCTCCCAAACACTTAACTGACTGCCGGAGACCGTTCGTTCAGGTCCCCGGCAACCGCCCCCTGCCGCCCGAAATCCCGCTTCCGCCCGCTGACCCGCTAACACTTCCCACCATGTTCGATCAGGAGACGGGATCCATACAGATGAGGCCCTAGAGTTAAAATCTCCGGGCCTCCATGCTGCGGAGAGCTGGACAATTTCCCATCCACCTCAGCACCTGCATGCACAACTCCCATCGGCAGTTAAAATCTGAGCCACTGTTATCTGCAATTTGCAGTGTCCCATTGAGACAAAATGTATATTTTCAGCACTTCAGAACAGACAGAAAAACGTAATTTAAAATTTGGCATCGGCCACTTGTATCTCTGAGTGAAGCCCCACTGTTTCTGTGGCAGTGGTGAAAAACACTGTAGAACTAGCTGCACAGTCAGACTGTGGCAATTGGAGATGTCGGTCCTCAATGGATTTTCTTTGCTTATGTTCCAAAACTAATTAAGTCGAAAGTTGCTTGAAGGCTAGAACAGTTAATGGTTGTCAGTTAACAGACTTTGGAACTGACTCTCCACCATTAAAGTGAGATGTTTGCTGGAAAATTGTAATAGCAAGACAGTTACATGCCACCTCACAAAGTGGGAAACTGACTTCAAAGGCATGGTTTGATGTGGACGGATCTGTGTGGCACAGGTCTGGTTGCTCAGCTTTAATTCTGTCTGGAGATCTGTATTCCAGGGATAATGAGGAGAACTTTTACCCAGTAGTGCTCATGGAGGACAACTGAGATCTAAATGGTCCATCCCACACCATTGCACAACTATTGCTGCTCTTTAACTGTTACTAGGAGGTCTAAGAAAACTAAATTGGTCATTTTTTCTAATAGCATCTATTTAGCATCACCCCTGAAATTTCTAGTTGGACGACCTACCATTCCATAGTACGGTTTGTTGAAGGACCTACTCGCTGCCAACCTTTGTTTTAAGGTATAACATTTACTGGACTCTGGCCAGTTAATTGTGACCTCAAAAAAAAAATAAGGACATAAGAACATAAGAAATAGGAACAGGAATAGGCCATATGGCCCCTCGAGCCTGCTCCGCCATTCAATAAGATCATGGCTGATCTTCGACCTCAACTCCACTTTCCCGCCCTATCCCCATATCCCTTGAGTTCCTGTGTCCAAAAATCTATCGATTTCGGTCTTGAATATACTCAACAACTGAGCACCCACAGCCCTCTGGGGTATAGAATTCCAAAGATTCACAACCCTCTTAGTGAAGAAATGTTTCCTTATCTCGGTCCTAAATGGGCGACTCCTTATCTTGAGACTATGACCCCTAGTTCTAAACTCACCAGCCAGGGGAAACAGCCTTTCAGTATCTACCTTGTCAAGCCCTCTAAGAATTTTATACATTTCAATGAGATCACCTCTCATTCTTCTCAAATCCAGAGAATATAGGCCCATTCTACTCAATCCTCACAGGACAACGCTCTCATCCCAGGAATCAATCCAGTGAACTGTATATCCTTGCAAGTGTATCCTTCCTTAGGTAAGGAGACCAAAAAGGTGCACAGTACTCCAGGTGTGGTCTCACCAGAGCCCTATATAGTTGCAGCAAGATCTCCTTACTCTTATATTCCAACACCCTTGCAATAAAGGCTGACGTACCATTTGCCTTCTTAAATGTTTGCTGTACCTGCATATTAACTTTCTGTTAATAACTGGCATAAGTCATGATTTTCCAGAAAATGGAATCCTGGGGTTGTTTATAAAATATTCTAAATTCGTAATTCCAAAAGCAAAATTATAATTGCATCTCACCAATCAGAAGTCTGCGCCTTCCTTTCCCATGTGTGCAATTAAACGCTTTAGTCTAGAAATGACTATTGGCGGCATTAACTCATTGGTAGGGCAGTTCTTTGACTGCTATTTTAGCAGAGGTGTTAACCCGTTTAAAATAAAGGTCTGATAATATCGCCAACAGTCATTCTTAGGTTTGTTAGTTTAGATTCATAGATTCGAGGATCACAGTAGCAGTCTTCTCTGGCTCACTCTGACCATCATGCTTAACTGTCCCATCTCAACCATCTCAATCCATTGCTACAAACTGACACAGGGCATGGGGAGCGATTTTTAAGCAGCGCCCAAAACGGGCATGAAGCGGGTGGAGTGCTGGCATAAAGCCCGAGCCATTTTGAGGCCTGAGCCTCATTAACATGTTGCCGGTGAGCTGGATGCACCGAGCAGGAGCCTGGCTGCAGGTCGCCGGGTTATGGGAGGGCAGGAAATCGGCCGTCTCCTACTCTGAACCTGGACACGCCTGGGGGAGGTGATCTGGGGCACGGGCCTTGAATGGCCAGGCAGTGGGCCGGGGTTGTGGTAGGGGTTTGGTGGCCCATAAGGAGCACTCCTGCTCCTCTTGAACCCATCAAAAAATAATTAAAAGCTTCCTGGGTTGTTTTCTGAGCAGCCACTGGTGATCCCTTTAGGGACCAGTGGTTAGGCTGCTCAGCACCTGGCACAAATGGACAGAGCCTGCATGGCTCGTGCTCTGCCCATTTTTACCTGAAAATTGCAACTGGGCTCATACAAGCGGCGTAGGAATCTGATTTGCATATTTTAACAGTCTCCTGCCTGTTTCAGGTGGGCAGGCTGCTCGACCATTTACAGGCCCATCTGAAAACTGTCTCAGGTGAGCCTTGATCATTAATGGGGTGACCGAGGGACTTCTTCACCCCGCCCTCTCCCACCAGTTTTCAATTGATGGCCTCCTGTTTGTCAGGTGAGAAATGGGTGACCGGCAGGTGAAAGTAACCCCCGGTGTTTTAACAGTTGATGTCAAACAGTCATTGACCTATTCATCATTCAGAATGCTGCATTGCATATCCTCGTTTTCTCCAGACAGTTAATTCCACTTATATGCATGGGTGCCAATAATGCAGCCTGGAGTTGTTCAGATGCCATCCAACACTGTCATTTAAACATCATTGACACTTGAGCACAAAACCTGGGAAAGCCATTTCAACAAGTCTTCCTCAGCAGCTTTCTAACCTTGGAAACTGCTCTGCCCTAGTGTCTCATGTCTCCCACACCAACCTCACACGAGCACATACCATTCCCTACTGTGACCAAACCTTAACATGTTTCCAAATAGCCATGGCGAATAAAAGGCATCACCACCTGAGTACTCTTCATCAATACCCATGGACAGTGCCAATAATCACCTGCTACGATATTTCTAAAGTTCTTTAATTAAATACTGATTACTTTAACAAATGAAGAGCTTCAGGATAATCAGTTAACAAACTATGTAGCTGTAGTTCACCCTGAGACCTGATGTGCAACATTTTTGGATGTATCCCAATTTTTAGTTTATCATCGACTCATCTTTAACTGGTTGACTTCAGATGCAAAGCACTTCCCACCCAGACTGAGAAACAGAAAATCTCAGCCAAGCCTTAAGATAATTCTCAAGTTACAGATACTGATTTTTGATTGAATCTACTTCACAAGTTCTCAAATGGCATGAACGCTGGATAGTTGAGAAATGAATGCGGGGCGGGGGAATGAACACAATTGCACTCTACAATTACTTCTGTGGAGGAGGGCTGTGATATCTTTCTCCACCTAAATAGTTTCAAAATAAAAAGACATGTTAGTGATCTGGTTACTATCACGCAATGCTAACAATGATGAATGTCACGAATACTTGTGGTTTGTGCAAGTTTCTCTTCCATCGACCACATTAACAAACAAGGTCTTACACCACTGCTGCCAACTTACCGTCCTGCTGAAATAAACTGTATAATAATCAAGTTCTGGCTTTTGTTGCTATTTGACTTTTTCGGTGTGATTTTTTTTTCCTTTTTATCGAACCCAATTTTCCTAATAGGGTTTATTCGAATATTGATCTTTATTAGTAATTGGAATTCTTCCATTCGCCACTCCCTGTCCCAGCCCTGTATCACGTCAATCCATTTCTTAATGGGACACACTCATTCTCTCCAACATTCCATCCAATTATTTTATACTGCACTGCAAATATCAGGTACGGTCGCATAGTGGTTATATTACTGGACTAATAATCCAGAGGTCTGGAATAATAATCCGGAGTCATGAGTTCAAAACGTGCCACGGCAGCTGGAGAATTTAAATTCAATTAAATAAATAAAATCTGGAATAAAAAAACTAGTATCAGTAATGGCAGCCATGAAACTACTGGATTGTCATAAAAATCCATCTGGTTCACTAATGTCCTTTAGGGAAGGAAACCTGCCATTTTACCCGGTATCGCTTATATGTAACTCCAGACCCACAGCAATGTGGTTGGTTCTTCATAGGCCTCTGAAAAGGCCTAGTAAGCCTCTCAGTTATACAATCTCGCTACAAAAAGTCATAAGAATAAAGCCGGACAGACCACCCGGCATCGGACCACTAGGCACCGGACACGACAAAGGCAAACCAAGCCCAGTCGACTCTGCAAAGTCCTCCTGACGAACATCTAGGGACTTGTGCCAAAATTGGGAGAGCTGTCCCACAGACTAATCAAGCAACAGCCTGACATAGCCATACTCACAGAATCATACCTTTCAGCCAACGTCCTAGATTCTTCCATCACCATCCCTGGGTATGTCCGGTCCCACCTGTGGGACAGACCCACCAGAGGTGGCGGTACAGTGGTATACAGTCAGGAGGGAATGGCCCTGCGAGTCCACAACATTGTCTCAGGACCTCATGAACTCTCATGGCATCAGATCAAACATGGGCAAGGAAACCTCCTGCTGATTACCACCTACCGCCCTCCCTCAGCTGATGAATCAGTCCTCCTCCATGTTGAGCACCACTTGGAGGAAGCACTGAGGGTAGCAAGGGCACAGAACGTACTCTGGGTGGGGCACTTCAATGTCCATCAACAAGAGTGGCTCGGTAGCACCACTACTGATGGAGCTGGCAGAGTCCTGAAGGACATAGCTGCCAGAATGGGCCTGCGGCAGGTGGTGAGCAAACCAACACGAGGGAAAAACCTACTTGACCTTGTCCTCATCAATCTACCTGTCGCAGAAGCATCTGTCCATGACAGTATTGGTAGGAGTGACCACCGCACAGTCCTTGTGGAGACGAAGTCCCGTCTTCACACTGAGAACGTGTTGTGTGACAATACCACAATGCTAAATGGGATAGATTCAGAACAGATCTCGAAGCTCAAAACTGGGCATCCTTGAGGCGCTGTGGGCCATCAGCAGCAGCAGATTTGTATTCCAGCACAATCTGTAACCTCACTCTACCATTACCGAGAAGCCAGGTGATCAACCCTGGTTCAATGAGGAGTGTAGAAGAGCATGCCAGGATCAGCACCTGGCGTACCTAAAATGAGGTGCCAACTTGGTGAAGCTACAACACAGGACTACATGCATGCTAAACAGTGGAAGCAACATGCTATAGACAGAGCTAAGCATTTCCACAATCAACGGATCAGATGAAAGCTCTGCAGTCCTGCCACATCCAGTCATGAATGGTGGTGGACAATTAAATAACTAACGGGAGTAGGAGGCTCTGTAAACATCCCCATCCTCAATGATGGCAGATTCCAGCACGTGAGTGCAAAAGACAAGGCTGAAGCATTTGCATCCATCTTCAGCCAAAAGTGTTGAGTGGATGATGCATCTCGGCCTCCTCCCGAAATCCCCACCATCACAGAAACCAGTCTTCAGCCAATTCGATTAATCCACGTGATATCAAGAAACTGTTGAGTGCACGGGATACAACAAAGGCAATGGAACCTGACAACATCCTGGCTGTAGTGCTGAAGACTGGTGCTCCAGAACTAGCCGCGCCTCGAGCCAAACTGTTCCAGTACAGCTACAACACTGGCATCTACCAGACAAAGTGGAAAATTGCCCAGGTATGTCCAGTCCACAAAAAGCAGGACAAATCCAATCCGGCCAATCTACTCTCAATCATCAGCAAAGTGACGGAAGGTGTTGTTGACAGTGCTATCAAGCGGTACTTACTCACCAATAACCTGCTCACCGATGCTCAGTTTGGGTTCCGCCAGGAACACTTGGCTCCAGACCTCATTACAGCCTTGGTCCAAACGTGGGCAAAAGAGATGAATTCCAGAGGTGAGGTGAGAGTGACTGCCCTTGACATCAAGGCAGCATTTGACTGAGTGTGGCACCAAGGAGCCCTAGTAAAATTGAAGTCAATGGGAATCAGGGGGAAAACTCTCCAGTGGCTGGAGTCATACCTAGCACAAAGGAAGATGGTAGTGGCTGTTACAAGCCAATCATCTCAGCCCCAGGACATTGCTGCAGGAGTTCCTCAAGGCAGTGTCCTCGGCCCAACCATCTTCAGCTGCTTCATCAATGACCTTCCCTCCATCATAAGGTCAGAAATGGGGATGTTCACTGATGATTGCACAGTGTTCAGCTCCATTCGCAACCCCTCAGATAATGAAGCAGCCCGTGCCCGCATGCAGCAAGACCTGGACAACATCCAGGCTTGGGCTGATAAGTGACAAGTAATATTCACGCCAGACAAGTGCCAGGCAATGACCATTTCCAACAATAGAGAGTCTCACCACCTCCCCTTGACATTCAATGGCATTACCATCGCCGAATCCCCCACCATCAACATCCTGGGGGTCACCATTGATCAGAAACTTAACTGAACCAGCCACATAAACACTGTGGCTACAAGAGCAGGTCAGAGGCTGGGTATTATGTGGCGAGTGACTCACCTCCTGACTCCGCAAAGCCTTTCTACCATCTACAAGGCACAAGTCAGGAGTGTGATGGAATACTTTCCACTTGCCTGGATGTGGGCAGCTCCAACAACAGTCAAGAAGCTCGACACCATCCAGGACAAAGCAGCCCACTTGATTGGCACCCCATCCACCACCCTAAGCATTCACTCCCTCCACTACTGGCGCACCATGACTGCAGTGTGCACCATCCACAGGATGCACTGCAGCAACTCGCCAAGGCTTCTTCGACAGCACCACTCAAACCCACGACCTCTACCACCTAGAAGGACAATAGCAGCAGGCACATGGGAACAACACCACCTGCACGTTCCCCTCCAAGTTGCACACCATTCCGACTTGGAAATATACGCCATTTCTTCGTCATCACTGGGTCAAAATCCTGGAACTCCCTACCTAACAGCACTGTGGGAGAACCTTAACTACTGGACTGCAGCGGTTCAAGAAGGCGGCTCACCACCATCTTCTCAAGGGCAATTAGGAATGGGCAATAAATGCTGGCCTCGCCAGTGACGCCCACATCCCATGAACGAATAAAAAAAAAATGAATCAATATGCCAGTTCAGCCATGTGAGACGGCAACTCCTCACAGCTAGTTAAATAGAAGATGTACCTCTGGCTGTTGATTGGGATAGAAAAGACACAAGCCACTGAGAAGTTCTGAACACACCATAAATCTTGTCAATAACAATGAGCCATAAGTCTTCATTTGCTGGTGGTCCCCCAAACACCATTTTAAATCAAGCTTCTGAGACACCTCAGTCCATTTTTCCTTGTTTTCAAAAAGGTATCATAATGTTATTTCACGCTTTTTTTCTTATTTCATTTTCCAATTTTATGTGTAATCTACGTTCTATCTTCCAGCTTAATTAAAATTCCTTTATCGTCAATAGTTCCTTGACCATGTGTCAAGGCAGCCATTTTGGGAGTCACTCACAGAGATTGAACTGGGGGCTTCCTCAGTGTAATTATTTCTGAGGTACAAGCTTCAAATTTGTGACTAATTAATAGAAAACACATATTATAAAAAGCCTTTTGCTCAGTGGTACCATTTCCACCTCTGAATCAGAAGGTGCAGGGTTCTAACCCTGGTCCAGATAGTCCCAGCGAGCGAAGACCAGAGCTCCAGCTCTGAATTCTGGGTTGACATCCAGTGAGATAATCACATCTGGTGGATGCAGGCGTTCCCCCTCTTCGTATGGGTTGGGGAGCCCATGAAATCCTCCTGCCATAAAGGACTAACCAGCCTATCGGCTGGTATAAAGATGATTACAGCCAGGGAAGGCCTGTCAGACTGTTAATCAGTCTGCAAATCCTTCCACTACTTCACACTATTCTCCAAGGGAAGAGTGTGAAGGTATGAAAACAACAGCATTATATAAAGCCCAGGGAGAATACAATACTGGAGTAAGAAACAGATTTACTGTAAGTCTTGAGACTGAAATTATTGTGGATTTGAACTCAAGAGTTAGACAGGAAAGTCATGTTGCTATTTCAGGTGAACATCTACTTCTTCCTTTCCAGATGTCCTGAATAGAACCTGCAACAATACCAGCAAAAATGGACACATCTTAGAATTATATGGAATGGAAAATGGATAGTTTAATTATATATCAGTTTGAACATGAGAATTTACAGATGCTTCTTTAATGATTCAATTAAGCACAACTGTTTTAAAACCAGACTGGAGAAGTAGATCAGCCTGCAAGGTAGAAGTTGTAAGTAAAACTTGTTCTGCTGAATCTTGCCTGAAAGCAAGATTATTTTTAACTGTAACAGTTCCAATTGTTGTTCCTTTAACATCCAACAATGGGTTATTATGAACCCAAAGCAGAATATAAATATAAGTACAACAACATACTCCTGAGACAGAATCATAGGGCTCGATTTTCGCACCCCCGATCGGGTGCGTTCGTGGCGGGGGGGGGGGCTGCGAAAATCGGGGATTCCCGGGGTGGATTTGGAGCCCGGCTCCAACCTGCCCACTTCCGGGTTCCCCAGTGACGCGCTGACATGCGCACGCAGCCCCCGCATGTGGGACTCCTGCCGGCTTGTGCCACTTAAAGTACTTAAACAGGTACTTCAGGTTGTTTACAGACCTGATTGACCTGATATTTTAGGAGGGCTGGGATTTTGAAATTAACTGAAACTGGTTCCCGTACTGGGGGAAACACTCCCAGTTCAAATGGACGTGTTGCAGCCATCCGCCTGTGGCAGCTGCAAAGGTCCATTTGACAGGTGGGGGGGGGGAGACCCTCACTCATTGCAGGAGGCCATTCTGTCACTTTGGACAAAGTTTGACCTCCACCACCCTCCTCCTAACAATAAAATTCACCAACTTGCACACTTACCCCAGTGTCCAGACACATTTACCTACCTTGCGGACCCCCTCAGATGTACATCTTCCGGATGGGGGCCGCCGTAGCTGCAGTCATGACCTCCTCGGAGGACGAACAGCATCACCAGCCTCGCAGGCCACGCCGTCCACCTCTGACACATGGAGCTCCACAACACAGTGCTGTGACACATCCACCTCCACAGCAGGAGGGAGGGCAACCGCAGAGAGAGATGCGTCACAGAGGGCACTACCCTCGGCACAGGGTCTACAGACCGAGGCTCAGCTTCCTGGACTCTCTGAGCAGCAGTGCACACGGAGGCTCAGAGTCACTCAACATGTAGTCGTGGACATCTGCAGCCTCCTTCATGCGGAGCTGCTCCCGGCTGGCCCGAGCACCATCTTCTTACCTATCGCTGTCAAAGTCACCACTGCCCTCAACAACTTCTCCTCCGCATCGTTCCAGGGTGCCACCGGGGACATCGCTGACGTCTCTCAGTCATCTGCACAAAAGAGCCCTGCAAATATACCTACACCCACTTTGCAGTGACACAATGGGTGGCATCAGTTGTGGGTCTTCATAGTGAACCTCAGGAAAGGGCATTATTGCACAAACCAGACAAGATTCGCAAAGACGTGGCAGTAGTGGTGCCAATATAATATGTGATGTGAGTTGATCAGAAATTAAATATAAGGAGAAACCATGACAAACCCTCAAACACCCTTGTGCATCCCCTTCATGCTCACGACACGTTTGCCTTACGCTTCCTACTGCACATATGTGATGCATGCCCTGTGGCTGCAGCACAGGTAGTGGCAGGTTGAGTGAGGCTGACCATGAAGGAGATGCATGAGAGGGTGAGTATGAGATAGAGCCATGAGATTGTATGAGGATTGGGTTGAGTGGTAGTGGCGGGATGAGTACTGGCGAGGTGAGTAAGTGCAGGTAAGATGAGGATGAGGTTTGAGTGGGTGTGAGGAGTGGTGCGACACAGTAGTGTTGGCAGTGCAGAAGGAGATGTGGGGTGGGGGCGGTGATGTGGCAGACGGAGTGTAGGGGAATGAGTAAGTGTACTCACTTTGGCTGACCTACTTAGGTCATTGGAGGCCCTCCTGCACTGTATGCAGGTGCGCGATATGTTGGTGGTGCAGGTGACCTCCTCTGCCACCTCAAGCCAGGCCTTCTTGGTGGCAGAGGCAGGCCGCTTCCTCCCGCCCGCTGGGGGGGAAGATCTCTGTCCTCCCCCTCCTCCTCACCCCATCCAGTAAGACCTGGAGTGAGGCATCATTAAACCTGGGAGCAGCCTTCCCCCTGGGCTGCTCCATGCTGTAATTTTGCCTATTTTCTGCAGCATCAGTCAGTGGAGGACTGCCCCTTTAAATAGGGCTCCTCCAGCTGACAGCCTATGCTGCGCATGCGCAGTCCGCCCGCTGCGCAGCTTTCCAGCGGGAAACCCGGAAGCACAGGTGAGTGGCTCCAATCAAGCTGCAATCGCATGCAGAGCACCCGATTTCACTGGGCGCGTTACCCACGCGCCCAGTCGACCCCCCGCTGAGAACCCGCCGCCCTCTAATATCGAGCCCATAATTTTTTTTCTGAACAATGAGGTGAACTGCACACCGATACATTTAGGGCAGAACTCTCTCTCATACACTTGTCAAGTGCTATTTATGCAATCGCATTTCCCTGTGGATTTAAGCAGAAGTAGCTTTATTGCTCTTGATTTTGTACATTCAATTGCACGCAGCAGTTTTTAGGCTTTGTGAATGTGCTAATTAGGAATGTAACCAACCATTTTGTGGACTTCATGCAATTTACTCCACCAGTGTTGTGTACACATTGTGTGAGCAGTTAAGTTAAGATTATGTATTACGTGTATATAAAAAATACAGAGGCAGCTCCAGCACTGAGCAGCAGAGAAGGTAGAGCAGGAATCTATTTCTTTGATGAAATGCAGAGACAGGACAAGGAAAGAAGGTGAAGAAAAAAAAAGATGGGACACGATCCAGAATATGTTTGAATGTGTGGAGGAATTTTGCTAAATGTTTGATTAATTTAAATGCGTTCGGCTAATGGAAACCACATGAAAAAACATTGCACAATATGCAGATTTGTTCATGCTGCTCCTCCGCCGTCTCCAACTGCTTACCTGACATTAATACCTGGATAAGGCAGCTCAGTGTTGGCAGAGCTGAAGCCCTCCTCTTCAGCTCCTGCAAACACCTATGTACCTCCAGCCTCACCTCCATCTCCCTTTCCAGCAGCCACCTCAGGCTTAACACAGAGGTTTGAAACCTTAGCATGTTGCTCAACTCCAAGCTTGGCTTTCCCCCCCCACCCCAATCCGATCTGTCATCCCAGACCACTCCTCTGTAACATTGCCCACCTCTGCCCCTTCTTCTCCTCCGCCACCAAAACCCTAATCCGCACTTTTATCACCCCGTGGCTGGACTTCTTCAACATTCTCTTTGCCCACTTCTACCATTCATAAACAATGGGCTCGATTTTGAAAGGGCGGAGGGATGGCAGCAGGGTGTGGGGGGGTCAATGGGCGCGCGGGTAACCCGACTTCAGAAATCTCACCGTTTCCCACGCAATCGCAAGTTAATTGGTGGCCCTTTACGTGGCTTCCGGTTTTGCCGTCCGAAAGCTGCGCAGTGGGCGGACTGCGCACTCACATGACAGGCTGTCAGCTGGAGCGTCTAGATCTAAAGGGCCATTGCTCCAACACACAATATGGAGCAGCACAGGGGCAAGGCTGCTCCAAGGTTCAATGATGCCTCACTGCAGCAGCTACTGGCCGGGGTGAGGAGGAGGAGGGAAGTGTTTTACCCTGCGGACAAAAGGAAGTGGCCTGCCTCTGCCACCAAGAAGGCCTGGCTCGAGGTGGCAGAGGAGGTCACCAGCAGCAGCAACATCTCCTGCACCTGGGTTCAGTGCAGGAAGCGCTTCAATGACCTAACTAGGTCAGTAAAAGTGAGTACACTTACTCATTCTCCTGCATTCCGTGTTCCACATCACTACCCACCCCCCTCAATTCATTCTGCACTGCCAAGGCTACTCCATCACATCCACTTAAGGCTCATCCTCAACGTACCTGCATTTCCTCAGCACTCCTCACCTCCCCATTAGTCACCCCACCACTACCACTCGTCCCAATCTCCACCCATTGTGATGCCTCTGTCTCATATGCACCCCTTTCATGGTCAGCCTCACCCAAAGCAATGCACTCATTGGCTGACCACTTCACCATCACTCACTCACATGTCTGTACTCTCTCCCCTTCTAGGAGAAGAGAGCACAAAATGCACGTGAGAGGGCGAGGACTGGAGGGGGGCTATAACAACTAGTGGTCCTCATAGACGCGGAGGAGGAGACCCTGCAGATCAGCTGCACCATCGAGTGCCTGTCCGTCGGGGACGCCGAGAGTGGCACCCCACAAACGTCTGGTGACACAACTTTAACATTCATCACATACAACGTGAATTGATCTTAACAATGCTTGCCATGTTGAACACTTCATCGCAACATGACACATCTATGATGATGCTTAATATTGCCTTCTGTTCTCTTACAGGCCATTCAATGACCACAGTGACGGCAGAGGGCGATTCCTCAGAGGAGCTTAGCGAGCCATCCACCAGCACAGATACTCACACCTCGGTGGGTCCTAGTAGTCAGTTAGTTGGGTTGGCACCTGGTGAGCCACCACACACAAGTGAGCATGAGCAGTCACTGGTGTCAGGGGCAGCAATGGAGAGTCCGTGTCGGTGAGCGCATTCCTCTCCAGGCTTTGCTCAGCTGGACGCAGATGCTGAACCCTCGGGGCCATCCTTTAAAAGGACAATGATCGAGGGACAGCAGCACATTTGCGAGGTACTGGAACAGGTGCCACACGCACTCTCCACAATAGTGCAGAGGATGGAGGAGTCCAACTCGTTCATGAGTGGAATGGTGGCACAGGTATGGGAGGGAATCTCTGAGTTACTGTCACAGGGACATGTGCAACTGTCTGAGACAGTGTCGCAGGTAAGTGTGGGAATGTCTGCGATGAAGAGAAGGCTAGCCTCCATTGAGCTTCAAGAAGGCTTACAAATGAGTCCATTTAGGCCCTGACAACGACCGTTCGGACTCAAGTAAACAACATTCACCGCCTTAAACAGGCTGACAGATACTTTAGAAGTGGCCTTACAAGACACCACACATGTCTTCCAAACTGTTGTCCAGCAGAGTGGTAGGAGTGATGTGGGTGTGGCCCAGGAGAAGGATGATGGCGAAAAGGGACATGGAAGTGGGGACGCCACTCAAACGCTCCCACATCTCACCCGTTGCCCCCTTTCAACCAGTACCCTCAATGCTGCCTCCTCCCCAGGTGGCCGAGTCTGCCCCTGCACAGGTGCAGTTGGAGCAGTCTTTGGAGGGGCCCTCACAGGCTCCAAAACCCAGTGGGTGGAAGCCCAAAGCATCTAATCAGTCAGGGCATGAACATGAGCAATCTGCCACTACCTCTGCTGCAGCCACAGGGGATGCACCACGTAGAAGTAGTAGGAAGAGTAAGGTACGGTTTTGTGATCATGAAGGGTTTGCACAAGGGTGTCTGACGGACTGTCATGTTTTTCATTTATATTTGTTTTTTGTTATATTCACATTAAATGTTATCATTCTCACCACTACTGCCACCTCTTGCCCATTCTTGACTGGCTTTGGTGACCGCGTCCTTTCATGAGCTTCACCATGCACTGCGACACTTGATGCCACCCATTGGGTCACTTTACAATGGGTGTATGTGTAGTTGCAGGACTGTTTTGTGCAGGGCGGGGTGGGGGGGCAGGTGTTGGTGCTGCTCTTTCCAAATGGTCTGAGGACTGGACTCGTCACACTTTCTGATGTTTGGAGAACTGTTCACGTATGAGTGACTCCCTGGCCTCACGAGCAGCCAGCTGAGCCATTGCTCTGGCCATGGGTTCATCCTCCTTCTCCGCCTCCTCCTTCTCCTCATTGTGGATGGCAGATATGGATGGGGCCTCCTCAAGTGGCACTCCTCTCTGTTGTGCCAGGTTGTGCAGGACACAACACACGACTAAAATGCGTCGCACTCTATCTGGTGCGATTTAAAGTGCTCCCCCAGAACGATCAATGCACCTAAATCGCATCTTAAGCAGCCCTATAGCATGCTCAATTGCAGACCTGGTGGCGGTGTGGCCATTGTTGTATCAACGCTGTTGCTCGGTGATGAGGTGCCTCAGAGGTGTCATGAGCCACGTGTGCAGGGGGTATCCCTTGTCCCCCAGGAGCCAGCCCTTAAGTGTGTTCGGTGCGTGAAAGAGGGGCGGGATGTTAGACTTCCGGAGGATGAAGGAATCGTGACAGCTGCCAGGGTATCTGGCGCACACGTGAAGGAATCTTTTGCGGTGGTCACAAATGAGCTGGGTGTTGATGGAATGATACCCCTTCCTGTTGATGAACAGTCCTGGCCCGTGTGGAGGTGCTCATATTCCTATATGTGTGCAATTGATTGCTCCCTGTACCCCTGGGAAGCCAGCCACAGAGTGGAACCCCACTGTCCTCTCTGTCTGGGTGATGTCGTCCATGGGGACGTACTGCGAGGCCCTGTGAAACAAGCCGTTGGTGACCTGCCTTATGCACTTGTGTGCAGACGACTGAGAGACGCCGGCGATGTCACCGATGGCACCCTGGAATGATCTGGAGGCGAAGAACTTGAGGGCAGTGGTCACTTTAACATTGACAGGCCATGAGATGCCGCCAGGCCCAGCCGGGAGCAGAACGGCATGAAGAAGGCTGCAGATGTCTTCGACTACCTGGCGACTCATGCTGAGCCTCCGTATGCACTGAGGTCCAGGAAGCTGAGCCTCGGTCTGTAGATCCTGTGGTGAGGGTAGTGCCTCCGGCAATGGCACTCCCTCTGTTGTTGCCCTCAGTGCTCTTGTGCAGGTCCCTGTGGTGCTGCACTGTGTTGTGGAATTCCAAGTGGTGGATGTGCACACCGTGCCTGGCGAGGCTGGTGATGTTGTTCGTCCTCAGATGTACTGATATGAATGCAACCATGGAATGATTGTGTCAGTTTGAGGGGGTCCAGAAAGTTGGTTAAAATGCATAAACAGAAGAATTATGAGTGTAAACCAAGAATTTTCAGTCTAAACACAATGATCTCCCAGCCAAAGGTTTGTCTGAGACGTCTGAGTGCCCTGCTGTAATAACTTACCTTTTATCACCATCTGTCAAACAGGCATTTAAATGTCCAACTGGCTGCTGCCTGAAACACATCTCCTTGAACATGGAGTGTTTCCCACAGCACGGGAAACACACTGAGGTTGAATTAAAATCACACCCCTGCCTCAATCTCCACAAATTAACAACTTAAACAAGATCAACGATATCAATAAGTGGTTTAACAAAAGCCGGTGGGACTTCCAGATTCGTAAAGCGCGCGCACACACAGGTACGTATGTGGCAACCCTGGAAGTCAGCGGGTTGGAGCCGGCTTCCGAACCCGCTCGGGATTTTCCCGATTTTCGCAGCCCCCCGCCCCCAGTGCACCCGCAATTTGATTTTAAAATCGGGGCCAATAAGTCATCCAGAATCCCATGGCCTGTGAACTCCCCCACACCAAGACCCACATTCCCATCATCCCTGTCATTACCGAGCTCCTCTGGTTTGTGTTTTCTGTTCCAGGTGTATTTGCTTTTTTTAATGGCTATCCCCTCTGTGCACCTCACTTCTTTTTTTATTGTGAAGAATTTGTTGGATGATTGCCACTGCTGCTGGAGGACTTCTCTGGAAGACCCCTGCACTTGTGAAGACAGAAGCATAAGGCCAGAAATTTATAAAACCAATTACCTGACAAGTTTGTTCTGGCCCCTTAAGCAGAATAACAGGACAAATCTCCTACACTCAGGTGTATGAGCAAGTGTTGCAAGAGCCCCATAACTCTATTGTTTAATCAGTCTATGCCTGCTCATTGAAAATTGGCTAGATTACAAAATCAAAATTAATGGAATAGCACTATTCTCGTCCTCCACATCATTATCCATAGCTCCCTCCAACTACATTACAGTCCAGCCCACTCTCTCCGAGCTACTTTCAGGGTAGGAGATGTTCTTTCCTTGCCAGTAGATGAGTAGGATACTTCATCTGTAGCAAAGTGGAATCTAATTCATCACACTGGAGAGGTATTTGGCTGGGTGAAGGAGCTTGTGGATATTTGCATGTGAGCCATCACATCCGTGAAGAAGAAACCAATTACTAATTGAAATGTTACAAGGTGCAGTTCTCATTTTAAATGATGACTGTCCAAATGTCAATATGGATTCTATTACTTAATAATGGCCAAAGTGGTAAGATCTTTGTTTGACTTCTTTACAAAGATAATATTACATTTGAAAGTTAACTATACCTCCAGCAGATTTGGCCATAATGCCCCTTTTGGACCCATGTCAGTGTTTTGACCAATATATTTGATAATGATAGAAATGATATAGTGCTGAAAAACTGGATGAGACTAAACTTGTGCTCCTTTTTGAATTATTACAGACCATTCATTTAAATCTGTGAGTCAGTTTCTGTCATTTGTCTTTCACCAGGGTATTGAATGATTTTCACTCGCATTTAATACACTGAAATGTGGGAGGAGCAGATTTCATATGATAAGGAAATCTAAACCTGTTCTTAAAGAATCCGTTTTTGATTTCCTTGCATTTGGCACACAGAGGAAGTCTTCCCCAGGGATAGCGAACAGAAGTCGACTGTACGAATTGATTGTGCAATTATTATTACAACATGTACTGTACTGTTTGTATATGTAATAATATGGTGCACACTCTCTGCTTGGTCTATGCATTATAACAGTACACATTCTCTTGTTTTTATCATTATCAAATATATTGGTCAAAACACTGACATGAGTCCAAAAGGGGCATTATGGCCAAATCTGCTGGAGGTATAGTTAACTTTCAAATGTAATATTATCTTTGTAAAGAAGTCAAACAAAGATGTTACCACTTTGGCCATTATTAAGTAATAGAATCCATATTGACATTTGGATAGTCATCATTTAAAATGAGAACTGTACTAACACCTTGTAACATTTCAACATTTTGTGTAGTATAATGGATAAAGAGAGGAGGGATTTTGCTCCGCAGTCCTGCCCGAAATCTACCGCCGTTTCACCACCCTGACCACCTGACCAGGATTTCCCTCCCTCCACCCCTGCTGGGACCATCCCTACCTGCTACTTCACTACCTGGTGCTGGCAAATCAACGGGAGGGGTGAGATCCCCAAAGGATTTCCCTCCTATCCCTATCCCCGCTGCAGCACCGTCAAGATTTCCCAACCTCGCATTGATGGCTTCCATCTTGATGGCGAGAAACCTGCCACAAATCGTCAATGAGCCCCCCCCCCACAACCCCGCAACCCAGGGAAATGGGTCAGAGTTGGGGCGGATCCAGAGGGACTGACGGAAGAGGAGAATCCTGGCAATGGTTTCTTGTTTCTCCATGTAGCAAAATGCTAGTGTCAGCTGTGGCTCAGTGGTAGCACTCTTGTCTCTAAGTCAGAAGGTTGATGCGTTCAAATCTCACTCAAGAAACTTGAGCACATGGTCTCAACTGATGGAGTGTTGCACTGTTGGAGGTATCATAATATGTTACAGCACAGGATAGAGGCCATTTGGCCCATCATGCCTGTGCCAGCTCTTTGAAAGAGCTCACCTGCTCTTTCCCCATAGCCCTGTAAATTTTTTCCCTTCAAGTATTTATCCAATTCCCTTTTGAAAGTTATTATTGAATCTGCTTCATCCATCCTTTCAGGCAGTGGATTCCAGATCATAACAATTCGCTGCGAAAAAAATGTTTCCTCATGTCGCTTCTGGTCCTTTTGCCAATTTGTGTCCTCTGGTTACTGACCCTTTTGCCACTGGAATCAATTTCTCTTTATTCACTCTACGAAAGCCATTCATGATTTTGAACCTCTCTATCAAATCTCCTCTTAACCTTCTGTGCTTTAAGGCGAACAACCTCAGCTTCTCCAGTCTCTCCACATAACTGAAGTCCCTCATCCCTGGTACCATTCTAGTAAATCTCATCTGCACTCTCTGTAAGGCCTTCGCATCCTTCCTAAAGTGTGGTGCCCAGAATTGAACACAGTACTCCAGCTGAGGCCTAACCAGTAATTTATAAAGGTTTAGCATAACTTCCTTACTTTTGTACTCTATGCCTCTATTAATAAAATCTATCAGCCTTCTCAACTTGCCCTGCCACTTTCAAAAATTTGTATACATGCACCCGCAGGTCTTTTTGTTCCTGTACCTCCTTTAAAATTGTACCATTTAGTTTATATTGCCTCTCCTCATTCTTCCTACCAAGATGTATCATTTTATACTTCTCTGCGTTAAAATTTATCTGCCATGCGTTTGCCCATTTCACCAGTCTGTCTATATCCTCCTGTCTATGTCCTCATATCAGAGTTTACTCAAGCACAATATATTTGAAATAAAAATCTGAGGCAAGACTTAAAAACTAAGGAAAAGGAAGTTGATTACTGCTGACTTGCCTTTAGATGCCGTCTTTCAGATGAGATGTTAAACCGAGGCCCCCGTCTGCCCTCTCAGGTGGACGTAAAAGATTGTACGGTACTATTCAAAGAAGAGCAGGGGAGTTCTCATTGGTGCCCTGGCCAATATTTATCCTTCAACCAGCATCACTAAAAAAAACAGATTATCTGGTCATTATCGGATTGCTGTTTGTGAGATCTTGCTGTGTACAAATTGACTGCCACGTTTCCCTACATTACAACAGTGACTAAACTTCAAAAGTACTTAATTGGCTGCAAAGCGCTTTGAGACGTCCTGAAGTCATGAAAGGTACTGTAGAAGTGCAGGTTCTTTCTTATAGGTTTCTGTAACTGTAAATATTCTCTTGTTTCATATCCAAGTTTATTCAAGCACAATATGTTTGAAATAAAAATCTGAGGCGAGTCTTAATAACTAAGGAAATGGAAGTTGATAACTGTTGACTTTCCTTTAGATGCTTGGCTTGAAGCCATGACCTTTAACTAATCTGTATCCCACCTTGGCAGTCAAAACCTCCGGTTTGAGGAACTGGATGTTAATTAGGCAATCTTTGTACCTTGGATTACTTCCTTTGGCTCTTCATGAAGACTTGATGTTCACCAGTTTATTGTTTCGTCAGTTTCTAATGTTCATCCACCTTCATTTCCAAGATAGCTTCACTCAGGGACAAGGGCATTTAACAGATTCACAATGTTCTGCCACATAACATTTGCCTCAATATCTTGGGTTAATTCAGTCTTACTGAGCAGATGAATGTGACTCCTCACAACAAAAGGAGCTATCCACTGCCAGGAAACTTCTTAGTGATGTGCAGAAGAATGCAAGGGAGAAGAATGTGCAGGAGCATTGTAAGCCAGGGCTTGAGCCCTTAGCAGTCATCTCGTGAAACATCTTGATATAATGGATTCACATTAAATAAAGGAATCAGGTGTTGACTGCGTGAAGCTGTCAGATGATATTATGAGTGATGATACCATCTACGTATTCAGAGACTATAACCCTTTGGGTTGCTGTATGATGTGGTATTGTGGCTTAATGCTCATATATCCACTTGAACAACTCCCAGAATCCCTCGCACTCATACCAGGAACTATTATTGTGTTGCGACATCTTGCTTTTTAGATTTTGGAAAATAACCCAGCCTGGAGATCTACTGATGAGCCCATCTGTAGCCATCTGAATGCAGTTACATATCATTAACTACAAGATACCAGTAGAGCCATCTTTTGGTATCTGAAAAGAGCCTTTGACATAAAAATTCATAGCTGTAGTTACAGGTAATGCACTTGCGAATAGTAAGACAAGAGTGATCGTAGGTCAGTATTCAACTCTAACATGTCAGAGATGCCAGCAGAAGTGTCTTTTCTGAGTTGGAATTGACCCAGATACAGCTGCTCTCACAAGATTAAGTAGTTAGTTAGAAACCTGTAAATCTAGATCTGTAAATATAGATAACTGTGAGGTGGTGCATTTTGGTAGGAGGAATAAGGAGGCCACATAATCCTTGGAAAATAAGAGTTTAAATGGAGTAGAGGAGCAAAGGGATCTAGGGGTACAGATACACAAATCATTAAAAGTAGCAACGCAGGTTAACAAAGCCATAAAAAATGCAAACAAAGCACTGGAGTTCATTTCTAGAGGAATTGAATTCAAAAGCAGAGAAGTTAGTTAAACTTATGTAGAACCTTGGTTAGGCCACACTTAGAGCACTGTGCTCAGTTCTGGTCTCCATATTGCAAAAAGGATATAGAGGCACTGGAGAAGGTGCAAAAAAGATTTACAAGGATGATATCAGAATTGAGAGGTTATAACTATCAGGAAAGACTGTACAAGCTGGGGCTCTTTTCTCTCGAAAAGAGAAGGCTGAGAGGTGACCTGATAGAAGTCTTTAAAATTATGAAGGGGTTTGTTAGAGTAGACATAGAGAAGATGTTTCCAATTGTGGAGAGTCCAAAACTAGTATAAGATAGTCACTAATAAATCCAATAGGGAATTCAGGAGAAATGTCTTTACCCAGAGAGTGGTTAGAATGTGGAACTTGCTATTGCATGAAGTAGTTGAGGCAAATAGCATAGATGCATTTTAGGGATAGCTAGATAAATACTTTCCCCTGCAAAACACGCACTCTGCACAAATGTGGAAGCAGTCTTGGGTGTGTGTGGGTGATATTTAAATCTACTTTAATTGAAACACCCAGGGTATGAGGTTTCAAATGTGGATAATCAGACCCACCTCCCAGTAATTTGTTTAATTGGTGCTTCAGTCATTCTGCGGTAATTCATTACAGCTGCTTTTAATTGCATGCAGAAAGGTAGGCTTTGGTAATTACCCGATACCTCAAATGACCACCGTTGGTAAGATACCGCAACACCACACGTAGGCTGGTGCCAGCAAGAGAACTTTAAAACCTCATAGTTTTTAATTGTGGCTTACTGTTCCATTTTGTTTCGCTTTTTTGTTCGTTACAGTACCACAGCACGCAAACTATTTTTTTATATAGTATATCGCAACAGGCAACAGTTCTCTCATGTGTTATTGGTTTGTCACAGGATGTAAATTAATAAAATGGATTTCAACAAATCATGCAGTTTTCACCTCAAGTTGGAGGGAGATTAAGTAGGGGAAATTGGCTGACCGCCTTGCTCTTTGTTTGGCATCGCAAACGACGGGCTGTTGCCAGGCCGCCATAAGGAATGCCTCAGTCAGGTGAAATCTGCTCCAGCAGCATCTTTGAAGTCTGACTTAAGAAAGAAACAATTGTGTTGTTGGAGCTGGTCAAATTGCCAGAGAATCTTCCATGTTAACTAGCGCTGTCCTACATTCCATAAAATTACCTTTGTAACTATTTCCTGCCTATAACAAGAACGTTTACAGCTGTATGTGAAAGGTATTGCACTAAATCTGCACCATCAGATGAAGCAATGCATCACGTTAAAATGACATTCAATGCCGGTATATTTAGTCCATTTTCTGCCCATCGTACCCATATCTGTAACACCAATCTAAAAGTAAGGCAGTCGATAGAGGGAAAGGTTTTGAGGCTTTTGTGCATTCCTATGATGTAAGAAGTGCTGAGTGTTCTTACAGTGTTTTTTTTACACATGAATCCTTGGTGAGTTTTTTTTCTTGATCTCTTTAAAGAGCAGGATGTCAGTTATGGGGAAAGATATGTATATTTTCCACTTTTTTTCCTACCTGACATTAGTTATAGCAACTGATTGGAGATAGGGAGAAAACGTCCTACTTTAATCTGCTTCTCACAAAACCACCTTCCATGGTCCCAAATATGGCGGCCTGTCTGGCTCCTGTTGGTTGAATCTGGCATGTAAGGATATGATTGGCCACAAAGGATGCTGTTTGTGTTACTGCGTGGTAACTTTTCAAAATCAAGGGATTTCTTTCCAAATTTTTTAAGTTTGTTTTTAATAAATATGTTGAAAATTGCATCTAGCAGCATGGTGGCATGGCAGAATGTGAGAAATATCATTCCTAGGTTTCAGTGGTAAATCTAAACATCCTTGGTCAAAACACCCATACACAGGAGGAATCCACATTTCTGGTAGGAAGCAGCTTCCCCCAACAATTTGCAGTGTGTTTAGCATTAAAACTGTTGATGCTCTAAGATCAAAGCACTAACATGAGAGTCTTAATTCTAGACTTTTCAATATTAATATACCAATGGAGGCATTAGATCAGCTAATTCGACCAGGTTAGGGCTCCAATAAAATAGCAGACAAAAGAATTTCATAAACATGCATTACGCTCATTTCCAAAAAGCATAATTTCAAGACATACTGAATCTAAAGTGTTTTCTTTAAGGTAGTTTTGCCGTTATATCTATCAAAAGATTTTGAGGTCAGGTTGTGTTAGGTTTGATTTAGTTGGAATCCAAGTATCACAACATAAATTTTATACATTACTGTCCCCTTGCTAGGGAGAATTCAGCCAAGGGTGCTCTCTGAGTATATATCACTGAGAATAAATATAAAATTGATTCATCCTGAAGCCTGTCTTAATGACTGTAATGAATAAACTTTGAATAAATTCATTGTCTCCTCACTCACCTTGTGCTTTGATTACATGTTTGTCCCTTATTGCAACTTAAACCCTGTCCTTATTGTACATCATTCACTGTTCCCTTTTAATAGGAAATTTTTATCACATCCTAAAGGGTCTGGGACCAGGAAATGTGCTAGTGACAGGTGGATATGAGCAATCAATTCTGCAAATTTCAACTTGATGTGCTAGTAAATGGAGAAAGTACATTTTATTAATTTTACATTGATGGGAATGATGAACCTCAGTGGCACAAGGGAATCGATGTAGAATCACTGTGGTCTATCTGTGAAGAAATCAAACATTGTTTATTATTATTATTTATCCAGAACACAACCAATGCTTCAAAATACCATCTGCGGAAACTCTGCATACTGTTGAACCCCAAGCTGAAATTCCTCCCTTCATCTCTTCAGTTCCCTAGACCATTCTCTTCCAACTCCACAATATTGCCTGATTCCTTCCCTCCCTCTTCCCCACTGCTACTTTAATCATCTCAGTTGCTACATCTTTAATGGCCTTGTAGCCAGCTCTCTGCCTCCACCCTCCACAAATTATGACTCGTTCAAACCCACAGCCCAAACCTTCACCTGCATTAAGTTCCACATTCCAATTGCCGCCATCCTCTCCAAGCTCCACTGGCCCCCTGTGCCAGTAAATTGACTTCAACATCTTTATCCTTGCTTTCAAATCTCTCTATGGCCTCGCCCCACCCTACCGTTCTGATCTCCTCCAGCCATATATTCACACGTGCACCCTCTGATACCAGGTAGGTGCTCTTTCAGCCACTGTGCTTCTGCTCTCTACACTCCCTCTTTAATTCTCTCTTCTATCCATCTCCTTCCCTGCTTTCAAAAACCTCCTGGAAACGCTTCTCTTTGATCCTGCTTCTGCCTCCCCCAACCTTCTATGTTTTCCCATTTCACCTCCTGCTTCGCATCAACTGTTTCCCCTCTGTAATGTAAAACTCTTTGAGACTTCTTCCTACACAAGGGGATTGCTTTAGAAATGTAAGTTCTTGTTGCTGTAAATATCTGGCAATGATTCATCATTTATGTTTGAATCTGTTGAATGCTATCAAAATACTGTTGTCATTTGTACTCTTATTTGAAAGAAAAACTAAGTGCACTCCCTGACCAACACATACTGATGCAGGAATATATATCATGACTTAAATGTAACCTGACTGAGGAAACTTAACAGATTCATTCCATTTAATCATTTACCTATGAAAGAACAAGATGCTTCCATTTACTATAACCACAAAAAGGAGAAACGAAAGAAAGACTTGCACTTATATAATATAAAATAAAAACAGAAAATGCTGGAAAAGCTCAGCAAGTGGAGAAAGAAACAGAGTTAACGTTTCAGGTTGAAACCTTTGTCAGAACTGGCATTTATATAGTGCCTTTCATGGCCTCAGGATGTCCCAAAGTGCTTTACAGCCAATGAAGTACTTTTCAAGTGTAGTCACTGTTGCAATGTAGGAAATGCAGCAGCCAATTTGCACACAGCAAGGTCCCACAAACAGCAATGTGATAATAGCTAGATAATCTGTATTAGTGATGTTAGCTGAGGGATAAATATTGGCCAGGAGTAGAAGTACCCATATTAAGAAAGACCTAGAGTTTTTAGAATGTAATTTTCCATTATTTTACAGTTATGGTGGCATTGTAAAATGCACCCAGGAGCCACACATGACATGCCTATAATCCCATCCAGGCTGTATGGGGCAGGGGCCATCCAGAGGTTGAGTAACTGCTGTCAGCTTCAGAGCACCTCCAGCATCTGGTAACCAAGTGGTAACAGAAGAAGTGCTTGGACCAGGCCAACTGCCTGAACCTCTCACCTAAGGAATGATGCGTGGAGTGGAGGAAAGGGGAGTGCGTTAAACGAGTGAGGAAATAAATTAGAGATACAAATTGAGAATAAGCTATCCAACATTTTAAATTGTTTGCATCTTAAAAATGATGGGGCCAGAATTTGCTGCAAAAATAATGGGGTGTGAACGATGAATGCTGTTATTAATGCGCAAATCGGCCAGCAACTTGCGGCGAGGAAGAGACACCCCGTGATTTGCAAATCGCCACAAGTTGCTGGACGATCTGCGCCGCTCCACCATTAGCTTCATGAAAACGGCATCTCGCACTTAATCTCTACGTGAGCTTCGTGAAGTTGCTGCATTTGCCCATTAATTGTCCATTAAACTTGCCACAGAAAGTTAAGTCTAGTAATTAATAGTGCAAGTACCCTTTTAACGCTTGATAATTGTTAATGATTGCCAATCAACCTCTCTGGCTCAGAAAGTGAATAATTAAACGTGTGACGTCTCATTCCTTCAGGTAGTGAATTGCTATTGGAGATTTTAAAAATGTCAGATTTAAAATCTTTACATTTTTCTTCTTACTTTTTCTTTCTGTCTCTTTTTTCTCTCTTAATCCGATCTTTCTTTCCCTCTCTTTATTTCTCTTTCTGTACCTGATTTGACATTGAATTCACCTACTCTAATTCACCCTCCTTCTCAGTCCTTCTTCTGTTTATCTCTCAATCCTTACATCCCATTGGTTAAGGAGATAGACTGTTGGTCCCGTCGTTCACCAAGGTCCCAGAAGCCCCGTTGCCCTCACTGTGCCGTTGTCAGCTCACACTTCCAGCAAATTACAGGGCAAAATATTTTTGGGCTGAAGGATGCAGGAAAATGTGTGTCTAACCGGGCGAGATGACTTGCTCCAGCAAATTCCAGCCCTCAATCTCTAAAGCTTGCCAATGGAATCAGAAGGGGGCTCAAAGGATAAATAATGCACTGACTTTGAAGGCACATGGTTGCATTTCCATCTATGGTATTCAAGCAAATCTACGTTGCACTGAAATCAGTTTATATAGTTTTGAAAAGAATCTATGTAGCCTCTAAGAACAAATTATGAAGGGAATAAGTGGAAGGATTGTTTATCCCATCCTTTGTTGATTGTATTTGGCAGAATGGTCAGAGCATCAGTTCATAGTTCCAACCCACCAGATGGGGACATGAGGTGGAGTTATTTCACACTAATTGTGCAAGGAGTTCTGATCTTATGGTGAGGTGTTAATTGAGCGGGGTTAATTTCTGCACACACTTCAATACTTGCTGCAAGGAGTAAATATTTCTAGTGTACAGGCCTGATGTTAACTCCTCTTTGTTTGTTAACTGCTTGTTATGAGCAACGTGCAAATTTACTCCGGGATTTGCTTCATTCCCGCATTGCATCACTTTCTCCCATTTATAGCCGGTGATAAAGCACCTGAGGGGACTGGCAGAATTCCAGCGATGAGCAGAGCGGGAGATCAGAATCTGAAGTGAGTGGTGCAGTGTGTTGGTCACTGGCCTTTCGAATCTGGGACTTGGGTTTGAACCCAGGCCAGAGTGAGGGGGTGAAAGTCTCTTCAGTCTGCTGGTTGTCAGGGTCCTAAGTGTTCAGGTAGTTTCAATCCACCGCACAAAACCATCCCCAATTTGGCACTAATTGACAGTCGCACTCAATGGTGTATATAAAAAGGCCGCACTGAAGCGGTAGCAGGAGCGTTTCTGAAGTTGAGGCTGAGACATGTTATTCGAGGAGAGGGATCTATAGCCTGCATTTAGCTGAGTTATACATGAACTGACGGTGCTAGACACTGACACTGGGTGGGGAAATTTTCACTTCTTCGCGGCGCTGGGCAGTTAAAAATGAGTGGCTGTTTTTGGCAGCGGATATAACGCCTGCCTAAATCACTCAGGGGCCTCATGTACATTGGGGTCCTAATACGTCAATGGTCTTTTACCTGCTGTCTACGTGGGGTGCCCACCACAACGGCCTCACTCAGTAAAAGCTGCTCTGAAGACTGAAGAGGCCACGGGAGGTATGTGTTAAACTTTCCTTTGTGCGGCCAGGAGGAGAAGGAGAGCTCCTCCGGGCCCCACAAGGAAAGTCTCAGGCCTAAGCTGCCCTGGACTCGCCTCCCACCGTCTCACCTGGAGACCCTGCCGAAACCCTCACCCCATCACTTACCTCTATATCTCCCACCATGTGCAGGGACCAGAACTGGACACAGTATTGTCAAAGGTCAGAGCATGTGGAGTCAGGGGACAGGTAACAGAATGGATAGCAAGCTGGCTACAAAACAGAAAACAGAGAGTAGGGGTTAAGGATAGCTACTCAGACTGGCAAAAGGTGGGAAGTGGTGTTCCACAGGGATCAGTGCTGGGACCACTGTTGTTCACAATTTACATTAATGATTTGGACTCAGGAATCTGAAGCGCAATTTCAAAATTTACGGATGACATCAAATTGGGGGGTGTAGTTAATACAAAGAAAGAATGCGTCAAAATGCAAGAAGACATTAATAAACTTGCAGAATGGTCATGCAATTCCATTCAATATAGGTAAATGTGAGGTGGTGCATTTTATTAGGAAGAATAAGGAGGTCACACACTGCTTGGATAGTAAAAGTCTAAATGGGATAGAGGAGCAAAAGGATCTGGGGGTATAGATATACAAATCACTAAAAGTAGCGACGCAGGTTAATGAGACCATAAAAAAGGCAAACCAAGCACTGGGATTCATTTCTAGAGGGATAGAATTGAAAAGCAGAGAAGTTATGTTAAACTTGTATAGAACCTTGGTTAGACACACTTGGAGTGCTGTGCACTGTTCTGGTCTCCATGTTATAAAAAGGATGTAGAGGTTTTAGAGAAGGGCAAAAAAGATTCACAAGGATGATACCAGAACTGAGAAGATATACTTATCAGGAAAGACTAAACAGGCTGGGGCTCTTTTCTCCAGAAAAGAGAGGGCTGAGGGGTGACCTGATAGAAGCCTCTAAGATAATGATAGGGTTTGATAGAGTAGACGTAGAGAAAATGTTTTCACTTGTGGAGGAGTCCAAAACTAGAGGTCATAAATATAAAATAATTGCTAATAAATCCAATAGGGAATTCAGGAGAAACCTCTTTACCCAGAGAGTGGTTAGAATGTGGAACTCGCTACCACAAGGAGTAGTTGAGGCGAATAGCATTGATGCATTTAAGGGGAAGCTAGATAAGCATGAGAGGGAGAAAGGAATAGAAGGGTATCCTGATAGGGTTAGATGAAGAGGAGTGGGAGGAGGCTCGTGTAGAGCATAAATGCTGGCATAGACCAGTTGGGCCGAATGGCCTGTTTCTATGCTGTAGACTCGATGTAGCTTGACGTAACTCAATGTATTCCAGATGAGACCTGTACAAGCCTGAGATCTTGTACAAAGATACTATGGTGCTTTTTGTTTCATATTGGATCATCCTAGCAATACATCCTAATTTGCTTTCACTATAGCCTCTTGGCACTGGTTGTCAACTTTTGGGGACTCATGCACTATAACATCTAGAGCTCTTTCCCACTCAACATGCTTTAATTCAGAACCCAGAACGGTATATACATGCTTGGCATTAGTCCTACCTACATGTGTAACACTACATTTATCTATATTAAATGTCATCCGCCAGATGCTGGCCCATTCCCCCATCGCATCTCGATCTGATTGTAATCTTTGTTTCTCTTCCATTGTTCTGACACTGGCACAAATCTTTGTGTCATCCACAAACTTGCAGATAGTATGCCCAACGTCTTAATCCAGATCATTACTATCGGTATTGAAGAGCAACGGTCCTAACATTGATCACTGCGGGACTCGACTAGTAACTGGCCTTCAAGCAGAACCACAATCCTCTGCCTACAAGAACAAAGAAAGATTGCATTTATTTAGCACCTTTCATAGCCTCAAGACATCACACAGCCAATAAAGTACTTTTCACTGTTGTAGGAAGGCAGGGTAGCCAATTTGCTCTCAGCAAGGTCCCAAAAACAGCAATAAGGTAATGGCCAGATAATCTGTTTTAACAATATTTGCTGAGGGATAAATATTCACCAGGACAAACCCGCTGCTCTTCTTCGAATAGACCGTGGGATGTTTTGTGTCCACCTGAGAAGGCAGACGGGACCTTGGTTTCACATATCAGCTGAAACACTACACCTCTGACAGTGCAGCACTCCCTTGGTACTACATTGAACTATCAGCCCAGATTAAGTGCTGCTGTGGGACTTGAACCCATGACTTTCTGATTCAGAGACAAGTGTGCTGCCACTGAGCCAAGGCTGACACGTGACTGCAACTAATTGCCGATCCAACCCAGGCCGTTCCTGCAAACCCACGCGACTCTCATATAGTAACCTATTGTGTGCCACTTTGTCAAAAGCCTTCTGAAAACCCAAGTGGACAATGTCTACAGGGCTATCTTTGTCCATCAGCCTAGTGACCTCCTCAAAAAGTTTAACCATGTTGGTAAGACATGACCTTCTTTTCCAGAAACCGTGTTACGAGTCTCTAATGACTCCTTCTCTGTCCATGTGGTCATACAGAGTGGCCCAGACTTTCCTGGAGGTTTGCGCCATTACAATGGCGCATCTACAGCAATGGAGTAAAAGAGAGAGGAAATTATAGAGTAAGTGGCTTACGCCATTAATTATTTCACTGCTGATTTTCCTGGGCCTTTTATGCTGCTCCACCGTTACCCTTGCTGAAAGCAGAAGGTAATTATCATAACTCCGCCCCCATTTAAATTAATGGCAATCGTGATTTTCTTACATTTTAGCCAGTTTTCACACCGCTGCCACTTAAGACTTAAAAATAATGGCGCTGGACACCTGGCAGCGGTGTGATTGATTGACTTTAAATAATTCTGCACAATTCCTCACAAGCTCAGTGCTCCATTTTGGACATTGCATCGGGGAGAGGTGACAAGCAATAACCCAGGCATCAGAAATGACGGAGGTGGGGAAATTTGGAGCGTAGCTCACCCATGCCTGCTTGTGTTTCCTTCCCAGGAGTTGGACTAAGGGCAGCTTTGGCAGAGGTTTAGCAGCTCCCATAGCCGGAGAAACAGTACGTGTTATGGAGAGGCCTGAGGAGGCCCAAGAAAAATGACATACAGAATGAGACAAAATAAGACATTTTAAAACATTAATTGCCAGCTAACTCCACCAGACTGTTTCTCCCCTTCTGTCTACATAATGCTTACTGCCGTTCTGCCCTTAATTTAATCCCAAAGAAATTAAGCCTTGACTATAGTTACAGAGAGGAGCTGGAAGGAAAGAGACAAAATTAGGATTCCGTTCACTTTGAAGGGTCAGGATAGAAAATTCTAAAAAGGAAAATAAAAGGCTGCCTGAAAAGCAGGAATGTAATATTTTCAAAAATCAGCGAAGCTGACAGACAAACACAGAAAGATGAAATCGAAAGATAATGAAAATCAATTACAGCTGAGTGAATACATTTCAAAATGGCAAAAGACAGGCTCTAGCGCCCTCTGTTAGACTGCAGGCAGTTACTGCAGCTCTGCCAACCTAATGGGGAAAATACAGGCATTATCGCAAGCACAGCTCACCTTGTCATTAAAAGTTAAAACAGGGAATACAGGGACTGCACAGCAGCTCCATCGCCACATCGTTCACCTGAGGAAGGAGGTAGCCTCCGAAAGCTTGTGAATTTAAAATAAAATTGCTGGACTATAACTTGGTGTTGTAAAATTGTTTAGAATAGAGAAAAGGCAGGCTTACATTTCTGGTCGAGCTCCTTCTTCAGAAATGCTCAGTCTGGTGAAGGGTCTGGACCCGAAAGGTGAGACTTTCTTTTCTCGTTATACACACTGATGGAACATGCTGTGTATTTTCAGAATTTCCTTCGTTTTATTCCAGATTTGCAGGTTTTATCATCTTATCATTACCTCGTTGGGTGGTATTGAAAGGTGGAAAAATGCCTGGTATTGGGTGTTTCAGTTTCGCAATGTCGGGACCGGTCCCTGTGGCAAGCAATCTGGCATATGTTCAATCATGAATTTATATATCTACCTACAAGTATTTAACTATGCATCTGTCCCTTGTGAGAGAGGAAATGAGCAGCATTGAAAGCTTAATCAGGCATCTTGACTTTTTTCACAGTGTCATCACTGTAGCTGATGGGTGAACAACACAATGCCTTAAACACATACACACACCAACTCCCCACACACTTACACACACTCACACACACACACACTCACACACACACACACACTCTCACATACAGACATCCCATACATAGACCACACACATACACATGCACCTCATACACTCACAGAGGTCGCACATACACACATAGAGACACCACACACACATCCCACAAACACATCCCACATATACACACTCACACATCCCACATATACACCACAGACGCACACACACACACAGATTGATCACACACACACATCTTGCACACAGGTCTCACAGACACACAAACATCACACACACACAGACACAGATCTCACACATCACACACACACAGATCTCATACACACACACACAGATCTCACACACACACACACACAGATCTCACACATCACACACACAGATCTCACACATCACACACACAGATCTCACACACATCACACACACAGATCTCACACATCACACACACACAGATCTCACACACACACACACACAGATCTCACACATCACACACACACAGATCTCATACACACACACACAGATCTCACACATCACACATACATCACACACACAAATCTCATACACACACACACACACACACGGATCTTACACATATCACACACACAGATCTCATACACATCAAAAGCCCCCTCAAGATGCAGATTGTAGAACTTTCATAACGCCTGCAGTGGTTTATAAGAGATGAGATCCAGTGCCGATGGGCAGGTTATATTGTATTTTGTTTATTTTTTTTGCAAGAAACGTTCTTGTGATGTGGGTAACACTGATAAGTCTCTATTATTGCCCATCCCTGTTTACCCTGAGGGCATTAAAAGTCAACCACATAGTGGGGGACTGGAGTCACATGGAGGCCAGACTGGAAAGTTCCCCTCCCTGAAGGATATCAGTGAACCAGTTGAGTTTTTATGACAACCCAGCAGATTTCGTAGTCACTGTCTGGTGCCAACTCAGAAATTACCAGATTTATTGAATTCAGTTAAAAAAACTTCCTATGGGAGAACTTGTACTCACAATCTCTGGGTTGCTAACTTAGTACAATAACCACTAGGTTACTGTACCCTTATTATACATATGTACGTCTGTGTGAACCCAAGGAATGATTTATGCAAAGTTTCAATTATTAAATGTTTGACAGACTAACGAATATTTTACTGTATTTCATTAAATTTACAGTTAATTTCTTAATGTTTTTGGGTGAACTTTGTATTATCAAGGTAAGAGATATCAGTGCTGGAAATGGAACAATTTGCTACTTTTTTTTTGATCTCAGTGTCAGGTGTAGAGTGAACTGAAATCATCTGCCCAAATGCAGAGTAAAGGTCCCTCTATTCCACCCCAGCAATGTGCCATTACCCCAACCTCAGAGGACTGCTTCTGTATGATATTGCCATTTACCAAACTACTAACCATATGCGAATTAGTACCAAACTATAGATGGCTTTTCTGCCCTGCACTCAAGCCCACTAGGAATTGACCCGAGGCTACCCTAAACCCATTTCCCACAGGAATTTTTAAACTGGCAGAGAGTGGAGGAGTTCATCCCAGCGTTTGGACTGTGTTGTTGTTGAAAATGTTATGTAAAACCGTAAACCAAAACTTTAAACTCATTGAGAACTTCTTTTTGCAAAGACAGCATAGAATTGGACCGGATTCAAACCTAGGTGCCAGAGGTCAAAGGATTTTGTGTTGAATGTACCACAGTCTTTGATCTTCCTACCTATATTTAACTACTGGTTGAATCAATCAGAGTGCCATATTTTCCTACAGCAGCAGTGGGTGGGGAATATCTGGTTTTGTGCCTAGTCATCCTCATGCACCTCCAAGTGATTATTGACAGAATTATATTGCCAGTGCTAGTCAGGAAATAGCGTGCATTGCAGGGAAGCTTAAATTGAGAAGGGGAGAGAATAAAAAGTGAAGGAAGCAAGGAAATGTCATTCCATTCATAATCGGTAGATAACTAACACATTTATTTCAATTTCAGTTGAGTAATCCTCTGTTTACCACTTTGTACATGGAAAGACTTTCCTTTAGCTTTTGAGACACACATTTGTTATGCTGTCTAAGTGACTCCAAGTAGCATAATTCAATACATGGGCACCTGGCCCGGCATCAGTCAGTGTGTATGTGGTGGATGTAAAAGTTCTCACGCTAAGTAAAGAGAAGGGAGTTCTTCCGGTACCTTTTCCAATATTTATCCCTCGCCAGCACCTCCAAATCAGATTAACTCGTCATTTTTCTTATTGCAGTTTGAGGGATCTTGCTGTGTGCAAATTGGCTGCTGCATTGGCCCGCATAACAGCAGTGACTGCACTTCAAAAGTAATTAATTGGTTGTGAAGCATTTCTGGATGTCCTCAGGTTGAATAAAAGCTCTTTCTTTATTTCTTTATGTGTGATGTGATGTGAGATCATTTGAAACCCAATGGTATCATGTCTGGATTCTATGCTGTCTTTGCAAAAAGAAGTTCTCAATGAGTTTAAAGTTTTGGTTTATGGTTTTACATAACATTTTCAACAACAACAGCTTGATTGGCACCCCATCCATCACCCCAAACATTCACTCCCTTCACCACCGGCGCACTGTGGCTGCAGTGTGTATCATCTGCAGAATGCACTGCAGCAACTCGCCAAGGCTCCTTCAACAGCACCTCCCAAACCCGCGACCTCTACCACCTAGAAAGACAAGGGCAGCAGGCACATGGGAACAACACCACCTGCACGTTCCCCTCCAAGTCACACACCATCCCGACTTGGAAATATATCGCCGTTCCTTCATTGTCGCTGGGTCAAAATCCTGGAACTCCCTACCTAACAGCACTGAGGGAGAACCTTCACCACACGGACTGCAGCATTTCAAGAAGACGGCACACCACCACCTTCTCAAGGGCAATTAGAGATGGGCAATAAATGCTGGCCTTGCCAGTGACGCCCATATCCCATGATCGAATAAAAGCTTGCATTTCAACAACAGGAAAGCAACTTGCAGTCCTACGGCACTTTTCACGTGTAGGAACGTGTTTCAAAGTGTTTAACTTTAGGAGGACAAATGGATGCTGAAAATGGAGAGTGTTGGATGGGGAAACCAAAGGTATGATTGAAGAGAAGGGTTGTAAGAAGATGTTGAAACGCAGGGAGGGAGATAGAAAGGTGAAGAGAACCATGCAAGAAGTATCATAGCAGGAGCATGGTATCTAAACAATTGGCCACCAATGGTAGAACATAGGGGTTGTAGGACAAGGAGAAGCCCAGTAATAGAGAAACAAAAGATATTTTGGGCATGAGGCAGGAGGAGATCACTCAGATAAGGCGGGAAGGATTTGAAAGTGAGGATGTAAATTTTGAAGGGAGCTAGCAGAGTGTGGAGAGGGCAGGGATGATTGGCGTGTGGGACTTTGTGCAGGAGTTGCAAAGCTTTGAATGTGTTGTGTCTTGTGGAGGGAGGTCAGCTAAAAGAACATTAGAGAACTTGAGCCTCGAGATAATGGAAACATGGACTAGGTTTACTGCAATGGGACAGGCGAGAGGTAAGGGCAGAAGCAGACAATGCTGTGGACGTGGTAGAGAGCAGTTTTAGTTTTGGAGAAGATGTAGGAGAGGAATCCCAGCTTAGGGTCAAGCAGTAAGCCAAGGTTCTGCACTTCCTGACAACCACGGAGGTTAATGGAGTCAAGATCAGAAGCACATAAATGCTGGCAGGAGTCAAAAAATGGCTTTAGTTTTGTTAACACTGAACTGGAGGAAATTTTGACCGATTGAGTTCTTGATGGCAGACAATGAGTTGGAGGTATAGCAACAGCCTTTGTATTGTAGGAAGGAAGCAGAGAGGTTTAGCTGGGTGAATCAGCATACACATGAAAACTGGTCCCAAGCTTCTTGATAATGTTGTTCAGGGATAGCATGTAGATTGTGAAGAAGAGGGGACCAATGGTTGACTCTGAGGTTCACCAGAGAGGTCCATGCTGGCAGTGGAGGAGAATCCATTAAAGGCAATGCATTGCCTGTATTGTAATGGATGTGAGCAAAATCAGAAGAAAGCAGTGCCTTGGAGCTGAACTTAAGAGGAGAGACATTGGAGGTGGATGGAACAGTCAAAGGTGGAAGAGAGATCAAAGAATATAAGGAAAGACAGAAAGCCAGAGTGGGAAACACATAGGATGTAATTTGTGACTTTGACCAATGCGGGTTCAATGCTGTGAGGAAAATGACAGCCAGATTGAAAGATTCGACTAAGGAGAGGTGGGAAAGCAGTTATAATTCAACAACGTGTTTCAGGACTTGGAGAGAAAGGGAATGTTAGAGATAGAGTGATGGTTGAAGAGAGAGGAGGAGTTAAGGGCGGGTTTCTGGAGTAGCGAATGATAACGACAGTATTAAAGTAAGTGGCGACAGTCCCAGGGAATTGAGACAGGTTGATGGCATTATTAAGCATGGAGCTGAGGAAGTGAAACCAGTTTACAAATTTTGCTGGTTAGACTTGAGAGAGGATTAATTCAAACTTAAACAATGCAGTGTGATTGGTTCTGTTTCAATATGACTGACAGTTGCTTTTTGAATTTCTGTGGCCAATTATTCAAAATCCAGTAAATTTCAGTAACTCTTTTTGGGACATTTTAAGGAGCTGTTGTTCAAACCAGGGACATAGTTTAAAAATCTCTGTGAGAAGGGTGAGTTGAGTGTGTTGAGGCCTAAAATTCAATTTGAAATTCCAGAGAGAAAATTAGTTGAAGCTTGCGAGGGATTGTTTCGATCAGAACAACAACAACAACAACAACAACCACCACCACGACGACGACGACGACGACGACTACTACTACTTTCATTTAAATAGCATCTTAAACATAGTAAAAGGTCCCACGGCGCTTCACAGGAGTGATTATCAAACAAAATTTTAAACCGAGCTACATGAGGAGATATTAGGACAGGTGACCAAAAGCTTGGTCAAAGAGTTTTAAGGAGCATCTTAAAGGAGGAGAGAGGTAGAGAGGCGGAGAGGTTTAGGGAGGGAATTCCAGAGCTTAGGGCCTGGACAGCTGAAGGTATGACCGCCAATGGTGAAGCAATTAAAATCGGGGATGCCAAGAGGCAAGAATTGGAGGAGCTCACAGATCTCGGAGGGTTGTAGAGCTGGAGGAAGTTACAGACTTGTTTTCAAATCCCAGTGGAGGGATTTGAAAACAAGGATGAGAATTTTAAAATCGTTCCCGGGCCAGGAGCCAATGTAGGTCAGTGAGCACAGGGGTGATGGGTGAACGGGACTTGGTGCGAGTCAGGATACGGGCAGCAGAGTTTTGGATGAGCTCAGGTTTTTGGAGGGTGGAAGATGGGAGGCTGGCCGGGAGAGCATGGGAATAGTCCAGTCTAGAGGTACCAAAGGCATGGATGAGGGTTTCAACAGCAGATGAGCCGATGCAAAGGCAGAGACTCGCGATGTTACGGAGATGGAAGTAGGCTGTTTTGGTGATGGAGCGGATATGGGGTCGGAAGCTCATCTCAGGGTCAAATGGGGCATCACGGTTAGTGGCCAGGGAGAGGGATGGGGTCGGTGGCTAGGGAACGGAGTTTGTGGCGGGGACCAAAGACAATGGTTTTGGTCTTCCCAATATTTAGTTGGAGGAAATTTTTGCTCATCCAGTACTGGATGTCGGACAAGCAGTGTGACAAATGAGATACAGTGGAGGGGTCGAGAGACGTGGTTGTGAGGTAGAGCTGGGTGTCATCAGTGTACATGTGGAACCAAACGTGTTTTTGAATAATGTCGCTGAGGGGCAGCATGTAGATGAGAAATAGACGAGGGCCAAGGATAGATTCTTGGGGGACTCCAAAGGTAACGGTGCGGGAGTGGAAAGTGAAGCCATTGTTGGTGATTCTCTGGCTGTGACTGGATAGATAAGAATGGAACCAGGCGAGCGCAGTCCCACCCAGCTGGATGACGGAGGAGAGGCATTGGAGGAGGATGTTGTGGTCAACCGTGTCAAAGGCTGCAGACAGGTTGAGAAGGATGAGGAGAGATAGTTTACCACGGTCACAGTCACATAGGATGTCATTTGTGACTTTGATAAGGGCCGTTTCAGTGCTGTGGCAGGGGCAGAAACCTGATTGGAGCCATGGTGTTGTGGGAAAGATGGGCACAGATTTGGGAGGCGACAACACATTCAAGGACTTTGGCGAAGAATGGGAGGTTGGAGATGGGGCAATAGTTTGCAAGGACAGAGGGGTGAAGGGTGGGTTTTTTGAGGAGGGGGTGATGACAGCAGATTTGAAGGGGAGGGGTCAGTACCTGAGGAGAGGGAACCGTTAACGATATCAGCTAACATCTGGACCAGCAAGGGAAATTGTGTGGTCAGCAGTTTGGTGGGAATAGAGTCGAGGGAGCAGGAAGTGGGTCTCATGGTCAAGATGAGCTCGGAGAGGGCATGAGGGGAAATAGGAGAGAAACTAGAGAAAGATGCGAGTTCAGGACTAGGACAGGGTGGAACATTAGGGAAAGTTTAGCTTGGTGGGCTAGGGGAAAGGAGGGAAGCTGAACAGATCTTAGTGACAAGGAAGTCCATGAGCTCCTCGCACTAGTACAAACTCCCGCAGTGGTAAGAAATATTTTTTTTAAATTATGCTTGTATATAAACAGATTCTACAAAAGAATACTTTATTATTCGATTGCAAGCTTTTATTGTTTTAATTTTGGGGAGACAGATGGAAAGATTTATACTGTATCAATGTGTATTATATCACAATTCGTTTTTCACTTGTTCATCTTTTGTAAAATAAATTTGCTTCATAATTTAAACTTAAACAAGATCTGATGTTGTGATGCTCTATTGTTCACTGAAGACTGGAAAGAGATTCTATGGGGTCATTGTATAATTCAATTAGCTAAAAGCAATTAACAGAAAGGTTGTTCTGCTCATTAACCTAGATATCAAGGCTAGGTAAGATATTCTCGGAGGCAGAGGCAGTTGGGACTCACCTTAGCCTTCAGGAATATCACACCTGGCTGCTGGTTTAAGCCGTCAGGTTTGTATACTTACCATCATCCTTAGCTTTCAGCCCTCTCCAAGGTAGCACTGTTCCACAGGACTACCCACCTCATGCTTGCTCCCGATTGCAGGCCTTCCCTCACCCACGACCTGATGCAGCTTGTAGCCCTAGCCATACCTCGTCCCCCACTTGCCAGCCACCACCTATGGCCTGAAAGGCACCTGCGATACCCTCGGTTGCAGCCCTGGCAGATCCTTCCCCACACCCCCCATCAGAAATTGCAGACTGCAGCCCAGATCCTTCCAGCTATAACCTGCAGCCCCTGGCCAGATCCCTTCCCCAACCAGCATCCCAACCCCCCACCCCACCAAAGAAAATGTAGTCCATGGCCCTCAGCAGCTCACCTCTCTATCTGATTGACACCCTGCAGACACCACCTGCAAAAATGCAGCCTCCGGCCTCAGGGGCTCCCACCCTCACTGTGCCTGGTCACCCACCACCCCCTACCCGAAAGGGCAAAAGGAGAAAAAAAGGAGAACAGAAAAAGTGGCAGAAAAGAACAAAGAGAGGAGTAAAGAAGACAGGCAGAAGTGGTTGAGGACAGAGAAAGAGAGAAGCAGAAAAGAGGAGAGAGAGAGATAGGGAAGCAGCAATACAAAGTACGTGAGAATGTATCTCCCGACTTACCATTAGCAATGCCATGGGAGATCCACTAGTAATGTATTCGAGGTCTTATGTATAGTGTGTGGCATTACACACTTCCTGTAACTCTTTTGTGTAATATTTCTTGTAACAGTTCTCTGGAACACTCCTCAGTCACACTTAATCATTGTCAAATTTATTCAACGACCCCTGGTTTTGGGTCACTCTTCCTCTGTGATTGATTCCAAAGGCCTAGTCCTGAGAGTTCTTCCCCATTTTCAAGAGCTGCATCAGACAATGGGTGAGTAAGTAACAAAGTTTACACTTTTCAAAGTTTCAACTTTTTAAACAATGATTCTTACAATCAGGATAAATGACATTTACTACTTCCTGCTCTCAGCTTTCTTTCATAGAGATACAAAGCTATTCTTAAAATATGTGTTTTAGTTCCCTCTCTCTTAGAATATTACTGGTGTCTCCCAAATTTTTAATTGATCTGTCAATCAAACAAAGCTGGGGTGCTGATTTGCAGACTGAGCCCAGCATTCATTTCAAGAATCTACAGTGATTAAACCTTTTAGCCTTAAAGTGACACACATCTACATTTTATTTTAAACGGTATAATGTTCCAATCCTTAAAACAGAGCATCTTCTAAATCACTATATGCAGTACCACGGGAGAACCATTCTTTCTTTACGTATATTTAAGAAAACTTGAATCCTGTCACTGCTATCCTGGCAGAGTCGCCTTTTTAAAGGCTGAGAAGACTGTAGCTGTGTGTTAGTGCTGACTTATTGCCAAGCCTGTTATATAGGAAGTCCATAGTACAGTTATGCAGGCGACATGCTCATTGTCGTGTCTGACATTCCAGATAATTTGGAGGGAGAAAACACCACGGCAGAGTTAGAGAAGTAATTTATTAAATGAAAGTTTAAAATCGTCCTCACAACTTGCTGCCTTGTGCTAAAATTTACTTTCTTTTGACTCTTTCTGAATAAAACTCATCAAATTCACTGCATATATTGCTCAGTAAGGCACATGAAGAGTGTTTTAGTCCCTAACATCTGGAGTGAAAATGAAGACTGACATTGGGGTTTAGTCCCCCTTGTCCATTAATCTCGCTGAAATTACTTTTGAGAACTTGGCACCTCCATTAACCCAATGGAGTTGGATGTATATTTTTTAGCGAGACACAAACGGGTTACTTTTTTTTTGTTAGTTCCAATATTCTCCCCTGCCTTCAAGGAGTTGCCTCTTTTCTGGAGAAATGATTCTATGGGCACAGGCCACCCTCCAGTACCTTGCTGAAGTGATTATTATTCAGGTGTTGGCTTGAAGTTGCACTGGCAGAATATTTAACTGTGGGGAATCGCAACTGAGCCCAATCCTGTTCACACATGCACACCTCCCAGTAGGGGACACTGGATAGTGATTCAAGAACAGGAAACATGGATGATTTTTCCCCCCCTTAACCTGGGATGCAGTACAGCAAATTTTAGACCCCCATTGAGGTCAGGGGTTCAAGCCCCACTCCAGAAACTTGAACACATAATCTAAACTGATATTTCAGAACAGCACTGAGGTAGTTGGAGGTGTTGTCCTTCGAATGAGATGTTAAACCAACGTTCTGAGAGTCTGCCCTCTCAGGTGGATGTAAAAGATTTGATGACACTGTTCGAAGAAGAGCAGGGGAGTTCTCCTGGTTTCCTGGCCAACTTTTATCTCTCAACCAACATGACTAAAATAGATTATCTGGTCATTGTCTCATTGCTGTTTGTGGGATCTTGCTGTGTACAAATTAGCTGCAACTTTTCCCTACATTAGAACAGCAACGGCACTTCACCAGTGCTTCATTGCTGTTTAGGTTAAAAGAGAGAAAGGACTTGAATTTATAGAATCATAGAATCATAGAAGTTACAACATGGAAACAGGCCCTTCGGCCCAACATGTCCATGTCGCCCAGTTTATACCACTAAGCTAGTCCCAATTGCCTGCACTTGGCCCATATCCCTCGATACCCATCTTCCCCATGTAACTGTCCAAATGCTTTTTAAAAGACAAAATTGTACCCGCCTCTACTACTGCCTCTGGCAGCTCGTTCCAGACACTCACCACCCTTTGAGTGAAAAAAATTGCCCCTCTGGATCCTTTTGTATCTCTCCCCTCTCACCTTAAATCTGTGCCCCCTCGTTATAGACTCCCCTACCTTTGGGAAAAGATTTTGACTATCGACCTTATCTATGCCCCTCATTATTTTATAGACTTCTATAAGATCACCCCTTAACCTCCTACTCTCCAGGGAATAAAGTCCCAGTCTGTCTAACCTCTCCCTGTAAGTCAAACCATCAAGTCCCGGTAGCATCCTAGTAAATCTTTTCTGCACTCTTTCTAGTTTAATAATATCCTTTCTATAATAGGGTGACCAGAACTGTACACAGTACTCCAAGTGTGGCCTCACCAATGCCCTGTACAACTTCAACAAGACATCCCAACTCCTGCATTCAATGTTCTGACCAATGAAACCAAGCATGCTGAATGCCTTCTTCACCACCCTATCCACCTGTGACTCCACTTTCAAGGAGCTATGAATCTGTACTCCTAGATCTCTTTGTTCTATAACTCTCCCCAACGCCCTACCATTAACGGAGTAGGTCCTGGCCCGATTCGATCTACCAAAATGCATTACCTCACATTTATCTAAATTAAACTCCATCTGCCATTCATCGGCCCACTGGCCCAATTTATCAAGATCCCGTTGCAATCCTAGATAACCTTCTTCACTGTCCACAATGCCACCAATCTTGGTGTCATCTGCAAACTTACTAACCATGCCTCCTAAATTCTCATCCAAATCATTAATATAAATAACAAATAACAGCGGACCCAGCACCGATCCCTGAGGCACACCGCTGGACACAGGCATCCAGTTTGAAAAACAACCCTCGACAACCACCCTCTGTCTTCTGTCGTCAAGCCAATTTTGTATCCAATTGGCTACCTCACCTTGGATCCCATGAGATTTAACCTTATGTAACAACCTACCATGCGGTACCTTGTCAAATGCTTTGCTGAAGTCCATGTAGACCACGTCTACTGCACAGCCCTCATCTATCTTCTTGGTTACCCCTTCAAAAAACTCAATCAAATTTGTGAGACATGATTTTCCTCTCACAAAACCATGCTGACTGTTCCTAATTAGTCCCTGCCTCTCCAAATGCCTGTAGATCCTGTCCCTCAGAATACCCTCTAACAACTTACCCACTACAGATGTCAGGCTCACTGGTCTGTAGTTCCCAGGCTTTTCCCTGCCGCCCTTCTTAAACAAAGGCACAACATTTGCTACCCTCCAATCTTCAGGCACCTCACCTGTAGCGGTGGATGATTCAAATATCTCTGCTAGGGGACCCGCAATTTCCTCCCTAACCTCCCATAACGTCCTGGGATACATTTCATCAGGTCCCGGAGATTTATCTACCTTGATGCGCGTTAAGACTTCCAGCACCTCCCTCTCTGTAATATGTACACTCCTCAAGACATCACTATTTATTTCCCCAAGTTCCCTAACATCCATGCCTTTCTCAACCGTAAATACCGATGTGAAATATTCATTCAGGATCTCACCCATCTCTTGTGGTTCCGCACTTAGATGACCTTGTTGATCCTTAAGAGGCCCTACTCTCTCCCTTGTTACCCTTTTGCCCTTTATGTATTTGTAGAAGCTCTTTGGATTCACCTTTGCCTGATCTGCCAAAGCAATCTCATATCCCCTTTTTGCCCTCCTGATTTCTCTCTTAACTCTACTCCGGCAATCTCTATACTCTTCAAGGGATCCACTTGATCCCAGCTGCCTATGCATGTCATATGCCTCCTTCTTATTTTTGCAGCGCTTTTTATGTTGCCCAGATGTCCCAAAGTGACATCTGGGCAACATAAAAAGCGCTGCATAAATTCAAGTCCTTTCTCTCTTTTAACCTAAACAGCAATTAGAAATAAGAAATAACTGACAGCAAGATTGAAAGCAACAAACCAGTCATGTCTTCTTTATTTCCAGTGACGTTTTTCGTGTGGGGGAGACTGTAACAACTTCCTCAAGTCCCGTTCACCCATCACCCCGGTGCTACAGTGGCTCCCAGTCCAGCAAAGCCTCGATTTTAAAATTCTCATCCCTCCATGACCTCGCCCCATCTTATCTCTGCAAACTCCTCCGCCCCCTACAATCCTCCTAGTTCTCTGCGCTCCTCCAATTCTGGCCTCTCGCACATCCCTGATTTCCTTCGCTCCCCCATTGGCGGCCGTGCCTTCAGCTGCCTAGGCCCTAAGCTCTGGAATTCCCTCCCTAAACCTCTCCACCTCTCTCTCCTCCTTGAAGTCGCTTCTGGTCACCTGTCCTCTAATATCTCCTGATGTGGCTCGGTGTAAAGTTTGTCTGAGAACGCTCCTGTGAAGCGCCGTGGGACGTTTTACGATGCTAAAAGCGCTATATAAATGCAAGTTGTTGTTCCATCTGCTCAGCCAATGTAGACTTGTTTCATTCTAAATGGGCTTGCTGCAATTTCTGTGATTGGAAAATGTCACTGATTTGATTGATGACCTCAGCAACAAGCAATTTGGAAACTGACTTGTGCAAACAAAAATTGACACATAATAGTTCCAAAAATATTAATATTAAACTGTTTGCAACTGCGAGGCCCCCCCCCCCCCCAACCCCAATACCCAATACCCAATACCCAGTACCCAGAGCACCCCGTGCAGCAGCTCCGCCCACGTGGCTTATTTAAAGCCCCATTTCCCGCGCGTCGCAGTTTGATGACGTGTGCGGCAGCGGTCGCAGGGTGATTTTGTCAGAGCGGCCACGCGGCGTCTAACGGCCGGTGCTCGAGCTCCAGGATGGTGAAAGCTCAGTACAAGGGTCGCGGCACCGTCAACCCGTCCACCTCCAGCACCAACCCGGGTAAGTGCAGGCGGCGGCGGCGGCAGCGGCAGCGGCAGAGTCCCTCCCCCGCCCCGGGGCCTAGCCTAGCCTGCCGTGTGAGCGGATCCCGGGCTCGGCAACCGATCCGCTCGGGGCCGACAGCGGGATCAGTCTGCCTCGGGAGTGATTGACAGACGGGCCCGTTAAAGGGGTAGGGGGAGGGGACAGTGGAGGGAGAGGGGACTGGGGGGGGGGGGGTAACTGTGGAGGGACACTAGGGGGTGGGGGGCTATTGACCGTCGCGATGATGTCACTCGGACTGTTGACACCACTGCTCGGGTGTGGCAGCTTTGGGGTTAAAGGCTGGGGTCGGCTGCTTTGGGGTTAAAGGCTGGGGTCGGCTGCTTTGGGGTTAAAGGCTGGGGTCGGCTGCTTTGGGGTTAAAGGCTGGGGTCGGCTGCTTTGGGGTTAAAGGCTGGGGTCGGCTGCTTTGGGGTTAAAGGCTGGGGTCGGCTGCTTTGGGGTTAAAGGCTGGGGTCGGCTGCTTTGGGGTTAAAGGCTGGGGTCGGCTGCTTTGGGGTTAAAGGCTGGGGTCGGCTGCTTTGGGGTTAAAGGCTGGGGTCGGCTGCTTTGGGGTTAAAGGCTGGGGTCGGCTGCTTTGGGGTTAAAGGCTGGGGTCGGCTGCTTTGGGGTTAAAGGCTGGGGTCGGCTGCTTTGGGGTTGGGGAATTTAGATTTGAGGGCTTAGGGTTTTGGAGCTATAGGGATTGTTATAGCTGAGCATTTTACAATATATGTGAGTAAGTAATCATTCTTTACATGGGATCCTTTTGTAGTGTGCTATTTGACTGTGGAGGGAATCACAAGGTAACCTGATTGTGCTCTCTCCTGACGTTCACACAGATGAACTTCCAAAAGGGGTGATTGGAAATGAGAATGCTGGCTGATTTTTATCACTTCATATCCCAGGACTGTTGAAGCCACTTTTAGCGTCCCTACTGAAACTCTGGTTGAGATCAGCTAACTCAACACAGACTGGTGGATCAAACCTGTGACCACCTTGGTCTGTATGGGTCCACTCCACACTGAACAGAGAATTTAAAACTGAGACATGTGAATAGCAGTGATGAGCAGAGTCACTGGAAAATTGTGGGGAATATATCATTCTTGCTAAATCAGATTATAAAATTAGTTTGTACATTTGCCACAGTGATTAAGCATCTTTCACTCCTCCCTATTCTTAATTCATGGAGGCGCTCTTCCCCTCCCATCCTTCGTCCCACTTTACAAGGGTACGTCCTTTCCCTCCCAGTTCACGAAGGCACTCTTCTCCCCTCTCCTTTCACGCTGACACTCTTCTCTGATTTGGCTTCACTGCTGCTCCTGGCTTCAACCTGATGCTGCTGCTTTACCCTGGGGATTGAATTCTACTGAACGCTGTGGATGGGAATTTCTTTTCTCTCAAAAGTACTGCAAAGCGGCAGCATCAGCTTGGGGATGGGGAGGGCGCACCTTTCACAAATTCCACCATAAAAGTTTGGTCACAATCTCCTGGTAGCCCTGATGTTGAGAGTCCTTACAGTACAAACTTCAACGGGAGGAGAACTTTTAAGAAGCACTGCTTATAGTTTTAGTGACACTCAACGTTCCTTTATAATGAATGAAAAAGCACAATTTCTATTTGCACTGACAATTGTGACTTGGGTGTTATGTTTTTCCAGTGATGCATCTGACAGAATAAATATGGCACTGTCTTGCTTTTTTGTTTATAATTTGGGATTTCAATTGAAATAATTCAATAATTACATCCAGACTGTTAAGATTAGAAAAATAATAGCATAGTCTCACTGAGGATGATGGTGGCACAGACTAGTTCAGGCTGTGTGGTGTTTACACCGTGAGTGGGTGACCTCGGTCCACTTTTTGGTATGCACGAGTCTGCAGCATAAAACTATCTTCAGCAGAGCGTTCACTGTTCTTCTCTAAGCTCGTAGCGAACTTCAAAATTTGACGACTATTTGAGATCAGCATCTGAGAATGAAGTGGATGCCAGTCTTGGCTGAATCGTTGTCGGGTTTTTGTGGAGTTTCAAGTCAAATTTAAGTTTTCTGCAAGCTTGGAGAGAGATTATTTCAAGTAAAGGTTTGAAGCAGCTGAGGAGAAAGGCTGTATATTCCACTAAAGGTACTCTTCTTCCAGCTCTCTCTTTCCAACCCCGCCCCCCCATGAAAAGCAATGTTCTATTAAATCATGCTCATGGCACCAACTAGTCATAGAATACACATTGGCTACAGAATATTGCACGGGTTACAGAGATAAGAAACATCTTTAAAATCTTAGACTGCCCTATACAGTCTGCGCCTCTTTGTTGAAAGTCACTTAATTCAAATTATCTGATAATTAAACATTTTCAGTACTCTGTTTCTACTTTGCTGTATTGATTACATTCCTTAATTCAAATAATTGGACAATTCTAATTTTTTTAGTGCAAGAACGATCTTTGAATTATCAAGAGTAGACTGTAATCCACATAAGGGCAGTTTACAATGTGGAATTTTAGTCAGTTGTATTTTATTGGTACTTTTGTTTCTGTGCAGATCGGCCCAAAGATGCAGGAGGCAACAGGAGGGACAGGGCGACTATTAAACGTCTTAATATGTACAGACAGAAAGAGCGAAGGTCGGTATCACATTTATCTTGTCATAAAATTCAATGCACTGTTTGTGGAATTGATCTGTACAATTGATCTGTCCAACTAGGGGGAAAGGGAGGGCAACCAAAGCCAGAGCTCTCTGGATGACGAAAGAGATAGAGTAAGATGAAGCAGAAAAAGGGGGTGTATGACAGATGTCGGTTTGATAACACAAGAGAGAACCAGGCTGAATGTAGAAAGTTCAGAGGGGAAGAGAAAAAGGAAGTAAGAGGGACAAAGAGAATAGACTGGCAATTAACATAAAAGGGAATCCAAAAGTCGTCTTTTGGCATATAAATAGTAAACGGGTAATAAAAGGAGCAATGGGACTGATTAGGGACCAAAAAGGGGACCTACGCGTGCAGGCAGAGGGCATGGCGGAGATACTAAATGAGTACTTTGCATCTGTCTTTACCAAGGAAGAAGATGGTGCCAAAGTTACAGTAAAAGAGGAGGTAGTTGAGATACTGGATGGGCTAAAAATTGAAAGAGGCGGTACTAGATCGGCTGGCTGTACTTCGATAAGTCACCTGGTCCGGATGAGATGCATCCTAGGTTGCGGAGGGAAGTAAGAGTGGAAGTTGCAGAGGTACCGGCCATAATCTTTCAATCCTCCTTAGATATGGGCATGGTGTCAGAGGACTGGAGAATTGCAAATGTTACACCCTTGTTCAAAAAAGGGTGTAAGGATAAACCCAGCAACTACAGGCTAGTCAGTTTAACATCGGGTGGGGAAACTTTTAGAAACGATAATCCAGGACAAAATTAAGTCAGTTGGACAAGTGTGGATTAATTAAGGAAAGCCAGCACGGATTTGTTAAAGGAAAATCATGTTCAACTAACTTGATTAAGTTCTTTGGTGAGATAACAGAAAGGGTTAATGAGGGGCAATGCAGTTGATGTGTATATGGACTTCCAAAAGGCGTTTGATAAAGAGCCACATAACAGGCTTGTCGGCAAAGTTGAAGCCCATGGTATAAAAGGGGCAGTGGCAGCATGGATTCGAAATTGGCTAAGTGATGGGAAACAAAGAATAGTGGTGAACGGTTGTTTTTCGGACTGGAGGAAGATATAGAGTGGTGTTCCCCAGGGGTCGGTACTAGGACCACTGCTTTTCTTGATATATATTATTGACTTGGACTTGGGTATACAGGGCATAATTTCAAAATTTGCTGATGACGCAAAACTTGGAACTGTAGTAAATCTGAGGAGGATAGTGATAGACTTCAAGAGGACATAGACAGGTTGGTGGAATGGGCGGACACGTGGCAGATGAAATTTAACGTAGAGAAGTGTGAAATATTACATTTTGGTAGGAAGAACGAGGCGAGGCAATATAAACTAAAGGGTACAATTCTAAAGGGGGTGCAGGAACAGAGAAACCTGAGAGTATATATGCACAAATCGTTTTAAGGTGGCAGGGCAGGTTGAGAAAGTCGTTTAAAAAAAGCATATTGGATCCTGGGCTTTATAAATAGAGGCATAGAGTACAAAAGCAAGGAAGTTATGATGAATCTTTATAAAACACTGTTTTGGCCACAACTGGAGTATTGTGTCCAATTCTGGGCACCGCACTTTGAGAAGTATGTGAAGCCATTAGAGAAGGTGCAGAAAAGATTTACTAGAATGGTTTCTATGTTCCAGGGATGAAGGATTTCAGTTACGTGTATAGACTGGAGAAGCTGGGGTTGTTCTCATTAGAGCTGAGAAGGTTGAGAGGAGATTTGATAGAGGTGTTCAAAATCATGAGGGGTCTAGACAGAGTAGATAGAGAGAAACTGTTCCCATTGGCGGAAGGGGCAAGAACCAGAGGCCCCAAATTTAAGTTGATTGGCAAAAGCACCAAAGGCGACATGAGGAAAAACCGTTTTACGCAGCGCATGCTTATGATCTGGAATGCATTGCCTGAGGAGGCGGTGGAGTCAGATTCAATCGTGGTTTTCAAAAGGAATTGGATAAGTACTTGAAGGGAAAAAATTTGCAGGGCTACGGGGAAAGGGCGGGGGAGTGGGACTAGCTGAATTGCTCTTGCAGAGAGCCAGCGTGGGCTCGATGGGCCGAATGGCCTCCTTCTGTGCTGTAACTGTTCTATAATTTTATGAATAGATACTCCCAGTTGTGTTCAGTAAGGATTAAAAAAAATCATACCTTATCAGGTAAACCCCTATTCAGAATGATGGCACAACTCCATCATTTGATCTTACCAAATCTTTGTTGATCTGCTGTTTCTTTCTGAAAGGGTGAGAGAGGAGTGGGACATTGATAGGATTCTTGTTGTGACATCAACTGAAGAACTTTCCACCTGGGAAAGAAAAACCCTCCACAACTTTTGTCACGATTGAAGTAATCAGTGACGTCATAACATGAAGCATTAATGCATGGTGCCGCAGAGATGTGGGTTTGATTTCGACACATAGTGCAGAATTTCTGAATCTTGGCTGCATCCCTGTGTGAAATTGCAGTGATGGCTGGATGGAGGGTCCATTGCCGTCAACTCAGGACAATGTTGGCAGATACCTGGCAGATGATTACTGGGCTATAGTTCGTGTTCAACAATGAGATAAAAATCACTGAAGTGATGTCCCTGCAATTTTTGGTTTGGGATGGATAATAGTTATTAAGCCACATTCAGAAATTGCCACCATTATGGCTTGTCCACTTTGTGGTTTTGTTTCATTTTATGATGGTGCAACTTTTGTGAAGATTCACCATCAGCCCCATCTGCTTATCATGAGTCCAATTTGTTTGTTTACACTATTTCATGGTGTACATGCAGCTCTCTTCCTTAGCAGTGTGAAATTTTTAATGCACACCTAATCCTTTTTCTTCTCTCTCAAGAAACAAAATTGGAAAGGTCATCAAGCCCCTGCAGTTCCAGTCAACAGTTGCATCTGGCACAATAGCCCGAGTAGAGCCAAATATCAAGTGGTTTGGTGAGTTCACATTTTCCATGCAGAAAAAATATAGCTATAGTTTTCAGGATTTGACACACAGGCTTTACCTACATACAAAACTTAAATGTTCACATTGATCACCAGCATTGGGTGGCCAGAGTCAGTGGCAAACTTGTTGCCTAGAGTTCTACAGTAACTGCAGCAAAAGACAATCTCTTGCATTGTTGGGTAGGTGGCAGGGATCTGAAGCAGTAATACAAGTCATGGGGATTCAAAGGAAATATGAGAATATTTGATCATTTTCTGTTAAGACTTTGGTGTTTATACGACCTACAAAGTAACATTTGTGATCTAGATAAATGTATGATATTGATTGAGTAATACGGTATTGCACATGTAGGACTCCAAAGAGATAACTTCACAGAAATGCTAGGGAGCCAAGGGACTAGTGAGAAAGAGGAATTAAAGGAAATTAGTATTAGTAAAAAAAATAGTGCTGGAGAAATTAATGGGACTGAAAGCTGATAAATCCCCAGGACTGAATAATCTGCATCCCAGAAGACTAAACGAGGTAGTCATGGAAATAGTGGATGCATTAGTTGTCATCTTCCAAAATTCTATAGATTATGGAACAGTTCCTGCAGATTGGAGGGTGGCGAATGTAACCCCACTATTTAAAAAAGGAGGGAGAGAGAAAACGGAACTACAGACTGGTTAGCTTAACATCAGTAGTAGGGAAAATGCAAGAGTATTATAAAGGATGTGATAACAGGAGAAAATATCAATGGGATTAGACAAAGTCAACATGGATTTATGAAAGGGAAATTATGTTTGACAAACCTGGAGTTTTTTGAGCATGTAACTGGTAGAATGGATAAGGGAGAACCAGTGGATGTGATTTATTTGGATTTTCAGAAGGCCTTTGATAAAGTCCCATGTAAGAGGTTAGTGTGCAAAATTAAAGCACATGGAATTGGGGGTAGTATACTGGCATGGATTGAAAATTGGTTAACAGACAGGAAACAGAGAGTAGGAATAAATGGTTCTTTTTCGGGGCGGCAGATGGTGACTAGTAGGGTATCACAGGGATCTGTGCTTGGGCCCCAGCTATTCACAATATACATCAGTGATTTGGATGAGGGAACCAAATGTAATATTTCCAAGTTTGCTGACAACACAAAACTAGGTGGGATCGTGAGTTGTGAGGAGGATGCAGAGCGGCTTCAAGGCGATTCAGACAAGTTGAGTGAGTGGGCAAAAGCATGGCAGATGCAGTATAATGTGGATAAATGTGAAGTTATCTGCTTCGGAAGGAAAAACAGAAAGGCAGAGTATTATTTAAATGGTGATAGATCGGGGAATGTTGATGTACAAAGGAACCTGGATGTCCTTGTACACCAGTCACTGAAAGCAAACATGCAGGTGCAGCAAGCAGTTAACAAGGCAAATGGTATGTTGGCCTTCATTGCAAGAGGATTTGAGTATAAGAGCAAGGATGTCTTACTGCAGTCATACAGGTGAGTCCGCACCTGGAGTATTGTGTACAGTTTTGGTCTCCTTACCTAAGAAAGGATATACTTGCCATCGAGGGAGTGTAGCGAAGGTTCACCAGACTGATTCATGGGATGGCAGCACTGTCATATGAGAAGAGATTGGGTCGACTCGGCCTGTATCGAGTTTAGAAGAATGAGAGGGTATCTCATTGAAACATATAAAATTCTGACAGGGCTAGACAGACTGGATACAGGGAGGATGTTCCCCTGGCTGGGGGGTCCAGAACAAGGGGTCACAGTCTCAGGATACGGGGTAGGACATTTAGGACTGAGATGAGAAGAAATTTCTTCACTCAGAGGGTGGTGAACCTGTGGAATTCTCTACCACAGAAGGCTAAATATATTTAAGAAGGAGCTAGATAGATTTCTAGACACAAAAGGCATCAAGGGATACGGGGAGAGAGAGCGCGAATCTGGTATTGTGATAGAGGCTCAGCCATGATCATATTGAATGGCGGAGCAGGCTCAAAGGGCCGAATGGCCTACTCCTGCTCCTATTTTCTATGTTTCTATAATGAGGTTATTGGCTTTTACATATGACTAACTGAGACCCTTTTGTTAAAAATAAACACAAGACCTTTTGGGGCCTATTTTGGTGTGAGCTGAATGTACAGTACATTTTGATATATTAGAAATTTAGTAGCAGGAGTTGTTGAGAGCGAAAGAATAAGGGAGCTGAATTAATGATCAACCTAAGATGCTTTATAGATTGTGTGATTTCAACAATGCATATGAATGACATTTTGCACTGCCTATTTGAATTGAACCTTGCACATGATTTTATTTGTTTATTTTCCCTTGGCACAAAGTGTTGGTGCTCCTGGGTAATAGGATGCAGACTTGCATCCAAGATTTCCTTACTTTGTAAGTGCCTGACCTCAGCTCCTCCATTAGACAAAATGTTGAGCAAAGTCAATCACTTCTGCAAGGAATATCTCCCACCCCCTGGGGGCCTGATCCAAGAGCAGAAACTTGGGAACATATTGCCTGTGTGTACCCTCTGTCTGGGATTGGCACACTGCGCAGGAAGACCTAACCGAGGAGTGGGAAGATATTTTCCAAATACTGATAGACTTTTTTTTAAAAAAAGGATCTAATGCTCTCAAATCTTTTTGGTTTGTGGACAGCTAACACTCGAGTCATAAAGCAGTCGTCACTGCAAAAATTTCAAGATGAGATGGGCAACGTTATGAAAGACCCTTATAGGGTAGTTATGAAACAGACCAAGCTTCCAATGTCTCTTCTGAATGACCGAATCAAGCCTCATGTAAGTTACTAACCTTCTTTTGTTGATTAGATAGAAATTTAGGAACCTGACAATCAGTTGGTAGCCATCATTCATAGTAATTTTATTTTTTTTAGTAAATGGTTGCTCGTTCCAGTTTTTAATGCAGCACTGAAGTGGACAACATTTGCAGCATCCAGATCTCTCACTGGCTTATGCTTAAAAGTCCAAATTTCAGAAATACTTGCCAAAAAAGATGCTCTGGTTCTTTCACGTCTCAGTCAATCTACAGTTGAGTGTGATTTCTTGGGAGTATAGACTCTGCTGTATTGTAGCTTGCTGTTCAGGTTTCTGGCTGTGGTGATGCAAATTTTGATGGCACATTCCTGATGCTGGGTATACTCAGGAGGACGTGCAGTGCCAAGGTTCGTCTTCTAGTTTCTCAGTGGGAAACTAAAAGTTAAATAGTGAATCCTAATTGAGAAAAGCTCAATTCACCCTTCTGGGATTACCTAAATACAGTGCTGGCAGAAATGATTTAAACTCTGTTCTCCATCAGCAGTTCAACTTGTGGGTTCTGGACTGCTATATATTTGAATGCATTTTTATGAGGCTGTTCAACAGTATCATAAGCTTTATCCTTGCAAAGGTTATATCCTGTTTGAAGTCGCTTTCAGTATTAGTATTTGAGGATCTTATTCTGATGCCGGCACATTTGGAATGATTCAGTAGGCTCCTATCTTTAGAGCGTGACTAATTCCTTAAAGCAGGGTTTTCTTTCAAAGGAATTTGTGGGACTCTTAAGATTTTTGTTTTGCCCTTCAGCATTTGCCACAGTTTAATCAGAAACATAAATAAATGAGGAGTTCTGATCCTTTCTGGCAAGACTTCTTTTCATCAGTCATGGGGGTCCTTGACTTTTGGCTATCAGAAATAACTGAGCTCTGTATTTGCAGGGGTGACACTGCACTAACTGTCCATATATAGAACTGTGCAGTAAAGTGATACTGAGATCCAGTGCTGTAATTCAGACTTTTCAATCAGCAGTTGCTGGTTTTAGAAGAGCCACTCTGATTAGAGTCAAATAATTTTGCAGTATCTGCACTTCATGCAAACCCTGCAAAAATATTTTGATCGCAAAACTAATGAGTATGCACTGTGACAAAAGCAGAGTCTTGTCCTGTGCCAAATAACGAAATCTTCTGTATTGTATTTTTAAGCCCGTAGATATACACTTCAAAATGTATTTCAGAAATAAGGCATTAAAGTGGAAGCTGTCTTTTCTTGCTGATCTTCAAGATGGAGACCAGAGCTTGGCTCTGCAAGGCCAAAGCAATTCTTTGATCTGTAGATTAGGCACGATACAGAAGCTTTGTCCTAGGTGCTGCTAAAATTGCTGATTGTCAAAACATTTAGAAATGAGAGGGGCCTGGACAGGGTATGAACAGCTGCTCGTCAAGCAGTTTCGTGCACTAGATACGCTGTTGTATCTTTGAACTTTATTGATCGTCTTTATTCAGATGCTTTTGGACTAGAATATATATGCAGTCTTTGCATTGACTTCAATTTCTAGAATTGACACTTGGACTTTCAGGATTGACTTAGAAATTGAATCGCCCAAATTTCAAGTTGAAATCTATGAAAGATTGTTTTCTCCAATAATTTTGCAGATTATCAGACTGCCTGAGGAAGATATTTTAACCCCTTGTGGAGTAATTGTTTTTCAAAGCATTTGTGCCATTAGTGGCATGCAGTGACAATTAGTTTTAGCCTGAAATGTAATGATCTGTTGCCATCTTCCAGTGTAGGTAGAAGAACTTGGGCTTGGATATGTTATATAGTAATTAAGGGCTAATGGTTAGTCCCATGGCATGTCATCTCACTCACAGCACGTATTAAAGGTGCATGTTTCAGTTGATGAGAGACTGTCAGCTTATGGAAAGTACCTTTTTGCCATGAACACAACTTAAAAGTGTAGAGAGAAAGCCCAGACTAATAATATGTAGTGTGTTGGTTACAGTCTGTAAATGTTTTATAGTAATTTTGCAAAAATTGAGGAGTGACGTGGGGATTAAGCTTATGGGTTGGCTGTCAGTTTGTATTTATAGACTTCCAGATCAACACTGGGTAAGACCTATCCATGAGATGGGTCTTATTGATATTGTCAAGACATCACTTTCGTGGGAAAGAACTATATTTTTGTATTAAAAGGCTAATAACTTGGAGGAAGTGGGATAATGTCTAGATACCAGCTTTCATCTATTTCTTGTATAAATCCCAGTGCCTCCCTACCAACAATTTCAATTATTGAGTGTCTCCCTAAGTGTTAATTTATATTTAAGAAAATAAGAAATAGGAGCAGGAGTAGCCCATACGGCCCCTCGAGCCTGCTCCGCCATTCAATAAGATTATGGCTGATCTTCGACCTCAACTCCACTTTCCCACCCAATCCCCATATCCCTTGATTCTCCAGGAGTACAAAAATCTAATCTGTCACAGCCTTGAATGTACTCAACGACTTGGCATCCACTGCCCTTTGGGGTAGAGAATTCCAAAGATTATTTTCTGGCTGTCTTTCTCTCAACCTGAGTTAACATCCATTTGAGTTTTATACCATATGACTGAAATCCCAGCCTCGCTCAATTTCAGGCAGTCAGTCATGTCATTACACAGGCGATGTGATTTGGAGCGTGCAGTTTATTTCACCCGGTGAGCTTCTTCACTCAATCAAAATTTTCTCTTCTAGTCTTCCCAGTTTTGTTTATCATTCCTGCCATTTTCTCTGATGCACTTGTCAATTGTCTACGTTGATATTTGCCCCGCTCTACAATGATTTTTCCCATCATGGCTTCGTGGACATCATGAAAACTGTTTAGGGTGAGCATCCCTTCATGATTTGAAATGAGGGATTTAAGAAGATTTTTGGATAGCTAGGTTGGCATCCACGCAGTATCTCAGAAGTTGTGGAAATCTCCTTAAATCCTTAGACTCCTGGCATTCCAAGATGTATGCACCTTTTTTATGTAACACACAGATTATGATTAAAACAAAAGGAAAACATTACCTCAAGTACGAATTTCTGTTTTTGCTCCAGGGCGTATCTTGACATAGATGGCTATTATAAAAACTTTTTTTGTACCTAAGCCATAGTTTATTTTAAAGTTTATAGTCAAAACAAAAGGTGATTGTAAAAATTCCTCCTGACTTGAGCCAAAGCAGATGGGAGAAGTCTTCAAATTCCTGTGATGCTCCCGGCACAATGCTTTCTCCAGTTAAGGTTGGCTATTTCATGTAGTAATTTCTTTAACATCTTTGAGTCTTAAGTTCTTGTGCTTAGAATATTCATCTTGTTTATAAAAGCTGAAAACTTTTTGTTCGTATGAGGAATTATACTAAATGGAGATGTGCCCATTTGCAAGATTATAAATAATTACAATGGTTTTTTCCCTTCCTTTTCTCTGCTTTCTTGATGGTGGCAGCTTCTGCAGAGGAACTGTTTCACAGGCACTCCTCGAGTACCTTGTCCAAGTGACCATTCTTCATGTGTGAGCTTAGGCAATGAGTGTTGGCAAGCTATTCAACTATAGAGACATTGTAGCCAAGTTCAGTTCTTTCCTCTCATAATGTCCACTGATGCGATTTTTCGAGCCGGGATCACTGGATAGTTATCAGGAGTGTGAATCTTAACTACTTTATAACCTCCCTAACCCTGAAACATTGGGGTAGATTTTTGTTTTCACTGTTTGGGCAATAATCTGGTGAAGCAGGTTTCCCATCGTAGAGAATCTGCCTGAATTTCATTCCGTTGATTAAAAATCTTCTGTTGGGGGAGGGGGGAATCAGATTACTGCCCAGGCAGTGTAGACTAAAATCTACCCCATTAATTACTTTGTAGCCTCCCAGCATTATCCTGGTTAAGATCTGTTGGGAGCTCCCTGATCCATATGGCTTAGTATCTCACTGCAGTGTGTTATCCACTGAGCCTGGGTGGGGAGGTCGTATTTACTTCTGTTGATGTTACATATTTAGTTAGGTATATATCTTGTCTCAAAAGTGATGAATGCTTAAAGCAAAATTATTTGCTTGCAGAATTCAAAAGTACATATTCTGGACACAGAAACCTTTGAAACAACCTTTGGCCCTAAAGCACAGCGAAAGAGACCAAATCTTAGTGTGTGTGATATGCAAAGCCTGGTGGAAAAAGTTGAAACATTGGCAGAAGAATATGATCTGGAAAAGGACCGAGATCTGGTTGTGGAAGATACTGGAGTAAGGTGAGTGGATTCTAGGCACGTAACCTGTTAGGATACACAAATGTGGCTATTATTTTTGAATATTGCAGGTTTATTATTGGAGTTGTCATCGTCCCTTTGGAAGACTTGAATATTTTGGTCATTTAAAAACCAGAATGTAACATGTCAAATTTCAGAGATACTGCCTAAATATTTTTGCAATTGCTCTCCAAGATTTAAAGGTAAAGCATGAATCTTCAGGTATTTCAGAATGTTTTTGCATCTTTGTTCTCGAAAATAGCACATCAGTAGTAATTAGATGCTATATTTCGCTCGTTAGATTTTCATAATTTACTTACCCCTGTAGCCCTGGTGAAGTAAATCTTATAGCTGTTGCGAAGTCTGAAGCAGGTAGTAACTCTCAGCACATTGCAGCATTACCACAATATGGCTAGGAGTGGTACGATGTGTGACAGCCTGAGTTCCTGATCTCAGCAGGGTGGTTGTGGGGAAGGTGCTAAGTGGAGGCCAGTCATTTCCTGACTGGACAGAAAGTGACTGAGAGTCACTCTGAGCACCGTTGGTGGGTTTGAGTACTGGTGCCACTTTGGCCACTGATAGTGATTGATGGAAGAAACAATCTTTTTATAATAATCTTTTGATGCCTATAAAGCCCTCCTTTTTTAAAAAAAAAAATCATCTTTTGGATGTGGGCATTGCTGGCAAGACAGGTATTTATTGCTCTTCCCTAGTTGCCCTTAAGTGGTGGTGGGTCTTGCTGAATGGCAGCAGTCCATAGGTATTCCCACAATGCTGTTGGGTAGGGAGTTCCAGGATTTTGGCCTGCCAACGATGAAGTAATGACGATTATATGTCCAAGTCAGGATGGTGTGTTACTTGGAAGGAAACATAGAGGTTGACTGTAATATTATTGGTGATTTAAATAGTGTTAATTTCAATTTTGTCTAGGGATGAAGTCCGGGAAGAAATCTTCAAAAAAGGACAGTCTAAAAGAATATGGGGTGAGCTATACAAGGTAAGTGTTTTGATGATGAATGATACCTGTGGGTGTCTTGGGCATTTGTGGTTAACGTGTTTTTAAATGATGTGGAGATGCCGGTGATGGACTGGGGTTGACAATTGTAAACAATTTTACAACACCAAGTTATAGTCCAACAAATTTATTTTAAATTCCACAAGCTTTCGGAGGCTTCCTCCTTCCTCAGGTGAACGGTGTGGATGTTATTATTGTAAACAGAATAAAAGATTTTTGCTGTCAACAAAGTAGTGAGTATCACTAAGAATTATAGTGGACATACAAGCAAGTTGTGTGCCATCCATTGTTTTTCTTAAGTTTTATTCATACGTTCTTCAAAAGTAATTTATATCTGTTATAAAAGATTCACCCTGCTTATTTTGTTTGTCTATAAATGGGGTCATTTAGGAAGTGAGTTGCTTAACCAATTACTTGCTGTTCTGTTTGCACGATGAAAGATCAAGATGCCTTGGTTATATCTCCCGTGGCGGTTTTTTTTCCCCCTGTTTTATATAAATCCTGTGCAAAAGTTACCAGTTAGCTTTAATTGTACACCAGTTTAATCAATATTTTTATAAAATATTATAATGGTTCTGTATAGGCAAGGATAAGTGTGTTTCTTTGCTTGAATATTGGAAATCTATTAACTTGACGTTGGTTTGCAAAATGTGATTTTCTTTGTACCTTTTTAATAGAAATCTTCTTTGTTAAGGTAATTGATTCATCAGATGTAATAATCCAAGTGCTGGATGCCAGAGATCCACTAGGAACACGCTCACCCCGTATAGAGACTTACATAAAGAAGGAAAAACCGTGGAAACATTTAGTGTTCGTGTTTAACAAGTGTGACCTTGTACCTACCTGGGCAACTGTAAGTTTTTATTTTATATGTTGCTTAAAAATTCATCATTGGAATATGATTATCTTCCCTTTTGTGTGAGGAAAATGCATACCTCTGTTTGGTACTTGGCTAGCTGAAAATGCAAACTCTCAAAATGGGAATTGTGAATTCAAAGTCCTGTTCTGTCTTTTCTTTTAGTGAAGCACTATGTAATGCAAGTGGGTTGAAATGACAATCTGCAATATTAGCAACCCTGCATTAAACTGTTTGTTACCTATTGCGAATTGGTGACCTTGCAAAACAATCATGAGACCAGGGATCTGCAGCTGCAGCACACACCAGAGTCAGATCCCCAAAGAAAGTGGCAGGAAGGAATAAATGAAGTGGGGAATCAGTGGACACCTATTTTTGTGGAGAGAATTTCGGAGTCCTGATATGAGGTCTTTTCAGCCTGGATTCAGACTGTAGTGCACTATTTAAGCAGCTCAGTTCTGAATAATTCTGTGTTGGAAGCCCAGAAACATCAATTTGTTAATTGAACCATTCTTAAAAACGTCACTGATTACTGAAGTGGTTGCAGGGTCACTATAACTTAGGCAATGTGGTGATCAATAGGACACTACCATGGATAGGTTTAGAACAAAGCTGTATAATATTTGTTGACTAAAGACATTTTTTAACATTGAAATAGTTTTTAAAAAATGATTCCATGTATTGTACGTTTTCTTTAAATACAACATTAAAAGTGAACAGTTAAACTTTCTATATCCTAGAAACGATGGGTTGCAGTCCTATCCCATGAATATCCAACTCTTGCCTTTCACGCCAGCCTCACCAACCCCTTTGGAAAAGGAGCTCTCATCCAACTTTTGCGGCAGTTTGGGAAGGTAAGAGGTCTTTTCAAAAAGAAAATATTGAGTTGGATGTTAACAAAAAAGGGAATTGGAAATAAAATTCAAAAATAATCACCTTGAGAGTCTGTTGTGCACAATACTTAATGGATAAAGGTTTGATGATACACATTTATGGGTCTGCTCTTTGCTTGTATAGCAACATGCAGTGAGATAAAACCCACCATCACTAGTTCAGATTACGCAATGCGGTTACAGGAGGTTGCTCTGTCAGCATCAACTCAAAAACTGAATTAAGACCACTTGCTTAAATTCTTCTGTAAACAAACTAAAGATGGATCATGTCTGAGGGCTGTGATGTAAGGTGAACTAATGAGACTTAGCTGGCAGATTGTGGTTATTGCAAAGCTTTGTTATGTTATTACCTTCGCAATGACCTTGTAACACATCCCAGTCTATGTGTTTTCTTGTACTCTCTGACTGTTATGAACCTCTTGTCATGCTATTGAGGGGAGACGTTGAATGTTGTCATAGAGAGTTCACAGCAGAGCCCATATTGGCTGCCTTCTTGTCAGTTAAAGAATAATAAGAAGCAGCAGAGGGAGCTGGGTGAGACACAAAGCAGTGAGAGATTTCTTTTTAAAACTTGATATTGTGAATTTGCTAAATCTGCCCAGATGTTAAATATAATCTGTATAAATTACTCCCTTGATGATTTAGTGAGTAAAGGCATCATCTGGCGTATCGTTAACAATACAGACCAGAAGGCAACAGATTCAGTTCTTGGCTTCCGAAGAATTAGCTAATCTCAGCTGGGGAAGCTGTTGGGCTGTTACAATTGGCCTCAGTGCCCCGGGCCTAGGAGGAAGAAAGATCTGTCCGAGTTCCCACTCCTGCTCACTATCCAGTAACTACTGCTCAAAAATGTGCATTTTAGGTATCATGTGAGGATGGGATCAGGTTTGGCCATGATACTCTCTATTAGGGTTTTGGTGTCCCTCCAGCACCTTTTTTCCATTGTTCACAGCACAGAGGTGTTTCCATAAGCAGACTGAGTCTCCCATGAACTGAAACCTGTCCCCTCATACATGTGTGGGATAGCAGCCCCAGAATGAACAATTACTCACTGCAGTGTCGAATACGGGCTATCACGTTGGATGCCCACTATGTTCTCCTGACCCTACTGAAAGGTGGAAAATATCACACAGATAGACCGATGCCTGTAGGCTATAACTACTTGGTGAGATTTATTTACAGGTAATTAATGCACAGAAACCAAATGATGCTGTAAGATATGTATCAGTGCAATAATTAGAAACAAAACTGTAATTTTATACGGCATTAAGCTACTCTTTAGATTGTGTTTCCTATAGCCTTTGACAAGTGACTGGATTTTTGGTTGTTGTGAATTAGCTCGTACACGATGCAAAGTTTGGTCCATCCACAGATCTCTAGCCAGAACTGAAATCCGTGGGATAATTCCTCCAGTACTTGAACAGTTCAAAAGCCTTTGAAGTCAGAGTTGTCAATCATTCATGATTGACAACTCATGAATCACCGGCATCTCCACATCATGATTAAAGACACAGTGATGCAAACTATTGTATAAAACACTGCTGAGCAGGTGCTTATACATTGAATATCCTCTAACGCTGTCTACATTGTATTTAAAGTCTGAATATCCTGCACGCTGGTGCCTGTTTTTAATGAATTAAAGTTTTGCTTTGTGAGTAGATACTAAATGGTCATTGGCTTTTTTTCTATTTTTTTTCTGAAATAAGAGGTAATTTTTCAGTACATTGGAAAGATAATGCCCAAGTCTCATTCTGCATGCTGCATATGAAGAATTCTTTGGTTACTCTGGATTTCTTGTTGCTAACATGTTCAAAGACTGCCTGTGGTGTTAGTAACGGATTAACACTCCAGCTTATAAAGATTAATGTGTTGGAATGAGGCTCAGATTTTCCATCTTGTTGAAATTCATTATTTCTATTCTTTGGAAGTTAGAATATTGTAGCTTGATCTGTAAAGAGAGAACTTTTAACTATTTGTCATTGATTTAACCATGTTAATAGTATACTAATAAGAATCTAACTGTAACTGTTTAAGCATTGTTTAGTAAATCAGTTCACAACTGCTGGATGGGATTCTAATGGTCTATTGTCTCATTGCTGCACTTAAGAATTTGAAATATAGAACAGAATTTCAGTTTTGGAATGTTTTTTTTGCAGAGGTACAGGTCATTACTTAATGTAATGCAATTAACCTTTTTTAATCTTGGCGTTTTGTTTGCTCTCTCGTTTGCTCTCTTGCTGTCTTTCTTCTTTCCCCTCTTTTTTCTCTGTCCTTCATCTTATGCTCATTGTCTCTTAGGGGGCGAAGGTCATTTTTTGTAAGACCTGCAGCATATAAGGAGACTCTGAGGGTTAATGTATCATATTACATCTACAAATTATCAAAAAATTCAGTGTTTTGATTTTAGAACTGTAATCTACCCTATTGCAATCAAGAGAAAACTAATATTATGAAGGTGTTAATGAGTGTGTGTGTGTGTAATCTGTCCCCTTTTTTAAACAGCTACACGGTGATAAAAAGCAGATCAGTGTGGGTTTCATTGGCTATCCTAACGTTGGCAAGAGCTCTATCATTAATGCACTTCGATCCAAGAAAGTCTGCAATGTTGCGCCTATTGCTGGTGAAACAAAGGTAGGCAGCATAGATCTCAAGATCTTCTGAAATTAAAACTTTGAATCCTGTAATAGGAGAAATTGAATCAATGACCTTGCTGTGTATATGAGGCCACCAGAACTTTCAATTGTGTAGAACCTTTATTTAGTCTGTCTTTTCTATACTGAGGACAGCCATCGTCTAGTTAATTTTTGTGTCATTCTTTTTGTTGCATCCCGTCAACTTTGTATCATAGAAAATCTTTGAAAAAAACTGATATAACTTAATACATTTTCCCTCTCTACCCATCTGTCCAGATATTTCAGTAAGTGTAATGATCATGTCATCAATGCAATTTGCTCTCTGCTCTAGACAATGACTCAAGGTCAAACAGTCACTGGTTGTTACTGAATGAACTGGCCTAGGTTAAGTTGACCAGTGTTCATTTTGCACCCTATTTTTTGCAAGAAAATTATTTATAAGCTTACGTTCTGGCTGATCAAAAAGGTTTATTCTGCATCCAGTCAGTGAGATGCAGTGTCTTCCCGGATCCACAAAGGTGATTGTTATTAGAAGATGATAGGTGGGTGGACAGGTTTAATTTGATCCTAACCGAGAATGGGTGGGGAGTCAATAATTTGCAGCCCAGGTAGTTAGCTCATTCTCCATGTAGTGATTGTGCCTGGTGATAGCATAACCCTAACGGTCAATCAGATTTCATAAAATGCTCACATAGCGAAACATAGAAACACTCGAGGCTGGAAAAGACTGTAGGTCCCTTTTGTCAACCTTCCAGCTGCCTTAGCAGTTGCAACTGCCAGTGTGTTTCTCTCCAAGACACTTATCCAATTGGATCTTGAAAAGTTAAGCTGCTTATACCTCCAACCTCCCATGATATTGTAGACTCAGTCATCTTCAGTTCAGTTGTATTTGTACATTCAGTCCCAGTCTCCTAAAGATAGCTGATGTGGGAAATGAATATGTCACACAAGTACAAAGTTGAGATTTAGAGTACATTTTGGGGAAGTGGAGAAATAGCTTGAGACTATATCTAATTGGCCCATACCTGATCCAGGAATGCTTAACCTGGACCCTCCCCAACACTTGCCATCCTTCACTTTGAGCATCAAGACCCCAAAAGAACTAACTTGCATGAATTCATAGCCTTTGACAATTGTCTTAAATATGTTTCTCTTGGTGATTTGATTTTGTATAGTTCAAGTGGAACTGATGACTCCTTGTATTTTTCAATTCTAGTTTAATGTGAGAACAATTTCATGATGTAAGATGCTACAATAATTTCTCTCTTCCGTCCCTGTTATAGGTCTGGCAGTACATCACTCTGATGCGACGCATTTTCCTAATTGATTGCCCTGGTGTTGTATATCCATCTGGTGATACAGAGACTGAAATTGTGTTGAAGGGAGTGGTGAGTCTGCAACCTTGAAGTAACTTAGCTCTAGAAAAACAAGAGCACCAAAACACAAAGCTGTGAATTGTGTCGATTACTTCCACCAAGGTTGATATGACCTAATAAGCAGCAGTTGGTAACTTAAGAAGCTGTTCTTTTTATAATCCCATTTACAATAATTCATTACATTGAGAGAAAAGTTTGTAGCAAAATTGCAAACATGTTTATAAAGGAGGCTGCCAATTTAGGGACAGCTTAAAAAAAATAATTGTTACAAAAAATTTGTTCCAACAATATCTCTCTATACTTGATCATGAATTTTTATTTTCTTTTAAACAAGCAATTAGGAAAGCAGATGGTATGTTGGCCTTTATTGTAAGAGGGTTGGAGTACATGAGTAAGGAAGTCTTACTACAATTGTACAGGGCTTTGGTGAGACCTCACCTGGAGTACTGTGTACAGTTTTGGTCTCCTTATCTAAGGAAGGATATACTTGCCTTAGAGGCGGTGCAGCGAAGGTTCACTAGATTAATTCCTGGAATGAGAGGGTTGTCCTATGACGAGAGGTTGAGTAGAATGGGCCTGTACTCTCTGGAGTTTAGACGAATGAGAGGTGATCTCATTGAAACATAAAAGATACTCAGGGGGCTTGACAGGGTAGTTGCTGAGACGTTGTTTCCCATGGCTGGAGAGTCTAGAACTTAGAGGGCATAGTCGCAGGATAAGGAATGGGTCATTTAAGACTGAGATGAGGAGGAATTTCTTTACTGGGGGTTGTGAATCTTTGGAATACTCCAACTCAGAGGGATTGTGGATGCTGAGTCGTTATGTATGTTCAAAACTGGAATAGATAGATTTTTGGACTCTAGGGGGATCAAGGGATATGGGGATCAGGCAGGAAAGTGGAGTTGAGGTTGAAGATCAGCCATGATCTGATTGAATGGCGGAGCAAGCTCAAGGGGCCGTATGGACGACTCCTGCTTTTTTTTTAATGTTTTACCTCACTTTTTTGGGTTGGGCTTGCTGCTCCCCAAAGTAAGACCTTTACGGTGCTGCTATTGCCATCAACCCATGTGGTAGGGTTTTAAATATGCTAATTCGAGCTGTTTATATATTGTTGTTCAGCTTCTGGCTCTCATAGTCTGGGTCTCCTGCAGTCAATGAGCAGATGAAGGTAAAGCATTTGAATTTTGTTCGTGCACAGCTAGGAAGACCCATTTTCCCCTGGATTATAATGCTTGCTACTGGTCTAATTGTGCCTAGTGAAAGTACTGCACCAGCAGCAGTACACACCCCTTGGTGATGCCATGCTGTTACATCATGATCTCATTGGATGCCCTAGTCCTATGTATGTTTTAGGTGTTATCTCATTATTTGATGCCATGCATTACATTGTAGATGCGCAATGGCCAATTTATCACAGCCATTCTGTACCTGTGCTTCCCCTCTGCCGCTGGCTCAGAGACTTACAGCACGATTTAAAAGTAAATTAGAGAGATTGACACTCTTGGGCTGCTCTGCCTACACCGCCCTATAACATAAAGGGCCTTTTCAGATGACACAATGTCTGCACGTATAGAAACTGCACTCGCTGTTCCTGCAAAGCACATATAAAAACTGCACTCGCGCTTCCTGCACGCCACGTATTGAAACTGCACTCGTTCTTCCTGCGTGGCATGTATAGAAACTGCACTCACTCATCCTACACACAGCACATCCTCTGTTTTTAAAGAAAAGTTAGTGGTATGTTTGCATTACTAGGTTTTGTCCTTGTATATCAGACTTGTGGGAAATTTCGGTCTCCTTTACAGCTGCCTGGAAGTAAAAAAGTAAAATCCCTGAGAGAGGGGATTTTCTGTAAATATATTAATGCTAAGAATAATGGATACATGGTAGTAATTATAAGGTAATAACCCAATTGTGAGGTTTAATTTACATAATAACCTCATCTCATCTGACTGATGAGAGCAGATTCCTTGAGAGTGTGGCTTGTAGTCATCCATGGGTGGCTGCTTTGTTCAATTTAATTTGGGGTGTTATTTTGTGTTGATGCTGTTAATGCTGACCACAACTATCACTCTGATCCAGATCATTGACACCACATGATTAATAATTGTGATGAAGACACTACAGGTTTATTGAGGATTAACTTGCAGTTGATTCCCAGTGACATTCTATGAGCTCCCTATTTTGTTGATCCGACCCCACTCGGAGCCATGTTAAGAGAGAAGCTCAACGCTGACTGAGTTTGAGAGACCCCGCTTGCTTAACTTGGTTTCTCATAGAATCATAGAAAATTTATGGCACAGAAGGAGGCCGTTCGGCCCATCGTGTCCGCGCCGGCTGAGAAACGAGCCACCCAGCCTAATCCCACTTTCCCGCATTTAGTCCGTAGCCCTGCAGGTCATAGCTCTTCAGGTGCACATCCACGTATTTTTTAACTGAGTTAAGGGTTTCTGCCTCTACCACCCTCTCAGGCAGTGAGTTCCAGACCCCCACCACTCTGGGTGAAAAAAATGTTCCTCATTTCCGCTCTAATCCTTCTACCAATCACTTTAAATCTATGCCCCCTGGTTATTGACCCCTCTGCTAAGGGAAATAGGTCCTTCCTATCCACTCTATCTAGGCCCCTCAGCCGCCTCTGTTCCAAGGAAAACAACCCCAGCCTATAATAGAATCATAGAAATTTACAACATGGAAACAGGCCCTTCGGCCCAACATGTCCATGTCGCCCAGTTTATACCACTACGCTAGTCCCAATTGCCTGCACTTGGCCCATATCCCTCTATACCCATCTTACCCATGTAACTGTCCAAATGCTTTTTAAAAGACAAAATTGTACCCGCCTCTACTACTGCCTCTGGCAGCTCGTTCCAGACACTCACCACCCTTTGAGTGAAAAAATTGCCCCTCTGGACCCTTTTGTATCTCTCCCCTCTCACCTTAAATCTATGCCCCCTCGTTATAGACTCCCCTACCTTCGGGAAAAGATTTTGACTATCTACCTTATCTATGCCCCTCATTATTTTATAGACTTCTATAAGATCACCCCTTAACCTCCTACTCTCCAGGGAAAAAAGTCTCAGTCTATCCAACCTCTCCCTATAAGTCAAACCATCAAGTCCCGGTAGCATCCTAGTAAATCTTTTCTGCACTCTTTCTAGTTTAATAATATCCTTTCTATAATAGGGTGACCAGAACTGAACACAGTATTCCAAGTGTGGCCTTACTGATGTCTTGTACAACTTCAACAAGACATCCCAACTCCTGTATTCAATGTTCTGACCAATGAAACCAAGCATTCTTCACCACTCTATCCACCTGTGACTCCACTTTCAAGGAGCTATGAACCTGTACTCCTAGATCTCTTTGTTCTATAACTCTCCCCAACGCCCTACCATTAACGGAGTAGGTCCTGGCCCGATTCGATCTACCAAAATGCATCACCTCACATTTATCTGCCATTCATCGGCCCACTGGCCCAATTTATCAAGATCCCGTTGCAATCCGAGATAACCTTCTTCACTGTCCACAATGCCACCCAAACTTACTAACCATGACTCCTAAATTCTCATCCAAATCATTGATATAAATAACAAATAACAGCGGACCCAGCACCGATCCCTGAGGCACACCGCTGGTCACAGGCCTCCAGTTTGAAAAACAACCCTCTACAACCTCTGTCTTCTGTCGTCAATCCAATTTTGTATCCAATTGGCTACCTCACCTTGGATCCCGTGAGATTTAACCTTATGTAACAACCTACCATGCGGTACCTTGTCAAAGGCTTTGCTAAAGTCCATGTAGACCACGTCTACTGCACAGCCCTCATCTATCTTCTTGGTTACCCCTTCACAAAACTCAATCAAGTTCGTGAGACATGATTTTCCTCTCACAAAACCATGCTGACTGTTTCTAATCAGTCCCTGCCTCTCCAAATGCCTGTAGATCCTGTCTCTCAGAATACCCTCTAACAACTTACCCACTACAGATGTCAGGCTCACCGGTCTGTAGTCCCTGCCGCCCTTCTTAAACAAAGGCACAACATTTGCTACCCTCCAATCTTCAGGCACCTCACCTGTAGCGGTGGATGATTCAAATATCTCTGCTAGGGGACCCGCAATTTCCTCCCTAACCTCCCATAACGTCCTGGGATACATTTCATCAAGTCCCGGAGCGTTATCTACCTTGATGCGCGTTAAGACTTCCAGCACCTCCCTCTCTGTAATATGTACACTCCTCAAGACATCACTATTTATTTCCCCAAGTTCCCTAACATCCATGCCTTTCTCAACCGTAAATACCGATGTGAAATATTCATTTAGGATCTCACCCATCTCTTGTGGTTCCGCACATAGATGACCTTGTTGATCCTTAAGAGGCCCTACTCTCTCCCTAGTTACTCTTTTGCCCTCTATCCAATCTCTCATCACAGCTAAAATTCTCCAGTCCTGGCAACATCCTCGTAAACCTCCTCTGCACCCTCTCTAGTGTAGTTACATCCTTCCTGTAATGTGTTGACCAAAACTGTGCACAGTACTCAAGCTGTAGTACTTGAGTTCCAGCATAACATCCCTGCTTTTATATTCTATGCCTCAGCTAATAAAGGAAAGCATTCCATATGCCGCCTTTACCACCTTATCAACCTGTCCTGATACCTTTAGCGATCTGTGGACATGCACTCCAAGGTCCCTCACTTCCTCGACACCTCTCAGTATCCTCCCATTTATTGTGTATTCCCTTGCCTTGTTTGCTCTCCCCAAATGCATTAACTCACTCTTCTCTGGATTGAACTCCATTTTCCACTTTTCTACCCATCTGATCAGTCCATTAATATCTTCCTGCAGTCTACAGCTTTCCTCCTCACTATCAACTACACGGCCTATCTTTGTGTCATCCGCAAATTTCTTAATTATGCCCCCTACATTTAAGTCCAAATCGTTAATATGCACCACAAAAAAGAAAGGACCTAGTACCGAGCCCTGCGGCACCCCACTGGAAACAGCCTTCAAGTCCCAAAAACACCCGTCGACCATTACCCTTTGCTTCCTGCCACTGAGCCAATTTTGGATCCAATTTGCCACATTCCCTTGGATCCTATGGGCCTTTACTTTTTTGACCAATCTGCCATGTGGGACCTTGTCAAAAGCCTTGCTAAAGGCTCTTTTTCCTCTTGCAGGTTCAAGTGGAGAAAATCAAATGTCCTGAAGATCACATTGCTGCAGTGCTGGAAAGAGCTAAAGCAGAATATATCAGCAAGACCTACAGGATAGATTCTTGGGACCATGCAGTGGATTTCTTAGAAAAGCTTGCTTTCAGAATGGGGAAGCTTTTGAAGGTGACTGGGTTTTTTTTAATCATTCATTTCAACATCACTAATTACAATATCTCTCATATTGAAATACACTCAAAATCAATAATACCTTGTTTAAAATTTAGTCTGCAGTGAAGTCTTATATTCTATGCCTCAGCTAATAAAGGAAAGCTCGGTACTAGGACCTTTTGTTTTTTGTGGTGCATATTAACGATTTGGACTTAAATGTAGGGGGCATAATTAAGAAATTTGCGGATGACACAAAGATAGGCCGTGTAGTTGATAGTGAGGAGGAAAGCTGTAGACTGCAGATAATCCACTAACCTACTGGCAGAGAAGAAAGATGCAATTTAAATTAACCAGATTAAAATGGAAGTTCAGAAAAACAAGTAACTGTCAAACTATTTTCAGTTTAGGACACGATTTGTGGGGGGGAAAAATGTCTTTTCCAAATTTTAACAATCCTTGTGATTCTAATTGTTGTGTGACCTAAGGTTTCATGTTACCAGCTGTTAATATCTTGTTTAGCATAAAAGGACATCTGATTGATACACTAATTTTGACCAGAACAGCAGTAATAACAACTTGCATTTATTTAGCATCTCTTAATGTAGAAAAATGTCCCATGGTGCTTCATAGAGGTGTAATCAGCCAAACATGGACGCTGAGCCCAAGAAAAGAGAATGCAGTTTTGCAAGCCAGTAGTTTGGTGAGGGTGGGGGATAGTCTTCACTGCCCCACAGAACAGATTTCCTCCTGCTTGCCTTCCAGGCTCTGCAGAAACTGTTGGAAGAAATCTGAAAGTATAGTTTTGAAAATGACTGTATTGCACTAATGCTAAATACTATGGAGCAGTGATGGATGCAGTTTCATGTCCTGTTGCTTTTGCTTTCCAATCTGACCACTGCAATTGCAGGCTGCAGCAACTCCCTGTGGATGGGATGATAGTTGGGTAGAGTCATGCCTGGGTGATCTGACACAGCCTGGGAGCAGGCTCTATGTATTAGACCAGGCAGACATGGAATAGAGGATGAAAATACAAAACAGCTACATTTATGTTGTGTTTAGTAGGATGCTGGGCTGCCAACTCTTGACTCATGGGTCTCCTGCTGCCAGTGGTACCCCAGAGAAAACTTGCAGAATCCACAAAGGCTGGCTGCCAGGAAGTCCTGTTTTGTTTTTTTAAACAGGGGAATTTGAAAGACTGAAAAGAAAGGGCCTCATTATATCTCTCAAAAATGTCCCCAAGTACTTCACATACAATGAATTGCTTTGAAAGTACAGTCACTGTTATGCAAGCAGCCGTTTTGCATTGAGCAAGATTCAAGAAGTAGCAAGGAAACTAATGACCAGTTAATCTATTTTTGGATGGTGATTGGCTGTGGCCTGTTGGCCAGGACACTGGGAGAACCATACGCTCTTCTTTCGAATTGTACCGTAATATCTTTACCATCGACCTGAGCAGGTAGACTGGAACTTGGTTTGATGTTTCATGTAATCCGGGATCCCCAATGATGCACCACTTCCTCTAATGCGTTGGCGTCATCCTAGAATATATACTCAAGTCATGGAGTGAACTAGAAAGAAACATTTTTGCATGTGGATTGAGCATCTATATTTGCAATAACTTAATTTTTAAAAAATGCTTTATTCTGCCGGTAACTGTGTTAGTACCATATTAGGTATGTAGCCTGGTATTGTTCTGTGTCGAGGAGTGTCTGCGAATTCTTCTTCTAATTCGGTTTCATCCTGTTTGAGCTACTAAATAACTAAACTGACAGATGTTGATTCAATAAATTCTGTATTTAGAAAAGTTTGGCATGTACTGTATTTATCACGCAGTGTTTTACTATGTTAAAGGCGCTATGTAAATGCAAGTAGTTTTATCGTGATTATTCCTCTGTTTTCTTGAAGAATGTTCTTTAATCAATAGCTGCACCTGGTTCACTGCTGGGCTCACCATGTACAGAATTTGGTTCCTTCTGTTGATGAATATTGTACTGAATTTGAATGATTTAAAGTGACTGGTTGAGAAAGCAGTTAAAAAAGCATATAGGATCCTGGGCTTTATAAATAGAGGCATAGAGTACAAAAGTAAGGAAGTCATGGTGAACCTTTATAAAACACTGGTTCGGCCACAACTGGAGTATTGTGTCCAGTTCTAGGCACCGCACTTCAGGAAAGATGTGAAGGCCTTAGAGGGGGTGCAGAAGAGATTTACTAGAATTATTCCAGGGATGAGGGACTTTAGTTACGTGGATAGACTGGAGAAGCTGGGGTTATTCTCTTTGGAACAGAGAAATGTAAAGAATCTTACAACACCAGTTTATAGTCCAACAATTTTATTTGAAAATCACAAGCTTTCCTTCGTCAGGTGAATATGGGAATCCTTGAAAGTTTCGCATTTATATTCAGAGAACAATACCTGGTGATTACAGATAATCTTTCCAACTGCCCGTTGTCAAGGCAATCAAAGTGTTCAGACCGAGAGGTGTTACCTGCAGGACCACCAAATATACAAACGGCCAGAACACAAGACAGAGAGAGGGAGAAACATCCGAAAGGCAGAGAATGACCCATTGTATTAAAAACAGATAACTTTTATTCGCTGGTGGGGTTATGTGTAGTGTGACATGAACCCAAGATCCCGGTTGAGGCCGTCCTCATGGGTGCGGAACTTGGCTATCAATTTCTGCTCGACGATTTTGCGTTGTCGTGTGTCTCAAAGGCCGCCTTGGAGAACGCTTACCCGAAGATCGGTGGCTGAATGTCCTTGACTGCTGAAGTGTTCCCCGACTGGGAGGGAACCCTCCTGTCTGGCGATTGTTGCACGGTGTCCGTTCATCCGTTGTCGCAGTGTCTGCATGGTCTCGCCAATGTACCATGCTCCGGGGCATCCTTTCCTGCAACGTATGAGGTAGACAACGTTGGCCGAGTCACAGGAGTATGAACCATGTACCTGGTGGGTGGTGTCCTCTCGTGTGATGGTGGTATCTGTGTCTGATCTGGCATGTCTTGCAGAGGTTGCCGTGGTAGGGTTGTGTGGTGTCGTGGACGCTGTTCTCCTGAAAGCTGGGTAATTTGCTGCGAACGATGGTCTGTTTGAGGTTGGGTGGCTGTTTGAAGGCGAGTAGTGGAGGTGTGGGGATGGCCTTAGCGAGGTGTTAGTCATCATCGATGACATGTTGAAGGCTGCGGAGAACATGGCGTAGTTTCTCCGCTCCGGGGAAGTACTGGACGACGAAGGGTACTCTGTTGGTTGCGTCCCGTGTTAGCCTTCTGAGGAGGTCTATGCGATTTTTCGCTGTGGCCCGTCGGAACTGTCGATCGACGAGTCGAGCGTCATATCCCGTTCTTACGAGGGCGTCTTTCAGCGTCTGTAGGTCTCCATCGCATTCCTCCTCGTCTGAGCAGATCCTGTGTATTCATAGGGCCTGTCCATGGGGGATGGCCTCTTTGACGTGGTTAGGGTGGAAGCTGAAAAAGTGGAGCATCGTGAGGTTGTCTGTGGGCTTGCGGTAGAGTGAGGTGCTGAGGTGCCCGTCTTTGATGGAGATTCGTGTGTCCAAGAAAGAAACCGATTCTGAGGAGTGGTCCATGGTGAGCTTGATGGTGGGATGGAACCATCATGAAAAATCGCATTGACCTCCTCAGAAGACTAACACTGGACGCAACCAACAGAGTACACCTTCGTCGTCCTGTACTTCCCCGGAGCGGAGAAACTACGCCATGTTCTCCGCAACCTTCAACATGTCATCTATGACGACGAACACCTCGCTAAGGCCATCCCCACACCTCCACTACTCTCCTTCAAACAGCCACCCAACCTCAAACAGACCATCGTTCGCAGCAAATTACCCAGCTTTCAAGAGAACAGCGTTCACGACACCACACAACCCTACCACGGCAACCTCTGCAAGACATGCCAGATCATCGACACAGATACCACCATCACACGAGAGGACACCACCCACCAGGTACATGGTTCATACTCCTGTGACTCGGCCAACGTTGTCTACCTCATACGTTGCAGGAAAGGATGCCCCGGAGCATGGTACATTGGCGAGACCATGCAGACGCTGCGACAACGGATGACCGGACACCGCGCAACAATCGCCAGACAGGAGGGTTCCCTCCCAGTCGGGGAACATTTCAGCAGTCAAGGACATTCAGCCACTGATCTTCGGGTAAGCGTTCTCCAAGGCGGCCTTCGAGACACACGACAACGCAAAATCGTCGAGCAGAAATTGATAGCCAAGTTCCGCACCCATGAGGACGGCCTCAACCGGGATCTTGGGTTCATGTCACGCTACACGTAACCCCACCAGCGAATAAAAGTTATCTGTTTTTAATACAACGGGTCATTCTCTGTCTTTCTCTTCCTTTCGGATGTTTCTCCCTCTCTCTCTCTGTCTTGTGTTCTGGCCATTTGTATATTCGGTTGTCCTGTAGGTAACACCTCTCTGAACACTTTGATTGCCTTGACAACGGGCAGTTGGAAAGATTATCTGTAATCACCAGGTATTGTTCTCTGAATATAAATGCGAAACGTTCAAGGATTCCCACATTCACCTGACGAAGGAGAAAGCCTCCGAAAGCTTGTGATTTTCAAATAAAATTGTTGGACTATAACCTGGTGTTGTAGGATTCTTTACATTTGTCAACCCCAGTCCATCACCGGCATCTCCACATCATGGAACAGAGAAGGTTGCGAGGAGATTTGATAGAGGGATTCAAAATCATGAAGGGTCTAGGTGGAGAGAAACTGTTCCCATTGGCAGAAGGGTCAAGGACCAGAGGGCATAGATTTATGGTGATTGGCAAAAGAACCAAAGGTGACATGAGGAAAAACTTTTTTACACAGCGAGTGGTTAGGATCTGGAATGCACTGCCTGAGTGGGTGGTGGAGGCAGATTCAATCATGGCCTTCAAAAAGGAACTGGGTAAGTACTTGAAAGTAAAATATTTGCAGGGCTACAGGAATAGGGCGGGGTAATGGGACTAGCTGGATTGCTCTTGCATAGTGCTGGCGTGGACTCGATGGGCCGAATGGCCTTTCTATGATTCCATGACTGCTACTATTGTAAGATTTTGATTTACAATAAATTGCAGAAAGATGGTGACTAATTTTCAAATGACACTGTGCAAGTAAGGGTTAAATGTGCAAACAACACATTGTTGCACATTTAAAACTTAGTTCAGGAGAGCAAGCTATACTTGGTAAAGAAAAGGTCAATCACCAGGGAACAGAAAGGAATATGTAAAAGAAGAAACGTGGAGCAACTGCACCTTGTATATTGTAGTATTGTACCTGAGCTGGATCACCGTTTGAATGTGATCTTGGAGATCTTTGTCTCTAGTCCAGTGCTTTGCCTTTTGATGTGGGAGATCAATAATAATTAAAATAACGTGTTGTTGCTGACTATTTTTATGTTTTCTCTCTTCCCAAAGCAGGTTTTAGTTCCCAATTTACCACCTTTTGTTGTTTTCCAGGGTGGAGAACCTGACATACAAACTGTAGCCAAAATGGTACTAAATGATTGGCAAAGAGGAAGAATACCTTTCTTTGTAAAACCACCAAATGCAGAAGTAAACTCACAGGTAATGTGTTTTTGGATTATAAAACTTGTGTGTTCACTAATAGAAATCCACGTTGATGCTCAGTGTGAATTGCTAATACAAAATTACATTCAATTGTATAATTTTATAAAGCTGAAATACATACCATATTAAACTGGCCAAAAATAATCCAAAGTATAAAGCTTCAGAAACTGAAAATTTAAAAATTACATTAACTCTTAAAGCAACAATAGCCATTTTCAGGTGCTTGTTGAGCTACTGCTCAAAATTACACCATACTAAATACTACAGTACTATTTGCAGAATGAGGTCCCAGTGGTTTGCATGTCCAATGCAGCAGGTAAACAAGAATAAACTTGTAATTTTGCATCTTTAATGCCTTACTGTCATTGGCCTGGACCTTCCTGGACAATTCAGGTGGTATAGAATTTCCACATTTGCTGATTGTCTTCATTATGTCCTATTACTTTTTCTTATCACCGTGCCTACTGCTGTGCCTAAAATGCTTTTTACATGGGAGCCGAACCTCTGACACCTGCATGGTGCTACTTCAGTGTCAGGAGGATATGGGGTTTGTTGTTAGGACTATACCAATGGAGCCCTTGAGGTGGCGCTCATCTCGGTGATACTGATGTCTTTGCAGGACCTCGATACAGCGTTATGTCACTTGTGCTTTTAATGCCTACCTGATCTAGGCCAGAAGCTCCCTCCTGTGCTGGCATTGGAGGGGGCTGGGTTGATACAACCACATTAGAACCATAGAAAAGGTACAGCACAGAAGAGGGCCATTCGGCCCATCGTGTCTGCGCCGGCTCGAAGAACAACCAAGTGCCCATTCTAATCCCACCTTCTAGCACCTGGTCCGTAGTCCTGCACCTTACAGCACTTTAGGTGCAGGTCCAGGTACTTTTTAAAAGAGTTGAGGGTCCCTGCCTCTACCACCAATTCAGGCAGCGAATTCCATACACCCACCAACTCTGGGTAAAAAAAGTTTTTCCTCATGTCCCCTCTAATCCTTCTGCCAATCAGCTTAAATCTTTGTCCTCTTGTTCTTGAACTCTTCACTAGGGGAAACAGGTACTTCCTGTCTATTCTATCTGGGCCTGTCATAATTTTGTACACCTCAATCAAGTCTCCCCTCAGCCTCCTCTGCTCCAAGGAAAACAGCCCCAGCCTATCCAATCTCTCCTCCTAGCTGCAATTTTCAAGCCCTGGCAACATTCTTGTAAATCTTCTCTGCACTCTCCAGAGCAATTACGTGCTTCCTGTAATGTGGTGACCAGAACTGCGCACAATACTCAAGCTGTGGCCTTACCAGCATTTTATACAGTTCCATAACTACATCCCTGCTTTTGTATTCTATACCTCGGCTAATAACTGAGAGCATTCCGTATGCCTTCTTCACAACCTTATCTACCTGTACTGCCACCTTCAGGGACCTGTGCACATGCACTCGAAAGTCTCTCACTTCCTCTACCCCCTCAATATATTCCCATTTATTACGTATTCCTTTTTACTGTTTGCCCTCCCTAAGTGCATTATTTCACACTTCTCCGGGTTGAACCCAATTTGCCACTTTTCCGTCCACTCCACCAACCCATTGATATCTTCTTGGAGTCTACAGCTATCCTCTTCACTATCAACTACATGGCCAATTTTTGTGTTGTCTGCAAATTTGCCAATCATGTCCCCTATATTCAAGTCCAAATCATTAATATATATCACAAACAGCAAGGGACCCAACACTGAGCCCTGTGGCACACCACTGGAAACGGATTTCCATTCGCAAAGACATCCATCGACTTTTACCCTTTGTTTCCTGTTACTGAGCCAATTTTGGATTCAATTCGCCACATTTCCCTGTATCCCATGGTCTTTTACCCTTCTGACCAGTCTGCCATGTGGGACCTTGTCAAATGCCTTACTAAAATCCATGTAGACAACATCCACTGCACTACCCTCATCAATCCTCCTGGTCACTTCCTCAAAGAATTCAATCAGATTTGTACGGCATGACCTTCCCTGAACAAATCCATGCTGACTATCCCTGATTAAACCATGCCTTTCCAAGTGACAGTTTATCCTATCTCTCAGTATTGATTCTAATAGTTTGCCCACCGTCGAGGTAAGACTGACCAGCCTATAATTGTTCAGCCTTTCCCTTGTACCCTTTTTAAACAATGGTGCTACATTTGCAGTCTTCCAGTCCTCCGGCACCTCCTCTGTATCTAGTGAGGATCGGAAAATGATCTTCAGATCATCCACTTTTTCCTTCCTGGCTTCCTTCAATAGCCTAGGAAACAATCCAGCCCTGGTGACTTATCAACTTTCAAGGATTCCAGTCCCTCTAGTTCCTCTCTCATTATGTTTACCTTATCCAATGTTTCACACCTCTCCTCTTTAACTACTACGTCTGGATCATCCCTTTCCTTTGTGAATGGGGAGACAAAATATTTATTTAAAATCCTACCCACATCCTCTGCTTCTACATACAAGTTGCCCTTATCCCTGATAGGTCTTAGCTATCCTCTTGTTCTTAATGTACTGATAAAACATCTTTGGGTTTTCTTTAATCTTACTAGCTAATATTTTTTCATGCCCTCTCTTTACTTTCCTTATTTCCTTTTTTACGTCATCCCTGTACTTTCTATACTCCTCTAGGCTTTCTGCAGTATTTAGTTTTCTGCGACAGTCATAAGCTTTCTTTTTCTGCTTTATCTTGTCCCATATACTTCTAGACAACCAGGGGGCTCTAAATTTGGCAGTGCCACCCTTTTTCTTTGAGGGGACGTGCCTGCATTGTACCCTTAGAATTTCACTTTTTAGTGCCTCCCACTGACTTGCCACTGATTTCTCCTCAAGTAGTTGTGTCAGTCCACTTTTGCCAAATCACCTCTTAGTTCTGTAAAATTTGCCTTCCCCCAATTTAAAACGTTTGCTCCTGATTTAACTCTCTCCTTTTCCATAATAATGCTAAAACTAACTGAATTGTGGTCACTATCCCCAATATGGTCATTTCACCCACTTGCCCATCTTCATTTCCCAGGACTAAATTTAGAATTGCATTCCCTCTTTTTGGGCTTGTCACATACTGGCTAAAAAAGTTCTCCTGGACATCGATCAAGCATTTTGCGCCCTCTGTGCCCCTCACACTGTTTGAATCCCAGTTGATGTTAGAGTAATTGAAGTCCCCTACTATTATTGCCCTCTTATTTTTGCACTCAGAAATTTGCCTACATATTTGTTCTATCTCCCTTTCGTTATTCGGGGGTCTATAGTACACTCCTAGTAGTGTGACTGCCCCTTTTTTTATTTCTTAGCTCAACCCATATGGCCTCGATTGATGACCCGTTTAGCATATCATCCCTTCTCACAACTGAAATTGATTCTTTAATCAAAAGTGCTACCCCCCCCTCGTTTTTTATCACTCACTCTATCCTGCCTGAAAACTCTATATCCAGGTATATTGAGCTGCCAACTATCCCCCTCTTTAAGCCAGGTTTCCGTTAAAGCAATGATATCATGCTGCCATGCGTCCATCTGTGCCCTGAGCTCATCTGCTTTGTTTGTAATAGTCCTTGCATTGAAGTATGTACCCTTTAACCCTGTCAAATTCTTGTGCTGAACACTATTTAATCTTTGTTTCTTTTGCCTTTGAGTCGCTAGCTACGTCACTAACTGCTTTTCTACTTTCCGTTTCCTGGTCTGAATTTGTCCTATCTGTACCTGCCTTTTGGTTCCCATCCCCCTGCCATACTAGTTTAAACCCTCCCCAACAGAACTTGCAAATGCCCCCGCGAGGATATTTGTCCCGGTTCTGCTTGGGTGCAACCCGTCCAGCTTGTACAGGTCCTGCCTTTCCCAGAATCCCAATGCCTCAGGAATTTAAACCCCTCCCTCATACACCATCTCTCAAGCCACGCATTCATCTGATCTATTCTCCTATTTCTGCTCTCGTTAGCACGTGGCACTGGGAGTAATCCTGAGATTACTACCTTTAGAGGTCCTGCTTTTTAATTAATTTCCTAACTCCCTATATTCCGCTTGCAGGACCTCATCCCTTTTTTTTAAACCGATGTCGTTGGTACCGATATGGACCACGACCTCTGGCTGTTCACACTCTCCCTTCAGAATGTTCTGCAGCCACTCCGTGACATCCTTGACCCTAGCACCAGGGAGGCAACATACCATCCTGGAGTCACGTCTGCGGCCGCAGAAAAGCCTATCTGTTCCCCTTACGATGGAATCCCCTATCACTATCGCTCTCCCATTTTTCCTCCCCTCCTGTGCAGCTGAGTCACTCGTGGTGCCACGGTCTTGGCTCTTGCTGCATTCCCCTGATAAGCCATCTCCCCCAACAATATCCAAAGCGGAATATCTATTTGAGAGGGAGAACATTGTCACTATCAAAAGAAAAAATGACATCTGCCATCACTCCTTGTGATGGGCACGGGTGCAGTCGGGCTAATGGTCTGCATGAAAAAAGAATGATGTGGAGATGCCGGTGATGGACTGGGGTTGACAATTGTAAACAATTTTACAACACCAAGTTATAGTCCAGCAATTTTATTTTAAATTCACAAGCTTTCGGAGGCTTCCTCCTTCGTCAGGTAAATGATGAAGGAGGAAGCCTCCGAAAGCTTGTGAATTTAAAATAAAATTGCTGGACTATAACTTGGTGTTGTAAAATTGTTTACAATTGAAAAAAGAATAGCTAGTCCCAATAAGCTCTGAACTTGACTTCTCGAGGGAATGTATGGAAGCAGTCGTAACTGCCACTCCAGAAGCAGCGATTACCGTTAGAACCATCGGCTGACGTCTTTTCACTAAGAAACCTCCTCATAGTCAATTTATTGTGGAATGATCTTTTTAAAAGTATTGTGTTTTCATTGAGTCCTGAATTAATTCTGTAGCTGAATTAAACATAAAATGTTTATGGAATGCATGATGTTTGCCTAAAGGCAGCATGTAGCTAGAGCATAGTAAATACAATCACAATGGTGTTTAGCACCAAGGCTTTTGAAGTGTTTGTGCCTTATTGTGCAAAGTGCTATGTTTTGGATCCACTAGATGTCCCTGAACCATGAGACCATAAAGCTATATAACGAGGATTCTCTCCATCAGGGCTACTATTTGTTTTTTTTTCACTGCAAGTTTTCATTAATTTCAAAGAAATATTTTAATTAGTTGAAGATCTCATCGGGAGAAATTGTCTTGGGGGAATTTATGCACTTGACTGCATTTGAGAACTGAGTTAGTATATGCATTATTTATATTATTAATTAAGCTCCTTCTCAATGCCATCAGCACTCATCGTTTATAGATTGTAGCAAGCCTGGAATAACAAAGAATGTAAAATTAATGTAACAGTTTTTTTTATAGATTAGTGTTGATAGTAAAGCTCACTTTTTAAAAAAAAAGTATTGGAGACAGTGACACAGTTTATAAAGCAATTGAAGTGTTGATTTTTAATAACTGCTTAGAAATTCACTGTCTGATAATGAATTGTTTTCTTTTTAGTAACTAATTATAATTGGAGCTCCTGGTAATGTTACAGATGGCAAGAAATCGGTTTTGTTATTAAAATATAAAATGTTACAATTATTTATGATATTGCACTAAATACATGGCGAAGCAAATTGACTGAGGGGCCAATTCATTCTCTTCTACACTTCATATTTAAAATATTAGGCTGGTTTACATTCAGTTAGGGCGTGAGCAGTCAGCTGTTCCAAACTGCAAAACTTAGTCGATAAACTAGTTGTTTTATGAGTGCTCCTGAAATGACATTGAGTTATTTTAGCTTGAGCTACTCATGTCATTAAGTCTGTGTTTGGTTTTTCATGGGTGATTTGGTATCCTTTAATATGATCTGTACCTTAATGTTTTTGTGTAGAAATCACTAGATTTAAATTTTTTTGTTTGGATTTTTCTTATGGCTTATATTTGAGCTCACGTTCCACAATATGTGCACACAAAGCTTGAATCATCTTCCTCTAATATTTTTCCCTCCTGGTTTTTATAGCTATTAGATACATTGAAGGTGGACAAAGAATCTAACGACGTTAATCAAGTGAAGGAGTCATCTGAAGCAGAGAATGTAGAAACTGAGCCGGAGAAAACTGAGAAACCCGATGTGACACAACAAATAGTTGCACAAGTCAGGCAGAACTTTGGGAAAATTAATGTGGCACCTGAATTTTCTGAGGCAGACCTCCTACCTGTAAATATTTCTGACAACGAAGAACCTGAAGAGGAGGAGCAGGAAGAGGAGGATTGTGAAGAGAAAGAACCAACTGAGGCTGACCTAAATAAACTTCAAGAAAATAGTCTTCAACCTGAGGGCAAACCAAAAAAATCGAAACAAGTGCTGCAGGATCTGGATGAAAAGATTGCTAAATACAAAAAGTTCTTAAATAAAGCCAAAGCAAAGAGATTTTCGGCTGTTAGGTAAGCTTCCCACCCCATACAGAACAAATTGATTCCAGAAATTGCTTCTTAATAGCAATATTGCTGAACTTTACAGTATCTGCTCAGATAGGGACTGGACTGCCAGATCTAGTTGTTGTGACCGTCCATTGGTTAACAAAACTTTTGAGGGTGTATTTACATAACAGCAACTTGTGCTTATATAGCGCCTTTAATGTCACAGAGGTGTGAGGATGATGGATACCGAGCCACAGAAGAAATTAGGATGGGTGACCAATAATTTGATCAGAGAGGTGGGTTTCAAGAAGGATCTTAAAGGAGGAGAGGTTTGGGGAGGGATTCCGGAGTGTAGGATCTAGGTAGCTGAAGGTGCAGCTGTTCAATAGTGGGGTGAAAAGTTTAGTCATCATTGATCAATACTGCACAAAGTGGACTTGAGACTGAAATAATGCACTACACCCCACAGCTTGGGATAAACCTTCAATAATCCTACCTCTTCAACATTTTGTTTCTTTGTCATTCTTCTTTTTCATCCTGCTGTAATACTAGGTAAAAGGTGGACCTGCATTTGGGAGAATGAGGCCATCCTATCTGTTTTCCTCCTTTACCCATTTAGCAGGCGAAGGTTGATTGAGCAGTGGGCCATCACATAATATGTATGTACGTGAAACTTTTGAATTATCCACAAGAAGGGCTTCTAGATTTTTCTTGAAGAAATCTTTCAATTTTTTGAAATAAGCTTAAGGTTTATTATCTTCTTAAAAATCCAGCCTCTTGCCACGTTTAACTTTTGACAGAAGGTATTTATAGAACGTACTGCAGCTCCGACTGCTGGTACCATCCGCAGCTAGTCAACTTTAATGTAATGTTAAGACAGTGTCTGAATAGCAGGGGAATCAATGCATTATTCAAAAGGCATGTGAGACAGAACATTGTGTACTAATTTAATTAGGAAGTTGTTATTTTTCCAGTCTTTGGTGAGGGAGTGTCTTCCCAAGCTATGTCTCCTGAGTTGCAGAATGGAATTGACTCCCCTTTGCTCAGGGACTAGCACGTGGCACCAGTGTACATCAAAACAAAATACTTCATTTAAAATCTCTCTTTTTGAACCTATAATTGAGCTTTTAACAAAAAAAATAGTTCCAGGAGGATAATATAAAATACTATTCCATTACTTATGACATTGCTGAAGTGAACCATAAGACCGTCATTCTTTAGAAAGGGTTACTTGAGGATTTGACTTGTGTCCTTGAAGAGAAATTGAAGGAGTATATTAATCAGAAATGTGAGTTTTGCCCTCAGTGTGTTATCTTGTTCTTCCTTGGGCCATTTCTTCTCCCTATCCTCCACAACTGCTTGTGACATTTTTTTCCTCACTGAACTCTTGAATTTGCTGCTGTGGATTTTTTTTTACTTTTGGATCCTGCTTTTTTTCCTAGCCTTGAGCTCTTTGATAAATCTTGCTTTTGATTACTTTTGTAGGTAGAGATGGTATATTTTTTGTAGTAACCCAGCAGCTCTTTTACAGTCTAATTGAAATTTAAAACAAAAATTGCAGATGACTGCACCTACTTACAACAAACTTTCAGTAATCCAATTCTCAGTGTCAGAATGAAATGTCAAATTTAAATTTCAAGGTTTGTAAATTCTGCACTTTGCTACAGCAGAGGAGTCTGATTTTGAGGTTTCTATGTGCAAAATTCTATTATGTTTAATGTTCTAGGATTCCCAAGGGACTTACTACAAAAATGCTTACAAAGTTAGATCAAAAGGCAACTGATCAAGTGGAAGAATCAAAAGAAAAGGGTAAGTTCAGACATCCTGGGAGTTTTTTTTATAAAACTTTGCTGCAATCCTTTTCACAGAAACCAATTAAAAATATGGATTAGAATTCTAAATTGTAAATTTTGCGCTGGGATTTTCCAGTAACCAAATCTATTTAAGTTAGGTATGATGAGATGCAGGCAGTATTTTCATTTGTGGTCTTCACTTTATTTTCAGATATTACATCAAGAAATATGGTGTGTTTAAGACACTGATTCATGTAGATCACAGTGTGATGCTGTATCAAGTTTGCTATTTCCAGTGTTTTTAAAGAAACTCAATGCATCAAATGTGGCACTAACCAAGGAATCTTTAACTAAAACAATGGAATGTTTACCATTTGCAATTTGCAGTGATTTATGATTTATTTTGCTTCAAATAAACATGTGAAATCATGGCCCTGATGATGTTGGGGAGAGGGTGGATCTCCTCTTTCCTCTCCCCTCCCTGATGTCAAATCATACTTTCTCTAACACCTTAATTGTGGAATACAGCTCCTTTTCAAAGGTTTTTTGCTTTCTCGTTCTTGACAGGGTGCTGTGTGTAAAACTTTTGTTAAACAATTCACAGGTTGTACAAAAGAAAAGAGAAAAGCACAAAGTGAACCTGATGATGAACAGCCTCCTGCCAAACTCTCTTCCAAAGAGGCAAGCTTTTTTGTTTCCTATACAAGATTGAACATTAAATTTATCAGCCTGGAGCAGAGTAACAAATGTCATTGATAAAGAACCTCATTTTCTTGACTGTGTGCCAAGCATTTCAAAAGTTCTTTTCAATTTACATAATGTAAATATTCCATGGAGTTCATTCCAAAAAAACTCCACAAAAATTGAATGTGATAATGATCCAGTAAAATAAGGTGCAGTCTGATTAACTCAAGGCAGTTTCAGGTTGTCGTCGAGGCTGTTTTACGTGGTGTGCAGCTGTGATCAAAACTGAAGCCTAAATAGACGAATAAAGGGATGTCTTAGTGTGAATTTTGTATGGATGGTAAAAATATTATTAAATCTAGTGTAGAGCGCTTAGCTCACTGAGCTCTTTCACTTACCTGTGCGATTTAATATTTACAGAAGCGGAGACTGGACCGGCTGCAACACTCGAGGAAAGTTGGCGTTCGATACTATGAAACGCACAATGTGAAGAACAAGAATAGAAACAAAAAAAACAATGCATCTAAGTCACAGAAATTTAAAAAGAAACAATTTTAAAATAAAAAGACTTGGTTCTTTTAGTTAAATAAAAGTGAAATTATTTTTGCACATATACTGAACTCTATATTTCAAACTATAATTATTTGGTTGTGGGGGGAGGGGGGACTGGACTACATGGCACTGTTCTTCAGTGCAATGTCTCTTCCCCTCTGGTGCTTGGATTTGAATCCAGCCTGTAACTGATGGGACAGAAGTATCCTCTTTACAGGGATGTGGGCCCAAAGTGATGAGAGTTTCAGCAGCCTTAACCCAGTTCCTTTTGAGATTTAAGTAGTTTATTACACAAAAACTACTTACTCATTGGCGCTGATGGGCAGGCTCATTTAAACAGCCGGTGTGAGGCAATGAAGGAACCTTTACTCTGCACTTAATATTGCTAACAACTACTACTGATTGTAAAAAGTAGCAGTGTCCCTGACACTGTCCCTCATTTTGGTAAGCACAAAATTGCACAATTTAAATGTAATGACAGTTGACGTGGAGTGCTTGGCTGAAACAGAATTCACAACTGCAAGTTCTCAGAGCTGCCTGCCCTTAAACTTAACGTTCTCTGTTGGGTGAGTTTTTCTTGCTATGGAGTGTAATCCAGAAAGGTTGTGGTATTTTGAGAAAGGAAAGGAGAAATAATGCCTGGCTTGACGGGCTTAAATCACACTTCCTGCCAATTGGTCATAGAGAAGCTTTCAGCTCAGGTCTTGCTGCATATTAAATGATTAACATTCATGTGAAATTTTTGTTTTAAGCTGAAAAGTGTTCAAGTCATAAAAAAATACTAGGGTTTTCGAGTAATAATAATGTTCACCTAAACCATTCATCATTCCGACCTACTTCTATGGGCAACATCTTAACCTGGCTGGACAAGTAATAACTTCTTCAGACATCAGTGTAAAATATTTGAATATCATTATTTTCTTTCAAGCTAACAAGAATCATAATTTTATTGTATTTCACCGTTCATCCATGTCCTTTTGCGAATTCCCGATTTGCAATTGAATAATGAGATCAATAAAATTAAGACCATTTGTAAACTGGCAAACTTTTTTTTAAAAAGTGTCCTTTTTGTATTCTGGTAATTCATCATTGAAGAATAATTTTGGTGACATATTTACAGCAGATTGATTATTTTTTAATCTGGAGGGAAGTTGTCTCTGTTCATTTTGATGAAACATGGTGAAAGCTTGGGGTCTTTGAACAGAGGAGGAATACTCTGTTTCATCATAGAAGAATGATAGAAATTTATGGCACAGAAGGAGGCCATTTGACCCATCGTGTCTGTGCCGGCTGAAAAAGAGCTATCCAGTCTAATCCCACTTTCCAGCTCTTGGTCCTTAGCCCTGTAGGTTATGGCACTTCAAGTGCATATCCAAGTGCTTTTTAAATGCGATGAAGGTTTCTACCTCTACCACCCATTCTGGCAGTGAGTTCCAGACCCCCACCACCCTCTGGGTGAAAAGATTTCTCCTGAACTCCCCTCTAATCCTTCTACCAATTACTTTAAATCTATGCCCCCTGGTTATTGACCTCTCTGCTAAGGGAAATGGGTCCTTCCTATCATTGTTTATTAAACTTATGGATGTAACACACAATCTCAGGCTTCAGTGCTTTTGACAATGACTAATAACATGCTTGATGTGTTTCTGTACATGATGAGCATTTTCTTCTTGAAGGAGAATTTGCCAAAATGAGCATTATTGAAGTGTATTACTCAACTGTAAATTTACCCTATTAAATTTTGCAGTGAGTCGGTGGCACAATTTGGCTGTGACTTTTTCTTTCAATTTTAGGGCCTCTTTAATTCATATCATATTGTAGCCCAGAAGAGGCAGGTAATCTAGCCATTCGCTCAGACTGCTTTGCAATTGAGCACTGGCGTGACTCATCCACCAGTGTGAGAAGGGTCTATTTGTCACTTGGGGGCTCCCTTACACAATCTGAGAATTAGAACTTTACTGGTGGGGAGACTGCACTCCTCGTAGAGTAAATGAATTGGGGAAAGAGGCTTCAGGGAATTTGAAGAAAGCATTCGTTGAACTTAATTTTTAACAAAACAATTATAATTTGATAGCTGCCACGGGCAGTGATGTATCTTTCAATCCATTTTCAACCTGTTTAAAGGCTTTTCTAGGGGTCAATGCCTGCTAGGTTATTGGATTAAATTGCATACCAGTACAGTACAATATAAAAACATGCCTAGTGTGCTGTGCCAGATGGACTCGCATCTGTTCTGATTATGCCAACTTCCACACCAGTGTTTCCGAAATGTCTTCCTTTTTCTGAAGTAGAGAATTCCTTTCTACTGTGGCTGACAAAGCCTCAACCGTGTCCGTCCTATTTCCCACATTTACGCTCTCAGCCCTTCCCCTCCCTCCCAGAACCATGATCGGGTCTCCCTTGTCCTCGCCTTCTGCCCCACCAATCTCCACATTCAATGGATGATCCTCTGCCATTTCTGCCACCTCCAACGTAATGCCACACCAAACTCATCTTTCCCTCCCCTTTCAGCATTCCGAAGGGACTCATCTCTCCACGACACCCTGGTCCACTCTTCGGCTGCCCTTTTCCCCTGCACTTTCCCATGCAAGCACAGGAGATGTAACACCTGTCCTTTCACTTCCCACCATTCAGGGCCCCAAACACTCCTTTCAGGTGAAACAGCGATTTACCTGTACTTCTTCCAACTTGGTATATTGTATTCGCTGCTCATGATGTGGCCTCTACATTGGGGAGACCACCCCAAATTGGGTGATCGCTTTGCTGAACACCTCTGTTTAGTCTGCAAGTGTGACCCTGAGCTTCCAGTTGCTTGCCACTTTGATTCTCCATCCCACTCCCACTCTGATCTCTCTGTCCTCGGCCTCCTACACTTTTCCAATGAAGCTCAACACAAGCTCGAGGAACAGCACCTCATTTTTCTATTCGGCACTTCATAGCCTTCCGGCCTTAACATTGAGTTTAACAACTTTAGATTTTAACCACCGCTCCCATTTTCTCAGACGGCAGGTGCTGGCAATGGAGGATGGTTGCTGCAGAGCTACGGAGTGGAGGAGGTGTGGGCTGGTGCTTGGGGTGAGGATCCCCTATTGATACACTGCCAGTGTGGTGGTCTGCACACCTGGGTCTATCCACCTTTCTCCGCCACATTCCCGGGTCACGGGAGCCTTGTCCTCGCCAGATTTTCCATGCTCCCTTCTGCCTCTGCTATTCTGTAACCATTTACACCTTTGGACCCATCTTTTGTTCCTTTACTTGTCTCATTACCACCCCCTTTGCCTTGGCCCATCATCCCTTTTGTCATTTAATCACTCCTGCCCTCCACCCTATTACAGAACTTCCCTTTTCTTTCCTAACCCTGCCATTTTTCCCTGAAAAGTCATCGACCTGAAACGTTAACTCTGTTTTTCTCTCCACAGATGCTGTCTGAACTGCTGAGTGTTTTCCAACATTTTCTGCTTTTACTTAATATTGTAATGTCTTTTAAAGAAACTATATTTTAACACTCCTGAAAGGCTGTTTTTTAAAAAAAATTGAATGAAACATCTTTCCATGTGTCCATTGATGCAGTCACCTAGAATTTTGACATGTTTGAAGTTTCAAAGCTGCATCCGTGCCAGGGCCAAAAATAGAAACATATTCAACTTCCAACTCGTGCACGTGGATGGTGTTATACAAAGAGCAGAAATATGGATTCTATTATTGACACGTGATTCTCTGCTGTGACTGTCTTTCTGTGTAATTGATTTCAGAGCCTGTGCAAGTATTACAGAAGTGTGTTGTAAGAAAGCCGTGGAGCACTAATGCCATCTACTGGTGGTAGTGAGTTGCAATCGATATCTAGGCAGCTGAAACATAAGATTTAGGCTGTATGGAGTATGCAGCGAAAAGCAGTGGAATACCAATTTTTTTTTAAAAAGTCACATTCATCTTCAGGAGATGAAGAAAATAGGCAAGATTTTACAAATGTAGGAGAAATTGCTCATATTGTCAACGGATTAATAGGTTACAGTCCTGACCGTTGTAAATTGATTATTTATGTGCACCATCTAGGACAGAGTGAGTTCACTTTTTTTTTGTTTTCTCCAAGTGTGCACACTTTTTTATTCATGGGATGTGAGCGTTGCTGGCAAGGCCGGCATTTATTGCCTATCCCTGATAACACTGAGTAGCTTGCTAGGCCACTTCAGAGGGCAGATAAGAGTCAAAACACTTGGGTGTATTACATCAAAACTATAGCACAGAAACAGGCCATTCAGCCCAACTGGTCTATGCCGGCATGAGCCTCCTCTGTCCCTACTTTATCTAACCCTATCAGGATACCCTTCTATTGTTTTCTTCCTCATGGCTCATCTAGCTTCCCCTTAAATGCATCTATGCTATTTGCCTCAACTCCTTGTGGTACAGTGTTCCACATTCTAACCACCCTTTGGGTAAAGAGGTTTCTCCTGAATTCCCTATTGGATTTATTAGCAACTATTTTATATTTATGACCTCCAGTTTTGGACTCCTCCACAAGTGGAAACATTTTCTCTACGTCTACTCTATCAAACCCTATCATTATCTTAGAGGCTTCTATTAGGTCATCCCTCAGCCCTCTTCTAGAGAAAAGAGCCCCAGCCTGTTTAGTCTTTCCTGATAAGTATATCTTCTCAGTTCTGCTATCATCCTTATGAATCTTTTTTGAGCCCTCTCCAATGCCTCTACATCCTTTCTATAATATGGAGACCAGAACTCTGCACAATACTCCCTGTGGTCTAACCAAGTTTCTATACACTTTACAATCTTCCAGACTCTACATTGATTTCAATAACTTCAGATCATAACCACTGCTCCCATTTTTTCGGTCAGCTAGCGCCTTCCTTGCCTTGCACCATCATCCCTTTTGTCATTTAATCACTCGTGCCCTCTATCCTATCACAGACCTTCCCTTTTGTTCTTTCCTCCCCTCCCTCCCCACCCCCCCCCCCCTTTCCCTGGCTCTGTACTTGTTCAAAAACTTTAACTCTTTTAATATCTTCCAGTTCTGACGAAAGGTCTTCAACCTGAAACATTAACTCTGTTTCTTTCTCCACGGATGCTGCCTGACTTGCTGAGCTTCTCCAGCATTTTCTGTTCTTATTTCTATACAAGTTTAACATAACTTCTTTGCTTTTCAATTCTATCTCTCTAGAAATGAATCCCAGTGCTTGATTTTCCTTTTTTTTAATGGCCTTATTAACTTGTGTTGCTACTTTTTAATGATGTGTGTAGCTGTACTCCTAGATCCCTTTGCTTCTCTGTCCTATTTAGACTTATTATCCAAGCAATATGGTGGCCTCCTTATTCTTCCTACCAAAATGCACCATCTCACACTTACCTATATTGAAATTCATTTGCCAATTATAACCCCATTCTGCAAGATTATTAATGTCCTCTTGCATTTTGACGCATTCTTCCTACGTATTAACTACACCCCCCAAATTTGGTGTCGTCCGCAAATTTTGAAATTGTACTTCCGATTCCCGTATCCAAATCGTTAATGTAAATTGTGAATTGTGAACAAATAATATCTACAATCCCACTTTTTGGATGGAGTATTCTTGGATCTTCATAAATTTAGATATTAATCCATAAGCCACCAATCAATATTAGTGATAGTTTAAAGATTTTTTTTAAATTACAAAAAGCTGCTATACATTATTTGCATTGAACTTTTTCTGATTATTGAAGTAAGATGACTTAGAACATGTTGAATAGTTTAAGTAATTTATTTCATGAAACATTGCTGCTTTTAGAACAGAACACATTTTAAGTCTAAAATTTACAGCAAAATTAGTACTGCAATGTCAAGTGGAATTTGAAAAATTATTCAGTAATGAAAATACACAACACAGAATAATGTATTGTAGTTAAAGGAAAATATAATGTATAGAACAGTAGCTCAATGCCTAAAGAACTAAAAGGGGATGAATAATTGTCGCTTTTTACTCCCTTGTAAATCCCAAAGGAGTTGTAATCTGATCAGTAGTTGATGTGTTTTTTTAGGGGTTTTTTTGTTAACCATTTTCTGCACACTGCTATTGTGAGGTCACTTGTTACAGCTACATGGAGTCTCTAAGTTCACTGGAGATTAACATCTAATATTTTCTCAGGAAACAAAGCGAGACCTCAAACAGCACTTCAAGGAACAAATGAATTAACTGTTGCCACTATCAGTACTCCTTTTTTAAAAAAAATGATGTACTTTTTATCTATGTCTTTTTGGTGGTTTTTTTTTACTCTGTGCTGATTGCACACATGCTTCCCCCTATTGAGTTGAAAGATTTACTGATACTGACAATTGGACAGACCTGAAAAAGGTTAATTATCATCAATACTTTTGAATGAAAGGGTTTTAATTAAAACTAGCTCTGGAGTTGTTACTGTAGTAAATTTATTCCTGGCACTGGAGTGTTTTTTAGTATCATGGTGAATGTGCTGAAAACATAACATTGTCAGTGACACTTGCTAAATAAATTATATATTGTACTCACATATAACATTGTATTTATGCATTGAACGTGTCTCGGCCCTATTTCTACGACTAGCCTTTAGATCATTGAGATTCTATTCAATAGGCAGAAACCTTTGCCTGTGTAGTAACTTGTATACTGTTTAAATTACAGTAATATATTGTGAATGCATAGTATGCTCAAAAGATTGTACTGGAGAGAAAATGCAACTGTTTCATTTCCTTGGAGAAATTATGCCTTCCAGTTGTGCCTAGAACAAGAAAAAAAAATCATTTTGTAACTGATTTTGCTTTTTGGAAACAAGTACCACATACAATACACTATATCTGGGCAACAATCCTTTGAGAGCACAAGCACAGCACTAGCATGACATGCTAATAAACCCCAATCATATGTATACCTTCAAGTATTTAATTAGATTGAGACTTTTAAAAATCATGATACCCAATTATATAAATTGAACTGATACTGATTTAAAGGAACATACAAGCTCAAAAGTTTCCAATTGTAATGCTGACAGTAACCTATTTACACTGAATAGGTCACCGTTATCGTTACAATTTGAAAACCTAGGCCACCATATTTTAATAACTTAAAGCAGTGAACCTTGTGATCAACAGCCAAGGAGAAGAACATCAACATGTAGGACAGCTGATGATGATATGAGATTGTTAACTAATGTTCCGAGGGGAGTAAACTGGGAACTTTGTAATATTGTTCTGTCCCATAACAATATTGAATTGATCGCCCCATCTTTTCATTTTGGTTAGTCACACAATCAACCAATCAAAGGTTGGTGAATTTACGAGATCCAGTAGTCCTCACTTCCTCAGTCACCTGGCCAAGATTTGGAATTTAGTACATGCAGAATCCTGGACAGTAATTGCTGCAAGGTGACCCCAAAATTGGGGAAATGCAACCCTGATACTGTATGTAGACAGGTAACTAAACCAGAAAATTCCATTTCTTTTAATGTACCATGAAATAAGGATTTACAGAAGGCACTAAATCTATTTTACAACATTCAGTAAACATTACCAATGGATGATATGAAAGTTGCAACCGACAAAATATCAATGGTATCTCTGGATACTTTGACTAACCAGTTTTAATTCTAAGATGTCAGCAACAGTTTAACTTGTTTTGCTCACCTTAAGCTGCTGATTGGTTCGTTTGAGAAACTGTATTTCCTCTGCGTGCTTCTTCTCCTCCACTTGCCGCCTTTCATTCTCCCGCTTCTCAATCGCTTCAGACTTCGCTTTCTGCTCGTTCAGCTGTCTCTCCAGTTCTTTCTTTTCTGATTCCAAATCAATGATCTAGCAAGGGGAAAATACATGATCAGAAAATATTATTATGCCTTTGAACTGGAATGGTTAATGAAGTAAAATTCCAATCTCAAACATTTTATTACTGTAGTAGAGTACTTGCAGACACTGACTCCTTAGATCCCGCTTACAGAGAAAGAAATATTTAAAGATGTTTAGCAAGGTAAATGTTGGTTATTTTTCTATCTTTTTAAGCCCAGTATGGTTTGTACTGGGCTACTACACAATATTAGCTATTCTTCTGAGAAGTACTGACTGGGCAATGCTATTCCCTTAAGTGCAGTAAACAACACTCGGACAAGCAGAAGTATGTTAATAATAGTGATAAACTAAAAATCAGATTGTTTTAAATTACCAATCCACTCACATGGACCACTGACTGATAACTTTTAACCAACAAATTTTTACCTTTTTCTCCATATCAGTTTTGCCCTCTTCTGCTTGCAGAGCTTTCCTCATCCCAAAAGCTACACTGCTTTCGTATAATGTCTGATAGGCAGAAATGGTCATACGGATCTCATCGCGGACTCTCAACAACAGTAATCCACGCTCGGCACAGTTGATGGTGACCTGTCTGATCAGTTCATCTATGAATGTAAAAAGACAATGCAACTCAGAAAAAAATGCCGTTTTATGCCTTACACAGCCCACATTCCCCATTGATGTCACAGGAGCAGAACTTCATGACGTTGCATCACAGGTCAGTCCATATAAAGTGTCTATTCCCAGTCTTAGTTTAATTCTGAGTTGTTTTTAAGTATAAACACGTTAATATGGAATGTGGGCACGTTTTTAGTGCTTCTATACATGCCTTTTATTACATTTAAGATAATATGACGATTCAATGGAATACTGTTCCACTTTAAGAAACTGTAGTCAGGGTTTGGCTATGATGCCTCATACAATTGAATAGCTTGCTTATTGTCACAGCTCACACATGACGTACCTAAGGGTTATCCATGCATACGGAACTGTACAGGACCACATGTGAGTGTATTCCCAAGAGAAAATTGGAAGAAAAAAAACTAGGGGTTACTTGTTTAATTAAACGTCATTAGTCATAGTGGTAACATAGATGTTGAGTTAGTGGACACAAGAAGACCTCCTTTAGCTGCTGTAAACCCCTCCAGTGATTGGTACAGGTGGAAACAAGACCCACCTCACGGGCAAGTCTCAAACCAGTGCCGATTCAGGTACATACAAATAGCTGTAGCTAAATACCGGCAGCTGGGTTAGTGACCTGATTCTGACATGTGGCTCCTCTTGTTTGCGGCAATCCCCTGCCAATAAAAACCACAATTTTAAATCTGTGTGGGCAATTTGCTTCTGTACGCATTGCCTAAACTGTGCAGTATGTGTGTTAGATTTTTGTTTTTGCGGGTGACAGGAAGGGATTCTGATGATGAGAACTTCTGTAACAGAAGTCAAATTACTGAATAATTGTTCTTAATATTTACGCATTTATTTATTAATTAAGCAAAAGATGAGCAGTCCTGCAGAGACTTACCAAAACATTGCGAGTAGAGCTCCCTGCGGACTGGGCAAATTCCAGTCTCTCGAGCTTGCCGCTGCTGCAGCTTGAGATCTAGTTGTTCCTGCAGATGGACAACATCGATCCGAGTGCAGGGAGTGCTGGATACCTGCTGAACCCACAGCTGTGCGTTTTCCGTCCATTCTCTGCAACACAACATAAATTGGCCCAGGGTTATAGCACTAATGAACTAGCACTGTGCATGTATCTTTCTCTCCCTCTGGGAATTGCTTTGTGTCTGTTTTGCATCTTTTCCCTCACTGTCCACCAACTCCCACTGTGCATCCAGTACATTCAATGTTTTTGTAAGTTTTTGTGTCCTTCAAGGTCAGTCCTGGAATTGGAGTATTTTTAAACACAGTGTCAGGATTGAACACTCTCACGTCAGGTTGGTATAGCATAGAACAGATGCACAGTAAAGCTCTCTCCATCCTACCCCAACAGTTGTGCCTCAACTCCATCTTAGAAGAGCACTGGTTTCGCTAATCAGCCATCCTTGTGATATCTTGAGTGAGAATGCCAATCCAGTAACAGATTACGAACAGTTCTTTGCTGTGGCTTTATAACCATTGGGGACTGGGTTGAGACTCTTAAAGCCAACAGCGAAAGGAGTAATTCACCCAATGGATCAATATCAATTCTCAAGGGTGAAAGGGCAGTTTCTAGGTTACTGCTTTCCAGTCCATCTGCTGTGTTTTGAAGTTATTGAAATTCAAGTTACTGTTCATAGAAAGCCACAACCTATCCTCCATCTCCACTTTTCTAGCACAGCAAAGGGGAGGCAGGGTGGGGGGAGGGGGTGGTGAGCGAAGAGAAACAAAGGGACTACCAATGTTATTTAAACTCTAGAAACTCTCATGAAACAAGCTAATATGATTAGTTGTACAAAGCTTGGGGGGCCAGATTAACCTGTGCCTCATGTAGACTGATTAGCAAAAGAAATTAAAGTGAGAAATACTTAGCAAGGTTAAGGGTGATAGATCACATCATGGCATCATAGAAGAAGTGACACTAAGAAAAAATATGAATCTTTTTAGAATTGGTCATTTAATTATAGTATATAAGTTATGTGTTTTTTCCCAGTGAATCAGTGTGCTTCACATTTTGTAGCTAACAGTTCTGCTCCAATTTATTCTAATTTCCCAGCAGGACTATTTTAAAATAAATAGTATGTATGTGTACTGCAGTACCATTTAAAATATTTGTGAATTGTTGTGTACCTACAGGCTTCAACTGAAAGTTTAATTACTTGGCTCTATCGTGGCTGGCAGTCGGACAGGTTCTTGGGGAAGTCAAACTCCCTTGTTCTGTTCATTGAATTTTAGCTGAGGGATGGGAACGAGCATTGTAAACATAGTGTTGCATGCTCACATGTTTCAGTCTTTTTCATAGCCATATTTTTTAATCTGATTATTTTTTGGATGCTGCTGCTTGTTCACTGTAATAATGTATTCTGATGTAGCTGTTGGGAATTTAAGTACTTAGTGAGCACTGTTATACCCGTTATTTGAAACAAAAATATTTAATGGTTTCACCTTGCCGCCAAGTGAGTGAAAGAGCTTGGATATTAAACCACTATCACTTTGCTTTTGCCTTCCTTTTATAAGTAGGGAAAGGTTTTTAAATTTTGCTCCCCAAAGCCTCAGTTGTAACTGAGCCATATGGACCAGAAGGTGTATGGTTCAAATCCTAAACTGTGCAGCGTTAGCTGTTCTCATCTGAGGTGGCAGTAGGGTATTATCTTGGCCTGGTTGGTAGCACTCTAGCCTCTAGTTGTAGATTCAAGTCTCACTCCCGGACCTGAGCATGTAATCTAGGCTGACAATCCAGTGCAATAGTAACGTGTGCTGCATTTTTTGAGGTGCCACCTTTGCGATGAGACATTAAACCAAGGCTTCATCTGCCTGTTCAGGTGAATGTAAAAGATGCCATGGCACTTTTCGAAGAGGAGCAGTGAGTTCTCTTGGTATTCTGGCCAATTTTCCTCCCTCAACCAACAACTACTTGTATTTGTATAGCACCTTAACATAGGAAAATATACCAAGGCACTTCACAGGAGCTTAATCAGACAACAATTTTGACAGCGAGCCAAGGAAGGAGACATTAGGACAAGTGATTAAAAGCTTGGTCAAAGAGGTAGGTATTAAGGAGGCTCTTAAAGGAGGAGAGAGAGACTGAGAGGTTTAGGGAGGGAGTTCCAGTGCCTAGGGCCGAGACAGCTGAAAGCACGGCCATCAATGGTGGGGCGAAGGGATTGGGATATGCACGAGGCCAGAGTTGGAGGAACAGAGAGTTCTTAGAAGGTTGTAGGAGTGGAGGAGGTTACAGAGATAGGGAGGGGTGAGTCTGTGGAGGGATTTGAAAATGATGATGAGAATTTTAAAATCGATGCGTTGATGAACCGGGAGACAATGTTGGTCAGTGAGCAGATGGGTGATCAAGACTTGGTGTAGGTTAGGATACGGGCAGCAGAATTTTGGATGAATTCAAGTTTATGGAGAGTGGTGGATGGGAGGTTGGCCAGGACGTGATAAGGTGCTATATAAATGCAATTTCTTTTGCCTTTTGGGCTGCCAAGGTTCGAGCTTCTAATCATAATCCATTGGCACCGCTGGAAAGTATGCCTGTCTAGATATTGCATGCGGCTGGGATTGAGCTCGGCTGTCTTGTCTTTCTTTTAACATTCACTGTCCAGATATTCACATGACACATTTATGTTGCTGATATTGGGGATAATAGAACGTACAGTTATATTAGGTCTACGTCATCTGGGTGGCACACAATGTTCCCTCTAATTTTTTTCGGCCATGTGCGGTTTGAACTTGGATTTGTGCACCACCGTAAAAAAAAATCACAACCCTGAACTGAACATCTTTTTTGTAAAACATTATTCAGGGTATATAACAAACAGAAGAAATGTACAAAATAATGCATAATTCTAACAATTTAATGTTATATTGGCTGATAAATTTATATAATTTATGAAATGGGTTTCTTAAGTTGCAGTAGGATTGAGCAGACCAATCTCGTTATATTTTATTAAAAATTATCTGATGGGAACGATTCCAATCAGCTTTTTGTTGAATCAGCTTAATGACTCCAATTCAAACAGAAATAAATCGTGTGCAATCAGAATTTTTAAATTGAGTCCGAAATATAAAACAGCTGTCAAATAAGTCAGTGTGAATTTGGGAATAGGAAACAGTTTAATTAAAGCGCTCCCCCCCCTCCATTGAATCCTCAGCAGGGATTAAAAAATTATTGCATTGCAATTGTACATCTTGCAGGTCTCATTAGTTTTGTTGCCTCTATGTAAGGCAGGGTGCAGTTTGGTCATGCACACTGTTTCCCCATTTGTTTCCAAAGGTTGAAGTTGTATATTTAAGGAAAGGAAATGTAAGGACTTGCACTTAGATAGCACCTTCCGTGACCTCTAGACGTGCCAAAGTGCTTTACAACCAATTAAGTACTTTTGAAGTAGTCACTGTTGTAATGTAGGAAACGCGGCAGCCAATTTGTGCACAAACAGCAATGGGATAATGACCAGATAATCTGTTTTAATGATTTTGGTTGAGGGATAAATATTGGCCAGGACACCGGGGAGAACTCCCCTGCTCTTCAAAAAGCGTCATGGGATTTTTTTTTTAAATTATCCGAGAGGACAGCCTCAGTTTAACGACTCATCCAGAGGACAGCACCTCTGACAGTGCAGCACTGGAGTGTCAGCCTGGATTATGTACTCAAGTCTCTGGAGTTGGACTCGAACCCACGGGCTTTTGACTCAGAGCCAAGAGTGCTATCCACTGAGCCACAGCTGACATGAATGCTATACAGAATCTTGGGGCCTGTACAGATCCACAATGACCACCTCCTGTAACAATCCCTGACCAGAGGCAGCACATTCTATAAAACAATCATTTATTACCAGTCAGCCATTCAGATTTGACTTTGTGCATTTGAAATGTCCTGTTAATGGCCAAAATTGTTCTAAATGTCTAGTTTAGAGTCTCCCTGCTTGTAGTTCTGTGAATTAAAGGTATCTCACAGGCAGGAGGGGAGCAATTCCATTGTCCCTGTGTTACTGAAGATTCACACAAACATCAGTTGTACACCGCTAAGGGCACTGTCTCTTTAAGAAGCCAGCGATTCCCTGTGCAAATACAGGAGCGCTGCCAAGTCTTGAGTGATGGGTTAACGGAGCAGTGCTGATAGTGGGGAACAGCCGACTTGTGTCACACAGGATCGCACTCAGCTAGTTTTTTTTTTATTCGCTCATGGGATATGGGCGTCGCTGGCGAGGCCGGCATTTATTGCCTATCTCTAATTGCCCTTGAGAAGGTTGTGGTGAGCCGCCTTCTTGAACCGCTGCAGTCTGTGTGGTGAAGGTTCTCCCACAGTGCTGTTAGGAAGGGAGTTCCAGGATTTTGACCCAGCAACGATGAAGGAACGGCGATATATTTCCAAGTCGGGATGGTGTGTGACTTGGAGGGGAATGTGCAGGTGGTGTTGTTCCCATGTGCCAGCTGCTCTTGTCCTTCTAGGTGGTAGAGGTCGTGGGTTTGGGAGGTGCTGTCAAAGAAGCCTTGGCGAGTTGCTGCAGTGCATCCTGTGGATGGTACACACTGCCATGTAACCAAATATCTTTACAAGCCAGACTGACTCAGGACGACTGACCTCTCGCTGTCTACTGTTAAACCTCGTTACAGAGCAGCCCGGGTTATCGTGAGACTTCCAAACCTGCCTGGGCCGACTCTTCGTTTGCCCTTGTAAGTTTCTCTCTCCCTCTTCTGAAGGTGTCGACTCTCACCGGCCGAAAGTGCCACAGAAAACCCTCCAGTGCTTCACCCACCAGCCATTCTCTACAGGTGCACCCAGGCAGTGAACGTCAGCAAGGTATCTGACCACTGAGGACAGACTGATCCAATCTTCCATCACCCGCCGGCCGTCCACAGCTTTCAGTTGGGGTCACTCGATAATGATCACGAAGAGAAACCCTCGCCCCGGGGAGACAGTGAATCACAGGCAGTGCTCCCACTGCTGATATCAGCTAATTCGACACAAATCAGATAGCACTGGTTTGATGTGCGGACGGAATGTTTAAGTGCGCGGCATACAACAGACTGTTGTGCGGTCGCGCACGCACGCAGTTTAGAGGGAACGGTGGTGGCACACAAGAGGACAAAACCTGCGATACTCCAAGCCTCGAATTTATAAAATCCTTCTTCAGACACTCAGAAGTCCACAGTATCAGTACACAGTAATACTGCGGTTTGTACCACTCTTGTGGTAGTTAACAACTATAGAATAAAACCAGTGGGTAAAAAGTCTCCTGTTTGACACAAAATACAATGCATTTTTATAGAGGTTGGGTTCAAAACATTAGCTCTGGGACTCAATGTTTACTCCAATTCTGTGAAATATCCTCTCCACGAGATACTAATGCCGGAAAGAGCTGTAATGAAATTAACTTGCAAAACATTATCAACCAATACAATAACATTATTTGTAAAATGTAATGCAATTTTTTTGCGACTGGAATCTTCAAATTTCCCTATTAAGTGCCTATTGATTTGTGAGAGAAGTTATGTTGTTTTACCTGGGTGGCAAAATTGCATTTAAAATCTCCTCAGTCTGCTTGCTGACGTCTATTGAAAGTGGTTTGGTTTTTGGAGGACTTGGAACTGGTGATGTGGACATAGGCTGCTGGGGACTCACCTTCAAGGGACGAGCCTATAATAGATAAAAAGGCAAATTAAATTGTGCGGTGCAACACTGACCTACGGTGTATTGGAATCTCCAGCAGGTACTAATCTCTGACAGTTCTGTGTTCCAGGAATGTTACTTTCAAAACTAAACAAAAAAAACTTGGACCGCTCCTGTTCAAGATGGCTATTTCTGAACTGAGGTGTCAGCTGAACAAAAAGCCCAGCGCAGAATGAATCCATTTATTGATTTTTAGTGACATTTTACAGCACATTACAACTATATGCTGCACCACTGGATGTACTTTAATTGGCTCTGTCCCAGTATTTTATCTTAAAACTGACACAATAGAGAAAGTTAATATTTGTGATCAATGCTAACGTAAAATCTTTCTCATTATCAGACTAACAAAAAAAAAATCTGTCCAGCACAAAGAAATCTAAGCAATGAAAATTTGCCTGTTATGGTAGTTTAGCACAGTTGGCAGGACTCGTGGCTCAAACCCCACCCCAGGTATTCAGTATATCGTCTAAGCTGGTACTAAGGCAGTGCTGCGTTTTTGGAGGAGCTGGGGTAAAAATTCCTTCGCGTCCCGACGATTTTTAGAGCGCAAATTCAGCATTTACAAATTTTGCAGTCTGACATCCCGCACCAGAAGAGCACACCACATGTGGCCACCGCCACACTGGTAACAGGTAACGACAGCAACTTCAGTCAGTTTGTTGTTGATGCGGCCATCAAGTAGGTGACTGATTCCCTCTTTGCATGGATAGAGCAATACATCACCTTCCCCAAAGAGACTGCTGATCAGGAGGAGAAAATGCCTGGATTTGCCTGCATCACTGAATTTGCCCAGGTGCAAGGCCTCATTGACAGCACACAGGTTGCCTTGCATTCTCCCCATCACAAACCAGCCATGTTTTATAACAGGAAGGGATTCCACTCTTTGAACATTCAGCTAGTGTGTGACCACAGACAGCAAATAATGCAGGGATAGAGTCTGTACCCAGTCTCCTGGCAGTAGTCATGACGGCTTCATATTGTGCCAGTCCTTAATCTTTCTGTCTTGGACTCAGACCAGTGGGGTGTTAGGCTGTACCGTGCAGGCACAAGAGGATCAGCCATTGTAGGAGATGTACTGGCCATGTTGGGGCAGGCAGTGCCATGGAAGAAATGCAGTGAAGGAGGTCAAAAGCCAGAGATGAGAAAGGATGATGCTCAGTGGTCACAGGCACACAGGATGTCGTTGGTGACTTTGGCTAGGATAGTCTCAGTGCTCAGGGCAGGATGGAAGCTGGACTTAAGGGATTCAAAGAGAGAGAGGTGCGCATGGAGTTGGCTGGTGACAACGCTGCAAAATCTTAGATGAAAATTTGATTGGGAATGAGACAGTAGCTTGAGAGGATGGACGGGTTAAGAATCAGGGCAGTTCTGAATAGAGCAGAGGGAGTAATGCCTATGGAAAGGCAGCAGTTGACGGTGTCTCTGAGCATTGGGCCGGAGGGGTTGTGACAGACGCACTTTGTTGGTGAGTTATTTGACAGTTTGGGGGGTGAGTAAACACAGCTGCTCCCAATCTGTTCTTGTCCAACCTCACACATGCACTTCCAGTAGGAGTCACTGGATCGTGGTCAGGAGCGGAAGGCTGGCCAATTTAACCTTCCTTAACCCAGGAGCGTCGAGGCCAATTGTGAACTTATTGGGCCCGCTGAGGTCAGTGAACTCAGTACAGACCAGGCTCACATGGGCAGGGACCAGAGAGGGAAAGCTATACCAAAACACAACCATGGGCAAGGTTGGAGGGGCGGGGGGACCAACACTAGCCAGAGCCATGGGGGTGTATTACAGGGTTAAAACTGCCAAGTCAGCCTCCCCTCACCTTGGCGGACTTTTTCTCTGTATTCCTGCTGACGAGCAGTGGATGGTCATATTTCAACAGTGAGTCTATTGGGGGGATCATCTTCTGCCTCTCCTGGTTTATCCCGGTCTCTTGGTTTTTCCCAGTTTCTCACTCCCGGCTTCTCTCTCTCCAGGTTTATCCAGCTCCCGGTTTCACTCTGTCCTGCTTTATCCCGGTCTCTCCTGGTTTCTCTGTTCTGGTTTATCCCGATCTCTCTCTGTCCCGATTGACCCCGATATCTCTCTCCCAGTTGAACCCAGTCTCTATCTCGATTTATCCTGGTCTCTTTATCGCGATCGATCTCTTTCTCCTGGTTTATCCTGGTCTCTCGCTCTCTATCCCGGTTTATTTCAGTCTCTCTATCCCGGTGTCCTTCTATCTCGCTCACTCTATCCTGGTTTATCCCAGACTCTCTCTCTCTATCCCAGTTTATCTCTCTCTCTCTCTCTCACTATCCCAGTATATCACGCGCTCGCTCTCTCTATCCCTGTCTCTCTATCTTGGTTTATCCCGCTCTCTCTCTCTATCCCGCTCTCTCTCTCTCTCTCCCAGTTTATCCCACTCTCTCTCTCTATCCTGGTCTCTCTCTCTATCCCGGTTTATCCTGCTCTCTCTCTCTCTATCCCGGTATATCCCGCTCTCTATCCCGGTTTATCCCAGTCTCTCTCTCTATCCTGGTCTCTCTCTCTATCCCGGTTTATCCCGCGCTCTCTCTCTCTCTCTCTATCCTGGTTTATCCCGCACTCTCTCTCTCTCCCGGTTTATCCCGCGCTCTCTCTCTATCCCGGTTTATCCCGCTCTCTCTCTCTATCCCGGTTTATCCCTCTCTCTCTCTTTGTATTCCGGTTTATCCCACGCGCTCTCTCTCTCTATCCCGGTTTATGCCGCTCTCTCTCTCTCTCTCTATCCCGGTTTATGCCGCTCTCTCTCTCTCTCTCTATCCCGGTTTATCCCTCTCTCTCTCTGTATTCCGGTTTATCCCGCGCACTCTCTCTCCCTCTCTATCCCGGTTTATGCCGCTCTCTCTCTCTATCCCGGTTTATGCCGCTCTCTCTCTCTCTATCCCGGTTTATGCCGCTCTCTCTCTCTCTATCCCGGTTTATCCCTCTCTCTCTGTATCCCGCTTTATCCCGCTCTCTCTCTCTCTCTCTGTATCCCGGTTTATCCCGCGCACTCTCTCTCTGTATCCCGGTTTATCCCGCGCACTCTCTCTCTGTATCCCGGTTTATCCCGCGCACTCTCTCTCTCTCTATCCCAGTTTATCCCGCTCTCCCTTTCTCTCTCTCTATCCCGGTTTATCCCACTCTCTCTCTCTCCCTCTATCCCGGTTTATCCCGCTCTCTCTCTCCCTCTCTATCCCAGTTTATCCCGCCCACTCTCTCTAGCTCCTGGTTTATCCCGCTTTCCCTCTCTATCCCAGTTTATCCCAGTCTCTCTCTATCCCGGTTTATCCCGCTCTCTCTCTCTCTCTCTATCCCGGTCTATCCCGCTCTCTCTCTCTCTCTATCCCGGTTTATCCCGCTCTCTCTCTCTATCCCGCTCTCTCTCTCTATCCCGGTTTATTCCTCTCACTCTATCCCGGTTTATCCCGCTCTCTCTCTCTCTATCTCAGTTTATCCCGCTCTCTCTCTATCCCGCTCTCTCTCTGTATCCCGGTTTATCCCGCTCTCTCTCTATCCCGCTCTCTCTCTGTATCCCGGTTTATCCCGCTCTCTCTCTCTCTATCCCGCTCTCTCTCTCTATCCCGGTTTATCCCGCTCTCTCTCTCTCTATCCCGGTTTATCCCGCTCTCTCTCTCTCTATCCCGCTCTCTCTCTCTATCCCGGTTTATCCCTCTCACTCTATCCCGGTTTATCCCGCTCTCTCTCTCTATCCCGCTCTCTCTCTTTCTCTCTATCCCGGTTTATCCCGCTCTCTCTCTATCCCGGTTTATTCCTCTCACTCTATCCCGGTTTATCCCGCTCTCTCTCTCTCTATCTCAGTTTATCCCGCTCTCTCTCTATCCCGCTCTCTCTCTCTCTCTATCCCGCTCTCTCTCTCTCTCTATCCCGCTCTCTCTCTCTATCCCGGTTTATGCCACTCTCTCTCTCTCTATCCCGGTTTATCCCTCTCTCTCTCTCTCTATCCCTCTCTCTCTCTCTCTATCCCGGTTTATCCCTCTCTCTCTCTCTATCCCGGTTTATCCCTCTCTCTCTCTCTATCCCGGTTTATCCCGTTCTCTCTCTCTATCCCGGTTTATCCCGCTCTCTCTCTCTCTATCCCGGTTTATCCCGCTCTCTCTCTCTCTATCCCGCTCTCTCTCTCTATCCCGGTTTATCCCTCTCACTCTATCCCGGTTTATCCCGCTCTCTCTCTCTATCCCGCTCTCTCTCTTTCTCTCTATCCCGGTTTATCCCGCTCTCTCTCTATCCCGGTTTATTCCTCTCACTCTATCCCGGTTTATCCCGCTCTCTCTCTCTCTATCTCAGTTTATCCCGCTCTCTCTCTATCCCGCTCTCTCTCTCTCTCTATCCCGCTCTCTCTCTCTATCCCGGTTTATGCCACTCTCTCTCTCTCTATCCCGGTTTATCCCTCTCTCTCTCTCTCTCTCTATCCCGGTTTATCCCTCTCTCTCTCTCTATCCCGGTTTATCCCTCTCTCTCTCTCTATCCCGGTTTATCCCTCTCTCTCTCTCTATCCCGGTTTATCCCTCTCTCTCTCTCTATCCCGGTTTATCCCTCTCTCTCTCTCTCTATCCCGGTTTATCCCTCTCTCTCTCTATCCCTCTCTCTCTCTCTCTATCCCTCTCTCTCTATCCCTCTCTCTCTCTCTATCCCGGTTTATCCCTCTCTCTCTCTCTCTATCCCTCTCTCTCTCTCTCTATCCCTCTCTCTCTCTCTCTATCCCTCTCTCTCTATCCCTCTCTCTCTCTCTCTATCCCGGTTTATCCCGTTCTCTCTCTCATGGTTGTCGAGCTGCAGCGAGCGCGTTGTTTCTATGGGAACAAAACTTGGAAACGGCGCAGGTTAACGTGCGGGTGCTCCCCCGTCAACTGTCCGGAAGGAAACCATCGCAGACATGGGGAGCGAGACCTGTAACACAGGGATAATAATAGACCTGTAACACAGGACTAATAATACACCTGTAACACAGATACAGTAATAGACCTGTAACACAGGACTAATAATACACCTGTAACACAGATACAGTAATAGACCTGTAACACAGGTACAGTAATAGACCTGTAACACAGGGAAAGGGCAGACATGTATCACAGGTCTAGTAATAGACCTGTACAATAGTGATAGTAATAGGTCTGTAACAGGGAGAGACCTGTAGCACAGGGATAGGGACAGAAATGTATCATAGGGTTAGGCTTGTAACACATGAATACTAATAGACCTGCATCAAAGGGATAGAGACAATAATGTAACAGGGATATACTTGTAACATGGGATAGTAATAGACCTGTATCACAGGAATAGAGACAGGCATGTAACATAGGGATAGACCTGTAACACAGTGATAGTATTAAACCTGTATCACAGTAAGACCTGTAAGATAGAGATATGATAGACTTATAACACAACGACAGGGACAGATGCAACATGGGATGGTGATAGACTTGTAACAGTGTAGTAGGATATTGATAGAGCTGTAACAGTGGGATAGTGATAGACCTGTAACAGTGTAATAGGATAATGATAGAGCTGAAACAGTGGAATAGTGATAGACTTGTAAAAGGAAGTGCTGCATTGTTGGAAGTGCTGTTTTGGATAAGAAGTCAAACCAAGGTCCTGTCTACCAGTTAAGGTGCACATAAAAGATCCCATGCATTGTTTATAGAAGAGTTCTCTTGGTGCCCTGGCCAACATTTCTCCCACAAGCAACAGCATCAAAAACAGATTCATCTCTTTTGCTGTTTATGGGAACTTGCTGTACACAAATTGGATGTCTATATAACAACAGTGACTGTACTTCAAAAGTAATCTATAGGCTATGAAGAGCTTTGGATGTTCTGAGGACATGATCAGGCATTTTATAAATGCAAGTTCCTTCTTTACAATTAAACAATATTATCGATGTACAGACATAATATTTTTAATAATATAAATAGATTTGGTACAGTGGCTTCCACTTAATTGCATGATGACAGAACCAATACTTCAAGAGTAGGGAGGAGAATAATAATAAAAAGATAATGACTCGTCTAGAGGGGGCTGCATCCCAAACTGTTAAAGCTGTACTACTGCTATCTTAACGAGTGAGAAATTAGGTGCCATTACAGTAATTGCTTACAACCTTTTTCCTTAACATTTTTTCCATTTGTGTAAGTAATTTTTTCTTCAATCTGCCTAATGTAACTTAAGCAAATACTAGTAGATGGTCCTGCACATGCAGAGCTCATATTTATTGATTTTATTTTGTGTAGGGCTCCCATCTTTTCCCAAGTCAAAAACTGAACAGAAGGTGGGAAACGGATGGGATTACGGATTGAGTTCTAAGCCTAAGTTTTCGGACAAGGTTCCTCGCCCACAGCTCGCATGTATCGGGAAATTGTGGGCAGTGCACCATTGGTTTTCCAATGCATGCTGGTGTGGACTTGAAACATTTACCCTGTAAAGTTTTCTTTGCTGATGATTATAACAGTGATAACTAAAAAAGAAAGAATTTGCATTTATATAGCACCTTACATGACATCAGGATGTCGCAAAGTACTTTACAGCTAATGGAGCACTTCTAAAGTGTGGTCACTGTTTTCTAAAGTAGGAAAACACAGCAGCCAAATTGTCTCTACATCATAACACACAGAATTAACTGGGGAAAAAAAGTGAACTTCTGTCTTACAAACTGGAGATTTGGTGTCCAGTTTACATTTTAGAAACATCCAGACAGCCATCTCCAAAAACCAAACCAAAACCAGATGGGGAGCAACTCCAGGAGAGCTCCTGAGTTTACAGAGAGTTAAAAATTCATTTTTCTCTAACTAAGAGCATACTAACTGTTACCTGACATCCATTTGAACATCACTTCCAGGGAATAACAATGTTCTTGCCTGAGGAGTAAACAAAGAAGATAATGGGATGGATGTTTCACCAGGATGTGGCATGGCGTACTGTCTGGACCACTGAACATGGAGTCTCCTAGGGTTCACCTATAACGCAGTGGATTTAGAAGAATTGGGAGAAGGTTTCCAAATATATCTATACCTAGGCATGGATCTGCCATTGAACTCATCCTTCCCTAGATACCCTGTGGGAAAACTTCACCATGCAAACTTAGAAGTGTGCACCTTCTTGGTCCGTGTGAGGTCGGGTGCGTTGTCAACATGGTTGCTTTTGGAAGCAGGGACAGCGGCTGCAGGGGTGATTCTAACCCCAATACCGGCAGGGACAAAAAGGAATCTGGTAACAATCCATCGATCAACACGATCTTCAGGCTCACAAAGAGTGCGTATTTTGAATGTTTTGAAGTGTGGCGTCAGACTGTGTCCCGTGTTTTAACTTGTAATAAGGCTTGGTTTATTGAAGGCTGTCCGTAGTTCGTAATTTGTGAGTGTCTGTGATTTCAGAGTGCCTCTAGTATATTTTACCATGCAAGTTATTTGGGTCTGTCAATAAGTGTCCGTTTTTTTTGCAGGTGTCTGTTTTTTGGGAGTGTCTGTTCATACAGGTTTCACTATACTAAAAGACTCTCTTTCAGATCCTGGTGGACTTGCCATTAATTTCCAGCATTTTCTATTTTTATTTCAGATTTCCAATATTTTCATTTAAAAAAAATATAAGTCCATTTTTTCCAATGATGTGGCGGTGTTAGTTATTAAAGTTACTGATGAATTTTCCTCTGCAAATATCAAAACTCAAGCCATCATCTCACTCCTTCCCTGCCCCCTCCTGCTTCAGGCTCTGGAACTGATGGTCACTCTGCTGCCCAGCCTGATTGACAGACCTTTAGTGAATTAATCGCATACACATCTCAATTCACCATTATCCTCACTACATGCTGGTTCATTAGTGTTCCTTGCCTCTGACAAAATTCTTCTACATAACAATTTCATCGTGATCTTTTTTTCAATTTCTACTTTTGTTCCAGCCATGGCCAGATGGCCTGTTCCAATGCTTCAGTCTATGAACAGCTACCAGAAGATACTATGGAATGGAGAGAGTGACAGCCCAGAGATGCTGTTGTCTCTGATTTTCCCACTCTCCCTGTGGAGGAAACATCTTGGCCTCGAATCAACACCCACTGTGGATGCAAACCTGTTCCTTCAAACCACCCCATTCTTCAACACCATCCCCACTTCATGTTGTGCATTGACTGGATGGTACTGATGCTCTTTAAAAAATCCCTACAAAAGTACAGTAAAAGAAAACAAATCCACAATTTATTTTTTAAATTTAAAAGCCAATTGTACAGAATGTCTGATGGTAATGGGTGTAGTATACATTTATTACACCTGCGAGGCAGGTCTACATTGCTCACAGCTGACTTTGGATTGATGGTCTCCATAAACGTGTCATAAACCATCATGACTGAATGTCCTTTTCCTTTCAGACAGTCTCTTCGTCATCCAGGAGCACTGCAACACTGAATGTCTGGGTATAGCCCCCTGTTCTCCCTCTTGCACAGGTGCCTGTCATTGGTATTGTGAATCTCTTTTGTGTTCTGCAACCATTAACTTTTAACTCTAAAGCACATACTCTGTAACTGCAGTTTCACCAAGCGCCATGGTGACTGACCAGATAAATTGTGACATTGGGATGGTCTGTAGTTGCTTTGCTGGTTGAAGATGGCAAGATCCTATCTGGAAACAGAATCAGGTCTGCACTGGGCAGTTTAATTATTATAGCCATTTTATTGATCGAATGCCTTCATGGCTAAATTTCTACATGCATTACACTCTGGAACTAAAGAAGGGGTTGTGAAAGAAAGGGAAAAGCAGCCCTGTTCCACAGATAGTTGATCACAAAAGACTGGACCATTACATTTTATCTACATTTGAAATGCTGAAGGCCACCCTCCTAAATACTGCAGTCCTGGCCCACCCAAATGTTGACAGACCTTTGAACTATTGGTTGATGAATCTCTCAATGGTTTGGGGGCCAATTGAAGTCAAGTTATAGAAGGTGAGGACGGAATCCATCCTTTGGTTTTTGCCAGCAATCCAGATAAGACAGCCAGCTCGTTAAGTTGGCAAGTGAATCATTAACTGAAGGGGAGGCTGTTCGCCAGGTGGACTGACAAGCTCTCTGACACATATTCCAACAAAGCTGAAGCTGGATTCATGTGAAAAGTGCTGGGTGTCTAAGGTTGTGTCATTTGACCTTGAACTGAAGTATTACGGGGAGTTTGCTGACCTTACATGGGATAGCAGTTGGAATCCTCAGAGACTGACCTCAGAGCCTGCCCATAGATACGATGTTGCTCAAAAATCCATCTTTTCAGGTGAGTACCCATGAGATCTGGGTCCCACCGGTCCAAAACCATAGGCAGCCTTCTCCTTGGCTTCAGTTGGGAAGGTGGCACATCTTCACCCTCTCCCCACTCCTCTGGCTCCCTCTTGCTCTGTAAGTCACTCAGTGCCACAATCTCACTAATTCTTCTAATTCCCCCAGGTGAAAATACCTGAGCTGGTGAGTGGGAGTGAGAAAGCAAATGGGGAGACACCGTGGATTACTGAACCTAAATGGCTTGTGACAACTCTCAATAGTAACCGACGATCCATCCGTACAAAAATACTTAACTAATTTAACTAATAGTTCTTAGTGAGTGAAAATTAAATTGAAGCAAAACAAAGTTTCGATTCATCAAGCTGGTAAGTAATTTTAAAAATTCATTCTTTGGCTGTGGCACTACCCTTTGCAAATTCAGGCTCTGGTGTGCATGTGTACATGAAAGATATTGGGAGTCTTCATTGGGGACTTACTCAGAAATAATGGGGGAGGTTTGGACTTTTGGCAGTAATGTAAAATGGGTGATATCAACTTAGCCGCTTGTTATACGTCTCTCCTAATTTTCGTTTACATTGATGTCGACGGAAATTAACATCAGGAGAGGTATACAACGGGCAGCTGATCCGATATTGACTGTTGTACACTGTCACCCAAAATTAAACTTACCCACCTATGGTCTTTTGTCATTTTAACAATTTTCAGGGACAGTCTCATCAGAATTCCTAAAATCTGCAATTGTGGAGCATATTCTCAAGCACATTCTTACAAACAGATAACTTCGGAAGATAGGAACAGGAGTAGGCCATTCAGCCCATCGAGCCTGTACTGTCATTCAATTAGATCATGGTTGATCTATACCTCAACTTCATTTACCCGCCTTTGCTCCATATCCCTTAATACTCTTATCTAACAAAAATCTGTCTATCTCAGTGTTAAAATTTTCAATTGACCTCGCCTCAACAGCTTTTTGAGAGAGTTCCAGATCTCCACTATGCTTTTTGTAAAGTGTTTCCTGACATCACCCTTGAACGGCCTAGCTCTAATTTTAAAGTTATGCCCCTTTGTTCTGGATTCCCCCACCAGAGGAAATAGTTTCTCTCCATCTACCATAACAAATCTTCTAATCATCTTAAACACCTCAATTGGATCCACAAAAAGCAGGACAAATTCAATCCGGCCAATTACCACCCCATCAGTCCACTCTCAATCGTCAGCAAAGTGATGGAAGGTGTCGTCGACAGTGCTATCAAGCAATACTTACTCACCAATAACCTGCTCACTGATGCTTAGTTTGGGTTTTGCCAGGACCACTCGGCTCCAGACCTCATTACAGCCTTGGTCCAAACATGGACAAAAGGGCTGAATTCCAGAGGTGAGGTGAGAGTGACTGCCCTTGACATCAAGGCAGCATTTGACCGAGTGTGGCACCAAGGAGCCCTAGTAAAATTGAAGTCAATGGGAATCAGGGGGAAAACTCTCCAGTGGCTGGAGTCGTACCTAGCACAAAGGAAGATGGTAGTGGTTGTTGGAGGCCAATCATCTCAGCCCCAGGACATTGCTGCAGGAGTTCCTCAGGGCAGTGTCCTAGGCCCAACCATCTTCAACTGTTTCATCAATGACCTTCCTTCCATCATAAGGTCAGAAATGGGGATGTTCGCTGATGATTGCACAGTGTTCGGTTCCATTTGCAACCCGTCAGATAATGAAGTAGTGAATGCCCGCATGCAGCAAGACCTGGACAATATCCAGGCTTGGACTGATATGTGGCAAGTAACATTCGTGCCAGACAAGTGCCAGGCAATGACCATCTCCAACAAGAGAGAGTCTAACCACCTCCCCTTGACATTCAACAGCATTACCATCACCGAATCCCCCACCATCGACATCCTGGGGGTCACCATTGACCAGAAACTTAACTGGACCAGCCACATAAATACTGTAGCTACAAGAGCAGGTCAGAGGCTGGGTATTCTGCAGCGAGTGACTCCCCAAAGCCTTTCCACCTTCTACAAGGCACAAGTCAGGAGTGTGATGGAATACTCTCCACTTGCCTGGATGAATGCAGCTCCAACAACACTCAAGAAGCTCAACACCATGCAGGACAAAGCAGCCCGCTTGATTGGCACCCCATCCATCACCTTAAACATTCATTCCCTTCACCAATGCCGCACCGTGGCTGCAGTGTGTACCATCCACAGGATGCACTGCAGCAACTCGCCAAGGCTTTTTCGACAACACCTCCCAAACCCGCGACCACTACCACCTAGAAGGACAAGGGCAGCAGGCACATGAGAACAACACCACCTGCACGTTCCCCTCCAATTTACACACCATCCCGACTTGGAAATATATCACCATTCCTTCATCGTTACTGGGTCAAAATCCTGGAACTCCCTACCAAACAGCACTGTGAGAGAACCTTCACCACACGGACTGCAGCGGTTCAAGAAGGCGGCTCACCATCACCTTCTCAAGGACAATTAGGGATAGGCAATAAATGCTGGCCTTGCCGGCGACGCCCACATCCCATGAACGAATTAAAAAAAACCTTAATCCTCTATACTCAAGGGAATACAAGTCTAGTCTATGCAACCTGTCTTCATAATTTAACCCTTTTAGCCCCGGTATCATTCTGGTGAATCTGCACTGCACCCCTTCCAAGGCCAATATATCCTTCCTCAGGTGCCCAGAATTAAACACAGTACTCCAGATGTGGTCTAACCTGAGCTTTATACATCTGTGGCATAACTTCCACCCCATAGTATTCCAGCCCCCTTGAGATAAAGGCGAACATCCCATTCACCTTTTAAATTATTTTTTTATACCTGTCCACCAGCTTTTAGTGATTTCTGAACATGAACCTCTAACTCTCTCTGCTCCTCCACAGTTTCTAGTTTCTCACCATTTAGAAAATACTCTTATCTATCGTTCTTAGGTCTAAAGTGGATGACCTCACACTTCCTCACAATGAACTCCATCTGCCACAGTTTTGCCCATTGCCTTAACCTATCAATGTCTCTTTGCAACTTTCTGCTCCCATCTACTTACCCTCTTATTTACAGTTTGTCAATATTGATTGTCCTCTGTAACATTCAGAACACCGTTGCTGAAGCAAAATTGTAGGATATTTAAGCAAAATGAAGCTATTTGTGTAAATTATCCCTAACCTTTGCTTTGCTCAGATTACAACATTAAAGGAACATTTTTAGACAAGGAGTTGAAAAGATGGCCAAGTTGGAATCCTAAAACAGGACTTCTTAAAAATGGTCCTTGTTTTGATTGCACCTATGCTTTGCACTAATCCCAGCACAGACTCACATCTGCCAATCCCATACATGCTGTTCATCAGCAGCATAACGCCTTGCCTCTTCTATGCCTACATAACATTTCATCGCAGGTGCAAAAGGTACATGTCCCTATAATTTATGGGGTTTCGATCAAATTTTGTTTGATCGCTCCCGTGAAGCGCCTTGGAATGTTTTACTACATTAAAGGCGCTACATAAATACAAGTTGTTGTTTGTTTAGTAGCCGCCATGCGCACAGCAGCCAAAAAGTCTGATGATGGCTCAGAAAGTGAACATTTGGCAACTATGAATTAGGAAGTGAAAACAGAAAATGCTGGAAATATTCAGCAAGTCAGGCAGCATCCGTGGAGAAAGAAACAGAGTTAACGTTTTAGGTCGATGACCCTTCATCAGAACTGGAAGAAGTTGAAGATTAAACAGTTGTTAAGCAAGTACAGAGCTAGAGAAAGGGTGGGAGGAGAAAGGGAAAGGGAGGAAAGAACAAAAGGGAAGGTCTGTGATAGGGTGGAGGGCAGGAGTGATTAAATGACAAAAGGGATGATGGTGCAAGGCAAGGAGGGTGGTAATGGGACAAGTATGAATTAGGAAGCCCTGTAATGCCGTTATTGCTGGTCAGTGGGCAAGGAAATAAAGGTCATCGCTAGTACCCCACCCCCCCCCCCACCATTAAATTCTCCATTCCTCCAGTGCTGGGCCTTTGAGCATTCACTGCTCTCTACAGCCCACCATTGGTGGCTGTGCCTTCAGGTGACTAGGCCCTATGCTCTGGAATTCCCTCCGTATCCCACTCCTCCTTTAAAACTCTCCTTAGAACCCACCTCTTTGACCAATGTTTTGGTTATTGCATGGTCTATTTGATGCAGTGGGCCTAAGGTTGCCCCTTGCCAGGCTTTGTATTGGCCAGTCTGGTTATTGAGTGGGCTATCATGAAATTTCATTGCAGTGCTGTAGGAGTGCTGGTTTGTTGGAAGTGACGTCTTTTGGATTAGGTAGTAAACTGAATCTGCCTGCTCAGGTTTAATGTAAAAGATCCCATGGCGCTGTTCAAAATAGTGCAGGGAGTTCTCCTGGTGTCCTGGATGACATCATCTTTCAACCAACACCATGCAAAATATTATCTGTCATTCATTCAATCATTTGCTATTTGTCAGACCTTACTGTGTGCAAATTGTCTGCTGTGTTTGCCCACATAACAACAGTGACTGCACGTCAAAAGAATCCATTGGCTGTAAAGTGCTTTGGGGATTCTGAGAACTTGAAAAGTGCGATATAAATACAAGTTCTTTCATAAACCGGATACCAAAGGTCTTTTTTAAAGCAAGAGTCTATTTTCCCATTTATTCTAGTGTCTTACGATGTAGAGACATTTGGTATTAAGGCTTAAAAGACTTTTAATCATCATCAGCAGCAAGAGAGCATCAGAACGCAGACCACGATCTCAGCCTCCTGCTCCCCACCCAAAGCCTGGGCAAAATAAGTGCCAAACCTAGGCAGGCTGCATGGGCGGCAAGTTCTCTTCTGCCTCTGTCCTAATGTGCAACCCAATTCTACACGTTACAAGGGTTTGGATCAACCGCGCCACTGCCAACCCCCGGTGCCAGTCATTTAAGGGCATTTAAGGAGTCAGTTGGGAACTGCCTTGAACATCAGGGGCCAGGTCTAGAAGAATCTCTTGGATTGATCAGGAACATTGGACTCAATGGTTGATGTCAAATAGATGACTAGAACCGGATGTGGTTTGCCTGCTGAGAGTGACCCTTGCACCTTTGACCCCCCCCCCCCCCAACGGCTGTCCCGGAAGTGCTTGTGTCCTTCCCTCCCCCACCCAGGCGGCGGTTGTTCCGGGTGTTGACATGTTTCCGTGAATCGCCCGGTCGGCCTCCACGGAGCTGCCGCCACCCGCCACCCGCCACAGGATGGAGGGCCAGGGCCAGGGCCAGGGCCGCCGCAAGGCCACGCACAGCCCCGGCCGCGACAGAGTGAGAATCAAAAGCGAGGGGGCGGCTCCCAAGCACCGGCACTCGAGTTCCGGCTCCTCCGGGGGCAGCCTGTCACCGCCCGGACACTGGAAGAGCCGCTCCCCGGCCAGGAGGAACCCGGCACCGGCTCAGCACCAGCAACATTCGCGGCCCCAGGGCAAGTGGAAGCGGGTGAGTGGAGTTGGCGAGTAACTGACGAAGATTATTCATCATAGAGGGGGGGAATCTGGAGCAATAATGGACCAAATCCCCAGTCTCACCCTCTCAGGCCCGGAACCACATCAGCTCCTGTCTCCATTCGTATTGGGACAGTTACTGAGGAGGAACCAGGGAGAGGGAAAAGGGGTTGTTTTCGCCTCAATCTCTTTGTGATTTTATGCAAAAGGAAATCAATGAAAATGCAATTAATTATTAAGGATTTAACATTGGGATGGGGTTGGATTTGGTGCAAGAATTGGTTGAGGAGGGATTATGAGGTGGGGTTTTGATAAGAGTTTGACAGAGAGAAACTGTTTCCAATGACTGGTTGGTAACCAGAGGACACAGATTTAAGATTAGCAAAAGAACCAGTGTAAGGAATCTTACAACACCAGGTTATAGTCCAACTGTTTTATTTGAAAATCACAAGCTTTCGGAGGCTTTCTCGACGAAAGAGAAATCCTCCGAAAGCTTGTGATTTTCAAATAAAACAGTTGGACTATAACCTGGTGTTGTAAGATTCCTTACATTTGTCAACCCCAGTCCATCACCGGCATCTCCACATCAAAAGAACCAGAGGGGAGATGAGGAGAATTTTTTTTTACGCAGGGAGTTGTTATGATCTGGAATGCACTGCCTGAAAGGGTGGCAGAAGCAGATTAAGTAGTAACTTTCCAAAGGCAATTGTATATATACTTGAAAAGGAAAAAGATTGCAGGGCTATGGGGAAAGAGAAGGGGAGTGGGACTAATTGGATAGCTCTGCCAAGGAGCTAGCACTGGCATGATGAGCCAAATGGCCTCCTTCTATGATTCTATGTTTATTCTTTATCTAGTGGTACAAATATCTAAATTGTCGGCCTGGAAGTGAGTTGTATTCTGTCCTGGTGCTCAGAACCTTCTCATTATGGCTAAACTTAAAATTATTTCTACGGGTATTTCAGTTTATATATTTGTGCAATAAATGGGCTTGCTGGCAAAACCATGAAATCTCCGACGGTTGCGATAAAATCAGTGGTCTCTTAATTCCTAGCCATGTTATGGCTAGCAAAGTTAGATTTTTCTCATCGTATTCAGGAACGGCACGACCATCCGCGACGGGAACATGACGAAAGACGTCACCGAGTCCGCTCTGAAGGGAACGAGCACCGTCGCAAGAAGGACGGCGAGCGAGACCGACACAGAGAGTGGTCAGACCGGGGGCGAGCCCACAGCAAAAGGAATGGCGGGTCTCATGCGGAAGCTGGCGTGAGCGGCCGAGACAGGGAGGCTCAACAGCTGAGCGACCAGCAGGCCGAGAGAGAGTATTACAACGAGAGGAGGCGCCAGAACCGCAACCAGTGCCAAACGCTCGGTGATGAGAATCCTGAATCTGAGTCGAACGACAGTCAGGCTAATAGCGGCAACGCAGCACAGGTGAAAGAGGAGCCAAATTTTGAGTTATCTGGTGCCCTTGTGGAAGATACAAACACCTTTCGTGGAGTGGTGATAAAATACAATGAACCCCCAGAGTCTCGGATCCCAAGGAAACGATGGCGTCTTTATCCATTCAAAAATGATGAGCCGCTCCCTGTCATGCACATTCATCGTCAGAGTGCCTATCTTTTGGGCCGGCAACGTAGGATAGTGGATATCCCGATTGACCATCCCTCCTGCTCCAAGCAACATGCAGTGCTACAGTACAGGTTGGTGTTGGTGTGTTAGCTAATAAATGCAGTTGAATGGGAGAGGCTTTAGAAATATCCTGTTGAAATTTTTTACATGACCCAAATCTATTAAAGGGGCTGAACTTTAGAAACTTATTCTCTAAAGTTAAGTTCTTTGCGTTACTTTAAGTACTTTATAACAGACTTGACGTGAAAGGATAACTAATAGTGCTGTTGTACTATCATTTTGGAATCGATGGAAAATATGGATGGACATAAAAGTAACTCAGGAATTGGATTCCAGTCTGACATTCTAATGTGCTGAAGCCAAGAGGTGTGAAACCCACTCTTGTTAGTTAGTCTTGCACTGGACATAGTATAATTCAGCCTGATTCAAAGCCCATTGGATCTCCTGTCATCTTTCTAAACTTAGTATGGAATTTTAAGTGCTCCCTATTAAAAATTCTCTGCTCCAGCAAACAGATGTCAGTACATAAAGTTCCTTTGTCAGCAAACTCAGTGCAAAGCGCAGCCACCAGTATAACTTGGGTCTGCCAGCTGTACATCAAACTGTACAGATTCTGGTTTGAGACTGGGATCTGTAACATAGCAGCATCCTAAAGCTCTGGTATGGTTTGTCATTGTGTCATATGGACCTATCCATCCATTATGAAAGGCTTTGCTTTGTGGCAAAACAACTGTCACGAATTTTAGTCTTGGTTTCATGTACTGTCTGTCATGTCTGTTTTGTGGACGCCAAATTTTTTCTGTCCCCAGCTCTTCCTGTGTAATTTTTTTTGCTTTTGCATCAGTTGCCTCCTTTTATTCCTTGTCCACATCTCTTTCTTTCCCATTTCCTCTTAACAGGAAGTCTAGAGATGAGGAAATTCTTTTTCTTTTCCTCACTGGACAGTAGTTAATGTAGAACAGGCTTCCCAGGAAAATACCTCCTAAGAACAAAACTGATCAAACATCTAGTTAAGAACAGGGCTGGTGGTTACAGTGATACTTGACTGACTTGAGATGATCAGATACTCTAAAGAGCACAATGGTTCCTGTGTTCCTGGGACAGGGAAGGTGATCTCTCTGGAGAACAGCTGACCAGAACGGATAGGTGTTCTAGAGTTAGAGAAAAAGAAAACTTGCATTTATATAGTGCCTTTCACGACCTCATGGCGTCGCAAAGTGCTTCACAGCCGATGAAGTACTTTTGATGTTTGTCACTTTGTAATGTAGGAAACGCAACCAATTTTTGCGCACAGCTTTAACAAATGCCTTACTTTAGGATGGGGGACAATATTTATGCAACACTTTGTCTCAGGACATTAAACAGGTGGGGAATACTTTGTGCTAGAGTAGATGGATCTTGGAAGGTTTGGTTTTGACTGGCCAAATGGTCTCATCTCATTCCACAGTCACATCAAGTTGTTTGTTTCAGCAGTCTGCTGTCATTTTCTCTCTCAATCCCCTTTTAAACATTGCTTCTATCCTTTGGCTGTTTATAGAAGAAAAGACTTGGATGGTAAAGGTTGAAATGTGTAGCATCTGGGTGTATGTTTCTATCATCAGGTTTGTTTTTAACATGCTCGGACCTCCCCAATCCCAATATACGGATTGATCAAGGCCAGTGGGCAGCTTTGCTTCATTGTGATTCCCCTTGACATTCAACGGCACTGCCACCGCCGAATCCCCTACCATCAACATCCTGGGGGTCACCATTGACCAGAAACTTAACTGGACCAGCCACATAAATACTGTGGCTACAAGAGCAGGTCAGAGGCTGGGCATTCTGTGGCGAGTGACCCTCCTGACTCCCCAAAGCCTTTCCACCACCTACAAGGCACAAGTCAGGAGTGTGATGGAATACTCTCCACTTGCCTGGATGAGTGCAGCTCCAACAACACTCAAGAAGCTTGACACCATCAGGACAAAGCAGCCCGCTTGATTGGCACCCCATCCACCACCCTAAACATTGACTCCCTTCACCACTGGCGCATCGTGGCTGCAGTGTGTACCATCCACAGGATGCACTGCAGCAACTTGCCAAGGCTTCTTCGACAGCACCTCCCAAACCCGCGACCTCTACCACCTAAAAGGACAAGGGCAGCAGGCACATGGGAACAACACCACCTGCACGTTCCCCTCCAAGTCACACACCACCCCGACTTGGAAATATATTGCCGTTCCTTCATCGTCGCTGGGTCAAAATCCTGGAACTCCCTTCCTAACAGCACTGTGGGAGAATCTTCACCACACGGACTGCAGCGGTTCAAGAAGGCGGCTCACCACCACCTTCTCTAGGGCAATTCGGGATGGGCAATAAATGCTGACCTCGCCAGCGACGCCCATATCCCGTGAACGAATTTTTAAAAATTACAAATTGAAGTTACGTTCTGGTGCTGGGAGAGGCTTTACCAGGATTAATTTTTTAAACTGAAATGCTTCTAGTCCTTTCTTAAAAGAAAAATTAAAATTAACCATTTTGAACAGTCCTATTCACACAAAATTAGTGACATTCTCATTCTGTGCAGCTGTGTTTTACTGAGAGAAATTTTTGAGGGTTTTTTAGGCACCTCCTCCCCTGACGTAGTAACTGCTGTAGAAGTATTGTTGCCCCATTTTGTAAATTTTATCTCATTCTGCTCTATTTTGGGTTCTTTTCCCAGCCAAGAAGACTCCTCCCAGTCTCTGCCATTGCTGCTATAAGCCTGCCTGCACGCAGCTGCACAGCAAGAGCCCATGGTCAATCTACTGCAGGTTCTTTTCTCCTTCCCTTCTCTTTCCTCTCTTCCTCTCGCTGTCCTTTCTCTCTCTTCTCTTTCCCCCCCCCCCACCTTGTGATGACTAGTACTCATTCCCTCTCTAAAAGTAGTTTTAAGTACTACAGGGATTTATCGTATTCATCTCTCGTGTTTGGGCATCTCCTATTGATAGTGATAGATGAGGAAGCTGGTTGATAGGGAATCTTGGGCGTACCATTCAGTGGTCAAGGCTGAAGCATCAGTCTGCGCCTCTCTGGTCCTTTCTCATTAGGTAACTTTTCATTAAGGTTGTTGACTTGTTTTACTTCCCTCCTTGGGTAAATCCTCAGTATAATTCTTCCCATCTAAATGAGACTGATGTAGAATTGTAGACCTTTAATATTAAAGAGTACAGATGTTGCACGACGTAACTTGCTGTCCATTTTCTACCCACAGACTTGTGGAGTACTCACGGAGCGATGGCACAACTGGCAGGAGGGTGAGACCATACATCATCGACCTGGGTTCTGCCAATGGCACATACCTTAACAATCAGCGCATTGAAGCACAGCGATACTACGAACTCAGAGAAAAGGATGTGCTGAAATTCGGCTTCAGCAGCAGGGAGTACGTCATTCTGCACGAATTCTCGGATACTGCTGAGGTGGATGAAAAAGAAGAGCAGAACGACGAGGATGAGGGAGTTGAAAGTTAACATAAAAACCTGCCGACTGTTCATTTTGAAATTGGCACTGCAGTTTTACTTTCCCTTTCAAACTTGCAGATAAATGGTTATACTATAATTGGAAGTACCATTGGACAGTTGACCAGTTTTATATTTTTCTGTCCAGGCCAAGCCAATTGATAGCCTATGTTGACTCCCTCCCAAATTTTTGGTGTTCCATTATAACCCAATGCGACATTTCAAAGAACAAAATGTGGCCTGGCTAACAGGATTGAACTGTATAATCCCTTCAGACCAAATGTTTAGGGTTCTGTTTCACAATCGAATTTCATGTTTCATAATCTGGTATGTTTGCCTCCAATGTGATGTTCAGGAAGAGGCCTGTTAAATGGTAGCAAGAAACCGCTGAGTTGACTTGAGTAAATTTAACAGAGCAGCTCCTAAAATGCAGCATTGTCAATGATGTAGGAGTATGTGATGCTTTTCATTATATTCTTTTCATTTTTTTTCTTTTTTTTTGGCCAAGTTATTAGGTAGAGAATAATAAACTCCATAAGCAAATTTATCTACTGGACTCTTTGGTCTGGGGACGTCACAAAACAACTGCTCACAACGTTGCTTCAGCTCCTTTCATGTTCCTGTTGGCTTTTACAGAATCTGAGATAATGCATTGCTAGACTGAAGCCTTTAATTACTTTTTTTTTCTAGCAGAAGATTGCAGACAAGTGTGTTTTTCTTAATTCAAAACCTCTGTTCCGTACACAAGTTATGGTAACGGACCTTTCAGAATCCTCTGGTATTTGCACAGTGGATTAAGTAAATGGTAAAAATGGCCAAGAATTCATTGTTTTGACTGAAAATATTTTGTGGTGAATCCTTTTGTGAAAATACAGGATTTTTTTTCCATGCCGGAGGGGATTCTGCCTCTTAAGTTTGATTTCTTTTCGTACCTCTTTTACTTAAAGAGGGGAAGGTAGGGATCTTCTCATTCCCTGATATCTCAGTACACACAATTACTTAAATCTCCTGCCTGGCAGTGGAATTTCTAGTTATCGGGTTCATTCCCCAGCCAGCTAAGTTGGTGTTTTGGGTCGCTATTTGTAGCAGGGAACAAGAGGAACATCAATGAACCCCATAGGTAGGCCTCTCTGGCTCTGGATATTGATACATGAGGTTTGATTTGGAAGAAGTCACAAATGCAGCTGTACCCGTTGTCAGTGAAGTCGACACCCAAATGGCACTGGCTGGCAGAAACTCACTGTAACTAGGAATATCTATTCTGAAATGGGAATTTTAAACTATATTTTTCCCGGTACATACATGGTGGATGTGCTTTCTACTGAAAGAAATCCCCCTTTCCCTTTATGTAATCAGTTAAATTCCTGGGATGTTACTGGTTCAAATCCAACTCATTGTGATGGAAACTTCGATCGGAATCTTGGTTTGGGATTGGTTGCTCATGAGTTTAAATCTCTGCACTACCTGTCAGTAAGATGAATATTGTCGATTTCAAGCACTGACCGAGCTTGGATTCTCTAAACTACCAGCCCAATCTGACTCTGATCTCTAATATTTAAGAGTCTGTTGTTGGATTCAAGCAAGAAATGGTTGAAATTGTTGTGTTCTGCATCAACATGTCTGTACATTATATTTCCAAAATTTGTTTCTGACATCTAGTGGTAGTAGATGGATATTCCAACATTAACTTAAATTTTTAGCGGTTGTTACAAAAGGCCATGGACCTGAAACGATGGACCTAATGCTTCTCTCTCCACAGATGCTGCCTGACCTGCTGAGTGTTTTCCAGCATTTTCTGTTTTTAAATCATTTTCATTATGTTGATGGACTTTCCAGTTAAGATGAATGAATGTCCTGGACATATAGCTGAGTCTAACACTGCCTCCGTAACTGCTTGGATTGAAGGGGATAGGGAGGAGGAAACCGGTGTCACCCGGCTTGCTTGAGATGTACTTCTTGCTGACCTATTACGTTGACTTTGTTGAAGGAGGAGGTCTGGGACATTCAGCCCTCCTGACTTGAAAGAGTTTGGTATTGAGCAGCTTGCATGGAGGGGCAGGAAATGTAATTGCACTTGGTAGATGTGGCATCGAAACAGTTTGATTTTTAAAATAGGAAGGAGGGTAAGGATTTTTTTACAGCTTTAGCGTAATCGCACACACCTAATATGTGTAGACCTTGAAAACAACCAGTCAGGAAGAAAATATCTGACTTTCTTTTCTACTAACAAAATTCTTTTCTTTGTGAACAAATGTATCTGCTAAAATATTCATAGATTTTCATACCAAAGGGCTCAAGTTTACCCCCTCCCCAGTGCAGTCGTCCAGCGAAGAAGTGAAGCCAGATTGTTGCTAAGCAACAGGACAGCGATAATGAACAGTGACACAAGCCTACCTTTTGACGCATTTTGTTATTAAATGAAAAGCTGTTTTAAAATACTGCTCAAAATTATATTTTGTTGTATAAAGAAAACTGGTGTTCTGTAGATTGTAATGTTGACTTTGTTACAATCGCTCCTATGTTTTTGGCAGTCTGTATCATTTTTAGTAAAGTAGATTTCAACAATATTTTTGATGTGTTGAGTGCCTTTGTTCCAAATACCAAATATGTCAACATTACATGCTCCTTCTGAAAAAAGGCTCACTTTAAAAAGAAATGTATTTTACCAGTTGATCTCCTGTGGGCATTGATCACAGGTAGTCTTGTGTCTGAAACATTGCTGTGATGCTTTAGTTGCTAAGATGGAGCTAGCCTGTTCCATTAAGGGCACTGCTTGAGTACTCCCTATAGGGATGTGGTCTAAATAGGCACATCCTTAGGTCATTTAGAGGCTAACTGTTGGAAGTTTCTGTAGATTGGCAGCCGTTTATAAACCCCCTCAATGAAAAATATTGCTTTGCATTCTTCCATTTTTAAAAAATGTTCTCCTTTTGCAAATGACACTAAATCACTGCTGGGGTACAGTTCTATAAATGTCCAAGTGGCCACATATAAGACCAGATACTGAATGTTGGCCAGCTATCCAACCACTGGTGAGCTGTTTCATGTTAACTCAACATTCACTGATATGCATTTTCCAGCACGGATAACTGGATAATGATGTGGAAGGGGCTGAATTTTTTTCTCTTCAACCTAGGGTGTGCTGAGGACAATTATAGTACTGAAACTGCCCTACCTGAGATCACTTACTTTAGTATAACTAAAATAACTAAACATCCTTGTGCGTTTACTAAAGTGTGAATTAGTGCACTTCTAACTTATGCAAAACAAAATGCTTGCGTATGATTTACTATTACCGTAGCCAATTTATTTTTTGTTTGAGAAAGCTAGTTGAAAGTTCATGTCACCACTGAGTGTCCAGTTGTCAGTAACATCACCTTGCTAGGAGGGAGATTTAAGATTCAAAACTAATTTGTCGATTACACAACTCATGGGCACATATAGAGGCTTTGTTGAAACACCTACCCAAGTCTTCAATCTCCCTCTCTCCGAGGTTCTGGAAACTATTGTCAGTCCTAAACTCCACTTTTGAATCCTTTCACAACACTGAGACCACCTTGGTCAAAGTCACCAAAGGTACTCTGTGACTATGACCATGATGCATCATCCCTTTACGTCCTCCCTGTTGCATTTGTTATGGATAATGACAGCATCTGCCTCCAGAACCTCTCTTCTGTGTTTACCTCTTGTACTGTCCTCACGTGGTTCCATTCCTATCTGCCGCACTGAAGTCAGCACATGTCATGCAATGGCTATTACCTATGTACCTGCAGTCACCTCCAAGGTTCATTTCTTGCACCCTCCATCATCTGTATGTTACCCATCAGCGACATAAGCAGCTTGCATATATAGGTTGATGACACTCAACATTATTGCTCCACCACCACTCTTGATTCAGTAACTTCCGTTGTGCTGTCCAACTGCCTATCTGAAGGAGGAAGCCTCCGAAAGCTTGTGAATTTAAAATAAAATTGCTGGACTATAACTTGGTGTTGTAAAATTGTTTACAATTGTCAACCCCAGTCCATCACCGGCATCTCCACATCATATCTGACATCAAGTTATGAATCAGCCAGCACTTTATGCAGCTCAACTTTGGCAAAGCCAAAGCTATCCTGTTAAACTTCCAGCAGAAACTTCATACCCTAGCCCAATTCCACCCCTTTTCTGGATGCCCAATCTGATATATGCAACCTTGGTGTCCTGCTTGACTGAGCTTAGCTTCAATCCCCACATCCAGTCCAAGACCAAAGACTTTCATCTCTGTCACATCTCCTGTCTCCATTCTTCCTGATCCCCCTACCCCTGACACTGAAAATCTCCTGTTTCCAGCGCACTCCTCACCAGCCTCTCAAGCTCGACCTCACAAAAACTCATTCATCTCTCCCTGCCTTCAAAAACCTTAAAAACTTTCAACCCTATTTTTGGCTATTTGCTTAATTCCTCTTCTACTGCTTAGGTCTGACCCAAACTGTGAAGCTCCTTGGAATGTTTCGCCACACTTAATGCGGTATATAAATGTAAGTTGTTGCTATTGTGTTGAATTATTTTACTAATATCCATGTAATGTGCTCTGCCTTCTGATTGACGACGCTCCAGGTGGCACATGATGTGGAGATGCCGGTGATGGACTGGAGTGGACAAATGTAAGGAATCTTCCAACACCAGGTTATAGTCCAACAAATTTATTTTAAAATCACAAACTTTCGGAGATTATCCCCTTCGTCCGAAAGCTTGTGATTTTAAAATAAATTTGTTGGACTATAACCTGGTGTTGGAAGATTCCTTCCAGGTGGCACAGTGTTGGTGTAATGCACCACCTTGTTCTGCAGTCGGCGCTATGTGCTGGTGTAATGCACCCTCCCGTGCTGCAGGTGGCGCTGCGCGCCACAGCGCCCCCTGGTGGTTGGAGGTCCACGGACGCGCCTTGCGGTTGCGGCCTGAAGAAGCGTTTAGCTTCGGCCCTTCTCGCTCGTCATCTCCAATATGGCGATGCATAACAAGGCACAGACACCGCAGATTCCGGACACCCGCCGGGAATTGGCCGAGCTGGTGAAGAGGAAGCAGGAGCTGGCGGTACGTGAGACTCGGTCGGGGGTGGCGGCGGGGGGGGCGGGGAGAGCCGTCGATAATAAGCAGGGAGCTGGCGCGAAGCTTCTAGAAAAAGGCGGGACCCCGTGTCGTCTCGGCAGCGGTAGAGCCTGGGGCCCGGGGAGCCCAAGGCAGGAAAGGCCGGGGAGAGTTGGGCCTGAGGGGCGGAGCTGCGTGCGCAGGATCCGGGAAAAAAACACACCCAAATGGCTCAGCGGCGGCAACTAATCCCCGCAAGCGGCGCCTGAGCGCTGGAGACCCGGCGTGAGCACTCCGTGAATGGCGGCCCCGGGGGGGGGGGGGGGGGGAACCAATAAAAGGGGATGTTCGCACCGTCGGCCGATTAAAGGGGCGGGTGGGAGGATCGGTATCGGAGGCCCTCTCCCGCTCTGTTTACATTCGCCGGTTTCCCGCCTCTGGGCCACATGCTGATCACCGCCAGGATCAGAGGGAGCAGCGAGCGCGGATCCAAGGCTGCACCAGTTCCCACACTGTCTTCAGAGCCATTTAAACCCCAGCGGAGTGCATCAGTTATTGGGAATAGTCGGCATTGCAACTGGGGACCAACAACATTAAGCAGCATTCACTTGGAGCTGACATTCTGCCCTGTCACTAGTGCAAGTGTGGATGGTGCCCTGGGCAGACGGGGCACCACGCTTCCTACTAGCTGGTACATTGATCAGCTCGTGTATTATTGAAGGAGGTTAGACTCCATGCATTTGTTATTAATTCCTGTACTCTGGAACAATGAAGATGTTGACATTATCCATGCTAACTAACATCATTATTATGTGTTCTTATTATAGGATGTAGTAGTGTAAGCAATTGCTTACACATCAGCATAGATTACTGGTAAGCGTCCTCCAGTTTGTCCAACTTACCCAGTAGGGCTTTGTCTTGGAGGGTTTTCTCGAGCAGAGTGGGAAGAATTCTGGCCCTCACCCAGGTGTCAGATCTAGCCCTCCAGCTTGCATTAACTAGCCATTCTGGCTCACTAATCATTAGGTACTGGATTACCATTTCTGCACTAGAGTTGTTTCGATTCTGAACTTTCATTGCCTGATAACTTGGAACTAATCTGGACTCTAAAGGGACCCCACTTACGTACTTACTGCTCGCCTCCCAAAGAAGGATGGTGACTAGTTGGTCATTAGATAGTTGAAAAGTAGAGGTTTGAGTCCTCGCTAGGCAGACAACAAGTATGAGTAGCTTCTCAGGAGCAGCATGGTGAGTAGTATAAGTCACTATAAATGTGAGAGTGCATAGCCACCATCTCCTGACCAAAGCATGGGCACACATCTCCATACAGTTGGATGTGTGGAGCTTCATCAGCATCTAGTTATTTCTGTGCAACTCAGTCATGGTCGGCATTGAACCCTGATGTATGATCGGGTGTTCTCATATCTCACCCCCAAGTAATAGCGTCCGACAGCAGTCGTCCCATTTTGTAGAGCTTCCTCATTGGATGTGCAATGGTTATTTGTCTTAAAAGACATAGGAACAGAAGTAAGCCATTCAGCCCCTGGAGCCATTCAATTAAATCATGGCTGATCTGTACCTCAAATTCATTTACCTGCCTTAGCTCCATATCCCTTGATACCCTTACCTAACAAAAATCCTATCGCTCTCAGTCTTGAAAGCTCCAATTGTCCCAGAATCCACAGCGTTTTGGGGGAGAGAAATCCAGATTTCTACTACTTTTTGTATGGAAAAATGCTTCCTGATTTCTTTCCTAAATGGCTTCGCCCTAATTTTAAGATTATGTCCCCTTGTTCTTGATTCTTTCACCAGAGGAAATAGTTTCTCTGTATCTACCCTATCGAATCCTTTTAACATTTTAAACACCTCGATCAGATCGCCCCTCAATCTTCTGCACTCAAGGGAATACAAGCCAAGTTTATTCAACCTGTCTTCATAATTTAACCCTTTAAGCCCCAGTATTCTGGCGAATCTGCGCTGCACCCCCTCCAAGGCAAATGTATCCTTCCTGAGGTGCGGGTACTGTGTTAATTACCTTAATGTTTTACATATCCAAGTGCAGTACCAGGCTTACTTGTCAACAACTGCTTAAGCCAGGTCTAAGTGAGGGACTTTGACAAAGATATGTGCCTGCAATGAGACTTGGCTTTCCCCTCCAGGATACTCAGTGATAGGTTAGTGTAGCCTGTCGTGTATCATTCATTGTCATGCATCATATATTTGCAGGCACAAAGAATTTAAAGAGAGCGATTTGTATGCTGACCGAAAGCATTTATTTTTCTTTCCTAGTCCTGTAAATTACTTTTTTGTCACCCCATTTTCCATGCTTGTCTGAAACGATAAACTGGCTGAAACACTTCTCTGCACAGCAGATCGTTTTTCTTCCACAACAGTTATACAAATATTTACATAACTTACTGTTTTTACAGGAGACTTTGGCAAACTTGGAACGGCAGATCTATGCCTTTGAAGGCAGTTATTTGGAAGATACTCAGATGTATGGGAATATCATTCGAGGATGGGATCGTTACCTAACCAATCAGAAGTATGTTTAACAGCAAGAGCTCTTGTACTTGGAGCTTCCAAAGTGACCCCCTCAAAATGTTGGCAAATCTTCAAGTCTGGTTCTGAAAACCTACATAAATCCTGCAATGGATTTTATACAATTTTTTTGATTATTGACTCTATTACCAAATTGTGAATAGAAAAGTTGGACATCAAGAATGATCATATTTATTGTGATTGTATCATAATTTTCCAATTTTATTGTGACATTTTAAAGATTTTTTTGTATCACTTTCGTAGACTAGGTATGTCGCACTAAACTCTGACTTTATTCAGGTGTATTGGAATCTGAATGCAGACTCTTCTGTATGTACAAAAAATTGCAATGAGTTCTTCTGGGTGGGCTTTCCAATAGTTTAGTTAATAAAAGCACTGCCCGGTATAAAACCGAGTCACAAAGGTCTCTGGATTGATCTCTGGCCTGGGCCACATTAGCCCACCTCAGCTGGGTCAGTACTTGGACGAGGACAGTTGGCCTCAACACCCCTGGGCAAAGGCCAGGAAATTGTATACCAGCGTTTCTATTCCTGATCACTGTCCTTTTACTGCTCTGGAACATGCATGTGTGTGGATGTTGGTGATGACAGCAGTGGGCTCGGCTGTGATATCCCCAGAGTTGAAAAGTTTGCAAACACTTGATTGCCTGAACCGACACACGAAGAATTTGAAGGTACCGGAGGGCAGTGGGCCCTGCGGAATCATACCCAGCTAGGAGTCAGCACCTTCGAGAGAAGAGTGCAGATTGCTGCAGGGTGAAATGGTTTTCCAGTGAGGAGGGTAGGTAGTTTGTTTTTAGGGCTGTGCCAGTGTCCTATGTGATGGGACTGCAGTTGGCGAGCAGGAGATACTGACTTATATTAATTGATCGGGGAGTGAATGAAGACCAATTATATCTTTGGGATGTTGGTCCACAAACAAATGGTAGCAGTATGTTCCGAATGTATGGCATTTTACAAGTAATTGTTCGGTGTATCAGTGCAGTGTGTTTGGCCATGGCAGAAAGTATTTTAAATGGACTTTCTGGTTGCTCTCTGAGTTTAAGGAAACAAGAATCAGGAAGTAAACATGTTTACAAAAAGCAAAAACAATCTTTTGTCCTGTGTTTTCTCCCCTCCTCTATCTCTTTGGATCACTTCATCCTGTGCAGTCTATACTGGAGGAAAGTGGACAGCTTACTCCTGGAGGCCTGCCAGTGCTCTGTGTGACCTGTCACTGAGGTGAGGGAGGGTGACTTGCTCTTTGATTTCCCCCCACCCCCCACCCCCCCTCGACCTTTCCTGTGCTGTTGGCTTAGCACCTATCCTGGTTAGGGCAGCTGCGATCAGCATGAGGGGAGTTGTACACTTCAGCTATTGAATGGTAAATACTTCACATATTAATAGCTGTATTCTGTTTCAGAAACACCAACAGCAAGAACGATCGAAGGAACAGGAAGTTTAAAGAAGCAGAACGTCTCTTTAGCAAGTCCTCTGTTACTTCAGTAGCAGTGAGTAAAATAACTTTTCTTGTGCCTTATTACAGAATATTTACAATTTGCATGCTCGATTTATTGTGTCGTGTGTTTAGCAGTGTTTACTGATTCCTCTTTTGTTGCAGGCAGTAAGTGCTTTGGCTGGTGTCCAGGACCAACTGGTGGAAAAACGTAAGTCTTAGAACTAAGTATCACTTCCTATCGAGCTTAATGTATACTTGTCCACCTGAAAGTGTCTTGAGTAGACAAGTAATATGCAGTTTGGCTGAAAGTAGGATTGTACTGGGGCATTCTCTTCAGAAATGTTTGTTTTAATTGGCAGGGATGGGGGGGGTGCGGTTGAGGAAGAGAAGAGTAGAGGTGTTTAAATTAAATTATTGCTAAATAGGCTCTGCAGTTGCTTGAAGTAGTGTTCCAAATTAATTGCATCTCTGACATCCTCACATTTTGTAATTGATTTTAATCTGAACAAGCTTTTTGCTGTCTTTGCTATTTTCATTACTGTGTCAATGAAATAAAAACTCATATCTTCAAACAGTTAATAGTAATAGTGTAAAAATGATATTGAAAACAGTGCAAAGTTATAATGGTGTCTACAGTGCAGTATATGTCATGGTTCACGAGATGATATATAGTGATTATTTCATAATTGGAAGCAAGTTCTAAAGTGCTTGATGTATATTGTGTGAGTATATACTTTAGAAAGCACCACAGCAATAATTTTTAACTTGGATAATTAAAGGTTGATGCTATACATGCAGGTTGTTCAGTGTGCTTCTGTTACTTTGTGCTGGGGGTGATTTGAGGAACTTAATTAACTATGCTGGGATATGCAAAGTTTCATTTCAAACCTGCTAACATCTTGTGCGTGAAATGTGTCAGGTGAACCAGGTAGTGGGACAGAAAGTGACAATTCGCCAGACTTCCAGAATCAGGAGAACGAGCCGAACCAGGAGGACACAGAGGAACTGGACGGGTCACACCTGCAGGGAGTGAAGCCTCAGAAAGCAGCCTCCTCCACCTCGTCCAGCAGTCACCACGGGAGTCACAAGAAAAGGAAAAACAAAAACCGACACAGGTAACTTTGTACAGCGAGTTGTTATGATTTGGAATGCACTGTCTGAAAGAGTGATGGAAGCAGATTCAGTAATAACTTTCAAAGGGGAATTGGATAAATACTTGAAGGGCAAAAATTTACAGGACTATGGGGAAAGAGTAGGGGAGTGGGACTAATTGGATAGCTCTACCAAAGAGCCGGCACTGGCATGATGGGCCGAATGGCCTCCATCTGTGCTGTACCATATGATATTATGATGTAAGAGATTCCAAGATGTGTGGGCTGGGGTGGAGGAGTCTTGTAGCAGTTACCTTGGCTTTGTGAGAGACAAAATAGGACATGTATGGGACTTCCACTTTTTATCATGAAAGTAGAATGGCAGCCTGTCAGTAATAGTGAACTTTGTAAAAATGTGACAGTATTTAGTGCAAGCAACATTCATTTTTTCAGTGTATGTTTGTGGGGGCACTGCTCCCTGAACATCAACTCTACTGCACACTGCTCAATTGCTTTCTAATTAAAGTGGTTAGTCTCGATTAACCTCCATATTATTCCATGTAATAACATTTCTTAAAAACATTCATTAATTATTTTCGAAGAACTTGTGACTATTGAGTGAAAAATATCTATTTTTTGAATTTATTTATTTCTCCATTAAGTTTATCAAAGTGCCAGTGGTATTACCTTTTTGTTAAAAATTCAGCATCCCAAAACGTTTGAGACTCTGGTTTGGATAACTGGTATGTTAACTTGTGTTGCTTTCTTTCCTCCTTTATGCTGCCATCCAGCCCATCTGGCATGTTTGATTATGACTTTGAGTAAGTTTGCTTTCTGTCAGTATATGTGCTGTGTCTTTTGAGTATTCCCCTGTACTGTGATGTGTAGACTGTAGACCTTTCTGGAAATACTTAGTACCTTTTGCTAATAGGTTTGAATATTTGCTTATGCATGTTAGGGTGGCATGTAAATCAAAAATCTGCATTGATTATCAACCGCTAAATTCAGTTCGTGTTTGAAATATGTTCTGAACAGAAGGATGATGTCACAGTACAGCAGCACTTCATAAACTTTGTATTGAGTCTCCTAATAAAAAATAGTTTCCAAACAGCAGAGCTCTATGCGTGCATATGAGCATTCATGTGTAATGGTCTCTGCTGGCAAGCAGGGCATGCATCCAAGCCAAGTGGAGCCCACAGTATAACTTCAGTCTTGTTGGCTGCCCTTTGCACTCCACAGCTGTTCAGTCTCACACCAGTAATGTAATATAAGTACGACGTAAATCCATCGGTTTGTAATAATTCTGCAGTGCTGAATTTCTGCCACAAGAGACCCTCAGTAAGTTAACTAAAAAGGCGTTCTAATGGCAAATAGATAACTAGAGTCATAGAGTCAGAGTCATACAGCACGGATAGAGGCCCTTCGGCCCATCGTGTCCGCGCCGGCCATCAGCCCTGTCTACTCTAATCCCATATTCCAGCATTTGGTCCGTAGCCTTGTATGCTATGGCATTTCAAGTGCTCATCCAAATGCTTCTTGAATGTTGTGAGGGTTCCTGCCTCCACAACCCTTTCAGGCAGTGAGTTCCAGACTCCAACCACCCTCTGGGTGAAAAAGTTCTTTCTCAAATCCCCTCTAAACCTCCCGCCTTTTACCTTGAATCTATGTCCCCTTGTTATAGAACCCTCAACGAAGGGAAAAAGCTCCTTAGTATCCATCCTATCTGTGCCCCTCATAATTTTGTACACCTCAATCATGTCCCCCCTCAGCCTCCTCTGCTCCAAGGAAAACAAACCCAATCTTCCCAGTCTCTCTTCATAGCTGAAGCGCTCCAGCCCTGGTAACATCCTGGTGAATCTCCTCTGCACCCTCTCCAAAGCGATCACATCCTTCCTGTAGTGTGGCGACCAGAACTGCACACAGTACTCCAGCTGTGGCCTAACCAGTGTTTTATACAGCTCCATCATAACCTCCTTGCTCTTATATTCTATGCCTCGGCTAATAAAGGCAAGTATCCCATATGCCTTCTTTACCACCTTATCTACCTGTTCCGCCACCTTCAGGGATCTGTGAACTTGCACACCAAGATCCCTCTGACCCTCTGTCTTGCCTAGGGTCCTCCCATTCATTGTGTATTCCCTTGCCTTGTTAGTCCCTCCAAAGTGCATCACCTCGCACTTTTCCGGGTTAAATTCCATTTGCCACTGTTCCGCCCATCTGACCAACCCATCTATATCGTCCTGCAGACTGAGGCTATCCTCCTCACTATTTACCACCCTACCAATCTTTGTATCATCAGCGAACTTACTGATCATACCTTTTACATTCATATCCAAGTCATTAATGTAGACCACAAACAGCAAGGGACCCAGCACCGATCCCTGTGGTACCCCACTGGCCACAGGCTTCCAGTCACAAAAACAACCTTCGACCATCACCCTCTGCCTTCTGCCACTAAGCCAGTATTGTATCCAAAGTGCCAAGGCACCCTGGATTCCATGGGCTCGTACCTTCTTGACCAGTCTCCTGTGGGGGACTTTATCGAAGGCCTTACTGAAATCCATGTATACCACATCCACTGCGTTACCCTCATCCACACGCCTAGTCACCCCCTCAAAAAATTCAATCAAATTAGTCAGACATGATCTTCCCTTGACAAAGCCATGTTGACTATCCCTGATTAATCCTTGCTTCTCCAAGTGGAGACTAATTTTGTCCTTCAGAATTTTTTCCAATAATTTTCCTACCACTGATGTTAGGCTCACTGGCCTGTAGTTCCCCGGTTTTTCCCTACTCCCCTTCTTGAATAATGGTATTACATTAGCGGTTCTCCAGTCCTCTGGCACATCCCCTGTGGCCAGAGAGGTTCTGAATATATGTGTCAGAGCCCCCGCAATCTCCTCCTTTGCCTCACACAGTAGCCTGGGATACATTTCGTCCGGGCCTGGGGATTTATCCATTTTTAGGCCTGCTAAAACCGCCAATACCTCCTCCCGCTCGATGTTAATATGTTCGAGTATATCACAGTTCCCCTGCCGTATTTCTATGTCTACATCGTCCTTCTCCATAGTGAAAACAGATGCAAAAAATTCATTTAGAACCCCTCCTACATCTGCCGGCTCCACACGCACATTGCCATTTTTGTCCCTAATGGGCCCTATTTTTTCCCTAGTCATCCTCTTACCCTTAATATACTTATAAAACATCTTAGGATTTTCCTTTATTTTGCTCGCCAGTGTTATTTCATGGCCCCTCCTTGATCTCCTAATTTCTTTTTTAAGTATCCCCCTGCACTTTTTGTACTCCTCTAGGGCTTCCTCCGTCTTTAGCCTTTTGTATCTGCCAAAAGCCCTCCTTTTTTTCCTAATCCATTCTCGTATATCCCCTGACATCCAAGGTTCCCTGGAGTTCTTGGAACCACCCTTGACCTTTACGGGAACATGATGCCATTGTATGGTCTCAATCTCCCTTCTGAAAGACTCCCATTGCTCCGATGCGGATTTTCCTACAAGCAGCTGATCCCAGTCCATTTTGGCCAGATCCTGCCTTATCCTATTAAAATCGGCCTTCCCCCAATTTAGAACCTTTATTTCCGGCCCCTCCCTGTCCTTTTCCATGACCACCTTAAATCTCACCAAATTATGGTCACTGTCACCAAAGTGCTCACCTACTAGCACCTCTTCCACTTGGCCGGCCACATTCCCTAGAATTAGGTCCAGTACCGCCCCCTCTCTTGTAGGACTTTCTACATGCTGGCTCAAAAAGCTCTCCTGGATGCACGTTAAGAATTTTGTACCCTCTAAGCCTTTTACACTCTGAGTATCCCAGTTAATATTGGGGAAGTTGAAATCCCCCACGATTATTACCCTATTATTTGCACAATTTTCTGAGATTTGCCTACATATCTGTTCCTCGATCTCCCCCTGACTGTTTGGGGGCCTATAGTACACTCCCATCAAAGTGCTTGCCCCCTTTTTGTTTTTAAGCTCCACCCATATGGCCTCATTAGAGGAACCTGCTAATATATCATCCCTCCTTATGGCAGTAATTGATTCTTTAATTAATATTGCGACCCCCCCTCCTCTTATACCTCCCCCTCTGTCTCGCCTGAAGATTCTGTACCCCGGAATATTGAGCTGCCAGTCTTGCCCCTCCCTCAACCATGTCTCTGTGACAGCAACAATATCATACTCCCATGTGTTTATCAACACCTTCAGTTCATCCACCTTATTCGCAAGACTCCTTGCATTAAAATAGATGCCATCCAGCCTTGCCCTTACATATTTGCCCTGTCTTCCAAGCTGACAGGTTTTTTTCTCTATATTTGGCTGCACATCACCCCCTATTGTAGCTCCACTCTGTATCCCATCCCCCTGCCAAGTTAGTTTAAACCCCCCCCAACAGTGCTAGCAAACCTCCCCGCAAGGATATTTGTCCCGCTCTGGTTCAGGTGCAACCCGTCCGACTTGTACAAGTCCCACCTTCCCCAGAAGCAGGCCCAGTGATCCAGGAAACTGAAACCCTCCCTCCTGCACCAACTCTTTAGCCACGCATTCATCTGTTCTATCCTCCTATTTCTATACTCACTAGCCCGTGGCACTGGGAGTAATCCAGAGATTACAACCTTTGAGGTCCTGCTCTTTAATCTGCTACCTAGCTCCCTAAATTCTTGATGCAGGACCTCATCTCCCTTCCTACCTATGTCGTTGGTCCCAATGTGGACCACGACCTCTGCCTGCTCACCCTCCCCCTTGAGAATGCCCTGTAGCCGCTCAGTGACATCCATGACCCTGGCACGTAACTACAGTTTACAAATGGACAGGATTTTGGGTACTGATAATGCTCCACAGGTTCTCAACTGTAAACTTAGCATCTCTTTTATCTTTATTATCAAAGCTTAAGACCTTTCAGTAATCGGAGACAAAACAAGCCAAAGATATGGAATGGATGACTGAAGAATTTGGTTTCTAATGTTACATTTTTTGGCAATTAACCTTTTTGTATTTTAAGCTAGCATGTTTGAAGTTTATGAATAGTGTAGTTTACATCAGAATAAGTGGATGAGCACAGATTATATTTCACTGTCATGCATCAGCTGCCGTTATTTCCTGTGGACCTGTTAATGAGAAGGATGAGAATGATGATGCTCTGTCATGAGATCTGTAAGACTGGAACTGCGAGAGATAAAGATGGGATAGTTAACAAGTCGCCATTTTGAAATACTACAGGAAAATATGGCTTGCCTCATGGGTTTGCATACTCTGTCCACCTCTTGAATCAAATCCAGCCCAGACTCCTTATCTTGAGACTATGACCTCTAGATCTAAACTCTCCAGCCAGGGGAAACAGCCTCTCAGCAACTACCCTATCAATCCCTCTAAGATTTTACATGTTTGAAAGAGGGCACCTCGCATTCTTCTAAACTCTAGAGAAGATAGGCCCATTCCACTCAATCTCTCCTCATAGGACAACCCTCTCATCCCAGGAATCAATCTAGTGAATTATTGTGGCACCCCCTCTAAGACAAGTATATCCTTCCTTAGGTAAGGAGGCCAGAACTGTACTACACAGTACTCCAGGTGTGGTCTCTCAAGAGCCCTATATAATTGCAGAAAGACCTCCGTACTTTTATACTCCAACCCCCTTGCAATAAAGGCTAACATACTATTTGCCTTCCTAATTGCTTGCTGTACCTGCATGTTAACTTTCTGTGATTCTGTAAAAGGACACCCAAATCCCTCTGACTACCAACATTTCTTAGTCTCACCTTTTAAAAAAAATATTCTGCTTTTCTATAGAGCTGAGGCCCCAGCACTGATCCTTGCAGCTCCCCACTAGTTACAACCTGCCAACCTGAAAATGACCCATTTATTCCTACTCTCTGTTTTAAACAGGAGAACAAGACCTTCTGGACCTCAAATGAGTTCTTAATCTCGGTGATTGGCCTAGCAATCATCAAATTCACCTCTTTGCATGCTGGGGCACATGAATTTCAATTTGGAAAGCTGCCACAATGAAAGGTTTTTCAGCATCAGTTTGTACAAGTTTCCTTTTAGTGGGGTAAGTTGAGCATTGGGCAGTTTGAAATAAAGCAACCAGTTGCAGAGAGACAACTGTTTAATCTTTATTTACATAGCAAAGACAGAAAAATTAGACTGTCCTGTAACTGAAGTGGTTTGATGTTTTTAGTGTTGCTGTTCAATATCAATAGATGGTAAGTGTTGTGATTTTAAAGAAGCTGTAGCTGGTTTCCACGGTATAATTCTTCTGTTTAATTACAGGATTGATATCAAGCTGAATAAAAAACCAAGAACTGTGAGTATGAATTCTTGTAATTTTTTTTCTTGTGGTATTTTTTACAATTTTGTGGGGTAACAGTGTGGTATGAGCTGACATAATGAAACTGACTTCAAATAGAATCGTCTGGTGTAGATGTTGATGCAAGATAGCTGATTGTAACATTTGTAATTTAACATTTGATGGGTTAGCCCCAAGAACAGCTCTCATTGGGAGACCAGTGATTCTGTTATGTTAAGCAAAAAGAAAATATATTTTAAATAGAAAACTCCATTGGAACAAGTCTCCCTGTGACCAGCAGGAGAGATCCCTGTTCTGTGGAGCAGATGAGTCGAAGGCACGTGTCTGGAAGGAAGGAATAATTGTTTTAAATAATGACTTAATGTGCTGTCCTTTGTATAAACTGTACTGCACAAAGTAGTGAACACTGTACTACATGTGTCACCATTTAAGTATGTTAATGTAACAAATTTTACATCCAGACTACAACTGCGTATGAACTGAAAATAGCATATACACAGGTGAGATTTTCTTGCTTTAGAACTATAATGTATAATGGTGTCAGGATAGAAGGAATCTGATTCAGAGTCGATTAAGCAAAACTTGATGTGCAGTTATGGAATTAATCTTGTATTAAATTCTTCAGTTTAGTAATATAAACAGGGCATTGGGCATTTTACGTTCAAATTGAATCTTTAACTTTCAACAGTACTTCAATATATAATCGTTGGACCCTTAATTCCTAGCTTATCTTATCTGTTCTGGACATAAGTGCCTAGCTGAGAAAATACATGGAACACTTCTTTGATTTGTGATGTAAATTTTACTTTTTCATTACTTACACAGGATTACTAAAGAAACTCTTGCCAGTTGCGGATGCCAAGATCCAGGTTTAAAGAACGTGGACATACAGCATTAAAACCAGTTCGCTCCAGACGTTCACAGTGATTTTTACTGAACTCAATACCACAGCAAAGCAGCTGTGCCTCATCCTGGTGTTTGAGGCCACCTCGCATCTTTATGCGCTGCATCTGATCTGTGTTCTATTGAACGTCGCTGTATGGTTACAGTCCAATAGTTTGTTATTTGTACAAGTACAGCACGCACTGGGTTTTATAGTCAATTTAAATTGTCATGGGATGGGGGGGAGGCCAGGGAGGGAATTAATTGGTCGCTTTTAAGTCTGTGTTACAGTTTGACCATTTGATGTTACCAGTGGCATTATGTGAGACTTTATTCTGCATAAAACATGGTATGTTTTTCATTTGGTAAAATTCGATTTTAAATCTCTTGTTGGAAGTTCCTAAATGCTGGTGATGCCATCACTATTTCACGTTTCGAGTACGAATTGGCAGTTCATTTTTCTTTGCCCTGAACTTCATTTAAAGCGTTTTCTTCTGTGCTTGATATAGTCTTGACAGATTTTGTACGCAGGCACAGTGCTCTCATTTTGGTGTCAAAGCCTTGTGCAGCTGTGAGAGGGAGAGTGTGAGAACAGCACAGAAGGCCATAATCTCCAGATATTTCTAAATGGACTCAATGGAGTTAGATTTAATAGCAACACGTGGTTTTATTTTTTGAACCCATTATATTTTGTTGTGCTTTGGATATTGTATGTATAAATATTACCTTTTAATTTGTACAATTATGACTTTGTTTTTTGGACACATGGCTTTATTATTTTTTTTAAGAGGAAAGATGGATTTGTGACCATTTTGTATTAAAGAAATTAAATATAATTAGCAGTAATTACAGTTATTGTACAGAGGCAGCACCTGCTTTCAAAAACACCAGTAATATTCGACATGAGGGATACTTGACATCATGCTGGTAAGTATGAACTATAGCATCAAAGCATGATTGGGGCTTCAGTGTTTTACACAGTCCGAAAGCTAAATATGTATAACAACCTTGAGCGCTCTCCCCAACTGGTGCCAGCCTTGGCACAATGGCATTACCCTCATCTCTTGAGTTAGAAGGTCAAGCATTCAAGCCCAGCTCCAGGACTTGATAATCTAGGCTGATGCTTTAGTGCAGTATTGAGGGAGTGCTGCACTGTAAGAAGATGCAGTCTTTTAGATGAGACGATAAACCGAGGATCTGCCTGGTTATTCAGTTGGATGTAAAAAATTCAATGGCACTATTATAACAAGAGCAGGGGACTTCTCCCAGTGTCCTGACCATTTATTCCTCAATCATTGCCACCAAAATAGATTAAGTGGTCATTCGTCTCATTGCTGTTTGTGGGACCTTGCCGTATGCAAGTTGTCTGTCATGTTTCCCTGCATAATAGTGACTGCCTTCTGAAGTAAGTCTTTGACTATGAAGCGCTTTGAGACGGGTGCCGTATAAAAGGAAGTTCTTCATTTGTTTTTTATATAGAGCATAGAATTGTCTTCCATTTGACATCTCCATCACTAATGGCCACCAAATGTTTGCGTGCTGCCTGCCTGTGCAAATTGGTAGGTTTGGGAATGGGGCAGGGTGGTGGTGGTGGTGGTGGTGGCGGGGATTTTGTTTCAACAAGAATCATAGGCTTTGTGTAGCAACATGCTGTTTCAATAGCAACTAACCTTCCAGTGCATATTGTGTAATACACTGAACTCTACTGGCGAATGATAACTGATATTTAAAGCAACACAGGGCTTGGAATGTTTTACAAGAAATAACAACTAACCTAGAGGAGGAAAAGTCAAATGCTTTATCGGTGTTATTTCTATCATTTCAACCTCCGATATGAAACACACTGACCTGCCCATTTTCTCTACAGTTCGATTATGGAGGAAGTATATTCTTTAGTTTTCTGTGGTGTTTTATGGTCTTTGGTGGCAAGAGGAAGGATCTCGTATTAGAACGGCATGATTTGAGTTGAAAAGTACAGTAATAATGTGTTTTATTGAGTTATGACAAATAGCAGACTCTATGTATTGTGCAGTAATACACTGAATTTTACTTAGAGAATCAGTATCTGTATATGTTATAACATACAGTCCCCACCGGTTGTAGCGGGAGCGTTGGCGTTGACCCGATTTGCCCGCTGTACGCAGTGGACGGTAAACCAAAAAAGGTTATTTTTTTAAAAAAAGACAGGAACTCCCACTTAGCAGCTGCCTCTCCTAATTGTTGTTTGTAAACAATTTTACAACACCAAGTTATAGTCCAGCAATTTTATTTTAAATTCACAAGCTTTCGGAGGCTACCTCCTTCCTCAGGTGTGAATTTAAAATAAAATTGCTGGACTATAACTTGGTGTTGTAAAATTGTTTACAATTGTCAACCCCAGTCCATCACCGGCATCTCCACATCATCTCCTAATTGTTAGCAGTTGCATCCAGAATCTCATCACAAAGGTAATCGCATTTGAACGAGGTGCGAGCAGCTGATTGAAGCTGCTTAAAGACCCGACTTTGGCTGAAATCAGCAGAGCCTTTTAAATTGGTAAGTACAGGGTGAGTACTTATTGAACTGCTCAAAATAGTCGTCGCGCTTAATACGTTATAAGCGGCGTCTTTGTAATTGACTCCTGTAGTAATAGCAAATGGTTAGCACCGTTTGCCAGATGTAGGTGGCTGCCCATAATAAGCGTGTAATTGTTGGGTACTGTAACATTTCCTGCATTACAACAGTGACTGTACTTCAAAAGTACTTAATTGGCGGTGAGGCTTTGTGACATCCTGAGGTCGTGAAGGATGCTATATAAATGCAAATTCTTTCTTCACAACTTTCTCAAGTTTCAGTTGACCAACCAGTAGTAGCCTTTCAGAAAGACACTTAGCAGAACTCTGCTATTTACTGTATAATGTAATGCCAGAGTCCCAAGTAATTTGTTGGAGGAGCTATTGGCAGGGTTGAGAGTTTTTTTTGTTTAAATGACCAAATTTTTTTCACTTTTTAAAAAATCTGCATGGTCTGCAGTGTTTTGTTTTCAACTGAATTGTCACTTTTGAGCTAGAAGATACTTCTCTTAGAATGCCCTGTGTTTCCATACAACCTAATGTAAACACTACAAGCACAGAAGATTGCAGATAGAACCTTAATAATTATTAACATGGGCAGTACCTGTTTTAAAAATGTGGTTATACAAAGTGAATTTTGCTTATGCTCAGTCACAAGTTTCAGTAGAACAAGTGTACACACGCATGGGAGATTATGGCTGTCAATCTGTGTACAGAAATATAAGCGCATGTTTATACCATCTGTCGTTAATGGTACAAGTATCTCCACAGCCACAGAAAACATCAAACAGTTGGTGATCAGAAGTTATGGGAGATACTGTTATGGTGGTTTGCCTAGTGATTATTGTCTCTGGTTATAAGTTATTCACTGTGATGCGCCCATTTGCAATATCAGAGCCTTAATTTGTATTTTCTAGATCTACATACACACCTGTATAAATAGGAGTTTTCCTCCCAGTTCAAGTCTGAATCTGCTGCAATTTTACACTGTTTATACTACATTTTGTGTTGTGTTGGAACTAAAAATTACTAAGCGTGCGGCACCAAATCTGTCCAGGTATCTACCGGATGTACATTTTTCACATGACGTGCGATTATGAAGTTGAATTTTGTTACTACAGACTTAAAAATCCCTTACAATTTTTTTGAAGAACTTTTTTTTTATCCCAGTTCAAAGCTAGTTTGATATTATACTGTACTAAATTGTTAAGAGTTTAAATTCTGTGCTTGTAGTTAGTTTTCCCCTCCTCTCTGGTAGTAAACTGTATAAATCAAATACATTAAATATTTTCAGTGACCAGAAACACTGATAATATTTAATGTTCAGGTCACTGTGCTATTAAACATGATTTAACACAGGAATAAACTTTGACAGTTAAATGTAATTTAGTTGACTACTCAGCAGAATTGTAGTTGCTGGTTAGTGTTCTGGAATTTCAGGACAGTCTCAACATTTCCCCTCAAATTGCCCTATTCCTGGCTGAAGTGCTCTGGCTTAAAACAAGGAATTGCAGACCTATTCAACCATAAAATTCTGATTGCGATGGCAAATACTCGTTCACTGAAATCAACAGTTTACAGTAACCTACCACATTCAATTATCTCTCTCATTCCCCTACATTCTAGTTATCTTTCACGTGTTCAGAGAGTACAGAAGTCCTGTTCCAGTGTCCATGTCCCACCACTAGGACCAGACCAGCACTACAGAAAGTTTGTGGGTAATAAGCTGTCTTCAAAGAATGAGACAGACTCTGCTAATTTCATTAAGGGAAGTTATGCATCACTCTTCCTTCTACCCCTTCACCGTAGTGATTGAAATATTTATTTTCCTCTTTTCTTGGACCCTAACTGCAGATGTAATTATTGGCTCTGAGGTCTGTTGTCAGCAGATTTTTCCTTCCCTGTTGCTACCTGTATGAAAGCACTCTGTTTTGCTTTGGTTCACTGCTCCTGACAAAAAGCTAAGATTGTGAGCTCACTGCAGTGAAACTAAATTGCTGTAGTGCTGCTGCTGATGTCCAAGTACGTTAATAGGTTTCCACCAAAAATAATGATGTATGTCTTTCCAAACAATTCAGTGGGTAAATGTGACACATGATGGCCCTATGTCATACAGAGCTGGAAAAACGTGATTCCTTACTGGGGGAAGGGAGTTAACTGGGAAAAGATGGGAATGCTCCAATTGACCTCACTACCCTGGGCTAGGAAGGGGCAAATCAGTCAGGATCATGTTCCTAATCACTATCCAGTGACTCCTGGAAAGTAAGCATATGGGGAAATGGATGAGGACTGATAGACCTTTGCTGTGATACTCCACACGATCAGACAGCTTGCTGGCATTCAGTAGCTTGGGCCCGTTATGAAGACTTACTTGGGTGAGATACCGCAGGCCAATCCAGGGTCCGGACTCGTCAAGACAAGAAAATTTGGAGCGGGAATGGGAGGGACGGTGAGGGGAGCTTTGTATTGGTTTTAAGACCAACATTGATGGCCAAACATTAAGATGTTTGCTATAAATAGTGTAAAATATTTCAGCATTCACACAGGCAAAGTGAAATTTTTCTTTAATAACTGAACAAAACAAAGGGAAACTCATGAACTGAATTATAATGAATGCAATCTCTTACATTTAGATGGGCTGTAAAGTGCCAATTTTGGCAAAGGTGCAAATAGGTCTCAATAGAAATTTCAGGTACAAAATTCACTACGCCAGAAACATTTTGGTTTTTAAAAATATGGAGGTGAATGGATCTATATCCATAATAATGGCTATGTTTGTGCTTCTACTTTGCCTTTTCCCTTGTTTGTTCTCCAGTTTACAAACACTAACCTCTGATGCAGCATTATTTGTGTCAAGTTAATTTGCAGTTTGTGACCAACATTTAAAGTAAGGAAAACTGGACATGACCTTGGACTCAAAGGTGGATGTGATGTTTTGTTATGTAGTTATATGTGTGTTTTAATCATCACATTAACCATAGGAATTATTAGCTTTAAAAGCCCCCTCAGTTCCTTTTAGAAATCTAGTGTTGGAGAAGTTTATTAAGCAACTTATTGAAGTTCTTAAAACTCATTAAAATAAGGCAATGCAACTGAACAATGGCTACCTGAGGTACTGCAACATTTTAGAAATGGAGAAAAAATTCTTATACTTAATTTAAAAAAAAATTTAAGGTTTTTTTAAAAAAGAAAATTGATATGTTCAAACTGAAGTGAATTATACTAGTGAAAAGGAAAAACTTTTTGAGATTTGTCTAGTCAACAAAGCAATGCTTTCATGGAAATAGCACTATTTAGATGTAGAGGATGGATTAAAATGATGCACAAACATCAAGCCCTGAATGATGGCCTGTTTCCTCCTGTGTTTGTTTACACATCAGATCAGCTGTGCAGTTACTAAGAGTGACATGGCAACATTAGGCGGTATGTGTACACACTTGGATGCCTCACATGATTAACAGATTGAGAGCTAGAGCACTGCTGTTCAGAATGACCATGTATCAGAAAACAAGGCTGAAAATGAGATTGAAGTAATTTGCACAGGATTCATACGCTTCTCGTCTCTGAAACAAGATTTGCTCCGATGAGATCATTGCATTTCTCTGTTCAACTCTAACATCCAAAGGTAGGATTTTATGTGGTGCTACACATTTTTTGAGTGATTGCACTTCTGTACATGCACTGTATTTATTACCAGCTTGATGAAGGTTGAGGTCATTGGTAGAAATGTAGTTTTGGTCATTTTCTTGTCCTCAGTTATGCCCATTCACAGTGATGTGTCATACTGTTCCCATTGGCATCTTCTCCCTGCGCTGGTTGTGTGTTGCTTACTGCCATCAGGGCAGTTGCAATCAGTAAGTTAGCTGCCCCCCTTAGCTGAGCTCAGGTCGGGCGCAAAAGGACAGAGAGTTTTGTTACTGGTTTCCCATCTATAAGAGATATGCTAGAAGTGTGAGACCAGGCAGTCAAGTGTTCTAAACAAACCAAACGTAAACTAAATGTTGAAAATCCAGTACATTTATTACTCCTGTTGAACTTTTTTGCAATTGATGCAAAAATACTTCCATTATTTTAAATAAATTCAGTTAAAGCCTATCACACTTCAATCAGCTTAACACAGGCATGAAATCACCAGTTAACAAGTAAAAATGATCAGGCAGTAAAATATTGCTTCTCTTACAAATTATAACAGTCGTAGAAGTCTTCAAGTTATTGATCTGTTTTGTTTATTGATCATTGGTCACTACATTATAAATTTCCATTAATACATCCCAAAGTGGACATGATCAGTCCTTCACAGGATGCAGTTTAACTAGGATTCCAGGAGCTGTCAAATCTGATCAAATAAGCTTCAGTCAGAATTTTCCAAAAGCTTCTATTTATCTTTTCCTTGTGAATTAGTGATGTGTTTCTTGTTTGTGTGTAAGTATAACTTTTATTTTTTCAATTTAAAGTCATTTGCCCTGTTTCTTCTGTAAGGTCTCAAAGCAGAAAAAGTATAATTTAATCGAGAATATGTTTATTGCAAGTAAAAGCAGGGAAGGGGAGGGGGAAGTAGAGAGGAGACATTGAGTGAAATTCCTGCATGCCATTTAGAATTTTCCTCTGCTGATTTATCTTCCCCCTCCCCTGTCCAAAACCTGGTACTTTACCCCCCACCCTTGTCTTCCACCCATTGAGTCAATGCTAGTTTGTTTACCGTGAAGTATAAGGCAGCTGGTAACACAACAGGGAGTAATATAAAAATAATAGCAGACTCCTAAATGAGGAGATCCAAATGCTTTTGCAGATTTTGAAAGAAGGACAGACCTCGTTACATATTATTTTTAAAATGATGAAATACAACAGCCGACAGCAAGTGCTTGGGCAGAAGCATTTTTCCTTAGCTCAAAGTGGCAGCAACAGTAGACCAATAAACTATTAATGTGATAACCTCCAATGGCCAGCAGAGGGCACAAAATAGCTTGCCCAGTATTTGTATTATACCATGAAGAGAGACAACCGCACCACCAGCTAGAGGTGAAACGTTTGCTGCGTTGTCGATCAATATGCATTATTTATAAAAGTCTTGGATCTGGCATGCAATTTGGCCATCATTCTTCAGGTGTCACGCTTATTGCATGTAAATTTGTGTAACATTTGTATGTGACTGTCTCAAATTGTATTTTGATTAAAACAACAGGCAGGGAATATACCAACTGCAAGCTGGAAAATAAGCAATGAACCTAGCAATCACAAAGTTCAAGAACTACCCATCAAAAATGAACAGCCATAAATAGCAAAGAGCAGAAGGGGAACCGATGAAATCACGCCAGATACTTCCTGAAAATTCTTTTAGCCCATGATCTTGTTTTCTCACTGAGTTGAGGATTTATTATTAGAAATAAACACCCCAACTTTGATGGGGGCGTAAAACCAGCAATATTGGATCAGCCGCCCTTTACACTGATTTTTTCTTTCCAACAGTGCAGCACTCCTTCAGTATTGCACTAAAGTGTCAGCCGAGATTATGTGCTCAAGTTTCTGGAGTGGGACTTGAACCCACAACCTTCAGATTCAGAGGTGAGAGTGCTACCACTGAGCCACGGCTGACACCCAATATCCATGTCTTACCTGCGACTTTAGTTTGCAAAGCAGCCTTTCATATGGTACTTTATTGAAGGCCTTTGGAAGTCTAGGCACATTACTTATGTGGCTTCCCATGCCCTTCAATTTGGAATGCCACTACCTCCAAGGTTGATGAGGGGAAATCTGCTCTTCAGAAGCCATGTTGCCTGTTGTTTATTAAGTTATTTTCGTTTGGATTCTGAAGTGCATTTTCCAGATTTCCAGCATTCACAATTTTTATTTTTCCTTTTTCCATTTCTGAATGATTGAGTGGAAGAGGCTATTTTCAACTTTGACATCTCGTGCCTGCAAATTCAAAAAGAAAAGGAGAAACCTGCCTCCCACAAGTAGTCCATATGCTTTTGACACATTCCATTTATAGCCTGGTCCTGCAATCCTGCTATTCATATCTGAATGTAAAGGTTTATAGAACTATGGAGGAGGGAGAAATGTAGTATTTCTGCAACACTTTTATTGTTACCTAATGACTGGTAACTACAACAGTCGAGTGATGGACACCCAGCTGGGAGAGCTGTGCTCAAATTCCAGTCTCCAGTGACATCTACACGATGGCTTCATTTTGCAGTGGAGTTTCAGCAGCTATTGCCAAGTGATCTGGATAAGGGAGAGGAATGTTGATTCCAGAAAGGGCCTGGGGGAGAGAAAGTAATTCAAGGCTCCCACCGATTGATTATGTCTACAAGAAGATGCACCAAACGGTAGAATACACAGTCTTCTGGCTGAGGGCAAGAGCAGTATCGATCTCCCAATTTCAACAGACTGGTCTTAGTTCTCCGGTGTCCTGAGAAATTGTTTGGAAATCATTTAATGCCTTTCTGTCTAACATGTTTTCTGGTTTACTGAATATAAATGTTCAGTTTGATCAGTGGAGGGGTTAGGAAGCTCTTTAAGCAGGCAATACATACTAGAATTTTTCAGTCATTCCCAAAAGTTATAGAGAGGTAAACAATCTGAGCTCCTTGAATATAGCAGTTCTGATGAAAAGTCATCGACCAGAAACATTAACTCTGTTTCTTGCTCCACAGATGCTGCCTGACCTGCTGAGTGTTTTCCAGCATTTTCTGTTTTTATTTCAGATTTCCAGTATCCGCAGTATTTTGCTTTTGTCCTTGACTAAGGCCTTGTGTTCATTCCAGGCTATCTGTTACTCAGTATATAAATAATTCAAACACTTCAATTTGTCCACATAAGTTATATAATTAGATTGGGACAGTGATAGCTTATACAGCATTGAGCACCCAATTCAGTACAGACAGGATCAAATCTGGAAGCTTCTTTGTCTGTATGACCCAGTACCACATCACGCAGTATAGGTGTTAGCTGTGGCGCAGTGGTAGCACGCTTGCCTCTGAGTCTGAAGGTTGTGGGTTCAAGTCCCACTCCAGAGACTTGAGTACAAAATCTAGGCTGCAGTACTGAGGGAGTGCTGCACTGTTGGAGGTGCCGTCTTTTGGCTGTGACGTTATGCTGCGGCCTTGTCTGCCTCTCAGGTGGATGTTAAAGCACTATTTGAAGAAGAGCAGGGGAGTTCTCCCTAGTGTCCTGGCCAATATTTATCCCTCAATCAACATCACTAAAACAGATTATCTGGTCATAATCACATTGCTTATGGTGGAACCTTGTGTGCAAATTGCTACATTACAACAGTGACTGTACTTCAAAATGTACTTAATTGGCTGTAAAGCGCTTTGGGACTTCCTGAGGTCATGAAAGGTGTTATATAAATCCAATTCCTTTCTTTCTATTACATTTATTTATTGAGCCATTGGGAAGCTGCATCACTTATACTTGTTTACAATATAGAATCATGTTATCGTAAAAATTGAATTGATGTGACGTACATTACATTGTGCAGGGAACAAAGCTTGTGTTTCTCTCTCTTTTAGCCCCATCAAGAAGTTGGATTGTGCAAACAATATCCATCTATCCAGAAGCAGATGTACAGCTGTTTAACACAAATGCCATGGCCCTGCAGTACACTCGATCTGTTTTAGGGAAGATTCTCAACAGAGTTTTAAACTGGTGGAGACTGATGTTGGTGGTACTAACTTCTTTTACCTTTGTGGTCCTCAGCACTTAATATTGCCACAAAATATTTTATTAAAATGGATTTTTATTGTCTTCTATCTATCTGCCTCTGCCTGGGTAACCAGTTATCTATTTATCCAAATGCTTTGATAGTGCATCTATATTTATTTATGCAGAATGCTAATATATCAACATTACAAAATTACATCTATTTATTCAGGAAATAAGACGGATAGAAATGTTTTATTAAATAGTAGACTAATAACATGAGCACAAGTGATTGTCTAACTCAGTCCAATGTACGCCTGCTATAGACGGAATTTTTTCAACTGTTAATTCTCTTTTACCATGTTTACAGCCCAAACTCCAATCATCCAGATTTAAGATTGTGCCTTTCTCCTACGTGACACCTGCAGTAAGTATTAATTTTTCTTAATAAAGTAGGCTACAGTAATTTAATATGAGCATTCAGCGTTTTACATATTATAACTTGTGGTTAGATTGGAATTGAAAAGATAAAAACGAGTGGACAGCTCCTCAATGACAATTTAATGTGAATGATGCAGGAACAAGGCCACCAGGTGTTCACTCAGCTTGAGCTGCCTGTCTCAGCACAGTCCATCAGGACTTTAACCAACTTACGGGGGATGGAATGTGTGGATTGTGGAAGCTCTAAGCTGAAACATTTCGAAATGCTGTTTTGCGAGCTCCCTCAATGGCCAGGTGTATAAATGCACTGTGGTGTAGTACTGCATCAAACAAAACAGAGGGTGGGCTGAGGTAGAAGAGAGCTACTGGTACCTGTGGATTGATAGCCTAGCAAGAGTCAGCAATCTTCAGGAGAGGAAGAATGAAGAAATGGTGATGGACTTTTGAGGAAATCAATTAGGATAGCATGAGCGGCAGAGGAGGGGAGCGACAATAAATTGGAAGAGGAAAAAAAAACATTAATTAAGAAATATCAATGTAAACCATATTGTTGCAAATGTTTGGATTTGCTTGTGTCACTTCAGATAGTAGCCATTGTTTTAAATTGCTATTGGTTACATCAATGGAAATTGAGGACTTTCCTGTTCCTTTAACAAGCTAATAAGGTGCTCTACTGTGTTTGTCTGATAACACAAATGGAATGAAGCTACACAGATAAAAATGTATCTTACAGAATACTGTGTTTACTTAAATATCGCCAGAAGCCGTCCCTTAACATGTAATATGACTGAGTTAGTGCTTGAGGTAGAAACTATATTATGTTCAAAATTACAGTGGATTGGTGGATGAAGGAAAAGGGGATATAGGGATATGGGAGAAGGCCAGATAAATGTGATTAAGACTATTTGCTCGTTTGGAGGGTAAACAGCAACATAGACTGGTTGGGCTGAATGGCTTGTCTCTGTGTCGTAACTTCTATGTATGTAGTGGTTCATTCTGAGCTCTAAGATTCAGTCAACCGTGGGAGCCCCATAATATAAGACTCGCATGCCATGCATTACATCACAATTCAATTTAATTCATCCTGAGCCTGAAAGAGGATGAGAGGTTGAAGACAGGCAGAATTTGTCAATCCAGAGGCTCTGTTATCGTCCAAAATCATTTCTTGAAATGGGTAATTAACCCATTACGAACTTAGCTCATTATATTTAACTTTAATATCTGTACGCATAAGATTTGCCAAATTGTTTTGTGCTTCATGGTTCCATTGAATTGTACGTAAATAGTTAATGTAGCCTGCAAAATCTCTGGCCTGTGTTTAATATTCCTCCATTTCTGAAGATAGTTTTGCAACATTTCACACTATGTCTAATCCAGTAATCAGAATACCACATTGATAATCATTGGGATTGCTCAAGTCTACAAGCACAGATTACTTAAATGATACTGCTTTCGGATTGGAAGATTATGATCCACTTATGGGAACTGCTAAGAAATGGTTAAAAGAGAAAATAGCTCCATAAAATACCCAAAATTTGTAACAAAAAGCCTCCGTGATTATCACTTAATAGTGGAAAAAATCAGGTACAAATGTTTGGTGGTTTCTTAAAAAAAATTAATTGTGGTGAAAGTAGTTTTTCTTTTTGTAAAAGGCTTTATTACAGCACTTGTGGGTATTTTTTTGTGCACGTTTGATGCAACTGTGAAACTTCAATAATATACAAAAGTTACCAGGAATAAAACACGATCAGAACAAAATTAACTGAAAGTACTTAGTGCAAACCAGCCATGTGAGACTGTCAGTAGTTTTTAAACATTTAAATAGAATAAATAAGTTGTCACTAAAACTTGTAGAAAGATAAACAGTAATTTAAAAAAATCTTTTACTCTTAATATTTCTGATGCCAATAACTGACTCCGGTTTTAATCAGCACGCAAAGGGTTAAAGCCAAGTACAGGTGCCTCATGGGAACAGTAAAGGACAAGAAAGACCACCTAACATCTGTGTCCCTTTGTTGCAGGTATTTTTACACCCTTTTTAGCGAGACCGTTTCTTCTGGCGTCTATTCTAAATTTATTTTTCATAGTTTATATTGCTGACCTCTGGTCCTACATTTAAAAATAAATATTGAAGATCTACCTTATCTAATCCATTTAACATTTTACATACTTGGTTGAGGTAAAAATGAATTTATTTTCGGAGAAACTGGTTGAGATGTAAATAATTACTAAGAGTCTGTGACCACATTTCTCAGTTTGCCATCTGAATATTGGATTATTCATTGCAATAAAAATCTTCCATTCCTCCTCTCGGGAGCCCTGGGTTCTGGCTCTAATTAGTGTACAGCAGGTCTGCCGGTTTATGTGTAACCCGCCACTTGTATAGTGAAGCTGCATATCTTTACACCCAGAATTGAATTGTGAAGGAGCGGCTGGGTTTAGAACTGTACATATCTAATGATGTAATGTACCTAACCTGGAGTCGGGATTATGCCTCTAGCTCCTGGTGCCTGATTTGACTAATGGCTCATAGCTCTGCAACAGAATCCCTAAAGATCCAGAGCCTGCAGAGGCAGTTTCCTTGTTCGTTGCTTGACAAGTGCGCTCTAACTATAGCATTTCCATCTCCTTTTCTACTGACTCAAAACAACTGTTTAATTTCACTGCACTGCACTGCTCCCATTTCACAAAGTACAAGAAGACATTGACAGCCATACAGCCAGCAGGTTCTTGCCGTTCCTTGGCCACCATCACCTGCTCCTTCTCACCTGTGCATTGTGACTCACTCAGTGTTACCTCATCAAGCTCACCAACTGCACCGTCTGGAATGCGAATAGCTGTGCAGGCGCTTCGAACCTTTGATGAGAGGCTGCAGTCTATTTCTCTACTCCTGTCATTGCTTTCAGATCTACACTAACAAACAAAGAATGTATGTTACAACGTAGCCTCCAGAACACATCTTCAAACAGAGCTTGTATTGCAAGTTGCAGAATGTGTGATGTTTGTGTGGTTATGTGTATGCCTGTGTGGGAGTAAATCAGAAGCAGAGCAAGATATCAGGGCTGGATGGTACTCGCCCTGAACTTTGCTGAGGTCTGTTGCTTTTCATACCCCTCAATGCTCTTGTATATAAGGATGTTCATGATAGTCTCCTGCAAGGAAGTCACAGGTTTAGAATTTCTGAGCCCTCCTTTAGTTCAGGGCCATTCCCTTATATTATGTACAGTCTTGTCATGCAAGCAGAGAAGTATTCTTGGCATCTTGTAAATTGAAGGAACGTATACACTGGTTCAGACATGTGCCCAACCTACAATCTGTTATAGTGAAGTGAGCAAGCAGTTAGGTTGTGTGACAATAATTTTATGTGTGAAGACCTGGGAATATGTGAGTGTTTGAAGACTTTCAACTGTAAGTTGCAGTTTGAATTTATGCCCAGCTGGAGTATGCATTATAAGCAATGAAAGAGCTGTAAGGTTGAGGGAGCATTTGCAATGGACCAGCAATAATTGTGTAACCGGTTGATGGGCAAGACTTTGTGGCATGCACAGTTGGGCTATCTGCCTAGTAAATGGTACTGTTGGGTAATCTTAACTTGGCAACTTACCTAAGATGTACCATCTTCTGCATGTTTCCTGGCCATGTGGGTAGAGTTGACCTGGGCCACCTCTTTTTACCTGACATACTGCACTGCCGTCCTCTGTGGAATGGCAAACAGGACAATCCTCCTCAGATCCAACCGAAACCTCAGCACCTCCACTTTAATAATCATCAAACAGGAGGTTCTATTGCTGCGCTGCAACTCACTCACCCGCTGACTCCATTTCCTGCCTCTGTGAATGTTTAGCCTTTTCTTAGTTTTTACAGCCGATTTGTTTTCCCTTTTGGAATGGCTGAAAAGTAACTTAAGTCTGCAATGGCTGAAACCATTTTTGGTCCCACATGCAATCACTTACCTTCAAGTGGCAGCGTCCCTTTAAATTGTGGCTTGCAGCCCTTTAATGGCTGGATGGTACTTGATTTGCCAAACCCCACCACTTTTGGTGAGTTCCCACTGGCAAGCCCAATCCAGGCTGGCAGCTCACCATATGTAGGTAATAAGGCTGACCCAGGAACAATTGGCAAGGTTGGTGGGCTGTGTACAATTTCATCCAGGGGTGGGATTGCAAAATATACCCTTATTCATTTATTGCTGTTCTCACTGTTACGTGCATTGCCTGTCCTCCTCCTTTCTTCTACTTTCTTCCCCATTTCTCTACTCCTTTAATATTGCAATAGATCTTAAGCAATGGTGTTATTGCCTGATCTGGGTTAGCCTATGTTCTCCTTAATTCTAATAAAGGCTGTTGACAATTCAAGAGATTTTGACGGAATGTCAAATGATTCTTCCCTCATCCCCGAATACTAGACTAGAGATACAAATTACAATAATAGTACAGAAAGCTTTGAATTGTCTGGTAATAGCACATTGTTTTATGTTAAAAATAATACGAGCAATGCAGGCAAATCCTGAATTTTGCCCGATGATTAGTAACTAAAAAAGTATTAACACACTTGAATTTAAAACTGATTGGAGACCTTACTTGTCATCGAACTTGTCTGTAATGGAAACATACAATTTCATTGTGTAATTAAGAAAGATAGATAGAAAGAACTTGCATTTATATAGTATCTTTCACAACCTCAGGGTACCCCAAAGTGCTTTACAGCCAATGAAGTACTTTTGAAATGTAGTCACTGTTGTAATGTAGGAAAGTGGCAGCCAGGCCCCACAAAAAGCAATGTGATAATGACCAGATCATCTGTTTTTTAGATGTTGATTGAGGAATAAATATTGGATGGGACATTAGGAGAACTCCCTTGTTCCTCTTCAAAATAGTGCCACGAGATCTTTTACGTCCACCTGAGAGGACAGAAGGGGCTTCGGTTTAACGCCTCATCCGAAAGACAGCATCTCCAACAGTGCAGCGCTCCCTCAGTACTACACTGGAGTGTAAGCCTGGATTATTTGCTCAAGTCCCTAGAGTGGGATTTGAACCCACAACCTTCATCAGATAGTGATAAAAATTAACATGACAAGGATCTGTTTTTTTAAAAAGCACTTACTTAACAGACATATGCTGAAGTGCAGTCAGCTGAGTAAATGTACAGCAATTTCCCCATTGTTTTCAATTTAAGCTCAGTGATACCACATTTCTATTAAATACTGTACAAGCAAGGTTAAAAGCATGTTTTTCATCTCAGTCTAATCCATCTAACAGTTCCACCCTGCATATCATTCCTCTTCCTTTAATGTAACACAAACATCATTTAATGTAATCAGGCTGGTTTTATAAATCATATATCTACTTTATGTTCAATCTAAAAGTAACATACTGTAATAACCTTGAAGTGACAAGGAAATATTCATATTTTGACTGCTTTTAAGTATCACATTTAAACAAAGGTACATTAATAATGCAATTTATCTGTATGATATCTGTACAGTACAGGTTTCAAATGAAGAAACCTCATTTCTGAACTGGCTATATTACTGTGGTAATAGTATAAATGATTAACCATAGTTCAGAAGCTGAGTTGAGAACTCACTTTATATTTTTGATTCCTTGACCCCCCCCCCCCGTGTAATAGTTTCAGGCAGAAGAAGACATTTGAAAAGCAAAGGATTAAAAAGACCATTCGGCTCACCAAAGCTTGTTCCTCTAGTACTCTAACTACCCAACTAGCATCCAACTGCATTTAGAATGCCCCCATGTCTTTAATTCTGCTGCCTTCCTTGGCAGATTATTGCAAATATTTATCGCCCTTTGAGTAAATTCATCTTTTCCCCATAATTCTGAGCAGGAGACGTCTGGATTCAGAAACAGCTGTCGTCGTCCTTGGTGGAGGAGGAGATGCACTTCACTCATTGTTTCCCATCTTGTCTTCAAATATAGAAAAGTACGTGGCGTAATGCCACAACAGAAATGGCTGGAAGCTGCTCAACTTTAGGAATCCTTGAAGAAATAAAAACAAATTCATTGGAGGATATGACAATAGTGATTTAAGATTGTGTCAGACTGACCAGAGGACACAGTTAGATTGCATTAGACTTTACAAGTATAGTAATGGATAAAACATGATGTTTGTTTACAGTATAATAAAGTGTAAATAGGCTGTGTTAAGACTGCAAGCATCTGTTTAACACACATGCAGGTAATTGAGTTGCACAAGCTAATTGGGGGACAAGGTAATGGATTATTCCAGTTCAGGCCCTTTAACACAATTTCGCTTTCAACAGTTGTAACAGATTTCTCTTGAGAACTTCAAATGTGCAACTTAGCTGCACAGCCGAGGCCTAGCAATGACCCTGTTTGACCCTGTAATTCTTGTAGTATTCTCATCACATCTCCTGTCAAATCTGAAGGATGGAATATATCCCATGCTAGACCCACTTCATACAGGTTAAAATAACCATAGCCATGTCAGAACTGGCAGGTAAGCCGTGAACATTTATACAGTTGAATCCCTTTGATGTACTAGCAATCCATTTGAAGAAGTAAAGCAAATAGAATTTTAACAGTTTGCCATCTTATGTACAGAGGCTTACAATTTCACATAGTGCCATCCAAGGCATTTCCTGCACATGAGACAGCTTATTTTACCTCATAAATTATATTTTAATCTGCCATTACACAAAGATACATTTGTATAAATAATTCCCAAGGTACATCCCAAGGAATCCTATTAAAATAAACAAATGTCTGGTATCCAAGCACCCCAAAACCTGCTACAACTCCAGATTACAAGAAACTAATGTATGATCTGACGTAAATCTAGATTCAAATGTTCTATGGCTATAAATCAGATAAAGTGTCCTGAAGCAACTATTTTAGATTTTAATCAATTAGAGATAATCTATTTTAAACTGGGTTACCACACCTTTCAAATATGTGTGTGTGCATATATAGGGCAGATACTAGATAATAAAAGAGCATTTTACAAAAACATTTGCAGACAAAAGCAGCTTTGTAACAAATCCTTTTGGAATTTCAGTTTAAAGAAAAATAATTTCTTATTTCTTATCCAGCTGTGTTTTTAATGGGCAGGACTCTCAATCCATCAAACTGATGCAGTTTATTCCTATGCTCATTGATTATCAACAGGGGTTGGTGAAAAATGTTACTCATGGTTTGGATTCTTGGCAACTATTCAGCTTCTTTGCCTTGCAGATCGAGTTTCAAGAGCCAGCTCCAAATGCAACAACACGACAACTGTGTACAAGCCTCTCGGTCCCCCTGGAGTCTCAGCACGCACAGTCAGGTCTGCCTTTCATGAGAAAAATATCAAACAGAAACCACTAATTTCCCAGTTAATGAAGTCAGTATTAGGCTTGTTGGGACTACTGGCTTTTCAGTGGCCTAGAAAATGGGTGACACTGGTGTGAACTGGGCGCAGGGAACGATCCTTGCATTGTATAGGCCCAAGGCCCACCTGATATTGGGCCTCATTTAAATGAGAGCGGCGAGTTGCTGGGCATCCCTCGGAAGCTTGTTGGTGAATCGACATTAGATTTTAGGCTGCTACATCGCAGGCAGCAGCCCACAGTTAGGGAAGCAATCTGGAGGGAGGGTACGATTGGAATAGCCCGGGCAGTGGGGGGTGGTGATCAGATGGGAGGGGGGCCGAGCAAAAGCTGGAAATGGGCTTCGGCATCACACTGGAGCTGGGAGGAGCCCAGCTACTCAAGTAAGAAACAAAATCATACAGAATTTTTACTGTTTGAGGCATGACTGAGCGATGCTTCCATCACAGATTCGGCCTGTGGAAGCTCAATTGTGCATCATGCTGATTATGCCTCTGATTCAAAGGGAGGAGCCACTCCTCCAGATCTGTATGACTTCTGCAATGGCCGTATCAGGAAAAAATGAGTCAGAATTTATTGCAGAATAGTCAGCTTCTGAAGTTAAGAGTTGAGAAAAGTGGAGCAGTTGCCGATTGAACAAATCGTACTTTTAATAATCTGCAGCATTTTAATTCTGATAATTAAAAGCAAAATCTATAGACAATTTCAACGATCCTGAATGGCGGCTGGGAGGACCCTCGAAGGGAGCACAAGTCGCAGAATTGGTGCTTTAGTGTTGCAGCCCTATCTCCGACCCACACTCCCTTTGAGCATGGCCTCTCACCTGGGAGGGCAAGATCAGCAAATTTACCTACGGTGTCAAGATTTCAAACCTCACTTCTATAAAGTTTGCCTTAAAGGGGCACAATTGTCATTAAAAATGATTTGGTGTACATGATATACATCACATTCTGGAATCGGCTGCTGGTAGGTAATTGCTACCTCCCTTCCTGTGGGGTTCGTGCCCAGCCTCTCTTTGGTGTCCCCCCATGACAGCACCACTGAAACCTTAATCACTTGAAATTCGTGAATATTGTTACTTAAAAAAACTAGATTCACAGGCATGTGTCACATTGCTCATTTCATATGGTGCATTATGAGAAGTGAAAAACTTGTACATCCATCATCTTTAGTAATCAGGCCTGGAATGAGTTAATGCTGTAATGAATGTTATTAAATCCCGGCTCCACATTCATAGATCTCTTGCTATTGGACTACAGTTCCTGTGGAGCTGATCCGAAGAAAGAAAGAACTTGCATTTATATAGCACCTTTCATGACCAAAAGTGCTTCATCGCCAATGAAATACTTTTGAAATAAAGTCTCCTTTGTAATGTAGGCAGATGTGGCAACCAATTTGCACACGGCAAGCTCCCACAAATAGCAAATGAGATAAATGACCAGATAATCTTTTTTTGGTGGTGTTGATTGAAGGATAAGTGTTGGCTAGAACATTGGAAGGACTGACATGGGATCTTTTACATCCACCTTAGCAGGCAGACAGGGCCTTTGTTTAACATGTCAAATGATTGCGGCACCTCTGGCTGTGCAGCACTCCCTCAGTATTGCAATGAAGTAGCAACCTAGATACTGAAGTATTTGGAGTTGTACTGAACCTATGACCACCTGATCTAGAGACAAAAGTGCTACCACTGCAATTAATAGAGTATTACAATGTTGCAAGAATTAACCTGTTAATGTATTTGAGGTCACATGTCAGAAACCACTGTGGAGGAGCTGCAGTGATCACGTTGAGCTGCTCATAGTCAGCGCCTGTAAAATCTGCATGAATAATTTCAAACCAGTGTTTGTGAGAATATATAAGTGGGACAGTGAGCTCAGTGTAACTTTACTTACATTGTTTATCAGGACCAATACTGTTCACGTTGCTTTTGTCAGTCTATTTCATTCACTTGTGTTTGATTTAATGTAACTACAGATGGGATGATTCAGGAGTTCATTAGTCTGCAAGAGGAGAGTAAAGCGTCAAAGAAGAGAATTGTGAGGATTGAAAATGATATTGAGTGTATTAGATCAGAACTAGGCAAACTGCAGATGGAGTGGGAACACAGACAGTACCACCTACTGACAGAATGGAGCGACACAAAAGAACAGGTAAACAAGCTATTTTCCCCTTTTCTTCTGTAAATACTAGTATTTCTTGATATTTAAACTTTTACTCCTAAGTAGCCATGACTAAGCCATCTTCACACTTAAACATTCAAGACCAATATCCATCAATTGAAAGTTATAACCAATATTGATGCCCTGCAAAATACAGACTTGGTAGATTCTGTCAGACACGCATATACACTCGAGTTACAGAGAGGGGACTCCATCCTGCTCTGGACTAGCACAATATCAACCTCTCCTGCCACACACACATCCATACACTCTCACTCACTCACACACACGTGTGCACAGGCACATACACTCACGCACACCACTCAAATGTGGCTGTCACTAAATAACAACATGCAAAGTAAGGAAAGCTGGAGCAGTTAATAATAAGTAAAGTCTTCAAATTGCTTGAAGGCATACATTATTTCATTATACTATTAGTTGAACTCTTGTGGAATTGCTTATTGTGAGTTGGAGGATTACTGTTTTAAAACAGTAGGAACGTTATCAACCTAGTGTGACACTTACAGAAAGTGTGCACTATGTGCAAGGTTTTTAATAGAGTATGGACATCATAATTCTTCCATTTTGTGGCAGTTTAGTTTGCCAGCAGCAGCTGTTATGATGAGTGGTAATAGCACCAGTTTAAAGCTGTGGTAGCTTTCACACTAAAGGTTTACTAATTATAGGTTAAAAAATATGTGCTGGAAATTTCAAATTAAAACTGAAACTGCGAGAAATTTAGGTCAGTCAACATTCGGAAGAAAAAGATCAGTTAACATTTCTGGTGAGAATCTTTATCACAACATCTCACCCAAAGTATAAACTGATCTTTAAGTGCTGACTGACCGCCTCTGTTTTTTTGCCTTTATTAATAGTTATATGATGTTATGGTTCAATTATCCTCATGATTATGAATAGCTGATTAGTGGGAAATAACACAAGGAAGATAATATAAAAATAACAAAAATTTGCCATTACTGATTGTATTCTTCAGGCATGCGATGAATGCAGTGAGCAGACAATGAAGAGAAAGGATTTGGATCATCCATTAACATTCACGATGCCAAAAGCAGCACCCCAGACTCAACATGTCACATGCCGACAGAGGAAGGACTATACAATGAGGGATGAAGTGGACAGGATGTGCAGTGAGACAGGTGCCTCTGAGTTAGAAGATGCAAACACTGATAGCTTCCACACTTCTGCAGGTTAGTGGAAAACCCACACTGGTCCCAACATGTATCCGCTTAACTTTGCTTCAAGTACAGTGCAAACATACTAAATCAAAAATTGCCTTTGAATAAGTGATACATCTGAATTAACTTGCAAACCACAGGCAGGTAGACCGTCAACATCATTTTTATGCAAATTTTTTTTTAAGAGAGTTACTGCAAGAACATTGAGTTGACAGTTGTTTTAGGTAACGTCCAAACAATATTGAAGAATTGCTTAGGTGTATTTGATTTTCTCAATATATAACGTTGGCTATTGGGGTAACTCATTTAAATGGAGACCAACTAGCAAGTAAATAGTGAAAAGCAGTCGCAGAGCAATGTGTTGATTGTCAGAAACCTTTAACTGCAATGACCATGTGATGTGAACAACTTTTATCACGATCTTAACATTGATAAACCCAATATTGAGGTAGCAATGCACTGACATCCTAGAAAATATTTTATAAATATATAAAGAGTAAAAGGATAGTCAAAGGAAGGATTGGGCCAATTAGAGGCAGAGGGCATGGCTGAGGTACTAAATGAATGCTTTGCATCTGTACGAAAGAAGAGGCTGCTGCCAATATCACAGTAAATAAGGAGGAAGTAGAGAAATTGGATATGATGTGGAGATGCCGGTGATGGACTGGGGTTGACAATTGTAAACAATTTTACAACACCAAGTTATAGTCCAGCAATTTTATTTTAAATTCACAAGCTTTCGGAGGCTTCCTCCTTCGTCAGGTGAACGATGTGAAAATGATATTTTCACATCGTTCACCTGACGAAGGAGGAAGCCTCCGAAAGCTTGTGAATTTAAAATAAAATTGCTGGACTATAACTTGGTGTTGTAAAATTGTTTAGAAATTGGATAGGATAGGCATAGATAAAGAGGAGGTACTTAAATGGCTGGCAATGCTCAAAGTAGAAAAGTCCTCCAGTCCAGATGGGATACATCCTAGGTTGCTGAGGGAAGTAAGGGTAGAAATAATGGAGGCTTTGGTCACAATCTTTCAATTCTCCTTGGATATGGGAGTGGTGCCAGAGGACTGGAGGATTGCAAATATTATGCCCCTGTTCAAAAAAGGGGAGAGAGATAAACCAGGTAACTACAGGTCAGTCAGCCTAACAACGGTGGTGGGGAATCTTCTAGAAACCATAATCCGATACAAAATTAATTGTTACTTGAAAGAACATGGGTTAATAAATGAAAGCCAACACTGATTTGTTAAAAGCAAATTGTGTCTGACAAACTTGATTGAGTTCGTCAATGAAATAACGGAGAGGGTTGATGGAGGTAGTGCAGTTGATGCTGTGTATATGGACTTTCAGAAGCTGTTTGATAAAGTGCCACATAATAGACTTGTTAGCAAAATTAAAGCCCATGGGATTAAAGAGACAGTGGCAGCATGGGTATATAAATGGCTAAGAGACAGAAAGCAGAGCGTAGTGGTGAACGGTTGTTTATCAGACTGGAGGGAAGTATACAGTGGTGTTCCCCAGGGATCAGTATTGGGGCCACTGCTCTTTTTGATATATATTATTGACCTGGACTTGGAGTTAGTGGGCATGATATCAGAATTTGCAGATGACACAAAGCTTAGAAATGTAGAAAACAGTGAGGAGAATAGTAGCAGACTTCAGGAGGACATAGACAGACTGGCGAAATCGGCAGACATACAGCAGATGAAATTTAATGCAGAGAAGTGTGAAGTGATGCATTTTGGAAGGAAAAATGATGAGAGGCAATATAAACTAAATGCTGCAATTTTAAATGGGGTGCAGGAACTGGGAGACCTGGGGGTTCACATACACAAATCTTTGAAGGTGGCAGGACAAGTTGAGAAAACTGTTAAAAAAGCATATGGGATCCTTGGCTTTATAAATCAAGGTATTTAAGAGTACAAAAGCAAGGAAGTTATGGTAAACCTTTATTAATCACTGGTTAGGCCTCAGCTAGAGTATTGTGTCCAATCTGGGCATCACACTTTAGGAAGGCCTTGTCGAGGATGCAGAGGGAATTTACCAGAATGGTACCAGAGATGAGGGACTTGAGTCATGTGGAGAGACTAGAGAAACTGGGATTGTTCTCCTTTAGAGCAGAGAAGATTCAGGGGAGATTAAGGAGGATTTTGATAGAGTTGATGGTGAGAATATCTTTCCACTGGCAGGAGGGTTGGTAACCAGAGGAAACAGATTTAAGAGAATAGGCAAAAAAAAAAATTTACGCAGCAAGTTGTTAAAATCTGGAATGCAGTACCTGAAAGGATGATGGAAGCAGATTCAATAGTAACTTTCAAAACTGAATTGGATATATACTTGAAAAGGAGAAATTTGTAGGGCTATGGAGAGTGGGACTAATTGGATAGCTGTTTCAAAGAGCCGGCACAGGAATGATTGGCTGAATGGCCTCCATCAGTGCTGTATGATTCTATGATATTCCCTTTAATTGAGTGTGACCATTAACAGTGTGTTTGTTAACTACAATATTTCTTCAATGCTCTGAGCTTATGTAGTTAGATTGGCTGTGTATACCTAGCCTCATAATTTATTATACTGACATCTTTTGTTGAATGAATCTAAGCTGCTTCTGGTCCTTGTTTGAGAAGTCAGTGTGCCTTATTTGGTTTACATACTGGTATATATGGGCCTAGCTAATTACTTATACACATTGATCAATCAACTGTTCTGTTTCGGTATTGTTTAATGGTAACTCTTTTTTGATAAAGAAATTTTAATATGTTTTGTACTTTTAAGTCGTTGGATACCAATAGTTTTACTGCTTTTGATTTGAACATTTATTGTTAGAATTGGTAAAATCATTTTCATTTTGTTAAAAGCTGTTTGTATATTTTATTTCCGTTTCAGTTGAGTTGACAGTCATGAAGTTGAAATTAAGCTGCTTTTATGTGGTGTGAGACTCACACTAACGGCACTGGCTCCTGCCCTGCAGGACTATTATGGCTGGCTGAAACTTGAAAGTAAGCATGCTGGAATTTGCTAAGCCAGTGGCTGGTAAACCCCCAAAAGGCACCACCAGCAAAGATCTGAGTGCAATCTAAAAACAGCTTTAGATCAACACATTCCTGCTTGTTGCTCTAAAATCTGCCTCTTCAGCAGGGCTGGATTAACACACAGGCCACCTAAGCACATGTTTAGGCGCAAAATGGGAAAGGGAGAGCAATATTGAGTACGGCTTAATTTTATACCGTGCCTATGGCTGAATAGGTTCTTTTTTCAGGTCCACTCCTGTGAAATTTGCAGGGCTATGGAGTAAGAGCAGGGGAGTAGGACTAATTGGATAACTCAGAGCCAGCACAGGCACAATGGGCCGAATAGCTGCCTTCTGTCCTAAATCATTCTATGATAATGACACATACAGAACAGGAAGGGCCCAAGCTTCGTTCTAGCTCGTGCTTACGTAGCTGATTTCAGCATTGGCAGAGGAGGAGAGTTTCTGCCCCTGCTTCCTGTTGCCAATTGCCATCCACTGAACTCATCTTCATGACAGGAGGAAGAAGCAAAAAGCTGTAATGGTTTCTTATTTGTTTTTAATCTTTGAAACTACTTGATAGAAAATTTATTTAACAGCACAAGTTTGAGACATCAGAAAATAATCATGTTGTAAACATAACCTGGATTTTAGCAATTTTCTTGCTCTTACCACAAAGCATACGACAAATCAATGAACTTGTGTAAAAGTGTAGAGTGCATGCACCCTCCTGCAGAGGGTTACAACACCGCATTGTTTGACCGTTGCCATGGTGCCTATTTTGCCGATCGAGTCTTCATTTGCTTTCAAGAGCGTATTTACTGCCCACGAGTTCTGGCCTGCACTCTATTGCAAATGTTACCATGACTACATTTCTAAAATCAAATATAAAAACAAACAAAAAAAAAAAGCACAATCAGAAATCACAGGCGCAGTTTACTCATGTGTCATTCTAAAAATGAAGGAGGTGCCAGCCGATTTTCCATGGAATAGTGGGATGTGTGTTTGCACCTGGGATTCCCACGGGCTAAGAATTGCTGTATGTGTTGTAATGTTATAAATCAGTTTGTGAAGACTTTCCCTGTTCACCATTTCTATTGAAGGCTCCAAAAGAACAGATTAAAAGTTCTCCTGGATATACTGAACAGAGGAAACCTTCACAAATGTGTCTCAACATAGTGACCAGAGGAATTCTTGCTCTATTGTGATGTGGAGATGCCGGTGATGGACTGGGGTTGACAATTGTAAACAATTTTACAACACCAAGTTATAGTCCAGCAATTTTATTTTAAATTCACAAGCTTTCGGAGGCTACCTCCTTCCTCAGGTGAACGATGCGGAAATTCCGCATCGTTCACCTGAGGAAGGAGGTAGCCTCCGAAAGCTTGTGAATTTAAAATAAAATTGCTGGACTATAACTTGGTGTTGTAAAATTGTTTACAATTGCTCTATTGTGAACACAGCTGCATTAGCAGGCGGCAGGAGAGGTGTCGAGCACAGAAACTATCTTCCCAGTAAGAAAGGAGGGAAAATCAGAGGCTGAGTTTCAGGGGTGCTCTTTCATGCTTCCTGGTGGTTGTGGGTTCAAATCCCACTCCAGAGACTTCAGCACATAATCCAAGCTGGCACTTCAGTGCAGTACTGAGGGAGTTCTGTACTGTTGGAGGTGCCGTCTTTCAGATGAGCTGTTAAACCAAGGCCCTGTCTGCCCTCTCAGGTGAGCGTAGAAGACTCCATGGCATTATTTTGAAGAAGAGCGGGGGAGTTCTCCCCAGTCTCCTGGCTAATATTTATCCCTCAATCAACATCACTAAAACAGATGATCTGGTCATTATGTTATTGCTGTTTGTGGGACCTTGCTATGTGCAAATTGGCTGCCACATTTCCTACAAATGTAAGGAATCTTACAACACCAGGTTATAACCTGGTGTTGTAAGATTCCTTACATTTGTCCACCCCAGTCCATCACCGGCATCTCCACATCACATTTCCTACACTTCAACGGTGACTACAGTTCAAAAGTTCTTAATTGGTTGTAAAGTGCTTGAGGCCGTCCTGAGGTTGTGAAAGGCGCTATGTAAATGGAAGTCTTTCTTCTTTCACTTGCTGAATGTCAGTGGGTCAACTCTGCACACTTTCAGAAGTAAAGTGATGCACGAAATGGCGGAGGTGGGGGAATCTGAAAGAAGAGAAACAAAAAACTTTAGCAAAAGCGATAAAAAATAAATGTGGTGGTTAAGATCCATATAAACAGTTAATAGAATGACCGTGTCCATCCAACAAATTCTAAGAAAACACGTTATTTTGTCTGTTACGTATAATCTAAAAAAGCAGCAACTCTATGAAAGAATGTTTGGAAACCCTTTTTAATATAATGGGAGAAATCATGTTGGATTGCATCATTTTTTTTCTCCATCTTACCATCTGTCACTTGTGAGTCAGGCTATTCTGACAAAAATGACGCACGACACTTTGGGCACTTGTCCCTACTCCAGCAAACACTCTGCCAGACACTCCTCATGAAGGAAATACCCTTTAACCTCTAGGCACTGAGGCGTCGATCTAAAGAGGCCTATGTTAATAAAAACAGAGGTTATATAAATTCAAGAGGTTGAGCTAGTTTCCTTGCACATGGAGAATTAAGGCCAAGTGTAGTTAGAGCAGGTGTTGGACAGTGGGGGTTAATTGGACCACATAACTCAGTCCCCCTATTAAAGCCATACATTCTGTCCTTATTTTTATATACTTTGATTTTATATGATTGTGGGAGAGGCCAAAATTAGGGGCCATAAATATAAGACAGTCACCAATAAATCCAATAGGAAATTCTGGAGAAACTTTACAGAGAGTGGTTTAAATGTAGAACTCGCTACCACAGGAAGTAGTTGAGGCGAATAGCGAAGATGCACTTAAGGGGAAGCTGGATAAACACATGAGGGAGAAAAGAATTGAAGGTTATGCTGTTTGGGTTAGATGAAGTAGGGTGGCAGGAGGCTCGTGTGGAACATAAACACCGGCATGAACCAATTGGGCCGAATGGCCTGTTTCTGTGCTGTACATTCTATGTAATTCTACATTATTATTTGTAGTTACACGGCAAAACTTACAGGAATTTGGGAAGCAGAGAAGTAGAGTTGGTTGGAGCACAGGAGTTTTTGCAGTACAGGCTGAGGAACTGGGAGTTGCAAAACTATGGTGTTACAGTGCCTTCACTGGCTGGAGGGTGTAATTACGTGTGACAAATTTACATAGGTAGTTTCTATTGTAAATGTGGACATAGGAATTGCTGGAAATGCTGAAAAAGTTGATACAAAAATGTGACAGTAGGAACTGCACGCAGATGTAAGATTTTAATACATTTTGGATTATTTATTAAAAGTGTATATATTTCCTTAATAGTTAGTACAGGTATTTTTATTAATGCCACTGTGTAGGTAATAGTCTGCTGTGCTTATATTTACTTTGACAGATTTCATATCACAGCTTCATGAAAGTGACCACGGGGAGGTGATGTCATTCACAAGCGAGCCCTACGTCAAGCACCATATCACTGCAACGCCCTTGTGCAGCCTTCCATGTGGGTCCACCTCTCTCACCTCGTCTGTGGCAAGTTACAGCTCCTCCAGACCTGGATCCAGTGCATCACTCCCATACAGGTTGGTTGTCAGAACCACAGGAACGTAGGAATTGCTAGACAAAAAAAGAACAAGGTCCATCTAGTTCGCCATCTACCATCCTGGTAGTCACATGATACAATGATAATGGAGTTGTTGACGAATCATAGCAGTCAATCTCCATCAATTAGCCTATAACAGATCCAGATAAGACATGAGGAAAATGTCACTGGTGGACAGATTTGGAAACCATGGCCTAGAAACTTGGTCCTGAATGTTGAGGCCCAAGGCATCCCCGAAATTGGGCCTTGGACCTCATTTCCATTGAGCCACCGAGCTGCAGAGAGTAACTGGCATCTCGCTGATGAAGCATGAATGAATAGTGGGCCACTGGTGGTATCATAGTGGTCCTCAGGTAAATCAGGAAGTGGGGGTGACCGGGATGGGGGGGCTTTTTGCGTCTAGAGGGAGCGACGATGTGGTGGGGGGGGGGAATCAGCGATCAAGGGAGAAGTGGTGACACTCCAGCCACTTTCCAAGGCACTGCATTACAAGTGGCTGTGAAGTTCACTGCAGCCCTGAACCATTTTGCCTTGGGCTCTTTCCGAGAAACCATCTCTTGCTTTGATGGTAACAAAAATGAATGGGGACCATCATAACTTCCATGAGTCTGGGATGAGTCAGTTCACTCTCACTGTCTCAGTTTGTGATATTCCACAAAGTGGCTGGTCTGGCTTTAATACACGTCTTAGTACCTGATCCCTTAACAAATAAACCCTTTGTCTCAGCAGCTGTTGCACGTAGCTCTAAAGTCAATTTGAAAATCTGTGTAAAGCCACTTTGATTTATAACATGCCACTCAAATAAAACTTGCTTCCAAATCCTATTTGGTGTCAGCTGTGGCTCAGTGGCAGAATTCTCGCCTCTGAGTCAGAAGGTCATGGGTTCAAATCCCGCTCCAGTGACTTGAGCGCAAAATCCAGGCTGATGCTCCATTGCAGTACTGAGAGTGCTGTACTGTCGGAAGTTAAACCGAGGACCTGTCTGCCATCTCAGGTGGATGTAAAAGATCTCGTGGCACTATTTCAAAGAAGAATGGGGGAGTTCTCCCTGGTGTCCGGGCCAATATTTATCCCTCAACCAACGTCACTGAAACAGATTATCTGGTCATTATCACGTTGCTGTTTGTGGGACTTTGCTGTGCGCAAATTGGCTGCCATGTTTCCTACTTTACAACAGTGACTACACTTCAAAAAGTACTTCGTTGGCTGTAAAGCGCTTTGAGAAGTCCTGAGGTTCTGAAAGGTGCTATATAAATGCAAGTCTTTCTTTCTGCGGAAAGATGACTAAAATATCCTGAAATGTGACAGTCCTTGGTCTCAAATGTCAGAATAATGCATAGTATCTTTTGTGTTGTCTATTTGAAACTTCTCACTTGGTACAACAATGGGAATCTCACCTTGACAGTCATTTATTTGTACCTGTGTTTGAATGAAGCCAGGAAATATGTATGTTTATGTTTATGTTTTCACTAGTGTATTGGTGGATTTGTTTTCATCCTATCTTAGTATTCTGTGCAAAGAACCAGTCTACAAGTCCAGGAACAAGAGGGGAATATTTCTGTTGAGTTGAGTACTGGGTGCGGGTACACAAACACCATCTCTCTGTCATAATAACTAAGAGGTGGGCAGTTGGCAATGGTGGTTTACCATTCTAAGATGTGCCAACATGGCAAGAGTGGGAAGCAGAGATCAATCACTTCCCCTACAGAGAAGGAGGGATAAACAGAATGCCAGTCTCCTTTAGCTACTCTCGTGCTACCTTTTGGTGCCAGCAGGCTGTCATAGAGCTGCATTAGAACAGGTCACCCGCTTGCTGTCTAGGTTGGGAATGGTGCATGGTTTGGGAGAGTATTGAGAGGGGAAGCAGAGAAAAATATGGTGCTTGCTTCATGCGGGTCCCATTGTGATAGAAACAAATACTGCCTTGTGCGTCCAACTAATCCCATTTCTTGGCAGAGTTGATGAAAAAAAATGTTTTCCGTGTATTTCGTGCAGGATTAATTAGTTTCTTGGAATTCTGCCTAAGGGCCTTTTTAAGTAAATGTTTATGGAACTAAAGTGTACTTACTGGTAAGAAACTGTGCTTTAATTCTGATGCTTCAAAATGGCTGCCAGAAGATTGTGGTCCTCTTGTGCAATTGCTATTATTTTGGTTGTGGGTTTGGAAATCGAGGGCGCTGAGAGAAGCTCGACAGTTCCCCACACAGAAAGAAAATAAGAGGTAAACCATGTGTAAACACAAAAATATATTTAAAAGAGAGGTTTAAAAAAGGTCAACGTTCTTTTGAGAATAGCTTCTCCCTCCTTTGCCCATACTAAAATGGCTTCTGTCATTCTATGTCAACAGAGTCACATGTTCCCCGATAGCCCAGTGTGTAAATGCCAAGTGTGATGTGGTATTGAGCCACACAAAGAAAAGGGAAGTTCCAGGTTTAATCCCCGCCCAAGGCTGAATTAGTTAATCTCAATGACAATCATCAAGATGGCAAACTGATTCTATTCTTGGTATTATGTGCAGAGAATCAGCCTACAAGTACAGGAACAAGGCTTGTGGGCAGGAAAGGAGAGGAAATCAGACATCCAAGTGAATGCTGCTGAAATGTATGCACATTGTAGATAAGTGGGTAGCAGGGGTATGGTAGTGTAGTGGTTATGTATCCAGAGAACAAAGTTCAAATCCCACTATGGCAGCTTCAGAATTTGAATTCAGTTTAAAATAAAATTGGGGGGGAGAAATAGCAGTAAATTGTGACTATGAAGCTATCTAACTTTTAAAAGGGAACTGGATATATATTTGAAAAGGAGAAATTTGCAGGGCTGTGGAGAAAGAGCAGGGGAGTGGGACTAATTGGATAGCTCTTTCAAAGAGCCGGCACAGGTACGATGGGCCAAATAGCCGCCTCCTGTGCTGTATGATTCTATGAATGTCGGGTAAGGATGGTATTGTGGTCAGCTTTGATTCCCCTAATGGTTGAATATTCCGCCAGCACTCACTGACTTTGGCTGACACATGAAATTTAGCCACTTGGGTGAGGTACTGGAGTGCTCCCAGCACCTGTGAAATGTGTCGCATGGAGGGCAGTTCAGAAGAGAAAGGGGGGAGAAAAGGTCCATTACCAAATTTCCTTTGGACCAATCACAGTAACTTGCATTAATATAGCATCTTAAACATTGAGTTTTGAGAAGTGGAGAGGCAGAAAAGTTTCGGGAGGGAATTCCAGAGAGTTGGAGCGAGGCGACTGAAGGCTTTTCCAGCAATGTTGGAGCAGAGAGAGGATGGGATGCACATCAGGCTAGCATCGAGGAACTGAAGTGCGTGGGAAGGGATGTAAGACTGGAGGAAGGTGCAGAGATGGGATGGGAGACACGAGACCAATGTCGGCCAGTGAGGACAGAGGGGGGAGGGGACAGCGGGGGTGGAGGATGGGGAGGGGAGGGTGCAGGATAGAATATTGGCAGCTCCGTTTTGGACAAGTTGGGGTTAATGGAAAGTGACGGATGAGCAGTCTTGGAATGAATAGGATGTGGCATTTAAAACACAACTGAGTTGAAGAGGGTGACAAGTTTTCGCAAGGTTTGGTTGAACCTGAGTGAGTGGCTGGGGATTACAGCCTTTTTGGATATTTCAGAGGTCAAAGAAAGTAAACCTAAAATGAGTATGAGTGTGTGTGAGCGGGGGTGGGGGGCGCAGTTACAATATGTATAAAACTGAAATTATAAACTTTGTATTGACATTGGAGAGGTAAAGATTACAAACCTGTATCAAATACTCTGTTCAATGGTGTTTACTTGTGTTATAATGTTTCACTTTCATACTGAGACACACTGCTAGCATCAAATCAAACCATAGCACCCAAACCCTTATCCCACACCATGTTCCACTCACTCATTATTCCTCTCCTCTATGACCTACATTGTCTCATCCTCATATTCAAATCCCTTCATGGCCTCTCCCCTCCCTATCTCTGTAACCTCCTCCAGACAACTCCCGCAGAACACTCTTCCTCTGACTCTGGCCTCTGGAATTCCCTCTTTAAACCCCTCCCTCTCTTCCTTTAAGACCCTCCTTAAAACCCACCTTTTTGATGAAGCTTTTGGTCACTCTGCTTAATATCGCCTTAACTAGGTATCCATTTTTGTTTGATTACAGCTCTATGAAGCACCTTGGAATGTTTTGCTACATTAAAGGTGCCGCATAAAATGCATATGTTGGTTTCAGCCCACTGAAGCTCCTCTGGTACCCCAACCATTTTATAATCCATCTACATTTGAACATCCCTTATGATTCCCTCAGCACATTAGGCCTTTTACACCACTTGTGCATAATGTAAGTTTCAAACTGCTACTATAAATTGTTATCACTTCAGATTGGTAATAGTAACAGAATGACCTCCAGATGGTGCTGGTGAATCTCGTGAGGCGATTACTGTGCTGGAGCTGTGTTACCAAACCTTCTGTTTGACCCACAGTGGACAGGTTCTCTCAAAGCATCACAGAGTTGATTTGTTCTGTTTATGTCAAACAGAGGTCAGTTCAGACTCTAAATCAGCTGAAACAAAATAACATATTGGCAATAAAAATGGAATGTATCAAATCAGCGCTGACTTAAAAGGTAAGTTTCATTCAAGTGATGCTTTTAGACTGATAAACCACTGGTGAACTGATAATGGAATTCCCCTCGCCTCTTCATTGTACCACGCACCATCTGTTTTAGTCGCGGTTTCAATTAACAGAGTATTTTTTTGTTTTTTACATCCTCTGACGTGAGTGTGCACATGATGACTGATCTAGACGCACTTGCTGCTCAGCTGCGAGCCAGCAGTTCCACTCAGTCGTGCTTGTGCAGATTCAACTAGTGAGGCTGGGTTACAGAAATAGGTCTCATTATGAACTCGGTACAAGTAGGTTCAGTCAAACTTGGCTAAGCACTCAACCTCCAGCCTTATCCCTAGGTCCAAGATGCTTTGCAAAGCAGCACTGTGCCAACATCTCGAGTAAGTGGTGCTCTTGCAGTGCTTTTAATAAAAGCGCCCAAAAACACAACAGGGTAGAAATCGCTCAGAGCGGACAACCAACACTGCTCGCCGCACCATAGATTGATACTAACCTACAAACTTACCGCGGTCTTTTCATCAGCCGCTTCCTCGAATAGAAAGCGGAGAGGAGCCCAGCATTAGCTCCACCGAAGCTAGGATCCCATGGGAGAAGCAAGAGGATCACTCTGTCCCCTCAACCAATCAGATCGCAGCATTTTTGACAAGCTGTGTTAACTGTCTTTGCCGGCTTGGAATGTTAAACCAGGAAGTGAGAGGTTTTAAATCAATGTATAAACAGTTATAGACAGCGAAAAAAGAAAGGGTAAGAAATAATTGAATTAAATAAGAGAACGGAAAAGTAAAAAAAAATGTTAATTTAAAAAAAAATTTTAATGACCAAAAACGATTAAAATAAGGAGTAATGAGACTCCACATTTTTAAAAGTTAATTTTTAGTTGCTTGGCAGTCATTAAGACTTTATGGGCTGTTAAAACTTAGTTTAGACCTTTTATTTTTAAGCATACCAGTTTGGTGGCATAATTAGTTACTTTCCAGCTGGGCAGATAAGCAAGTTGGTGCTTTTTTAGTGATTTCCTTGATTGGAGCTTGCGATGTCCCTTTAATTCGCAGCTGTCATATCGCCGGTGAACCGCTAGGAGCAAATTCCGGATTTCCGCTTTTCACTGCACGTGCGAACGCCTGAACTTGGTCCTCGATTTTGCCACTAACAATGGAGAGTGCTGTTGAGCTCACTGTTATTTCGGGAGCGATTTCTACCCCGTTATAAAGTGCAAGCGCACACCGATATATCCTGCCAAAATAACTCAACTCTGCTATTTGACAGGACATGTGATCTGTATCATACACTATTACTGCACTGTTGCCTTTGTGATTAGCTATCTGGCTACGGCTGAATTCTTTATTTTCTGTTTACTTATAGTTCCCTCTCAATTTGTTTGTGTTACTTTTTCTCCTCCTTTAAGTGCATCCTCCTACGCCGTTCCCTGATCGGGAGGTCGGCTCAGTATCTTGCTCCCAGCTCTTTGCTTCCCTTTATGACAACTGAATTAATGTACACACCTACAGATTCTCCTGTGCATGCGTGTGCGCATGGGTGTGCTTGTGTAAAGTTAAAGAAAAGTTCTAACTGTCATTGGTTGCTAATGACAATTTGGTAAAAGAATTTTATTTTATATTTTTACATTTTCCATTGAAGCCACTGGAAATGAAAATCAGGAGAGATGTACAGCGAGCGGGTGGCTGAATTGATATCGCTCATTTCACATTGTCGCCCAAAGTCACAATTACCTCCTGTGTCTCCGGATGATGTTAACTTACATTGTTTTGAGTTCTAACTCTACACAATGAAGCCTAAGAGAACTAACTGCATACATTCTCTCTCTCTCTCTCTCTCTCTCTCTCTCTCTCTCAGATTTAAGGCAGATTTCGGAAATGATCGACCCCTGAAAGCATATGCACCTCGCTCTATCTTAGATTTACAGATCGGGCACAGAGTGAAGGTTATATTGCCAAATGGCAAAATTGGAGCGGGTGTGGTGAAGTATTTGGGCGGACTGCTTGCTGTGCCAGAAATATGCCTTGGAGTGGAACTGGATTTTCCTGAAAATGGCCTACGCAATGGAGTGTTCGCAGGACACTGTTACTTTCACTGGTGAGTAATGACAATATCAGCACGTGAACCATGTCAGTATGGAAACATTTGCTTTTTTGGGTTACCCTTTCTTTCCCCGCTCGGTTTGTCTTGATAAATGTGTCTTCAAATTCCAGGTTTATTTCTCAGCATAGTCCATCGCTGTTCTAGTCATCAGCATCTTAGATGTGGGATTGTGAGACCAGGGCCCAGAAACTCCGATGGTTTGGTAGAGCGTAAGTGCAGAGGATCTATGAGGATGTGGAGGGGAGGGAGGGGCAGAATTTAGGGAGGAGAGAGGCTCTGCAAGTTTGACATCCCATTTAGGATTTGCCCTATATTTCCCCAGAAGTGAGGTAGCATGTAAGATGCATCCACCCCGTGATAAAGTGCAGCCACATAAATGATGGGTTGAGGCCAGTACGACATCATCAGGACTAAATTCCATCATTTGCTCCCTAAGATCCATCAATCTAGTCGGTCCCCCTATCCAGATGAGGAAGGCTGATACTGAAATCTTAAAGGGCAATTGCTGTGTTTCATTGTGTTTTCGATAGAGGCTCGTAACTTTACTGTAGACTGGTCTTTTGCTAATTTTTTTCTTTGCTCTTCATTTTTGAGGCCTCATTTGGATGTCAACTTCGAGATTATTTTTGTTTGAGAAATTTCCTTAAACTATTCTGCACTTAGGGATGGGCAATAAATGCTGGCATTGCCAGTGACGTCCACATCCCATGGACAAATATTTTTTTAAAAACTATGGGTTTCCCGCTGGGGATTCCCCTCTTTGTGATATACATGTAGGAGGAGGAACAGCCAAGAAAGCTGCAAGGCCAGACTTGTAAGGCCGCAACGTAGGAGATCCTGGACCTCCTGCAGACACCCGGCCACCAGGGTGTATAGACCCAGACATATCGTATTTGACTATCTCCCTGGAGTTTTGCGTAATGAGGTTCTGGTTTTCTCCAGAAGCCCTGGAAAAGCTTTGCACCACCCTAGAGGGAGATTTGCAAACTTCCTCAAGAAACAGCAAGGAATTATTCCTGGACCACTGGCCCATTCCAAGGGGCAACAAGCGATTTCTACCAGGTCAATCAGTTTGCTGTCCATTCTTGCATAAGGCAAGTAATTCATGCCCTGTGTGTCAGGGCAGTCCTGTTGATTGCAACTGAATCGGGAAGAAGACAGTTGAGTGAGCATTAATTTTCGTTGGATCACAGGGTTTATGCAGAGTACCTTGGACATGAGTGTGTGGAACTATAGATTCCACTCGTGGCCATACGAGGCCCCACTGTCAACCCATACTGTTATGTTAACACAAAGAGATTTCACTCCCTTAATGTATAATTAGTTGATGACGACAGACACAAGTTTCTGCATGTCACTGCTCAGTGTGCAAGGAGATGCCCTGATTCATTCATTCTTTGGTAGTCCAGTGTCAGAATCAAGCACAAGACACTGACTGGCTTCTTTGAGACAGGGGTTATCTAATATTACTGAGACTCCTAACAACATTGAGAAGGACCACCCATGAAACTCAGGAATGCTACAGTGGGGCTCACTTCCACACTTGAATTAAAGTTTAACAGGCCACTGGCAAGCTGAAGGGAAAATTCAGGTGACTGGAGGGGCCTGGGGGCTTCCTTCAGTTTCCTCCCAGTGTTGTCTCATTAATTGTGGTGGCCTGCTGTGTCCTCCACAATTTTGCTCTCCAGAAAGCCCTGGAAATTGAGATCCCTGAGGAGGAGAGTGTCAGAAGCTCAATCCCCTGAGAGAGAGTAACTTGGACATGAGGACACAGCAGGGCCACGGACAGCTGTGAGACAAACACATCGGAGAGACTTTCAGTAATGTCTGGTCATATAACTATAATACATCAATAATAAAGATGCTCCACATAATTTAATTCTACAACCTCCTCAGAACATTAAAATCGGAAATCCAATAGGGGTTCTAAGCCCATTAATTTCCTTTTCAGTTTCGGTACAAATTTATGTGTTCAATTTGAAAAAAAACCCATGAACATCATAACAACATGCCTGACAACAACAATCATACAAGATTTCTGGAACTTTATAACTGAGAAGTCATTTAAACTCACCACCATTCACTACCCTTGTGGTTTTTTGATTTTTTTTCCTCAGTCCTATTGCAACATTTCTTCTAGTGACGCCCTGAGGGGCCTGGGATTTGAGATGTTGCCTGTTGTCCCATATGACTATGAGCCTCTTGGGACAGAGGCCACCAAGGCTGCAGTGTCTGTCCCCTGTCGTTTACACTGTTTCTCCAAGGTTTCAGCTGACCTTCCACCGAAGTTACGGCAGGAGATCGGGTGAAGTTCAGGGCGCTGAAGTTTTTCTTCACATATTGTCTTTTCTCTTGAATTTTCCTCTGATTCTGTCCTCTTGTCTCCTCTCTCCTGAAGTGCTGAGGTGTGGTGCAGACAATGACGGCCATTTGACACCTTGCTGAAGTGCCATTCTGGACTGGGAGTGCCAGCGTTCACAGCCAAACTCAAACCTGTGCTCACCCCAGATCCAGATCTGCATACGTCCAGCAGGGAGTCAGCAGATAACAATAAGAATAAGAAACCTTGGACAATTGTTTTTCCCCTCTCCCCTGCTCTAGCTGAGGCTAAATGTAGCACCTTCACTGCCATGCCACCTGAGATGGGCTTGCAATTTACTCACCGACTTATGCAGGTTTGAATTCCTATGCACCACCTAGATGATACTTGAACATTTGCATATTGCACATTCTTGGCTACCTGGTGCCTGAGATAGTTGAAAGAAACAATAAATCAATCATGTAGTTAGAATCTGGCCAACTTCTCTTTTAAACCTTACAAATTATGCCAAGTAGTTAAGTGCCTGGATTTCTTGCAATTTTAAACAGTACATCGAACTGTCATAGTTATACATTACACCAAAATCTGACAGAATGTTTGATTCAATGTAATGTTAGTGGTTGACTGCTCAGAATGAACTGATTGTGAGGCTGCCAGTGCCTTTTTCTAGAAGTTTACTTTCACCTCTCACAATTTTGGGTTGTTTTTCTTGTACCACTGAGGCTACCCAGCTTCATGTGTTGCTCTTTCAACTGGGGAGCTGAATTTGGGCAAGTAGGCCACACAAACCTATGAAGCCATGACGCTATCTTTCACCTGCCATTACAAGGTAGTGAGGTGTTAATTTGCTTTAAGGTGGAATGTCCCACAGAGAGCCAGAGGACAGGCTATCATTCAGGTGGAACTACACAGTGTTGGAAACCATAGGCCACAAAGCGTGCTGGGCTCATGGAAACATTTCTACCTGCTGAAAAATATTCCACCCCATTGCCTCTGGCGGTTTTCTGATTTTTTTCCATAGCTCTCCGTCTCTTTTGTGCCCACTTTATGTTGGAGGCACTGACTCAATCTGGTCCAATGCCCCTTGGATGCCATCACCCCGTTTCCTTGCCCATGTGGCTGTTACTCACATGTGAACCTATGCATGCTATCTGCAAGCTATTTTACCCAGGAGGGCATCAATTCCAATTTCGCTTGAAGTCTGGCAGGAATCACTGAATAGTGATCAGGAGCAGGGACCCTGGCAGAATGTTATCGTCTCTAGCCCAGGGATGTTAAGGCTGCTTATGGAATCCTAATATTGTCTCAACTGAAATCAGCCAACTCAGCAAAGAGATAGAAATTTGTGCGTGAAATGATAGTTTGGTGCATTTTCCTATTGTGACTATATGTGTTTCAACGGCTCAGCACAACACAAAGCCGATTCACCTCATTGATCACCCTTATTGAATAGGACCATACCTTAACCACAGTTTTTATGGGATCAATAGAACAATCTTTCCCTCAGGTAGCAGATGACTAGACCTAGCAAGTAATTCCTTAGAATACAGACTTGAAGAGTCTAGTAACAGGTTCAGTAGTTGAGAGCACAGACCTTCCTTGAGGGTTCAGCAGCAAGGCTGCGGTGGTGATGGGAGACAAGGCCCATATTAATGGCATAGGAGCCCTTAGGCTGAAAGTCTGAGGCTGTGTGGTGATCAGTCGTGCAAGGTTTTCAAGCAGGCAGTCAGACTAGTGAGGGACTGGAGGTCAGAGACTGGGCAGTCTGAAGATCAGGGGCTGTTGGTTGTTGATGGTCTACTGTTGCAGGAGGGCACAATGGTTCGGGGGGTGCTTGGTTGTCAGCAATGGTCCGGGGTGAAGCTGGCATCAGGCACTCAGCTTTGATTGTCTGTGTGGTCAGCATCTTCTGTCTTGATCACATGGGGTATCTGTTACTTCTTGTAGAGTTTGTCGTGCTTTCCTTGCTAACAAACGAGGCTATCAGCCCCTGGGTACTTCACTCTCTCCTACGCCTTGAATTTGGGGATGTGCTCGGCCAATGTACCTGCTCCTGTCATGGTTTAGGTTTCTTCCTCAGTCAGATCATTGGTGATAGCACTTCCCAATCACGTATTGGAGAAGGAGTAGGCTGGTGTATAATGGGCAGTCGCAGCAGGGGCAGGGCAAGGGCAGAGGAGATTGTGAGATTTTAAATTGGGTGAGATGCTGTGGGAGTGGGGATGAAATGATGTCCTTGAGAGCAGGTGCAGCAAAACCAGCAGAGGAGTGGAATTTCTGAAGGCAGAAAGTGACAACAGCATCTATTTTTCTGCTGTGAGGTTTGTGGCAGTCAAATGTAGGTAAGGAACGCCGGCCTAGGCAAAGCTTTTCAGTGCTGGGATTACGCTACAATAGGTCGGAGGTCCGTGTGGCCAAGGCCAAGGTGCCCGTTCAAAGGCACTGACGATCACATATCTGGGCCAGTAGAGACAAAGCCAGTTTAAATGGACAGTTTCAGTGACAAGTCTGCTAAAACTACAATGGGCATGCAAATAAGTTCAGCGGCAATGGTTGGGTAGAGGAGAACTGGCTCCAAAGATGCTTTGGTAGCGGATGAGGGCAGATTTAGGTGACAACTGCTTTGAGAGGAATGTCCTTACCAGGAGCCATCTTGTTTATATACCTGCAATTTCAACTGAACCTTTTCCATGGAAAAGCCCATAGTATATTACATAGAAATTACAACACTGGAATAGACCCTTTGGCCCAACCAGTCTCTGTTGGTGTTTATCCTCCAGACCAGCAGTTGTCCTAATCCCATGTGCCTGCCCTCCTCCCACATCCCACATCCCCTTATCCCCATTATCAGTTTATTAATTTTGTTAGATTTTTTTCTTGGAGGGTAGGGGGGCCTACAAGAATAGACCAAGCAGCACCTTTCATTCTAAAGTTTGTGCCAATACTGGAGAATGAAATGTTTGCATCAGTCTTTTACACTCACTGTCAGCAAGAAGCACTCTAAGGCAAGTTTATCTATCGACCAGCCTGGGCTGACAGTGTCAATTTGTACCAAATCATGGGCAGTTCTGTGGTGTGAATATGTGTATCGACTGGGAACTGCTTTGAGTTCACCCAATCCATTTTTATTAACTCTCTTCTGGGAGGCAAAGAGAGGTCACTGGGTTGGGTTCAAGTCCTAACTTCAGGAGGTAACAGTGTTGTAATCCTTTCACTCTTCCCCTATCTTCTGCCAAACAGGATGTTCTTATTACTGGGTTTCATTGTATATTTCATTTTACCACAGGCACAGACACTTTCACTGAAGTGGAGGCACACTGAGACTGAGATTCAATGCATTTACTCAGTGCTAAGGTTTTCCTGGACTCTGCTGCGCCAATTATTTCACCTATAACAATGAAATTCAGTGAAGCATTTGATAGAAATCAAAAAGCTCTTCTTCAACATCTAATGATTCTAATATTGGGACCGATCAGAAATAAGCTGCTTTCATAGAGTTGCTCTGGTTTTCCAACTCCTATTCCAATTCTTGCAATACATACAATGTTTGGGTTAGTCACTGAGATATTGTCCATTCCCTGTTCTCCTTTTTAGGAGCAATGCCTATTCAGTTTCTTTACTTTGTGTTTTGGGAGTATAAGAATATTGGCTCAAATTTTAAAAATGATTAAATTAAGAATTCACAGTTCCAGCAAAACTTCCTGCTTACCACATAAATGGAACTCTCCAGAAAGAGCTTTAAAAGACAAGATAATATGGTGAGATTCATGTATTTGAAATGTAGATTGATTTACATGCAGGTTAAAAATCATTCACTCAGACAAAAACACTGAGGGAAAAAGAAATAAGGTGCATCTCACGTACCCCTACATTGAAGGACTAGTATCATGGTGAGTGTACATCATTCTTGTACTTAGCCCTACACTGAAGGGTTAGTATCACAATGAGTATACACCATTCTTGTACTTGCCTCTTTGACCAAGCTTTTGGTCACCTGCCCTAATATCTCCTTATGTGGCTCGGTGACAAGTTTTGTCTGATAATGCTCCTGTGAAGCACCTTGGGACGTTTTACTACGTTAAAGGCGTTATATAAACACAAGTTGTTGTTGAAGGGTTAGTATCTCAGTGAGTTTACACCATTGTTTTACTTCATCCTGAAGCATTGATTTTAGCACCATCACCTCTGTGGCAGGAAACCCTCTGATTCAGTGAATGGTCACTTTGACCATTTTCTGTCTGCTTCGTGAATATCTTTGAACTACGTCTCTGGACATGGCATTTGTAAAGCATCAATCTGGAGGAACCCTCACAGCTTCACCAAACATTAGTGGTACATGAGCACAGGGAATATCTCAATGTAAACCCCAAGTACTGAGGCAGTTTTTCTCTCTCTAACCCATTTCTTCAATAATTGTAGCTACAGTCCCTTCCCACCATGAAGTCCTCCGTTTATTTATTTATGACAGATGTGCTGAGTTGGCAGTCGCTTAGGAGATTCCTTTGCAGGATGTCTGCTCTCCATTAATGGTGGCAGTGAGATTGGAGTGTGCACAATCTGTTTAAAGCTAATTGCAGGTTTTTTTTTTCAAAAGTACTTTGACATGTATAGCAACTGAGTCTATTCCCTATACCAAAAAAACAAACTACCTGATTTCTCATACAAGCTTACTCATTACTAACGATAAGATGCCCTCTGTCCTGGAAAAAGGTGCCAGCTGACATGGTGCTTCCAGCTGTGTATAGAGGTAGAAGAGACAGATATTTTTCATGGATGATCTGGGCAAGGAGACTTCAGAACTCAACCAATAAAAGAAAGCAATACTCAAGAGGTAGGAGTGAGATCATATACTTAGTTGAAATTTCCTACCCAACACCATATGGGAGCACCATCAACACAAGGACTGCAGCAGAGAATTAGCAGTTTCTGAGGTGTCAATTAAAAATGTCATAGCCCATTTCTTCACACAACACACTAAATTCATAGTGATTTATACCTGTTACTGTTTTTTGGTTCTCTTTGTTCTATATTTATTCTTTCTGAAACTTTATCTGCTCACCGATGCTCAGTTTGGGTTCCGCCAGGACCACTTGGCTCCAGACCTCATTACAGCCTTGGTCCAAACATGGACAAAAGAGCTGAATTCCAGAGGTGAGGTGAGAGTGACTGCCCTTGACATCAAGGCAGCATTTGACCGTGTGTGGCACCAAGGAGCCCTAGTAAAATTGAAGTCAATGGGAATCAGGGGGAAAACTCTCCAGTGGCTGGAGTCATACCTAGCACAAAGGAAGATGGTAGTGGTTGTTGGAGGCCAATCATCTCAGCCCCAGGACATTGCTGCAGGAATTCCTCAGGGCAGTGTCCTCGGCCCAACCATCTTCAGCTGCTTCATCAATGACCTTCACTCCATCATAAGGTCAGAAATGGGGATGTTCGCTGATGATTGCACAGTGTTCAGTTCCATTCGCAACCTCTCAGATAATGAAGCAGTCCGAGCCCGCATGGAGCACAACCTGAACAACATCCAGACTTGGGCTGATAAGTGGCAAGTAACATTCGCGCCAGACAAGTGCCAGGCAATGACCATCTCCAACAAGAGAGAGTCCAACCACCTCCCCTTGACATTCAACGGCATTATCATCACCGAATCTCCCACCATCAACATCTTGGGGCTCACCATTGACCAGAAACTTAACTGGACCAGCCATATAAATACTGTGGCTACAAGAGCAGGTCAGAGGCTGGGTATTCTGCGCCAAGTGACTCACCTCCTGACTCCTCAAAACCTTTCCACCATCTACAAGGCACAAGTCAGGAATGTGATGGAATACTCTCCACCTGTCTGGATGAGTCAGCTCCAACAACACTCAAGAAGCTTGACACCATCCAGGACAAAGCAGCCCGCTTGATTGGCACCCCATCCACCACCCTAAACATTCACTCCCTTCTCCACCGGCGCACCGTGGCTACAGTGTGTACCATCCACAGGATGCACTGCAGCAACTTGCCAAGGCTTCTTCGACAGCACCTCCCAAACCCACGACATCTACCACCTAGAAGAACAAGAGCAAGCAGGCACATGGGAACAACACCACCTGCACGTTCCCCTCCAAGTCACACACCATCCCAACTTGGAAATATATCGCCGTTCCTTCATCGTAACTGGGTCAAAATCCTGGAACTCCCTTCCTAACAGCATTGTGGGAGAACCTTCACTACACAGACTGCAGCAGTTCAAGGCGGCGGCTCACCACCACCTTCTCGAGGGCAATTAGGGATGGACAATAAATGCTGGCCTTGCCAGCGACGCCCACACCCCATGAACGAATAAAAAAAAATCTCCTTTGCCTTTATACTGTCTCCCAACAAGACCATGTCCTGTCTCCCCATTCCTCTTTTCCAACGTGATCCTAGTTCCTCTCTTCCCCCTTTTCAAAGTCACCTTTGCGACTGTCCGCTTTTGCCCTTTCAACAACGACTCTCTCCAGTCGTCTTTCTCTCTCTCCCCGCAGTGACCGTCCCCACTCTTTTCACTGCGATCTTAGAATACAATATGTTTTGATAGTAAGTAAATAATACAGATAACCACAGAAGATTAAAAGTATTACAGATGTTCTGACATCTAGTGCAGCTGTGGTTTCTCCCACAGTGCCCCCCATGTCTCTCTCCTCTGTCCCCCTGTATCACAAATGAGAATAAGATGTAGTTTGTAAATGAGGCACATTCATCTTCAGTTGCCTGTTTAAATGCTGCATTAAGGAGCAGAAATGATCACCTTATAATGGCTTACCTTTCCCGGGGTCTGTTGCTGTTCTAGTTTTTGTTCTCTTGAAAAACTGTTAATCTCTCTTTGATTTGTGCCTTCTGTTGATCATATGTACTCCCGACCAAGATTAGTCTGGTCTGACCTGAGACAAATAAAACTGCAAACATTAGAAATCTGAAATCAAAACAGAAACAACTGGAAACACACAGTTGGCCCATCAGCAGCTGTACAAAGAAAAGACAGGCTAATGTTTCTGGCAGAATTCCAGTGATTATTTCCTCTGGTTTTGATGAAGGATGTTAATCTGCCTTTACTCTTTATAAATAAAGGCTGAATTTGGCCTGAATCTGATTGAAGCCCTGTTTGCTGCTGCAGCTCACACGAGTTATGAGCTCCAATTAAGGTGCGGCCTGACAGTATAGACCAGGGGCAGTCTTTCCAGAGCTAAATTCACCATTGTATTACTGCCTGTGCACCATGGTTGCAACCCCCAAGTGCAGAGCCAGTGCATATACTCTTGACAGAAATCTTTCTTGTTCATACAGCACGGAGGAGGCCATTCAGCCCATTGTGTCTGTGCCGGCTCTTTGAAAGCTATCCTATTAGTCCCACTCCCCTGTTCTTTCCTTATAGCCCTGCAAATGTTTCCTTTTCAAGTATATAATCCATATACATGTTGAGTTATTTCCTCAGTTTATTTTTCTGTTTCCCTGTTCACAGTGCTTCAGGACAAATAAGCATGTCCCCTTCTGGACCTATTGTTCTCATGGGTAATTATGCAAATTAAGAAAATGACTAACAAGCCACAATTTGTCCCTGATACAATCAGGACAAATATAACCAGTTCAGCTATATGCAAATCTTGTTACATACAACTTTTTAAATTCAAACTTAATATGTTCTGACCTATTATTGCCTTTGTGTTTGATCATACAGCAAGCCCAGTCATGGAGTTTTTGTCAACTTTAGCAAAGTGTTGATGGTCCTCGAATAACAAGGATTCCTTAAAGGCTTCTGCATTTTAAGAAATCGAAAGTAAACACATTAACATCCGAATCATCGATGGAAATCCAGCCATCATCCAGTCTAAGTAATGAAATACAGTAAACCCACCATGTAACATGAGGCACCCGAACCACAGCTCATTTAGTTCATTGGACCAGAAATTGCGCAGAACGGCGAGGCAACGCTCGCCGCAGCTCCTGTGAATTTATTTAACGAAAATACTTACTGCGGGCTCTGTGGTGTCCAATTGCTTGAATTTGAACTTTGAACAAAATGTGCGCTATCAACCCAGCCTCTGAGCAGCGTGAGTTGCTGCGCGGCTGGAAAAGTCTGAGAGGAGAAGACACGCCCACAAAATCTGTCAAAAAGAGAAGTCTCGTCCACAGGTTCAAGCTGCATTGCTCAAGCAGCAAGCAGGCAAGCAGACTTCATTCATTGAAAGTTAGTATTCTGGATGTCATGATAAATAAAAAAAAAAATTTTTTTAAATAAAAAGCCAAAGAAATAATTGAATTAAATTAAAGAGACAGAAGGGAAAAGTTTTTTAAAAGTTTTTTTTTAATTTTAATTTTTTTTTTAAATGACCCAAAACTATTAAAATAAGGAGTAATGAGACTCCACATTTTTAAAAGTTAATTTTTAGTTGTTTGGCAGTCATTAAGACTAACTGCGCTTTTAAAATTTAGTTTTTTTAAGCATACCTGTTTGGTGGCGTAATTAGTTACTTTCTAGCTGGGTAGATAAGCAAGTTGCCGCACTTTCAGTGATTTCCTTGATTGCAGCGTGCACTGTCCCTTTAATTCGAAGCGGTCATATCGCTGGCGAACCACTAGGAGCAAGTTCCGGATTTCCGCGTTTCACTGCGCATGTGCAAACATGGGAACTTGCTCCTTCAATTCACCACTAAAAACTGAGAGCACTGTTGAGCTCCTCTGTTATTTCGGGAATGATTTCTGGCCCAATGTATTGGCTGCATTATTCTGCCTTGCAATGGGGAAGTGTCTGTTTCTGATCCTGTTTTAAAATTGTCAGTGATACATTTTGTCCACTGCTCATAAGTGTTTAGCTCCGAGATTATTTTTACAGTTTCTTTCAAGTTCTTTTATTGGAAGTTTTTTTTTGTTGAAGATTTTGCACATAGTACATGGAGGCATATTTGTAACATGCTTCTATATATTATGTGTGGAAATTTAAGACTTCTTAATCAAACCTACAATGCGCTGGCAGAGATGGGTTGAATGGCATCCAGATCCGTAATTCCCAATGTAGTGAGCCTCTGATCTTGACCAGATCAAGATCATTCCAGAGTGCAGATAACAGAGAATGGAAGGATGAGGTGAGTGGCTTTGCTGTGGCATAGATCCAGCTGGTGACTGAGTGACATTGTTGGATACCTGGGAATAGGTTGCCACCCTGGTTGGCCAGAGGCATAATGGCTAATGGGAATGGCATGAACCAAAAACACCATGTCCCAGGAGGAGATGGCAGGGCAAACTTGACTTTTGTTTGTATGGAGTTCTGCAGTTAATAATTTGAGTAAATTTTGAACAGTTGCTGGAATAAATATTAGTGTCTCCTTAAGGGGGTCTCCAATGCCTCCTTGCAAGGCTCTTATCCTAATACTGACCTCTTACGCTTTCATCTCCTCATGATCCTACTTCAAATTTTATGTCACATTTATCATATGGTGCTAATGGCAGTGGCTCCAAATTCAGCATCAGAGTAAACAAGACAGCGCTAATGCCTCTGTGACGCCATTTTATCTGAATGTGGGCAGGCTGTGAGCTCAGCTCAGCATGCCGCACTGCCATGTGGTTTTCTGCGTTCCCTATACAGACCTTCCCCATCGGGGGAGATCCAGCAGCCAGAAATGGAAGTTTGCAGCTTAAAAAACTTCATGCAAAAAGCTTGTAAATGGGTGAATTCCATAGTGCTTGAAATTCCCCAAAGCTATTGGACAATCACTTCAAGTAAAAGTGGTTCTGCAATATTAAGTGACATAAAACATCTACCTTTTGACAGTGATACTTCAAAGGGAAAAGAGTGAGCCTCAAAAAAATATTATTATAACCAAGCTCAAAGTACAATAGGTCATTTGCAGCCAGCCATGACACAGTTAGAATTGAGATTTTATCAGCACACAGAAGGAGATGGCTTTCTCACATCTATACACTGGCTGATCTGTTATGATGTTGCTCATGGTGAGTTGGAGGATATGCTGTTTTGCAATAATGGAGATGTTATCATCAGTATGATGGGTTAGTGTTAAAGGAAGTAAGCGTGACACAGGAAGAATGTGCTCAATACAAGACTTTCATATATAATGGGCCAGATCTTGCTGGAAAAATAATGCACAAATTGGCAAGCAAGTTCAGGGGATTAAGAAATACGGCACGAGTTGCTTTGCACAAACGACATCTCACTCTTAGCCGCCCCATTATTTTTAAGAACTTGCTGGATTTGCACATTAATTGACCATTAAACTCGCCGCAGAAGGTTAGGGCTGGAACTTAACAGTGGGAAGTACCTTTTTAACACGTGATAATCGTTAATGCAACGCTAATCAACCTCTTTGACCCAGAAAGGGAACAATTTTAACTGTTCAATCTCATTCCTGCATGTGGTCAATGGTTAGATTTTTAAAATGTCAAATTTTCAATTTTTACATTTTTCTTACATTTCCTTCCTCTCTCTTTTCTCTCTAGAATATAGAATCATAGAAGTTACAACATGGAAACAGGCCCTTCGGCCCAACATGTCCATGTCGCCCAGTTTATACCACTAAGCTAGTCCCAATTGCCTGCACTTGGCCCATATCCCTCGATACCCATCTTACCCATGTAACTGTCCAAATGCTTTTTAAAAGACAAAATTGTACCCGCCTCTACTACTGCCTCTGGCAGCTCGTTCCAGACACTCACCACCCTTTGAGTGAAAAAATTGCCCCTCTGGATCCTTTTGTATCTCTCCCCTCTCACCTTAAATCTGTGCCCCCTCGTTATAGACTCCCCTACCTTTGGGAAAAGATTTTGACTATCGACCTTATCTATGCCCCTCATTATTTTATAGACTTCTATAAGATCACCCCTTAACCTCCTACTCTCCAGGGAATAAAGTCCCAGTCTGTCTAACCTCTCCCTGTAAGTCAAACCATCAAGTCCCGGTAGCATCCTAGTAAATCTTTTCTGCACTCTTTCTAGTTTAATAATATCCTTTCTATAATAGGGTGACCAGAACTGTACACAGTACTCCAAGTGTGGCCTCACCAATGCCCTGTACAACTTCAACAAGACATCCCTACTCCTGCATTCAATGTTCTGACCAATGAAACCAAGCATGCTGAATGCCTTCTTCACCACCCTATCCACCTGTGACTCCACTTTCAAGGAGCTATGAATCTGTGCTCCTAGATCTCTTTGTTCTATAACTCTCCCCAACGTCCTACCATTAACGGAGTAGGTCCTGGCCCGATTCGATCTACCAAAATGCATCACCTCACATTTATCTAAATTAAACTCCATCTGCCATTCATCGGCCCACTGGCCCAATTTATCAAGATCCCGTTGCAATCCGAGATAACCTTCTTCACTGTCCACAATGCCACCAATCTTGGTGTCATCTGCAAACTTACTAACCATGCCTCCTAAATTCTCATCCAAATCATTAATATAAATAACAAATAACAGCGGACCCAGCACCGATCCCTGAGGCACACCGCTGGACACAGGCATCCAGTTTGAAAAACAACCCTCGACAACCACCCTCTGTCTTCTGTCGTCAAGCCAATTTTGTATCCAATTGGCTACCTCACCTTGGATCCCATGAGATTTAACCTTATGTAACAACCTACCATGCGGTACCTTGTCAAATGCTTTGCTGAAGTCCATGTAGACCACGTCTACTGCACAGCCCTCATCTATCTTCTTGGTTACCCCTTCAAAAAACTCAATCAAATTCGTGAGACATGATTTTCCTCTCACAAAACCATGCTGACTGTTCCTAATTAGTCCCTGCCTCTCCAAATGCCTGTAGATTCTGTCCCTCAGAATACCCTCTAACAACTTACCCACTACAGATGTCAGGCTCACTGGTCTGTAGTTCCCAGGCTTTTCCCTGCCGCCCTTCTTAAACAAAGGCACAACATTTGCTACCCTCCAATCTTCAGGCACCTCACCTGTAGCGGTGGATGATTCAAATATCTCTGCTAGGGGACCCGCAATTTCCTCCCTAACCTCCCATAACGTCCTGGGATACATTTCATCAGGTCCCGGAGATTTATCTACCTTGATGCGCGTTAAGACTTCCAGCACCTCCCTCTCTGTAATATGTACACTCCTCAAGACATCACTATTTATTTCCCCAAGTTCCCTAACATCCATGCCTTTCTCAACCGTAAATACCGATGTGAAATATTCATTCAGGATCTCACCCATCTCTTGTGGTTCCGCACATAGATGACCTTGTTGATCCTTAAGAGGCCCTACTCTCTCCCTAGTTACCCTTTTGCCCTTTATGTATTTGTAGAAGCTCTTTGGATTCACCTTTGCCTGATCTGCCAAAGCAATCTCATATCCCCTTTTTGCCCTCCTGATTTCTCTCTTAACTCTACTCCGGCAATCTCTATACTCTTCAAGGGATCCACTTGATCCCAGCTGCCTATGCATGTCATATGCCTCCTTCTTATTTTTGACTAGTGCCTCAATCTCCCGAGTCATCCAAGGTTCCCTACTTCTACCAGCCTTGCCCTTCACTTTATAAGGAATGTGCTTACCCTGAACCCTGGTTAACACACTTTTGAAAGCCTCCCACTTACCAGACGTCCCTTTGCCTGCCAACAGACTCTCCCAATCAACTTCTGAAAGTTCCTGTCTAATACCATCAAAATTGGCCTTTCCCCAATTTAGAATTTTAACTTTTGGGCCAGACCTATCCTTCTCCATAGCTATCTTAAAACTAATGGAATTATGATCACTGGTCCCAAAGTGATCCCTCACTAACACTTCTGTCACCTGCCCTTCCTTATTTCCCAAGAGGAGGTCAAGTTTTGCCCCCTCTCTAGTCGGGCCATCCACATACTGAATGAGAAATTCCTCCTGAATACACTCAACAAATTTCTCTCCATCCAAGCCCCTAATGCTATGGCTGTCTTAATCCAATCTTTCTTTCCCCTCTCTTTATTTCTCTTTCTGTAGCTGATTTCACCCTCTTTCTCCATCAATCCTCTGTTTCTTTCTCAATCCTTAAATCTCATTGGAGATACACTGTTGGTCCTACCGTTCACCAAGGTTATAAGCTCGCACTTCCAGCAAGTTATGGCGCAAAAACATTTTGAGCTGAAGGGTGCAGGAAAAAGTCTGTCTAATGCGTACACCAATATGTATTTGTGTGTCTGTGTGTGTTCTATTTTACAAGGAGTAGGATGCATAACAACAGGTTAATTTTCTTAGCCAAGAAATTGTGAGCTATACTCGAGGGGAATGCATCTGTTTTTGAATGATACGATATTTTATGACAAATGGAATTAAAGGGGCATTGTTTCCATGAACTTGTATTTGGGTAATCTGTTATCATTTGCTAAAACACCTGGAGGTAGAATTTGACTCTGTGTGAGTGACATCAATGGAAAAATTAAGACCCCTGATTAAACTGCTGTTTGATCTACTATAATTTCTGCAATCTGTTCCTTCTTTCTTTCCTCTTCATAGAATACGTGGCACACTGATGGAACATCCTGCCACCTCGATGATGTCTTAAAAACAGTCTCTAAAGCACAGAGAAATAATTCATTATTTCTATCTCAGAGGAAAAATCAGGATGGTATTGATGAATCGGGAGAGATGCGAAACAGGCTGCCGATTCACTATCACCCATTTTACACTATTGCACAAAGTCAAAAATTACCTACTGGTGTGAACCCAGGTCAAAATGCATCATTTGCACGTGATGATAGGGATGCCGCAGGTCTCTGCTACCTCTTCAAAACAAAGGATTGGAAAACATTTTTTCCTCCGTGAAGGCTGTGCCCCTTTAATGTATCAGTGCAGAACAGAATAGACCAGTAGTTGTGCTGCAGACCCAGCGAACCGGAAATGGCAGTCAGTCTGCATCTCAGCACCTTTTTGACTGCAGTTTACGTATCTTTCCTCGCAGCACTGTTGCATCACTGTGCCCTCCACTGTGTGTTACCAGGGAAAATGTCTTGACACCATCTCTTCAGCAGTGCAGGCCACTGGCACTCCTAATTGTAACAGTTCTTCCCAAAGTAAGCTCCCAATTCTTTTTACTTAGCATGTACTTATTTTTTATAATGGTCAGGAAATCACGTACGTGTAAATAGCTGCCAAGCTTTCAGCACAAAATATAGGCTGACTCTCCAGTGCAGTACTGAGGGAATCTGCATTGGAAAGAATAGATATTAAGGAATTGTGCATTTCTTTCTTTTTATGGGGACTGTGCAGTACCAAAGTGTCAGTTTATATAAGCATTTTTACTTCAGGCCATGTGACAAGTTTGCAATAAACAGAGCATTAAGTGGCTTCTTTGGTTTGGTTCCATTTGATATATTGCATGGCCTGCAATAGATCACCAGTTTTCTATGAAGGATTTATACAATCACCTGGACATTTGAGGAATGACAAAGCTAGTCAACACAAATATGCAGAAAACTTCATCGATGCCATCCTGATTTTTCCTCTGAGATAGAAATTTCTCTGTGCTTTAGAGACTGTTTTTAAGACATCATTGAGGAGATAAGAGGAGATAGGATGTTCCATCAGTGTGCCACGTATTCTTTGAGGAGGAAAGAAGGAACAGGTTGCAGAAATTATAGTAGATCAAACAGCAGTTTAATCAAGAGTCTTAATTTTTTAAATTAAGAAATCTAAGTCAAGTGCAAAAATTGGATTCCACTAAGTTTTATAGAGGTGAGCTAAATCTAAATAAAACAAACATCTGTTTGTCCATGACAACTTATTAGTGTGACATAAAATAATGCACAGATGTAACACGACAGAGACATTACAACAGTGACTACACTTCATTGGCTGTAAAGCGCTTTGGGACATCATGGGGTCATGAAAGGTCTTTTATGGGGGGGGGGGAGGGGGGGGAAGAGGTAATTTTTCATGGAGTTGATTGTCTACTTAACACAGCTGCAGCAATAAACCCCTCCACAGAACTCAATCAACATCCTAAAAATACATAAATACCAAAAGAAAGTGGTGCCATACCTGATATTGCTCAATGATGGGCTTCTCTGTTAATGGTACTGGTTATTAGCTGGTATCTATGCTAATGTGCTGCCCTTTCAGAATGAATGCTGTCTCTGTGCGCACAATGCAGCAAGAAAGATTCCACTTTGAAAAACCTATTCCAGGATTGGAGTAGGGTACACATTGACCGTAGGAGCCTAGGAACATTAGGAACAGGAGTAGGCCATTAAGCCTTCGGGCCTGCTATGGCATTCAGTTAGATCGTGGCTGATCTGCACCTCAACTCCATTTGCCTGCCTTTGCTCCATATTTCTTGATACCCTTACTTAACAAAAAACTATCTATCTCAGTCTTGAAAGCTCCAACTGTCCCAGCATCCAAAGCCTTCTGGGGGAGAGAATTCCAGATTTCTATTCCCTTTGTGTGAAAAAGTGCTTCCTGATTTTGCTCCTGAATGGCCTAGCTCTAATTTTAAGATTATGTCCCGTTGTTCTTGATTTCCCCACCAGAGGAAATAGTTTCCCCATATCTACCCTATTTTAACATTTTAAACATGTCAATCAGTTCATCCCTCAATCTTCTAAACTCAAGGGACTACAAAGCAAGTTTATGCAAGCTGCCTTCATAATTGAACCCCCCAAGTCCTGGTATCATTCTGTCATTTGTAAAGAGAACTGGAAAACCCTGGCCTACCCGGCCCCTCTTTTCCCTTGTTTCTCTCTGTTCTTTTCTTAATTTTAACTTTAAGTTTAATCATTTCTATCTATTCTACCTGCTCTAACCCTTCTTATGGTTCATGTTAAATTTAGGTCTATAACTTAAGATTTTTTTTTTGGCTTCCCTGCTCCCACAGGATGCTGGGAGCAAATTTTTTTAAAAAAAATTGTTGAAAATCAGCTTTAAAGGTTGATATTCCAGCCTTGGATTAGAAGATTACTTGGTTGAATCATAAGTGTGCCCAGGTCAACCTATGACACAAAAATCATGCCAAACATAGAATTAAACTCAATGGTGGTCCCCACAGACTGGTAGCTCCCATAGAAGTAAACTTGTCCGTGGTACTTGAGTCAAATTTTATTGGTAAATTACACAATATAATTTGAACTAATCTTTCCCAATTTGTGCCAAAATTAATGAAACATGGGAAGTTCAAGGCATGTCTCTTATTCTTGCATAAATTACAGATGACCTCATTACATTGTGGTAAGTTATACTTACAAATCAAACATACGACCTGGGTACCTGTGTTACGTGGTAAATGTGTAGGATTGCAGAAGATTAACTTAAATCAATCCACGTTTATAATGTGCCATTTCTCTGGAACTATAAACGTCTACCAGCGATATCACATGCAAGTCAAAATATATTGAATTACATAACTGTGGATTGCAATTTGGCAACTTATTATTTCAACTCTCTGTTGAAGACTTAAAGTGAGTCCAGTGCCAAGATTCTCTGGAACCCTTATTGTGTATAGTTAAAAATTTGACATGCCTCAAATCTGCATGTTTTATGCACACCTCTGTCATCAGCTGAACAACTGTGATGAATATCACCATTGTGAAGATGGGTGATCCTGACTGTGAAACTAAGATAAAACTGAACTCTTCCCATCATTCTTCAGAGATGTTCACACATGGGGCGTCATTTTAGCACCCGCTATCAGTTGCGTTCCTGGCGGGGGGGCTCAGAAAATCGGAGAATCCCGGCGCGGTATTGGAGCCCGCCCCGAACCCGCGCACTTCCGGGTTCCCCGCTGACGCGCCGGTGTGCGCGCGCAGCCCCCGCTGGTGGGAATCCTGCAGGCAATTAAAGCCAGCGGGGTTCCACTTGAAGGTATTGATTTAGGTATTTCAGGTCATTAACTGACCTGATTAAAGGATTATGTGGGATTTTAGAGCAAACTGTGACTGTTTCCCACACTGGGGGAAACACTCCCAGCTCAAATGGACGTGTTGCAGCTGTCAGCCTGTGGCAGTTGCAAAGGTCCATTTGACAGGTGGTGGGGGGGAGACCCTCACCCATTGCAGGAGGCCACTCTGTCACTTGGGACAAAGTTTGGCCACCACCACCCTCCTCCTGACAGTCAAAGTCACTAACCTGCACACTTACCCCGGGGTCCAGAGACATGTACCTGCCTTGCGGACCCCCTCAGATGTACATCTTGCGGATGGGGGCCGCCGTAGCTGCAGTCATGACCTCCTCGGAGGGCGAACAGCATCACCAGCCTCGCCATCCACGCCGTCCACCTCTGATACGTGGAGCTCCACAACAGAGTGCTGTGACACATCCACCTGCACAGCAGGAGGGAGGGCGACCGCAGAGAGAGATGCGTTGCAGAGGGCACTACCCTTGCCACAGGGTCCACAGACCGAGGCTCAGCTTCCTGGACCTCTCTGAGCAGCAGTGCACACGGAGGCTCAGAGTCACTCAACATGTAGTCGTGGACATCTGCAGCCTCTTTTATGCCGAGCTGCTCCTGGCTGGCCCGAGCACCATCTTCTTACCTGTCGCTGTCAAAGTCACCACTGCCCTCAACAACTTCTCCTCCGCATCCTTCCAGGGTGCAACCGGGGACATTGCCGATGTCTCTCAGTCATCTGCGCAAAAGAGCCCTGCAAATACACCTAAACCCTCTCTGCAGTGACACAATGGGTGGCATCAGTTGTGGGTCCTCATAGTGATCCTCAGGAGAGGGCATTATTGCACAAACCAGACAGGATTCGCGAAGACATGGCAGTAGTGGTGCCAATATGGTGTAATGTGAGTTGGTCAGAAATTCAATATAAGTAACACCCATGACAAACCCTCAGACACCCTTGTGCATCCCCTTCATGCTCACGACACGTTTGCCTTACGCTGCCTACTGCACATATGTGATGCATGCCCTGTGGCTGCAGCACAGGTAGTGGCAGGTTGAGTGAGGCTGGCCATGAAAGAGATGCATGAGAGGGTGAGTATGAGAGAGAGCCATGAGATTGTATGAGGATTGGGTTGAGTGGTAGTGGCGGGATGAGTACTGGCGAGGTGAGTAGGTGCAGGTAAGATGAGGATGAGGTTTGAGTGGGTATGAGGGGTGATGTGACAGAGTTGTGTTGGCAGTGCTGAAGGAGATGTGGGGTGGGGGCAGTGATGTGGCAGACGGAGTGTAGGGGAAACACTACGTGTACTCACTTTGGCTGACCTACTGAGGTCGTTGGAGCGCCTCCTGCACTGTATGCAGGTGGGCGATATGTTGGTTCCGCTGGTGACCTCCTCTGCCACCTCGAGCCAGGCCTTCCTGGTGGCAGAGGCAGGCCGCTTCCTCCCGCACGCCGGGAGGAAGATCTCTGTCCTCCCCCTCCTCCTCACCCCATGTATTGATACCTGGAGTGAGACATTATTAAACTGGGAGCAGCCTTCCCCCTGGGCTGCTCCATGCTGTAATTTTTGCTATTTGTTGCAGCATCTGTCAGTGGAGGACTGCCCCTTTAAATAGAGCGCCTCCAGCTGACAGATCTTACTGCGCATGCGCAGCCCGCCCGACGCGCAGATCAGCAGTGGGGAACCCAGAGGAGCAGGTAAGTGAATCCAATTAGTGGATTGGATCCTACAATCGCGCAGGAAACTGACTAATTTCACCGGGCGCGTTACCCACCCGCCCGATAGCCCCCCCGCCGAGAACCCGCAGCCCTGCTAATATCGGGCCCATGGAGTCTGCGACAGGACTATGTAGCTTCTGATTTTATGAAATAACGAAGGTAAATGAGTGTAAAACCAAAAAAAAAGAGGGAGAGAGGGGGTAACTTTGACTGGGCGACAGTGTAAATCATGCGATATCATCTCGAACACCCATTAAATACCCCACATGATTTTTGTTTCCTGTTGACTTCAATCAAAACAAAAATCAGAAGAGGTGTTTAATGGGTGGCTGAGCCGATATCACCCCATTTTACATTATTGCCCAAAGTCAGAATTACCCCCGGAGAGTGTGTGTGAGTGAAGTAACAAGGGAAACAGAGGAATGGGGAGAGATTGCCATGTGGACAATGGCAAAAGAAATGTTCTTTTTATTGACCAAAGCCCATAGTGCAGGGCGCCACCAATGTTGAATAGACTAAAAAGGAGAGATGGGGTAAGGAAAAGGCAATCAAGTGATGGCAAGCTTAGATTTTAAAAGTCTTAAGATTGTAGGATGAAGGAAAGATTGAGGGAGGAAAGGAGTTTCACAATTTTGAAGATCTGGGAGAATAGGAGGAGGAAAAACATTTAGGAAGAGAACGTTGAGAGTTGTGCTAGCCATTATAATGATCAGAAAATGGGTGCTGAGGGAGTGAGAGAGAAAAAACAGATTGGAGAGTCGTGGTGAGAGGGGAATTATAGAACTTTTTTTTAATGTACAGGAATACCAGAGAGGTGTCAGAGGAGCCTCCCCCAACTCTTCAAAACTTGGATGGGTTTGGGTTTTTATAGAGCATTAAAAGGTGTTGAGGAGAACACGGCAGGAAATGAGCTTCTTGGAGGAAATCTAAGTGAGAAGAGACAGTGTGGTCAATAATATTAGTAGATGAAGAAGGATCAAGGTGGAAACCAAGGTAAGAGGTTATTAGATTTGCAAGATAAACTAAGAAACTGCCTCTTTGAAGAATTGAAAGAATTAAGATTTTTACTGCTTCATGAAGAAAGTTCAGAAAGATTCACTTGTTAAGATTTCTCCATCATTGTGAAAATATTTTTCAACAACTATAGGATTAGGGATTGCTGCCTTTGTATTTCATCGCATCACTTGCATTTCATGCTCGTAATGTTTAACCTCTTATCTGGTACAGAGAGTAAATCATCACATAAGATAAGATCAGTGAACATATTGTTCTGCCTGCGTGTGTGTGGGTGTGTTGGCCGGGGGTGGAATCGGAGGCTATTTGGGGTAGATTTTGACTATGTAACAGTGTAAAACAGGTGCTAGTGAATCGGCAGCTCATTTTACATCTCTCCTGATTTTTCTTTCCATTAAAGTGTACTCTCCCCATTCAGTTAATACACCAAAGTCACCTTAAAATCTCATCAGCTTGATCGAGGAAAACTGATTCCGGGCAGCCTCACAGACACGTGCTATTTCACATCAAACTGCTGTCGAGGAGCCACCCAGCTGCTAGTGACGGGGCAATGAACAGCAAATGTACAAAATCAGTAGAGATCAGCATCCATGATGTTAATGTCTTAACTAAACTGCCTGTACAACAATGTGTACAGCAATGTACACAGCATCCAAAATTAAAAGGGGAACTGGAGGCAATAATCTGTAGCGAGGAACCAGATGTAGTATGAATAACTGAAACATGGTTACATAAAGAACAGGACTGACAAATAAATATTGCAAGTTAACACATAATCAGAAAGGATAGAGAAGGAAGAAGGTAGGTTAGGGTTAGGGTGGAGTAGCTGTACTAATTAGTGATAACATAATGGCAGTAGAAAAAAGGGACATAACTAACAGAAGGACAGAAACCAAATCTATATGGATTGAAATAAAAGATGAGATTGATCACGCTAATAGGGATATACTACAGACCACCTAATAGTGGAAAGGAGGTGGAGGAAGAAATATGTAAGCAAATATGTGAAATAAGTAAAGGACATAGAATAATAATCATGGGAGATTTTAACTACCCCTGAATAAACTGGCAAGAAGCGGTAGGTAAAAGGGTACAGGGAATCCAGCTTTTACAATGTGTGCAGGGCTCCTTTCTTACCCAGTATGTAAAAAGCCCAACAAGAGAGGAATCACTGCTGGATCTAGTAATGGGAAATGAACCAGAACAGATAAGAGAAATAAGTGCTGGGGAACATCTGGGCAATAGCAATCACAACGTAATAAGATTTAAGATAAAGATTGAGAAGGACGTAGGGAAGACAAAGACCAAAGTAATAAATTGGAAAAAAGCTGATTTTAAGAGGATGAGAATGGAACTAGGGAAGATCAACTCGAAAAATTTGCTGACAAACAAAGAAATAGAACAGCAGTGGGAAAAGTTTAAACCGGTGATCACTAGAGTCCAGGAGAAATATATCCCACTAAAAAGCCAGAACAAATTAGCCAGTAATGATGCACCATGGATGAATAAAGAAATAAGGGCAAAATTGAAACTAAAGAAAAAGGCATTCACTAAGTATATAGACAACAAAGGATGACAAAGGGGAATACAAAAAAGTTAGGAAAGAAGTCAACAATTTGGAAAGCAAAGAGAAACATTAAAAATTAAATTATCAAGGAATATAAAAACTAATAATAAAGTATTCTACAGACACATAAATAACAAAAGAAAAATCAGGATAGGGATAAGGCCACTAAGGGATACACATGATATACTCACAGGTAATGACAGCAAAATGGCAGAAATATTAAATAATTACTTTGCTTCAGTATTTACCAGGGAGACTAACAAAGTGGGCAAGGCATTAGAAGAAGGGATCAAAAAAGATATAAAGACATTTAAGATAGAAAGGGGGCGATAATTGATAAACTAATCAAACTTAGAGAGGATAAAACCCCTGGTCTGTTTGGATTGGATCCACGCATAGTAAAAGAAATTAGGGAAGAGGTAGCAGAGGCACTATTACATATATATAAAAATTCATTAGAAAAGGGAATAGTGCCCGAGGACTGGCGGACAGCTACTGTTATTCCTTTATTTAGAAAGGGAGATAGAACAAGACTAGTGAACTATCGACCAATTAGCTTAACGTCAGTGGTAGGAAGGATAATGAAATACTTACTCAAAGATGTAATAGAAAAACATCTAGAAACCAAAAATATAATAAAGAATAGTCAGCATAGATTTCAGAAGGGTAAGTCATGCTTGACCAACCATATTGAATTCTTTGAAGAAGTAATAGAAAGGGTAGACAAGGGTTATGCAGCAGATGTAATATATTTGGAATTTCAAAAGGCCTTCGATAAGTTACCACATAGTAGACTCATGGCTAAGGTCAGAGCATGTGGATTTAGGGGACAAGTAGCAGACTGGAAAACAAGCTGGCTACAAAACAAAAAACAGAGGGCTGGGGTTAAAGGTAGTTACTCAGACTGGCAATAGGTGGGAAATGGTGTTCCACAAGGATCAGTGTTGGGACCACCATTGTTTACCATTTACATAAACAATTTGGACTTGGGATTTGGAAGTACAATTTTAAAATTTGCAGACAACACCAAATTGGGGGGTATATTGAGGACTGTGACAAAATATAGGAAGACATTAATAAACTTGCAGAATGGGCATGTAATTGGCAAATGAATTTCAATATAGATAAGTATGAGATGGTACATTTTGGTAAGAACAATAGGAGGTCATATACTCCTTGGAAAATAAGAGTCTAAATGGGGTAGAGATACACAAATCACTAAAACTAGCGATGCAGGTTAATAAGACCATTTTTAAAAATGGTCTTATTAACCTGCAAAGCCCTGGGGTTTGTTTCTAGAGGGGTAGAATTGAAAAGCAGAGAAGTTATGTTGAACTTGTATAGAACCTTGGTTAGACCACACTTGGAGTGCTGTGAACAGTTCTGGTCTCCATATTATAAAAAGGATATAGAGGCTTTGGAGAAGGTGCACAAAAGATTTATAGAATGATACCAGAACTGAGAGGCTATACCTATCAGGGAAGACTGAACAGGCTGCTGCTCTTTTGTCTAGAAAAAAGACTGAGGGGTGACCTAATAGAGATCTTTAAGATTATGAAAGTGTTCGATAGGGTAGACGTGGAGAAGATGTTTTCACTTGTGGGGGAGACCAGAACTAGGGCCCATAAATATAAGACAGTCACTAATAAATCCAACAGGGAATTCAGGAGAAACTTCTTTACCCAGAGAGTGGTTAGAATGTGGAACTCGCTACCACAAGGAGTAGTTGAGGCGAATAGCATAGATACATTTTAAGGGCAAGCTAGATAATCACATGAGGGAGAAAGGAATAGGGGGATATGTTGATGGGGTTAGATGAAGAACAGTGGGAGGAGGCTCATGTGGAGCATAAACACCAGCATGGACCTGTTGGGCCTAATGGCCTGTTTCTGTGATGTACATTCTATGTAATTCTATGTAAATGGGAGCGAGAGAGAGAGTGAGCAATTTACATTCAAAATACTCCCCCAAGGAATGTTCCTCTTTAAACCAATGTTAGCATTTCAAACAATTAATGTCGATCATTTCTGTATTGAAACTCTGAAAAATAACTTGATAGCTTCTTGGATACATGTCAGGGCCACTAGCAATGATTCACCCATACCTCAGGGAAGAAGTTAAATTGCTTTTCAGAATTTATCTTAATCAGGTAGACTGAGCCCTAACATGCATACCCTACAGTCCTGTTCGTAATGTTTTCTGCCGAGTGTAAAAAGACCAAGTACTAATAAAGCGCAATGCAATCGGGATGGTGCTTGAAGCCACAAACTGTGATGGGTATCACGGTCGAGCCTGATCCCATTCTCCTCCGATGTCCATACACATGCACTTTCCACATGCAACCACTGGATAGTCATCAAGAGCAGGGGTCCAGGTTGATCTTCTCAGAGATGATGAAGCCAATTATAGCAGCCCAACTGCTACTCCAGCTGAGATCAGGTAACTTAGCTTAAGCCCAAGATAGAAGTTGGGATCTTTCTCGTCTGTATGGCTTAGTGAATATACCAACTCAGCCAATGGGGAAGCTACAATCCAAATGCTTGTTTTTAAACTGTTTATTTAAAACTTTAACAAGTACAAAGAAAACAGGATGCATGAAAGGGGCTTAAAACACAAAGTGCATTCTGTAACATCACACACAAAACACATATAGACATAATAGAAGCTGGAGAAGTACAATCAATGAAATGTCAGGATACTCTCCTTCGGACAAAAAAAATCCTATCAAACATTTTTTCCTGACTTGTACGTGCACCAAAATGCTATTCCACCATGTGTTAGATCAGTCTTCAGTTGGTATTTTGTATTTTGTAAATTCTTTTGTTGTGCAATTAACACAACATGTAACCTTAAGGCCAGTGGGGTAAGTTGAAGCAGTGTGTTGCAATATAAGTGGGATGCTCGAGAAGTTACAGATACACCCTTGTTTCCAGTTATTTCTGCAAAGAACTAAACTGACAACATAATCTAGTGTTGTTTACTTGTACTGCTTCAGGAATTAGTTGGGTGATTCACTCTGGGAGTTTACATAGCATTGGAGTCAATACTTCCTGAATCAGAAGCAAACTTGAACCTAAGGGCATATTAGACCAAGATGGAATTTATTTCCTGATTGGTAAACGGGGCAAAAGTATACAGGCCTATTCTCCACATAGTACAACTGTTTCAAGGCCAAGTGTGTGGACAATTTCCACACCAGTGGACAATACAAAATGGACTTAATGTATCCAATTGCATAGACCATCAAATCAGTACAAAAGATTCAGCCCATCCATGCTATCCATTTCCAGGCGTCACAATGGACCATGGTGACCCATATACACCAACACAGAAAAGTAGCAAAAACTGATAAAAACCTTCAAAAAAGCTGACACCCTCTGAAAAGAAGACAACTCAAGAAAAGCCTTAATGCTAAGCCTTTGGAGGTGAATTTCCTCATGGTGAGTTGCACCAATAAAAAAAATAGATTTGGGCTCAACGGTGGCCTAGAGAGGTAATCATACAAGAGTTTCCTGGATAAGCTGTTATGCATACACATTGGAATGGTTATTGGCGCAAACTGCAAACCCTGTGTAAAACGGGTGTAATGAGCCAGAATGCATGGAAACTGGAGTGTAGCCTTTAGCAAGACAGTTCAGCCCGTATTCTTCAGCATCAGACTCGGGGATGACATGGCAATGCTTGGCTCACTCACTTGACTCTCAGATAACTTCACTTCATGTCTCATCAATCTTTTCATCATACTTCTCAAGAATTAGAAAATCAGGAGACATGGACTCCTGGGTGTGCATGGCAACAAGTCAGCCAGGAAAGCACACTCATAGCCACAGTTGAAGGGAGGTGACACTGGCACTGAGTGGAAAGAGCAGTAGGGAGGATGTTTCTTCCTTGTTGACTATATTTGATTTGGAAGAGGATGATGAGGACCAGGCCAAATGATGCTGCTCCATGTTTCTTTGCCCCAACCCTTTCAACATCACCCCACTGCAGCAGTTACTTCCTCATTCCCAGGCACCATCCGATATACTTTCACCTAGGGACGATTTGATAATGTTAGTGAGGATGTGACACCTGGTGATTAACAGAGCACGAGGGAGCCAGGAAGTGGGTGAGGATGTGACATTTTCCCAGCAGAGGCTGAGGTGAAGGCTGCCTATGGCTTCGGAGTCATGAGACCCAGAACTAATGGGTACTCGCCTGAAAAGAAGGGTGTTTGAGGAACATACGTGCAGGATCTGACGTCAATTTCCAAGGATATGTGGCAACTGATGGATGTGACTTGACAGCTCTCCTTTGCTGCAACATGTTGGAAGTTTTGTCTTTGTTGCAGGAACCAATGGAGCGCGCGGTGAGCGTAATCGGCAGCAGATCTCCAGCTGTGAAGCAGCCGAGGACCAGTCGGTAGCTCCACCTCCATAGAGGCACAAACTGCTGCTCTGGTGGCAATAGGGGAGCGAATAGCCAGCGCCCTACATAGCAGCTTCCAGAGTGGTGACTGCAATGCCTGCTGCTGTGTCTCAAAGATTTCAGGATCTGCTAGTCGCCATTAGATCAGCTATCCCGTTGATCAATGGGGCCATAGATCTAGGGCCCAGTGGAATGGTGACGACTGGAATTCACTTGCCTGATACTCTACTATCTCGCAGGGCCTCCAACCTTCCCCCTTGCAGCGCCAGGCCAGTTTAATGCTGCCCAGGCTGCCCAGGAACAAGTTCCAGAGATGCAGCCGGCAGGGCCTCTCTGCCAGGAGCAAGCTGCCAGGAGATGAGGGCCACCTCAGTCCTATGACCCTTCTCTACAACATGAGGAGCCACTCTCTCTCCTCCCTCCCATCCCTAACCATTGCACTCAACTTCTGCCCCTTCCCTCTCTCCTTCATTAACATAGGAAACATAAGAAATAGGAGCAGAAATAGGTCAGACGCCCCCCTCGAGCCTGCGCCACCATTCAATAATATCATGGCTGATCTTTGACCACAACCTCCACTCTCCCACCCGATCCCCATATCTCTTCATTCCCTGAGAATCGAAAAATCTATCGATCTCAGTCGTGAATATACTCATCGACTGAGCATCCACAACCCTCTGGGATAGAGAATTCCAAATATTCCCGACCCTCTGAGTGAAGAAATTCCTCTTTATCTCAGTCCTAAATATCCGACCCCTTATCCTGAGACTATGTCCCCTGGTTCTAGACTCTCCAGCCAGAGGAAACGTCCTCTCAGCATCTACCCTGTCAAAGCCTCTTAGAATCTTGTATATTTCAATGCGATCACCTCTCATTCTTCTAAACTCCAGAGAATATAGGCCCATTTTACTCAATCTTTCCTCAGAGTGCAACCCTCTCATCCCAGGAGTCAATCTAGGTTCTTTGGCATCCATTTCTCCTTTCCTTGACACCCATCTCCCCACCCCCCACTTCCCTCTCCCTCTTGCATTGCTCTGACCTGAGTCCCACTGTTAATTAAACTGATTCCAGTCGCTGTAAGTGGGAACTCCTGTTCTTGTGAAAACTCCTGCCTGCAGTATGCAAAGGCCGCAATCATTTCCATTAACGGCAGGATTCAAGGAGCAGCACTGAGGGGAGAGGGCCTGGACTGTGCTAAACCCCCAAAACACTGACAGTCAGCGTGAAACACTGTCAATTGGCATGTATGGTAACCACGTGATTGTTAATGTGTTATTAAACATGTGGTAATCAGGGAGCTATCCCAGTCTGACTCAGCACTAAGACTTTCTGTTTCCTTTCTACCTGAGTGGCTTCAGTGTGGAGCCATTTGTATTGCTTCTCCTCACCTGGCTCTGGTGCCTGGCCTATTCCTGCCCAGCCCAAATCTCCCTGCTCTCTCTCAGCACCAGCAGCAACCTCAGATCCCAGCCTCCCAGCTACCTCTAAACCCCATTCCCTGGTCCTGCTTGGCCTTGGGTCTCCATGGGAGATGAGGAAATGGAAAGCATGGGAGGCATACAGAAGGAGAGAGAGAAATACAGAAAAACAGAAAGTGTGTGAGTGCCACACTGAGAGACTGGGACACATACACAAGAAAAAGACCATGGAAAGGAGAGACTTTTAGAAACAAAAGAAATAATTTGCATTTATGTAGCGCTTTATCTCAACTCATGTTCCAAAGCACTTCATGTACGGTGAATTACTTTGAAGTGTGCAGTTGCTGTTGTGTGCAAGAAAACACAACAGTTATCTTGGACAGAACAGGGTCTGAGTCAGTAGGTTATGTATTCACGTCTCAGTAGAACTTGAGTGCACAATCTAAATGAGTGCTGTATTGAGAGTGGTGCTATCCTTTGGAGGAGACGTTAAACCAAGATGTACCGTTGACATCAAAGATCCCTGGCATGATTCAAAGAGCAGGGAATTCCCCTTGTGTCCTGGCCATCATTCCTCCCTCAGCCAACATTACCAAAAAAAAGATTAACTGGCTGTTCATCTCAGTTGCTGTGCACAAAATGGCTACCACATTTGTAAAAATAGTCACTGCACTTCAAAAGTAATGAATTGTGTGAAGTACTTTGAGACATTTCTGAAAGATGTGACTAACTTGCACATAAATTCATGTCTGTCTTTCTTGCCAATTAGGGCAAGTAATACACTGCATATGGATCTACATTTAGAGACAGGAAAACAGGACACATGAGCTCCCTTCCTGCAGGTCAATCAATCATCCAGCTTAAGTTCCCACAGCCGGAACAACCTCAGGGCTGACTGCTGAATGGGCAGGTCCCAATACTCCACCTCCTGCCTCAATTCCAACAGGTATCTGCCTCTGTTCAACCCAATGCCCAATGAAACCTTTAACTGTGCACTGGTCGTTTGGATTAGGAATGACTCCAGTCCTGACATGAAGTAACCCACCTAATCTTGAGGAACTGTATGAAAACCAGAAGGGAAATGAGGAGAAATGTTTTTTACGCAGTCACTTGTGATCTGGAATGCACTGCCTGAAAGGGTGGCGGAAGCAGATTCAATAGTAACTTTCCAACGGGAATTGGATATATACTTGTAAAGGAATAATTTCCAGGGCTATGGGGAAAGAGCAGAGACACTGAGACAAATTAGATAGCTCTTCCACAGGCACGATGGACTGAATGACTTGAATGAATCCTTCTGTGCTGCATGATTTTATGACTCTCAATATGCTGTGTCATCTGTACTCCAGTGTGTATTTCATGTCATACCAGAATGTATGTAAGGCACGATAGTAAAATAAAATTATATATAAATGACGAGCGGCCTTGTTGGTTGAGGTGCTGGAGAGCTGCCAGAACTTGTGGAATCGCCCCCCAGCATGCGTTACTGTCTTCAGGATAAGAGGGGAGAGTAGAGGAGGAAGAAAGAAACCGCTCCAGAGTCACATAGGTTGTAGGGTGATCTGAAGCTTGAACCAGTAAGAGAGATAAAATTCTGTAGCATGTCACCTCACCTCCCAGCATGACAAAGGAGAATTCCAAAGTACGAGTGACATGGTTAAAAACATTACTATCAAAGTTTAACAATAATTGCAACTAAATGAAGTATTACGGGTGACGAGATGGTGACGAGATGGTGACGAGACGATGACGCAGATTCATGTTAAGGTACAATTATAGCTATTAAAAGGGAAGTATCTTTAGGGAAGTGTTGGCAAACCGCAAGTGTTTGCAGACATCAATTGCATCAATATGAATAATTCCATTACTTGTATGGTGCAAATAACGTTCAGCTCTTCTTACTCATCCCTCCAAAGAAAAAATGTCACACACTTTAATAAATGTCCTATAAAACTTGAGAGGCAAAGTGGTGGAAAGAGTTAAAAGCAATGGTAACTAGCTGTGCAGTACAGCAGCACATGTAAGTATGACAAACATCTCCAAAACCCCACTCTAGCAGTGTTCCACGCCTCGTAATTATCTGCTGTAATCACTCACTATGATTATTTTTCCCTCTCTCAAACAGGTTGAAAAGTAGGGAACCTTCGCCCTGCAGCATATGCATCTGTCCCTTAACTAAGGCTCTTACCCCCTATCAGTCGTAATCTTAAGACCTTCCATTCGACTGATTCACCAAGGCCCCATGTTACCAAATTCATCTCACTTCCTCTTTCCTTCTCAGAGACCATTACCGACAGGTAAACAGCCGCCACTCAGGCTTCCCAAATCTATCAACTAACACAAATATGTCACAATAAATAATAACCTATATTTAAGAAACAGGGAAGAGTCTAACACCCCCAGGTCAACTTTGAGAAAATATTCACACTGAGTAATTGCTACTGAGCAAGTTTAATAGTAAATGGAGAGTTCAGCTCCGCACTATTTATCCCTGCAATTGTTACCCATTTCACACATCCAATAAAAGGAAATGGGAACATTCTTCTGCGTTATTTGATTAATAGGATGTTGTTATAACCTATAAAGGGCAATAATACTGTCCAAAAGCTTTGTTAACTGCCTGTGACTGAATGCCTCTCCTAAATCTGCTCTGTAACCGTGACAGCATTTGAAATAAGTGATCGGATTTGAAAACTTACTGCAAAGGAAGTATATTTTATAATATGATTTTAGAATTAAATTCATTTTGACAGCCTCCTTTATTTAGTCTCTTCAGGCTGCATTTGGAACAGTCACCCAAAATGTGACTGAATTTTTAATGCTGAAAATACAATAGGAAAACCAATGAAAAGGAAAGAGATAGCTCATGTGTGGTCTGTAGGATCGATTTTAACTTGGGACGGGACTCGGGCAGAGTGGACAGCAAACCTCCATGATGCTGTTGATGTAAGGCCCAGGCCATTTTAACTCACGGGCTGCATTAACATTTGAAGGTCGGGCAGCCAGCCCACCTGCAGTGCCCAATTTCCAGTGCCATTCTCAAGTTCAACATAAAGTGGGGTTGCCCAGAGTTTCCGCTAGATTGCGCTGGCTTTGTCCGGCCGAATTGGCGCAAAACATCACGGAATTTCGATTTGCACTTGGCTTAATTTATGTCCGGCGTAATTCGAGTTTCCACAATGTTTTGTGCTGGCTAAAAAAAAATGGCTGAAGCTGGCCCCGCCCACACAACAACAAGGATGGTGAGTTTCCACCGATCGCACCCACCTGCGGCCGTTCGAGGAGGGTTTTAAAATTACGCTAGTATTCTTGAGCGTAAAGTCGCCAGTAGGCATGGTTTAAATGTTTTAATAAATTATTTTTTTTTAATATTTAAAGAAACTGACTTGTGTACACCAATGAAAGTAGTAAATGCTTCAGTATAGTTTTGGACACTTATTAAAAATGCTTATTTTTTGTGATAAACCCATTTTCAGCTGTATTAATAAAACTGCACCAGTTTACCACTCTTAAATACATCAATGAATATTTTTGATTGCAAAAAACAAAGAAAGACTACGTTCTGTTAAGCTGCCAAATTGCGTTGGCTCGTGGCAGATTTTACGTGTTAATTAATTTTAGCAGAAACTCGGCGTAATTCGACGTAAAATGTGGCAGCACAATTTTCAGACACAATTTGTGCCCACATGCTGATTGCGCCAGAGTGCTGCACTGTTGGAGGTGCCGTCTTTCGGATGAGATGTTAAACTGAGGCCTCGTCTATCCTCTTAGGGGGACATATAAAATCCCATGGCGAAGGAGAGCAGGGGAGCTCTCCCTGGTGTCCTGGCCAATATTTATCATCCAACCAACATCACCAAAAAAAAGATTATCCTGTCATTATCACATTGCTGTTTGTACGACCTTGCTGTGCGCAAATTGGCTGCCGCGTTTCCTACATTACAACAGTGACTACACTTCAAAAGTACTTATTTGGCTGTAAAGAGCTTTGGGATGACCTGAGGCCATAAAAGGGACTATATAAATGCAAGCCTTTCTTTCTTTTTGAGCAGCACTGGAACCATTATGGCCTGTGGAATATTTGATCATCCTCATCGTATTTATTCCTGTAACCTCAATTCAATTCCCCACTAAATATTTGTGCAGCTGCTTTTTGAAGGAGATTATCGACACAGCAACAGTTACTTTTGCTGGGAGTCTGTTTTAGATATCCATTTTTCTTGAAGGGGGAAGGATCTTCCAAGCTACTTTTATATTGCCCAGTTGTTTCCCTCCTGTCAAAGGAGAATGAACTCTGCATAGTTCTCTCCCTTTTGACTTTGCAGTTAGGTGCCAGGAGTGTTGGGTTCCATTGCGAATTGCACAGGTCCACATGTTGGATGAGTTATGGCACAGGAAGCAGATGCAAGCATTTACAACCCTGAAAGTCACTCCCTAAATCCAACACTACATTTGTTGTCCTGGGTTCATTTCTGTGCTTACCGTTGAAGCCAAATAACCTAAAGGAAAAGAAAGACTTGTGTTTAAATCCTCAAGATGTCCCAAAGCACTTTACAGCCAATGAAGTACTTTTGAAGTGTAGTCACTGTTGTAATGTAGGAAACAAAGCAGCCAAATTGCACACAGCAAGGTCCCACAAACAGCAATGTGATAATGACCAGATAATCTGTTTTAGTCATGTTGGTTGAGGGATAAATATTGGTCAGAACTCCCCTGCTCTTCAAAATAGTGCTATTGGATTTTTTAAGTCCACCTGGAGCCTCGGTTTAACATCTCATCTGAAAGACGGCACCTCCGACAATGCAGCACTCCCACTGAAGTGTCAGCCTAGATTTTGTGCTCAAGTCTCTGGAGTGGGACTTGAACTCACAACCTTCTGACTCAGCCGAGAGTGCGACCACTGAGCCAAAGTTAACGCCTTACCTGCTAGTATCTATCTATGTGTGGCCAGAGGCCTGAGAGCAGATTGTCCGGTGGCTCTCCCTCATAAATAAAGGAAAATGAACACCTAATGATGAAGGTCTCTGAACTAAGAAACCAAAAGAACTGCTGTATTCAGGACAGTCCTGTACTCTGGCACAAGCCTGAATTACTTGCGTAATTCAACTAATGACTTGTGGCTGATAAAAGTGTTGTAGACATTGGTTCATTGGTGCAATGGCACCGTGATTGATGCTAAAAGCTTCATTTGACTTCCCTGAACTGACTGAAAACCCAAGGTTACACAACCATTGTGCTGCCTGGTTCTCATCAGGCCTAATCTTGTGGACAAATATTTCTGCTGAAGTCGATGCATTATGAGAAGCTTGTCAAAACCTTGGATGAGGTAATGCTGTATTCATTGTGACTAGTCCAGCCTGACTTGGAATTGCTTAATGCTGACACTGGGAGCAAAATATTTCTATTCCCCAGCAGTGAAATCCTTCACTTCCAGACGCATTTAAAACAGTCCAAAGTAAAACTCGGTTCTCAAATTTGCAATTGTGAAGACCATTCGTGGAATCATTTGTTTGAAGATAGGGAAGGGAAGAGAAGGCAAGGAATTTGATCTTGGAATTTGGTCTGAACATTTAGACCTCCAAAATCTTATTTCAACTTATACTTGGTCAGATAGCAGCCACCTAGCATTTGAGAGAGGTGATGGGCTCTACACAAAGTAAGCATGAAACATTACAAGAATAAATCTGCAACAAATAATATAACTCCCGGCCTGTGAATTCAACATTCACATTATGAGTTTAGCGTTGGTGCGAAGAACTTTTGGCTTTGCATTGACTCCAAACCCATGCAGTGCAAGTCGAGAGTCAAGGTCCAAACTGACTGAAGCAAAATGGAGTAAGACCACGTCCTCTGGCCCTGACTCCAAATTCAGGCTGCATTTATTCTAGAACTGCAGGGCTGATAAGAAGTAAAACCACTTTGTACCAAGGCTACAATTGCACTGTGAATGCACCCTTAGGGCGCAAACTAGCCAGAAAGAGACACGGAGTTATGTTTTGAAATACTTCCCATCAATTGTTCCAACCTTTCCAACAGTTGGCCCTCAAAATTAAATTGGCCAGGGTTCCCATCCAGTGACCTCTGCAGGAATGTGCCCGTGTGTGGGTATCAAGTGACTACATGATCGGGCTTGGCTGTGATTCTCTCCATAATCAAACAGCCCTATTGTCCAGGCTCACACAGCAAAAAAGACATCATGGACAAGGTATCTCACTCTGAATCACTGCCTCCAGTGGAGAAAAAAATCAGAAGGAAATTAAATATAAAGATTTAGGCGTCTTCTTTATGAATGGGTCTTAATACAATCTTGGAAGCGTGCGCTTCTGACATCCGGAAGTCCCACTGGCATTAAAGCCGGCAAGCCGATATTTACCGGACCAATTTAGGTATTTAAAGTACTTAAAGCGATTAACTTTTTGTGTATTGAGTTACACAATCCATTTTAACTTCTCCTGAGTGTGTCTCCCATGGCCTCTGAAACACGCCATGGAAATGGAGGGGAGTTGTGTTTATACTGAGAATTCTTGGTTCACACTCAGGATTCTTGTGTTCAGACATATTTACCTACATTTTGGACCCCCTCAAACTGACATCATCAGGATGGGGACCGCAATGGATTTATTCAAAAGTACATCTGAGGGGGAGGCACATCACTATCTGCGGCAGGCATGGCGTGCAGTTCAGGGAGTTACAGGTCTACAAGTCAGAGGTGCGCCACAAGGACCTGCAGAAGAGCAGAGAGAGGACCAATGGAGGGGCCGAGGTTGCAGGAGGCACTACCGTCGTGAGAGGGTCTACAGGCAGAAGCAGAGCTTCCTGGACCTCTCTGAGGAGTGGTGCCTACGCAGGCTCAGATTGAGTTGCCAGGTGGTTGCAGACATCTGCACGCTCCTTCATGCAGAGGTGCTCACGGCTGAGCCTGGTTGCCAAGCATTGCCTGTCGCACTCAAAGTAACCACTGCCCTCAATTTCTTCACCTCCGGATCCTTCCAGAGCGCCAATGGTGACATCTCCAGGGTGTGTCAGTCATCTGCACATAAGTATATACGACAGGTCACGGATGGCTTGTTTGCCAGTGCATCTGACTATCTCAACTTCCCCTGTGACGACATCAGCCAGACTGAGAGGACAGGGGGTTTCCACTCTGTGTCTGGCGTTCTGGGTGCAGAGTGCAATTGATTGCACACACGTAACAATCCGAGGACCTGCACGTGAACCAGAACTGTTCATCAACCGAAAGGAATATCATTCCATCAATGCGCAGCTGGTTTGTGACCACCAGGGAGTCACTCATATCTGATAGGTTCTCTTAAGGAGATCTGCAAACTGAAGATAGTGAACTACTCAGATCACCTGGAAAAACCACCTCCAACGCTCCCCCCACTCCCCCGCTTGCACAAAACACATACACCCATTGTATATGCACCCAGTGGGTGGCATCAAATCTTGCCATTCATGATGAAACACATGAAAGGGAGCTTTCACAAATGGGACTCAAGAATGGACAAGACGTGGCAATGGTGGTGACAATTATAACATTTAATGTGCATTTAACAAAAAACAAATATAAATGAAAAAGATGACATTGCGTCAGACACCCTTGTGCATACCCTTAGTGATTACAAAACCTTGGACTTCCTCTTCCTACCACTTCAACATGGTGCATCCCCTGTGGCTTCAGCAGAGGTAGTGACAGGTTGCTCGGATTCATTCCCTGACTGCTGAGATGCTTTCAGCCTATGCCCTCTTGGCTTTGGAGCCCGTGAGGGCCCCGCCAAAGACTGCTCCACCTACACCTGTAGAGGAGGCAGCATTGTTGGTGGGGGGGGTAACCAGTGAGTCGTGAGAGTGCTTTGAGTGCCGTCCCCACTTTCATGTCCCCTTTCGCCATCATCCCTCTCCTGGGCTGGTGCAACATCACTCCCACAACTTTGCTGGACAACAGGCTGGTGACAAGTTGTGGCATTTTCTAAGGCCATGGCTAAAGTATCTGTCTGCCTTTTTAAGGCGGCAGACATGTTGACATCCAGAGTCCGCACGGCCGTTGTCATTGCCTGCATGGACTCATTAGAGAGCCGTGCTTGAAGCTCAATCGAGGCTGCCATTCTCTTCATCACAGACAGTCCCGCACTTGCCTGTGCCACCAATCCACTAGCAATTGAGTTGGACTCCTCCATTGTGGAGAGTGTGCGTGACACCTTTTCCATTACCTCGCAAAGGTGGAGCTGTACCTTGATCATTATCACTCGCAATGATGTCCCTCGAGGTTCGTCATCTGCATCCAGCTGAGCAGAACTCGGAGAGGAGTGCATCCCCCAACACGGACTCTCCGCAGCTGCCCCTGCCACCAGTGTCTGCTCATGCTCACTTGTGAGTGTTGAATCACCAGGTAACAACCCAACTATCTGCCTAACAGGACCACCGAAGTGCCAGTAACTGTGCTGGTGCATGGCTCGATGTGAAGTGACGGTGCGCCCTCAGAGGAATGGAGCCCTCTTCCATGGCGCGCACCTCCTCATCAATCCTTGAAGGCCCTGAAAGAGAACATAAAGCAATATTAACAATCATCGCAGAAGTTAGTTTGCGATTAGCACTGAGGTGTGCAACAGGTCAATCATCGATGACATCAATTCATGATGTGTGTAAAGGATGTCAAAGTTCTGTCACCAGCTGTTTGCGAGTTGCCAGTCTCGCCATCTCCGATGGCCAGGCATTCAACCGTGCAGCTGAGCTCTAAGGCCTCCTCCTCTGCCTCTGTCAAGGACACTATTTGTGGTGGCACCCCCCCCGCCCCCTCCAGTCCTACTCCTCTCCCGTGTATTTTGCGGTCTCTTCTCCTACAAGGGAAGAAAGACCAGACGTGTGAGTGAGTGAGGATGATGGGGTCACCCAATGGATGCATTGCTTTGGGTGAGGTTGCCCCATGGAAGAGATGCATCAGAGGGTGAGTATCAGATAATTCCGGAAGTGGCGGCAGACGGCGGTGGAGCAGGGTAACGTTTCTCCGGTCAATATCCTGCCCCAGATCCACCCGAAGTGGATGGAGAGGGAGCAGAATATCGAGCCTGCTATTTACTCTTGTAAAGTTTCGTGACCCATAACGGAATGTTTGCAAATAGTACGAGAAGAACATGCATTTTTATTTTATGTAGCGCAGGACCTCAGGACGTCCCACTTTGCAGCCAATGAAGTACCTTTCGAAGTGTAGTCACTGTTGTAATGTAGGAAAATTGGCAGCCAATTTGAGCAGAGCAAGATCCCATAAACAGCAATGTGATAATGACCAGATAATCTGTTTTAGTCAGTTAAGGGATAAATATTGACCAGGAGACCGGGGAGAACTCCGCTGCTCTTCCACGAACAGTGGCGGGGGATCTTTTCCCACTTGATTGGTACCCCATCCACCACCCTAAACATTCACTCCCTTCACCACCGGCGCACAGTGGCTGCAGTGTGTACCATCCACAGGATGCACTGCAGCAACTCGCCAAGGCTTCTTCGACAGCACCTCCCAAACCCGCGACCTCTACCACCCAGGAGGACAAGGGCAGCAGGTACATGGGAACAACACCACCTGCACGTTCCCCTCCAAGTCACACACCATCCCGACTCGGAAATATATCACCGTTCCTTTATCGTCGCTGGGTCAAAATCCTGGAACTCCCTCCCTAACAGCACTGTGGGAGAATCTTCACCACACGGACTGCAGCGGTTCAAGAAGGCGGCTCACCATCACCTTCTCAAGGGCAATTAGGGATGGGCAATAAATGCTGGCCTTGCCAGCAACGCCTACATCCCATGAACGAATAAAAAAAAATTGAGAGGGCAAACGGATCCTCTGTTTAACATCTCATCCAAAAGACAACACCTCCCACAGTGCTGCACTCCCTCAGCACTGCACTGGAGAGTCAGCCTAGATTTTGTGCTCAAGTCTGTGGAGTAGGGCTTGAACCCACAATCTTCTGACTAAGAGATAAGTGAGCTACCACTGAGCTCACAACTGGGTCATGGCTGTGCCATGGCTGACAACAACAACAACTAGCATCTTTAAAGTAGTACAACGTCCTAATGCACTTCAAAATTACATCTACGCTTCAAAACACGCTGCTACGAACACATTCCAGCATCTCCTTTCCTATCCCACGTAAATAAAGATTACTGCGGGGAATGGAGGTGTGATCTCTCAGTGCCTCTTCCACACCACCTTTACTGGTACTAGAATCATAGAATCTTACAGCATAGAAGGAGGCCATTCGACCCATCGTGCCTGTGCCGATTCTTTGAAAGACCTATCCAATTACTTCCGATCCCCCGCTCTTTCCGCATATCCCTGCACATTTTGCCTTTTCAAGTATACAATTTCCTTTTGAAAAGTGCAGCCTCTGGACCTGAAATCCATGCAGTGAGAAGAAAGTCACAATGACCCCTTCCCCACCATGAAACAGCACAAAAAATGGCACCTTTATCAATGAGGGGACAGTTATAGGATCTTTTTTTATTGCTCAGCTTTATGACAGTACCTATATTTAGCAATATTACAAATAATATAAAATAAATAACTGCAAATACCAGAAATACCCAACGGGTTCTGACAGCATCTGCAGAGAGAAAGGATAGACTATCGCTTCGAGTGGCAACTTTTCAGAACTGTGGGGAAAGGACCATACCTGCGAGGCTAACTTGTCTTCTCACTTTACAGATGCTTATGGACCTGCTGTGTATTTCCAGCATTTTCTGGTTATATGCTTTCTAATACTTGTAATTTTGTTTTTAACAATACATAATGCCATTGATGACCCCTGGGTCTCCAGAATGAGAGAATCAGAAGATTTTGCTCAATTGTGCGGTCTTAGTTTTCATGTGGCCTGTATTTTCAGGACCAACGCCTCATGTATTTCTTACAAATCTCATGTTGGAAATTCTTATTGTTGATTATTGTCAGCGGCACGATAACAGACAGCTCTTTACATGTCCGCACACAGCCGTCCCATTCCTTTACTGATATTTATTGGCACTGATGTATTTACTGTCAGGTCTCACTCTGAGGAACTGAGAGTCTAAACACGCACACACTTCCAACACGTTTTGGTGCCTTTCTTCACCCCAAGACCAACGAACTCTGATGTTCAAGAAAAACTCTCGAGAAAAAGCAAGGCAATTGGGGGGCTGGGAAGCATAGTCATTTGCAACACTGTCCATTCGCTTCTGGGATCTGGGCATGAATCCAGCCCTAACAGTGACTAAAATGGAGTTTGTAAAGAAGAGATACTCAGCCCTGCATGACCTTTTAACTCATCTTGCAATTCTTAATCTGCCCCCGTGACATCTAATGCTACCTTCTGTCTGCCTATAAATTCTTCCCCTTCTCTCTATCACATCTTATTATCTCATTATCACATTGTTGTATGCGGGACCTTGCTGTATGCAAATTGGCTGCCACTTTTCCTACATTACAACAGTGGCTACACTTCAAAAGTACTTCATTGGCTGTGAAGTGCTTAGGGACGTCCTGAGAGAGTGAAAGGCACGATATGAATGTGAGTTCTTTCTTTCTTAAAGAGACCTCCTGGGACTCAGAAACCCTGAGATGGGGGTTTTCTCGGTCACAAAAAGGTCACGATACCACAGTGCAGCCAAACACCATTGGCACCTCTGACTCTCAGGTATTTCTTTGATGTACTACCAGGTTTAAGGGGGGCACCGAGGGGCACTGGTGTAGGTACTTGCTGTAAATATATATGTACATTGTAAAACCACTTTGTGATATGAAATTCAGTGTTCTGATGTTAGTCTGATCTTTATTTTTTGTCTTTGAGAGAAATGTTTAGAGGTCAGTTTGCAAAAGAAGCCAGAGGTCCTTCTATCTCTCCTTGTTAAACCACTACTTCCTGAAGTCGGCTTCTTCTGAGACATCATCAAGGGCAGTGTGGTTTGTAGACTTGGGGGAGGGGACCTCTCAGTTGATCTTCTTCTCACATGGGGTAGCCTTATCTTGTGTGCCTCTCTCATTTCCTCTTCCTCCTGATTCTATTGTGCCTTCATCATTAGGCCATATATTAGGGTTGCCAACTCTGGTTGACTGTATTCCTGGAGGTTTCAGCACATGGCCTCCTGCATCCAACTGCCCTCCCCCAACCCTCCCACCATTGGTCGCCCAACATGTCCATCCTCGTGGTGCACCGCCTTCCCACACCAATTGGAAAGCGAAAAGACTCTTCATTACCCAATTGGATGATTCTTGACTGTCAGTCAAACAATCTTTTTTTCCCATCTCCAATACTTTTATAACTAATAAACAGAAGTGTTCAAAGAAAATGAATAAACGCACCATTTTTTTTAAAGCCCAGTGATTTTTCTCCAAGATTGCTTGCAGCAGTGTCCTATGGTAAGGGCTCCACGACAGAAGGGTGGAAGCAAAAGATTTTCCTACGTGAAACCAGTTTGCAGAATCCTTTCCCAACAGTGCAGCTGAGAAAAGATTTCACTTCAGTCAAAGATATTGGACCTTAAATTGCTCCGAGCGTTCATTAAATTTAAAGTCACCCACTAAGTTACCGTGTTCTTTTTGGTGGCAACTTCCTTGTAATCCGAATTCAAATAACATCGGCGTTCTTTCCCGGGATGTGTGAGTGGTGAAAGGATCTCTAAGGCCCCTCAACCAATCAGCTTGAAGCAAGCCATGCCGTGAGAACCAGGAAGTGCAGCTCATTCACAAACCGTGCAAACAAACAGGAAGTGCCAGACAAGGTTAGTAAATGTACAATAAAATGAGAGAGAGAAAGCGAAATAAAGAGAGAGTAGGATTGAAAGACTCAGATAAAAGAGACAGAATGAAAGAGTAAAAAAAAATTTGTTTCATCACGCTGTTAAAACTTAGTTTAGACCGATAAAACTCTGCAGCTGTTTTGTGGCGAGATTAGTTCGTTTCGAGCTGGAAAGTGCAACAAGTTGGCGCTGGTCCATTGATTCTACTGATTGCCGTCGGCGATGTCCCTTTATGGCCAAGTTGACAGATCACCGGTGAATCAGGAAGAGCAAGTTCTGGATTTTCGTGTTTGACTGCACATGTGTGGTCACTGGAACTTGCTCTCCGATTTCACCACTAATAACATCGAGCTCACCGTTAGGTTCACTGTTGTTTTAAAAGCAATTTCCGGCCTGATGTTGCAGACAAAGCTTGCGGATATTTGCAACCACTTCCAGGTTTGACACTCATGTACCTCAACGCTGAGATCTAGATTTCAACTTCAGATATGAGTTTGAACAAGAGGTAAGGTGTAAATAAAAGGTTTAATAACCGTGGGCTCCAGATTATAAGATAAACATTTTCTCCTTTTCTGTTCCTTGTATATTTTATACTGTATTTTCAGATATTAGTGCAGAAGTTAAATTTATGTGAACATATTAACCAGTGCACTGCCAAAGGGAATTAAGCAGGGTGCAGCCTGGCAGAACTATAATAAGAGGTCTCACTGGATTTATTTGCTGGGAGCAAATGAAGATTGAGAAATTATACTGGCATTTTAATGGGTACGTTAAGGACACCCAACATCCCCATTAACAGTATCTCACATCCCTATTAACTGAACCCCACATTCCCAGTGCCTGTACCCCACATTCCCAATAACTGTACCCCACATTCCCTGTAATAATATCCCACATTCCCAATAAACTGTACCCTACATTTCCTGTAATAATAGCCCACATTCCCATAACTGTACCCCACATTTTCTGTAATAATCTCACATTCGTAGTAACTGTATCCCACATTCCCCGTAATAATATCCCACATTCCCAATAACTATACCCCACATTCCCAGTAATACTATCCCACATTCCCAATAACTATACCCCACATTCCCAGTAATAATATCCCACATTCCCAGTAACTATACCCCACATTTCCTGTAATAATATCCCACATTCCCATAACTGTACCCCACATTTTCTTCATAATATCCCACATTCCCAGTAACTGTATCCCACATTCCCTGTCATAATATCCCACATTCCCAATAACTATACCCCACATTCCCAGTAATAATATCCCACATTCCCAATAACTATACCCCACATTCCCAGTAACTATACCCCACATCCCCTGTAATAATATCCCACATTCCCAATAACTGTACCCCACATTCCCTGTAATAATATCCCACATTCCCAGTAACAGTACCCCACATTCCCAGTAACTGTACCCCAAAGCCCCAGTGCTGGCTGAACTTTACCGTTAAACCTTTGTGTACAAGGGATAGTTTCAGGGACACCACCGTTTCCAAGTGAGCTCCACAGGCAGAAGAAGTTCCAGGTGACACTGCTGCTCCTCCCCCGGACACCTGGCATCGATACAAAATACTGAGGGGCAGCTTCTGCATTCCTGGCGCAAACACGAAGACCCAGCTGAGGTGCCAACAGCTACATACTCCAGTAAAAGAAGCAACAAATATAGATTGGGTTTCACTGCAATGATCCATTTTATGGAGGCATCAATATTTTATTTGTTTTACAGAAACAGAACTTTTAAAAACAGAAAATCTGGAAAAGCCAATCCCTGTCTTACTTTGAATAGGCAGGACTTGATTAAACTTGGCAGCGAGTTTAACACCATGACAACAAATCGCACCGTGAGCAATGGGACAAATACATTGGCGATTGGCATTGCAGTTTCTGATTGGCCGCCATGCTTGCTGAGGCATATTCTAACTAGAAATGCGGGAAAATATGGAGGCTATTATCGACAGTGAGATCAGTGCGCTAGACGGCGAGATTTACGGTGTACGTCGCTGACCTTGCCCGTTGCAGAAAAATCTGGGCCACGCTTACGGTCGACTCAGTTTGTTCCTACCGGGAAATACCTGTTTAAATTTAGGTGCTCCATGCAAACCTTCAACGGCATTACCATCGCCAAATCCCCCACCATCAACATCCTGGGGGTCACCATTGACCAGAAACTTAACTGGACCAGCCACATAAATACTGCGGCTACAAGAGCAGGTCAGAGGCTGGGTATTCTGTGGCGGGTGACTCACCTCCTGACTCCCCAAAGCCTTTCCACCACCCACAAGGCACAAGTCAGAAGTGTGATGGAATACACTCCACTTGCCTGGATGAGTGCAGCTCCAACAGCACTCAAGCAGCTCGACACAATCCAGGACAAAGCAGCCCACTTGATTGGCACCCCATCCACCACCCTAAACATTCACTCCCTTCACCATCGGCACACTGTGGCTTCAGTGTGTACCATCCACAGGATGCACTGCAGCAACTCACCAAGGCTTCTTTGACAGCACCTCCCAAACCCGCGACCTCTACCACCGAGAAGGACAAGAGCAGCAGGCGCATGAGAACAACACCACCTGCACGTTCCCCTCCAAGTCACACACGATCCTGACTTGGAAATATATCGCCGTTCCTTCATCGTCGCTGGGTCAAAATCCTGGAACTCCCTTCCTAACAGCACTGTGGGAGAACCTTCACCACACGGACTGTAGCAGTTCAAGAAGGCGGCTCACCACCACCTTCTCAAGGGCAATTAGGGATGGGCAATAAATGCCGGCCTTGCCAGCGATGCCCATATCCCATGAATGAATAAAAAAAAAACTTCCACCTGACTTGCAAAACAGGATCTAAAAGCTCAGCTAATGCTTCTTCTATGCAAAATTTTATTGGGTGTACCAGGCCCGCTCCCTCTTGTGGTCTCACATTTCTCTACAGGAGCTGCCCTGATAATTTGCATCAAGAGTTTCGTCCCCTAACAAGGAAGTAATTGGAATAAACGTCTTGATGCTACCATGTGACCTGCATAAAACATATAAGGACAGGGTCATCTGTAGTCCGGAATGTACCTTAACCAGGTTGCCCCAGTGACTTGGCTTCCCTGCTGCTGAGAGACTCTTTCACTCATTGTCCCCGAGAGACTATTTCACTCATTGTCCCCGAGAGACTCTTTCACTCACTGTCCCCGAGAGACTCTTTCACTCACTGTCCCCGAGAGACTCTTTCACTCATTGTCCCCGAGAGACTCTTTCACTCACTGTCCCTGAGAGACTCTTTCACTCACTGTCCCCGAGAGACTTTCACTCATTGTCCCCGAGAGACTCTTTCACTCATTGTCCCCGAGAGACTCTTTCACTCATTGTCCCCGAGAGACTCTTTCACTCACTGTCCCCGAGAGACTCTTTCACTCATTGTCCCCGAGAGACTCTTTCACTCATTGTCCCCGAGAGACTCTTTCACTCACTGTCCCCGAGAGACTCTTTCACTCACTGTCCCCGAGAGACTCTTTCACTCACTGTCCCCGAGAGACTCTTTCACTCACTGTCCCCGAGAGACTCTTTCACTCATTGTCCCCGAGAGACTCTTTCACTCATTGTCCACGAGAGACTCTTTCACTCACTGTCCCCGAGAGACTCTTTCACTCACTGTCCCCGAGAGACTCTTTCACTCATTGTCCCCGAGAGACTCTTTCACTCATTGTCCCCGAGAGACTCTTTCACTCACTGTCCCCGAGAGACTCTTTCACTCATTGTGCCCGAGAGACTCTTTCACTCATTGTCCCCGAGAGACTCTTTCACTCACTGTCCCCGAGAGACTCTTTCACTCACTGTCCCCGAGAGACTTTCACTCATTGTCCCCGAGAGACTCTTTCACTCACTGTCCCCGAGAGACTTTCACTCACTGTCCCCGAGAGACTCTTTCACTCATTGTCCCCGAGAGACTCTTTCACTCATTGTCCCCGAGAGACTCTTTCACTCACTGTCCCCGAGAGACTTTCACTCACTGTCCCCGAGAGACTCTTTCACTCACTGTCCCCGAGAGACTCTTTCACTCATTGTCCCCGAGAGACTCTTTCACTCACTGTCCCCGAGAGACTCTTTCACTCATTGTCCCCGAGAGACTCTTTCACTCACTGTCCCTGAGAGACTCTTTCACTCACTGTCCCCGAGAGACTCTTTCACTCATTGTCCCCGAGAGACTCTTTCACTCACTGTCCCCGAGAGACTCTTTCACTCACTGTCCCCGAGAGACTCTTTCACTCATTGTCCCCGAGAGACTCTTTCACTCACTGTCCCCGAGAGACTCTTTCACTCATTGTCCCCGAGAGACTCTTTCACTCACTGTCCCCGAGAGACTCTTTCACTCATTGTCCCCGAGAGACTCTTTCACTCACTGTCCCCGAGAGACTCTTTCACTCATTGTCCCCGAGAGACTCTTTCACTCACTGTCCCTGAGAGACTCTTTCACTCATTGTCCCCGAGAGACTCTTTCACTCATTGTCCCCGAGAGACTCTTTCACTCATTGTCCCCGAGAGACTCTTTCACTCACTGTCCCCGAGAGACTCTTTCACTCACTGTCCCTGAGAGACTCTTTCACTCATTGTCCCCGAGAGACTCTTTCACTCACTGTCCCCGAGAGACTCTTTCACTCACTGTCCCCGAGAGACTCTTTCACTCACTGTCCCCGAGAGACTCTTTCACTCACTGTCCCCGAGAGACTCTTTCACTCACTGTCCCCGAGAGACTCTTTCACTCACTGTCCCCGAGAGACTCTTTCACTCACTGTCCCCGAGAGACTCTTTCACTCACTGTCCCCGAGAGACTCTTTCACTCACTGTCTCCGAGAGACTCTTTCACTCACTGTCCCCGAGAGACTCTTTCACTCACTGTCCCCGAGAGACTCTTTCACTCACTGTCCCCGAGAGACTCTTTCACTCACTGTCCCCGAGAGACTCTTTCACTCACTGTCCCCGAGAGACTTTCACTCACTGTCCCCGAGAGACTCTTTCACTCACTGTCCCCGAGAGACTCTTTCACTCATTGTCCCCGAGAGACTCTTTCACTCACTGTCCCCGAGAGACTCTTTCACTCACTGTCCCCGAGAGACTCTTTCACTCACTGTCCCCGAGAGACTCTTTCACTCATTGTCCCCGAGAGACTCTTTCACTCACTGTCCCCGAGAGACTCTTTCACTCACTGTCCCTGAGAGACTCTTTCACTCACTGTCCCTGAGAGACTCTTTCACTCATTGTCCCCGAGAGACTCTTTCACTCACTGTCCCCGAGAGACTCTTTCACTCACTGTCCCCGAGAGACTCTTTCACTCATTGTCCCCGAGAGACTCTTTCACTCACTGTCCACGAGAGACTTTCACTCACTGTCCCCGAGAGACTCTTTCACTCACTGTCCCCGAGAGACTCTTTCACTCATTGTCCCCGAGAGACTCTTTCACTCACTGTCCCCGAGAGACTCTTTCACTCACTGTCCCCGAGAGACTTTCACTCATTGTCCCCGAGAGACTCTTTCACTCATTGTCCCCGAGAGACTCTTTCACTCACTGTCCCCGAGAGACTCTTTCACTCACTGTCCCTGAGAGACTCTTTCACTCACTGTCCCCGAGAGACTCTTTCACTCATTGTCCCCGAGAGACTTTCACTCACTGTCCCCGAGAGACTCTTTCACTCATTGTCCCCGAGAGACTTTCACTCACTGTCCCCGAGAGACTCTTTCACTCACTGTCCCCGAGAGACTCTTTCACTCACTGTCCCCGAGAGACTTTCACTCATTGTCCCCGAGAGACTCTTTCACTCACTGTCCCCGAGAGACTCTTTCACTCATTGTCCCCGAGAGACTCTTTCACTCACTGTCCCCGAGAGACTCTTTCACTCATTGTCCCCGAGAGACTCTTTCACTCACTGTCCCTGAGAGACTCTTTCACTCATTGTCCCCGAGAGACTCTTTCACTCATTGTCCCCGAGAGACTCTTTCACTCATTGTCCCCGAGAGACTCTTTCACTCACTGTCCCCGAGAGACTCTTTCACTCACTGTCCCTGAGAGACTCTTTCACTCATTGTCCCCGAGAGACTCTTTCACTCATTGTCCCCGAGAGACTCTTTCACTCACTGTCCCCGAGAGACTCTTTCACTCACTGTCCCCGAGAGACTCTTTCACTCACTGTCCCCGAGAGACTCTTTCACTCACTGTCCCCGAGAGACTCTTTCACTCACTGTCCCCGAGAGACTCTTTCACTCACTGTCCCCGAGAGACTCTTTCACTCACTGTCCCCGAGAGACTCTTTCACTCACTGTCTCCGAGAGACTCTTTCACTCACTGTCCCCGAGAGACTCTTTCACTCACTGTCCCCGAGAGACTCTTTCACTCACTGTCCCCGAGAGACTCTTTCACTCACTGTCCCCGAGAGACTCTTTCACTCACTGTCCCCGAGAGACTTTCACTCACTGTCCCCGAGAGACTCTTTCACTCACTGTCCCCGAGAGACTCTTTCACTCATTGTCCCCGAGAGACTCTTTCACTCACTGTCCCCGAGAGACTCTTTCACTCACTGTCCCCGAGAGACTCTTTCACTCATTGTCCCCGAGAGACTCTTTCACTCACTGTCCCCGAGAGACTCTTTCACTCACTGTCCCCGAGAGACTCTTTCACTCACTGTCCCTGAGAGACTCTTTCACTCATTGTCCCCGAGAGACTCTTTCACTCACTGTCCCCGAGAGACTCTTTCACTCACTGTCCCCGAGAGACTCTTTCACTCATTGTCCCCGAGAGACTCTTTCACTCACTGTCCCCGAGAGACTTTCACTCACTGTCCCCGAGAGACTCTTTCACTCACTGTCCCCGAGAGACTCTTTCACTCATTGTCCCCGAGAGACTCTTTCACTCACTGTCCCCGAGAGACTCTTTCACTCACTGTCCCCGAGAGACTTTCACTCATTGTCCCCGAGAGACTCTTTCACTCATTGTCCCCGAGAGACTCTTTCACTCACTGTCCCCGAGAGACTCTTTCACTCACTGTCCCTGTGAGACTCTTTCACTCACTGTCCCCGAGAGACTCTTTCACTCATTGTCCCCGAGAGACTTTCACTCACTGTCCCCGAGAGACTCTTTCACTCATTGTCCCCGAGAGACTTTCACTCACTGTCCCCGAGAGACTCTTTCACTCACTGTCCCCGAGAGACTCTTTCACTCACTGTCCCCGAGAGACTTTCACTCATTGTCCCCGAGAGACTCTTTCACTCACTGTCCCCGAGAGACTCTTTCACTCACTGTCCCCGAGAGACTCTTTCACTCATTGTCCCCGAGAGACTCTTTCACTCAGTGTCCCCGAGAGACTCTTTCACTCACTGTCCCCGAGAGACTCTTTCACTCATTGTCCCCGAGAGACTCTTTCACTCACTGTCCCCGAGAGACTCTTTCACTCACTGTCCCCGAGAGACTCTTTCACTCATTGTCCCCGAGAGACTCTTTCACTCACTGTCCCCGAGAGACTCTTTCACTCATTGTCCCCGAGAGACTCTTTCACTCACTGTCCCCGAGAGACTCTTTCACTCACTGTCCCCGAGAGACTCTTTCACTCACTGTCCCCGAGAGACTCTTTCACTCATTGTCCCCGAGAGACTCTTTCACTCATTGTCCCCGAGAGACTCTTTCACTCACTGTCCCCGAGAGACTCTTTCACTCACTGTCCCCGAGAGACTCTTTCACTCACTGTCCCCGAGAGACTCTTTCACTCACTGTCCCCGAGAGACTCTTTCACTCACTGTCCCCGAGAGACTCTTTCACTCACTGTCCCCGAGAGACTCTTTCACTCACTGTCCCCGAGAGACTCTTTCACTCACTGTCCCCGAGAGATTCTTTCACTCACTGTCCCCGAGAGACTCTTTCACTCACTGTCCCCGAGAGACTCTTTCACTCACTGTCCCCGAGAGACTTTCACTCACTGTCCCCGAGAGACTCTTTCACTCACTGTCCCCGAGAGACTCTTTCACTCACTGTCCCCGAGAGACTCTTTCACTCACTGTCCCCGAGAGACTCTTTCACTCATTGTCCCCGAGAGACTTTCACTCACTGTCCCCGAGAGACTCTTTCACTCACTGTCCCCGAGAGACTCTTTCACTCACTGTCCCCGAGAGACTCTTTCACTCATTGTCCCCGAGAGACTCTTTCACTCACTGTCCCCGAGAGACTCTTTCACTCACTGTCCCCGAGAGACTCTTTCACTCACTGTCCCCGAGAGACTCTTTCACTCATTGTCCCCGAGAGACTCTTTCACTCATTGTCCCCGAGAGACTCTTTCACTCATTGTCCCCGAGAGACTCTTTCACTCATTGTCCCCGAGAGACTCTTTCACTCACTGTCCCCGAGAGACTCTTTCACTCATTGTCCCCGAGAGACTCTTTCACTCACTGTCCCCGAGAGACTCTTTCACTCATTGTCCCCGAGAGACTCTTTCACTCATTGTCCCCGAGAGACTCTTTCACTCACTGTCCCCGAGAGACTCTTTCACTCACTGTCCCCGAGAGACTCTTTCACTCATTGTCCCCGAGAGACTCTTTCACTCACTGTCCCCGAGAGACTCTTTCACTCACTGTCCCCGAGAGACTCTTTCACTCATTGTCCCCGAGAGACTCTTTCACTCACTGTCCCCGAGAGACTCTTTCACTCACTGTCCCCGAGAGACTCTTTCACTCACTGTCCCCGAGAGTCTCTTTCACTCATTGTCCCCGAGAGACTCTTTCACTCACTGTCCCCGAGAGACTCTTTCACTCACTGTCCCCGAGAGACTCTTTCACTCACTGTCTCCGAGAGACTCTTTCACTCACTGTCCCCGAGAGACTCTTTCACTCATTGTCCCCGAGAGACTCTTTCACTCACTGTCCCCGAGAGACTCTTTCACTCACTGTCCCCGAGAGACTCTTTCACTCACTGTCCCCGAGAGACTCTTTCACTCATTGTCACCGAGAGACTCTTTCACTCATTGTCCCCGAGAGACTCTTTCACTCACTGTCCCCGAGAGACTCTTTCACTCATTGTCCCCGAGAGACTCTTTCACTCATTGTCCCCGAGAGACTCTTTCACTCATTGTCCCCGAGAGACTCTTTCACTCACTGTCCCCGAGAGACTCTTTCACTCATTGTCCCCGAGAGACTTTCACTCACTGTCCCCGAGAGACTCTTTCACTCACTGTCCCCGAGAGACTCTTTCACTCACTGTCCCCGAGAGACTCTTTCACTCATTGTCCCCGAGAGACTCTTTCACTCACTGTCCCTGAGAGACTCTTTCACTCACTGTCCCCGAGAGACTCTTTCACTCACTGTCCCCGAGAGACTCTTTCACTCACTGTCCCCGAGAGACTCTTTCACTCATTGTCCCCGAGAGACTCTTTCACTCATTGTCCCCGAGAGACTCTTTCACTCACTGTCCCCGAGAGACTCTTTCACTCATTGTCCCCGAGAGACTCTTTCACTCACTGTCGCCGAGAGACTCTTTCACTCATTGTCCCCGAGAGACTCTTTCACTCATTGTCCCCGAGAGACTCTTTCACTCACTGTCCCCGAGAGACTCTTTCACTCATTGTCCCTGAGAGACTCTTTCACTCATTGTCCCCGAGAGACTCTTTCACTCACTGTCCCCGAGAGACTCTTTCACTCACTGTCCCCGAGAGACTCTTTCACTCACTGTCCCTGAGAGACTCTTTCACTCACTGTCCCCGAGAGACTCTTTCACTCACTGTCCCTGAGAGACTCTTTCACTCATTGTCCCTGAGAGACTCTTTCACTCACTGTCCCCGAGACTCTTTCACTCACTGTCCCCGAGAGACTTTCACTCACTGTCCCCGAGAGACTCTTTCACTCACTGTCCCCGAGAGACTCTTTCACTCACTGTCCCCGAGAGACTCTTTCACTCACTGTCCCCGAGAGACTCTTTCACTCACTGTCCCCGAGAGACTCTTTCACACATTGTCCCCGAGAGACTCTTTCACTCATTGTCCCCGAGAGACTCTTTCACTCACTGTCCCCGAGAGACTCTTTCACTCATTGTCCCCGAGAGACTCTTTCACTCACTGTCCCCGAGAGACTCTTTCACTCATTGTCCCCGAGAGACTCTTTCACTCATTGTCCCCGAGAGACTCTTTCACTCACTGTCCCCGAGAGACTCTTTCACTCACTGTCCCCGAGAGACTCTTTCACTCACTGTCCCCGAGAGACTCTTTCACTCACTGTCCCCGAGAGACTCTTTCACTCACTGTCCCCGAGAGACTCTTTCACTCACTGTCCCCGAGAGACTCTTTCACTCATTGTCCCCGAGAGACTCTTTCACTCATTGTCCCCGAGAGACTCTTTCACTCACTGTCCCCGAGAGACTCTTTCACTCATTGTCCCCGAGAGACTCTTTCACTCATTGTCCCCGAGAGACTCTTTCACTCATTGTCCCCGAGAGACTCTTTCACTCACTGTCCCCGAGAGACTCTTTCACTCATTGTCCCCGAGAGACTTTCACTCACTGTCCCCGAGAGACTCTTTCACTCACTGTCCCCGAGAGACTCTTTCACTCACTGTCCCCGAGAGACTCTTTCACTCATTGTCCCCGAGAGACTCTTTCACTCATTGTCCCTGAGAGACTCTTTCACTCACTGTCCCCGAGAGACTTTCACTCACTGTCCCCGAGAGACTCTTTCACTCACTGTCCCCGAGAGACTTTCACTCACTGTCCCCGAGAGACTTTCACTCACTGTCCCCGAGAGACTCTTACACTCACTGTCCCCGAGAGACTTTCACTCACTGTCCCCGAGAGACTCTTTCACTCACTGTCCCCGAGAGACTCTTTCACTCATTGTCCCTGAGAGACTCTTTCACTCATTGTCCCCGAGAGACTCTTTCACTCACTGTCCCCGAGAGACTCTTTCACTCATTGTCCCTGAGAGACTCTTTCACTCATTGTCCCCTAGAGACTCTTTCACTCACTGTCCCCGAGAGACTCTTTCACTCACTGTCCCCGAGAGACTCTTTCACTCACTGTCCCTGAGAGACTCTTTCACTCATTGTCCCTGAGAGACTCTTTCACTCACTGCCCCGAGACTCTTTCACTCACTGTCCCCGAGAGACTTTCACTCACTGTCCCCGAGAGACTCTTTCACTCACTGTCCCCGAGAGACTCTTTCACTCACTGTCCCCGAGAGACTCTTTCACTCACTGTCCCCGAGAGACTCTTTCACTCACTGTCCCCGAGAGACTCTTTCACTCATTGTCCCCGAGAGACTCTTTCACTCATTGTCCCCGAGAGACTCTTTCACTCACTGTCCCCGAGAGACTCTTTCACTCATTGTCCCCGAGAGACTCTTTCACTCACTGTCCCCGAGAGACTCTTTCACTCATTGTCCCCGAGAGACTCTTTCACTCATTGTCCCCGAGAGACTCTTTCACTCACTGTCCCCGAGAGACTCTTTCACTCACTGTCCCCGAGAGACTCTTTCACTCATTGTCCCCGAGAGACTCTTTCACTCACTGTCCCCGAGAGACTCTTTCACTCACTGTCCCCGAGAGACTCTTTCACTCATTGTCCCCGAGAGACTCTTTCACTCACTGTCCCCGAGAGACTCTTTCACTCACTGTCCCCGAGAGACTCTTTCACTCATTGTCCCCGAGAGACTCTTTCACTCACTGTCCCCGAGAGACTCTTTCACTCACTGTCCCCGAGAGACTCTTTCACTCACTGTCCCCGAGAGACTCTTTCACTCATTGTCCCCGAGAGACTCTTTCACTCACTGTCCCCGAGAGACTCTTTCACTCACTGTCCCCGAGAGACTCTTTCACTCACTGTCTCCGAGAGACTCTTTCACTCACTGTCCCCGAGAGACTCTTTCACTCATTGTCCCCGAGAGACTCTTTCACTCACTGTCCCCGAGAGACTCTTTCACTCACTGTCCCCGAGAGACTCTTTCACTCACTGTCCCCGAGAGACTCTTTCACTCATTGTCACCGAGAGACTCTTTCACTCACTGTCCCCGAGAGACTTTCACTCATTGTCCCCGAGAGACTCTTTCACTCATTGTCCCCGAGAGACTCTTTCACTCACTGTCCCCGAGAGACTCTTTCACTCACTGTCCCTGTGAGACTCTTTCACTCACTGTCCCCGAGAGACTCTTTCACTCATTGTCCCCGAGAGACTTTCACTCACTGTCCCCGAGAGACTCTTTCACTCATTGTCCCCGAGAGACTTTCACTCACTGTCCCCGAGAGACTCTTTCACTCACTGTCCCCGAGAGACTCTTTCACTCACTGTCCCCGAGAGACTTTCACTCATTGTCCCCGAGAGACTCTTTCACTCACTGTCCCCGAGAGACTCTTTCACTCACTGTCCCCGAGAGACTCTTTCACTCATTGTCCCCGAGAGACTCTTTCACTCAGTGTCCCCGAGAGACTCTTTCACTCACTGTCCCCGAGAGACTCTTTCACTCATTGTCCCCGAGAGACTCTTTCACTCACTGTCCCCGAGAGACTCTTTCACTCACTGTCCCCGAGAGACTCTTTCACTCATTGTCCCCGAGAGACTCTTTCACTCACTGTCCCCGAGAGACTCTTTCACTCATTGTCCCCGAGAGACTCTTTCACTCACTGTCCCCGAGAGACTCTTTCACTCACTGTCCCCGAGAGACTCTTTCACTCACTGTCCCCGAGAGACTCTTTCACTCATTGTCCCCGAGAGACTCTTTCACTCATTGTCCCCGAGAGACTCTTTCACTCACTGTCCCCGAGAGACTCTTTCACTCACTGTCCCCGAGAGACTCTTTCACTCACTGTCCCCGAGAGACTCTTTCACTCACTGTCCCCGAGAGACTCTTTCACTCACTGTCCCCGAGAGACTCTTTCACTCACTGTCCCCGAGAGACTCTTTCACTCACTGTCCCCGAGAGACTCTTTCACTCACTGTCCCCGAGAGATTCTTTCACTCACTGTCCCCGAGAGACTCTTTCACTCACTGTCCCCGAGAGACTCTTTCACTCACTGTCCCCGAGAGACTTTCACTCACTGTCCCCGAGAGACTCTTTCACTCACTGTCCCCGAGAGACTCTTTCACTCACTGTCCCCGAGAGACTCTTTCACTCACTGTCCCCGAGAGACTCTTTCACTCATTGTCCCCGAGAGACTTTCACTCACTGTCCCCGAGAGACTCTTTCACTCACTGTCCCCGAGAGACTCTTTCACTCACTGTCCCCGAGAGACTCTTTCACTCATTGTCCCCGAGAGACTCTTTCACTCACTGTCCCCGAGAGACTCTTTCACTCACTGTCCCCGAGAGACTCTTTCACTCACTGTCCCCGAGAGACTCTTTCACTCATTGTCCCCGAGAGACTCTTTCACTCATTGTCCCCGAGAGACTCTTTCACTCATTGTCCCCGAGAGACTCTTTCACTCATTGTCCCCGAGAGACTCTTTCACTCACTGTCCCCGAGAGACTCTTTCACTCATTGTCCCCGAGAGACTCTTTCACTCACTGTCCCCGAGAGACTCTTTCACTCACTGTCCCCGAGAGACTCTTTCACTCACTGTCTCCGAGAGACTCTTTCACTCACTGTCCCCGAGAGACTCTTTCACTCATTGTCCCCGAGAGACTCTTTCACTCACTGTCCCCGAGAGACTCTTTCACTCACTGTCCCCGAGAGACTCTTTCACTCACTGTCCCCGAGAGACTCTTTCACTCATTGTCACCGAGAGACTCTTTCACTCATTGTCCCCGAGAGACTCTTTCACTCACTGTCCCCGAGAGACTCTTTCACTCATTGTCCCCGAGAGACTCTTTCACTCATTGTCCCCGAGAGACTCTTTCACTCATTGTCCCCGAGAGACTCTTTCACTCACTGTCCCCGAGAGACTCTTTCACTCATTGTCCCCGAGAGACTTTCACTCACTGTCCCCGAGAGACTCTTTCACTCACTGTCCCCGAGAGACTCTTTCACTCACTGTCCCCGAGAGACTCTTTCACTCATTGTCCCCGAGAGACTCTTTCACTCACTGTCCCTGAGAGACTCTTTCACTCACTGTCCCCGAGAGACTCTTTCACTCACTGTCCCCGAGAGACTCTTTCACTCACTGTCCCCGAGAGACTCTTTCACTCATTGTCCCCGAGAGACTCTTTCACTCATTGTCCCCGAGAGACTCTTTCACTCACTGTCCCCGAGAGACTCTTTCACTCATTGTCCCCGAGAGACTCTTTCACTCACTGTCGCCGAGAGACTCTTTCACTCATTGTCCCCGAGAGACTCTTTCACTCATTGTCCCCGAGAGACTCTTTCACTCACTGTCCCCGAGAGACTCTTTCACTCATTGTCCCTGAGAGACTCTTTCACTCATTGTCCCCGAGAGACTCTTTCACTCACTGTCCCCGAGAGACTCTTTCACTCACTGTCCCCGAGAGACTCTTTCACTCACTGTCCCTGAGAGACTCTTTCACTCACTGTCCCCGAGAGACTCTTTCACTCACTGTCCCTGAGAGACTCTTTCACTCATTGTCCCTGAGAGACTCTTTCACTCACTGTCCCCGAGACTCTTTCACTCACTGTCCCCGAGAGACTTTCACTCACTGTCCCCGAGAGACTCTTTCACTCACTGTCCCCGAGAGACTCTTTCACTCACTGTCCCCGAGAGACTCTTTCACTCACTGTCCCCGAGAGACTCTTTCACTCACTGTCCCCGAGAGACTCTTTCACACATTGTCCCCGAGAGACTCTTTCACTCATTGTCCCCGAGAGACTCTTTCACTCACTGTCCCCGAGAGACTCTTTCACTCATTGTCCCCGAGAGACTCTTTCACTCACTGTCCCCGAGAGACTCTTTCACTCATTGTCCCCGAGAGACTCTTTCACTCATTGTCCCCGAGAGACTCTTTCACTCACTGTCCCCGAGAGACTCTTTCACTCACTGTCCCCGAGAGACTCTTTCACTCACTGTCCCCGAGAGACTCTTTCACTCACTGTCCCCGAGAGACTCTTTCACTCACTGTCCCCGAGAGACTCTTTCACTCACTGTCCCCGAGAGACTCTTTCACTCATTGTCCCCGAGAGACTCTTTCACTCATTGTCCCCGAGAGACTCTTTCACTCACTGTCCCCGAGAGACTCTTTCACTCATTGTCCCCGAGAGACTCTTTCACTCATTGTCCCCGAGAGACTCTTTCACTCATTGTCCCCGAGAGACTCTTTCACTCACTGTCCCCGAGAGACTCTTTCACTCATTGTCCCCGAGAGACTTTCACTCACTGTCCCCGAGAGACTCTTTCACTCACTGTCCCCGAGAGACTCTTTCACTCACTGTCCCCGAGAGACTCTTTCACTCATTGTCCCCGAGAGACTCTTTCACTCATTGTCCCTGAGAGACTCTTTCACTCACTGTCCCCGAGAGACTTTCACTCACTGTCCCCGAGAGACTCTTTCACTCACTGTCCCCGAGAGACTTTCACTCACTGTCCCCGAGAGACTTTCACTCACTGTCCCCGAGAGACTCTTACACTCACTGTCCCCGAGAGACTTTCACTCACTGTCCCCGAGAGACTCTTTCACTCACTGTCCCCGAGAGACTCTTTCACTCATTGTCCCTGAGAGACTCTTTCACTCATTGTCCCCGAGAGACTCTTTCACTCACTGTCCCCGAGAGACTCTTTCACTCATTGTCCCTGAGAGACTCTTTCACTCATTGTCCCCTAGAGACTCTTTCACTCACTGTCCCCGAGAGACTCTTTCACTCACTGTCCCCGAGAGACTCTTTCACTCACTGTCCCTGAGAGACTCTTTCACTCATTGTCCCTGAGAGACTCTTTCACTCACTGCCCCGAGACTCTTTCACTCACTGTCCCCGAGAGACTTTCACTCACTGTCCCCGAGAGACTCTTTCACTCACTGTCCCCGAGAGACTCTTTCACTCACTGTCCCCGAGAGACTCTTTCACTCACTGTCCCCGAGAGACTCTTTCACTCACTGTCCCCGAGAGACTCTTTCACTCATTGTCCCCGAGAGACTCTTTCACTCATTGTCCCCGAGAGACTCTTTCACTCACTGTCCCCGAGAGACTCTTTCACTCATTGTCCCCGAGAGACTCTTTCACTCACTGTCCCCGAGAGACTCTTTCACTCATTGTCCCCGAGAGACTCTTTCACTCATTGTCCCCGAGAGACTCTTTCACTCACTGTCCCCGAGAGACTCTTTCACTCACTGTCCCCGAGAGACTCTTTCACTCATTGTCCCCGAGAGACTCTTTCACTCACTGTCCCCGAGAGACTCTTTCACTCACTGTCCCCGAGAGACTCTTTCACTCATTGTCCCCGAGAGACTCTTTCACTCACTGTCCCCGAGAGACTCTTTCACTCACTGTCCCCGAGAGACTCTTTCACTCATTGTCCCCGAGAGACTCTTTCACTCACTGTCCCCGAGAGACTCTTTCACTCACTGTCCCCGAGAGACTCTTTCACTCACTGTCCCCGAGAGACTCTTTCACTCATTGTCCCCGAGAGACTCTTTCACTCACTGTCCCCGAGAGACTCTTTCACTCACTGTCCCCGAGAGACTCTTTCACTCACTGTCTCCGAGAGACTCTTTCACTCACTGTCCCCGAGAGACTCTTTCACTCATTGTCCCCGAGAGACTCTTTCACTCACTGTCCCCGAGAGACTCTTTCACTCACTGTCCCCGAGAGACTCTTTCACTCACTGTCCCCGAGAGACTCTTTCACTCATTGTCACCGAGAGACTCTTTCACTCACTGTCCCCGAGAGACTTTCACTCATTGTCCCCGAGAGACTCTTTCACTCATTGTCCCCGAGAGACTCTTTCACTCACTGTCCCCGAGAGACTCTTTCACTCACTGTCCCTGTGAGACTCTTTCACTCACTGTCCCCGAGAGACTCTTTCACTCATTGTCCCCGAGAGACTTTCACTCACTGTCCCCGAGAGACTCTTTCACTCATTGTCCCCGAGAGACTTTCACTCACTGTCCCCGAGAGACTCTTTCACTCACTGTCCCCGAGAGACTCTTTCACTCACTGTCCCCGAGAGACTTTCACTCATTGTCCCCGAGAGACTCTTTCACTCACTGTCCCCGAGAGACTCTTTCACTCACTGTCCCCGAGAGACTCTTTCACTCATTGTCCCCGAGAGACTCTTTCACTCAGTGTCCCCGAGAGACTCTTTCACTCACTGTCCCCGAGAGACTCTTTCACTCATTGTCCCCGAGAGACTCTTTCACTCACTGTCCCCGAGAGACTCTTTCACTCACTGTCCCCGAGAGACTCTTTCACTCATTGTCCCCGAGAGACTCTTTCACTCACTGTCCCCGAGAGACTCTTTCACTCATTGTCCCCGAGAGACTCTTTCACTCACTGTCCCCGAGAGACTCTTTCACTCACTGTCCCCGAGAGACTCTTTCACTCACTGTCCCCGAGAGACTCTTTCACTCATTGTCCCCGAGAGACTCTTTCACTCATTGTCCCCGAGAGACTCTTTCACTCACTGTCCCCGAGAGACTCTTTCACTCACTGTCCCCGAGAGACTCTTTCACTCACTGTCCCCGAGAGACTCTTTCACTCACTGTCCCCGAGAGACTCTTTCACTCACTGTCCCCGAGAGACTCTTTCACTCACTGTCCCCGAGAGACTCTTTCACTCACTGTCCCCGAGAGACTCTTTCACTCACTGTCCCCGAGAGATTCTTTCACTCACTGTCCCCGAGAGACTCTTTCACTCACTGTCCCCGAGAGACTCTTTCACTCACTGTCCCCGAGAGACTTTCACTCACTGTCCCCGAGAGACTCTTTCACTCACTGTCCCCGAGAGACTCTTTCACTCACTGTCCCCGAGAGACTCTTTCACTCACTGTCCCCGAGAGACTCTTTCACTCATTGTCCCCGAGAGACTTTCACTCACTGTCCCCGAGAGACTCTTTCACTCACTGTCCCCGAGAGACTCTTTCACTCACTGTCCCCGAGAGACTCTTTCACTCATTGTCCCCGAGAGACTCTTTCACTCACTGTCCCCGAGAGACTCTTTCACTCACTGTCCCCGAGAGACTCTTTCACTCACTGTCCCCGAGAGACTCTTTCACTCATTGTCCCCGAGAGACTCTTTCACTCATTGTCCCCGAGAGACTCTTTCACTCATTGTCCCCGAGAGACTCTTTCACTCATTGTCCCCGAGAGACTCTTTCACTCACTGTCCCCGAGAGACTCTTTCACTCATTGTCCCCGAGAGACTCTTTCACTCACTGTCCCCGAGAGACTCTTTCACTCACTGTCCCCGAGAGACTCTTTCACTCACTGTCTCCGAGAGACTCTTTCACTCACTGTCCCCGAGAGACTCTTTCACTCATTGTCCCCGAGAGACTCTTTCACTCACTGTCCCCGAGAGACTCTTTCACTCACTGTCCCCGAGAGACTCTTTCACTCACTGTCCCCGAGAGACTCTTTCACTCATTGTCACCGAGAGACTCTTTCACTCATTGTCCCCGAGAGACTCTTTCACTCACTGTCCCCGAGAGACTCTTTCACTCATTGTCCCCGAGAGACTCTTTCACTCATTGTCCCCGAGAGACTCTTTCACTCATTGTCCCCGAGAGACTCTTTCACTCACTGTCCCCGAGAGACTCTTTCACTCATTGTCCCCGAGAGACTCTTTCACTCACTGTCCCCGAGAGACTCTTTCACTCACTGTCCCCGAGAGACTCTTTCACTCACTGTCCCCGAGAGACTCTTTCACTCATTGTCCCCGAGAGACTCTTTCACTCACTGTCCCTGAGAGACTCTTTCACTCACTGTCCCCGAGAGACTCTTTCACTCACTGTCCCCGAGAGACTCTTTCACTCACTGTCCCCGAGAGACTCTTTCACTCATTGTCCCCGAGAGACTCTTTCACTCATTGTCCCCGAGAGACTCTTTCACTCACTGTCCCCGAGAGACTCTTTCACTCATTGTCCCCGAGAGACTCTTTCACTCACTGTCCCGAGAGACTCTTTCACTCATTGTCCCCGAGAGACTCTTTCACTCATTGTCCCCGAGAGACTCTTTCACTCACTGTCCCCGAGAGACTCTTTCACTCATTGTCCCTGAGAGACTCTTTCACTCATTGTCCCCGAGAGACTCTTTCACTCACTGTCCCCGAGAGACTCTTTCACTCACTGTCCCCGAGAGACTCTTTCACTCACTGTCCCTGAGAGACTCTTTCACTCACTGTCCCCGAGAGACTCTTTCACTCACTGTCCCCTGAGAGACTCTTTCACTCATTGTCCCTGAGAGACTCTTTCACTCACTGTCCCCGAGACTCTTTCACTCACTGTCCCCGAGAGACTTTCACTCACTGTCCCCGAGAGACTCTTTCACTCACTGTCCCCGAGAGACTCTTTCACTCACTGTCCCCGAGAGACTCTTTCACTCATTGTCCCGAGAGACTCTTTCACTCATTGTCCCCGAGAGACTCTTTCACTCACTGTCCCCGAGAGACTCTTTCACTCATTGTCCCCGAGAGACTCTTTCACTCATTGTCCCCGAGAGACTCTTTCACTCATTGTCCCCGAGAGACTCTTTCACTCACTGTCCCCGAGAGACTCTTTCACTCATTGTCCCCGAGAGACTCTTCACTCACTGTCCCCGAGAGACTCTTTCACTCACTGTCCCCGAGAGACTCTTTCACTCACTGTCCCCGAGAGACTCTTTCACTCATTGTCCCCGAGAGACTCTTTCACTCACTGTCCCGAGAGACTCTTTCACTCACTGTCCCCGAGAGACTCTTTCACTCACTGTCCCCGAGAGACTCTTTCACTCACTGTCCCCGAGAGACTCTTTCACTCATTGTCCCCGAGAGACTCTTTCACTCATTGTCCCCGAGAGACTCTTTCACTCACTGTCCCCGAGAGACTCTTTCACTCACTGTCCCCGAGAGACTCTTTCACTCACTGTCCCCGAGAGACTCTTTCACTCATTGTCCCCGAGAGACTCTTTCACTCATTGTCCCCGAGAGACTCTTTCACTCACTGTCCCCGAGAGACTCTTTCACTCATTGTCCCCGAGAGACTCTTTCACTCATTGTCCCCGAGAGACTCTTTCACTCACTGTCCCCGAGAGACTCTTTCACTCACTGTCCCCGAGAGACTCTTTCACTCACTGTCCCCGAGAGACTCTTTCACTCACTGTCCCCGAGAGACTCTTTCACTCACTGTCCCCGAGAGACTCTTTCACTCATTGTCCCCGAGAGACTCTTTCACTCACTGTCCCCGAGACTCTTTCACTCACTGTCCCCGAGAGACTTTCACTCACTGTCCCCGAGAGACTCTTTCACTCACTGTCCCCGAGAGACTCTTTCACTCACTGTCCCCGAGAGACTCTTTCACTCACTGTCCCCGAGAGACTCTTTCACTCACTGTCCCCGAGAGACTCTTTCACTCATTGTCCCCGAGAGACTCTTTCACTCATTGTCCCCGAGAGACTCTTTCACTCACTGTCCCCGAGAGACTCTTTCACTCATTGTCCCCGAGAGACTCTTTCACTCACTGTCCCCGAGAGACTCTTTCACTCATTGTCCCCGAGAGACTCTTTCACTCATTGTCCCCGAGAGACTCTTTCACTCACTGTCCCCGAGAGACTCTTTCACTCACTGTCCCCGAGAGACTCTTTCACTCACTGTCCCCGAGAGACTCTTTCACTCACTGTCCCCGAGAGACTCTTTCACTCACTGTCCCCGAGAGACTCTTTCACTCACTGTCCCCGAGAGACTCTTTCACTCATTGTCCCCGAGAGACTCTTTCACTCACTGTCCCCGAGAGACTCTTTCACTCACTGTCCCCGAGAGACTCTTTCACTCATTGTCCCCGAGAGACTCTTTCACTCATTGTCCCCGAGAGACTCTTTCACTCATTGTCCCCGAGAGACTCTTTCACTCACTGTCCCCGAGAGACTCTTTCACTCATTGTCCCCGAGAGACTTTCACTCACTGTCCCCGAGAGACTCTTTCACTCACTGTCCCCGAGAGACTCTTTCACTCACTGTCCCCGAGAGACTCTTTCACTCATTGTCCCCGAGAGACTCTTTCACTCACTGTCCCCGAGAGACTCTTTCACTCACTGTCCCCGAGAGACTCTTTCACTCACTGTCCCCGAGAGACTCTTTCACTCACTGTCCCCGAGAGACTCTTTCACTCACTGTCCCCGAGAGACTCTTTCACTCATTGTCCCCGAGAGACTCTTTCACTCACTGTCCCCGAGAGACTCTTTCACTCACTGTCCCCGAGAGACTCTTTCACTCACTGTCCCCGAGAGACTCTTTCACTCATTGTCCCCGAGAGACTCTTTCACTCATTGTCCCCGAGAGACTCTTTCACTCACTGTCCCCGAGAGACTCTTTCACTCACTGTCCCCGAGAGACTCTTTCACTCACTGTCCCCGAGAGACTCTTTCACTCACTGTCCCCGAGAGACTCTTTCACTCACTGTCCCCGAGAGACTCTTTCACTCACTGTCCCCGAGAGACTCTTTCACTCACTGTCCCCGAGAGACTCTTTCACTCACTGTCCCCGAGAGACTCTTTCACTCACTGTCCCCGAGAGACTCTTTCACTCACTGTCCCCGAGAGACTCTTTCACTCACTGTCCCCGAGAGACTCTTTCACTCACTGTCCCCGAGAGACTCTTTCACTCACTGTCCCCGAGAGACTCTTTCACTCACTGTCCCCGAGAGACTCTTTCACTCACTGTCCCGAGAGACTCTTTCACTCACTGTCCCCGAGAGACTCTTTCACTCACTGTCCCCGAGAGACTCTTTCACTCACTGTCCCCGAGAGACTCTTTCACTCATTGTCCCCGAGAGACTCTTTCACTCACTGTCCCCGAGAGACTCTTTCACTCACTGTCCCCGAGAGACTCTTTCACTCACTGTCCCGAGAGACTCTTTCACTCACTGTCCCCGAGAGACTCTTTCACTCACTGTCCCCGAGAGACTCTTTCACTCATTGTCCCGAGAGACTCTTTCACTCACTGTCCCCGAGACTCTTTCACTCACTGTCCCCGAGAGACTCTTTCACTCACTGTCCCCGAGAGACTCTTTCACTCACTGTCCCCGAGAGACTCTTTCACTCACTGTCCCCGAGAGACTCTTTCACTCACTGTCCCCGAGAGACTCTTTCACTGTCCGACTTCACTCTGTCCCCGAGAGACTCTTTCACTCACTGTCCCCGAGAGACTCTTTCACTCACTGTCCCCGAGAGACTCTTTCACTCACTGTCCCCGAGAGACTCTTTCACTCACTGTCCCCGAGAGACTCTTTCACTCACTGTCCCCGAGAGACTCTTTCACTCACTGTCCCCGAGAGACTCTTTCACTCACTGTCCCCGAGAGACTCTTTCACTCACTGTCCCCGAGAGACTCTTTCACTCACTGTCCCCGAGAGACTCTTTCACTCACTGTCCCCGAGAGACTCTTTCACTCACTGTCCCCGAGAGACTCTTTCACTCACTGTCCCCGAGAGACTCTTTCACTCACTGTCCCCGAGAGACTCTTTCACTCACTGTCCCCGAGAGACTCTTTCACTCACTGTCCCCGAGAGACTCTTTCACTCACTGTCCCCGAGAGACTCTTTCACTCACTGTCCCCGAGAGACTCTTTCACTCACTGTCCCCGAGAGACTCTTTCACTCACTGTCCCCGAGAGACTCTTTCACTCACTGTCCCCGAGAGACTCTTTCACTCACTGTCCCCGAGAGACTCTTTCACTCACTGTCCCCGAGAGACTCTTTCACTCACTGTCCCCGAGAGACTCTTTCACTCACTGTCCCCGAGAGACTCTTTCACTCACTGTCCCCGAGAGACTCTTTCACTCACTGTCCCCGAGAGACTCTTTCACTCACTGTCCCCGAGAGACTCTTTCACTCACTGTCCCCGAGAGACTCTTTCACTCACTGTCCCCGAGAGACTCTTTCACTCACTGTCCCCGAGAGACTCTTTCACTCACTGTCCCCGAGAGACTCTTTCACTCACTGTCCCCGAGAGACTCTTTCACTCACTGTCCCCGAGAGACTCTTTCACTCACTGTCCCCGAGAGACTCTTTCACTCACTGTCCCCGAGAGACTCTTTCACTCATTGTCCCCGAGAGACTCTTTCACTCACTGTCCCCGAGAGACTCTTTCACTCACTGTCCCCGAGAGACTCTTTCACTCACTGTCCCCGAGAGACTCTTTCACTCACTGTCCCCGAGAGACTCTTTCACTCACTGTCCCCGAGAGACTCTTTCACTCACTGTCCCCGAGAGACTCTTTCACTCACTGTCCCCGAGAGACTCTTTCACTCACTGTCCCCGAGAGACTCTTTCACTCACTGTCCCCGAGAGACTCTTTCACTCACTGTCCCCGAGAGACA